>NC_090279.1:22390124-23748457 GCF_040414725.1 Anabrus simplex | reverse complement strand
TTAAAAACAACATGGTCACCAGACACATGATGTTCTACCTTCCCTGAAAATCAGCAAGGTCATCAGACACGTTAAGTTCAGCTTTCCCTTAAAAACATCAAAGTTATGAGACATGTAATGTGTTACCTTCTTTTATAAAATACAAGGCCATCTGGCATATGTAGTGGGCATTGAGGTTTCACGCCATTGTTGAGAGAAGTGTGCAACTGTGGTTTTCTCTACTGTCTCTCAACTCGTTCACACTTTACTCAGGGACCGTCATCATTATGGAGCTCAAATGTAGAGCTGACAGTCTACGTACAGCGATGGAACGACTGCGAACAGAGTGGCATTCAGTATAGATCTCCATGATTTTGAACGTAATACACGAACCGGAAAACGCATGAGGGTACCGTTCTGAGACATTCCCGGGTAAAAATAAAACACGGCGACTCAGTGCTACTGCCGAGGAGCAGCCTCCTGAATTGTGATCCACGGCAGACCGTCACACACGTCAAGAAACCTCGCTCATCGAAGGCCCGCAAAAGTCTTCCATTATCCATCCCTACAGGCAGCTTTCATAGGCCATTTGAGGGCATAATCTTTACCTGGCTTGGGAATTGGAATCCCAGTCACTCAAATGGTTATGGATTTTGAACGGCCCAGGCGCTGCTTTGCTGCACTCCTCAAGTCCATCTCCATGAAGGGCGCCTGAGATGGTGTGCCACAACCTCGCGCTTTATGGCCAAAACTGAACATACCTGCCAAAAGTGACGGGAGATGGAGATGAGTAGGTGAATTGTGTACTCCGACGATACGCGGGAGTTCTGCCCACACTTGCGATGATGGAGTATGTGCTGTCAGGGAAGACACATACTATACCTGCCATCTCGAATCCATAAATAGGCTTTAGGCCGTAGGTGTTTAATTGCTATATGTTTGGTCATCTGACTAATTGCGAGAGATGCCGGAGGAGGAAACACTTGTTTGCTCTGCCGCAGTCGCAATTCCCAGCGCGGTTTTCAACAGACCCGCAGTCACTTGGCGTTTGAAAAATTACGGCCAGTTTTCCCATGAGGCAGGCCGTGTTTCGGCACTTCGGACTGTCTTTGTTATCGCCAAATGGTCACGATCCATTTGCTATGGTTATGTTATCTGAGTTTGCGTTACATTGAAGAGCTAGGGAAGGAACACAACTGGAAAGTATTCCAGTGTAACTACGGGGGATCCAAGAAGACTTACGTATTTCAGGTTTCAAGTCAAAAGTAGCACAACCTAAATTCAGCAAATTGCCTAATCATTTGCTTGCATCACTGAAATCTGCAGGACTCACAAAGAGAGGTCTGGTGCTGTTCAATGATGAAAAAGACGAAATAATTCTACTTTTCTACTTAAAACGAAGTTAGAACTGTTGGTCTTGTCGTTCCGCTTTTCTGCCACTTACTGACTCAGTTGGTTCCATGGAGCCTTGAGGAACCTGAGGAAGCCTTTCCTTGACCTTCAGGCAGACAGTGTTCATGCGGGAGAATTATGTTTCCCTTTTGGGTTGATGTGGTTAGGCATGAGTAAGCCGGTGCTGAGATGCACGGTTCCACTGACTGAACTCTCGCAATGTTCTCGTTAGAGGAATTTTGTACCGTCTTTTTGACATTGAACATTGCTAGGTTTAGGATGGTTCTCTATCAGTAAGATAACAGACTTCCACTCTGCAGCTTTCCTACAGCCTCTTGAGCTTCTGCGGGGCAATGTACGCCTGACACTAAAAGGACACTCTAGAGATTCTTGATTTGGGATCGCTGGTTGACGAACACTGCACACTTAGCTTCAACTTACTTGAGTAACGCTCCTCACTTTCATCTGTCTTATCCGACCATCCTTGGCCAACACTAGTTCTTTTCTGACCCCTTAGGTATTAGGTACCTTGCCCTGGGGATCTTTCATTTTCAAGGCCTTCGTGGCCCGTGTCTTTCTTTGGCTGATACCTTCATTTTTCGACATTATCAGTGGTGGTGGTTTTGCGGGGAACTGTGATCAGAGACACATTTCGGACAGAGGTTTAACCAGCCACTAAACTCGGTATCTGATGGATATTTCACTTTAAGTTCTGCTTAACGTGTCCGAAGGCAGTGGCTTCTATCTGAAGCACATCATTGTTTTCGGAAGCAGTTTTAATGTATTTACAGTCACGTCGTGCCTTTTCAGTTTCTGGAATGTCCGATTTTGTCCGAGTGTGCAGTTTTCAGCATTCCCAGCAATGACGACACATCACAGTACACAGGTGGTGATATTTGCGGTACGCCCTGAACCATTAGTCTCCTGGAAACCAAGGATTTTATTACTCTCAGTGGAACACAGCTGTTTTCTTGCGGGGTCGTCTATAATATTGTAGGTCTAGACCACCTCCTAGTTGAAGACAAGCAGATGATCTTGCTTTGCCGAGCAACAGCATCATCTTCCGGCCAAGAGCAAACAGCGACCCCAGAAACAACTGCGATATTGTGAAAAGAGGAAAATTGCATGGATCTACTGTGCGACACTTGGTGGCGGTCTGGAGAGCCGGATAACAGAGCTGCTCCTCAGGGCTGCGGCCTCGATCTTTAGCCTTCATTTTCGTTTTTCACAAGATAATCTCTGACATCTGGGGCCTTTGTATCGCTGTGATGAATTGTTACATAATTCTATTTAAAGGGAAACAATTAATTTTTATAAATCCAACCTTGTCCGTCACAGTAACAGAGAATGTATACACAGCAGACAGGTCCTAAATACTTTCAAAGTTGCTTTTTCGCTAAATAGCAAACGGTATTTTCTGCGAGATTCCTCTGCAAGCAACACATCTCCTCAGAACTAATAATAGCTCAGTTTGTAATGAAGTACACATGTCTTGAGCTTTCCGCCTATAAATTGTTTAAAACTGGTGTCACGTTTCTCTGTAGGAAAATCAAAGTTTCGCTCTGTACGTCTCTCAGTCACGGCCGTCCATCATCGGTCTCGTGACTGACTAAGATCAATGTTCTAGCGGTGAGGCGTTGAACACTTGCTCGTAGGCCTGAGAGGAAGGCTGTTATGCTACCGTATTGAGGTGTGGTGTGTAAGGTGTCCGTGTATTGTGCGACGTGTGGGCGGTAGAGTGGTCCTTAAAACCCATACTTACCAGTATTGACATTGAGACCTGCACTGTGGATAGGTAACTTTGTCCGACCATCCATTCTAATCTTACATCGCAGACTGCGTGGTTGTATGTAAACATTGTCTGGTGATCCATCTTATCTCCACATCACAGCCTGTACAATTTCTTTGTAACATTGTCTGACTATCCACCAATTATTCACATCGCGGCCTTCATCTTGGCCAGGTAACACCGCCTGGCCGTCCACCACATCTTACATCACAGCCTGTACAATTACTATGTAAGGTTGGCTGGCATCCACCCATACTTCACATCACAACCTGCACGGTTACTACGTGACATTTCTGGCCATCCATCCGAACTTCATGTCACTGCCGGCGCATTTGCTAGGTGAGAATTTTTGGTCATCCACCATACTCTACATCACAGGCGGTACAGTTTCTTTGTAACACTCTCTGGCCATCCATTCATACTTCACATCACAGCCTGAAAGATTAATAGATGGCACTTTGTGGCATCCATCCGCACAATACAACAGAGCGTTCAAAGTAACCAGATAACTATTTATAGCCATCCACCAGTACTCCTCGTCACAGCCTCATGTTTACTGGGTAAAATTTTCTGGCCATATATTCATACTGAACATAAGAGCTTGCACGTTTACTAGGTAACATTTTCCGGCCATCAATCTATACTTCGTATCAAAGCCTGTACACTTAGTAGGTAACATTGACTGACCATCCACCATACTCCATATCAGAGCTTGTACAGTTCCTCTGTAAAACTTTCTGGCCATCCAACCATACTGCACATTTATGAGTCCGTACAGTTTCTAGGTAATATTGTCTGGCCGTCCATCCACATCTTACATCAGAGCCTGCGCAGTTGCGAGGTAACAATGTGTGGCCGTCCATTCAAACTTCATATCAGAGCTTGTACATTTCCTTGGTAGCATATTCCTGCCATCAAACCATACTTCACATCACAGCCTGTACGGTGGCTAGGTAACATTTTGTGACCATCCATCCATACCTTATATCACAGACTGCACTGTTGCGAGATAACATTTTCAGGCCATCCATCCATACTCCATACCAGAGCCTGTACAATTTCTTGGTAACATTGTCTGGCCATGCATCCATACTTCACATCAAATCCTGCGTGGTTGCTAGGTGACATTGTCTGGCCATCCACCCATACTTCACATCACAGCCTGTACAGTATCTTCGCAACATTGTCTGGCCATCCACCCATACTTCACAACACGGACTTTACATTTTCTTGATAACATTTTCAGGCCATCCACAATTTACATCACAGACTAAACGGTTACTGGGCAACCTTGTCCGGCCATCCACACATACTTCAGATCAGAGCCTGCACAGTTACGGGCGATCAACCCATACTTCATATCACAGATTTAATGCTTGGTAGGTAACATCTTCAGCTCATCAATTCTCAGCCTGCACGTTTGTTAGGCAAAGTTGTCCAGCCAGCCATCCATCCATACTTCATAACACAGCCTGTATTACACTAGGTAACATTTTCTGGCCGTCTATCCGTAGTTTACCTCACAGCCTCTACTGTTACTATGTAACATTTCCTGACCATCTATCCATAGTTCACATTGCAGCCCGCAAAGGTACTATGTAACATTGTCTGGCGAACCAACCATAATTCACATTATAGCCTTCGAGTTTGGTAGGTAATATTTTCTGGCCATCCATCGATATTCCACATCACAGCCTTCACGTTTGGTAGGTAATATTTTCTGGCCATACTTCCATAACTAACATCACAGCCTGCACCGTTAGTAGAAAACATTGTCTGGCCATCCATCCATACTTCACATCACTGCTTGTAGAGATTCTTGGTAACCTTTTCTGGCCAACCACCCATACTTCACATCACATCCAGCATGGTGGCTAGGTATTATTGTCTGGCCATCCCCTGTACTTCACATCACGGCCTTAATATTTGCTACGTAACATTTTCTGGCCATCCATTCATCGTAATACCACAGCGTGCACGGTTGTTTGGAAACATTGTCCGGTCATCCACCATACTCCACATCACAGCCTGTACACTTTCTCTGTAACATTGTCTGGCCATGCATTTATACTTCACAACACAGCCTGTATAATTTCTAGGTAACATTGTCTGTCCATGCATTCATACTTCACAACAAAGCCCCTACAATTTCTGGGTAACATCGTATGTCCATTCATTCATACTTCACAACACAGCCTGAACAGTTTCTCTGTAACATTGTCTGCCCATTCATTGGCATAGCAATAGTCAAATAGCAGAATTAACGACCTGGTTGTGTCACACCCCCTGTGGTGAACAATATCTGGGTAACATTGTTTGTCCATTCATTCATACTTCACAACACTGCCTGTACAGTTTCTGGGTAACATTGTCTGGTCATGCATTCATACTTCACAACGCAGCCTGCACAGTTACTACTGCATATTGTCTGGCCATCCATCCACACTTCACATTACAGTGTGCGCTGTTCCTAGGTAAAATAGTCTGAGTATCCATCCATACTTTATATCACAGCTTTCATGTCTTGTAGGTAACAATTTCTGGCCATTCCTCCATCCTTCATACCATGGCTTCCACGGTTACCATGTTACATGCTCGGGCCATCAACGAATACTTCACATCACAACCTTCAATTTTGTAGGTAATACTTCCTGGCCATGCATTCATACCTTACATCACAGCCAGACTTGTTACTGGGTAATATTATCTGGCCATCCAAACATACTTCACATCACAGCCTGCGCAGTTACTGATAACTATGTCTGGCCATCAACCCATACTTAAAATCGCATTCTTATTGTTTGCCAGGTGACACTTTGCGGCCCTCCATCCATATCTTACATCACAGTCTACACGGTTACTAGGTAACAGTTTATGCCATCAATCCATACCCCACATCACAGCCTGCAAGTTTGCTAGGTAACATTGTCTTGCAATCCATCCGTACTTCACGTTACAGCCTGTACTGTTTCCTGGAAACATTTCCCGGCCATCCATCAATACTTCACATCACAGCCTGTACAGTTGCTAGAGTTACGCATTTGTTGACTTATTTCTGACGATCTCCTGCCATAAGACTTTTATGTCCAAAGGAAGTACGAATATAATTTTTAAAGCTAAACAATTCCATCTTGAGCTAACACGATACATATGTTTATTATTATCATCTTTATTATTAATACTTGGAATTAACTCTCCGGTGGTCGCGCGGATCACAATTGCGATCCATACTTTCTTTGTGATATGAGGCTGTTCTGTGCTACTTATTCAATGAATATGATTGTGCATTGTGAAAAGAACTCTATTTTCTGTACAGTGTAATATTATTATGTGTGCATTTATAAGAGACACCTGAAAAATTACTGGCATTGTGATTTGTCTCACTCACTCCCTCCATTACCTTCCTCAATGTCTGGTTCATAGATTTATTTTCTCATAGTCATCCAATTTGCTCCTATATACCAATAAACTCATGACACAGGGACTGAGATTAGACACCGTAATAAGAAACGAACACAGTCAAAAGAAGTCACGCTAGTGGTCGCACTGATCACAGTTGTGATCCACTAGAATAAATTGTTTTATAACGCAACGGCCATCAGTCAAGGGTTAGCAGACTACTGCGTGTCAGAGAGGGGTCGAGGTGTGAGGAAGGTACACAGATGCTCAAGGTCAACAGTCATAACAAACTGCTACCCATAACGTTCGAACCTTCATCTGAAATGAAATATGTTATTTGAATGATATAGCAAAATGCCTACATTCACGCTTAATAGTTAATAAGTAATATTTTCTGGCCATCGATCCATACCTTACGTCAGTGCATGCTCGTTTACCTACTAACTTTGTCTGGCATTCAATACATACTTCACATCACAGCCTGTACAGTTGCTTGAGTTACACAACAGGTTAACGTTATGAGCCCAAAATCAAAGTGAAGTGTAGGCGAACAATCGAACTCCTTGAAAACACTAGCTGGGCTCGTGGCCCGACGATACACAGGCTAACTACTGAAGTGACTAGCTGGAGAAAATCTTTACGTCACAGAATTTAAAGATTGAAAAGGTTACATAATTCTAGTCACCTCAAAATCAACATGAGAGGGAAGTCGAGAGAGTAACACATTCTCTATTCCCTAATGAAGTTTAAGTTATATACAGCTGTTAGAAGTTTCCTTTAGAAGTAGAACAAAACAATTTATGTTACATGGTTCAATTCGGAAACCTTCCCCTCGAGTAAGCTTTCACTTAATACGGGTGGACTGTCATTACCTGTAGATGCTCGACGACTGGCGAGGCCCCGCCTCCTTTGTACACACACACACACACACACACACACACACACACACACACACACGCTAGACCAGAGCGATTAGCAAGACAAAGTGGCTCGAAAAATGGGAAGCTTATACACTCAAGAGGAAGGTTCCCGATAACACTGGGGTAAAGCCCAACACCCCCTCCCCCCCCAATTCTTATTGGATAATATTCATAGGTACATGAAAATCCCTACTGGTTGAAATAAATATATAAATTTCCTATTGGTCAATATTGGAAGTCGGCGGTCAGAGACAGAAGTGTAGTAAACCATTGAACATAACAACACAAAACGTAATCAACTCAGTTTAGGAAACCTAGGAAAAACAAATATCTTCAGAATTTTAGTAGTTCCTTTTTAATAGGGACATCTATTGGGAGAAGTCCAAATTTCTTGCACTAATTGTTGCCATCTTCAATTTAAGATGTTCTACAATGCGCATGATTTAAATGAGCGCGGCAGGTGTACCCACCGGTACTCATATTTCATTATTTTTGTATAAAATATTGTTAATTGAACATTATTACACTTTGTGGACAAGGCGATATTATTCTTAAACTTCAATCATCGGCGAATCACCTAGAATTATACTTCAATGCTACCTTCAGAGCATTAATACACAGAGTGAATGTTGCAGCGCGAGGCCAATATCATTATCAGATCATCGGGGATTCGAAATAGGTTCTGAGGGGATATATATGTTTAATTGTCAAACAGAGGCATTCGAAAAGGTCATGAATTCGGAACATGGGAGGTACTTACTTAGCTGCTCTGGTTAAGCGTAAATTACAATGAAAACCGTGGACATAAATGGATATTTGCAGCGGAAGTCCTTCCTGAAGGTGACCTACCATAGATTACAATCTCATTATGATCGTATTTTTGTAAGTATTTGTTGTTTAATGTCAATTATTTATTATAATATAAGGGACATTTATTTTTCCAATTACCGCATCATATTATTCGGATTAATGGTTGAGGGTAACATTTGAAAGTTCTTCATACGGAAATGTAGCCTAATTTTAAATATTAATGAGAATGACATCTAAAATAAACACTTCATAACTTTCACAAACAGCTGTAGAAACTGTATTTACCATTCTTGGTGTACTGAAATATATCTACATCAAGCAATGCGCAAACACAGCTACACGAGTAGCGTACAGCGCCAACAGATGAACTCTCAGGAGCAAAAGATAAACAGGTAACAAGAAATGTTCACTTATCATCAGTCGGAAAATACACAATACACTAGTTCAATTGGCACTGGTTGTACATGAGTCTTTTATAATATGCTGCTTCAACAATAATGATCATAATAATAAAGGGATACTTAAGAAGAAGCAACACAGGTGAAATTTCACTCCACCTACTAATTTCGGCTTGGTAAAGCACATTATAACTAATGCGCATGCCACATTTGAAATAAGCCTATAAATAGGAACCGCTGAAGGAAAGAAACATCCTGCTGGTAAAATGTGGTGTGGGAAATTAAGAATTGTTGGTACTGAATTTGGCTTCATTGTAATTCAAACATCAAGAGCTTCGTTATGAAAACATTCCGGTGAGAAATGCTTCGAGCATAATGTTGAATGGTTGCCAGGCAAGAAATTTTCCCTTCTTAATGCAATTACCCATATTCTTCCTTGCTTCATTAGCTTGAAAACTGAAATCAATTAAAGCACAATATTCATAATTACAGCACCCGGGAAACTGAAACTGTAACCGAAAAAATAAATTACACGTGATTTTTCGTATTGTACAGACACCTGAAACGACTTTATAAAGCATATAATCCTCTCACACCATCGTAGTTTGTCATTATATACGAAACCACAGATTAATTTAGGTAAATGTTAACCTTCTGCTCCCATCGAATTGAGCCTCATTTGATCATAATAAAACTTTATTTAATATAAAAATGTGAATTTTTTCATACATAGAAATTCAGTGCTCTTACAGCAGTATTTTGACAAACACCGCCAAAGAATATCCTTAAGCCACTCAAGTTTCTTAAAATCACGTTCTGTTGGGAGCAATAAAACAATTATCTCGGCGAAAAACAGCTCACCAGTGCGCACTAGATAGCGTAGAAAGTAGGACAACCCACCCAGACGTGTGGGAATTTTCCGCTGGTTGCGAGACAAGGAACCACGGAGCAACGAAGAGAGAAGTTGGAAATACCTTCCTGAAACCCCTAAAAATGAAGTGAAATCGTTCAGACAGACAAGCATCAAAACACCTCAGCCAATGAAAATTCGTCATTCTAAGTATTTCAGTGTTAGCGCTCTGTATTATTAGTCACTACACGCTATCTAACAGAAGTTACAGATGATTTTGTGGCAATAATACTCCGATTTATAAAGCGTAAATAGTGGAGGAAGAAAACTTATCAGATGTGTGGCCGACAGTTAATAGAGTGAAACACGGGACAATCAGTATTGCCGCCATTTCTCAACCTCGTCACTCAGTCCGAAATATTCCAACCCAAGCCGTCAGAATTATTTCAAATTCAGTGATCAACTTTGCAACCACGATACAATAATGGAACCGCTATATTGGAATGTTCCAGGAAAATGAAAAGTTAATAACCCATGATGTAAAATTATAATTTATTATAATGCAATAATTGGTGACACTAAGTGTCAGTAATAAACATTTAAATGGTGGTTATTAAACTATTGTAATGCACTTGACATCAGTGATGATCGAAATAACAATTAAGGCATTGTCAAATGTAAGATGAATTAGTAATGTGATATTTAATTAATTAATTAATTTTATAAAAGTTCATAATCATTTAGAATAATATTAAACTTCTGGAAATCTTCCAGGCTGGCATTAGAACAAGATTTCAACACTTTTCCAGCTTGATAGTCTATGTTTATATTGTATTTTATCATTCAGTAGAAGTAGGTGAACTGTGGGCGTCCCAATCCACCTCGTCAGCATTTTTTTGCTGAGTCAGCACCCGAGGTCATTGACTCCGAGATCATTGACCCCGGTCACGTGACTATGACGTCATCACCACGTGCTATTGTTTGTAAACAAGGCCACGTGCTCTTGTTTGTAATCAAAGCCACGTGCTTTTTTGACAGCCACGTGCTTTTTGACATCTATCTTCAAACAACAACGCATCGCTAACCTCACTGCTGCCATCCTGACAGGCTTAAACCTTAGTGCTGTCAACTAAATCTCACTAGCGCGAGATTTGAATCGGTAAACAAAGCCATGTGCTTTTTTGACAGCCACGTGCGTTTTGATAGCTGTCTTCGACAACAACACATCGCTAACCTCAGTGCTGCCATCATAACGGGCCTAAACCTCAGTGCTGCCAACTTAACCTTACTAGCGCAAGATTTGAATCGGTAAACAAATCCACGTGCTTTTTTGACAGCTGTCATCCGCCATCTTGCATCGGTAACTTTACTGCTGCCCTCTTTACGGCACTAACCCTTACTAGCGCGTGATTTGAATCGGTAAACAAAGCCACGTGCTTTTTTTCGACGGCTGTCATACGCCATCTTTAATCAACAGAGCACCGTGCTACTATCTTTATCGTAGTAGGGAGCAATTTCGTCAGCTGTCATCGGCCATCTTTAATCAACAGAACACCGTGCTGCCTTCTTTACGGCACTGCGGGCAATTTGGAAAGTTCCGTTAGCTGTCATCAGCCATCTTGCATCACGAAATTCAGTGCTGCACTCTTTAGCTTCTTACTTTTGAAATGTGGTGGCGATAAATTCCACGTGCTTTACAAAGCCACGTGCTTTTTTGACAGCTGTCATCCGCCATCTTGCATCACAGACCACAGTGCTGCACTCTTTAACTACTAGCTGAATTTGTAAACAAAGCTACGCGACTTTTCTTGATAGCTGCTACCAGCCATCTTGCATCGCTAACCTGAGTGCTGCACTCTTTAGCTACTTACCTTTGAAATGTGGTGGCGGACAATTTTAAAAATTATATTTAACAAGCTGCCATATTTAATCAAGAGAGCACCGTGCTGCACTCTTTAACTACATACCTTTAACATGTGGTGGCGGACCATTTGAAAAATTCTATTTGACAAGCTGCTATCATTAATCAACAGAGCACCGTGCTGCCCTCTTCAGCCACATACCTTTAACATGTGGTGTCGGACAATTTGAAAAATACAATTTGACAAGCTGCCATCTTTAATCAACAGAGCACCGTGCTGCTATGTTTAGGTACATACATTTAAAAAATGTAGTAGCGGGTAATTTGAAAAAAAAACCTCCGTTTGCTATCAACATTAAACATTAGTGGCATACGCGAACCTAACCTCTCATCTACCATCTTGAAGGAGACTATCCTTAGTTTACGACAAGATGCCCTTCCCAATGCTAATTAGCGCAAGATAGCGGTGGCTGTTATAGCTACCTCCTCCACCTCCTCCTCCTCCCCTACCTCCTCCGCCCCTTCTACCTCCTCTCTCAAGGCATAGCTTTATCGAACATGCATAGCGAAGGCAAGAGTGTGCTGCGATAACATCATTGTGCATGATTAGACTTGACTACATACTACTGTTCAAACATACTACAACAAATGCTGAGAATAAAAAATCGCATACTGTAGTTCGATGTTGTAGAACACTGCATTGCAAGACTAGAATCAAACCCTGTTCAGAAAAAAAACCTTTCTCATACTACTTACTAAGCTGCTCTTTCTCCTTTTTCGTCAAGGCATAGCTTTATCGAACAAGTTTAAACATGCATTACTGTAACGACGTCAAGGTAAGAGTGTGCACGTGCTGCAGCGATGACGTCATTGTGCATGTTTAGACTTGTACACATACTCCTGTTCAAAACATAACATAACTAGAATTACATACTATAGATGATGTTCAGAACACTGCATTGTGAGACTAGAATCAAACACTGTGTAGAAAAAATAATTCTCAACATACTTACTAAGCTGCCTCTCTGAGAAGATAACATACTTACGAATCTGCTAAACACATTCTTTCTTGACGTACAGCCTCTTCTTCATTACTTATTTACATCTTGTATGTACAAGTTTTATCTTGAATCATTTGTCGTGGTGATGTTTGTGTACTTCTTCGCTTCTCGAAGCAATTCTTATGTGTACAAGATTTATCTTACAATGTTCCTGTACTTTTTGTATGTACAAGTTTTAGTTGATGCTGTACCCCCATGGAACACTGGTAAGGGAATCGCTATCCCATACACGTTTGTCATCGCAAGGAAGCAATGAACATTTATTTTGTGCGATCGTATACACATGATGTTTACGTGATTGAATCCTTTTTTTGCATACAGAAAGCGGCATATCTAGAGGTGAGTACATCGCGATAGTGTTGAAGGTGTAAACAGCTAACGACGCCTTTGGCTTTCTTAACAGACTGCGAATTTTGAGTGTCATAGGCATACATTTTTGGTGCTAAACCAATAAACTCAGTCATGATATTCATGTCGCATGCATCTTTCATAAGCCCTATGACTTTCTTGTTTTGCGGTCGAATGTTAAACGGATTACTAGGGGAAAAGGAAGAAGTGTCAAAGTATTGCGAATGATTTCGCATCACATCGTAGACGTCTGTCTTCCGAATATGATAAATGAAACTATCTGTATCCGTATACAAAAGTGTAAGATCACTGAACTGTTGCTTTGCAAATCCATAATGAAAATCATACATTTTTAATTTTGAAAAATCAAGTATAGCCATTCCCAAATAAATTGGCTTGGCATAGACGATCTCTGTTGTATTCATTTCAACAGAAATATCAATAACATGATAGTCTTTGAAATTTGGTTTTGAGATGTACTTGCGCGCGCCATACCGGCCATCCCACTGATTAATTAAATGAATGTCGCGAAGTTTGCGCACATTTTCCATGCTTTTGCCATAGATCAGAATGTGAATCATGCAGATGAGAAGGGTATGCAAGAGAAGCTTCCAGCACGTAGCCGCGATGAGGATCTTTTGCAGCCTCAAAAACATTTAAATGTTGAATTTCAGTTTCTGTTAGTCATACAAAATCTTTACACGGTAATGGCTGTGACATGGCCCACCCATACAGATTATTGACATCGAAATACTTCAGGTAAGAATCTTCTTTCTCTGGATTATAGTTGTCGAGGTAGGGATTATTCGCGATAGCATGCCTGTTGACAAGCGAAACGAGTCCGCCGCGAATGCCGCGTTCAAAAAACAAAAGCATGTCGACATCCGTTAGAAGATCAACTTGAGCATCGCATCCCACGACCGACCTGGTGCTGTGTAGTAATAGCAAGGGTCTAATCCGTAAATGGATAAACACCTTTTACGAAACTTCTCAAACACATCACAGAGTAAAAGTGTATCTATCTTCAAATACAAGTCAGCATATTGACCTAAGATCTGTAGCTGAAACGTTGACCACAGCTGGCAGGCATGCAAATAGTCTTCATCAGAAATAGATACCGTGTGCTTATCGTATGACGATGAGCTGAGTGACAGCGTGCTACATTCACTTAACACACTTGTAAATGCAGACTGAGGAGGTAATTTTGTTTCTTCTAATGTTTGAAAGCTCTGAATGTAGTCATAGGGCAGAGCCCCTTTCCTCAGGATCTGGAAAATACTCACGAATGTACTCAAGTCGTCGCTGGAAATCCCATTTACAAGTGTATCAAGTAAAAGTTCATAAATTTGTAGGAATCTCGAAAGCGAATGCTAATATCGCCTAGACGATAACTGAATGAAACAAACCGTTCATGATTTTGCACAATCACAGTGAACTTTGTACAATTTAATTGCCCAAATTCACGAACGATGTAGTGACTGTTGTAACCTGACAAGTAATGGTAAAAGCATGGAATAAATTTAGGTACACGATGTAAAAGATTGCACGAATCATGTGCAGGTCCACGATATTTCCCGGTGAAGTGACAGTGGTCTCTAACCTTAATCTGTGGGGAAATAATGGGCTGTTTACAGATGTGACATTTATCACTTTCATCATGCAAAATCATTTATTCTAGCGTCATTTGAATGGGCACTGGTTGCGAAATAAGCGTATGAACGCGTTCCGCCAACTCCTTCAATTCATTGAAAAACCATGCCGTACAGTTTTCGCCTCGATACATCTTAAAAAAGGATAGAGATGCATCGTACGAACAAACGACTTTGTAAGCTACTGAAAACGGAGTGTGCTTTTGCACATAATCCGTGTAAGGTTCGCTCAAGTCGGGTTGGCAACATTGAAAAGGAACAGTAAGACATTCAAAATCTCCATATACCGTGAAGGGAACAGGTTCCTGTCGATAATAATTCTCAAGCATTATTTCTGCACTTTCCGTGGTTGGCAGAACAAGTTTTACGGCAGGATGTGTTGTACAATTATTGACATGTGTAGCTAACAAACTATCTGTCGTAAAGTATTGCAAACATCGCTCACAAATAAAATTTTTCCCATGGTGTATTGAAAGATGAGAGTTTAACAGACGGGAAAGCAGTAGTGCCTTGTGGTTTCATTGCAAACGTATAAAAGATGAAGATGATGTTGTTTGGGAGAAGAAGCGGACTAAAGTGGCACTACAATACGGTCTCCGTCAACACCGTATACAGGAAAGGAAAAATTCGGTTTTTTTCAAACGTAGATGTGTTTACTAAATCCATAGGAAAAGAAACACCTTCAAAATTTAATGTCTGTTGTAACTGGATAAACATATCCATATACTGAGAAGTTCTTGAATGATGACGTGTTGCTGGCAATGCGCCATAAGAAGCAATAATCATCGTTAATCTGAATATTGATGACTGCACTTTTATTTACAATCGCTGGAGGAAGTTTAATGTGTCGCCTACCTGAATTGAAAGGGTCAAATTTGCACACATTAATTTGAAGATGTAAAATACTTTCAAGTGCCTTATTCCTCGCTCCTTCTTCAAATGTTTGAAATTTAGCTAGCAGTCTGTCAACGATGTGTTTGCGAAACCATATCGAAATATCGTCTGAACATAAGAGTTTCGTCATTTTAGAAGAAATGTAAAATGTTTCATGATTTTCATGATTATCTTTGAAAAGAATAAAAGAACATGCAAGATTAGCATTTAGTTTAAGCGCCGTATACATAGACAGCAAAAACTGACTTTTTCTTCGAAAACATTATAGCAAGAGAGTAAAAATGAATTTGGATCTAAAATATTTAATGAATTTCGTATCATGCCGCTTAGAATACGCGATGAAAAACCTGTATGTACAGTTTTCGAATTCATGGTCATAATTACGCACCAACAAAACTAATGACACAAGATTTAGTTCTAAAATCTGTTAGCACACTGAGTAGAAGTCGTCACAGGCACGGAAAAATCTTTCCTCCCATTTTTAAATCGCTGAAGTATGCTGAGCCGTCTGCTTAATCCGTTTGATTTTTCTACAATAAAAGTGGAATTCTATTTTTTAGATTTTTTGAAAACCATGTAAACATATGAGATCGTTAAAAAAGATTAAAACATACCGTAAGACGTGCTCGTTTCAAGACTGCGACCCAGATGAGGGACGATTAAAGACTGCGAACTGCAACTCGGATGAATGACAACAATAATTCTTGATGTACCTAGAAGAAAACAAAAAAAATATTAATGTATGTCTGAAAGATATCCTAGAAAGGTAAACTTAGCACTTGCGTCGCACATAGCGATAATAGGATAGGAAAGGGCTTGAGCTTGTTAACAGGTAGCCTGTTATTACTGCCTGAGAGTAGCCCAGCACATGTATCGCCCATAGCGATCATAGGATAGGAAAGGGCACAAGCTCGTTGACAGGTAGCCTGTTATTACTGCCTGAGAGTAGCACAGCACTTGCATCGCACATAGCGATCATAGGATAGGAAAGGGCACAAGCTCCTTAACAGACAGCCTGTTATTACTGCCTGAGAGTAGCCCAGCACTTGCATCGCACATAGCGATCATAGGATAGGAAAGGGCTCGAGCTTGTTAACAGGTAGCCTGTTACTACTGCCTGACATTAGCCCAGCACTTGCATCGCACATAGCGATCATAGGATAGGAAAGGGCACGAGCTCGTTAACAGGTAGCCTGTTATTACTGCCTGAGAGTAGCCCAGCACTTGCATCGCACATAGCGATCATAGGATAGGAAAGGGCTCGAGCTCGTTAACAGGTAGCCTGTTATTACTGCCTGAGAGTAGCACAGCACTTGCATCGCACATAGTAATGGAAGCGCTCGAACGTTAGTTGGATTGTTAACAGAACTGCCTGGCACCAACCAACAGCTTTGGCTTACCTTAAGTTGAAGACTGCAAACTGAACAATGCTCACTGGAATAATGTTGACGGCAGACGATGATATTCTAAAAAAAAAGAAAAAAATTGTAAAAATTCGAAATAATAATAATAATAATAATAATAATAATAATAATAATAATAATAATAATAATAATAATAATCAAAGAATTAAACTTACATTTTTAGCCGATATGAATCTCGATAGTCAGCTTCGTTGAAGGTGAGGGTATCCAGTATATTGCCTGTATGCACACACGATTATACACACACACACACGGGTGGACTGCAACTGCCGTGCGTTTCACACAGACTACATCCGGTGGACTGTGACTTGTTACTATGCAGCAAAGCAAGTTGCATACGTATGCAGTACAGTTGTAACAAAAGTTTATGCACTGACTTTCTTCCTCAAAGAAGCGGTCAAACAGCAGGTTCGATCCTGGCTCAGAGACCGTAAAGAAAAGGGGTATCATCTACGATATCCCCTGCCTGTAACCTCTTAGGACCGTTGTGCTGGGCCGAGAACAACACGAGACGCCAAGGTGCCGGAATGTATGTGTTCTGCCAGTAAATCTACCGACACAAAGCTGATGTATTTGAGCACCTTCGGACTGAACCAGGATCGAACCTGCTGTTTCCGGAAACGCTGAGATGTCAGGGGAGTCGGGTGCCTTGGGGTCTACCTGAGACTTGTTCTCACTCAAAACTGTCGCTTCGGTGACATCTATCATTACTATGGATTGCGAAAGCACAAGAAGAAACCCACATAAGTGGCAAATGCAGCGCATCAATGCGGTCTCATTCGGAGAATTTAGGAGTTCTTCCAGTAAATCTACCGACACGAGGCTGACGTATTTAAGCACTACTAGACTAAGCTAGGATTGAACCTGCCATGTTAACAACACAAGGCGCCGAGGTGTCAGAATATAGGGGGTCTGCCAGTAAATCTACCGACACGAGGCTGACGTATTTGAGCACTACTAGACTGTCATGATCGAACCTGCTGTTATCGGAGACGTCGAGGTGCCGATATATAGAAGTTCTGTCAGTAAATTTACCGACACGGAGCTGACGTATTTGAGCACTACTAGACTGTCATGATCGAACCTGCCATGTTAACAACACAAGAAGCCGAGGTGTCAGAATGTAGGAGTTCTGTCAGTAAATTTACCGACACGGAGCTGACGTATTTAAGCACTACTAGACTGTCATGATCGAACCTGCCATGTTAACAACACAAGAAGCCGAGGTGTCAGAATGTAGGAGTTCTGTCCGTAAATTTACCGACACGGAGCTGACGTATTTAAGCACTACTAGACTGTCATGATCGAACCTGCCATGTTAACAACACAAGAAGCCGAGGTGTCAGAATGTAGGAGTTCTGTCAGTAAATCTACCGACACGGAGCTGACGTATTTAATCACTACTAGACTGTCATGATCGAACCTGCTGTTTTCGGAGACGTCGAGGTGCCGAAATATAGAAGTTCTGTCAGTAAATTTACCGACACGGAGCTGACGTATTTGAGCACTACTAGACTGTCATGATCGAACCTGCTGTTTTCGGAGACGTCGAGGTGCCGATATATAGGAGTTCTGTCAGTAAATCTACCGACACGGAGCTGACGTATTTAAGCACGAATTTTTTCATATCTTCTTTCTTTCCTATATATGACTTTATAGGTACTAAAGTACCGTATTTCAGCGAAATTAAATATGATCTACTGCGCGAATTACGCAAATAATCACGAAATATACCCCACTTGTTAACAAAAGTGCTAAATAGTTCCGGAAAAGCTCTCCAATAAATGTTGAAGTGCTTCTGACAACTTGAATATTTTAGTTTCCTGTCTGTTGCTTGATAGGCTGTATATTCTTCACACAAAGCGATGTGGACTGTGTATTCAGTTCCGCGGTCTCTAAGGCAATCAATCAAAATCGGTATATATTATCGATTACAGCAAATAGCAAATACTCTTTGGCAGTGAGAGTTCTCTACTGGAAAATGTCCACCATTTAAGGATAAAAATGCCGAAAACTAAAGTCACAACAGTTTTTTTTCCGAGGCCCGATGAATACAGCAGTGAGGCGTTCTATGTGTTTGGTGCTGCAAGAAAGATTCCAATGTGTAAGTACTGTAATGTTCGTATTAAGTCGAAACGAGAAGACAGGTGCGATAAACAGAGAATCAGAAACACACAAAAGAGACGAATGAAGCAAATAAGCGACAAATAATATTCGGCGATACTTTACACATCGCAAGGAAGTTCAAAAGTGATATCCAGCAGTTTGTTATAGACCAAACAAAAGCATTCATGCAAGCCAGAATTCCTATAGAGAAACTGGATAATCCTGGCATGAGGACATGGATGATTATAAAAGGAAAGATAAATTATACTGTTTTTCTCGTAAAATACGACGGTATTAGTAGTAATAATGTTATTGTTTTTGTCCTCGGAGGCGCCGAGATGCCGAAATGCTGTCCCGTACTTGACAGGGCTGACGTATTTGAGCACCTTCAAATACCACCGGACTGAACAGCGCCTTAACCGTCTGAGCTACACATCCCTGGTCGGGCAGCACCAGCCTATCCACGAACATCTTCCAGGGCAGTGAAAGCACATCTGGTACAGACGAAGACAGTATTAGTGAAGTTTAGGAGCTTTGAGAGAAGACCACAGTGAATTTGCATCCAAGTGTTCGTCTCTAATGTGGTCACACAAAGATACTTTCTGACTGTCGCACATCTCTGCATCCTCATAACGTTGAAACCATGCTTAGTTCGAACTTCGTAGACAAGTAATGCAAAATATGTAGGCTATGTAAAAATTCATATCACAGGCTAACTTAATTTCGAGGTATCAGTGGTTTATATACCAGTACTTATTTCTATGACATTTTGTATATTTAGTTGTTCTATGATTCAATAACAATTTAATACGTTACAAGAGTTCACTTTAAAACCCTTAATCACAAAATCAGTCAGTTTTACCGCATACTATAAGGAAGGAATCACAAGAAGCACAGATCACTATGACAATTTATTTCACGAAATACCGACCGAAATAAGTCAGTTTTGACACCGAAATCAACAGGTATATTTCACCAAAATATACGGCCCTTAGTCATCTATATATAAGCAGGTCGGTCTGGAGCGATCTATATATAAACGTATAAAAAAAGAAAATTGCCGCGAATTTGTGAGGTACTTCCAGAAATCTCAGAAATTACAAACTTTGTACCGGAGAAGCTGGCGACCCCAGAACCCCGAGCAAAATCGAAAATTCTCAAAATTCCCTGAAGGGAGCACGTTGGAGGCCTTCAAATTTTGGGCTCGGCGTAGGAACCCAGTCGTATAATTTATCCAAAGAGACAACCTATATGTTTCGTCGTCTTACAAAAATTTATTGAATTTCCTAAATTTCCCCTTCCCCCAAAAATCAAGGTTGCGGCACAATCTGCCTGACGAGCTAGGACATTTAAATTTGGCGAAATGATAGGTTTTAGCCTGTAACCGATGGAAAAAATCCAAGATGTTAAAAATTTTCACGTTTTACCCCCAAAATATCGAAATGTGGACGCAATTTTAATGACTGTGCAGACATTCTTTTGAGCTATTTGCTGGCTAAACAATAAGTCGTATCACAAAACGGATGGCACGAACTCTGCTCAATTTGGAGTGATCTACAACTTTGGTCCTATGAATTTTTGTCGTATCTCTCTCCCTTATACATTAGATTTGGCTTTATTTCTGGATTGTTCGTAAATACGGTTATTTTTGCTGTAAGTTTCACTGTTTGACACACTTATAAGGAAGATAGAGTCATCAATTTGGTGCGCACATTGGCACGATTGAAGGCCACATGTGGACCAAATTTCATGAGTCTAGCTTATACATCAGTACACAAAATATATTGCAAAGCGTAAAAATCTACCCAAATTTCACCCTATTCAAATTTTCGGACTCAATTTAACCCATAAATGTGGGAGATAGGAGAAAATGTTATAGAACCAAACATATTGTTTGTATATCACTGAATTCACTGCGGGTTTATGCGAAATCGAGACCGTGATTTTGCACTCCCACAAAATATACACAACCAAACTTAATTGAAATCTGCTCGCCTTAATGGAAATAAATTTCTAAACACTTTTCCTCATTGGTCGATTGCCAGTCAGGTAAGTCTTGTATACAATGTGGAAGAGTTTAATCACTATTTCGGTTTCCAATAAACCCCCAGTCCATTCCGGGACCATTAACCTCGAAACATGGCTTGGATAGGTAGATGCTAAATATGAAGTTTGGTTGACGTATCTAGAAAATTAAGGATACGAGTAACAGAATGAGCATCGCGTCTAATAACGCTCAGATTCAGTCAGATTTCGTTCATAACAAGGCTGAAGAGGAAGAATGGACAATCGTGAAGGAGAAGATCAGTAGGTCAGCTTAAAATAATTTAGGAAGGAAGTTAAGATCAAGTAAGAATCAGAGATATTCGACTTGATTGATGAACAAGAACACAAAAACTGAGGAGGGAAGAAAAGAATGCAAGCGATTAAAGAACGAAGAAGATATAAAGTGCAGGATAGCTAAGGAAGAACGAACTCAGCTCGTGACCACTTCTGGGTAAATAAGACAGGGCAGAAAGATGCGGGAACTGAATAATTGTATCAAGGAGAAGAAGAAGCTGTTGATGCTGGTGAAATGGGAGACGCAGGTTTGAGGTCAGGACTGGACAGAACTCTGCGAGTTCTAAATAGGAACAAGGCACCTGGAACTGATGACATCCTCTGCCATAGGAGAAGGTGGAGATGTATGATACAGGGTAAGTGCCATCCGATTTTATACAGAATATTGTTATACCAGGTGCTTACAAGTGTTAAAACTACCGCACCATTGGTTCAGTATCCCACGCCTGCAAAAGGTAACCAGTATTATTTACTGAAGAATGGAAAGACAAGTTGAACCTGAGTTGGCAGAACATCAGTTTGGC
This sequence comes from Anabrus simplex, assembly GCF_040414725.1. Classification (NCBI taxonomy): domain Eukaryota; kingdom Metazoa; phylum Arthropoda; class Insecta; order Orthoptera; family Tettigoniidae; genus Anabrus; species Anabrus simplex. The sequence continues at coordinate 23,726,713 of NC_090279.1, read as the reverse complement.
TTCAAAAGAGATGTAGGATCATCTGAAGCAATCCAGACTTTACTTATGATCTTACAGGACCGAATTAAGGAAGACAATCATTAGCTGATGTAGAAAAAAAAATCGTTAATGTTGATTGGACCAAGTTATTCGATATTCTGAAGCTGATCGCGTACGGATACCAAGAATGATTCTACGATCTGTACAAAAAGCAGTCTGTACAGATAGGAATCGTAGGCTGTGAAAAAAATAAGCAGCAGTACAGAAAAGAGTCAGGAAAGGCTGCAGTTCGTCCCGTCTCCTTTTCAATGTCTACATAGAGCAGGCAATAAAGGAAACAGAAGGGGAATTTGGGAAATAAATCGCTATCCTAGAAGAAGAAGTAATAAATCTGAGGTTTGCCGATGATATTTTATCTGAATCTGGAGAAATTCGTGAATTGTATGGACAGAGTCTTGGAGGAGTACAAGATGTACAAAGGAATGGAGCGCAGATTAGGAAAGGAATAAGTAAGGAGCAGACTAGCGCAAGCAAGAAAGTCGTACTTCTAACAATAATATAGGAATTATGGAGCATGGTATTGTACTGAAGTGAAACATGGACGATAAAGAAAGAGAATAGAAGCTTTCGAAATGTGGTGCTATAGAAGATGAGTTGGACAGATTGACTCAAGAATGAAGGGATACTGAATCGGATAGCCGAGAGAAGGACGATTTAACAAAATTTGATCAGAAGAAGAAGAAGCAGGATGATCGGACATATATTAAGACTCGCAGGATTTGTTCAGTTGGTTTTTGAGGTAAATGTAGGTGGTAAAAACGGCAGCGGTAATCGAAGATTTTGCGTGGAATATTCGCTACTAAATTACACTTGCACCTCTTCCTCTCAATGTTTCATAAATCAAACTTCTCGGTTGCCCTCGTACCTACGTCTTACTTCACAGACAAAGACGCTGCTGGTTTAGGGTACAAATATTGTGAGCCGAGCTCGAGAACTCATTAACAAAGTCACAAAGTTGTAAATTTAGGAAAGAATGCCGACACCGAGGGTTCAGGCCTACACAGCCGCACATATTTTGCTATTGATCGAATCAAACCTAATGTTAAACTAATTATTACCTTGTAAATTGTAACTTTTCTAGTCACAAAATGAAAGAGTTTTGTTAAAATCTGCTCATTATTCGTAGTTTTTGTTACAGGCTCGCACAGTGAATTTTTTACGTGCTAAACCTCGTCTCGGTTATCGGAACTTGACGGCAAAGGTTCTCGGAGGTCATCGAGTCGGCCAACAATCTGGCTGCTTTCAGCATGCGGGACTTTCTTAACACTCAAGTCAATGAAATAAATAGCAAGCCAGAGCTAAAGATACCACTATCAGAACTCGTAAGGATGTCGCTTCTCTTGGTGAGTGTTTGTTTATTTCTCTGTAGCTGATAACAAGGGGTCAAGGGAGAAGTGATGTCAGGCTTGGATTGGAAATTTAATACTACTACTAATAATAATAACAACCCGCCTCTTGGTCTTGATCGTTGAGGCTTTGAGGTATAAAGGCTGTGACACCGCGGTTATTCGGTTCGAATCCCGTTGCTCGAATGTTGGCCGGCAGGGTAGAGGTGTTGGCGGCATGCAATTTCTAATCACTAGATTGCGTGTCCAATGCCTGGATTAAATTGTAAACGTCTCCGCAGTGCTCATACGGAGTGAGGCCATATGACGCTGTTGCCTTTGATTCGACCGTCGGGTGGAGACGTTCAGCCATAAGCAGCCACCTTGGTGCTATTCGACACGAGTAGGCTATGTGCCGGCACCGGGTTTCACCCTCTCCTTCCTTACTATCATATCAGGTAATTCATTTCATCTCATTAACTTCTCTGATAAGTTTGACATCAGAGGATATCCGGTCAAAGGAAAAAAGAACCCGCCACGACAGGTTCATCTCAACTCATACCCGACCTCGTAGTGAAACGGGACAAGTGTTGGACAAATAATAATAATAATAATAATAATAATAATAATAATAATAATAATAATAATAATAATAATAATAATAATAATAACGGCGAATGTCCCCCGAGCAGGCCTTGTGCAGGTCTTATGGACGATCTCCATGTCTCTGGGCATGCGGCTCCTACTTAAGAAGACGTGACAAACACCCGGGCCCCGATTAACCGAATAAGGTTTAAATCTCGACACGGCAGCTAATCGAACCCGGTACCCGTTGTACCAAACCATTTCGCCATGGAGCTTGGTAATTTAAGAATGGAATATCTCTTTAGAGTAATGGAATTTTCATAGAATTTGAGTGAAATAATTTGTGATTGATGAATGTTCAAACAAGGGAACGTGAGTGTACTGTCAGTGTAGGAGATATGTCTTTCAGCAGGCACCAAGCTATACAGTTAAGTGCGGTCTCTCCACACGAGTAATAGAGGGACAATCCGTTATTAAGAGTACATTATTCTGTGCATGTAGTAATGATCAGTTTCACGTTTATCCTCCCGTCTCTTTGGACGCTCAGTCTACCGGAATAATTAGCATCACACTGGACAGAGTCCTAGTGCCGTATCCGTCATCGGACGTTGGCGATCTTACTTTTGCCGTTGGCTTAACCACAGTCGCAGGTTCCCCAGTCAAGACGTGCGGGGTCTCGCAGGACCCCTCTTCTCTCGACGTTCCCTTGCTTATTTATTTGGAGGGGGACGCCTCATGATATGGCCAGAGTAGGGGAGCTTCATGATCGTAACAGCCAAACGCATTTCTGCACATCCTGGTCAATACAGTAGACCCATATTTCAAACGCTCCTAATCTTTCCTCACAGTCCAGGACTCTACAGCACCGCGCTATCCTAAGCGCTCGTTGACGGCGATATTCTCAGTATCGGAGCTCCGTTGACCCACAGGGCCTTGGTCTTCTTTAAGTTCAGGTGTAGACCAAGGTTTTCACACGTCTCCACAACTTTCACGAAGATCTGATGCACGTCATCAGTCTGTTTCCACAGCATTCTTTCCCCAAAGAATATGCGTATAAAGTGTCTAAGATGACGCTTAGGTCATGCTCAGAAACTTGCAGGCAAAACACATAAAACTCTATCCCTGACAATTTCCATGAAGTGTGGTGATGTATTACTAATCAAAATAATGTTTAAAATATTTGTCTCCTTACTCTCAAGTCTTCCCAGCCCGAAGTTTCCAACATAACACTACTCTTTGTCGGACGCCACGCAGAGCAATTTGCGCTGTTCCCCTCTGGATATTTTCATGTTGTTCTTGAGTCAAGTAATCTGGTGAGTCTCTCGTACGCTGAATGGGTCTTACCAGTGACTTATACGCCTCTGTTTCACATTCTTACTACAACCCCTAAATACACCCATAACCATATGAAGAGATCTCTAAACGTCACCTAGGTACTTGCAATTATCCCCATGTGCTGCTTTCACAGCATCGACGCAATAATTAACATGCAAGAAAACAGTAACATTGCGATGCAGTCCATTTGGCCTCCTGAGCATCAAATATCTGCCATATCTTGCTTGAACCCTTCCTTAGTGGAATGACATTTCCTAAACACAAATTTCCTTCTATCAGAGCAGTTTGAAACATTGTGTGCAATGTAACAAGAAGGAATGCTTTCCTTATCTTACGTGCATCACATGTCAAGCTATCTGGACTATAACTATCCCCTTTATATGTTTGTCACTTAGTCACTTGTAAACTGGGGATACTATAGCAACTCTGAATTAATTTCATATAGCAAACAGTGAAGTACAGTAAATGGGGAAATGCCCCAAAGTAAATAAGTAGTTATGCCCAATTATGACACATTTAGAGAGGTGTATGGTGGAATCCTACAGGACAACTTGTAGGTATTGCCGGCATTTATGTTCACTGTATCTATATTACGGCCTCGTGAAGTTGACTATGCTGTCACCTGTGTGAAATGCCTTAAACCGTCAGATAATCTAGTAGTTTGACTTCCTGGACAATATGTCCCTAGCATCGATTTTGGGCTGCTCCCTGGTGTTAAAAGCACTTCATCAGCCTGGGATAGATGTTGTATCTTGAAGTTGGGTAACCTATCGGTGGTAAGTTTTTCTTTCAATCATTCAGAAGTTATCACAACTGTGATCAATTCAATCAGCCCATCAAATGATATAATATCAAATTAATTACCACTCAAAATGTACGAAAATAAATCCTTCAGCAAACATCGGCCGATAGAGTTGTCTTGTACTGATTGAATTGTGTGTGTATTAAGGGAGAGGAGGCGGGGAGCAGCATGAACATAAGGTAACAAACAAGGTATGGCACAAATTTAATTAAGTGAAAATTCTGCGTGTGAAACTCATGAAGATTTCGAAATTTAGTAAGCTTGTAACTGTTAGTGTGTCCGCATTTCTCTAAAATTCATGAAGGTCCCATCGTCTGTTGTTTGGTTCCACTAATACAGAGAGGATAACCAGGTATAACGAATTATCTGGGTAATACACCCTTCTGCTTTAAGGGTCTGTATAACGTACTCTACAGCCCCGACAACGGGCGTAATGTAAAATCATTGTGAACAATATTCGAGGGTTCAATCCCCGTCTAATGTAAAACTAGAAGCAAATGCTCCTTCAGATTCTGAGTATCTTTTGTAAACCCAAACGTAAAGTGAACTTCTCGGTTCAAGACCCGACCTAGATAATGTGCTCTGGAAGCTACAGCATCTTTTTGTGAATTATGTCTTTCCGATTTGTAAAGGCTAGCCTAATAATTTCTCCAGACCTAGGGTCATCATGCTGTGATAGACGGGAGTCCTCTCCCCCAAATATGTTGTAAGGTATCAGAGATTTCGAGCTCCTCATTCTACTTTCCACTTCTTGGTTCATGTCCAAAGAGTTAGAAAAGAAAGAAAATACAGTTCAGAATAGATTGCCCAGGCATTGTTCCTAAGGCGGAAATAACTACAGTGAGTCTCTGCACAAGGCACCCGTTACTTGGACTAGTCGGGGTGTAGTTATATTGTCCATAGTTTTCAAGGCTTCGTTATAGGAATATAGGCCACGACAGGGGAAAATGTATCAAGGGTCGTGAAATGGTCAGATCAGTTAGCATATACTTAGAACCAAGTTGATGAAGCTCTCATCACGATAATTAACAAATACTTAGGAACAAGTTAATAAATCCCGTCAGAATACTTCAAATTGTAAAGGGAAGCAGACGATTAATTTACACAGTAAACTATTGCGGACTGTTATTTTAACTGACCAACAAAGTTGTCAAGCGGGGCTGACAATCTAGGGTAATATGTTTGTTTGACTGAGGATGGATAGCGAATGGAGCTGAAATCAGTATTCTGCGTTGAAGTACAATATTTTCTGTCATAACCCCCTTTAGGCTGTCATTTTAATCATAGTTAACTGTTGAACTCTGTATTTGTTCCAGGTTCTCTTGCTCCTGGCGCTAGCAATTTCACTGGCGAGCACAGACCACTGTGCATCGTCTGTGGGCTCTAAGTTGGACGTGTCTGTACATGGCTACAAGAACGCCAGTGGACATTGGATGATAACGGTACCGTATATTCTCAAATGCAGAGTTGTGCTTCCGTGTTGGATGGATAATATTGTATGTGATTAATACACATAACTTAGTGCTGTGTATAATAAATATTTGCATGCACCATTCAAATTTCATCCAACTGTTAAACCACAGTAACACAGTTTGCGGAAATTATCTAATAGGCCCTTGATATCAAAGTGTATCAAACAGAAACCTGCTTTGCATTTGCTAACCACTAACGGCTTAAGAAAGTGGAGTAACTCACGGCAGACGTAATTACTCACGATTGTGGTGTTATTGCTGGGAAGAAAGCCCGCGTTTAAAATTATATCTGCCATGTTGCTAATCTGCTTGCCCCAAGACAAGCAGCCAGCCAGTTGGCGAGATCGTCACGCAATGCGCTAGAGCTTAGTAGTTAGCTGAATTTATATTTCACCGACTATGTGACATTCCACACAGCTTGCCTTCGTGACAAACAGCCTATGTTAATCCCACACTGAATTTGTTAAATAATATAATAACGGTAACACAAAGGTTGTGCATTTATGGAAAATATATGCGAGAGAAACTAGACCTTTCCTTTAACAAATCATTCCAGCAACATCGGTCTGGCTGGAAATATCTCGTAATGGTCGTCTCCTGATTTACGGTGAAGTCTAAAGGTTTGTTCGGCCGAGATGGAGTCCCGGAGGGAAAAAAAAGTAAGCCTGGTGGAAATGGAAACTGTCGCTTTCCTGCGTTTAATGAAGATCCATCGATATCTGTTGCAATATTGCCTGGAGCCATAAGACATAGCCCAGTCAGGTCATATCTACTGCTACATTGCCTGGAGCCATAAGACGTAGCCCAGCCAGGTCATATCTACTGCTACACTGCCTGGAGCCGTAAGACATAGCCCAGCCAGGTCATATCTACTGCTACACTGCCTGGAGCTGTAAGACATAGCCCAGCCAGGTCATATCTACTGCTACACTGCCTGAAGCCGTAAGACATAGTCCAGTCATGTCATATCTACTGCTACACTGCCTGGAGCCATAAGACATAGCCCAGCCAGGTCATATCTACTGCTACACTACCTGGAGCGGTACGAAGTAGTCCAGCCAGGTCATATCTACTGCTACAGTGCCTGGAGCCGTAAGACATAGCCCAGCCAGGTCATATCTACTGCTACACTGCCTGAAGCCGTAAGACATAGTCCAGCCAGGTCATATCTACTGCTACAATGCCTGAAGCCGTAAGACATAGCCCAGCCAGGTCATATCTACTGCTACACTGCCTGGAGCTGTAAGACATAGCCCAGTCATGTCATATCTACTGCTACACTGCCTGGAGCTGTAAGACATAGTCCAGTCATGTCATATCTACTGCTACACTGCCTGGAGCCGTAATACATAGCCCAGCCAGGTCATATCTACTGCTACACTACCTGGAGCCGTAAGACATAGTCCAGCCAGGTCATATCTACTGCTACACTGCCTGGAGCCGTAATACATAGACCAGCCAGGTCATATCTACTGCTACATTGCCTGGAGCCCTAAGAAGTAGTCCAGCCAGGTGATATCTACTGCTACAGTGCCTGGAGCCGTAGGAAGTATTCCAGCCAGGCGATATCTACTGCTACACTGCCTGGAAACGCACCTACTTCTACGGTACCGTATTGTCCAAATAAATCCCTTAATCTCTCCCGTATATTCTCTCTGATATGCTGTTGATTTCCTTAACTCCAATATTCTTACTTTGTTATTAGCGTTGGTCTGCTGATGTTGAAGACTTTCAGTTCGTCATCAACCTTGTTAATGAGCTTAAAATGTTCACAACTACACGGAGCAACCGAACACCAATTGCTCCTTAATATTTAAAAGTAAATTCGTGGATATAATTACGTAGAAAAGGCCTTCCTTTACCTCGAAACTAGTCACTGAAACCGGACATGGAGATATCAGAAGTCTCGTTTGATTAATAAATTACTTGTTGGACAAATTGTACTTTTCACAGCAGGAGAATTATGTCCAGAAATACCGAAATTCTGTGCTTTAAACATTCACGTTTAAACCACACGAACAATAGTAATGAATTAAATGAAACTGGGATTGTTTTAATAATATCTAGAGGCATGATTTTATCGCATTAATTTTTGAGCAATTTCGCGAACATGGTACTAATTTTCGCGTTATTTCGCGAAATAGATATTGCAGTATCGCTTTAATGAAATTCTAAAATTAATCACTAAAGGTTTCATTATTGTGGTTCTGAATTATTTGTATGAATGTTAGATGTATAAATTACTGGTTAGCATCCAATATTATTTCATTTTATTCCTGATTATGATTACATAGCACTTACATTACAGTATCACTGGGCCATCCGACCCATTCCTTACATTGTGAAAAGATAACATAGCACATTTTACAATGGAGCTCTCTTTCATTAGTCGTCTCCGGTCATTGACAACCAAATTGTACTTCGAAAAAAAAACGCTCTGCATCAACGGATGAACAGGGAATCCAAATAGACTTTAAAACAAAATTTGCAGATTTCAGGTGCATTAATTTTAATGCTAGCAGAGACTGAATTAGTTCAACTTGTTCACCGGGATTGTCTTCAGTTTCTTTTCGCAGAATATATTTAAAAGCAACGTACCCAGCAATAATATCAGACTGCTTCAACATGTTAAAGCCAGACAATTTTTGTACTTTTTCACCCAGTGTCGAAACATATGTATAGTTTGTTTGCAATACATTAATTGGATGAAACAAATCATTCAAAAGTCCAAATAAAATGGATCCTAATGATAATAACCAACAGAAAAACGAAAAATCTTTATCAGAAAGAGGTCTTAGAAAACATAGTCTGGAGGTTTAATTGATAGACTGTACATACCTGGTACACACTTTTGAAGCCATTTCCGGACTGCAGGGACGTCTACCTTCTCCAGCGGGATGTTGGCTTTGAGTAGCATCGCTGTTGTTTCGTGAATAAATTCTATTTTTTCACTCTTAGCTTTCTTTTGCATATCTAAGGAGACACAACAAATATATTGGAAAATGATCTGCCTAGTCAATACGGGCCACTATGGTCAAGTTTATTAATGGTTTCTAATGAGAGTTCTACTGTTGCCTGCCGTTTCACTGCTGGAGTGCTAAATTTACGTTCTGAACGTTCCTTATTAAAAAAAGTTTTGAGACAGCATCTTTTTTCTCCTACTCGATACGAACATTACAAAATGTACTCATTAAAATATTGCTTTCCGAAACTTTCACTCGCAAACCGTTTAGCTCTGCTGTGCACCGTAACATTTATCGAGCGACCCATCTTCGCAACTCTTTGTGATCACTTTTTTCATTTTACCTGGCCACGAAGCCGAAATACACCAGTCAATTTTGCTGCTTGTAGACGTCATTAAGGATTCCAGGATTGCACAATGCCGTGAGGAGACAGGCTGGGGTGGGATTACCAGCCACCACAGAACAACATTCAAAATATTTCGTTTGGCAAGAAGCCTGGAGCCAATCCCTTTTCTTTGATGGCATGTCTTAAAAAGGATTTTCCAGAATATTAATGATAACATATTTCTTTCCTGTTGATGAGTCTTTGTTCGCTCTTCCTTTTCTTTCTATACATAATCTTGGAACAAAATGTTCAGTTCATTATTCACTACAGATTTCGCTGTAATATAGCGCTTATCGTGAAATAATTGAATTTCGCTTTAAAATGGTCTTATCGCTTTAATTCGCGAACATAATATCCATATTTTCTTCACCTGAAACATAAGATACGTAAAGATATCTCGAAATCGCTTCAAAATATTTTTGTCGTGTTTATCGTTAATGCGAAAAGATCATGCCTCTAGTAATATCTAAGAACAACGAACAAACAGCATCTCTGGGAGTACGTTATTGGTTTTCAGCAAGTTGCGGCTCCGATTGCCACTATATGGTGCGGCGAAACTTCGAGTAAAGCACCATTTGTGGTTGTGTGGTGTGGTAATTGGGCATAATGTGACGTGCGAGGAAGAAAACACGAGTGTGATGAGGCAGGATTGTTTCAAATGCGTACTCCATATTAACCTCGGAATTACAGTAGATTGTCAACTAAATTAGGCTATAATTGTCTATGTCTAAGGTTTGCGATCTTCGTTACAGGTTGATACGCGGCAATTGACATCGGCGGAGAACCAATGGGAAATAGCCGTGAATGTCCACCAAGAAAGAAGATCATGTGATAGCAGTGAAATTGAGCAGCTTGTTTCGGTGACTTCTGTACATCCACCAGTACACGGTAAGACCTGATCGTTGCCATAGAACTCTCATTCACACTCGGTGTTCCTTACCCCAAAGAAGTAGGACCCCAGTGTTTGTGGGCGGTATCTCCTCCGTGTCCAGGGGCAATCAGCTAGGGAACGTGCCTGCGTCAGTCTCCTCCCTATTCGATATTATCTACGGGACTAGACGTTCTGAAATGCTTGAGAGGATTGGAATTACAGGGAACGAAGAGTAACACAAACTGCAGTGGTCAGCGAGCGAGGCAGGTGCGTGGTCTGCCTCTCCTTCAGTTAAATGTGTGTATAGAGCAGGCAATATGGGATATGGAGGAACGTCATTGTTGGAGGATGTCAAGGGCAGTTGAATGTAGTAGATAAGGTCAGGTGAAGCACGTGATATAAGACTAGGAAATGTACTCATAAAGGAAGTGGAGGAATTTGGGTGGCTAGGAAGTAACATAACGAATTAAAGGAGAAACTATCTGGTCATTTATCGAAGAAGAGTATTTGCTATCTTGTAAATGAAACGTTCTACTCACCATAAATATATTATTCAGGCTATAGTTTGCCGAAGTATTTGTCCTTAACGTTAGAGTGCATGCGATAGAAACATGCTAAGCAGAGAAGGAGAGTAGAGGCCTTTGAAATGTGGGGTTACAGAGCAATGCTTAAGGTAAGTGTCATTGCCTCCAGGTTCTGCAGTTCTTTCCAGCAGCACTCCTAATGGCGGTGAGCATATTTAACTACACACCTGCAGTCCTTCCAACATCAAATTTCTCAAAGTAGTGGGAAAAAGCGTGGACCACTTGCATTGCAAGTAATTGTGCTAACCGTTACACTACGGAGATTAAGCTGGGATTGGACGATCATGGCACAAACGAAGAGCAGATGACGGGAGGGAGATGTGGGGTAAGTTTGAAAAACTGTTTAGACTTTTGACGGAGAACAGGAACCATGAACAGGGCGGGGGGTGGTGGGGAAGTTCGGAAAGACAGGTTAGCTAATATTTTAAGGGGAAGGAAACTCGGGGCAAAGGGATAAAGTCAAGTTATCACGAGGGTATCCGTGAGTAACCGTTGGTATAACACTAACGGAAATAGGGGGATGTGAACGTGTCGCAGGAAGGTGGGGAGTAAGGGAAAAGGTACAGTAGAGGGGTGTGGAACAGGGTCACGAAGGGGAGGAAATGGAGGAGAAGGTAGGGTCTGCAAACGTCAGGGAAGACTAGGGAGACTAGTAGGGGAGCGGAACTAATGAAGTAAGTGAGGTCGACACTCTGGTCATCAAGGACTCTACCGATAGGCTCGGGGAGAAAGTGCACGGAGGAAGGGCAACCAAGGTAGAGGAGCTAGGTTAAGACAGAAGATGGGGAAAGGGGAGAGCATGGATTGTGTGGTAGTTTTCAATGTTGGTACGAACAACGTACGGCAAGCAGCAGTAACTACAAACATAGTGTGGGATCTGTTATGAAGTTGAATGGAGAGGAAATTATTACCAGTGGGACTTTAAAAGAAACTACGGGGTATTTATGTGGGGGTACTGGGAGTGCGTGTGTTGTTTTGAAGGGATACATGGCGGACTAGGCAGTGGAAGTGAAAGAACGCGGACATGGTTGTCATAAGATTCATATTTACCAGATATTGTGTAAGGAATTGTTTCATGGTTGAGAAGTGACGTAATGGATGCGAAATTTCTTCCAAAACTGGAGTGTTTATTGTAGAGATGAGATAAAATCGATAGGTGGGTGAGTATTTATACCGGCGAAAGAAGCATTTTTATGGTATGGAAAAGTTAAAGATGAGAAACATTAAGTTCTAGGTATAGGGCTCATCTCTTTGCGGTGTACAGGTACGGATGAATTGATGCAGACGCGGAAATATTTCACTAGGTAATCAGCGATGTGGGAAGCGTGGCATCAGCAGGCAATTTAGATCTGGCTGTCAAACTGAGTTTCCTTCTGGAATGAATGCCATGTGTCTAGGAGATCTAAATTATATCAAGTCCGTTGCTGTATGACTCTGCTTTGAAAATACAGTAATATGTAATTATATAAAGTGTAAACAACTTATCTTTATTTGTCATCAAATCAAAATTAACCTCCTCCTTCTTAAACTCGTGATTGTGTTCAAAAGGACCTATGTAAGGAATCTAACCTTCCTTCACTTTCATCTATGATACAACAAACCATATACACCTTTCTGGAGCGGCATTATCATGATTAGTAGTGTTTCAACTGGACAAAATAGAATCATTTCAAGTAAGAGACACACGCACTATTTTAATAATCTTGGTACATGCGATTTTTTGAACATAACTATAATCTGAAGTAGGCCTTGTCGCAGACCGTAAAATGATTCCATACGGATTTTATTTGCACAGTTTGCGATAGATTTTCAGGATTATTATTTGTCAGAAATTGCATATTTCATGCGTATTTTTGTTCCAGTTACTTCGACGTCTCAATATATGAAGCCAGTCACACCTGCAACTACTACACCAGCTACCACCACTGCACCGACTGCTACTACTCCACCGACTACTACTATTACCACTGCTCCAACTACTACTACTACTACTACTACTACTACTACTACTACTACGAAACCAAGGTCCTGTCCTCATTCAGGTGAGTGATAAACTCTCAAGAAGTTAATCAGATTATCTATGAGTGGTGTACGAGAGACGAACGTACATGTGTTTCTTGGAGATTTGGATCTAGTTTGTTCAGATAGAAAAGTAAAGCTCTTAATCGTTGTATTCCACGTTCCACAGATAAAGTACTCACCCTGCAGTTACTGTGTAGGTGTTTGCTTGGAGCAGCAGTCTGCAGAACGAGTGCACGAGTAGAGAGAATATGAGAAATGAGAGCGTCTTGGGACCGAAGTGAAGGCGGGACCCGGTGAGTGTTCCACATATCGCAGCGTACGGCACAGCGGCCCCACACGCGAGCCGATGATACTATCACATAGAGGTTGTGGGTTCGACATCCTTCAAGGTGATTCCGTGGCTTCTCAGTTTTGCATGAGACAAATATCTGGATGTGCACATTTAGTAAGCCACTTTCCCGTTTATGGCTCTTTCCTACGGCACGCAGTCATAATATTATAATCTAATATTGATTCACGACTTTGGGCACGATAGCAACTGGAAACTACTTCAATAAAACTACCAGGAATCCATACTTACCTTTTGTTTCCAGGTGAATTGCAATACGTACAAAATTTAGCAACCATCCTTATCAGTTCTTGCTGAACTCCGCAGGACTCTCAGAGAAAGGCTCGTCTCCCTCCTCAACTTATTCGGGGCGCTCTTGAGAACTGCGAACAGTACACGTTAGGATTGTAACCGTTCCTCGAATGGAGAATTCCACTTGTAGGGGTTTTTGACTGAAATAGGAAACAAAACCCGTGGGGGATCCACTGGAGAGAAAGGATGTCAGAACCACAGATTTAAAAGTATCACTTAGTTTAAAAAAAAAGTTTTATTATTGATATTTTTTCACATGAATAATTGAATAGCAAATACGTCGAAAGCCTTACAACACCATCCGAAAACAAGTCATCTTATATGTCTGACAAAAAACAGAGGATAATATTTTTACATGAAACGTTGCCAGGTTAAGTTTAATTTAATGACTTGCAATTTGTCAAAACCTGCGCTGCATAAATTTTACATTTGGTAATTTTAGTTGGAGGCACAGCCTTCGTTATAACGAGAGAGAAAAACTGGTAAAATGCCAATAGCAGTTAATTAGAGAAAAAGTTTAACATTGATAAATACACCAAAGGCAGGAGGTAGCAAAGGGCCCTTTTGGTAGATTCGCTGACTAAATAATATTAACATTAAGAAGAACTCTGAAGGGCACCGCCTTCATCAAAATGACAGAGTAATTGGGCGAGGTGCCATAACAGTTACTTTATTGATTTCTTTTGTGATTAAACATATGTACTAAATAAACAATATTTCGAGTTAATGTAAATACCTACTAACCCTAGGAAAGAATTATACTAGTGATATAACTTCAAAATAATAGCCGGTATATATGCGTGTTCGTTTGGCAGAGATTCTAAAACTTTGATCTTGTTTTTCTCAGAACATCATTTTCTGACTTAAGTCGTATGTGAACGATTTGATCGAAACTTGTAATTGCTACAACTTCTCTTTCATCATACTTTTCAGTGAAGATAACGTTAACGCGGATAACTGTTTATGTCTCCCTAAAGAGAATTCCTCCTTTTTGAAGACCCTAAAGTCACATGCATCCTCTCACAGAACCCTGAATGGTTACACACCAGTGACGCATGTCCCGCCATGTTTCAATTTGAATTACACAAACATAAAGATGATCAATATTACGTATGAAAAGAATAATTATCAAGACATTTTTCTGAAATGTGAATTTTTTAATATATAAAACTTGCTGAAGTTTGAATTATAGGTCATACCTCTGTCAGTTATTCCATTCTTCCCTCGCGGTTCCTTGGGCACGTGGAGAACATGTGGAAGCTCTTTATAGACCTTGAGGCAGACAGTGGTCAAGCAGAAGTTCTCCATTTATCTCTTGCGCTCGGTAACTCTCATTACTTTACTTGGTACAACTGCGGATGCCTTTCCGATGAGTGGCACAATATGTGCGGGTTCAGGACGTTCTATGACGACATGACCTGGCCTTTGTTCTCTTTCACAGTATTATTATAATTCGGTCTGAGAACGACGGTTCTTCCCAAGTGTGGATGCCGTTGATCAGTGCTGATGTTCTCAGTTTTACTGACTGTCATATGTGCTCCTGTTTTGTGTAAGTGCTCGTTTATTCTACACTAATGTGTAACATGGGTCTCACAGGCCAACACAAAACAGCTGCATTTTGTGGCTAATCAAGACGTAATGAGGTAGAAATACTGATAAATACAGTGTTGCCAACCGCTGAGATTTAACTTTTAAAATATTGCAAAATAATGTTTCGTGTAATTTAACCAAAAGTTGTATAATTGATGAAGTTAGTAATATGTCGTCCACTTTTAAGAAATCCAATGTGAACCACATTCTAGTGGTTCTATTGCTCGCAACTATTGGAAATACTGTACATAGTAGAAACTTTGCAGTTGGAGAAAAGCCCCCTCTAATGAGTGATTAATGTAGATTTAGGCGGCTCCAGAGTTATTAATAGTGAGCAAATGGAGGTGGCAAGAAAACAGGGGAAATGCAACTAAATTCAAGAGGAAGTCATTAATACATAATGCGTCTTGAGTTATGTCTTACTGCGCTTGAAGACAGTGCCGCATGTTTCGTACACATAACCGATCATCTTCAGGTAGCCATTTAGAGCAGTGGGAGAAAGCTGTCCGAGGAAAGGACACACATCCGACTCATAATTTGTTTTTCTGTGTGATATCAATGTTTAGCATTACTTCTTGATAAAAGTAAAGTAATTTACGGAGATCGATGAAATTTGTCCCGAGGACAGTTCGGAAACGTAACTCTCCAGAGAAGGGGAAATCCACGCGGACAGATGTCACTATAATAATCCCGAATCTGAACACAAGTCAACAAGAATAGGAAATAATTATATTCTATACAAAGTTAAAGAAATATCAACTGAAAGTTAAGAATTGAATGCATTGCCTTGGATTCTCTTATTTTAAAACAAAATCTCCCAGTGGTTTTCGGCACCGCTTAATCATCACGACTTACAGTCCCTTTGCCTACCGAAGCTCATTTGAGTGAAGGGCCTTAAATGATCGTGCTACTGCTGCCATAGTACAATGTTTGAGTGGAAGAAGGAGCATGGACGTTGATATTACTCGAGCTAAATGTTACAGAAGGAAGTATGTTTAACTGTGAATCATTACAAGTGAAGGTTTTCTTATTAGGAAGCATTTATCTCAGAAAAATGAAGATCATTTGGCATATCATGGCCTGGTTTCATGTTCGTTCCCTGTGTGTACAGCTGGATCCAGCTCAAAGCAATGCATGCTGAACTTAACTTCACCCCTGTTGATATAATTGAAAACATTCTAATTCATATCATCATACAATTAGAGCAGGCGGGTGTAGGAATCATTGGTTTCAAGTCACATGGTAGCCGGTAGAATAAAACGTTATGGAAATCGTTAGGAATATCCGGCAACGTAAAGAATCTAATATGTCCAATTTCCAGTCCAAGTTACTCAGCTGAAAACTGGGCACTTTCAGACGCGCCACACATATTTAAGTATCCATGACCAAGTACAGAAAATACGACGGTGTTGTTGTTGATTATTCATTTTTCACATCTCCGGAATACGAAGAGAGCTAAATCATCTTGAAAATACTCCGAACGGTCCAGCTCCGGAAATGAGCTGCACAAATCAGTTTATCACGTAGATAGAAGCACTGGTCCGCCTGCTGGGCAAGATGCTTAAGGCGTCCGTTGGTCGAAACAATTTTCACCATCACATTGTTGGCCAGCCGGGTGGGAGAGGTGCTGGTAGATTGCAAAAGCTTGGATTCATTACAAACCTCACCACATTGCTCATTTAGAGTGAGGGCGAAGTTGAGCCTTGAGCAAATCGCTTGCTGCTTTATGAGCGAAGTAGGCTGCATGTCGGCACCGCGTTTCACCCTCTCTTTTTCCGCTATCGTACCTCACGTCCTTCACTTCAGTTCATTATGTCCTCTTCTGTACGCTAAGGTGCCTCCTGACCATGTCATGCATCGAAGAGTACGACAAGTAAAGAAGGATCGTCATTTTCACAGGTAGGATGGTCTAAAATCTAAAAGTGTGAACTAACTATTTAAATGTGATGTTCTATCTGCCCACAGGTTACCGACTGTTTGAAGGTTTGAACTGTTATAAGACGTACAGTGAATCAAGGAGTTGGAGTGACGCCAGGGAGCAGTGCAAGAGAGACGGAGGCGATCTCATGGTATTGGAAAGTGAACGGGAGAGAAGCGAGGTGTTCCCTACAATGTTCGAGAGTGTGATCTGGAACCGATGGATGGGAGTTTACAAGCCCGAAGTTGAAGATCGTTGGGTGTCTGTGAAAGGTGAGTTCTCTCTAGCTCTCTTCTCCTCATGAATTACCGAATGTCGGACGGAAGACATTTGTCATATTAAACAACAGAAGCCGACATTTAGCTGTAGTTAGTGATGTCACTGGCTGACGACCACACCGTATTGCCTATAATCAGGGGAGGAATGAAGAAGTCCTGCCCTCAGTAGCCCAAGCGGTAGGCCGCTGGCGTTCTGAGCCCAACTTGGCAGGTTCGATCCTCGCTCAGTTCGGTGGTATGTCAGTCTTGTGACGGTACATTTACTGGCACATAAAATAAACCCTGATGGATAAAATTCCGGCACGTTGGCGTCTCCCAAACCATACGAATGTAGTTACTGGAACATAAAGTGAATAATATTACTTATTTCTAAATGAAGGTAAAGAGTCGTAAAGTGAGGGTATGAGGGCATTCATCTGTCGGATGGGGACGTTAATCCTTGAGCAGACTTCTCGGTGTTCTTTGACATGAGTAGGCTATGTGCCGCATCAAGGCGTGCAGGTTTATCACGGACGTCAACTAGAGAGTAGGACACACTGGGGTCGTGGTAGGGACATCATCATTATAGACTGCTGTACCCTCGTTTGGTTCCACACCTCTTGCCTTTAAATAATTACAAACTGAGTCCTGGTCCCCTCTACTGCTCTTACCCTCGATGGCTGAGTCCGTTATTCTTGCAGGTAACTCATCATCCTACATTCACCTCACGCGACCCCAACACCGGAGTACCGCTTCATCCATGGAAATTATGCTTAAATTAGCATTTATCTTCTCATTCTGAGTACCTTCCTCCCATTCTTCCCACCTCATGTTTCTAGACATCATTCTCGTTATTTCAATGTATATTACAACTAACGTGTGGACGAGATATCCAGAAACCAACCAGGTTGCACACTCACACAGCGAAGTTGTCCTGAAAACAGACCGTTTCATCCCAAAGCTCACTGCATTAGCTTTGCTGCACCTTGCTCCCTGGGAGAAGTGATCTACCTGTTCCACTTTTGTATCTCTGACCTGACATTCAGTTCTTCCCTACTGACATGACTTTATCTTGGTAATGCCAATATTAATGACATACTCACTGCACCTATTTTAAGTTCCAAGAAATTAGACTGCAGGATTTCAGCTCTGTCTGCCATTAACACCAAAATGCTTACGACATTTCCGCATCCCTGGCGCTTTATACTTCCTGTAGATGATCCTTGTAAACTATGAACAACAACATTGAAGATTGCAGCCATATCCCATCCCTGTAAGTTCCTTGAACCAAAAACTCATTCTGCCATCAACGTTCAGTGTCAACATAAGTGAGTTTGACTGCTTTTATTAATCTACCCTTAATATTACATTCTCTCATTATGGCTAACATACTTCCCAGAAGTAATCTGCCATATGCCTTCTCTAGATCTACGAAACATACACACAACTTTCTATTCATATCATAGCACTTTTTACTTACGTGACGAATACTGGAGATTTGACCATGAAAACCCCTCTGAGGTCTGAGATCATACTGGCTTTATCTAACATAGTATAAAAAAATTATTAGTTTCTTCCACCAAAAATACTAGTGAATACCTTGCCCGGTGCACGAAAGAATCACCATCATCAGTGTCGTTGAAATACCTCGATGGTTCTAGCAGTCCTTCCCTAGCTTACAGATAGGTGCATTTACTGCTTCTGTCAAATCAGAAGGATCTTTACTAACTTTCCAGGCTCATCTTATTACTCTGTGAGCTTGATAGTTCGCGACGTCAAGAAAATATTTCCTCTTACATTCCTTCCACCTGTACCGTGATTTGCTCGGAAGTACTATGAGTTCATCAGATTAACCCAAAACATTATTTATTTCCGTTTTCCCCCCGTACCCCACACACTGCCCATCCCTTTTCAACACTTGTTAAAAGCATTTGATTTTCTCCTATACCTTCCTCGTTATTTCAAAACTCTTCCTAACTCGCCCATTTTTACTTTATTTGTTGTATTTTCCACATTACTGTGGATGGATAGATGTATATCGAATTCCATTTCGTCCACTTCTTTGTTTCCAAAGAGTCCTGCATTGCTAGAAATCCTTCACTCCAATAGGCTTGCTTAAAATATTCTCAGCTCGGTAAATTATGTGAAGCAGGCTGCTATCCTACTTACACATACCCCAAGTGAGAGTCTCTCCTCTGACAGGTTACCGACCTACGGTTGATTGTATAGTCCATGCCTCCTGATCACAAGGAGGGCCATGACTCAGAATATGTCCAAGTTGCCCAATACTACTCCTGACTCAAGGAGGGCCATGACTCAGAATATGTCCGAGGTGCCCAATACTACTCCCGACTCAAGGAGGGCCATGACTCAGAATATGTCCGAGGTGCCCAATACTACTCCCGACTCAAGGAGGGCCGTGACTCAGAATATGTCAGAGGTGCCCAATACTACTGCCGACTCAAGGAGAGCCATGACTCAGAATATGTCCGAGGTGCCCAATACTACTCCCGACTCAAGGAGGGCCATGACTCAGAATATGTCCGAGGTGCCGAATACTACTCCCGACTCAAGGAGGGCCATGACTCAGAATATGTCCGAGGTACTCAATACTACTCCCGACTCTCAGTACCACTTACACGTCCCCGTAGTCGTTGCCCATACTTCAAGAACTAGGACGTGACTGCAGTCACTCACACAACAACAGTACCCTGGGGTCATGGTTGGACACGAAAGAGGTTCAACAACGAAGCAGCCGTCAAAAACGCATACGAAATATTTCTCACCACGCAACGATCGATCACCTGGGAAACGCGTCGGGGAAATGAATTGCATTTAATGATGCACATCCTATTTAATACAAATTCCTCGTCATGGAGTTCTCGTTGTGAGAAATTTTACTACCAACTAGCAGCGTACAGGGTGTTTCTTGATCACCAACACACTCACGGCGAGAAGAGGACCCACACGATAAGTATTACAGGTAAAGCTCGTTGACAAACAGCACGGGAGAATAAAAATGTGTCGCTTCCTGTTTAAATGTAGTGCATGTCGTAATATTTGATTATTCAATTTATATCCATTCTTTTCACACACACTGCCAATCAGCAGCAGCTGTCAGTTATTCCGATCTTTATTTATAGCTGATGTCGTGTTTTACCGAATTCTTACTAAACATTTCCTTATTCTCTGCGAATCACTTGAAGTAATTCGTGAGGCAGGGCTCAGAAACTTGCTCGCAATATCCATATTTCAATTTGCAGGACTAAAATGTGCTTTCGGTACTCGCTCAGATGATCTCGAAAACAAGATTTTTATATAATTATAACAAACGGTTTTGAATGATGACGATCGTACTTAAATGCTGTCTCTGTTTCAGGATATATATCGCCGTGAATTAGCTAGAAGGATACGCGTACCACCGTTATCACCTTGATTGATATTACTGAGCAGAGCCAGAGCGGGAATGTCACTACTTTGACAATGTTTGAGGAGCCCTCGCAGACTTTAATAATTCTCACAGGCAGCAAGCTACAACTTCTAGATTACCAGATTACAAGGCCTCATTTACATCATATCCAGAACTTTATATTCCTCCAAGATACTGATTTATCTCAGTCTCAAGTGCAGAAAAGCAGTCCCGCGTTTTGTCGCAGACTTTCTCATTTCTGATTGGTAGAATGTGTGGCCTTGTCCTTACAGTGTGCACTCAAAGACGATAAACAATTCCGTAGGGGATAAAACAGCACTTGTCTGGTCATTTCATCCTCCTGAGACACATAGGAGGTCATCTCTACTCTCTGGTGGGGCTACACAGTTTTACAGCCGGATGGCCTCCCTGATGTGGGAGAGGTGTTCTCTGTTGTGTGAGCTGAAAACTTTCTTGTGAGGACAAAACGGAAACCAGATTTTGAGAAGTACCGGATGCATCTCACAGTGGACAAAGACCAAGTGTTGGTAAACCTCCGCTGAGAAACTCCTTGGTGTGTTTTGTACTTGAGTCTTTTAAATTATTGATTTAAATAAGGTATTCATATCTTCAGACCATCGGATTTAGGATTCCTCGGTCTCAAGAAGTGCTCAACACCTTGCAAATATATGGATCTTTTTGTTCAGCAAATGTCTACAAAGCGGAAAAATCTCCGAGGTCTGCAGGAAATTTAGAATAAAGACATGATATAAAGGAAAGGACAAGCCGACGAACCAATCTCATAACGAGGGATTGCTCTAGAGTATAATATCAGAAGGACAAACGAACTTCACTGACCATCAAATATAAGAGTATCAATTCAGATTAAGAAGGAAACGATCACCTTCACAGGATATAAAATGTCTATAAGAAGACATCTGGGCGGCTTAAGACTCCCCAAAGGCAAATACTGTACAGTCTTCACATTCGACATGTTGGACAGGAACAGTATGGACTCCATGACTGATGACAAGGCAATTGTAAAACTCATAGGAAACTCCTATGGCAAAGCAATGTAGCGATAAACGACGGGATAAGTATATCAAAAGATATCCTTCAAACAAATTGAGTAATTCAAGGTGACCCAGTTAGTCCCTCCTGTTAAACATTGCTACATCTGACGCAGAAAATCCATTGAAAATCTGAAATCGGTGTCTCTCTATATGTATCCTCATGACATGGTCCTAGGTTCGCAGACCGATAATGACCTCAAAGAAGCCTTAAACAAACTGAACATTTGAGCTGAAAACAACAAATTCGTCATAAACCAGGTAAAAGTATACATATGGTTTTTCGAAGAGGGGCAGGTTACCGACCGAAGACAAGATGTTACTAGGAACAAATACTTAGGACTAACTCTAGAGACAACAGGAACGTCATACAGGATCCACATCAGGGAAAGAGCGATAAGAGCTATGACTCTGTTCAGCGCTAAAATAGTACCAATTATCACGTACGACTTGGAACTGATCTGGGAATTTCTAGAGACAATAGAAAAAGTAAAAGTCCGCTTCCTAAAATGAGCTCTCGGAATAGCAAAAGAGCGCCCTCAAGGCTTGCGTATGAACCTGCAAGAGAAACCTCCTTCAATGAGGACGTGAGATGTCACTTAATGCTGCCATCAACCAGCCAAGAAAATAATTATTGACCCTCCGACGAGACAAGCGGACGGATGTAGAAGAGAATTTCTACTCTACAGATGCCATGATTGATAGAGGATGGACAAAAGGAAACCACGACGTGCGTTCTGCACTGACAAGCCTGGCGATACGTGGATACCACCACAGAATATACAAGAATACGAAATACCATGAACCCAACAAGGACTCTTCGTGTAGTTTGTGTGACAAATACTACTCCTTCTGTTGCAAGAATCGCAAGACAACACTACTATATTATACCAGAGAATAAACATCCACACTTCCCCATGTGCATTTGTATGCTCTTATTAATTAATTAATTAATTAAAAGTGCCCACATGTCTCGTCGTGAAAATATAATAGATACGTAGTGTTCCTAACTTCGTCGTAATCGCCAAGAACTCAATGGTGTCTCTCTCTACTCGAACGTGAACAGTAATTTACAAATTGAGATGCTAACACTTCAGAGACATAGAATGAAAGTTGTGTGGCAATATCATCCATATCCCTGTTAACGACTACGGAACCTCCTGAACCTCAGACCAAGTAGTGATATCGTCAATAGTAAGACGACCAAAGCCAACTTCGCTCTTCTAATAGTCTCTCTGCGATTCGATCCCGGAAATGTTTTCTTCTGAACAGATGACATCTAGACGTGAACCGCGGTGTCTTCACTTGACCTCAGGTTAACTAATCGATATATATGTACTTGCTCTCTTCACCTTCACATCATCGACTCCCGAAGCAGTTTCTACTTTCTGGTGCGCTTGAATTTTCATATTTTTGTGATATTTGAAGCTATCTCCTTCCCGTTTCTTCTCACTTATAATAAAAGAAAGTGCTCGAATTTGTTATGAATCTCACTGTGCTCTCTTTTCAGCTTCCTTATTGCAGCTACTACAATTTCCGTTTCTCTTTGAGTCTGCGACTTGCACGTTTCGCATCACTTTATTCCCTGCAGCCACCAACAAGTACAGTCTGACACTATCACTCCACTGGGGGTGATATTTGCACTGTGCCTTTGTGTATTTCGTTCATCGCAATTATTATGATTCTCATCGCTTCACTTCGGCTGACTTTTGGGTGGTTCACTGGTTTGTATTGACTTTAGATATGTTTGTGTCTGTTATAAAATGTGCACTACGGGTGACAGATCGGGATGGGCATAGATTCGTCAGTGGGCGTGCTCAATGAAAGTAGAAAAATTACAGATGGGAAGGAACCTCCTAGAAAACATCGCATGAAGGAGTCTTGTTTATCTCTGATGTTACTCAGTGGAACACAGCATGGCACGTTACGATATCCAGGTGCTACCAGCACGCCGAGTGCTAGAGATCGGTGGCTGTGAGGATACCTTGGCCAGATCTTTCACGTATTAAATCCCTATTTTGTTTGTCATTCACAACGATATTGAAATAATGAGAATGTTTCCCCAGTTATAGACAGACGCTCATTTCTGCGAAGTGATTGCCTCGTGTGATGATGTACATAGCTACAACGGCACTTCTGTTGCCTTACACAAAGTTACTGAGGAAACGGGAATCATTGGCACCAGTTACACATTACAAGATCTCGAACTGTTAAGTGTTAAATACTATCTCTCAGTGAATGGATCATTTGCACTATGCAAACCATATTATCTCCATAGTATGTATTAAAGACTAGTAACATACATACATACATTATCATAATGGACTGTTATGCCTTTCAGCGTTCAGTACTTCCAGGGGTAACGACTATCTGTCTTTTGTTTCATAAATACATTAACATGTGCGGTTCTTATTTCCAATTACTTGTCGTACAGCACTAGTCGTTTATAATGTTGTGAGTTTCTGACAGCACGGCGCGATTCTTACTAACTGGACATTTTAGGTCAACAGATGTATAACAAGGCAGTGCCACTACTTCTTCAGACGACAGTGCTCCAGGCATAGTGGATTTGATCTTGGTTTGAGGAGCATCAGCATGTACTTCAACTTCTTCTCTGGCCTATTCAATCACTCGAACCACTGTGGTACGTTATAGCGACAAGACTTCATCGTCTCTGAGGCAGCTCGGTCAATATTTCATGTCGGCATTTGTTACTTATTACTATTTTCAGTTATTGGGTGGTGGTATGGTGGTATTTGTATTTTATAAGGAACAAAAAACTGGGCAGCCATCCACTAATGGAGCAAAAGAAGGAAAATGGTCGACACTTCAAGAGATGAAGGTATCGGCTAAAGAAAGGGAAGGGGGAGATGAAAGTCTCCTCAGGTATCGAAAATGTAATAACGCCGTGGTCGGACAAGAACGAGAGTTAACCAAGGATAGATGAAAGTGAATGGCCTGACAAAATTATGTGGAAGTAATGCCAGGACTCAGCTAACTCCCCCACGGTCACTAAGTCACGCTCCAAAATGAAGAGCTCATTGGGCGCATTTTGTTATCCCCTTACGATTGGCAGGGAATACCATGGATGTATTCTATGGTCCCTACCCACGGGGTCGTACTTATCGGGAAAATAAAACAACAATGTTGTCGCAACCCCAAAACACACGGATAAGAATTACGAAACTTGAAAATGTTGAAAATATACCGAAAGCGATGACTGTGTCTTATAAGGGACAGACTATCTATTAATAGAATTGTAAGAATAAGTACATCAAATCAGAATAGAAATACCGCGGTGCGTAATGATAGGGAATACAATTCAATATAGAAGAGCGGAACAGAATGTGGGAATGCACGTAACAGAGTACAACTGGCAGCACACGGCGTATCGACATGAAGTACCAGCTTCGTACCATCAAAGTTATCGGGTTGATAACTGGAGCACGAGATAACATCCAAGACTTCTTTATAAATTTCCACAAAGTGCTTCAGCTGCCTGTGAAAAGCGTAGATAAAATTGACATCGCTCCAATTCGTGGATCTGTGAACATATTCCGATCTCATTTACACGGACCTGGTTTACTTCATGATAGCAATATGTAATACCAGTCTGACGAACTGCTCACGTGGTAAGTTGCTGCCATCAATAGAAATTATTTTTAATAAGATTATTGGTGGCTTAACAGTGCAGTCAAGTAGAACATCAGTGAATATTGTTTTAATAGGAATACCACTGGGAGACCATCCTCTATTAACACCAATCAGAAGCGGTCCGGCACTTCTAAAAATTGAAGGTACCGGAAAGATAGAGAAGCCCCACGACGGTCGTGATTATGAAAGACTCCCAAGGCCGTCGGTGTCGGACTAGAACAAGTGTTGACCCATAGAGGTCGCACAAGAAAGATAAGAGAGAGGAGCCTGACAAGAATTTAGTGGGGAAAATGCCAGGCTCAGCTAGAGGACCCGTGGTCGTCAAACCACGGTCTCAAGTGAGATCCAGTGGTTGACCTTTTAGTGTCCTCTTACGACTAACAGGGGATAACGTGGATGGTCTTCTAACTCCCAAATCCACTGGGGGTCCTGAAGGCTGAGGTTCGAATCCCGCTCTATACTGGGTTGATAATTTCATCCAGAAATGCGCGTGTTGTCAGGAAGTCCATCTGGCCGTAAATCTGAGGCGAAAACCAAAATGAGCCTGGGGTGTTCCAGTAACATCGGAAATAACTGGGATAATCTGAAGAATGATAAAGTGTTATGGATCGAGTGTACGACACTTGTGTCCTGTGTTTCCAGGTGAGCCTGCACTAAGCAGTTGGTGGTATCCTGGTGAACCGGATAACTGGGCTGATGGGAAGTGCGCCATTGCTGTCAGGACAGGTCTGCTGATGAACTACTATTGTACACAACTCCTGTCCTTCATCAGCGAGATCCCGCTGTGAACAGATCTCATGTACAGTGTTGATATATAATAAAGATACTTGTAAATAAGATGTGACGTTCTTTCTCCTGTTTCAACACCAACTACAGGGAAACTTTACAGAACAGCGAGGTCATCAGTCGTGTATGTTCTACGTTCCATAAAAACAACAAGGTAATCAGACATATAATATTCCACCTTTCTTTAAAACATCAAGGTCATCGGACATGTAATGTTCTACATTCCCTCAAAAGTAACAAGGTCACCAGACATATAATGTTCTGCCTTCCTTTAAAAATAACAAGGTCACCAGACATGTAATGTTCAACCCTCCCTCAGAAACAACAAGGTCATCAGACATCTAATATTCCACCTTCCCTCAAAAACATCAAGGTCACCAGATATATAATGTTCTACCTTCCTTTAAAACAGCAAGGTCATCAGACATGTAATATTCTGCCTTCCTTTAAAAACAACAAGGTCACCAGATATGTAAAGTTCTCCCTTCCTTTAAAAACAATAAGGTCACCAGACATCTCATTTTCTACCTTCCCTCGGAAGCAGCAAGGTCAACAGTAGTATAATAGGAGAGTTCGGCCGCCACCACCTCCTCCGGGCTCCCAGGGCCCCCTCCACCACCCGCGGGAAATTTGAATTTGTAAACAAAGCCACGTGCTTTTTGACAGCTCTCATCGACAACAATGCATCGCTAACCTCACTGCTGCCATCTTGACGGGCCTAAACTTCAGTAGTGCCAACTTAACCTAACTAGCGTGAGGTAAACAAAGCCACGTGTTTTTTGACAGCCACGTGCTTTTGACAGACAACAACGCATCGCTAACCTCAGTACTGCCATCTTGACGGGCCTAAACCTCAGTAGTGCCAACTTAACCTAACTAGCGCGAGGTAAACAAAGCCATGTGTTTTTTGACAGCCACGAGCTTCTTGACAGCTGCCATCGACAACAACGCATCGCTAACCTCAGTACTGCCATCTTGACGGGCCTAAACCTCAGTAGTGCCAACTTAACCTAACTAGCGCGAGATAAACAAAGCCACGTGTTTTTTGACAGCCACGTGCTTTTTGACAGACAACAACGCATCGCTAACCTCAGTACTGCCATCTTGACGGGCCTAAACCTCAGTAGTACCAACTTAACCTAACTAGCGCGTGGTAAACAAAGCCACGTGCTTTTTGACAGCCACGTGCTTTTTTGACAGCTGTCATCCGCCATCTTTAAACTACAGAGCACTGTGCTGCCCTCTTTATCGTAGTAGATGTAAAATTCGTCACCTGTCATCGGCAGTGCTGCCATCTTGGCGGGCCTAAACCTTAGTGCTACCAACTTAACCTCACTAGCGTGAGATAAACAAATCCACGTGCAGCTGTCAACGGCCATCTTTAATCTATAGAGCACAGTGCTGCCCTCTTTAGCTACTTACCTTTGAAATGTGGTACGTCACAGCTGTCATCCGCCATCTTGCATCCGAAACCTCAGTGCTGCACTCTTTAGCTAGATACCTCTGAAATGTAGTGGCGGCAAATTCTTTATGCTCTTGTTTGGAAACAAAGCCACGTGCAGCTGTCATCCGCCATCTTTAATCCAGAGAGCACAGTGCTGCCCTCTTTAGCTACTTACCTTTGAAATGTGGTACGTCACAGCTGTCATCCGCCATCTTGCATCGTAAACCTCAGTGCTGCACTCTTCAGCTAGATACCTTTGAAATGTAGTGGCGGAAAATTCCACGTGCTCTTGTTTGGGAACAAAGCCACGTGCAGCTGTCAACAGCCATCTTTAATCCAGAGAGCACCGTGCTGCCCTCCTTAGCTACTTACCTTTGAAATGTGGTACGTCACAGCTGTCATCCGCCATCTTGCATCGCAAACCTCAGTGCTGCACTCTTTAGCTAGATACCTTTGAAATGTAGTGGCGGCAATTTGAAAAATTATTTATGCTCCTGTTTGGAAACAAACCTATGCGCTTTTTTGTCAGCTATCATCCGCCATCTTTAATCTAGAGAGCACCGTGCTGCCCTCTATGTGGTGGTGGTAAATTCTACACGCTCTTGTTTGGAAACAAACCCATGTGCTTTTCTGACAGCTGTCAACCGCCAGAGAGCACCGTGCTGCCCTCTTTATGCCGGCAGCAAATTCTTTGTGCTTTTTGGCAGCTGTCATCCGCCATCTTTAATCAAGAGAGCACCGTGCTGCCATCTTTAGCTAGATACCTTTGAAATATGGTGGCGGCAAATTCCACGTGCTCTTGCTTAGTAAACAAAGCCACGTGCTTTAATGACAGCTATCATCCGCCATCTTTAATCAATAGAGCACTGTGCTGCTATCATGCGGGTATTTTCGTCAGCTGTCATCCACCATCTTTAATCTACAGAGCGCCGTGCTGCTCTCTGTAGTAGCGGGCAATTTTAAAGTTCTGTTACTTGTCATCCGTCATCTTTAATCAACAAAGCTTCGTACTGCTATCTTAAGCTACATACATTTAGCATGTGGTGGCGGATAATTTGAAAAAAAAACTTCCGTTAGCTATCATCCACCATCTTTATTCAACAGAGCATCGTGCTGCTATCTCTAGCTACATTCATTTAACATGTGGTGACGGCAATTTGAAATTCTATCTAGATGCCAACTTTAATCAACAGAGCACCGTGCTGCTATCCCTTTGAATTGTGGTGACGGATAATTTGAAATTCCGTTAGCTATCATCATTAAACACTAGTGCTTTCGCTAACCTAACCTCTCATGTACTATCTTGAAGGAGATTATACGACACCTCCTCTACCTCCTGCTCTTCCTCCTCCTCCTCCTCCTCCTCCTCCACCCTACCACCTCCGCCTCCTACTCCTCTGTCAAAGCATAACTTTATCGAACACGCATCGCGAAGGCAAGAGTGTGCATGTTTAGACTTGCAGATTACGAAAGAAACATAACAAGACTTGAATCGAACACTACACTCGATGTCGTTAACTTCAACATGTGATTAAAACATTGTCTGGTGTGTTCAGAACACTACATAAGGAGAATCGAACGCTGTACAACATGTTAGGGGATACCTTTGTTCTAAGAAGATCAAATTGAAACATAACAAGACTAGAATTGAACACTGCACTCGATGTCGTTAACTTTAACATGTGATCAGAACATTGATCGATGTGTTCTGATCACTAAACAAGTAGAGCCGAATACTGTACAACATGTCAGGGGGTACCTATGTTCTAAGAAAATTAGATTGCAAAATAACAAGACTAGAACCGAACACTGTACTCGATACAACATGTTAGGGGATACCTTTGTTCTAAGAAGATCAGATTGAAACATAACAAGACTAGAATTGAACACTGCACTCGATACAACATGTGATCAGAACATAGATTGATGTGTTCAGATCACTAAACAAGTAGAACCGAACACTGTACAACATGTTAGGGGATACCTTTGTTCTAAGAAAATTGGATTGAAACTAACAAGACTAGAATCGAACACTGGACTCGATGTCGTTAACCTTAACATGTGATCCGATACAACATGTTAGGGGATACCTTTGTTCTAAGAAAATTGGATTGAAACATAGCAAGACTAGAATCGAACACTGTAAGAATATTATTTGATGTGTTCAGAGCAAAAGTACAACTTCAATGATTTACCTAGTGTAAAAATCAAAAACACACACTGTGCACATATCGCATAGCTATCACGCCTATCACTTGCCTAGTATGAAAATCAAAAACACACTGTGCACATATCGCATAGCTAACTCGGCAACACTTCAAATGATTTGCTTAGTACGAAAATAAAAAAATCTATACCGCGTAGCTAACTCGTTCATCTCACTGCTAAGACGCTTAGTAATTGCGAATACACTGATATATCTCATACGAAAATCAAGAAAGCACACTGCGTACCCAACTCGCTCGGGTCACTCGCTTAGTAATTGCAACACGACTAGAACACTGATACACACATGGATAAGAATGTTCCGAGATACTACATACTTACATGTTTTTTAAAAAAATAGGGGCATGAAAGATCATAAATTATATGTACACATGTTGTCTCCTCTAAGTTGTAAGACTAAATAGACGCAGTACTGCGAGTTTCCGCTCTAGCTGGCGAAAGGAAGTGGCATGATATCTCAGCAAAAAAAAATACGCGTGAGCTTGCATACACGCAAGTCAGACACAATGATGGATACCGCGATTCAAATCCTGGCAACTTATGCCGTCAGGAAGGGCATCTGCCTAGATCATGTTATGACGATCGCGCAGGTCCCTCGCCTAGCATTTGCTATTTTTTACGGCTTCTAAGAGTAGGAGTTCGAACCCGCTATCTTCCGAAGTAGCGAGAATGATTGCGAGTACTGGAGTGTTTGAGGGTGATTCATTTGTTGGATGGAGGCGTTAAGCTGTGTGCAGGCTTCTTCGGTAGGAGTAGGCTATGTGCCGGTACCGGGACATCTAGTTATAAAACCCACTACAACAAATTTATCGCGTATACTGCGATTTAAAATCCTAGTCAGGAAGGGTAACCGGTCGTAAAACTATGGTGTATGATCTAAGAGGCGGGGTGTGCAAAAAAGCCAGCATTAAGTAAGGGCTGTTGATAGGGGGCGTTAAACCTTGTGCAGACTCCTCCGAAAATTATTTTGAGTACAAGACGTTGATGGTGATTCATCTGTCGGATGGAGGCAATAAGCCTTGTGCAGGCTTCTTCGGTAGGAGTAGGCTATGTGCCGGTACCGGGACATCTAGTTATAAAACCCGCTATAACAAATTTATCGCGTATACTGCGATTTAAAATCCTAGTCAGGAAGGGTAACCGGTCGTAAAACTATGGTGTATGATCTAAGAGGCGGGGTGTGCAAAAAAGCTAGCATTAAGTAAGGGCTGTTGATGGGGACGTTAAACCTTATGCAGACTCATTCGAACATGATTGTGAGTACAAGAGTGTTGAGGGTGATTCATTTGTCGGATGTAGGCGTTAAGGTGTGTGCAGGCTTCTTCGGTAGGAGTAGGCTATGTGCCGGCACCAGGTTTTACCCTCTCCCTGCGGTAGTATATTACATTCTTAGGTAGTTTCGAGGGCGTGCAAAAAGCCAGCATTAAGTAAGGGCTGTTGATAGAGGGGTGTTAAACCTTGTACAGGCTCCTTCAACAGGAGTAGCCTACATGCCGGCGCCGTGCAGGCTCTTTCGATAGGAGTGGGCTATATGCTGGCACTGTGTTTTAACCTCACCGTACAATCATGATATTTTATGTTAGGAGCTTACACGGGCTACGAGAGTTACAAGTGGCTTATCACCACGCAGTGTCTTCGTTCAAGGTTACTACAGCCGGAAGATGCGTGTACAATTTCAGCTAACACATACATTCCACACATCGCTCTGAATGACTGCGCCGATACAAGTTCAAAGACTGTGGAACAAAAAAATGTAACCTATAGCCTACAGTTTGGTTTAGTGTGCATGCCTCTAACCCGGCAGACTCGGGTTCGATTCTCTTGGGAATAAAAATATGTTTTACAGATTTTAAATTGCAAGAATTTGTTTTAAGACTAGTTGCCCTTCCTGACGCAAAACTAGCAGTATCTAACCTCTTACATCATACACTATTGTTTTTGACCGGTTGCCCTTCCTGACGTCAAAGAACTCGGATTAAGAATCTGTTTTACAACTAGATGCTCTTTTTAACACGAGAATCGGGGATTTACAGCTAGATGCACTTCTTAGATTTTAAATCGCTGTATCACGAACTATTGTTTTACAGCTGGATGCCCTTCCTGACGCAAAACTAAGATTTTAAATCGCAAGAATTTGTTTTAAGACTAGTTGCCCTTCCTGACGCAAAACTGGCAGTATCTAGCCTCTTACATCATACACTATTATTCTCGACCGGTTGCCCTTCCTGACGTCAAAGAACTCGGATTAAGAATCTGTTTTACAACTAGATGCTCTTTTTAACACGAGAATCGGAGATTTACAGCTAGATGCTCTTCTTAGTGCAAGAACTAAGATTTTAAATCGCTGTATCATGAACTATTGTTTTACAGCTGGATGCCCTTCCTGACGCAAAACTAAGATTTTAAATCGCAAGAATTTGTTTCAAGACTAGTTGCCCTTCCTGACGCAAAACTGGCAGTATCTAGCCTCTTACATCATACACTATTGTTTTCGACCGGTTGCCCTTCCTGACGTCAAAGAACTCGGATTAAGAATCTGTTCTTCAACTAGATGCTCTTTTTAACAAGAGAATCGGGGTTTTACAGCTAGATGCTCTTCTTAGATTTTAAATCGCTGTATCACAAACTATTGTTTTACAGCCGGATGCCCTTCCTGACGCAAAACTAAGATTTTAAATCGCAAGAATTTGTTTTAAGACTAGTTGCCCTTCCTGACGCAAAACTGGCAGTATCTAGCCTCTTACATCATACACCATTGTTTTCGACCGGTTGCCCTTCCTGACGTCAAAGAACTCGGATTAAGAATCTGTTTTACAACTAGATGCTCTTTTTGACACGAGAATCGGGGTTTTACAGCTAGATGCCCTTCTTAGATTCTAAATCGCTGTATCACGAACTATTGTTTTACAGCCGGATGCCCTTCCTGACGTAAAACTAAGATTTTAAATCGCAAGAATTTGTTTTAAGACTAGTTGCCCTTCCTGACGCAAAACTGGCAGCATCTAGCCTCTTACATCATACACTATTCTTCTCGACCGGTTGCCCTTCCTAACGTCAAAGAACTCGGATTAAGAATCTGTTTTACAACTAGATGCTTTTTTTAACACGAGAATCGGGGATTTACAGCTAGATGCTCTTCTTAGTGCAAGAACTAAGATTTTAAATCGCTGTATCATGAACTATTGTTTTACAGCTGGATGCCCTTCCTGACGCAAACTATGATTTTAAATCGCAAGAATTTGTCTTAAGACTAGTTGCCTTCCTGACGCAAAACTGGCAGTATCTAACCTCTTACATCATACACTATTGTTTTCAACCAGTTGCCCTTCCTGACGTAAAAGAACTGGGATTAAGAATCTGTTTTACAACTAGACGCTCTTTTTAACACGAGAATCGGGGATTTACAGCTAGATGCTCTTCTTAGATTTTAAATCGCTGTATCACGAACTATTGTTTTACAGCCGGATGCCCTTCCTGACGCAAAACTAAGATTTTAAATCGCAGGAATTTGTTTTAAGACTAGTTGCCCTTCCTGACGCAAAACTGGTAGTATCTAGCCTCTTACATCATACACTATTGTTTTCGACCGGTTGCCCTTCAAGACGTCAAAGAACTCGGATTAAGAATCTGTTTTACAACTAGATGCTCTTTTTAACACGATAATCGGGGATTTACAGCTAGATGCTCTTCTTTGATTTTAAATCGCTGTATCTCGAACTATTGTTTTACAGCCGGATGCCCTTCCTGACGCAAAACTAAGATTTTAAATCGCAAGAATTTGTTTTAAGACTAGTTGCCCTTCCTGACGCAAAACTGGCAGTATCTAGCCTCTTACATCATACACTATTGTTTTCGACCGGTTGCCCTTCCTGACGTCAAAAAACTCGGATTCAGAATCTGTTTTACAACTAGATGCTCTTTTTAACACGAGAATCGGGCTTTTACAGCTAGATGCTCGCCGGATGCCCTTCCTGACGGCATAAGTTGCCAGGATTTGAATCGCGGTATCCATCATTGTGTCTGACTTGCGTGTATGCAAGCTCACGCGTATTTTTTTTTGCTGAGATATCATGCTACTTCCGTTCGCCAGCTAGAGCGGAAACTCGCAGTACTGCGTCTATTTCGTCTTACAACTTAGAGGAGACAACATGTGTACATATAATTTATGATCTTTCATGCCCCTATTTTTTTAAAAAACATGTAAGTATGTAGTATCTCGGAACATTCTTATCCGTGTGTGTATCAGTTTTCTAGTCGTGTTGCAATTACTAAGCGAGTGACCCGAGCGAGTTGGGTACGCAGTGTGCTTTCTTGATTTTCGTAAGAGATATATCAGTGTATTCGCAATTACTAAGCGTCTTAGCAGTGCGATGAACGAGTTAGCTACGCGGTATAGATTTTTTTATTTTCGTACTAAGCAAATCATTTGAAGTGTTGCCGAGTTAGCTGTGCGATATGTGCACAGTGTGTGTTTTTGATGTTTACACTAGGTAAATCATTGAAGTTGTACTTTTGCTCTGAACACATCAAACAATGTTCTTACAGTGTTTGATTCTGGTCTTCCTATGTTTCAATCTAATTTTCTTAGAACGAAGGTATCCCCTAACATGTTGTAATGGATCACATGTTAATTATAACGACATCGAGTGCAGTGATAGTTTCCAGTCTTGTTTGTTTCAATCCAATTTTCTTAAAACAAAGGTATCCCCTAACATGTTGTACAGTGTTCGGT
This sequence comes from Anabrus simplex, assembly GCF_040414725.1. Taxonomy (NCBI): domain Eukaryota; kingdom Metazoa; phylum Arthropoda; class Insecta; order Orthoptera; family Tettigoniidae; genus Anabrus; species Anabrus simplex. The sequence goes on along the minus strand of NC_090279.1, from coordinate 23,692,604 downwards.
TCTACTTGTTTAGTGATCTGAACACATCAATCAATGTTCTGATCACATGTTGTATCGAGTGCAGTGTTCAATTCTAGTCTTGTTATGTTTCAATCTGATCTTCTTAGAACAAAGGTATCCCCTAACATGTTGTATCGAGTACAGTGTTCGGTTCTAGTCTTGTTATGTTTCAATCAAATTTTCTTAGAACAAAGGTACGCCCCGACATGTTGTACAGTGTTCGGCTCTAATTGTTTAGTGATCTGAACACATCGATCAATGTTCTGATCACATGTTAAGGTTAACGACATCGAGTGTAGTGTTCGATTCTAGTCTTGTTATTTTGCAATCTAATTTTCTTAGAACAAAGGTATCCCTTAACATGTTGTACAGTGTTCGGTTCTACTTGTTTAGTGATCTGAACACATCAATCAATGTTCTGATCACATGTTAAAGTTAACGACATCGGGTGCAATGTTCAATTCTAGCCCTGTTATGTTTCAATCTGACCTTCTTAGAACAAATGTATCCCCTAACATGTTGTACAGCGTTCGATTCTACTTATGTAGTGTTCTGAACACACCAGACAATGTTTCAATCACATGTTGAAGTTAACGACATCGAGTGCAGTGTTCGATTCAAGTCTTGTTATGTTTCTTTCGTAATCTGCAAGTCTAAACATGCACACTCTTGCCTTCGCGTTGCGTGTTCGATAAAGTTATGCCTTTACAGAGGAGTAGGAGGCGGAGGTGGTAGGGAGGAGGGGGAGGAGGAGGAAGAGCAGGAGGAAGAGGAGGTGTCGTATAATCTCCTTCAAGATAGTAGAAGAGAGTTTAGGTTAGCGAATGCACTAATGTTTAATGATGATAGCTAACGGAATTTCAAATTATCCGTCACCACAATTCAAAGGGATAGCAGCACGGTGCTCTGTTGATTAAAGATGGCATCTAGATAGAATTTCAAATTGCCGTCACCACATGTTAAATGTATGTAGCTAGAGATAGCAGCACGATGCTCTGTTGAATAAAGATGGTGGATGATAGCTAACGGAAGTTTTTTTTTCAAATTATCCGCCACCACATGTTAAATGTATGTAGCTAAAGATAGCAGTACGAAGCTTTGTTGATTAAAGATGACGGATGACAAGTAACAGAACTTTTAAAATTGCCCGCTACTACAGAGAGCAGCACGGCGCTCTGTAGATTAAAGATGGTGGATGACAGCTGACGAAATTACCCGCATGATAGCAGCACAGTGCTCTATTGATTAAAGATGGCGGATGATAGCTGTCAAAAAAGCACGTGGCATTGTTTACTAAACAAGAGCACGTAGAATTTGCCGCCACCACATTTCAAAGGTATCTAGCTAAAGATGGCAGCACGGTGCTCTCTTGATTAAAGATGGCGGATGACAGCTGTCAAAAAGCACGTAGAATTTGCTGCCGGCATAAAGAGGGCAGCACGGTGCTCTCTGGCGGTTGACAGCTCTCAGAAAAGCACATGGGTTTGTTTCCAAACAAGAGCGTGTAGAATTTACCACCACCACATAGAGGGCAGCACGGTGCTATCTAGATTAAAGATGGCGGATGTTAGCTGACAAAAAAGCGCATAGGTTTGTTTCCAAACAGGAGCATAAAGAATTATCAAATTGCCGCCACTACATTTCAAAGGTATCTAACTAAAGAGTGCAGCACTGAGGTTTGCGATGCAAGATGGCGGATGACAGCTGTGACGTACCACATTTCAAAGGTAAGTACCTAAAGAGGGCAGCACGGTGCTCTCTGGATTAATGATGGCTGTTGACAGGTGCACGTGGCTTTGTTTCCAAATAAGAGCACGTGGAATTTGCCGTCACTACATTTCAAAGGTATCTAGCTAAAGAGTGCAGCACTGAGGTTTGCGATGCAGATGGCGGATGACAGCTGTGACGTACCACATTTCAAAGGTAAGTAGCTAAAGAGGGCAGCACTGTGCTCTCTGGATTAAAGATGGCGGATGACAGCAGCACGTTTCTTTGTTTCCAAACAAGAGCATAAAGAATTTGCCGCCAGTACATTTCAAAGGTATCTAGCTAAAGAGTGCAGCACTGAGGTTTCGGATGCAAGATGGCGGATGACAGCTGTGACGTACCACATTTCAAAGGTAAGTAGCTAAAGGGGGCAGCACTGTGCTCTGTAGATTAAAATGGCGGATGACAGCTGCACGTGGATTTGTTTATCTCACGCTAGTGAGGTTAATTTGGTAGCACTAAGGTTTAGGCCCGCCAAGATTGCAGCACTGCCGATGACAGGTGACGAATTTTACATCTACTACGATAAAGAGGGCAGCACAGTGCTCTGTAGTTTAAAGATGGCGGATGACAGCTGTCAAAAAAGCACGTGGCTGTCAAAAAGCACGTGGCTTTGTTTACCACGGGCTAGTTAGGTTAAGTTGGTACTACTGAGGTTTAGCCCGTCAAGATGGCAGTACTGAGGTTAGCGATGCGTTGTTGTCTGTCAAAAAGCACGTGGCTGTCAAAAAACACGTGGCTTTGTTTATCTCACGCTAGTTAGGTTAAGTTGGCACTACTGAGGTTTAGCCCGTCAAGATGGCAGTACTGAGGTTAGCGATGCGTTGTTTTCGATGACAGCCGTCAAAAAGCACGTGGCTGTCAAAAAACACATGGCTTTGTTTACCTCGCGCTAGTTAGGTTAAGTTGGCATTACTGAGGTTTAGGCCCGTCAAGAGTACTGAGATTAGCGATGCGTTGTTGTCTGTCAAAAAGCACGTGGCTGTCAGAAAACACGTGGCTTTGTTTACCTCACTCTAGTTAGGTTAAGTTGGCACTACTGAGGTTTAGGCCCGTCAAGATGGCAGCAGTGAGGTTAGCGATGCGTTGTTGTCGTCGATGACAGCTGTCAAAAAGCACGTGGCTTTGTTTACAAATTCAAATCTCGCGCCAAAATTCAAATTTCCCGCCAAAATTCAAATTTCCTTCGGGTGGTGGAGGGAGCCCTGGGAGCCCGGAAGAGGTGGTGGCGGCCGAACTCACCTATTATACTACTGTCATCAGACATGTAATGTTCTGCCTTCCTTTAAAAATAACAAGGTCACCAGACATGTCATGTTCTATATTCCGTTAGAAACAACAATGTCATGAGACATGTAATGTTCTACCTTCCCTTAAACAACAAGGTCATTAGACATGTGATATTCTATATTCTGTTAGAAACAACAAGGTATTGGGACATCTAAAGTTCTACCATCCCTTAAATACAACAATATCATCAGGCATGCAATTATCTACATCCCTTAAAAACAACAAGGTCATCACACACATAATGTTCTTCCTTTCTTTAAAACAACAAGGTCACTAGATACGTAATTTTCAGCCTTCCCTTAAAAACGGCAAAGTTATGGGACATGTAATGTTCTACCTTCCCTTAAAAACAACAAGGTCATCTGAAATGTAATATTCTACCAACCTTTAAAAACAACATGCTCACCAGACACATAATGTTCTACCTTCCCTGAAACTCAGTAAGGTCATCAGACACGTAACGTTCAGCTTTCCCTTAGAAACAACCAAGTTATGAGACATGTAATGGGTTACCTTCTTTTATAAAATACAAGGCCATCTGGCATATGTAGTGGGCATTGAGGTTTCACGCCATTGTTGATAGAAGTGTGCAACTGCGGTTTTCTCTACTGTCTCTCGACTCGTTCGACACTTTACTCAGGGACCGTCATCATTCTGGAGCTCAAATGTAGAGCTGATAGTCTACGTACAGCGATTGAACGACTGCGAACAGAGCGGCATTCAGTAAAGATCTCCATGATTTTGAACGTGATACACGAACCGGAAAACGCATGAGGGACATGAAGTCCCCGCAATCCCCTCTGTTTTATGGTGAAAATACCACCAGGTACCGTTCTAAGACATTCCCAGGTAAAAATAAAACACGGCGACTAAGTGCTACTGCCGAGGAGCAGCCTCCTGAATTGTGATCCACGGCAGACCGTCACACACGTCAAGAAACCTCGCTCATCGAAGGCCCGCAAAAGTCTTCCATTATCCATCCCTACAGGCAGCTTTCAGAGGCCATTTGTAGGGCATAATCATTACCTGGCTTGGCAATTAGAATCCCAGTGCCCTTACGCCATATGCTTTTGATCAGTCACTCAAATGGTTATGGATTTTGTACGGCCCAGGCGCCGCTTTCCTGCACTCCCCAAGTCCATCTCCATGAAGGGCGCCTGAGATGGTGTGCCACAAACTCGCGCTTTATGGCCAAAACTGAACATACCTGCCGAAAGTGACAGGAGATGGAGATGAGAAGGTGAGAGTTCTGCCCACACTTGCGATGATGGAGAATGTGCCGTCACGGATGACACATACTATACCTGCCTTCTCGAATCCTTTAGGCCGTAGGTGTTTAATTGCTATATGTCTGATCATCTGACTAATTGCGAGAGATGCCGGAGGAGGAAACACTTGTTTGTTCTGCCGCAGTCGCAATTCCCAGCGCGATTTTCAACAGACCCGCAGTCACTAGGCGTTTGGAAAATTACGGCCAGTTTTCCCATGAGGTAGGCCGTGTTTCGGCACTTCGGACTGTCTTTGTTATCGCCATCCATTTGCTATGGTGATGTTATCCGAGTTTGCGTTACATTGAAGAGCTAGGGAAGGAACGCAACTGGAAAGTACTCCAGTGTAACTACGGGGGATCGAAGAAGACTTACGTACTTCAGGTTTCAAGTCAAAAGTAGCACAACCTAAATTCAGCAAATTGCCTGCATCACTGAAATCTCCAGGACTCCCAAAGTGAGGGCTGGTGCTGTTCAATGATGAAAGAGATGAAATAATTCTACTTTTCTACTTAAAACGAAATTAGAACTGTTGGTCTTGTCGTTCCGTTTTCCTGACACTTACTGACTCAGTTGGTTCCATGGAGCCTTGAGGAACCTGAGGAAGCCTTTCCTTGACCTTCAGGTAGACAGTGGTCTTTGGATAGATGTGGTTAGACTTGAGTAAGCCGGTGCTGAGATGCACAGTTCCGCTGACTGAACTCTCGCAATATTCTCGTTAGAGGAATTTTATACCGTCTTTCTGACGTTGAACATTGCTGGGTTTAGGATGGTTCTCTATCAGTAAGCTAACAGACTTCCACTCTGCAGCTTTCCTGCAGCCTCTTGAGCTTCTGCGGGGCAATGTACGTCTGACACTAAAAGGACACTCTTCAATTTTTATTGGCATAGCAATAGTCAAATGGCAGAATTAACGGCCTGGTTGGGTCACACCCCCTGTGGGTGGAGGCGATTGATAACAACCAAGTTAAGTCCTGCCTTTCGTAAGAGGCGACTAAAAGGAGCCCTAGAGGTTCTTGATTTGGGATCGCTGGTTGACGACCACTGCACACTTAGCTGAGTTCTAGCACTGCTTCAACTTACTTGAGCAACGCTCCGCACTTTCATCTGTCTTACCCGACATTCCTTGGTCAACACTCGTTCTTTTCTGACCCCTTAGGTATTAGGTATCGGGGCCTGCGGTGTCTTTCATTCTCAAGGCCTTCGTGGCCCTTGTCTTTTTTTCTCTGATACCTTCATTTTTCGACATTATCAGTTTAACTTCTGTTTAGTGTTAATAGAGGGCGGTTAAATTATAACCACCTCCACCCCCAGCACCACCACCACCACCCCAAGAAGCAGAGTTTCCAGGCTTAGTACAGATGGAAGATTGTTGTGTGTCGTTATTGTAACAAAAGTAAAACCAGCGTCTTCTACTGCAGCACTGACTTTCAGTGTGAGGTCTCTGTCGGATTGTCACTGAAGAATTAGTGAATCTGAATTTACAGCCAAATGTTTCCTTGCTCTTCTGAAAAAGGTTCATCTTGAGCAGATGCCGAAGTAGAGTTTTACGGTGGTTTTGGGGGAACTGTGATCAGAGACACATTTCGGACAGAGGTTTAAGCAGCCACTAAACTCGGTATCTGACGGATATTTCACTTTAACTTCCGCTTAACGTGTCCGAAGGCAGTGACTTCTATCTGAAGCACATCATTGTTTTCGGAAGCAGTTTCTAATGTATTTACAGTCACGCCGCGAATCTCACTCTGTTGCCTTTTCGGTTTCTGGAATGTCCGAGTCTGAAGTTTTCAGCATTCCCAGCAAAGACGACACACCACATGACACAGTTGGCGATATTAGCGCTACGCCGTGAACAATTAGTCTCTTGGAAACCGAGGATTTTATTACTCTCAGTGGAACACAGCTGTTTTCTAGCGGGATCGTCTATAATATTGTAGGTCTAGACACACCTCCTGGTTGAAGACAAGCAGATGATCTTGCTTTGCGGAGCAACAGGATCAACTTCCGGCCAAGAGCAAACAGCGACCCCAGAAACAACTGCGATATTGTGAAGAGAGAAAAATTGCATGGATCTACTGTGCGACTCTTGGTGGCGGTCTGGTGAGCCGGATAACAGAGCAGCTCCTCAGGGCTGCGGTCTCGATCTTTAGCCTTCATTTTCGTTTTTAAGAAGATAATCTCTGACATCTGGGGTCTTTGTGTCGCTGTGATGAATTGTTACATATATCTATTTAAAGGAAAACAATTAATTTTTATGAATCCAACCTTGTCCGCCGCACTAAGAGAGAATGTATAAACAGCAGACAGGTCCTAAATACTTTCCAAGTTGTTTTTTCGCTAAATAGCAAATGGTATTTTCTGCGAGATTCCTCTGCAAGCAACACATCTCCTCAGAACTAATAACAGCTCAGTTTGCAGTGAAGTACACATGTCCTGAGCTTTCCGCCTACAAATTGTTTAAAACTGATGTCACGTTTCTCTGTAGGAGAATCAAAGTTTCGCTCTGTACGTCTCTCAGTCACGGCCGCCCATCATCGGTCTTGTGACTGACTAAGATCAATGTTCTAGCGGTGAGGCGTTGAACAATTGCTCGTAGGCCTCAGAGGAAGGCTGTTATGCTACCGTATTGAGGTGTGGTGTGTAAGGTGTCCGTGTACTGTGCGACGTGTGGGCAGTAGAGTGGTCCTTAAAACCCATACTTACCAGTATTGACATTGACACCTGCACTGTGGATAGGTAACTTTTTCTAATCTTACATCGCAGACTGCATGGTTGTATGTAAACATTGTCTGGCGATCCATCTTATCTCCACATCACAGCCTGTACATTTTCTTGGTAACAATGTCTGGCCGTCCATACATATATCACAATACAGTCTGCACGGTATCTTGGTAACTTTAACTGACTATCCACCCACTATTCACATCGCAGCCTTCATCTTGGCCAGGTAACATCGCCTGACCGTCCATTAACATCTTACATCACAGCCTGTACAATTACTATGTAAAGTTGGCTGGCATCCACCCATACTTCACATCACAACCTGCACGGTTACTACGTGACATCTTCTGGCCATCCATCCATACCTTGCATCACAGCCTGCAAGTCCATGTAATATTGGATGGCCATCCATGCAGACTTCACATTACAGTCTGCGCTGTTCCTAGGTAAAATTGTCTGAGCATCCATCCATACTTCATATCACAGCTTTCATGTCTTGTAGGTAAAAATTTCTGGCTATATGTCCATCCTTCATACCATAGCTTCCACGGTTACCACGTTACATTCTCGGGCCATCAACGCATACTTCACATCACAATCTTCAATTTTGTAGGTAATACTTCCTGGCCATGCTTCCATACCTAACATCACAGCCAGAAATGTTACTGGGTAAAATCATCTGGCCATCCAAACATACTTCACATCACAGCCTGCGCAGTTACAGATAACTATGTCTGGCCATCGACCCATAGTTAAAATCACATCCTTATTGTTTGCCAGGTGACATTTTGTGGCCCTCCATTCATACCTTACATCACAGTCTGCACGGTTACTAGGTAACTCTTTATGCCATCAATCCATACACCACATCACAGCCTGCAAGTTTGCTAGGTAACATTGTCTTGCAATCCATCCGTACTTCACGTTACAGCCTGTACTGCTTCCTGGAAGCATTTCCCGGCCATCCATCAATAATTCACATCACAGCCTGTACAGTTGCTAGAGTTACGCATTTGTCGACTTTTTTCTGATGATCTCCGGCCATAAGACTTTTATGTCCAAAGGAAGTACGAATATAATTTTTAAAGGTAAACAACTCCATCTTGAGCTAACACGATACATATGTTTATTATTATCATCTTTATTATTAATACTTGGAATTAACTCTCCGGTGGTCGCGCGGATCACAATTGCGATCCATACTTTCTTTGTGATATGAGGCTGTTCTGTGCTACTTATTCAATGAATATGATTGTGCATTGTGAAAAGAACTCTATTTTCTGTACAGTGTAATATTATTATGTGTGCATCTATAAGAGACACCTGAAATATTACTGGCATTGTGATTTGTCTCACTCACTCCCTCCATTACCTTCCTCAATGTCTGGTTCATAGATTTATTTTCTCACAGTCATCCAATTTGCTCCCATATACCAATAAACTCATGACACAGGAACTGAGATTAGACACCGTAATAAGAAACGAACAAAGTCACAAGAAGTCACTCTAGTGGTCGCACTGATCACAGTTGTGATCCACAAGAATAAATTGTTTTATAACGCAACGGCCATCAGTCAAGGGTTAGCAGACTCCTGCGTGTCAGAGAGGGGTCGAGGTGTGAGGAAGGTACACAGATGCTCAAGGTCAACAGTGATACCAACAAACAGTAGCGAAGAAACTAAACGGCTGGATCACCATTGTGATTCACGCGACCACTGGAATGTTAGGTCTTGGACACTATCAAGTCACTGCTACCTATAACCTTCGAACATTCATCTGAAATGAAATATGTTATTTGAATGATATAGCAAAATGCCTACATTCACGCTTAATAGTTAATAAGTAATATTTTCTGGCCATCGATCCATACCTTACATCAGTGCATGCTCATTTACCTACTAACTTTGTCTGGCATTCAATACATACTTCACATCACAGCCTGTACAGTTGCTTGAGTTACACAACAGGTTAACGTTATGAACCCAAAATCAAACTGAAGTGTAGGCGAACAATCGAACTCCTTGAAAACACAAGTTAGGCTCGTGGCCCGACGATACACAGGCTAACTACTGAAGTGACTAGCTGGAGAAAATCTTTACGTCACAGAATTTAAAGATTGAAAAGGTTACATAATTCTAGTCACCTCAAAATCAACATGAGAGGGAAGTCGAGAGAGTAACTCATTCTCTATGCCCTAATGAAGTTTAAGTTATACACAGCTGTTAGAAATTTAATTTAGAAGTAGAACTTAACAATTTATGATACATTGTTCAATTCGGAAACCTTCCCTTCGAGTTAGCTTTCACTTAATACGGATGGACTGTCATTACCTGTAGATGCTCGACGACTGGCGAGGCCCCGCCTCCTTTGTACACACACACACGCTAGACCAGAGCGATTAGCAAGACAAAGTGGCTCGAAAAATGGGTAGCTTATACACTCAAGAGGAAGGTTCCCGATAACACTGGGGTAAAGCCCGACACCCCCCCAATTCTTTTTGGATAATTTTCATAGGTACATGAAAATCCCTACTGGTTGCAATGAATATATAAATTTCCTATTGGTCAATATTGGAAGTCGGCGGTCACAGACAGAAGTGTAGTAAACCATTGAACATAACAACACAAAACACAATCAAGTCAGTTTAGGAAACCTAGGAAAAACAAATATCTTCAGAATTTTAGTAGTTCCTTTTTAATAGAGACATCTATAGGGAGAAGTCCAAATTTCTTGCACTAATTGTTGCTATCTTCAATTTAAGATGTCGTTCTACAATGCACATGATTTAAATGAGCGGGGCAGGTGTACCCACAGTTACTCATATTTCATGACTTTTTGTATAAAATATTGTAAATTGAACATTATTACACTTTGTGGACAAGGCGATATTATTCTTAAACTTCAATCATCGGCGAATCACCTAGAATTATACTTCAATGCTACCGTCAGAGCATTAATACACAGAGTGAATGTTGCAGCGTGAGGCCAATATCATTATCAGATCATCGGGGATTCGAAATAGGTTCTGAGGGGATATATGGTTAATTGTCAAACAGTGGCTTTCGAAAAGGTCATGAATTCGGAACATGGGAGGTACTTACTTAGCTGCTCTGGTTAACCGTAAATTACAATGAAAACCGTGGACATAAATGGATATTTACAGCGGAAGTCCTTCCTGAAGGTGACCTACCATAGATTAAAATCTCATTATGATCGTAGTTTTGTAAGTATTTGTTGTTTAATGTCAATTATTTATTATAATATAAGAGACATTTATTTTTTCCAATTACCGCATCATATTATTCGGATTAATGGTTGAGGGTAACATTTGAAAGTTCTTCATTAGGAAATGTAGCCTAATTTTAAATATTAATGAGAATGACATCTAAAATAAACACTTCATAACTTTCACAAACAGCAGTAAAAACTGTATTTACCATTCTTGGTGTACTCAAATATATCTACACCAAGCGATGCGCAAACACAGCTACACGAGTAGCGTACAGCGCCACCAGATGAACTCTCAGGAGCAAAAGATAAACAGGTAACAAGAAATGTTCACTTATGTACACAATACACTAGTTGTATATGAGTCTTTTATAATATGCTGCTTCAACAATAATGATCATAATAATAAAGGGATACATAAAAAGCAACACAGGTGAAATTTCACTCCACCTACTAATTTCGGCTTGGTAAAGCACATTATAACTAATGCGCATGCCACATTTGAAATAGGCCTATAAATAGGAACCGCGGAAGAAAAGAAACATCCTGCTGGTAAAATGTGGTGTGGGAAATTAAGAATTGTTGGTACTGAATTTGGCTTAATTTTAATTCCCACATCATGAGCTTCGTTATGAAAACATTCCGGTGAGAAATGCTTCGAGCATAATGTTCAATGCTTGCCAGGCAAGAAATTCTCCCTTCTTAATGCAATTACCCATATTCTTCCTTGCCTCATTAGCTTGAAAACTGAAATCAATTAAAGCACAATATTCATAATTACAGCACCCGGGAAACTGAAACTGTAACAAACAAAAAAAAATACACATGATTTTTCGTATTGTACAGACACCTGACAACGACTTTATAAAGCATATAATCCTCTCACACCATCGTAGTTTGTCATTATATACGAAACCACAGATTAATTTAGGTAAATGTTAACCTTCTGGTCCCATCGAATTGAGCCTCATTTGATCATAATAAAACGTTATTGAATATAAAAATGTGAATTTTTTCATACAGCGAAATTCAGTGCTCTTACAGCAGTATTTTTACAAAGACCGCCAAAAAATATCCTTAAGCCACTCAAGTTTCTTAAAATCACGTTCTGTTGGGGGCAGTAAAACAATTATCTCAGCGGAAAAAAAGCTCACCAGTGCGCACTAGATAGCGTAGAAGGTAGGAAAACCCACCCAGACGTGTGGGAAATTTCCGCTGGTTGCGAGACAAGGAACCACGGAGCAACGAAGAGAGAAGTTGGAAATACCTTCCTGAACCCTTAAAAATGAAGTGAAATCGTCCAGACAGACAATCATCAAAATACCTCAGCCAATGAAAATTCGCCATTCTAAGTATTTCAGTGTTAGCGCTCTGTATTATTAGTCACTATAGGCTATCAATCAGAAGTTACAGATAATTTTGTGGGAATAATACTCCGATTTATAAAGCGTAAATAGTGGAGGAAGAAAACTTATCAGATGTGTGGCCGACAGTTAATAGAGTGAAACACGGGACAATCAGTATTGCCGCCATTTCTCAACCACGTCACTCAGTCCGAAATATTCCAACCCAAGCCGTCAGAATTATTTCAAATTCAGTGATCAACTTTGCATCCACGATACAATAAAGGAACCGCTATATTGGAATGTTCCAAGAAAATGAAAAGTCAAAAACCCATGATGTAAAATTATAATTTATTATAATGCAATAATTGGTGACACTAAGTGTCAGTAATAAACATTCAAATGGTGGTTATTAAACTATTGTAATGTACTTTACATCAGTGATGATCGAAATAACAATTAAGGCATTGTCAAAATGTAAGATGAATTAGTAATGTGATAGTTAATTATTTAATTAATTTTATAAAAGTTCATAATCATTTAGAATAATAGTAAACTTCTGGAAATCTTCCAAGCTGGCATTAGAACAAGATTTCAACACGTTTCCAGCTTGATAGTCTATGTTTATATTGTATTTTATCAATCAGTAGAAGTAGCGGAGCTGTGGGCGTCCCAATGCACCTCGTCAGCATTATTTTTGCTGAGTCAGCACCCGAGGACATTGACCCTGAGATCATTGTCTCCGAGATCACTGACTCCGGTCACGTGACTATGACGTCATCACCACGTGCTATTGTTAGTAAACAAAGCCACGTGCGCTTGTTTGTATACAAAGCCACGTGCTTTTTTGACAGCCACGTGCTTTTTGACATCTATCTTCAAACAACAACGCATCGCTAACCTCACTGCTGCCATCCTGACGGGCCTAAACCTTAGTGCTGCCAACTTAACCTTACTAGCGCAAGATTTGAATCGGTAAACAAATCCACGTGCTTTTTTGACAGCTGTCATCCGCCATCTTGCATCGCTGACCTTTGAAATGGTAAACAAAGCCACGTGCTTTTTTCTAACAGCTGTCATCCGCCATCTTGCATCGGTAACCTTAGTGCTGCCCTCTTTACGGCACTAACCCTTACTAGCGCGTGATTTGAATCGGTAAACAAAGCCACGTGCTTTCCTTCGACATCTGTCATCCGCCATCTTTAATCAACAGAGCACCGTGCTGCTATCCTTATCGTAGTAGGGAGCAATTTCGTCAGCTGTCATCGGCCATCTTTAATCAACAGAACACCGTGCTGCCTTCTTTACGGCACTGCGGGCAATTTAAAAAGTTCCGTTAGCTGTCATCAGCCATCTAGCATCATAAACCTCAGTGCTGCACTATTTAGCTTCTTACTTTTGAAATGTGGTGGCGATAAATTTCACGTGCTTTACAAATCCACTTGCTTTTTTGACAGCTGTCATCCGCCATCTTTAATCAAGAGAGCACAGTGCTGCACTCATTAGCTACTTATCTTTGAAATGCGGTGGCGGCAAATTTCACGTGCTTTACAAACCCAATTGATTCTTTGACAGCTGTCATCCGCCATCTTGCATCTCAAACCACAGTGCTGCACTCTTTAACTACTAGCTGAATTTGTAAACAAAGCTACGCGACTTTTTTTGATAGCTGCTACCAGCCATCTTGCATCGCTAACCTCAGTGCCGCACTCTTTAGCTACTAACTGAATTGGTAAACAAAGCTACGTGACTTTTTTTGATAGCTGCTACCAGCCATCTTGCATCGCTAACCTGAGTGCTGCACTCTTTAGCTACTTAGCTTTGAAATGTGGTGGCGGACAATTTGAAAAATTATATTTAACAGGCTGCCATATTTAATCACGAGAGCACCGTGCTGCACTCTTTAACTACATACCTTTAACATGTGGTGGCGGACAATTTGAAAAATTCTATTTGACAAGCTGCCATCATTAATCAACAGAGCACCGTGCTGCCCTCTTTAGCTACATACCTTTAACATGTGGTGTCGGACAATTTGAAAAATTCAATTTGACAAGCTGCCATCTTTAATCAACAGAGCACCGTGCTGCTATCTTTAGGTACATACCTTTGAAATGTAGTAGCGGGTAATTTGAAAAAAAATCCGTTAGCAATCAACATTAAACATTAGTGCATACGCGAACCTAACCTCTCATCTACCATCTTGAAGGAGACTATCCTTAGTTTACGACAAGATGCCCTTCCCAATGCTAATTAGCGCAAGATAATGGTGGCTGTTATAGCTACCTCCTCCACCTCCTCCTCCTCCTCCCCTACCTCCTCCGCCACTTCTACCTCCTCTCCTCCTCTCTCAAGGCATAGCTTTATCGAACATGCATAGCGAAGGCAAGAGTGTGCTGCGATAACATCATTGTGCATGATTAGACTTGACTACATACTACTGTTCAAACATACTACAACAAGTGTTGAGAATAAAAAATCGCATACTGTAGTTCGATGTAGTAGAACACTGCATTGCAAGACTAGAATCGAACCCTGTTCAGAAAAAATCCTTTCTCATCATACATACTAAGCTGCTCTTTCTCCTTTTTTGTCAAGGCATAGCTTTATCGAACAAGTTTAAACATGCATTACTGTAACGACATCAAGGTAAGAGTGTGCACGTGCTGCAGCGATGACGTCATTGTGCATGTTTAGACTTGTACACATACTGCTGTTCAAAACATATTATAACTAGAATTACATGTTATAGATGATGTTCAGAACACTGTATTGTGAGACTAGAATCAAACACTGTGTAGAAAAAATAATTCGCAACATACTTACTAAGCTGCCTCTCTGAGAAGCTAACATACTTACGAATCTGCTAAACACATTCTTTCTTGACATACAGCCTCTTCTTCGTTACTTATTTACATCTTGTATGTACAAGTTCTATCTTGAATCATTTGTCGTGGTGATGTTTGTGTACTTCTTCGCTTCTCGATGCAATTCTTATATGTACAAGATTTAGCTTACAATGTTCCTGTACATTTTTGTATGTACAAGTTTTAGTTGATGCTGTACCCCCATGGAACACTGGTAAGGGAATCGCTATCCCATACACGTTTGTCATCGCAACGAAGCAATGAACATTTATTTTGTGCGATCGTACACACATGATGTTTACGTGATTGAATCCTTTTTTGCATACAGAAAGCGGCATTTCTAGAGGTGAGTACGTCGCGATAGTGTTGAAGGTGTAAACAGCTAACGACGCCTTTGGCTTTCTTAACAGACTGCGAATTTTGAGTGTCATAGGCATACATATTTGGTGCTAAACCAATAAACTCAGTCATGATATTCATGCCGCATTCATCTTTCATAAGCCCTATGACTTTCTTGTTTTGCGGTCGAATGTTAAACGGATTACTAGGGGAAAAGGACGAAGTGTCAAAGTATTGCGAATGATTTCGCATCACATCGTAGACGTCTGTCTTCCGAATATGATAAATGAAAATATCTGTATCCGTATACAAAACTGTAAGATCAGAAAACTGTTGCTTTGCAAATCCATAATGAAAATCATACATTTTTAATTTTGAAAAATCAAGTATAGCCATTCCCAAATAAATTGGCTTGGCATAGACGATCTCTGCTTTTTCATTTCAACAGAAATATCAATAACATGATAGTCTTTGAAATTTGGTTTTGAGATGTACTTGCGCGCGCCATACAGGCCATCCCACTGATTAATTAAATGAATGTCGCGATGTTTGCGTACATTTTCCATGCTTTTGCCATAGATCGAGTTATTCATCAGTTTGAAAAATGTACTCTCAAATGTTGTTGTAGCACGTTGACGATGTTCAGTATTCAAATCCATGTACGGTTTAAGCCATGCTTCCTGCTTAAACGCAACGATACGATGAATACACTCTAACTGTAAGCCGTATTCGAGACATTGAACAAGACATTGTATGTGAATAGCATAGCGCTTTTTCGAAAAAGATTGTCTAGCAGTTTAGTGTGTTTCGACGTATCGTTAGGTGGAATCATTTTTTCAACGCAAAAAGGAAGGTCAGAATGTGAATCATGCAGATGAGAAGGGTATGCAAGAGAAGCTTCCAGCACGCAGCCACGATGAGGATCTTTTGCAGCCTCAAAAACATCTAAATGTTGAATTTCAGTTTCTGTTAGCCATACAAAATTTGTACACGGTAATGGCTGTGACATGACCCACCCAAACAGATTATTGACATCGTAATACATCAGGTAAGAATCTTCTTTCTCTGGATTATAGTTGTCGAGGTAGGGATTATTCGCGATAGCATGCCTGTTGACAAGCGAAACGAGTCCGTCGCGAATGCCGCGTTCAAAAAACAAAAGCATGTCGACATCCGTTAGAAGATCAAGTTGAACACCGGTAAACATGAGCATCGCATCCCACGACCGACCTGGTGTTGTGTAGTAATAGCAAGGGTCTAATCCGTAAATAGATAAACACCTTTTACGAAACTTCTCAAACACATCACAGAGTAAAAGTGTATCTATCTTCAAATATAAATCAGCATATTGACCTAAGATCTGTAGCTGAAACGTTGACCACACCTGACAGGCATGCAAATAGTCTTCATCAGAAATAGATACCGTGTGCTTATCGTATGACGATGAGCTGAGTGACAGCGTGCTACATTCACTTAACACACTTGTAAATGCAAACTGAGGAGGTAATTTTGTTTCTTCTAATGTTTGAAAGCTCTGAATGTAGTCATAGGGCAGAACCCCTTTCCTCAGGATCTGGAAAATACTCACGAATGTACTTCAAGTCGTCGCTGGAAATCCCACTTACAAGTGTATCAAGTAAAAGTTCATAAATTTGTAGGAATCTCGAAAGCGAATGCTAATATCGCCTACACGATAACTGAATGAAACAAACCGTTCATGATTTTGCGTAATCAAAGTGAACTTTGTACAATTTAATTGCCCAAATTCACGAACGATATAGTGACTGTTGTAACCTGACAAGTAATGGAAAAAGCATGGAATAAATTTAGGTACACGATATAAAAGATTGCACGAATCATGTGCAGGTCCACGATATTTCCCGGTGAAGTGACAGTGGTCTCTAACCTTAATCTGTGGGGAAATAATGGGCTGTTTGAGATGTGACATTTATCACTTTCATCATGCAAAATCATTTCTTCTAGCGTCATTTGAATGGGCACTGGTTGCGAAATAAGCGTATGAACGCGTTCCGCCAACTCCTTTAATTCATTGAAAAGCCACGCCGTACAGTTTTCGCTTCGATACATCTTAAAAAAAAAGGATAGAGATGCATCGTACGAACAAATGACTTTGTAAGCTACTGAAAACGGAGTGTGCTTTTGCACATAATCCGTGTAAGGTTCGCTCAAGTCGGGTTGGAAACATTGAAAAGGAACAGTAAAACATTCAAAATCTCCATATACCGTGAAGGGAACAGGTCCCTGTCGATAATAATTCTCAAACTTTACTTCTGCATTTTCCGTGGTTGGCAGAACAAGTTTTACGGCAGGATGTGTTGTACAATTATTGACATGTGTAGCTAACAAACTATCTGTCGTAAAGTACTGTAAACATCGCTCACAAATAAAATTTTTCCCATGGTGTATTGAAAGATGAGAGTTCACTCAGCGTTCGGCTGTTGTGCGGTGTACACGTCTAGCTCCGGTCACTGGTGCAGCGGCTTTTTTCCTGTTTGTAGATAAGTAGAGTGTTTTATGTTTGTGTTTGTATCCTAGTAATTTTCTTTTGTGGTTGTTCTGGTGCTAGTATAGGGTAATTCCTTTTGGACTATTATGTCTGTAGATAGTGGTGGTGGCCCTTTAGGCCGACCTCCTGATATTGCTAAAGGTGCCGTGCGTAAGGAATTACCCATGGACGTTAGTAATACTGTTACTCAACGAGACAGTTCTCACGATACAATATGTGATTCGGATCAGCGCCCGCAAGTTCCTGTATCTACCTATTCTACCACTCATCTTGGCCCTTACATAGTATTTGTTGAATCGATTGACTCTACAAATAAAATAGGACATATTCACCCTATGGCACTGGGACGGATTTTCTACGAGAGGCAAATTGGTGACGTCAAAGCCATACATAGGAAGGGACGAAATAGAATTCAAGTTACTTTTATGTCTAGTAAGGCTGCAAACGCCTTTCTTTCTCATCCCATTCTTGCAGAAAAGAAATTGAAAGCTTTTATTCCGTCTTCGAATATTCAGCGTGTAGGGGTCATAAGGGGAGTAGACACTACTATTTCCGAATCCGACATTCTCACCTATTTAGATTCACCTTATCCTGTAGTGAAAGTACAACGTCTAAATAGGCGTTCATCTAAAGATGGAAAAACTGAATATATCCCTACAGGTACTGTGAAGGTTGTATTCGAGAGTCAACACCTTCCGAAAAGCGTGTCTATTTTTAAAGTCATGATAGAGGTTCAGGCCTACATTTTTTCTCCTTTAATATGCAAACGATGTCAGCGGTATGGACACACCGCTTCTAATTGTCGTTCTAGGGAGCCGAGATGTGGACAGTGTTCCCTTACTCATTCTACTGAAGATTGCACTCACCAAGTCGTTAAATGTGCTAACTGTGGCGGAAATCATCCTGCTGGAGCAGAACATTGTGAAATCCACAAACAACAAAAAGAAATTAAACGCATTATGAGTGTTGAAAACAAATCCTATTTTGAAGTGAAAAACTATTTTGCCCCATTACAGTCCCTATCTAACCCCCTTCTGATACCCCAACATTTTCCTCCTTTACCCACTAGATCAACTCCATCGGAAGAAACTCATCCTCGAAAGCGTAAATTTACTATGGTGGTTAATAACCCCCCCCCGCCCACCTGTCACCCCAGGGTATGATAGGGCATCATATTTGCGGTTACTAAGTAATCCGCAAACGGTTCCAGAACATTCTGGCACTCCCCTAGTGCGTTTGATACCTGCTCCTCCTACCGAGACTGCCTCTACATCACTGAAGCCAAGTCCTCAAGGGCAAACTTCGGATCCCCACGCGCCAATATCGTCATCTTCCTCTGTCATGGCTTTACAGGGTAAAGCAAACGTTAACCCTAAAGAACTATGTCGACCTTTCTTTAACAGATTTGCAGATGTAATCGCAACAATTGATACAACCGGCATATGGAAGAAAGAGTTAAAATCATTATATGATGATCTTGTTCAAGTTGTGGAATCTGCCCCTACCGTCAAGTAAAACTTGCGGCTCCTGCAATGGAATTGTCGGAGCATATTAACTAAGTAACATGAATTAGTGAGTTTAATAAATTCTTTTGATCCTGTGGTAATTTTCTTGAGCGAAACTTGGTTACAATCCCCTTTTCATTTTCGTATGACAGGTTTTACATAAAATATTCTGGAATATCACAAGCTCTCATTTGTACTTTCAGCACCTTGAAGGCTTTAGAAAATCCCGAACATACCAATAATTGGTACATTAAAAATTTACGCAAATTAAGCTGTGACTTGTTAAAGTATTATCCGCATGGCTTCCGGGCCATTCTGGCATACACGGTAACGTCACAGCGGATATCCTAGCTAACGAGGCTGCCCAGGGTTCTGGATTGGATTACTATATCGCAGTTTCACACACAGACTTATGGGACCACTGTCGTCACTTCATCCACGATCAGTGGTGTGCAGTATGGCGTCGAACTTCCCCGTTGAAAGGTAAGCACTTATTCACACTCCTGCCTGATATTCCTAATAAACTGTGTTTCGCTTTTGGTAACTACACTCGGCGTCATATTACTACAATTATACGGCTTCGCTTAAATCATGTGTGTACGCCTGCTCATCTCTATCGCCTTAATCTTATCGCAAGTAACTTATGTCCATGCGGTCGGGCAGTAGGTACTGTCAACCATATTTTTTTTCAGTGTCAGACATATGAACATCACCGTCGAGAATTCATAGCTAAGCTTCTTCATGCGGGTTACCAACTGCCGTTAAATGTTTCGTGTTTAGTGTTTCAACCGTCTTTTCGCGTGGTAGACTTAATCCTTAAATTTTTAGTTACCTGTAAAATCCAATAGTAACCTTTTCCTTCCCTATAGGTATGAACTTTTGCATCCTAACCCTTATATGTGGTCCGGTCTGGTTTGTTCGTAGTAAGACGTCGTGGCAGACCACACAGACGTGAAGCGTTAGAACCCTGTGTCCCAGTGTTTTTGTGTTGTCCTCGATAGATTAGCCTCCATATTCTTGGTATTTTCCTCAGTTTCATTATTCCCGGCTGTCATTAGCTTCATTACATAGCTAACCCTACTATCTTGTAGTGTACTATTTTCTTCTAATGTTGGTACCTCTCCTAGACATTAATTATCCCGCACACCAGTGACTGGACGTAGCGTCTTACGACGATGTCCAAAAACTCACCAAGAAGAAGAAGAAAGATGAGAGTTTAACAGACTGGAAAGCAGTAGTGCCTTGTGGTTTCATTGCAAACGTATAAAAGATGAAGATGATGTTGTTTGGGAGAATAAGCGGACTAAAGTGGCACTACAATACGGTCTCCGTCAACACCGTATACAGGAAAGGAAAAATTCGGTTTTTTTCAAACGTAGATGTGTTTAGTAAATCCACAGGAAAGGAAACGCCTTCAAAATGTAATGTCTGTTGTAACTGGATAAACACATCCTTGTACTGAGAAGTTCTTGAATGATGACGTGTTGCTGGTTTCAAGACCATGGCAATGCGCCATAAGAAGCAATAATCATCGTTAATCTGAATATTGATGACTGCTCTTTTATTTACAATCGCTGGAGGAAGTCTAATGTGTCGCCTACCTGAATTGAAAGGGTCAAATTTGCACACGTTAACTTGAAGATGTAAAACACTTTCAAGTGCCTTATTCCTCGCTCCTTCTTCAAATGTTTGAAATTTAGCTAGCAGTCTGTCAACGATGTGTTTGCGAAACCATATCGAAATATCGTCTGAACATAAGAGTTTCGTCATTTTAGAAGAAATGTAAAATGTTTCATGATTTTCATGATTATCTTTGAAAAGAATAAAAGAACATGCAAGACTAGCATTTAGTTTACGCGCCGTATAGATAGACAGCAAACACTGACTTTTTCTTCGAAAACATTATAGCAAGAGAGTAAAAATGAATTTGGATCTAGAATATTTAATGAATTTCGTATCATGCCGCTTAGAATACGCGATGAAAAACATGTATGTACAGTTTCCGAATTCATGGTCATAATTACGCACCAACAAAACTAATGACACAAGATTTAGTTCTAAAATCAGTTAGCACACTGAGTAGAAGTCGTCACAGGCACGGAAAAATCTTTCCTCCCATTTTTAAATCGCTGAAGTATGCTGAGCCGTCTGCATAATCCATTTGATTTTTCTACAATAAAAGCGGAATTCTATTTTTTAGATTTTTAAAAACCATATAAACATATGAGATCGTTAAAAAAGATTAAAACATACCTTAAGATGTGCTCTTTTCAAGACTGCGACCCAGATGAGGGACGATTAAAGACTGCGAACTGCAACTCGGATGAATGACAACAATAATTCTTGATGTACCTAGAAGAAAACAACAAAAATATTAATGTATGTCTGAAAGATATCCTAGAAAGGTAAAGTTAGCACTTGCGTCGCACATAGCGATCATAGGATAGGAAAGGGCTCGAGTTTGTTACCAGATAGCCTGTTATTACTGCCTGAGAGTAGCCCAGCATTTGCATCGCACATAGCGATCATAGGATAGGAAAGGGCTCGAGTTTGTTACCAGGTAGCCTGTTGTTACTGCCTGAGCGTAGCCCAGCATTTGCATCGCACATAGCGATCATAGGATAGGAAAGGGCTCGAGTTTGTTACCAGGTAGCCTGTTATTACTGCCTGAGATTAGCCCAGCATTTGCATCGCACATAGCGACCATAGGATAGGAAAGGGCTCGAGTTTGTTACCAGGTAGCCTGTTATTACTGCCTGAGATTAGCCCAGCATTTGCATCGCACATAGCGACCATAGGATAGGAAAGGGCTCGAGTTTGTTACCAGGTAGCCTGTTATTACTGCCTGAGATTAGCCCAGCATTTGCATCGCACATAGCGACCATAGGATAGGAAAGGGCTCGAGTTTGTTACCAGGTAGCCTGTTATTACTGCCTGAGAGTAGCCCAGCATTTGCATCGCACATAGCGATCATAGGATAGGAAAGGGCACGAGCTTGTTAACAGGTAGCCTGTTGTTACTGCCTGAGAGTAGCACAGCACTTGCATCGCACATAGTAATGGAAGCGCCCGAAAGTTAGCTGGATTGTTAACAGAACTGCCTGGTACCAACCAACAGCTTTGGCTTACCTTAAGTTGAAGACTGCAAACTGAACAGTGCTCACTGGAATAATGTTGACGGCAGACGATGATATTCTAAAAAAATAAAAAAGTTGTAAAAATTCGAAATAATAATAATAATAATAATAATAATAATAATAATAATAATAATAATAATAATAATAATAATAATCATTGTTACGGAGTATAGTGGATGTGCAGAGGTGAAAGAAGGTGCGGGGGTGAACAGGTCTCAAAATACGAAATTAAAGTTAAGATAAAATTTAACAAGGTTATATTTTTTTTTTCAAGATTAAGAAATAACAAATAGAACATGTACTCAGTAGCCGAAACACAATTCGAAAATGTACAATTACAGTGATTACAGGATTTGGGCTCCGAGAGCCAGACACACAATTCTTGAGCTATGAGCCCAACTTTACTATATACAAGATTCAACAAAGGGGCAGAAGACCCCAATCATACCCAGGAGCACTTGCTCCCAATTACACAGTAAAGCCTCCTTGAGGCGCGCAGAAAACAAAATTTTTAGAAAGAGCAACCTGCTCTTAAGTTCGAGCCTATCAATAGCCACACCAAACTCCACTTTCAAGTTTTCCTCCAAGGACATGAAAACAGGGGTAAAAATACCCAACCTACTGAGGCCTATTAAGTATAGAAACAGGTCAATTACATGGCCTCTAAAATACCAACTTGAGAGGAGGCGAAACTGCACTCCTAATATACTTTACATAAAACCTACTTGGCACTAGGCCGTTACTGCAAGGGCTAATCCCATACTAGAGAGGTGACTTATAGAAGGAGACAATTTACATTACATTAAAGAAGAAACGGTTGAGAAAATAAGTTCACCTCAACGCAATATGAGTGGGAGCTCGAGAGGGTTAATCACTCTCTATCCCAATATGTAGTTTAAAAGATAGAATTGATACTCAGTGTCTTTACATTTTAGGGGAAAAGTTACATGGTAGAAAGGCCCCGAGAGTTAAACTGCTGAGCTAGCAAGAAAAGAAGTTATTAAACGGCGATTACCTGGTGGCTGAACTGCTGCCCGAAGAAAGAGGCGCTTCCCGCCCCCTGCTACGTACTTTACACACTGATAGATGTTACTGAAGTGGCGCGGAGACCCGAAAATCAGCAGTTTATATACCCTCGTGGAAACTTCGAGGCGTTTCAGGAATGAGAACACCCTCCCACAAGAATTTTATTGGCTAACCACGAAAACCCCTACACAAGATGAAGAAGAAACACATTATTGGTGGAAAATTAATTACAGAAATTCCTTATTGGTTAAATCCAAAACTGTCGGAAAGAAAGGGTTAATATTGCCAACTTAAACAATAACTGAAAGAAATTTAACAAAGAACAAACTTATGAATTCAAAATTTCTCCAAAAAACACAGTTCTTTCACTTCGCACTTGGGTGCATAATTGTAGTTCTTCAGTAGTGCCATCTGGAAGAGAATGTCCACACTTCTTACTACGGGCAAAACAAAAATACATCGAAAACGACCCAGTTCAGAAACTTCAAAATTTACAAGTAGTGACTCTTCTGAGAAACTTGAAAATTAACACAGTAGATAAAGTTCAGACTTCCTCCAGTAGAGGAGTTTCAACTGGCGCAAAGTTTGAATTAGCGGCGTGGAGGTGTACCACCCAGTACAACAACAACAATAATAATAATAATAATAATAATAATAATAATAATAATAATAATAATAATAATAATAATAATAATAATAATAATAATAATAATCTAAGAATTAAACTTACCTTTTTTAGCAGATATGAATCTCGACAGTCAGCTTCGTTGAAGGTGAGGGTATCCAGTATATTGCCTATATGCACACACGCTTACACACACACGGGTGGACGGCAACTGCCGTGCGTTTCACACAGACTACATCCGGTGGACTGTGACTTGTTACTATGCAGCAAACCAAGTTGCATACGTATGCAGTACAGTTGTAACAAAATTTTATGCACTGACTTTCTTCCTCAAAGAAGCGGTCAAACAGCAGGTTCGATCCTGGCTCAGAGACCGTAAGGAAAAGGGGTATCATCTACGATATCCCCTGTCTGTAACCTCTTAGGGCCGTTGTGCTGAGCCGAGAACAACACGAGACGCCGAGGTGCCGGAATGTAGGTGTTCTGCCAGTAAATCTACCGACACGGAGCTGACGTATTTAAGCACGAATTTTTTCATATCTTCTTTCTTTCCTATATATGACTTTATAGGTACTAAAGTACCGTATTTCAGCAAAATTAAATATGATCTACTGCGCGAATTACGCTAATAATCACGAAATATGCCCCACTTGTTAAGAAAAGTGCTAAATAGTTCCGGAAAAGCTCTCCTATAAATGTTGAAGTGCTTCTGAGAACTTGAATATTTTAGTTTCCTGTCTGTTGCTTGATAGGCTGTATATTCTCCACACAAAGCGATGAGGACTGCGTATTCAGTTCCGCGGTCTCTAAGGCAATCAATCAAAATCGGTATATATTATCGATTACAGCAAATGGCGTTGCGGTTGTAGATACAGCAGTGCGTATTATGCTCTTTGGCAGTGAGAGTTCGACTGGAAAATGTCCACGATTTAAGAATAAAAATGCCGAAAACTAAAGTCACAACCGTTTGTTTTTCCGAGGCCCGATGAATACAGCAGTGAGGCGTTCTATGTGTTTGGGGCTGAGAGAAAGATTCCAATGTGTAAGAACTGTAATGTTCGTATTAAGTGGAAACGAGAAGACATGTGCGGTAAACAGAGAATCAGAAAGACACAAAAAAGACGAATAAAGCAAATAAGCGACAAATAGTATTCGGCGATACTTTACACATCGTAAGGAAGTAGAAAAGTGATATCCAGCAGTTTGTAATAGAGCAAACAAAAGCATTCATGCAAGCCAGCATTCCTATAGAGAAACTGGTTAATCCTAGCATGAGGACATGGATGATTATAAAAGGAAAGATAAATAATACTGTCTTTCTCTTAAAATACGATGGTATTAGTAGGCCTATTGTAAATCAATCTCCTGGTTGAGTAGTAATAATGTTATTGTTTCCGTCCTCGGAGGCGCCGAGATGCCGAAATGTTGTCCCGTACTTGACAGGGCTGACGTATTTGAGCACCTTCAAATACCACCGGACTGAACAGCGCCTTAACCGTCTGAGCTACATATCCCTGGTCGGGCAGCACCAGCCTATCCACGAACATCTTCCAGGGCTATATGGCAGTGAAAGCACATCTGGTACAGACGAAGACAGTATTAGTGAAGTTTAGGAGCTTTGAGAGAAGACCACAGTGAATTTGCATCCAAGTGTTCGTCTCTAATGTGGTCATACAAAGATACTTTCTGACTGTCGCACATCTCGGCATCCTCATAACGTTGAAACTATGCTTAGTTCGAACTTTGTAGACAAGTAATGCAAAACGGAAAAATATGTAGGCTATGTAAAAATTCATATCACAGGCATAAAAACTAACTTCATTTCGAGGTATCAGTGGTTTATATACCAGTATTTATTTCTATGACATTTTGTATATTTAGTTGTTCTATGATTCAATAACAATTTAATACATTACAAGAGTTCATTTTAAAACCCCTAATCACAAAATCAGTCAGTTTTACCTCATACTATAAGGAAGTAATCACGAGAAGCACAGATCACTATGACAATTT
The DNA here is from genome assembly GCF_040414725.1 of Anabrus simplex. Taxonomy (NCBI): domain Eukaryota; kingdom Metazoa; phylum Arthropoda; class Insecta; order Orthoptera; family Tettigoniidae; genus Anabrus; species Anabrus simplex. Next base: position 23,666,949 of record NC_090279.1, on the reverse strand, counting down.
ATTTCACGAAATACCGACCGAAATAGGTCAGTTTTGACACCGAAATCAACAGGTATATTTCACCAAAATATACGGCCCTTAGTCATCTATATATAAGCATGTCGGTCTGGAGCGATCTATATATAAACGTATAAAAAAAGAAAATTGCCGCGAATTTGTGAGGCATTTCCAGAAATCTCAGAAATTAGAAACTTTGTACCGGAGAAGCTGGCGATCCCAGGACCCCTAGAAAAATTGAAAATTCTCAAAATTCCCCGAAGGGAGCACGTTGGAGGCCTTCAAATTTTGGGCTCATCGTAAGAACCAAGTCGTATAATTTATCCAAAGCGACAACCTGTATGTTTCGTCGTCTTACAAAATTTTTTTGAATTTCCTAAATTTCCCCTTCCCCTCAAAAATCAGGGTCGCGGCACAATCTGACTGACGAGCTAGGATATTCAAATTTGGCTAAATTATAGCTTTTAGCCTGTAGCTGATGGAAAAATCCAAGATGTTAAAAATTTTCACGTTTTACCCCCCAAAATATCGAAATGTGGACGCTGCTTTAATGACTGTGCAGACATTCTTTTGAGCTATTTGCTGGCTAAACAATAAGTCGTATCACAAAACGGATGGCACGAACTCTGCTCAACTTGGAGTGATCTACAACTTTGGTCCTATGACTTTTTGTCGTATCTCTCTCCCTTATACATTAGATTTGGCTGTATTTCTGGATTGTTCGTAAATACGGTTATTTTTGCTGTATATTTCACTGTTTGACACACTTATAAGGAAGATACAGTCATCAAGTTTGGTGCGCACATTGGCACTATTGAAGGCCACATGTGGACCAAATTTCATGAGTCTAGCTTATACATCAGTACACAAAATATATTGCAAAGCGTAAAAATGTACCCAAATTTCACCCTATTCAAATTTTCGGACTCAATTTAACCCATAAATGTGGGAGATAGGAGAAAATGTTATAGAACCAAACATATTGTTTCTAAATCACTGAATTCACTGCGGGTTTATACGAAATCGAAACCGTGATTTTGCACTCCCACAAAATATACAAAACCAAACTTAATTGAAATCTGCTCGCCTTAATGGAAATAAATTTCTAAACACTTTTCCTCATTGGTCGATTGCCAGTCAGGTAAGTCTTGTATACAATGTGGAAGAGTTAAATCACTATTTCGGTTTCCAATAAATCCCCAGTCCATTCCGGGACCATGAACCTCGAAACATACCTTGGATAGGTAGATGCTAAATATGAAGTTTGGTTGACGTATCTAGAAAATTAAGGATACGAGTAACACAATGAGCATCGCGTCTAATAACGCTCAGATTCAGTCAGATTTCGTTCATAACAAGGCTGAAGAGGAAGAATGGACAATCGTGAAGGAGAAGATCAGTAGGTCAGCTTAAAATAATTTAGGAAGGAAGTTAAGATCAAGTAAGAATCAGACATATTCGACCTGATTGATGAACAAGAACACAAAAACTGAGGAGGGAAGAAAAGAATCCAAGCGATTAAAGAACGAAGAAGATATAAAGTGCAGGACAGCTAAGGAAGAACGAACTCAGCTCGTAACCACTTCTGGGTAAATGAGACAGGGCAGAAAGATGCGGGAACTGAATAATTGTATCAAGCAGAAGAAGAAGCTGTTGATGCTGGTGAAATGGGAGACGCAGTTTTGAGGTCAGGACTGGACAGAACTCTGCGAGTTCCAAATAGGAACAAGGCACCTGGAACTGATGACATCCTCTGCCATAGGAGAAGGTGGAGATGTATGATACAGGGGAAGTGCATCCGATGTTATACAGAATATTGTTATACCAGGTGCTTAAAAGTGTTAAAACTACCGCACCATTCCCACGCCTGCAAAAGGTAACCAGTATTATTTACTGAAGAATGGAAAGACAAGTTGAACCTGACTTGGCAGAACATCAGTTTGGCTTCAAAAGAGATGTAGGAACATCTGAAGCAATCCAGACTTTACTTATGATCTTACAGGACCGAATTAGGGAAGACAATCCCACGTGCAAGTCATTAGCAGATGTAGAAAAAATCGTTATTCGTATACACTGACTGACAGAGCAAATGCAACACCAAGAAGGAGTGGTTCGAAAGGGATGAAAGTTGGGGAAAAAACAGAGACGGCACGGATGAATAATTGATGTTTATTTCAAACCGATATGCAGGTTACACAATGCGCACGGCATCGACTCAGTAGGATGTAGGACCACCGCGAGCGGCGATGCACGCAGAAACACGTCGAGGTACAGAGTCAATAAGAGTGCGGGTGGTGTCCTGAGGGATGGTTCTCCATTCTCTGTCTACCATTTGCCACAGTTGGCCGTCCGTACGAGGCTGGGGCAGAGTTTGCAAACAGCGTCCAATGAGATCCCACACGTGTTCGATTGGTGAGAGATCCGGAGAGTACGCTGGCCACGGAAGCATCTGTACACCTCGTAGAGGCTGTTGGGAGAAGCGAGCAGTGTGTGGGCGGGCATTATACTGCTGAAACAGAGCATTGGGCAGCCCCTGAAGGTACGGGAGTGCCACCGGCCGCAGCACATGATGCACGTAGCAGTGGGCATTTAACGTGCCTTGAATACGCACTAGAGGTGACGTGGAATCATACGCAATAGCGCCCCAAACCATGATGCCGCGTTGTCTAGCGGTAGGGCGCTCCACAGTTACTGCCGGATTTGACCTTTCTCCACGCCGACGCCACACTCGTCTGTGGTGACTATCACTGACAGAACAGAAGCGTGACTCATCGGAGAACACGACGTTCCGCCATTCCCTCATCCAAGTCGCTCTAGCCCGGCACCATGCCAGGCGTGCACGTCTATGCTGTGGAGTTAATGGTAGTCTTCTGAGCGGACGCCGGGAGTGCAGGCCTCCTTCAACCAATCGACGGGAAATTGTTCTGGTCGATATTGGAACAGCCAGGGTGTGTTGCACATGCTGAAGAATGGCGGTCGACGTGGCGTGCGGGGCTGACACCGCTTGGCGGCGGATGCGCCGATCCTCGCGTGCTGACGTCACTCGGGCTGCGCCTGGACCCCTCGCACGTGCCACATGTCCCTGCGCCAACCATCTTTGCCACAGGCGCTGCACCGTGGACACATCCCTATGGGTATCGGCTGCGATTTGACGAAGCGACCAACCTGCCCTTCTCAGCCCGATCACCATACCCCTCGTAAAGTCGTCTGTCTGCTGGGAATGCCTCCGTTGACGGCGGCCTGGCATTCTTAGCTATACACGTGTCCTGTGGCACACGACAACACGTTCTACAATGACTGTCGGCTGCGAAATCACGGTACGAAGTGGGCCATTCGCCAACGCCGTGTCCCATTTATCGTTCGCTACGTGCGCAGCACAGCGGCGCATTTCACATCATGAGCATACCTCAGTGACGTCAGTCTACCCTGCAATTGGCATAAAGTTCTGACCACTCCTTCTTGGTGTTGCATTTGCTCTGTCAGTCAGTGTATTCTGAAGCTGATCGCGTACGGATACCAAGAATGATTCTACGATCTGTACAAAAAGCAGTCTGTACAGATAAGAATTGTAGGCTGTGAAAAAAAAAAGTTACAGTCCATAAAAGAGTCAGGAAAGGCTGCAGTTCGTCCCGTCTCCTTTTCAATGTCTACATAGAGCAGGCAATAAAGGAAACAAAAGGAGAATTTGGGAAATAAATCGCTATCCTAGAAGAAGAAGAAGTAATAACTCTGAGGTTTGTCGATGATATTTTATTTGAATCTGGAGAAATTGGTGAATTGTATGGACAGAGTCTTGGAGGAGTACAAGATGTACAAAGGAATGGAGTGCAGATTAGGAAAGGAATAAGTAAGGAGCAGACTAGCGCAAGCAAGAAAGTCGTACTTCTAACAATAATATAGGAATTATGGAGCATGGTATTGTACTGAAGTGAAACATGGACGATAAAGAAAGAGAATAGAAGCTTTCGAAATGTGGTGCTATAGAAGATGAGTTGGACAGATTGACTCAAGAATGAAGGGATACTGAATCGGATAGCCGAGAGAAGGACGATTTAACAAAATTTGATCAGAAGAAGAAGAAGCAGGATGATCGGACATATATTAAGACTCGCAGGATTTGTTCAGTTGGTTTTTGAGGTAAATGTAGGTGGTAAAAACGGCAGCGTTAATCGAAGATTTTGCGTGGAATATTCGCTACTAAATTACACTTGCACCTCTTCCTGACAATGTTCCATAAATCAAACTTCTCGGTCGCCCTCGTACCTACATCTTACTTCACAGACAAAGACGCTGCTGGTTTAGGGTACAAATATTGTGAGCCGAGCTCGAGAACTCATTAACAAAGCCACAAAGTTGTAAATTCAGGAAAGAATGCCGACACCGAGGGTTCAGGCCTACACAGTTTAAAGAGCCGCACATATTTTGCTACTGATCAAATCAAACCTAATGTTAAACTAATTATTAACTTAATATAGACTAAATGTACTTTTCTAGTCACAAAATGAAAGAGTTTTGTTAAAATCTGCTCATTATTCGTAGTTTTTGTTACAGGCTCGCACAGTGAGTTTTTACGCGGTAAACCTCCTCTCGGTTATCGGAACATGACGGCAAAGTTTCTCAGAGGTCATCGAGTCGGCCAACAAGCTGGCTGCTTTCAGCATGCGGGACTTTCTTACAACTCAAGTCAATGAAATAAATAGCAAGCTAGAGCTAAAGATACCACTATCAGAACTCGTAAGGATGTCGCTTGTCTTGGTGAGTGTTTGTTTATTTCTCTGCAGCTGATAACAAGGGGTCAAGGGAGAAGTGATGTCAGGCTTGGATTGGAAATTCAATACTACTACTAATAATAATAACAACCCGCCTCTTGGTCTTGATCGTTGAGGCTTTGAGGTATAAACGCTGTGACACCGCGGTTATCCGGTTCGAGTCCCGTTGCTCGAATGTTGGCCGGCAGGGTAGAGGTGTTGGCCGGCAGGGTAGAGATGTTGGCGGCATGCAATTTCTAATCACTAGATTGCGTGTCCAATGCCTGGATTAAATTGTAAACGTCTCCGCAGTGCTCATACGGAGTGAGGCCATATGACGCTGTTGCCTTTGATTCGACCGTCGGGTGGAGACGTTCCGTCATAAGCAGCCACCTTGGTGCTATTCGACACGAGTAGGCTATGTGCCGGTACCGGGTTTCACCCTCTCCTTCCTTACTATCATATCAGGTAATTCATTTCATCTCATTAACTTCTCTGATAAGTTTGACGTCAGAGGATATCCGGTCAAAAGAAAAAGAACCCGCCAGGACAGGTTCATCTCAACTCATACGCGACCTCGTAGTGAAACGGGACAAGTGTTGGACAAATAATAATAATAATAATAATAATAATAATAATAATAATAATAATAATAATAATAATAATAATAACGGCGAATGTCCCCCGAGCTACCCTTGTGAAGGTCTAATGGACTATCTCCATGTCTCTGGGCATGCGGCTCCTACTTGTCATGACAAACACATGGTCCCCGATTAACCAAATAAGGTTTAAATCTCGACACGGCAGCTAATCGAACCCGGTACACGTTGTACCAAACCATTTCGCCATGGAACTTGGTAATTTATGGATGTAATATCTGTTTAGAGTAATGGAATTTTTATAGAATTTGAGTGGGATAATTTGTGATTGATGAATGTTCAAACCAGGGAACGTGAGTGTACTGTCAGTGTAGGAGATATGTCGGAGGGGAGCAAAGACTTTCAGCAGGCACCAAGCTATACAGTTAAGTGCGGTCTCTCCACACGAGTAATAGAGGGACAATCCGTTATTAAGAGTACATTATTCAATGCATGGTCCACTTTTATCCTCCCGTCTCTTTGGACGCTCAGTCTACCGGAATAATTAGCATCACACTGGACAGAGTCCTAGTGCCGTATCCGTCATCGGACGTTGGCGATCTTACTTTTGCCGTTGGTTTAACCACAGTCGCAGGTTCCCCAGTCAAGACGTGCGGGGTCTCCCAGGACCCCTCTTCTCTCGATGTTCCCTTGCATATTTATTTGGAGGAGGGTGCCTCATGATAAGACCAGAGTAGGGGAGCTTCATGATCTAAACAGCCCAACGCATTTCTACACATCCTGGTCAATACAGTAGACCCATATTTCAAACGCTCCTAATCATTCCTCATAGTCCAGGGCTCTACTCCATACACACAGCTCCGCGCTATCCTAAGACGAAGCTGCAGCGCTCGTTGACGGCGATGTTCTCAGTATCGGAGCTCCGTTGACCCACAGCGCCTTGCTCACAATAATGTATTGGGTCTTCTTTAAGTTCAGGTGTAGACCAAGGTTTTCACATGTCTCCACAACTTTCATCAAGATCTGCTGCACGTCATCAGTCTGTTTCCACAGCATTCTTTCCTCAAAGAATATGAGTACAAAGTGTGCTAAGAGGGCCACAGAGCCAGGACTGTGATGGCGCTTAGGTCATGCAGGCATAACATTTAAATCTCTATCCCTGACAATTTCCATGTATAGAGTTAAGTGTGGTGATGTATTGCTAATCAAAATAATGTTGAAAATGTTCGTCTCCTTACTCCCAAGTCTTCCCAGCACGAAGTTTCCAACATAACACTGCTCTTTGTCGGACGCCACCCAGAGCAAATTGCGCTGTTCTCATCTGGATCTTTTCATGTTGTTCTTGAGTCAAGTAATCTGGTGAGTCTCTCGTACGCTGAATGGGTCTTGCCAGTGACTTATACGCCTCTGTCTTACATTCTTACTACAACTCCTAAATACACTCATAACCATATGAAGAGATCTGTAAAGATCACCTAGGTACTTGCAGTGATCCCCATGTGCTGCTTTCACAGCATCGACGCAGTAATTAACATGCAAGAAAACACTAACATTGGCTTGCGGGATCCACTCTTAATCATAGTATAACCCGACAGCGTTCCACCTATTCTAAGGCATTGGGTTTGCTTTCTGGAAATATTGCCACCTATTCAGTTACACCTTGGCCGTCTCTTCCTTGTTCTGCTCTCTCAATAGACTTTGATTAGGTCAATACCGATGCAGTCCATTTGGCCTCCTGAGTATCAAATATCTGCCATATCTTGCTTGAACCCTTCCTTAGTGGAATGACTTTTCCTAAACACAAATTTCCTTCTATCAGAGCAGTTTGAAACATTGTGTGCAATGTAACAAGAAGGAATGCTTTCCTTATCTTACGTGCATCACATGTCAAGCTATCTGGACTATAACTATCCCCTTTATATGTTTGTCACTTAGTCACTTGTAAACTGGGGATACTATGGAAACTCTGAGCTAATTTCGTATAGCTCCTTCATGCAAACAGTGAAGTACAGTAAATGGGGAGGTGCTCCAAGGTAAATAAGTAGTTATGCCCAATTATGACACATTTAGAGAGGTGTAGGTGGAATCCTAGAGGAAAACTTGTAGACATTGCCGGCATTTACGTTCACTGTTTCGATATTGCGGCCTCGTGAAGTTGACTATGCTGTTACCTGTGTGAAATGCCTTAAACCGTCAGATATTCTAGTAGTTTGACTTCCGTGACAATAAGTCCCTAGCATCGATTTTGGACCGCTCCCTGGTGTTAAAAGCACTTTATCAGCCTGGGAGAGGAGAGGTATTTTGAAGTTGGGTAACCTATCAGCAGTAAGTTATTCTTTTAATCATTCAGAAGTTATCAAAACTGTGATCAATTCAATCAGCCCATCAAATGATATAATATCAAATTGATTATTCACTCAAAATGTATGAAAGTAAATCCTTCAAGAAACATCGGCTGATAGAGTTGTCTTGTACTGATTGACTTGTGTGTGTATTAAGGGAGAGGAGGCGGGGGAGCAGGTAATTAACAAGGTATGGCAGAAATGTAATTATGTGAAAATTATGCGTGTGATACTCGGGAGGATTTAGAAATTTTAGTAAGCTTGTAACAGTTAGTGTGTCCGCATTTCCCTAAAATTCATGAAGGTCCCATCCTCTGTTGTTTGGTTCCACTAATACAGAGAGGATAACCAGGTATAACTAATTATGTGAGTAATACACCCCTTCTGCTTTAAGGGTCTGTGTAACGTACTTTACAGCCCCGACAACGGGCGTATTGTAAAATCATTGTGTACTAAAATGGGAGGTTCAAGCCCCGTTTAATGTAAAACTAGAAGCAACTGCTCCTGCCGATTCTGAGTACCTTTTTAAAACCCAAATATAAAGTGAACTTCTCGATTCGAGAAACGACCTAGCTAATGTGCTTTGCAAGCTACGGCTTCCTTTTGTGAATTATGTCTTTCCAATTTGTAAAGGCAAGCCTGCGGGTCATCAGACTGTGATAGACGCAGATATGTTGTAAAGTATCAGAGATTTCGAGCTCCTCATTCTACATTTCAACTTGTTGGTTCACGTTCAGAGAAAATACAGTCCAGCCATTGTCCCTAACTACAGTGAGTTACTTGGACTAGTCGGGGCTGTAGTTTTCAAGGCTCCGTTATAGGAATATTGGCCACGACAGAGGAAAATGTATCAAGGGCCGTGAAATGGTCAGATCATTTAGCGTGTACTTAGAACCAAGTTCATGAAGCTCTCGTCACAATAATTAACAAATACTTAGGAACATGTTAATAAATCCTGTCAGAATACTTAAAATTGTAAAGGGAAGCGGACGATTAATAATTTACACGATTAATTTACACAGTAAAATATTGCGGGCTGTTTTCTTAACTGACCATCAAAGTTTTCAAGCAGGGCTGACGATCTGAGGTAATGTGTTTGTTTGACTGAGGATGGATAGCGAAGGAAGCTGAAATCAGTATTCTGCATTGAAGTGCCATATTTTCTGTCATAACCTCCTTTAGGCTGTAATTTTAGTCATGGTTAACTGTTGAACTCTGTACTTGTTCCAGGTTCTCTTGCCCCTGACGCTAGCAGTTTCACTGGCGAGCACAGACCACTGTGCATCGTCTGTGGGCTCGAAGTTGGACCTGTCTGTGCATGGCCACAAGAACGCCAGTGGACATTGGATAATAACGGTACCGTGTATTATCAAATTCAGAGTTGTATTTCCGTGTTGGATGGATACTATTGTATGTGATTAATACACGTAACTTAGTGCTGTGTATAATAAATATTTGCATGCACCATTCAAATTTCAACCAACTTTCAAACCACAGTACAGTTTGCGGAAGTAATCTAATATGTCCTTGATATCATAGTGCATCAAACACTAACCTGCTTTGCATGTGCTAACCACTAACGGCTTAAGAAAGTGCAGTAACTCATAGCAGACGTAATTACTCACGATTGTGTTGTTATTGCTGGGAAAAAATCCCGTGTTTAAAATAATATCTGCATGTTGCTAATACGCTTGACCCAAGACAAGCAGCCAGCTAGTTCGAGAGATCGTCACAGGAGGCGCTAGAACTTAGTCGTTAACTGAATTTATATTTCACAGACATTTCACACAGTTTGTCTTTGTGACAACAGCCTATGTTAATCCCGCACTGAACTTGTTAAATAATATAACAACGGTAACACACAGGTTGTGGGTTTATGGAAAATAAGTAAAGTAGAAACTAGACCATTCCTTTAAGAAATCATTCCAGGAACATCGGTCTGGCTGGAAATATCTCGTAATGGTCCCCCCCCCTGATTTACGATGAAGTCTGAAAGGTTTGTCCGGCCCAGATGGAGACCCTGAGGAAAAAAAAGAGCTCCGTGGAAGTGGAGACTGCCGCCGTCTTGGGTTTAATGAAGAAGTCGTGCCAATCGATATCTAGTGCGATATTGCCTTGAGCAGTAAGAATAAGCCCAGCCAGGTCATATCTACTGCTACACTGCCTGGAGCCGTAAAAAGTAGTCGAGGCAGGCCATCTCTACCGCTACACTGCCTGGAACCGTACGAAGTAGTCCAGCCGGTCATATCTACTGCTACACTGCCTGGAGCCATAGGAAGTAGTCCAGCCAGTCATATCTACTGCTACACTGCCTGGAGCCATAGGAAGTAGTCCAGCCGGTCATATCTACTGCTACACTGCCTGGAGCCATAGGAAGTAGTCCAGCCAGGTCATATCTACTGCTACAATACCTGGAGCCGTACGAAGTAGTCCAGCCGGTCATATCTACTGCTACACTGCCTGGAGCCGTACGAAGTAGTCCAGCCGGTCATATCTACTGCTACAATACCTGGAGCCGTACGAAGTAGTCCAGCCGGTCATATCTACTGCTACACTGCCTGGAAACGCATCTACGTCTACGGTACCGTATTCCCGAACCGATCCCTGAATCTCTCCATTATATTCACTCTGATATGTGATTGTGATTTCGTCCACTCCACTTCCTTTATCTCGAAACTATGGTCACTGAAGCCGGGCTTGGAGACATCAGAAGTCTCGTTTGTTAAATGAATTTCTCTTTGGACATATTGTCCCTTTTTACAGCACGAGAATGATGTCAAGAAATACCGAAATTCCGTGCTTTAAACATTCAGTTCTAAAACACACGAACAATTGTACCGAATTAAATGAAACTGGGATGTTTTAGTAATATCTAAGAATAAAGAACAAACAGCATCTCTGGGAGTACGTTATAGGTTTTCCGTAAGTTACGGCTCCGATTGCCATTGTATGGTGCGGCGAAACACCGAGTAAAGCACCAGTTGTGGTTGTGTGGTGTGGTAGTTGGGCATAATGGCATCTCATGTGACGTGCGAAGAAGGAAACAGGAATGTGAGTAGGAAGGGTTGTTTCAAATGGGTGCTTCATACTCACCTTGGAACTATAGTGGATTGTGAACTGAATGTGGGCTTTAATTTTCTATGTCTTAAGAGTTCAATATTCTTTACAGGTTGATACGCGGCGATTGACATCGACGGAGAACCAATGGGAATTAGCCGTGAATGTCCACCAAGAAAGAAGATCATGTGATAGCAGTGAAGTTGAGCAGCTTGTTTCGGTGACTTCTGTACATCCACCAGTATACGGTAAGTCCAAGTGTTGTAGTTCTTGATCGTTGTCATAGAACTCTCATTCACACTCGGTGTTCCTTACCCCAAAGAAGTAGGACCCCAATGTTTGTGGGCGGTATATCCTCCGTGTCCAGGGGCAATCAGCTAGGGAACGTGCCTGCGCCATTCTCCTCCCTATTCGATATTGTGGACGGGATTAGGCGTTCGGAAATACTTGAGAGGATTGGAATTACAGGGAACGAAGAGTAACACAAACTGCAGTGGTCAGCGAGCGAGGCAGGTGCGTGGTCTGCCTCTCCTTCAGTTAAATGTGTGTATAGAGCAGGCAGTATTGGATATGGAGGAACGTCATTGTTGGAGGATGTCAAGGGCAGTTGAATGTAGTAGATAAGGTCAGGTGAAGCAAGTGATATAAGACTAAGAAATGTACTCATAAAGGAAGTGGACGAATTTGGGTGGCTAGGAAGTAACATAACGAATGAAAGGAGAAACTGTCCGTTCATTACCGAAGAAGAATATTTGCTAAAGGAAGCCATCTTGTAAATGAAACATTCTACTCACCATAAATATACAATTCAGGCCGTCGTTTGCCGAAGTATTTGTCTGTAACGTTAGAGTCATGCTAAGTAGAGAAATAGAGTAGAGGCCTTTGAAATGTGGTGTTACAGAAGAATGCTTTTGGTAATAATGGGAACTCGTGTCCTTTTCCGAGGTTATGCAGTTCTTTCCAGCAGCACTCCTAATCGAGGTGATCATATTTAACTACCTACCTGCAGTCCTGCCAACATTACATTTCTGAATGTAGTGGGAAAACGCGTAGACCACGTGCTTTGGAAGTAATTGTGCTAACCGTAACTCTACGGGGTTTGAGGTGAGATTGGACGATCATAGCCCAAACAAAGAGCAGGTGACGGGAGGGAGATATGGGATAAGTATGAAAAAGTGTTTAGGCTGCTGACGAAGAACAGGAACAATGTACAGGGTGCGGTGGGAGGAGATGTTCTGAAAGACAGATATGCTAATATTTTAAGGGGGAGGAAACTGAGGACAAAGGGATAAAGTCAAGGGCAGTTATCACTAGGGTATCCGTGAGTAACCGCTGGTAAACACAGAGGGATATAGGAGGAAATGAACTTGTTTCAGGAATGTGGGGGTAAGAGAAAAGGTACAGTAGGAGGAGGGGAAGAGGGGGTGGAACATGGTCACGAAGAGGAGGAAATGGAGGGGAAGGTATGGTCAGCAAACATCAGGGAAGACTATTGAGACTAGTAGGGAAGCGGATATAATGAAGTAAGTAAGGTCGAGACTCTGGTCATCGAGGACTCCATAGTTAGGCTCGGGGAGAAAGTGCACGGAGGAAAGGGAACCAAGGTAGAGGAATTACGTTAAGACAGAAGATGGGGAAAGTGTGTGGTAGTTTTCCATGTTGGTACGAACAACGTACGACATAGTGTGGGATCTGTTATGAAGTTGAATGGAGAGGAAGGTATTATCAGTGGGACTTTAAATGAAACTACGAGGTATTTATGTGGGGAGACTGGGAGTGCGTGTGTTGTTTAGAAAGGATACATGGCGGACTAGGCAGCGGAAGTGAAAGTACGGGGACATAGTGGTTATTATTAAGTAATTCTCTACATTCATATTTACCAGATATTGTATAAGGAATTGTTTCATGGTTGAGAAGTGACGTAATGGAAGCGAAGATGCTTCCAAAACTGGAGTGTTTTTGTAGAGATGAGATAAAATCGATAGGTGGGGGAGTATTTTTACCGGCGGAAGAAGTATTTTTATGGTATGGAAAAGTTAAAGATGAGAAACATTAAGTTCTAGGTATAGGGCTCATCTCTTTGCGGTGTACAGGTACGGATGAATTGATGCAGACGAGGAATATTTCACTGGGTAATCAGCGATGCGGGAAGCGTGGCATCAGTAGGCAATTTAGATCTGGCTGTCAAACTGAGTTTCCTTCTGGAATGAATGCCATGTGTGTAGGAGATCTAAATTATATCAAGTCCGTTGCTGTATGACTCTGCTTTGAAAATACAGTAATAATATAAAGTGTAAACAGCTTATCGTTATTTGTCATCAAATCAAAATTAACCTCCTCCTTCTTAAACTCGTGATTGTGTTCAAAAGGACCTAAGTAAGGAATCTAACCTTTCTTCACTTTCATGAATGATACAACAAACCATATACACCTTTCTGGAGCGGCATTATCATGATGAGTAGTGTTTCAACTGGACAAAATAGAATCATTACAAGTAAGAGACACACGCACTATTTTAATAATCTTGGTACAGGCGATTTTTTGAACATAACCATATTCTGAAGTAGGAATTGTCGGAGACCGTGAAATGATTCCATACGAATTTTATTTGCACAGTTTGAATGGAGAGGAGGTTATTATCAGTGGGATACTTTCTAGGAGAGGATAATATAAATGAAACTAAGGGGTATTTTTGTGGGGAGACTGGGAGTGAGATTTGTAGTGCGTATGTACGTATATGTTAAGGGTATGTTTTGAAGGGATACATGGCGGACTAGGCAGCGGAAGTGATTTTTATTTATCAGAAATTGCATATTTCATGCGTATTTTTTTCCAGGTACATCGACGTCTCAATATATGAAGCCAGTCACACCTGCAAATACTACACCGGCTACCACTACTGCAGCGACTGCTACTACTCCACCGACTACTACTATTACCACTACTCCAACTACTACTACACCACCTAGTACTACTACTACTACTACAGCTACTACTACTACTACTACTACTACTACTACTACTACTACTACTACTACTACGAAACCAAGGTCCTGTCCTCATTCAGGTGAGTGATAAACTCTCAAGAAGTTAATCATATTATCTATGAGTGGTGTACGAGAGACGAACGTACATGTGTTTCTTGGAGATTTGGATCTAGTTTGTTCAGATAGAAAAGTAAAGCTCTTAATTGTTGTATTCCACGTTCCACAGATAAAGTACTCACCCTGCAATTACTGTGTAGGTGTTTGCTTGGAGCAGCAGTCTGCAGAACGAGTGCACGAGTAGAGAGAATATGAGAAATGAGAGCGTCTTGGGTCCGAAGTGAAGGCGGGACCCGCTGAGTGTTCCACATATCGCAGCGTACGGCACAGCGGCCCCACACGCGAGCCGATGATACTATCACGTAGAGGTTGTGGGTTCGACATCCCTCAAGGTGATTCCGTGGCTTCTCAGTTTTGCATGAGACAAATATCTGGATGTGCACATTTAGTAAGGCACCTTCCCGTTTATGGCTCTTTCCTACGGCACGCAGTCATAATATTATTATCTAAGATTGATTCACGATTTTGGGCAGGAAAGCAACTGGAAACTACTTCAATAAAACTACCAGGAATCCATACTTACATTTTGTTTCCAGGTGAATTGCAATACGTACAAAATTTAGCAACCATCCTTATCAGTTCTTGCTGAACTCCGCAGGACTCTCAAAGAAAGGCTCGTCTCCCTCCTCAACTTGTTCGGGGCGCTCTTGAGAACTGCGAACAGTACACATTAGGATTGTAACCGTTCCTCAAATGGAGAATTCCACTTGTAGGGGTTTTTGACTGAAATAGGAAACAAAACCCATGGGCGATCCACTGGAGGGAAAGGATGTCAGAACCACAGATTTAAAATTATCACTTAGTTTACAAAAAATGTTTTATCATTGATATATTTTCACATGAATAATTGAATAGCAAATAAGTCGAAAGCCTTACAACACCATGGGAAAACAAGTCGTCTTATATGTCTGACAAAAAACAGAGGATAATATTTTTACATGAAACGTTGCCAGGTTAAGTATAATTTAATGACTTGCAAATTGTCAAAACCTGCGCTGCATGAATTTTACATTTGATAATTTTAGTTGGAGGCACAGCCTTCGTTATAACGAGAGAGAAAAACTGGTAAAATGCCAATAGCAGTTAATTAAAGAAAAAGTTTAACATTGATAAATACACCAAAGGCAGAGCCTTTAAAATTGAAGGAGGTAACAAAGTGCCCTTTTAGTAGATTCGCTGACTAAATAATATTAACATTAAGAAAAACTCTGAAGGGCACCGCCTTCATCAAAATGACAGAGTAAGACTATAAAATTGGGTGAGTTGCCATAACAGTTACTTTATTGATTGCATTTGTGATTAAATATATGTATTAAATAAACAATATTTCGAGTTAAAGTAAATACCTACTAACCCTGGGAAAGAATTATACTAGTGATATAACTTCAAAATAATGGCCGGTATATATGCGTGTTCGTTTGGCAGAGATTCTAAAACTTTGATCGTGTTTTTTTCAGAACATCATTTTCTGACTTAAGTCGTATGTGAACGATTCGATCGAAACTTGTAATTGCTACAACTTCTCTTTCATCATACTTTTCAGTGAACATAACGTTAACGCGGATAACTGTTTATGTCTCCCTAAAGAGAATTTGTCCTTTTGAAGACCCTAAAGTCACATGCACCCTATCACAGAACCCTGAATAGTTACACACCAGTGACGCATGTCCCGACATGTTTCAATTTGAATTACACAAACATAAAGATGATAAATATTACGTATGAAAAGAATAATTATCAAGACATTTTTCTGAAATATTAAATCAAGAGATACGTGAATCTTGTGAATTTTTTTATATATAAAACTTGCTGAAGTTTGAATTATAGGTCATCCCTCTGTCAGTTATTCCATTCTTCCCTCGCGGTTCCTTGGGCACGTGGAGAACATGTGAAAGCACTTTATAGACCTTGAGGCAGACAGTGGTCAAGCAGAAGTTCTCCATTTATCTCTTGCGCTCGGTAACTCTCATTACTTTACTTGGTACAACTGCAGATGCCTTTCCGATGAGTGGCACAATATGTGCGGGTTTAGGGCATTCTAAGACGACATGACCTGGCCTTTGTTCTCTTTCACAGTATTCTCATAATTCGGTCTGAGAACGGCGGTTCTTCCAAAGTGTGGATGCCGTTGATCAGTGCTGATGTTCTCAGTTTTACTGACTGTCATATGTGCTCCTGTTTTGTGTAAGTGCTCGTTTATTCTACACTAATGTGTAACATGGGCCTCGCAGGCCAACACAAAAAAGCTGCATTTTGTGACTAATCAAGACGTAATGAGGTAGAAATACTCACAAATGCAGTGTTGCCAACTGCTGAGATTTACCTTTCAAAATATTGTAAAATAATGTCTCATGTAATTTAACCAAAAGTTGTACAAATGATGAAGTTAGTAATACGTCGTTCACTTTTAAGAAATCCAATGTGGACCACGTTCTAGTGATTCTATTGCTCGCAACTATTGGAAATACTGTACATAGTAGAAACTTTGCAGTTGGAGAAAATCCCCCTCTAATGAATGATTAATGTAGATTTAGGCGGCTCCAGAGTTATTAATAGTGAGCAAATGGAGGTGGCAACAAAACAGAGGAAATGCAACTAAATTCAAGAGGAAGTCATTAATACATAGTGCGTCTTGCGTTATGTCTTACTGCGCTTGAAGACAGTGCCGCATATTTCGTACACATAACCGATCATCTTCAGGTAGCCATTTAGAGCAGTGGGAGAAGGCTGTCCGAGGAAAGGACACACATCTGACTCATAATTTGTTTTTATGTGTGATACCAATTTTTAACATTACTTCTTGATAAAAAATAAAGTAATTTACGGAGATCGATGAAATTTCTCCCGAGGAGAGTTAGGAAACGTAACTCTCCAGAGAAGGGGCAATCCACGCGGACAGATGTCTCTATAAAAATCCCGAATCTGAACATAAATCAACAAGAATAGGAAATAATTATATTCTATACAATGTTAAAGAAATATCAACTGAAAGTTAAGAATGGAATGCATTGCCTTGGATTCTCTTCTTTTAAAACAAAATCCCCCAGTAGTTTTCGGCACCGCTTAATCATCACGACTTACCGCCAGTTTGCCTACCGAAGCTCATTTGAGTGAAGGGCCTTTAATGATCGTGCTACTGCTGCCATAGTGCAATGTTTGAGTGGAAGAAGGAGCATGGACGTTGATATTACACGATCTAAAGCTTACAGAAGGAAGTATGTTTAACTGTGAATCATTACAAGTGAAGGTTTTCTTATTAGGAAGCATTTATCTCAGAAAAATGAAGATCAGTTGGCATATCATGGCCTGGTTTCATGTTCGTTCCCTGTGTGTACAGCTGGATCCAGCTCAAAACAATGCATGCTGGACTGAACGTCACCCCTGTTGATATAATTGCAAACATTCTAATTCATATCATCATACAATTAGAGCAGGCATGTGTAGGAATCATTGGTTTCAAGTCACGTGGTAGCCAGTAGAATAAAACGTTATGGAAATCGTTAGGAATATCCGGCAACATATAGAATCTAATATGCCCAATTTCCAATCCAAGTTACTCAGCTGAAAACTGGGCACTTTCAGACGCGCCACACATATTTAAGTATCCATGACCAAGTACAGAAAATACGACGGTGATATTGTTGATTATTCATTTTTCACATCTCCGGAATACGAAGAGAGCTGGCTGTTTCCAAGACAGCTAAATCATCTCGAAAATACTCCGAACGGTCCAGCTCCGGAAATGAGCCGCACAAATCAGTTTATCACGTAGATAGAAGCACTGGCCCGCCTGCTGGGCAAGATGCTTAAGGCGTCCCATTGGTCGAAACAATTTTCACCACCACAATGTTGGCCAGCCGGGTGGGAGAGGTGCTGGTGGATTGCGTACAAAAGCTTGGATTCATTACAAACCTCACCACATTGCTCATTTAGATTGAGGGCGAAGTTGAGCCTTGAGCAAATCGCTTGCTGTTTTATGACCGAAGTAGGCTGCATGTCGGCACCGCGTTTCACCGTCTCCTTTTCTGCTATCGTACATCACGTCCTTCACTTCATCTCATTATCTCCTCTTCTGTACGCTACGGTGTCTCCTGCCCATGTCGTGCATCAAAGAGTAGGACAAATAATGAAGGATTGTCATTTTCACTCGTAGGATGGTCTAAAATATGAACGTGTGATGTTCTATCTGCCCACAGGTTACCGACTGTTTGAAGGTTTGAACTGTTATAAGACGTACAGTGAAAGGAAGAGCTGGAGTGACGCCAGGGAGCAGTGCAAGAGAGACGGAGGTGATCTCATGGTATTGGAAAGTGAACGGGAGAGAAGCGAGGTGTTCCCTACAATGTACGAGAGTGTGATCTGGAGCCCCTGGATGGGAGTTTACAAACCCGAAGATGAAGATCGTTGGGTGTCTGTGAAAGGTGAGTTCTCTGTAGCTCTCTTCTCCTCATGAATTACCGAATGTCGGACGGAGGACATTGGTCATATTAAACAACAGAAGCCGACATTTAGCGATGTCACTGGCTGACGACCACACCGTATTGCCTATAATCAGGGGAGGAATGAAGAAGTCCTGCCCTCAGTAGCCCAAGCGGTAGGTCGCTGGCGTTCTGAGCCCAACTTGGCAGGTTCGATCCTCGCTCAGTTCGGTGGTATGTCAGTCTCATGTCCGTAGATTTACTGGCACATAAAATAAACCCTAATGGATAAAATTCCAGCACGTTGGCGTCTCCCAAACTATACGAATGTATAATCACAGGAATAGAACCAGCTTTTGAGTGGTTAGGCCGTGTGCATAATGCAGAGTTTCGTCCAGACGTGCCATTTGGACTCATCAGCTGGAATGGCACGCCCCTCCAGGACTCTGCTTAGCAGTGGCAGACCAAACTGTGTGGCCCCGCCGTGTTAGCAAATCAAGTTTGCTAACCTGCTAAAGGAGAAAAGATTTCTCCGTTCAAAAAATGCTACCCCATTGGAGATACATCAAAAAAGGCTTTCATGGCCGCAGATCTTATAATCACATTCATCTGTCGGATGGAGACGTTAATCCTTGAGCAGACCTCTCGGTGTTCTTTGACAGGAGTAGGCTATGTGCCGCATCAAGGCGTGCAGGTTTATCACGGACGTCAACTAGAGAGTAGGACACACTGGAGTCGTGGTAGGGACATCATCATTATAGACTGCTGTACCCTCGTTTGGTTCCACACCTCTTGCCTCTAAATAATTAGAAACTGAGTCCTGATCTCCTCTACTGCTCTTACCCTCGATGGCTGACTCCGTTATTCTCGCAGGTAACCCATCAGCCTCCATTCACCTCACGCGACCCCAACACCGGAGTACCGCTTCATCAATGGAGCTTATGCATCACTTAGCATTATCTTCTCATTCTGGGTACCTTCCTGTCATTGTTCCCACCCGGTGTTTCTAGACTTCATTCTCGTTATTGCAATTTATATTACAACTAACGTATGGACGAGATATCCAGAGTCCTACCAGCTTGCACTCCCACACAGCGAAGTTTTCCTGAAAACAGACCGTTCCATCCCGGAGCTCACTGCATTAATTATGCTGCACCTTGCTTCCTGGGAGAAGTTCCAGTTTTGTATCTCCGACCTGATATTCAGTTCTCGGAACTTTCTTCCCCACTGTCATGACTTTCTTCTTGGCAATAAAAATAAGCAAAGACATCTCCGTACAGGCCACGTAGGCCCTGGGAGTGGAGGAAGGTAAAGGCTTCCACTATTCGTAACCTCGGCACTTGATGGGGTAGAGTTGTTAGCTCTACGCCCGGCCGCCTTTGCCCCCAAGAATTAACCTGGTACTAATTTTTGGTGTAGGATGAGTGAACCTCAGGGCCATATGCACCTCCGGAAGTAGAAATCTAATTTCCTAAATTTTACGACTTTCTGACGTGGATTCGAACCCACGTCCTTCCGGGCGAACCGAGTACGCCTTTACCGCCTCGGCCAGGGAGCCCCTTTATTCATGGTAATGCCAATATTAATGCCGGACTCACTGCACCTATTTTATTTTCGAAGAAATTAGACTGCAGGCTTTCAGCTCTGTCTGCCATTAAAACCAAAATGCTTACGACATTTCAGCATCCCTGGCGCTTTATACCTTCCAGTAGATGATCCTTGTAAACTATGAACAACAACATTGAAGATTTCAGCCATATCCCACCCCTGTAAGTACCTTGAATCAAGAACTCGTTCTACCATCCACTTTCAATGTGAACATAAGTGAGTTTTATTGCTCCCAATAATCTAGGCTTAATTCCATATTCTCCCAGTGTGGCTGACATCCTTCCCTGAAGTACTCTCTCATATGCCTTCTCTAGATCTACGAAACATAAACAAAACTTGCTATTCATATCATAGCACTTTTTACTTATGTGACGAATACTGAAGACCTGACCATGAAATCCCCTCTGAGGTCTGAAACCACACTGGTCTCATCCAACACAGTATAAGACATTTATTGGTTTCTCCCTCCAAAAATACTAGTGAATACCTTGCCCGGTGCACGAAGGAATCACCATCATCAGTGTCGTTGAAGTACCTTGACGGTTCTAGCAGTCCTCTTGCTTACAAATAGGTGCAATTACTGCTCTCGTCAAATCAGAAGGACCTTGACTAACTTTCCAGGCTCATCTTATTACTCTGTCAGCTTGGTTGTTCGCGACGTCAAGATGAATATTTCCTCTTATATTCCTTCCACCTGTACCATTATCTGTTCGGAAGTACTATGAGTTTACCAGATTAATCCAAAACATTACTTTTTTCCTTTTTCCCTCCGTAACCCACACGCTGCCCATCCCTTTTCAACACTTGTTAAAAGCATTTGATTTCCTCCTATCCCTTCCTCATTATCACCGCTTGCCGAAATATCATTATTTCCTAACTCTTCCTAACTCGCCCTTTTCTACTTTATTTGTTATGATTTCCCCATTACTGTGGGTCGATAGATTAATATCGAATATAATTTCCTTCACCTCTTTGCTTCCAAGGAATCCTGCACTGTCAAAACTAATTGGAAATCCTTTACTCCCGGAGGCTTGCTTAAAATACTCTCAGCTCGGTAAATTATGTGAAGCAGGCTGCTCATCTACTTACGCATAGTCCAAGTGAGAGTCTCTCCTCTGACAGGTTAGCGACCTACGGTTGATTGTATAGTCCTCGCCTCTTGAGCACAGGGAGGGCCATGACTCAGAACATGGCCGAGGTGCCCAATACTACTCCCGACTCAAGGAGGGCCATGACGCAGAATACAGTATGTCCGAGGTGCCCATTACTACTCCCGACTCAAGGAGGGCCATGACTCAGAATATGTCCGAGGTGCCCAATACTACTCTCGACTCAAGGAGGACCATGTCTCAGGATATATCCAAGGTGCCCAATACTACTCCCGACTCAAGGAGGGCCATGACGCAGAATACAGTATGTCCGAGGTGCCCATTACTACTCCCGACTCAAGGAGGGCCATGACTCAGAATATGTCCGAGGTGCCCAATACTACTCTCGACTCAAGGAGGACCATGTCTCAGGATATATCCAAGGTGCCCATACTACTCCCGACTCAAGGAGGACCATGAGTCAGAATATGTCCGAGGTGCCCAATACTACTCCCGACTCAAGGAGGACCATGACTCAGAATATGTCCGAGGTGCCCAATACTACTCCCGACTCAAGGAGAGCCATCACTCAGAGTATGTCCGAGGTGCTCAATACTACTCCCGACTCTCAGTACAACGTACTCGTCCCCTCAGTCGTTGCCCATAGTTCAAGTACTAGGACGTGACTGCAGTCACTCACACGACAACAGTACCCTGGGGTCATGGTTGGACACGAAAGAGGTTCAACAACGAAGCAGCCGTCAAAAACGCCTTCGAAATATTTCTCACCATCAGACGGTCGATCACCTGGGAAACGGGTGCGAATGCTCCTGCATCGCGTAGGAGAAGTGTATTGCATTTAGTGATGCACATCCTATTAATAAAAATTCCTCGTCATGGAGTTCTCGTTGTGAGAAATGTTACTACCAACTAGCAGGTACAGGATGTTTCTTGATCACCAACACACTCATGTGCGACGATAAGTATTACAGGTAAAGCTCGTAGACAAACAGCCCGAGTGAATAAGAATGTGTCGCTTCCTGTTTAAATGTACCGCCTGTCGTCATATTTTATTGTTCTCTTTTTCACACACACTACCAATCACCAGCAGCTGTCAGTTACTCCGTTCTCTATTTATAGTTGACGTTGTGTTTTACCGATTTCTTACTAAACATTTCCTTATTTTCTCTGAATCACTTGAAGTAATTCGTGAGTCAAGGCCCAGAAACTTGCTTAGAATATCCGTATTTCCATTTTCACGGCTAGAATGTACTTTTCGCTACTCGCTCAGATGATCTCGAAAACAATATTTTTATATAATTATAACGAACGGTTTTGAATGATGACGACCGTACGTAAATGCTGTCTCTGTTTCAGGATATATATCGCCGTGAATTACCTAGAAGGATACGCGTATCACCGTTATCAGCGTCATTGATATTACTGAGCTGAACCAGAGCAGGAATGTCATTACTTCGACACGTGAAAATGTTTGAGGAGCCCTCGCAGACTTAAACAGTTCTCACAAGCAGCAAGCTACAACTTCTAGATTGCCAGATTACCAGGTCTCATTTACATCATAGCCAGAACTTTATATTCCTCCAAGATGCTGATTTATCTCAGTCTCAAATGCAGAAACGCAGTTCCGTGTTTTGTCGCAGATTTTCTCATTTCTGATTGGTAGAATGTGTGGCCTTGTCTTTACCGTTTGCGCTCAGAGACGATGAACAATTCCGGTGGGGATAAAACAGCACTTGTTTGGTCATCACATCCTCCTGAGACACATAGGAGGTCATCTCTACTCTCTGGTGGGGCCACAGAGTTTTACAGCCGGGTGGCCTCCCTGATGAGGGAGAGGTGTTCTCTATTGTGTGAGCTGAAAACTTTCTTGTGAGGAAAAAACGGAAACCAGATTTTGAGAAGTACCGAATGCATCTCACAGTGGACACAGACCAAGTGTTCGTAAACCTCCGCTGAGAAACTCCTTGGTGTGTTTTGTACTTTTTTTTTAAATTATTGATTTAAATAAGGTATTCATATCTTCAGACCACCTGAATTAGGATTCCTCGGTCTCAAGAAGTGCACAACACCTTGCAAATATATGGATCTTTTTGTTCAGCAAATGTCTACAAAGCGGAAAAATCTCCGAGGTCTGCAGGAAATTTAGAATAAAGACATGATATAAAGGAAAGGACAAGCCGACAAACCAATCTCATAACGAGGGATTGCTCTAGAGTATAATATCAGAAGGACAAACGAACTTCACTGACCATCAAATATAAGAGTATCAGTTCAGATTAAGAAGGAAACGATCACCTTCACAGGCTATAAAATGTCTATAAGAAGACATCTGGGCGGCTTAAGATTCCCCAAAGGCAAATACTGTACAGTCTTCACATTCGACATGTTGGACAGGAACAGTATGGACTCCATGACTGATGACAAGGCAATTGTAAAACTCATAGGAAACTCCTATGACAAAGCAATGTAGCGATAAACGACGGGATAAGTATATCAAAAGATATCCTTCAAACAAGTTGAGTAATTCAAGGTGACCCAGTTAGTCCCCCCCTGTTTAACTTTGCTACATCTGCCGCAGAAAATCCATTGAAAATCTGAAATCGGTGTCGCTCTATATGTATCCTCATGACATGGTCCTAGGTTCGCAGACCGATAATGACCTCAAAGAAGCCTTAAACAAACTGAACATTTGAGCTGAAAACAACAAATTCGTCATAAACCAGGTAAAAGTCTACATATGGTTTTTCGAAGAGGGGCAGGTTACCGACCGAAGACAAGATGTTACTAGGAACAAGTACTTAGGACTAACTCTAGAGACATCAGGAACGTCATACAGGATCCACATCAGGGAAAGAGCGATCTGAAGAACACAGCTATGACTCTGTTCAGCGCTAAAATAGTACCAATTATCACGTACGACTTGGAACTGATCTGGGAATTTCTAGAGACAATACAAAAAGTAAAAGCGCGCTTCCTAAAATGAGCCCTCGGAATTGCAAAAAAGCGCCCTCAAGGCTTGCGTATGAACCTCCTTCAATGAGGACTTGAGATGTCACTTAATGCTGCCATCAACCAGCCAAGAAAATAATTATTGACCCTCCGACTAGACAAGCGAACGAATGTAGAAGAGAATTTCTACTCTACAGATGCCATGATTGATATAGGATGGACAAAAGGAAACCACGACGTGCGTTCTGCACTGACAAGCCTGGCGATACGTGGATACCACCACAGAATATGCAAGAATACGAAATACCATGAACCCAACAAGGACTCTTCGTGTAGTTTGTGTGACAAATAATACTCCTCCTGTTGCAAGAATCGCAAGAGAACACTACTACATTATACCAGAGAATAAACACCCACACTTCCCTATGTGCATTTGTATGCTCTTATTAATTAATTAATTAAAAGTGCCCACATGTCTCGTCGTCAAAGTATAATACATACGTAGTGTTCCTAACTTCGTCGTAATCGCCAAGAACTCAATGGTGTCTCTCTGTACTCGAACGTGAACAGTAATTTACAAATTGAGATGCTAACACTTCAGAGACATATGAAAGTTGTGTGGCAATGTCATCCATATCCTTGGTAACGACTACGGAACCTGGTGAACCTCAGACCAAGTAGTGACATCGTCGATAGTAAGACGACCAAAGCCAACCTCGCTGTCTAATAGTCTCTGTGATGTGATATCGGAAATATTTTCTTCTGAACAGATGACGTCTAGACGTGAACCGCGGTGTCTTCACTTGATCCCAGGTTAACTAATCGATACGTATGTGCTTGCTCTCTTCACCTTCACATCATCGACTCCAGAAGCAGTTTCTACTTTCTGGTGCGCTTGAATTTTCATATTTTTTGTGATATTTGAAGCCGTCTCCTTCCCGTTTCTTCTCAGTTATAATAAAAGAAATTGCTCGAATTTGTTGTAAATCTCACTGTGCTGTCTTTTCAGCTTCCTTATTGCAGCTACTACAATTTCCGCTTCTCTTTGAGTCTGCGACTTGCACGTTTCGCATCACTGTATTCCCAACAAGTACAGTCTGACACTATCACTCCACTGGGGGTGATATTTGCACTGTGCCTTTGTGTATTTCGTTCATCGCAATTATGATTCTCATCGCTTCACTTTGGCTGACTTTTGGGTGGTTCACTGGTTTGTATTGATTTTAGATATGTTGGTGTCTGTTATAAAATGTGCACTACGGGTGACAGATCGGGATGGGCATAGTTTCGTCAGTGGGCGTGCTCAATGAAAGTAGAAAAATTACAGATGGGAAGGAACCTCCTAGAAAACCATCGCCTGAAGAAGTCTTGTTTATCTCTGATGTTACTCAGTGGAACACAGCAGGGCACGTTACGATATCCAGGTGCTACCAGCACGCCGAGTGCTAGAGATCGGTGGCTGTGAGGATACCTTGGCCAGATCTTTCATGTATTAAATCCCTATTTTGTTTGTCATTCAGGACGATATTGAAATAATGAGAATGTTTCCACAGTTATAGACAGACGATCATTTCTGCGAAGTGATTGCCTCGTGTGATGATGTACATAGCTGCAACGGCATTTCTGTTGCCTTACACAAAGTTACTGAGGAAACGGGAATCATTGGCACCAATTACACATTACAAGATCTCGAACTGTTACGTGTTAAATACTATCTCTCAGTGAATGGATCATTTGCACTATGCAAACCATGTTATCTCCATAGTATGTATTAAAGACTATTAACATACATACAAAATCATTATAGACTGTTATGCCTTTCAGCGTTCAGTACTTCCAGGGGTAACGACTATCTGTCTTTTGTTTCATAAATACATTAACATGTGTGGTTCTTATTTCCAATTACTTGTCGTACAGCACTAGTCGTTTATAATGTTGTGAGTTTCTGACAGCACGGCGCGATTCTTACTAAGTGGACATTTTAGGTCAACAGATGTATAACAAGGCAGTGCCACAACTTCTTCAGACGACAGTGCTCCAGGCATAGTGGATTTGATCTTGGTTTGAGGAGCATCAGCATATACTTCAACTTCTTGTCTGGCCTATTCAATCACTCGAAGCACTGTGGTACGTTATAGCGACAAGACTTCATCGTCTCTGAGGCAGCTCGGTCAATATTTCATGTCGGCATTTGTTATTTATTACTATTTTCAGTTATTGGGTGGTGGTATGGTGGTATTTGTATTTTATGAGGAACTAAAATTGGGCAGCCATCATGTAATGGAGCAAAAGAACGAAAAGGGTCGACACTTCGAGAGATGAAGGTATCGGCTAAAGAAAGGGAAGGGGGAGATGCAAGTCTCCTCAGGTATCGAAAATGTAATATCGCCGTGATCGGACAAGAACGAGAGTTAACCAAGGATAGATGAAAGTGAGGAGCCTGACAAAATTATGTGGAAGTAATGCCAGGACTCAGCTAACTTCCCCACGGTCACTAAGTCACGCTCCAAAATGAAGAGCTCCTGGGGCGCATTTTGTTATCCTCTTACGATTGGCAGGGAATACCATGGATGTATTGTATGGTCCCTACCCACGGGGTCGTACTTATCGGGAAAATAAAACAACAATGTTGTCGCAACCTCAAAACACACGGATAAGAATTACGAAACTTGAAAATATACCGAAAGCGATGACTGTGTCTTATAAGGGACAAACTATTTATTAATAGAATTGAAAGAATAAGTACAGCAAATCAGAATGGAAATACCGCGGTGCGTAATGATAGGGAATACAATTCAATACAGAAGAGCGGAACAGAATGTGGGAATGCACGTAATAGAGTACAACTGGCAGCACACGGTGTATCGACATGAAGTACCAGCTTCGTAACATCAAAGTTATCGGATTGAAAACTGGAGCATGAGGTAACATCCAAGACTTCTTTATAAATTTCCACAAAGTGCTTCAGCTGCCTGTGAAAAGCGTAGATAAAATTGACATCGCTCCAATTCGTGGATCTGTGAACATATTCCGATCTCATTTACACGGACCTGGTTGACTTCATGATAGCAATATGTAATACCAGTTTGACGAACCACTCACGTGGTAAGTTGTTGCCATCAATAGAAATTATTTTTAGAATAAGATTACTGGTGGCTTAACAGTGCAGTCAAGTAGAACATCAGTGAATATTGTTTTAATAGGAATGCCACTGGGAGACCATCCTCTATTAACACCAATCAGAAGCGGTCCGGCACTTCTAAAAGTTGAAGGTACCGGAAAGATAGAGAAGCCCCACGACGGTCGTGATTATGAAAGACTCCCAAGGACATCGGTGTCGGACTAGAACAAGTGTTGACCCAGAGAGGTCGCACAAGAAAGATAAGAGAGAGGAGCCTGACAAGAATTTAGTGGGGAAAATGCCAGGCTCAGCTAGAGGAACCATGGTCGTCAAACCACGGTCTCAAGTGAGATCCAGTGGTTGACCTTTTAGTGTCCTCTTACGACAAACAGGGGATAACGTGGATGCTCTTCTAACTCCCATATCTACTGGGGGTCCTGAAGGCTGAGGTTCGAATCCCGCTCTATACTGGGTTGATATTTTCATCCAGAAATGCGCGTGTTGTCAGCAAGTCCATCTGGCCGTAAATCTGAGGCGAAAACCAAAATGAGCCTGGGGTGTTTCAGTGACCTCGGAAATAACTGGTATAATCTAAAGAAAGATGAAGTGTTATGGATCTACTGTAGGACACTTTGGCGGCCCCGTGGTGTAGAGGTAGCGTGCCTGCCTCTTACCCGGAGGCCCCGGTTTCGATTCCCGGCCAGGTCAGGGATTTTTACCTGGACCTGTGGGCTGGTTCGAGGTCCACTCAGCCTACGTGATTAGAATTGAGGAGCTATCTGACGGTGAGATACGGCCGCGGTCTAGAAAGCCAAGAATAACGGCCGACACGATTCGTCGTGCTGACCACACGGCACCTCGTAATCTGCAGACCTTCGGGCTGAGCAGCGGTCGCTTGTTAGGTCAAGGCCCTTCAAGGGCTGTAGTGCGATGGGGTGTGGTTTTTGGTTTGGTACGACACTTATGTCCTGTGTTTCCAGGTGAGTCTGCACTCAGCAGTTGGTGGCTGCAGTGACCTCGGAAATAACTGGGATAATCTGAAGAAAGATAAAGTGTTATGGATCTACTGTACGACACTTGTGTCCTGTGTTTCCAGGTGAGCCAGCTCCCAGCAGTTGGTGGCTGGCTGGTTTCCCGGAAAACAGTGCTGGTAGGAAGTGCGCCCTAACTGTCGGGCCAGCTCTGCTGGTGAACTACTATTGTGCAAATCACCGGCGCTTCATCTGCGAGATCCCGCTGTGAATAGATCTCATGTACAGTGTTGATATATAAAAAGGATACTTGTAAATTAGTCGTGACTTTCTTTCTCCTGTTTCAACACTAACTACAGGGAAACTTTACAGAACAACGAGGTCATCAGTCGTGTGTGTTCTACGTTCCCTTAAAAACAACAAGGTAATCAGACATCTAATATTCTACCTTTCTTTAAAACATCAAGGTCACCAGACATATAATGTTCTGCGCTCCTTTAAAAACAACAAGGTCATCAGACATGTAATGTTTTACCTTCCCTCAAAAACAACAAGGTCATCGGACATGTAATGTTCTACATTCCCTCAAATGTAACAAGGTCACCAGACATATAATGTTCTGCCTTCCTTTAAAAACAAGGTCATCATACATTTAATGTTTTACCTTCCCTCATAAACAACAAGGTCACCAGGTATGTAATGTTCTACCTTCCCCCAGAAACAGCAACGTCATCAGACATGAAATGTGCCTTTCATTAAAAACAACAAGGTCATCGGACATGTGATATTCTATATTCTGTAAGAAACAACAAGCTCATGGGACATCTAAAGTTCTACCATCCCTTAAATACAACAATGGCATCAGCCATGCAATTATCTACGCCCCTTAAAAACAACAAGGTCATCACACACATAATGTTCTTCCTTCCTTTAAACAACAAGGTCATCAGACACGTAATTTTCAGCCTTAACTTAAAAACGACAAAGTTATGAGACATGTAATGTTCTATCTTCCCTTAAAAACAGCAAGGTAATCAGAAATGTAATGTTCTAAAATCCTCTAAAAACAACGTGGACACCAGACACATGATGTTCTACCTTCCCTGAAAATCAGCAAGGTCATCAGACACGTAAAGTTCAGCTTTCCCTTAGAAACAACAAAGTTATGAGACATGTAATGGGTTACCTTCTTTTATGAAATACAAGGCCATCTGGCATATGTAGTGGGCATTGAGGTTTCACGCCATTATTGATAGAAGTGTGCAACTGTGGTTTTCTCTACTGTCTCTCGACTCGTTCGACACTTTACTCAGGCACCGTCATCATTCTGGAGCTCAAATGTAGAGCTCATAATCTACGCACAGCGATGGAACGACTGCGAACAGACCGGCATTCAGTAAAGATCTTCATGATTTTGAACGTAATACACGAAGCGGAAAACGCATGAGGGACATGAAGTCCCCGCAATCCCCTCTGTTTTATGGTGAAAATACCACCAGGTACCGTTCTAAGACATTCCCAGGTAAAAATAAAACACGGCGACTAAGTGCTACTGTCGAGGAGCAGCCTCCTGAATTGTGATCCACGGCAGACCGTCACACACGTCGAGAAACCTCGCTCATCGAAGGCCCGCAAAAGTCTTCTATTATCCATCCCTACAGGCAGCTTTCAGAGGCCATTTGTTGGGCATAATCTTTACCTGGCTCGGGAACTGGAATCCCAGTGCCCTTACGCCATATGCTGTTGATCAGTCACTCAAATGGTTATGGATTTTGTGCGGCCCAGGAGACGGTTTGCTGCGCTCCTCAAGTCCACCTCCATGAAGGGCGCCTGAGATGGTGTGCCACAACCTCGCGCTTTATGGCCAAAACTGAACATACCTGCCGAAAGTGACGGGAAATGCAGATGAGTAGGTGAATTGTGTACTCCGACGATACGCGGGAGGTCTGCCTACACTTTCGATGTTGGAGTATGTGCTGTCACGGAAGACACGTACTATACCTGCCATCTCGAATCCATAAATGGGCTTTAGGCCGTAGGTGTTTAATTACTATATGTCTGGTCATCTGACTCATTGCGAGAGATGCCGGAGGAGGAAACACTTGTTTGTTCTGCCGCAGTCGCAATTCCCAGCGTGGTTTTCAACAGACCGGCAATCACTTGGCGTTTGGAAAATTACGGCCAGTTTTCCCATGAGGTAGGCAGTGTTTCGGCACTTCGGACTGACTTTGTTATCGCCATCCATTTGCTATGGTGATGTTATCTGAGTTTGCGTTACATTGAAGAATTAGAGAAGGAACGCAACTGGAAAGTACTCCAGTGTAACTACAGGGGATCCAAGACGAATTACGTGCTTCAGGTTTCAAGTCAAAAGTAGCGCAACCTAAATTCAGTAAATTGCCTAATCATTTGCTTGCATCACTGAAATCTGCAGGACTCCCAAAGTGAGGGCTGGTGCTGTTCAATGATGAAAAAAGATTAAATAATTCTACTTTTCTACTTAAAACGAAGTTAGAAGTGTTGGTCTTGTCGTTCCGTTTTCCTGCCACTTACTGACTCAGTTGGTTCCATGGAGCCTTGAGGAACCTGAGGAAGCCTTTCTTTGACGTTCAGGTAGACAGTGGTCATGCGGGAGAATTATGTTTCCCTTTTTGGGTTGATGTGGTTAGGCTTGAGTAAGCCGGTGCTGAGATGCACAGTTCCGCTGACTGAACTCTGGCAATGTTCTCGTTAGAGGATTTTGTACCGTCTTTTTGACATTGAACATTGCTAGGTTTAGGATGATTCTCTATCAGTAAGATAACAGACTTCCACTCTGCAGCTTTCCTACAGCCTCTTGAGCTTCTGCGGGGCAATGTACGTCTGACACTAAAAGGTCACTCTTCAATTTTTATTGGCATAGCAATAGTCAAATGGCAGAATTAACGGCCTGGTTGGTTCACACCCCCTGTGGGTGGAGGCGATTGATAACAACCAAGTTAATCCTACCTTTCGTAAGAGACGACTAAAAGGAGCCCTAGAGGTTCTTGATTTGGGATCGCTGTTTGACGACCACTGCACACTTAGTTGAGTTCTAGCACTGCTTCAACTTACTTGAGGAACGCTCCGCACTTTCATCTGTCTTACCCGACCTTCCTTGGTCAACATTCGTTCTTTTCTGACCCCTTAGTTATTAGGTATCGGGGCCTGCGGTGTCTTTCATTCTCAAGGCCTTCGTGGCCCTTGTCTTTTTTTCTCTGATACCTTCATTTTTCGACATTATCAGTTTAACTTCTGTTTAGTGTTAATAGAGGGTGGTTAAATTATAACCACCTCCACCTCCAGCACCACCACCACCACCCCATGAAGCAGAGTTTCCAGGCTTAGTACAGATGGAGGATTGTTGTGTGTCGTTATTTTAACAAAAGTAAAACCAGCGTCTTCTACTTCAGCACTGACTTTCTGTCGGATTGTCACTGAAAAATTAGTGAACCTGAATGTACAGCCAAATGTTTTTTTGCTCTTCTGAAAATGGTTAATCTTGAGCAGATGCCGAAGTAGAGCTTTACGGTGGATTTGCGGGGAACTGTGATCAGAGACACATTTCGGACAGAGGTTTTACCAGCCACAAAACTCGGTTCTGACGGATATTTCACTTTAACTTCCGCTTAACGTGTCCGAAGGCAGTGACTTCTATCTGAAGCATCATTGTTTTCGGAAGCAGTTTCTAATGTATTTACAGTCACGTCGTGCCTTTTCAGTTTCTGGAATGTCCGATTTTGTCCGAGTCTGCAGTTTTCAGCATTCCCAGCAAAGACGACACATCACATGACACAGGTGGTGATATTAGCGCTACGCCCTGAACCATTAGTCTCTTGGAAACCGAGGATTTTATTACTCTCAGTGGAAAACAGCTGTTTTCTAGCGGGATCGTCTATAATATTGCAGGTCTAGACCCACCTCCTAGTTGAAGACAAGCAGATGATCTTGCTTTGCGGAGCAACAGGATCAACTTCCGGCCAAGAGCAAACAGCGACCCCAGAAACAACTGCGATATTCTGAAGAGAGAAAAATTGCATGGATCTACAGTGCGACTCTTAGTGGCGGTCTGGTGAGCCGGATAACAGAGCAGCTCCTCAGGGCTGCGGTCTCGATCTTTAGAATTCATTTTCGTTTTTCACAAGATAATCTGGACATCTGGGGCCTTTGTGTCGCTGTGATGAATTGTTACATATTTCTATTTAAAGGGAAACAATTAATTTTTATGAATCCAACCTTGTCCGCCGCAGTAACAGAGAATGTATACACAGCAGACAGGTCCTAAATACCTTCAAAGTTGCTTTTTCGCTAAATAACAAACGGTACTTTCTGCGAGATTCCTCTGCAAGCAACACATCTCCTCAGAACTAATAATAGCTCAGTTTGTAATGAAGTACACATGTCTTGAGCTTTCCGCCTATAAATTGTTTAAAACTGGTGTCACGTTTCTCTGTAGGAAAATCAAAGTTTCGCTCTGTACGTCTCTCAATCACGGCCGCCCATCGTCGGTCTCGTGACTGACAGATCAATGTTCTAGCGGTGAGGCGTTGAACACTTGCTCGTAGACCTGAGAGGAAGGCTGTTGTGCTACCGTATTGAGGTGTGGTGTGTAAGGTGTCCGTGTATTGTGCGACGTGTGGGCGGTAGAGTGGTCCTTAAAACCCATACTTACCAGTATTGACATTGAGACCTGCACTGTGGATAGGTAACTTTGTCCGACCATCCATTCTAATCTTACATCGCAGACTGCGTGGTTGTATGTAAACATTGTCTGGTGATCCATCTTATCTCCACATCACAGCCTGTACAATTACTATGTAAAGTTGGCTGGCATCCACCCATACTTCACATCACAACCTGCACGGTTACTACGTGACATCTTCTGGCCATCCATCCGAACTTCATGTCACTGCCGGCACATTTGCTAGGTGAGAATTTTTGGTCATCCACCATACTCTACATCACAGGCGGTACAGTTTCTTTGTAACACTCTCTGGCCATCCACTCATACTTCACATCACAGCCTGAAAGATCAATAAATGGCACTTTGTGGCTTCCATCCGCACATTACAACAGAGCGTTCAAAGTAACCAGATAACTATTTATAGCCATCCAGCAGTACTTCTCGTCACAGCCTCATGTATACCACCTAACATTTTCTGGCCATCCACCAATACTTCTCGTCACAGCCTCATGGTTACTACGTAACATTTTTCGGCCATCAATCCATACTTTGTATCAAAGCCTGTACACTTAGTAGGTAACATTGACTGACCATACTCCGTATCAGAGCTTGTACAGTTCCTCTGGAAAACTTTCTGGCCATCCAAACATACTTCACATTTATGAGTCCGTACAGTTTCTAGGTAATATTGTCTGGCCGTCCATCCACATCTTACATCAGAGCCTGCGCGTTTGCGAGGTAACAATATGTGGCCGTCCATTCAAACTTCATATCAGAGCTTGTACATTTCCTTGGTAGCATATTCCTGCCATCAAACCATACTTCACATCACAGCCTGTACGGTGGCTAGGTAACATTTTATGACCATCCATCCATACCTTATATCACAGACTGCACTGTTGCCAGATAACATTTTCAGGCCATTCATCCATACTCCATACCACAGCCTGTACAGTTTCTTGGTAATATTTTCTGGCCATCAACACATATTCCACATCACAGGCTGTACAATTTCTTGGTAACATTATCTGGCCATGCATCCATACTTCACATCAAATCCTGCATGGTTGCTAGGTGACATTGTCTGGCCATCCAGCCATACTCCACATGACGGCCTACACAGTTACTAGGCAACATTCTCTGGCCATCCACCCATATTCCACATCACAGCTTTCATGTTTAGTATTTAATATTTTCTGGCCATCCATGGATACCTTACACCAGAGCCTGCACGGTTGCCAGGTAACCTTGTCCTGCACAGTTACGGGCGATCAACCCATACTTCATATCACAGATTTGATGCTTGGTAGGTAACATCTCTGCTCATCAGTTCTCAGCCTGCACGTTTGTTAGGCAACGTTGTCCAGCCATCCATCCATACTTCACAACACAGCCTGTATTACACTAGGTAACATTTTCTGGCCGTCTATCCGTAGTTTACCTCACAGCCTGTACTGTTACTATGTAACATTTCTTGACCATCCATCCATAGTTGGAGATGTGTGGGATCTGGTAAATGTAGCACCGGTTAAGTTTAAGAAAGCGGATATTGTTATTAGTGGAATACTGTGTAGGAGGGATACTGACTGGAGGGTGATTGGGGATTTAAATGAGACTATGGAGTGGGTATGTGGGAAACTGGGAGTGAATTTTCTAGATCCTAATGGGTGAGTAGGAGATAGGGATCTGCGCTCGGATGGCCTTCATTTAAACCGCAGTGGTACGTATAAGTTAGGAAATTTGTTTGGAAGGGTAATAGGGAGGTACATTCAGGGAAACGGGATGGCATAGGGAGCGGTGATAAGGGAACAGGGAACTGGAAATCAAGTAGGGATGACATAAAATTGTTAGTGTTGAACTGTAGAAGTATTGTAAAGAAAGGAATAGAATTAAGTAATCTTATAGATGTATATTTACCGGATATTGTAATAGGAGTTGAATCATGGCTGAGAAATGATATAATGGATGGAGAAATTTTCTCACGGCACTGGAGTGTGTATCGTAGAGATAGGATAGGAATGGTGGGAGGGGGAGTGTTCATTCTGGTGAAAGAAGAATTTGTAAGCTACGAAAAAGTTAAAGATGAGACACATGAAATTCTAGGTGTAAGGCTCATTTCTAAAGATAATAGGCAACTTGATGTATTTGGAGTGTACAGATCGGGAAAGGGTAGCA
The DNA here is from genome assembly GCF_040414725.1 of Anabrus simplex. Lineage (NCBI taxonomy): Eukaryota > Metazoa > Arthropoda > Insecta > Orthoptera > Tettigoniidae > Anabrus > Anabrus simplex. The sequence goes on along the minus strand of NC_090279.1, from coordinate 23,632,049 downwards.
CTGATGCGGATTCGGAATTATTTGATAGGATAGTCAGCTATGTGGGAAACGACATGGAAAGAAATGTGATTGTAGCTGGAGATCTGAATTTGCCAGGTGTAAATTGGGAAGGAAATGCGAACGACAGGAAGCATAACCAACAAATGGCAAATAAGTTAATATGGGAAGGACAGCTGATTCAGAAAGTGATGGAACCAACCAGAGGGAAAGATATACTGGATGTCGTGCTGATAAAACCAGATGAGCTCTATAGGGAAACTGAAGTAATAGATGGTAGTAGTGATCATGAAGCTGTTCTTGTGGTAGTTAAAAATAAATGTGATAGAAAGGAAGGTCTTAAAAGTAGGACTGTTAGGCAGTACCATATGGCTGATAAAGCAGGCATGAGGCAGTTTCTAAAAAGTAACTATGATCGGTGGAAAACGGTAAATAAAAATGTAAACAGACTCTAGGATGGGTTTAAAGAAATTGTTGAGGAATGCGAAAACAGGTTTGTACCTTTAAGGGTGGTAAGGAATGGTAAGGACCCACCTTATTATAATAGATAAATAAAGAGACTAAGAAGGAGGTGCAGACTGGAAAGAAATAGAGTTAGAAATAGCTGTGGAAGAAAGGAGAAATTGAAGGAACTTACTAGAAAATTGAATCTAGCAAAGAAGGCAGCTAAAAATAACATGATGGCAAGCATAATTGGCAGTCATACAAATTTTAGTGAAAAATGGAAGGGTATGTATAGGTATTTTAAGGCAGAAACAGGTTCCAAGAAGGACATTCCAGGAATAATTAATGAACAAGGGGAGTGTGTATGTGAGAATCTTCAAAAGGCAGAAGTATTCAGTCAGCAGTATGTAAAGATTGTTGGTTACAAGGATAATGTCGAGATAGAGGAGGAGACTAAGGCCAAAGAAGTAATAAAATTTACATATGATAACAACGACATTTACAATAAGATACAAAAGTTGAAAACTAGAAAAGCGGCTGGAATTGATCAGATTTCTGGGGATATACTAAAGACAATGGGTTGGGATATAGTACCATATCTGAAGTACTTATTTGATTATTGTTTGGTCGAAGGAGCTATACCAGATGAATGGAGAGTTGCTATAGTAGCCCCTGTGTATAAAGGAAAGGGTGATATAAATAAAGCTGAAAATTACAGGCCAGTAAGTTTGACATGAATTATATGTAAGCTTTGGGAAGGCATTCTTTCTGATTACATTAGACATGTTTGTGAAATTAAAAACTGGTTCGATAGAAGGCAATTCGGTTTTAGGAAAGGATATTCCACTGAAGCTCAACTTGTAGGATTCCAGCAATATATAGCAGATATCTTGGATTCTGGAGGTTAAATGGACTGTATCGCGATTGACCTGTCTAAAGCATTTGATAGGGTAGATCATGGGAAACTACTGGCAAAAATGAATGCAATTGGACTAGACAAAAGAGTGACTGAATGGGTTGCTATATTTCTAGAAAATAGATCTCAGACAGTTAGAGTAGGTGAAGCTTTGTCTGACCCTCTAATAGTTGAGAGGGGAGTTCCTCAGGGCAGTGTTATCGGACCTTTATGTTTTCTTATATATATAAATGATATGAGTAAAGGAGTGGAATCAGAGGTAAGGCTTTTTGCGGATGATGTTATTCTCTATAGAGTGATAAATAAGTTACAAGATTGTGAGCAACTGCAACGTGACCTCGAAAATGTTGTGAGATGGACAGCAGGCAATGGTATGTTGATAAACGGGCCTAAAAGTCAGGTTGTGAGTTTCACAAATAGGAAAAGTCCTCTCAGTTTTAATTACTGCGTTGATGGGGTGAAAGTTCCTTTTGGGGATCATTGTAATTATCAAGGTGTTAATATAAGGAAAGATCTTCACTGGGGTAATCACATAAATGGGATTGTAAATAAAGGGTACCGATCTCTTCACATGGTTATGAGGGTGTTTAGGGGTTGTAGTAAGGATGTAAAGGAGAGTGCATATAAGTCTATGGTAAGACCCCAAGTAGAGTATGGTTCCAGTGTATGGGACCCCCACCAGGATTACCTGATTCAAGAACTGGAAAAAATCCATAGAAAAGCAGCTCGATTTGTTCTGAGTGATTTCCGACAAAAGGGTAATGTTACAAAAATGTTGCAATGTTTGGGTTAGGAAGAATTGAGAGAAAGAAAAAGAGCTGCTCGACTAAGTGGTATGTTCCGAGCTGTCAGCGGAGAGATGGCGTGGAATGACATTAGTAGACGAATAAGTTTGCATGGCGTTTATAAAAGTAGGAAAGATCACAATATGAAGATAAAGTTGGAATTCAAGAGGACAAACTGGGGCAAATATTCATTTATAGGAAGGGGAGTTAGGGATTGGAATAACTTACCAAGGGAGATGTTCAATAAATTTCCAATTTCTTTGAAATCATTTCGGAAAAGGCTAGGAAAGCAACAGATAGGGAATCTGCCACCTGGGCGACTGCCCTAAATGCAGATCAGTATTGATTGATTGATTGATTGTTTAATTGATAGTTCACATCGCAGCCTGCAAGGGTACTATGTAACACTGTCTGGCAAACCAACCATAATTCATATTATAGCCTTCGAGTTTGGTAGGTAATATTTTGTGGCCATACTTCCATAACCAGCATCACAGCCTGCACCGTTAGTAGACAACATTGTCTGGCCATCCATGCATACTTCACATCACTGCCTGTAGAGATTCTTGGTAACCTTTTCTGGCCAACCACCCATACTTCACTCACATCCAGCATGGTGGCTAGGTATTATTGTCTGGCCATCCCCTATACTTCACATCACGACCTTAATATTTGCTACGTAATATTTTCTGGCCATCCATTGATCGTAATACCACAGCGTGCACGGTTGTTTGGAAACATTGTCTGGTCATCCACCATACTCCACATCACAGCCTGTACAGTTTCTCTGTGACATTGTCTGGCCATGCATTCATACTTCACAACACAGCCTGTATAATTTCTACGTAACATTGTCTGTCCACGCATTCATACTTCACAACAAAGCCCGTACAATTTCTGGGTAACATTGTCTGTCCATTCATTCATACTTCACAACACAGCCTGCACAGTTTCTCTGTAACATTTTCTGCCCATTCATTGGCATAGCAATAGTCAAATGGCAGAATTAACGGCCTGGTTGGGTCACACCCCCTGTGGTGAACTGTTTCTGGGTAACATTGTCTGTCCATTCATTCATACTTCACAACACAGCCTGAACAATTTGTAGGTAACCTTGTCTGTCCATTCATTCATACTTTCCAACACAGCCTGTACAGTTTCTGGGTAACATTGTCTGGTCATGCATTCATACTTCACAACGCAGCCTGCACAGTTATTACTGCATATTGTCTGGCCATCCATCCATACCTTGCATCACAGCCTGCAAGCTTGCCATGTAATATTGGATGGCCATCCATCCACACATCACATTACAATCTGCGCTGTTCCTAGGTAAAATAGTCTGAGCATCCATACTTCATATCACAGCTTTCATGTCTTGTAGGTAACAATTTCTGGCCATTCGTCCATCCTTCATACCATAGCTTCCGCGGTTACCACGTTACATTCTCGGGCCATCAACGCATACTTCACATCACAACCTTCCACTTTGTAGGTAATACTTCCTGGCCATGCATCCATACCTTACATCACAGCCAGAATTGTTACTGGGTAAAATCATCTGGCCATCCAAATATACTTCACATCACAGCCTGCGCAGTTACTGATAACTATATCTGGCCATCAACCCATAGTTAAAATCACATCCTTATTGTTTGCCAGGTGACATTTTGCGGCCCTCCATCCATACCTTACATCACAGACTGCACGGTTACTAGGTAACACTTTATGCCATCAATCCATACCCCACATCACAGCCTGCAAGTTTGCTAGGTAACATTGTCTTTCAATTCATCCGTACTTCACGTTACAGCCTGTACTGCTTCCTGGAAACATTTCCCGGTCATCCATCAATACTTCACATCACAGCCTGTACAGTTGCTAGAGTTACGCATTTGTCGACTTATTTCTGATGATCTCCGGCCATAAGACTTTTATGTCCAAAGGAAGAACGAATATAACTTTTAAAGGTAAACAACTCCATCTTGAGCTAACACGATACATATGTTTATTATTATCATCTTTACTATTAATACTTGGAATTAACTATCCGGTGGTCGCGCGAAGGAAGGTAACATCAGTGGTCGCGCGGATCACAATTGCGATCCATACATTCTTTGTGATATGAGGCTGTTCTGTGCTACTTATTCAATGAATATGATTGTGCATTGTGAAAAGAACTCTACTTTCTGTACAGTGTAATATTATTATGTGTGCATCTATAAGAGACACCTGAAATATTACTGGCATTGTGATTTGTCTCACTCACTCCCTCCATTATCTCACTCAATGTATGGTTCATAGATTTATTTCCTCACGGTCATCCTATTTGCTCCTATATACCAATAAACTCATGACACGGTGCTTATATAAGCACAGGAACTGAGATTAAACACCGTAATAAGAAACGAGCAAAGTCAAAAGAAGTCACGCTAGTGGTCGCATTGATCACAGTTGTGATCCACAAGAATAAATTGCTTATAACGCAACGGCCATCAGTCAAGGGTTAGCAGACTACTGCGTGTCAGAGAGGGGTCGAGGTGTGAGGAAGGTACACAGATGCTCAAGGTCAACAGTGATACCAACAAACAGTTGCGAAGAAACTAAACGGCAGGATCACCATTGTGATTCACGCGACCACTGGAATGTTAGGTCTTGGACACTATCAAGTCACTGCTACCCATAACCTTCGAACATTCATCTGAAATGAAATATGTTCTTTGAGTGATATAGCAAAATGCCTACATTCACGCTTAATAGTTAATAAGTAATATTTTCTGTCCATCGATCCATACCTTACGTCAGTGCATGCTCGTTTACCTACTAACTTTGTCAGGCATTCAATACACACTTCACATCACAGCCTGTACAGTTGCTTGAGTTACACAACAGGTTAACGTTATGAGCCCAAAATCAAAGTGAAGTGGAGGCGAACAATCGAACTCCTTGAAAACACTAGTTGGGCTCGTGGCCCGACGATACACAGGCTAACTACTGAAGTGACCAGCTGGAGAAAATCTTTACGTCACAGAATTTAAAGATTGAAAAGGTTACATAATTCTAGTCACCTCAAAATCAACATGAGAGGGAAGTCGAGAGAGTAACTCATTCTCTATTCCCTAATGAAGTTTAAGTTATATACAGCTGTTAGAAATTTCCTTTAGAAGTAGAACTTAACAATTTATGATACATGGTTCAATTCGGAAACCTTCCCCTCGAGTAAGCTTTCACTTAATACGGATGAACTGTCATTACCTGTAGATGCTCGACGACTGGCGAGGCCCCGCCTCCTTTGTACACACACACACACACACACACACACACACACACACACACACACACACACACACACACACACACACACACACACACACACACACACGCTAGACCAGAGCGATTAGGAAGACAAAGTGGCTCGAAAAATGGGTAGCTTATACACTCAAGAAGAAGGTTCCCGATAACACTGGGGTAAAGCCCGACACCCCCCACACCCAATTCTTATTGGATAATTTTCATAGGTACATGAAAATCCCTACTGGTTGAAATAAATATATACATTTCCTATTGGTCAATATTGGAAGTCGGCGGTCAGAGACAGAAGTGTAGTAAACCATTGAACAAAACAACACAAAACGTAATCAACTCAGTTTAAGAAACCTAGGAAAAACAAATATCTTCAGATTTTTTGTAGTTCCTTTTTAATAGAGACATCTATTGGGAGAAGTCCAAATTTCTTGCACTAATTGTTGCCATCTACAATTTAAGATGTCATTCTACAATGCGCATGATTTAAATGAGCGGGGCAGGTGTACCCACCGGTACTCATATTTCATGATTTTTGTATAAAATATTGTAAATTGAACATTATTTCACTTTGTGGACAAGGCGATATTATTCTTAAACTTCAATCATCGGTGAATCACCTAGAATTATACTTCAATGCTACCTTCAGAGCATTAATACATAGAGTGAATGTTGCAGCGTGAGGCCAATATCATTATCAGATCATGGGGGATTCGAAATAAGTTCTGAGGGGATATATGGTAAATTGTCAAACAGTGGCATTCGAAAAGGTCATGAATTCGGAACATGGGAGGTACTTACTTAGCTGCTCTGGTTAACCGTAAATTACAATGAAAACCGTGGACATAAATGGATATTTACAGCGGAAGTCCTTCCTGAAGGTGACCTACCATAGATTACAATCTCATTATGATCGTATTTTTGTAAGTATTTGTTGTTTAATGTCAATTATTTATTATAATATAAGGGACATTTATTTTTTCCAATTACCGCATCATATTATTCGGATTAATGGTTGAGGGTAACATTTGAAAGTTCTTCATAAGGAAATGTAGCCCAATTTTAAATATTAATGAGAATGACATCTAAAATAAACACTTCATAACTTTCACAAACAGCTGTAAAAACTCTATTTACCATTCTTGGTGTACTAAACGTAAACTCGTGTCCTCATCCCTAGGTGGTGCAGCTCTTTTCAGGCACACCCCCATTGGAGGTGAGCTGCATGTACCATTTCAACCACATACCAGCCCTCCTGCCATTCTTAAATTTCTGGCAGTACCGGGAATCGAACCCGGGCCCCCGAGGACGGCAGCTAATTACACTAACCGTTACGCTACGGAGGCGGACTCTTGGTGTACTGAAATATATCTACACCAAGCGATGCGCAAACACAGCAAAATACGGACAGAAGCGGACACGAGTAGCGTACAGTGCCACCAGATGAACTCTCAGGAGCAAAAGATAAACAGGTTCACTTATCATCAGTCGGAAAATACACAATACACTAGTTGTACATGAGTCTTTTATAATATGCTGCTTCAACAATAATGATCATGATAATAAACGGATACATAAGAAGCCACCTACTAATTTAGGCTTGGTAAAGCACATTATAACTAATGCGCATGCCACATCTGAAATAGGCCTATAAATAGGAACCGCTGAAGAAAAGAAACATCCTGCTGGTAAAATGTGGTGTGGGAAATTAAGAATTGTTGGTAATGAATTTGGCTTCATTTTAATTCCCACATCAAGAGCTTCGTTATGAAAACATTCCGGTGAGAAATTGCTTCGAGCATAATGTTGAATGCTTGCCAGGCAAGAAATTCTCCCTTCTTAATGCAATTACCCATATTTTTCCTTGCCTCATTAGCTTGAAAACTGAAATCAATTAAAGCACAATATTCATAATTACAGCACCCGGGAAACTGAAACTGTAACCAAAAAAATAAATTACACGTGATTTTTCGTATTGTACAGACACCTGACAACGACTTTATAAAGCATATAATCCTCTCACACCATCGTAGTTTGTCATTATATACGAAACCACAGATTAATTTAGGTAAATGTTAACCTTCTGCTCCCATCGAATTGAGCCTCATTTGATCATAATAAAACTTTATTGAATATAAAAATGTGAATTTTTTCATACAGCGAAATTCAGTGCTCTTACAGCAGTATTTTGACAAAGACCGCCAAAGAATATCCTTAAGCCACTGAAGTTTCTTAAAAACCTTCTGTTGGGGGCAATAAAACAACAACAGCTCACCAGTGCGCAGTAGATAGCGTAGAAAGTAGGGCAACCCACCCACACGTGTGGGAATTTTCCGCTGGTTGCGAGACAAGGAAACACGGAGCAAGGAAGAGAGAAGTTGGAAATACCTTCCTGAAACCCCTAAAAATGAAGTGAAATCGTCCAGACAGACAATCATCAAAATACCTCAGCCAATGAAAATTCGCCATTCTAAGTATTTCAGTGTTTGCGCTCTGTTTTATTAGTCACTATAGGCTATCAATCAGAAGTTACAGATGATTTTGTGGGAATAATACTCCGATTTATAAAGCGTAAATAGTGGAGGAAGAAAACTTATCAGATGTGTGGCCGACAGTTAATAGAGTGAAACACGGGACAATCAGTATTGCCGCCATTTCTCAACCACGTCACTCAGTCCGAAATATTCCAACCCAAGCCGTCAGAATTATTTCAAATTCAGTGATCAACTTTGCAACCACGATACAATAATAGAACCGCTATATTGGAATGTTCCAAGAAAATGAAAAGTTAATAACCCATGATGTAAAACTATAATTTATTATAATGCAATAATTGGTGACACTAATTGTCAGTAATAAACATTTAAATGGTGGTTATAAAACTATTGTAATGCACTTTACATCAGTGATGATCGAAATAACAATTAAGGCATTGTCAAATGTAAGATGAATTAGTAATGTGATAGTTAATTAATTAATTAATTTTATAAAAGTTCATAATCATTTAGAATGATAGTAAACTTCTGGAAATCTTCCAAGCTGGCATTAGAACAAGATTTCAACACGTTTCCAGCTTGATAGTCTATGTTCATATTGTATTTTATCAGTCAGTAGAAGTAGGGGAGCTGTGGGCGTCCCAATGCACCTCGTCAGCATTATTTTTGCTGAGTCAGCACCCGAGGTCATTGACTCTGAGATCATTGACTCCGAGATCATTGACTCCGGTCACGTGACTATGACGTCATCACCACGTGCTATTGTTAGTAAACAAAGCCACGTGCTCTTGTTTGTAAACACAGCCAAGTGCTTTTTGATAGCTGTCTTCGACAACAACGCATCGCTAACCTCAGTGCTGCCATCTTAACGGGCCTAAACGTCAGTGCTGCCATCTTAACCTTACTAGCGCAAGATTTGAATCGGTAAACAAATCCACGTGCTTTTTTGACAGCTGTCATCCGCCATCTTGCATCGCTAACCTTTGAAATGTTAAACACCTAAGTGAGATCAAGCTATATACTTCGATGTCAGTGTCTTTAACGGAAACGTTCCTCGAGGTCACATACCTGGATGTTCTATGGTGCTGACTATCCACACTGTCCTCAGCCTGTAGACCGGCTTCAACCACTTAATTCGACGATACTGTGCAAGTATATTGCTCTACTCAACTCCCAATTAGAGAGCGTCATATGGTCTGCAACCCTTAGTAACAAAGGAGGCAGAGAACTGCTAATTTAATCACAAGGAAGATGGTTCTGGGGCCAACACTAACTCATATTTAACAGTTTTATTACATTGAAACAATTTATTTACATTGGTACAAGCCTTAGCACAGAATACCATTCGCTTCCAGGCAACTACACAACACAGAGTTCTTTGTTACCGGCAGGATCCCTCACTGTTGTAACACTGAATCTCGTGAGAGGAGGAAGGGCTCCTCCTCACCTCAAAGGCGCAGGTAGGGATCGTACTACAGATAGAGGGAGACACGCTAGATTACTCTTGTGTGTTCAAGTAACTTACTTATTCAATGAGCACTGCTCTAGGAAGCGTACCACCTCATGGTGCCTTCCCCCCTCCGTTTGGCAAGGGTCAGAGCTGTGCAACTATTAGTCTTAGCATTGAGACTAGTGGGGTATAGTGTGGTGAGGTACTTCACTACTTCAAAGCGACCTCCACGTGCAGCCCAGTGTGATGGTGTGTAAACACTACTAGTCTTAACATTGAGACTAGTGTGGTTTAGTGCGGTGAGGTACATCATTACTTCAAGGTGACCTTCACATGCAGCCACATGTAGTGGAGGGTAATCATCAATAGTCTTAACGCTGAGACTAGTGTGGTATAGTGTGGTGAGGTACTTCACTACTTCAAAGCGACCTCCACGTGCAGCCCAGTGTGATGGTGTGTAAACACTACTAGTCTTAACATTGAGACTAGTGTGGTTTAGTGTGGTGAGATACCTCACTATATCGAGGTGACCCCACTCAGCAGCTTGTACACGAGTAATACCCAGCAACTCCCCAGTAATACCTGCCTCCTCCAGCAGGTACATTACCACCTCCACGTGGCCCTGTACGGCTGACAAGGAAAGTGCAGGCACTCCTTGTATGTGGGTACCAATGTTCACATCAATGTCACTCCTTCCAAAGGAGAGACAGTCCTCTCGACCTCGATTTTCTCCTTTCCTACCAGAGCCTCCACAACATGCAGCTGTCCCCTATCTGCAGCATTGTTCAAATCGGTACGCTTCGAGTCCACACAGGGATTTCTTGCAAGAAGGAAATTCACCACATTGATATATCCCTGATCAGCGGCCCAATATAGAATTTGCTGAAGGATTTCGTGACCTGGTTCGTACTGGACGAGCAGTTCCCGCCACTGTGGACCTTCCTCTCTTTTCCGCCAATCCTCTCTCTCTGGAGAGGAAGTTTCTCTCTCATCTCGCACGCCAGCTCTCTCTTCTCAACAACCTTCTCTCCGTCCTTACATGCACTTTCCTTTTCCTCCTCTCTATTCTTATATACTCTCTCCAACTCCTCTTCTCTCTCCTTACGCGCTTTCTCCACATCCTTTGCTTTCTTCTCAAACGCCTCTTCTATCTGTTCTATCACCATCTCCTTTTCAGCACATCTTCCCATAAACTAGCGCTGTTCTCTGTCTCATTAGGGCTTCTCCCCAATTCTTCCACCACTCTAGTATCATCTTTCGGCTGCAACTCCCTCCTCTCCACATGTTCCGCCAGTAACCCATAGAGTGCCGCACACAGTCGCACCGAGTCTGGAACACACAATAACACCACAAATTAACAGATAGTCCTCCTTAGAGCCGGTTTACATGGGATCATGTTAATGAAAGTGGCCACCATGAGAATTACCTGAAAGGAAATTGATTAAGTTACGAAGTGCTGCAGACATGGCAACCCTATTACAATGTTCTAGAAACTTACTTCGTCAGCTGAGTGGCGCTGTAGTCAGGTTGCCAACAAAGAAAGAAAGAATAAATTGCACGCTAAAAGGATGATTTAAACATTGAATCTATTTGCAATGTAGAGCCCTCACCTGCCACACATTTTATATTGAACTACCTGTATTTCTCAATGTTTACGGTTGAATATTTACTTCTAGGATTGTTACGACCTGTCAAATATCTATGATGTGAATTTTTGGAGGTTTCTTTACAGTGAGAGAAATTGATATTCTAAACTTTTTAATTTTAGTTTTAAAGTTAATATATTTTAAATTAAAAATTATGTTATTCTGTGTTAGGTTTTTTTTGGGCAGCTCAGTTTGTCTACGGAATAGTTCATCCTTTCAAAGTAATAGCAACCCTCGATTCCCTATTCAATGAAAGTTAAACAACTATAATTAATGCCAGACTCAGATTGAGGTCCTCTAGCCGCTAATACCACGCTCGGAAGCTAAGAGCTCATAACACCCCTTCTTAGTTTTTTCTTAGAGCAGTATTCCATCACCCTCCTACCTATGTTACATCACTCCACAGAGAGTCGCAAGTTAGGAAGGGCATCCGGTTAGGAGGATAGAACCTCGAATTGGGTGAAATACATGAAAAAAGCCCTAGCACAGCCTCCACCGAGTTAGTGCCATAAGAGCCCTTGTATACGCGTGCTTCTACTTACTTGTGTCAGGCCACTTACTTTCATCTATCCTATCCGACCTTCCTCGGTTAAATCTTGTTCTTTTCCAACCCCACGCTATTACGTTTACGAGGGCTAAGGAGTCTTTAATTTCCCCGCCTTTCGTAGCTCTTGTCCTTCTTTGTCTGATACCTTGCGCGGTCGCTCCACTCCCCAAGACCTAAGGTCGCTTTTCAGCGTTAAGCCTCAATGAATAAAGCACATTGTGTATTAAGACCTACACCATCTCCCTAGTACCATGTCAAGTCCTAGGAGTTTAATGCGTGGCCAACGCGACGTTAGGCCTGCAGGAGCATCGAACGTGAAGGGATTTTATTCTGTATTCGAGAATTCTGATAATACGCGAAATCCTGCAGAGCTAAATTCCGGCACTACATTATTTTTACCTATTATATTGGGTATTCAATATAAAAATAAGTTAGGTCTTCCTGTGTGATTGTACCTAAGTTGTGAACATGTAGAAAAAATGAACTTTGTATTCCATGGGTCAGCAAACACATCCAAACTAGTCAACTTGCACGAGCAATTATTTTTTTGCTGATATGTGCATCCTAGGTTCAACGTTTCTAGAATTTCCAACATGCTTCCCAATATTACGTCCCCTATGAGTAAAACATTTGTATTACACCATATCCCTAGTCCTATGTGTAGCCATCAGCTCCCACAAATCTCAGGATCAAAGTCGAATCTCAAACTTGAGACTGTAACGCCCTTGTAAAGTTAAGCCTGGCGTCAAACGCATGGGTTAACCTAGCACATTTGACCATAATCACGTCAGCAATTAGGTCTCGAGATGTTAACGCGTGGGTGAGGCGGGTTGATGTACTGGTCATCCTCCTCAGTTGTATTCCCCGACCCCCATAGTCTGTAGCTCCAGGACACTGCCCTTGAGGCGGTAGAGGTATAATCCCTCGGTAAGTCCAATGGAAAAACCGACCCTGGAGGGTAAACAAATAAAGAAGCCGAAGAAGAAGAAGAAAGGTTTAGGGAATTGCCTCTATAAGGTTCTGTGTATGCCTATTTACCCCTGTGTCCTAGCAGAGCGCCCTCCTGAGTTAGTACTCCCTTTTAGTCACCCTTGCGACTGGCAATATACCATTGATGCAATTCTACCCCTCCATCTCACCTCATAAAAAACGGGGATCTGGGTGGAGTGACGTCATCATAGTAGCAAAAGCTGTAGTGACGTCACCGCGAACAAGCTTTGACCTGTAGCTGAAGACTCCAAGTTCTCTCAAGTCATAACACACTGTCGCATTCCTTTACAACGCCAGATAGGAAAAATACAACTTAGCTCGCAAAGTCATTCTTTTTTCTTCTGCTGACATATACACGTCTCCACATTTACTGTAGTCAGTACATCTTCATCGTACACATATTTCAATCAGGGTGAGGATATTTGAAATGCACTTAAGCTCTTTTAGTTTTTGAGTTTATGTCAACTCCACGTTCGAATCCTGAGGAGTGACATTTACTCTGCTCACCTAGGGTTGAAGTGCCCCCTACGAGCGTTAGCCAAGGAGGTTAGATAGACGACAGCTTAACACACAACATGCCTAGACTCAGATACAGATGCCCGCGATTTCGCCAATGCAGACACAACAACAGCACAGGTTGCTCGGCTCCTACCTAAGGCAAGGGTGCCCCTGGATGAGCTTTACTCTTATAGAACCCCACCATATCAGAATGAAGTGTCCTACAAGAGTTGACCCAGGAGGTTAGATAGACAACAGCTTACCACCCAACATGTCTAGACTCAACTAAATACCCCTAGTTCACCAATGCAGACACAACAACGGCACAGGTTGCTCGGCTCTTACTTAAGGCAAGGCTGCCCCTGGAGTAGCTTTACTCTTTTAGAACCCCACAACATCAGAATAAAGTTCCCTACAAGAGTTGGCCAAGGGGGGTTAGATACACAACAACTTAGAATACATCATGCCAAGACTCAGCTAAAGCTCCCAGTTCACTAACCCATGCTCTCTCAAGACAGGCATCTCTTTTAGTAGCCTCTTTCGACAGTATTCCATAAGATAACGGCATCCTATTGTCTGAAGGTGTAAGAGGACGTAACACGTGTCTAGTATCATAATCTCCAGAAATCCCTTCTGCAGCTGTAGTGTTGTATCCAAGGGACGAGCTAAACCTTGGTATAAAAACTCCTACATTCAGCTCGAAATATATCACAGGCAATGTGCTTCAATGTGGTAGCAAACACTTGTACTGAATTGTGGATTTGTGACAATTAGACCTATATTCTACAGAGTCCTTGCGGTTACCCCGCTAAGTCTTAAACTTATTACCATATTATAAGTTCAATATTAATAGTTCATGGTGTAGGTTTCTGTAGTCACGTACTTCTACAGATGAGTGGTCCTGAGTTCGGGATACAAGTTGTTACAGAATAGGAGTGGCCACCTCAAGTATATTCTGAGTTGTAGCCCTCCCTGTTAAAAGCCACTGCAGTGAGCTCAGAGTTTGATCAACGGCATTCTGTGAGAAAGAATTCCCGGACCACACTATCTTTTCATCGGTCTGTTTTCACATCAACTTTGCTGCATGGGAGTGAAAGCTGGGTGGATGTGGGGGTACATTGTTTATGAGATATGAGTAACAGACCTGAGAGTAGTGAGAATGACTGCTGGTACAATGAGGTGGAAACAATGGCAGGAGGATATTCGGAATGAGGGTAGTTCAATCCCAATTCGTACAGTACAGCTGTTGATTTAATTTGGCTTTGGTGGTGGGGTCATGTTTGGCGAGTGGCGAAGAATAATGTACATTGCAATAGGACCAATACGGCGATAGTTAGACTCAGTTCTTAACGAGATAAAGATTAAAGCTATGAAAATAAATGAACCACAGAGAGTTGCAGACTGAACGCAAAATACGTGACAGTTGTAAATTAAGAAGTACTTATAAGACACACTTTGACAGTAATTTGTGTTTGTATAAAGCCTGTCCTTATTCCTCCTTCCAAGATGCGCAGAGATGAAATGACACCAGACGCCGCTAGCTGCAGGAGAAGATGGCCGATACACAGCTTGGTCACGTGTCAGAGCTTATCGCTTCTCTCAGAATACCTGATGTATTCAAACATGTGGAAAAAACAACTTCAGGAGAAAAGAATTAACAAGTAGATTTTGAGATAAAAGAAACAAGTCAGGGAATAGAGAGTGAGTAACTCTCATGTATTCCCTCTCAAGTTGACATTGAGGTGACCATGATTTTGTAACCGTTAGAATACACCTAGCATTTCTGTAACTTAAATGTTTTCTCCATGTAGTCACCTCTCTAACGTCGGGCCATAAGCCCAAATAGGGTTTTAAGAATTTCATGTAAATATCAAGTAGTGAATGTGTTCGCCTCCTTATCATTTCGATTTTCGGCCAGTAACTTTACCTTTTGTTTTTACCAAAGGTCAGGTAGGATGGGTACTTGTTACCCCTGTTACAGTTAACACCATTCACTTCTTTTTTAGGCAGTTAGACTGTTGAGCAGTTAGGACAGGGAGTACTGTTTCATTTTGTTAAATGTAGGTTGTGCCTGGATAGGCCAGGAACTTGTAAATTTCGAGAATAGTCCACAAAAAGGTGAATTTGTGGAACAAAAATCTCTTCCCCTGATGTAGAAATTGGAAGATCCGTCTCCTTGACAGTTGATTGAAAGGATCAGTAGCGCTGATTTAAAAATTGTAATTAGGGAGCTTCATGCTTATATTGTTAATTTATTGTTATCTAATTTTTCCAACATTGTACCCAAGATAACAAGCCAGATCTGTACCTGAATTGTTATTTGTTTAGCAAAGTGTAAAATTTAATATTTGAAAAGAAACAGTACAAGATAAAGAAATATAGCTCCAATGTTAAAGCAGCTGCCATCGTGTTGTGAGGTGATTGCCGTAATATTTCTGTACTTATCTACGACGAAACACTTCGAGGTACTGTCATGCGCCCCGGATTAACGAGGTGGATATCTGCCAACACTCCTGCGTGACGGTACAAGCTACAGGGATGAATGAACATCTGCCATCCACTCTGAATGTTCATAAGCGAAAAATTTGCATTTATATTTCAGAGAAGGTGCCTCTAGATTACCTTACATTTATACCGTAGGCCCAGTAGGCTTCGAAACACTGTGCCGGCGCAATCAACACATCAAGGCTTCACTGTTTCGAAACATTGAGATCACTTCGTGTGTCGTGTCGCGTGAACAGGAACCATCGATGCTTCGGAACAGCACAGCTTTGAAACAGTGACGGTGCTTTGTTCATCTCCTCGCCTCACTCCCCGTGACATTGCCCTGAAGATAAGCCGAGACCCTTTATATTCCGAATCGTGAGTCAAATGATTAAAGTAACAATGCACTCCAGAATGTAAGGTCTTTCACACGTAAACATTACATTATTGTTCTCAAAGCAGGGTCATATTATAAGAGAAAGTCGCAAATGTTTCTAAAATTAGTTTTAAAAACTTCAATTTGAAGTAAAATTTTAAACTGGAATAGACCAAGTCTGTTACTGTACACATAATACCGATCTTGGGCTCTTCTGAGATTTTATTACTCATTTTATAATTATTCAAGTTGGTCCACTTACTTAGACTACTTTTGCAACTAGATTATGTATACATAGAATAACTATTTTGAAATGTTTTTAAATTTCGTTAATCATTTTATAATTATTCACATTAGTTACTGTTTTAATGTGCATTTAGCGGAAAAATTGATTGCTTTTAGTACCATTGTAAGCGCGTAATGAGGAAGGAAACGCTGTATATTACCGGTCATACACTGACTGACAGTGACAATGCAACACCAAGGAAGAGTGGTTCGAAAGGGATGAAAGTTGGGGAAAAAACAGAGACGGCACGGATGAATAATTGATGTTTATTTCAAACCGATATGCAGGTTACACAATGCGCACGGCATCGACTCAGTAGGATGTAGGACCACCGCGAGCGGCGATGCACGCAGAAACACGTCGAGGTACAGAGTCAATAAGAGTGCGGATGGTGTCCTGAGGGATGGTTCTCCATTCTCTGTCAACCATTTGCCACAGTTGGTCGTCCGTACGAGGCTGGGGCAGAGTTTGCAAACGGCGCCCAATGAGATCCCACACGTGTTCGATTGGTGAGAGATCCGGAGAGTACGCTGGCCACGGAAGCATCTGTACACCTCGTAGAGCCTGTTGGGAGATGCGAGCAGTGTGTGGGCGGGCATTATCCTGCTGAAACAGAGCATTGGGCAGCCCCTGAAGGTACGGGAGTGCCACCGGCCGCAGCACATGCTGCACGTAGCGGTGGGCATTTAACGTGCCTTGAATACGCACTAGAGGTGACGTGGAATCATACGCAATAGCGCCCCAAACCATGATGCCGCGTTGTCTAGCGGTAGGGCGCTCCACAGTTACTGCCGGATTTGACATTTCTCCACGCCGACGCCACACTCGTCTGCGGTGACTATCACTGACAGAACAGAAGCGTGACTCATCGGAGAGCACGACGTTCCGCCATTCCCTCATCCAAGTCGCTCTAGCCCGGCACCATGCCAGGGGTGCACGTCTATGCTGTGGAGTCAATGGTAGTCTTCTGAGCGGACGCCGGGAGTGCAGGCCTCCTTCAACCAATCGACGGGAAATTGTTCTGGTCGATATTGGAACAGCCAGGGTGTCTTGCACATGCTGAAGAGTGGCGGTTGACGTGGCGTGCGGGGCTGCCACCGCTTGGCGGCCGATGCGCCGATCCTCGCGTGCTGACGTCACTCGGGCTGCGCCTGGACCCCTCGCACGTGCCACATGTCCCTGCGCCAACCATCTTCGCCACAGGCGCTGCACCGTGGACACATCCCTATGGGTATCGGCTGCGATTTGACGAAGCGATCAACCTGCCCTTCTCAGCCCGATCACCATACCCCTCGTAAAGTCGTCTGTCTGCTGGAAATGCCTCCGTTGACGGAGGCCTGGCATTCTTAGCTATACACGTGTCCTGTGGCACACGACAACACGTTCTACAATGACTGTAGGCTGAGAAATCACGGTACAAAGTGGGCCATTCGCCAACGCCGTGTCCCATTTATCGTTCGCTACGTACGCAGCACAGCGGCGCATTTCACATCATGAGCATACCTCAGTGACGTCAGTCTACCCTGCAATTGGCATAAAGTTCTGACCACTCCTTCTTGGTGTTGCAGTTGCTCTGTCAGTCAGTGTATATACTGGTACTACAATACTGTGCATCATATATTTATCATACTGTACGTTGTACATTTGCACATTAAATACTTCATGATCCTCATATTTTATCTGTATTAGAACGTCGAACATTTTAGTCCGTGAATTAGACTTAGCTATGAAACGTGGTTCATGTTCCACCACGCCATCGCGAAGCACTGTTTCTCTTGCATTCCGAGACGGAAGTGCGCCGTGTGTCGCTGTGCCGTATGAAACATTCAGCAATGACAGTTAGGCCATGTCTACTATTAAAACAGTATTTAAGCCACACGAGGCGGAATAATTCAGGCTTATTCCATTCTACGATGTACAGATATATTCACAATATAAATCTAGCAATGATTCATCTTCTTGTTCTCTTCTACAATATCCTTATCATATGTCGGCTGTCATCGGGGCGATCTGACCCTTGTCCTCAGCAAGTTGGGGTACCGAGTCCATACCATTCTCGCACAGTCCGTAGCCAAGATTTTCTCCTTCTTCTACTACACCTCTTTCCTTAAAGTATATCTTTGAGATAAGCGGAAGGAGGTCATTTATTTATTTGTGTCAGTCGCATAATTACAAGAGAGATTATACATAGGTGCTGCCTAGTGCCAGATATGAGCACTAGTATCAGGTGGATGTTATTCTTTACGTTGTCGCAATTCGCACTCTCTTTGAAGACTTCCACGTCGTCCAGGGCTCTCCGTAGTTACGGAGCAACTTCTATTCAAGTTTCGCAAGTTTCAGGCGATCTGGATGAGGAGCCCAGCCTGATCATGTCAAAGCATCGTGAGAGAGAAGTTTTGCTTCGGAGTTGGCGCAGTGATACCTGCAAAGTGTGGCCACAGGTACATAGGTGTATCACTGTGTTCCAGTAACTCTGCCATCCACCTGACGTGCAAGTTTCAAGATGCTTCTTCATTCCTCACGTGAAAAGGAAGGATCTGGTTTTAACTTATTATTCTCTAAACGTGTAAACCACTGCAGTACCTCATACTTTCGAATAAGCGACGTAAAGCCCCTAGCAAAAAAAATTCCAATGATATTGATTCTGATATTGTACGTGACCTCCAGCTCGGAGTACTGTAGCCCCACATCTCAAAGGATGGTGTTCAGGCCTCAACAACATTAAGTAAGGCAGGAGATACACAGCACCGAAGTAAACATGGACGGAGAAAATGAAGTCCCTGTTACAGAGAATTTAAATAAATCTCTTGAAGGCAGTCCTTGGCACCCAGTTTCAACAGGACAGCTCAAGCTGTGATCAAGTACGCAGGTGAGAGACCTAAAGTACTGGACTTGCTTTAGGGATGTGCCAGCTACTCTCAAGTTTATAGGTTGAATGACATGTTTTCTTACGATCATTAAGTTAGTATTTTTCGTGTTTAAACGCACAACTCTGTTTGACCACACAGTTCGCTAATATCTGTGGACCTTCAGCACTTATTGCAAACCGAAGGGTATCATCCGCATATGGCAGATTAATTTTCACGATTCCTTTAACAATACTGATATCAGAAAAGCACCCTTTCATAGAAGTTATTGAAGAGGAGTGGAGTTATAACAGAGCCTTGCCTCAACCCTTGCTTTATTTCAATAGCACAGGCGTTGGTGTTATCAACCTTAAGAGATGCGAACTGATGTTAATACAGGTTGGCAACGTTTCGTATATCTTTTCCATCCAGACCAATATCATATAGTATAGTCAATTTACTATGTAACCAAAGAAGTCTCTGGACAACTGGGAATAAAGCAACACCAAGATGAATTAGTCTCTTCTGCAAGGAAACTTCCTGTCTTTCATGAACATATATACCTTGATCATGACAAAGGGTTTCTAGTGTAATGTGGAATCCGAACCAGAGGATGTCTTCATTTTACGAGGCACGCCCAGAAAGTAAGTTCCGTTTCCATTAATCTCCGCTGCAGCGCTGCGATCGCAGGTCCACACATGCACGGTAGACGCTCTGTGCCATTTTGAGATCGCTGTCAGCCACATACGCTTCGTTGTGCTTGTTTACAATGTCGGTGTTGATTGAACATCCCGCCGCTTGTGAAATCAGATCTGTTATTCGTTTTCTGAATGCTAGGAAAGTGAAACCAATTGAAATTTATCGGCAAATTTGCGACGTTTACGGACAAAATTTGATGAGTGATTCAATGGTGAGAAGGTGGGTCCGACAGTTCAATGAAGGACGTACTGACGTGCACGATGAAGAACGAAGTGGGCGTCCATCTTTGGTTACAGAAGAACTGGTTCACACGATTGATGACAAGATCCGGGAAAACCGCAGCTTTACAACTAGTGCTGTTTCCAACTGGTTGAAGACACAGGCGGCAAACTTCTATGAAGAAGGTATACAAAAACGTGTGCCCCGCTATGACAAATGCCTGCAAAATTTCGGCAGTTATGGGGAAAAGTAGTTTAAGAGTTGTGGAATTTTGTGCAATAAATAATTTTTCTGTATCTGTACACAATTTAGTTTTATTACCAAACGGAACTTACTTTCTGGACGTACTTCGTATAACTCCCGAATTCCGTGACCAGAACTCCAACTGCAGCCAGCTCAGCGACAATGATAATAGGCTATCAAGCCCCCTGATCTTTATCGTCAAATTAAGTCAGCAATACCCTTATGATAGGAACATCGGTCCTGGTTGAAATAGGCCTCTACTTTGTGTCAAAATTGGATGTCTTCATTTAAGGCACCATTTCGATGGATTCCGTTCCCGGACCACGCCTGGCTTAGGGTCGGCTGCTAAAACTGAACGCGACATTGCGTTCGAAGGGTGGGAGCGTCGCGGTTCGTGCGGCCACGGCCGCCGCCGCGTCTCCTGAAGAGAGCTTCACCCCGGTGGAGCTAGACCGGTCGACACCACCACTGAGAGTGTGTGAGACGGGAGGGTTGGTCCGCGCAGCGTCTTTGTGTCTGCTGGCGCCGGTTCGCCGCCCTTGCCCCGCGACCAAGCTCGAAAGTGTGTGCTGTGTGTGCAGCGACCGAACATTTTGTGCGACACGCACAAGCCAAACACGACCTCAGAGCAGGCGAGACTACCCGCTGAATTTAAGCATATTATTAAGCGGAGGAAAAGAAACTAACAAGGATTCCCTTAGTAGCGAACAGGGAAGAGCCCAGCACCGAATCTCGCAGGTTCACCCTGCCGGGAAATGTGGTGTTTGGGAGGGTCCACTTAACCGGGAACCTGCGGCGAGTTCAAGTCCTTCTTGAGTGGGGCCACGCTCCGCAGAGGGTGCCAGGCCCGTAGAGACCGCTGCGGCTTCCGGGAGGATCTCTCCTTAGAGTCGGGTTGCTTGAGAATGCAGCCGTAAGTGGGTGGTAAACTCCATCTAAGGCTAAATATGACCACGAGACCGATAGCGAACAAGTACCGTGAGGGAAAGCTGAAAAGAACTTTGAAGAGAGAGTTCAAGAGTACGTGAAACCGTTCGGGGGTAAACGTGAGAAACCCGATAATACCTCAACCGGGGAGATTCAAGCCTTATCCGCGCCTCTTCCCCTGCTTTGGCCAGATGGGTCTGTCCCCCTGCACGGATCAATCCGGCGTCAGGGTGGTAACGGGTTTATACTCGGCCGGGTAGTGGTGGGGAGGTCGGTGGGCCGCACTTCTCCCCTCGTTGGACGTCGCGACCCGTTGGGTGTCGGTCTAAGGCCTGGGTGTGTAGCCTGTTCGTCCGCGTCGCAAGGCGTGTTCGTCGGACAGACCCCCGGTGTTCCGGCCGACGGCTCGACGGTGTGTGTGTGTGCGCGGAGTTGATTCGACGCCCTTCGGGGCAGACGTCCAGCCCCTGACAAGCGAGGGCGCGTGGCATGGACGACGGACGTCCGGCCCGACTCCGGCCCCGCTCAGCTGTTGGTTTGGGGATGCCTCGGACAAAAGAATCTTTTAGACTCGCGTCAGCGGCGCAAAAGCTTCGGGTAATTTCACGACCCGTCTTGAAACACGGACCAAGGAGTCTAACATGTGCGCGAGTCATTGGGTTGACACTAAACCTAAAGGCGCAATGAAAGTGAAGGTCCCGCCTCGTGCGGACCGAGGGAAGATGGACCGCGCTGCTGTGCGGCTCCGCATTCCCGGGGCGTCTCGTTCTCATTGCGAGTTGAGGCGCATCCAGAGCGTACACGTTGGGACCCGAAATATGGTGAACTCTGCCTGGCCAGGACACTAGCAAGGGAGATGTGGAGCTACAGGCAAGAAACCAAGAGAATTTAGAGTTTTGTGTAAATATGTTGGAAGGAAGATATTTTAAGATGTCCTTGGTGATGCGGGCAGTCACTTCACCACTGCCTGCTCCTTAGGCTCCAGAGCTTCCTGATCTCTTTGAGACTCTCGGTTCAGCTTTTCACGGCCGGTGTCCTGGCTGTATGCCGTGGTCGAATTGCGTTAGTAGTTGCCTATGTCCCACCGGAAACTGAGCGGGGCATTCCCAGGAATCCGGTCCGTATGAAGGTCGGTAGAGTACTGAAGGTGTGGCATCCAGTAAATGGAAGAGCAATCCAAAGCGGCAAGAAATTTACCTGAAAGGAAACATAAAACACTTTGTTGGTGTAGCTCTGAAGATGTAGCAAAATGAAACTGCCGTGAAAGTGGGAATCTGGTAACGCTTGTGGCCGTCGAGTGGAATGACGTGTTCCTACAAGCTGTGGCTCAGCTTACCTCGCCTTTCCGTTATGTATAACAGAGGGAGGACTGTTTACTACTCGGCCATCTATACATACTTCAATCTGCACTCAACATACAACAGCCACACCCAGAAATCTCCTGAGCTGTATAGTGATTACCTTCCTCATGACGGAACTGCAACGTGAGTAACAATTAGCCAAGTATACTCCATATCTTCGTGATGTGATGATGATTATTGTTTAAAGAGGCCTAGCATCTAGCTCCTTGGCCCCTAATGATACGAAATGTAAAAACAATTTAAATGTCCAAATATTCAACCTCTGACCGGAATTCATATCTTGATTGTGAATAATGAATGGACTAATACGAAACCAAGATAATCAGCGGATCCAACTCGAATATTAAACATTAAGAAGAATTCCAATAATCAATCCTACGAATACAAATATAAACACGACGATGAACAATTATTATGAACTTAAAACAATCAGCGGATCCGCTCCGAAATGGCGCACCTATCCAGAAGCTAACTTATAACAATGGTATATACTGACCAAGGAGCTGCTTCCAAAGCACATTCTTGAATCGATTATGCTTTGTGTCTAAAGAGGTCGAAAATCTAGGTGAATGGCCCCTCATAAAGATACCTATCGCTAGTAAAGAAGAACCACGGTGTAATGGATTTAAAATTAATCTTCGCGATGATACGATGCATATTGATTATGTGTCCATTTTCTTGTCTGGCCCACCGTGTATTCAAACTTCAGGATTCCATGGACTTTCTCTAATTGGTGATGGTGTGCTATCTAGCGGTCGACTTGAAATTTAAGCAGCGAGGCAGCTAAGTTGTGCTGCTATCTGGGCGCTAGAAGTGAAGCTTTCTCAGTCGTAGTCAGTCGACAATGCAGATAGCAGTTGTTCTGATTTTTGCTTCTTAACCTGAAGACGCTGGAACCTATTCTCTGCTGATTGTGCCTTAAGACGAGTAGAAAATCATGATGCAAGAAGAGGAGATGGTTGAGAAATTAGACCCTGGATGATGGATTGTCCATCTAGGCGATAGGCCTGAACATTTGGTTATCCTTTTAGAATATTTAATATATCTTGTTTCCTTCGACCTCGTAAGTAAGTTGCATCCATCTTCTGTACTGAACTAAGCTACCAAGGAATGGATTAGTTAATAGTGTTAATACGCGGAGATATTTAACCTCAAAATTGAAATTCTGCATGTGGTTTTAAAAGAAATTGACTTCCTAAAACAGGTCCTCATAATAATCTTGTAATATGGTAATATTTTCGGGCTTCAAGTTGTAATGGTCATTATGGCATTTGTTTATCTTCTTGACTTTAGTTAATTAAGGTTTTGTGCACAAAACAAGTTATGTTTATTATTATAATATTTTCAATCAAATGTCGGGCTACTAATAGAGAAACATTGTGCCTTTAATGTAGGGCTTCTAATGACTTCCTCGGTACTTCAAGTGCTTGTTTTGATTTCGCTGCTCGTCATCTGTTACACTCTGTGTAAGAGAATGAAAACATACCGTGGCCATGCTGTGTTGAATTTGACATTTGAGTATCGAATTATTGTTGGTAACTTGATTTTCAGCTGATTTTTGGTGTGGATCTTCGTGCATATGGAAGGTTTTTCTGATGAGTTTGATTAACTCATTTGGTTTAAGCTACCGTACCTTGGAGAATATTAGGGTTATTTATCCTATTTATGGATTTATGTCCATGTTTCGGATGATTTCATGGTGTTAACTGAAGTTATGCTTTTTGGTGGATTTAATTTAATTTTAATGCAGCCCTGGAGTAACCGAGAAATTCATTACGGATATTTCAGCTTTCTTTCCGTAATAGTTGTCTTAAGATTTTAATCTTCTATTGATCTACGTTTGTTTATTGTTCAAAAAGATTTTCTGCCGCCTGGCAATTTGAGTTAGTGTTAAAATAATTTATTTTCAATTGATATCCTTGATTAATTATTCTGAAAGGTGTTCACGTTCATTGTGCAGTGGTAATTGATTTTTAAAAAAAATTAGTTTTGAGGTCGAAAATTCATAAATTATTTACCTAATTAAATTTTGTTTGATCAATTTAATTTGAGTGATTTTTTCAGCCAATTAGTTAATTAAGCTTATTTTAGTTGATTCGCTAGGCCTCTTGTGTCCAGAGCTTCCTCAATCAGCGACGGCCTTCTGTTGGGATAATTCGTAAGCCGTCCTTTTGCTTATTTCATCCCTGGTCGTGCTAACACTCTTCACATTTACCTTATGTTGTGAGAACGGTAATTCTAGAAAATAACGTAAACATTCGGTGTTCCACACAAAAGGGCGCAACCCATAGGCAACTCAAACCCATAGTGTTCCCCACATAGTGGGTACTATTCACAGGGACCCGTTCTACCCCGCGGTATTCCTTGACATATTAAATAGTAATCACAGTGACCCGTACTATACCGTGGTGTTGCCCACATAGTTGGTACTAATCACCGGGACCCGTATTATCCCGCGGTGTTCCTCACACTGTGGTATTAATGAGAGGTAAAACCCACACATGTGGTGTTCCTCACATAATGGGCATTAATGAGAAGTAAAACCCAGACCCGTAGTGTTCCTCGGAGGCAAACCCAAAATGTACCTCACACAGTTGTACAAATCTCAGGGAACAGTACTATCCGTCGTGTTGTTCACATAGTTGTACGAATGACAGGTAAACCCCAGACCCGTGGTGTTCCTCGAAACCCAAACCCATTGTGTTCATCACATAGTGGTACTAATCACAGGACCCCGTACAATCCCGTGGTGTTCCTCATATAATGGGTACTAATGACAGGTGACCCCCAGACCCATGGTGTTCCTGGGAACGCGAACCCACGGTGATCGTCACATAGTTGTACAAATCTCAGGGACTCGTACTATCGCGTAGTGTTCGTCACATAGTGGGTACTAATGCCAGGTAAATCCCAGACCCGTGATTCTCCATGGTGTTCCTCACATTGTGGTACTAATGACAGGAGAACACGAGACCCGTGATTTTCCTAGGAACGCAAACCCATGGTATTCATCACATAGTTGTACAAATCTCAGTGACACGAACTATACAGGGGTGTTCCTCACAAAGTGGGTACTAATCACAGGGACCCGTTCTATCCCGGGGTTTTCCTCGGAATGAAAACCCATGGTGTTCCTCACGTAGTTGTACAAATCGCAGTGACACGAACTATACAGGGGTGTTCCTCACAAAGTGGGTACTAATCACAGGTAAATCCAAGACCAGTGGTGTTCCATGCAACGCGGACCCATGATGTTCATCACATAGCGTAACTAATCACAGGAACCCGTACTATACCGTGGTGCTCCTCGGAACGAAGCACATGGTCTTCCTCACATAGTTGTTCAAATCTCAGGGACCCGTACTATCCCGTGGTGTTCCTCTCATAGTGGTACTAATCACAGGGACCCGTACTATACCCTGGTGTTCCTCATATAGCGGTACTAATAATAGGGAGCCGTATTATACCGTGGTGCTCCTCACACATTTGTACTATTCACAGGGATCCGTAGTATCCCGTAATGTTCATCACAGAGTGCAAACTAATTACGGGGACCCGTACAATCCCATGGTATTCCTCACATTGTGTTACTAATCAGAGGGACCCGTACTATCCCATGGTGTTCATCACATATTGGTACTAATCACAGGGACCTGTACTGGTGTTCCTCATATAGTGCGTACTAATGACAAGTAAAACACAGACCAGTGGTGATCCTGAGAACGCGAGCCCATGGTGTTCGTCACATAGTTGTACAAGTGTCAGGGACCCGTACTATACCCTGGTGTTCCTCATATAGCGGTACTAATAATAGGGAGCCGTATTATACCGTGGTGCTCCTCACACATTTGTACTATTCACAGGGATCCGTAGTATCCCGTAATGTTCATCACAGAGTGCGAACTAATTACGGGGACCCGTACCATCCCATGGTATCCCTCGCATTGTGTTACTAATATGAGGGACCCGTACATTCCCGTTGTTTTCCTCACATAGTGGGTACTGATGAGAGATAAAACCTAGACTTCAGATGTTCCTTGGAACGCAACCCATGGTGTTCGTCATATAGTTGTACAAATCTCTGGGACTCGTACTATCCGGTGGAGTTCCTCGGAACGCACACCCATGTTTCCACAACCAGATGCTGAAACACCCGAGCGACGTTAGCTTCTTTTATCTCCCTGGGATCCTCTAACCGAATCTAGGCAAAGGGTTAGCCTCCGTCATAGTGATGGGTACTATAAATACACAGTGATCCTCTAACAGACCCATGGTATTCCTCAGTTTGTGGTACTAATCTCAAGGATAGTGGAACTAAGCACAAGTAATTTGGTTCAAAATTCAGCATCCCTTGGTCTCGTCTTCCACGCACAGAGATCTGTGTGTTTGGTCCGCGAGAGCTATATTATTTCGCTCACGTCGACTGGAAAGCCAGGTAAGAACCCCCTACACGCCACCTGGGACGCAGCACGTGGGAGTAACACCTCTCCCCATGCTACGACAGCGTAGTAGGTTCGTGGATAATCTGCTGTTACTTGATGTCGTGTGTCCCCACTCCCTTACCGCTCTTACAACTGCCAATGGCTGCCATACAGAAAAGCCAGATGACTAGACTAATTCTTCTGACCGTAACATTTTGAAGTCTGTTGGTGAGGTTTACCATTTTCCACAAGCTGGTGGGCAATCTGTTTAGCTGTAACATTCGCATGACCCTCTGTAACTGATTGGTTACAACTCAAACGTTTAAGAAACCTCCAGCCTTTCTGGCTATCCTTCCTTAGATCAGTGTCCCCATCGCTCCTGTTATTAGATATCGCTTTTAAGAAAACTTCCCCAGCTTGGACGGTATCGGATCTCAAATGATCGTTGTCAAAGAGATCACGATAGTTTCTCAATATTTCAATAGTTTTTGTATATAGTGTTCACCGTCAGCGAATTGAGATACGAGAAAAATTTCACGATATTTACATAATCATCACATTAAGGAAAATGCTCCACATTCAAAATGTTCTCGTGCAGTGAAATAATACATTTCTCCCAATCAGCCTTCTTAAAATGACATCATCTTCGAAAAGGCACTCAGATTCTAACGATTTAAAGGTAAGATGTATTGAACTAAGACGAGGCCACAGAACTAGTTGCAAACAGAATTTTGTGGTGGCGTTTTGTAAATTCACAGAGAGTCGCAGACTGAACGATGAAAGGCATAAAAGTCTGTAATGAAGATGTATGTATGAAAAGGAACTGTCTGCGGTCAGATTGCAGCATATATCTGGCATATAACAGGACGATGAGGGATTGTTTGCCCCACTGATTTCGCTGAAAACCGAGATATGTGTTTGCTTACGCAGATACTGTAATTTAATATCTGGATAATATCCATCCTCCATCTCGCACTGTTGAATGATACTGGAAGTTTGTTATCATGCTGTAGAAATAGATTGCACGAATCTGTCCATTCTACGCCAGCCTCTCCTCTTTCTTCGGTACCTGGGTAGCCCCATGTTGTATTATGACTCTTGATGTCACCAACCAAAAAATTCACATGTTGATGCTGGAAGGCTCCACAAATCTAAATACAGTAACTGGTGGCTTATTGATTGAGCTCTACTGTGAGAGTCTCAATGTCATCACGGGAGATGATCTGGATGTTGGATAGCACTGAGGGTGCTCAACCACTAAACACATGACCTTGATTTTTGGACGGCGAAGATTCTAGTCTCGGCGACTTTCCTGAATGCATATTATTAGAGTGTCCAGTAAATTGCAAGGCTATATATTTTGTGTTGTCTTTCAGATTCTTAAAATTAAATGAATAATAGAAATAAAATAATCAAAGTGCAAAATATTATTATGAAAACTTGCGTAACATAAACCAGTAAACCTGTACATACAGAGGACGAAGTTGAGCAGAAAATGGGAGCTGATAAGAGTTAAATATAGTCTGTGTATTCCAGTAAATTCTACAGTCCGACTCGTTGGCTGAATGGTCAACGTACTGGCCTTCGGTTCAGAGGGCCCCGGGTTCGATTCCCGGCCGGGTCGGGGATTTTAACCTTCATTAGTTAATTCCAATGGCCCGGGGGCTGGGTGTCTGTGCTGTCCCCAATATCCCTGCATCCCACACACCACACATAACACAATAACACGCAGTTCCCTACACGTGGCAGATGCCGCCCACCCTCATCGGAGGGTCTGCCTTACAAGGGCTGCACTCGGCTAGAAATAGCCACACGAAATTATTTTTATAGTAACTTCTACAACGTAGCATGCTGTGTTTTGCTATGTGTAGGTCTGATTTGACCATGTAATATTTCAGTGGATGTTTATCACAGTTTCAGCTATTAATTTTTGTGCCGAAAAGACACAAGTAGAAATTTACGATGCTTGCGTATGGTAGAAGTGTCACTGTGTTATAACCGACATTTATTCATATTTTTTTAAGGATGGGTCGTTAGATTGAGTGCATTTCTCATAAAATGTGTTCAGACGTAATGAGGAACATGTTTGCAGTATAGCAGTGAAATTTAGAGGAATTTTAAGTATGTCAGTTTGTGAGATTTTATGTCCAGAGACGTAGGATCAGTTGAGTATGCAAATTGGAAAGTTCTGGTCAACTTCTAATTTGTACATGTCAGTAATTCTAATATTTATTTATTTATTTATTTATTTATTTGGCGTGTGGCTACATCACTAAAACAAATAATATTTACAAATATTATCTCATACTAATAACAATAATTGATTTCATAACGCTAATAAGTTGAAGACAGGGGAGAGTTCGATTTTAATGTATCTCAGCAGTATAACTAAGATATTTAGCATCTGAGGTTGCCTCAAGACACTTTCCGTGAAGCTAGTTAATCATAAAATTCATATCAAATGTTCGGCCTTCACAAAAGGTCTCATTATTTTATCCAACAATAGGCAGGAACGAATTCAGTCCCTGGAAAACTTCGTGCAATTGCATCTAAAACGAATCTAAAACTCATATAAGAAAACCCAATACATGGGAGGATCTACTCGATAATTACACAAACAAAATCTGGTAACTCATTTTCGCAAAATTACTCAGGTAAATAATTTCATATACTTGGGGAAATCATCCAACAATCTGCATTAAATCATGAGGAAAACAGAGAGAGATTTCTATATTACAAGTAGGCCATAGAACCACATGGAAAAGTACGACAAAATATCAGTATCAAGCAACGCTATATTAAAGCATTATAACACCGTAATTAAGCCTCAAACATTACACACGTCAGAAACCTTGATCAGTCGAGAAAGATCATTATCTAAAATGATCGAAAAACAAGATAGGGAAGTCCTCAGGGAAACCATGGCCCAGTATGCATAGTCGTATTATGACTTGATTCGGCACTTGCTAATTCCCTTGAATTGTTTATTCATAAGTCTGAATACTTCTTTCATGCGCTTCTAGTCTTTTACCAGTTTTCTTTGTCATAGGATCCTTCCGTGTTCATCCGAATTAATTCCTGGACGGCTCCCAAACGATTGTTGATGAGCACACTTCTACTTTGGTCCGAAAACATAAGAAGGGTCGTCCATGGTTGAGAACAAGCGGTTGTATATATCTGTGGTTGATGAGGAGATAATTCATGAAATGACCTTTGCTCTTTTCGTACACGGACCTAGCATTATGTTACCTGAAAATTCTCTCTCAGAGAAAATGGTACAAAAGGATGGACCGCTCCCCGATGTATGTTATGAGGTCACAGAAAAAGTGCTGTTCTAGCTGAAGAGCTTACTACTTCTCTGCTGTGTGCGATCGCATGAGCCTTGCTACATCTCCGGAATTGGAGGTCTTGTGGAACTCCGGACACTTAGTAGTAGTTAGTGGCACGTTAAGCAAAATAACATTGTTATTAAATCACGTGCGGCTTAATCACGACGTGACGTGACGCTCGTGCGCCGTATCGCCCGAGTGAACCGACAGCGTGGTGCTGCGTGCGAACGATTTGCCAAGAAACGCGGTGGAGTGCGGCATCTCACCAGTGTGGTTTACATGTGCGTGGTTAACTTAAATGATTCTCTTAACATTTTATCGCAAAACAGAGCACTCGTGTGTGTTCTGATCTGAAATGTTAAAGGGACCTTCTTTGCTGTATATTTGTCACAGACATAACACTTGTATAGCTTCTGGCCTGTGTGAGTCCGCATTTGAACTGGTAGGTCGGTTTTCTGGATGAGGGATTTGCAACAGATATTGCGGCAGTGCGCCTTACACCCGTGTGAGTCTGCATACGACGTGCTAGGTGGGATCTCCTGCTGAATACCCTGATTCAAACATTGCATGAGATTGGCTTCTTGCCTGTGCCAGTCAGCATATGAACTACTAGGCTGACTTTGATGCTGAAGAATATGCCACAGATATTGCAACAATATGGCTTCTCGCCTGTATGGGTCCGCATATGATCGGTTAGTTTGCCTTTCCGTATGAAGGATTTGCCGAACACATTGCAGCAGTGTGGTATATCGCCTGTGAGGGTACGCATGTGACCTGCATAGATGAACTTTCTGGCTGAAGAAATTCCCACACACGTTGCAGGAGTATGGCCTCTCAATTGTGTGTGTCCGTCTGTGACTTGCATGGACGGATTAACTGCTGAATTACTTGCCACAGACATTACAGCATTATTACTTCTCATCTATGTGTTTCCGCAAGTTAATAGCATGGACGGATTTACTGCCGAATAACTTGCCACAGATATTGCAGGAATATGGCTTTTCGTCCGTGTGAGAACGCATGTGAATAGCATGGTTGTCTTCCCTGTTAAAGGATTCGCCACAGAATGTCTCGTCTGTATGGGTCCACATATGTACGGTTAGACTGCCTTTCTTTCTGAATGATTTGACACAGACATTGCAACTGAATGGCATCTCGCCTGTATGGGTCCGTATACGACACGTTAGAATGTCTTTCAGTATGAATGATTTGCTACAGACATTGCATCTGTATGGCTTCTCGCCCGTATATGATCGGTTAGTTTGCCTCTCTTTATGAATGATTTGCCACAGACACTGCAACTGTATGCTTCTCGCCTGTATGGGTCCGCATATGAGCGGTTAGAATGCCTTTCGTTGCGAATGATTTGCCACAGACATTGCAGCTGTAAGGCTTCTCGCCTGTATGGGTCCGCATATGATCAGTTAGTTTGCCTTTCCGTATGAAGGATTTGCCACAGACACCGCACCTCTATGGCCTCTCACCTGTATGGGTCCGCAGATGTTCGGTTAGATTGCCTTTCTTTCTGAATCATTTGCCACAGACATTGCTACTGAAAGGCATCTCGCCTGTATGGGTCCGTATATGACACGTTAGAATGTCTTTCAGTATGAATGATTTGCTACAGACATTGCATCTGTATGGCTTCTCGCCCGTATGGGTCCGCATATGATCGGTTAATTTGCTTTTCCGTATGAAGGATTTGCCACAGACACCGCACCTGTATGGCCTCTCACCCGTATGGGTCCGCAGATGTTCGGTTAAATTGCCTTTCTTCATGAATGATTTGCCACAGACATTGCACCTGTATGGATCCGCATATGACCCGCCAGAATGCCTTTCAGAATGAATGATCTGCTACAGACATTGCAGCTCTAAGGCCTCTCGCCTGTATGAGTCCGCATATGATCGGTTAGTTTGCCTCTTTATGAATGATTTGCCACAGAACTGTATGGCTTCTCGCCTGTATGGGTCCGCATGTGAGCGGTTAGAATGCCTTTCGTTGCGAATGATTTGCCACAGACATTGCAGCTCTAAGGCTTCTCGCCTGTATGAGTCCGCATATGGTCGGTTAGATTGCGTTTATGTTTGAATGATTTGCTACAGACATGGCAGCTGTATGGCTTCTCGCCTGTATGGGACCGAAGATGTTCGGTCAGATTGCCTTTCTTTATGAATGATTTGCCACAGACATTGCAACTGAAAGGCATCTCGCCTGTATGGGTCCGTATATGACACGTTAGAATGCCTTTCCTAGTGAATGATTTGCTACAGACATTGCATCTGTATGGCATCTCGCCAGTATGAGACCACATATGAGCGGTTAGTTTGCCTCTCCTTATGAATGATTTGCCACAGACACGGCAGCTGTATGGCTTCTCACCTGTATGGGTCCGCATATGTTCGGTTAAACTTTCTTCATGAATGATTTGCCACAGACAGTGCACCTGTATGGCTTCTCACCTGTATGGACCCGCATATAACCCGCCAGAATGCCTTTCAGAATGAATGACCTGCTACAGACATTGCAGCTGTAAGGCCTCTCTCCTGTATGAGTCCTCATATGATCGTTTAGTTTGCCTCTCTTTATGAATGATATGGCACAGACACTGCACCTGTACGGCTTCTCGCCTGTATGGGTGAGCATATGAGAGGTTAGATTGCCTTTCGTTGCGAATGATTTCTCACAGATGTTGCAGCTGTACGGCTTCTCGCCTGTATGGGTCCGCATATGATCGGTTAGTTTGCCTTTCTGTATGAAGGATTTGGTACAGACAGTGCACCTGTATGGCCTCTCACCTGTATGGGTCCGCATATGTTTGGTGAGATTGCCTTTCAGTATGAATGATTTGCTACAGACATTGCAGCGGTTTGGCTTCTCGCCTGTGTGGGACCGCATAACGTCCGGCCTTTTCCTGAAATTTTTATGAGATACTGAGCATTGGTTTATAACCGCACCTGTATGCAATCGCGTGTCCTCTGTCAGCATTTTCCCCTTTGTAAAGCATTTAACAGAAAATACGCACACTTGGAGCGGGTGGATCCTGAGGTGTTCCGACAAGCTGCTTCGGTTACGTAACACCTTTCCGCAGTGATCGCACTTGAAGGGTCAATCTTCCTTGTGTCTCTTCAGATGTCGCAAGAGATCCAACTTGCCAGCCAGGATGTCACTGCACACACTACACCTAAAACTAGCTGATCCGCCTTCCGGAGGTTGATGATCTCTATAGCTCACCTCGGTTCTCGTTCTACAGTGACAAATTAAAACCATGTGACCAATAGTTCAACAGCCAACTCCACTACAACCCTCACACAGGAGATTTGCTACTGAACATTCCAATCACTGATATCCAGTGCAGAGAGCTCGTTACTGATAAACATTACATTCCTGAGAGTAACCATTATCTGAGGTTAACATTCAAAACCTCTCACTTGTAACGAGAATGTGTTGCGTCTTTTCTTAATCACGACATCACGCGCAAGAAACTTGTCACGGTTTAGAAATGTACGAGTTAATAGACCTCATTTGAAGAAAGCATGAGAAGTGGTCCAGCCTAAAAGTGTAAATACTCATACAAGCTCTTTAATCCCGCACATATTATTCTACCGAAATCCGTAGTCTGTTCTCCTACATAAAGAACGGCATATGCTTTGGAGTTTTGATCTTGTTGAACCACTCTGCGCTTTGTCGCAGGCAAGTAATAATTTTTTAAACGACCTTGTTCTTGAGGTTGTTTGAGAGAATGTCAGTGTTGTAGATATTAATAAAGTTGAGAACGTTTGCCGACATTCAGCAAGATCTGTTGAAACATGGCTAATGTTTTATGAATGTTATTTTGTCCCACAAATATACATATTGTATTTGTACATTGTTATCATATCACTATAGCATTTTATTATGTCACTGTGTCGCTTTTCCGAAATATGTATCTTTGATGTGCAATCAAACATAGCCAACCTATATATAGGACGGTAGGTTTATACAAGGACGTTCATAATTGCTGCCAAGTACTACATCACTCTACGTCTTAATTGCTGTATTTAACACGGAAACCACTAATACTGATGAAATCCTGGAAAAGCTGAAATAATACAAGTATACGACGGCTCTCTCCCTAGCATTGATACTGCCTTTTCTCCTCAAGACACTGCTGTTATAGACATTATGAAGGCAACACAGAATATGGCTTTGGTGGTAGCGTTTTATTACAATGTTCTAATATCCTGATTTTGAATCCAAACGCAACCTACCATGCCCTTGAATATTCTTACAAGTATTACTTTAACAATACGGATAGAAGGAGCATGAAAATCAAAGGCTTGAGCCAAAATTCGAAATGACAAGACGTTGAATTGCACTGTAGTGGATATTGCTGCTATGTAAAGGAAGGAATGTTATTCTATTTATTTCAAAAGATCACGGGCAACGTGATTATTTTTAGTGGATTGATAACATAGTTGGATAGCATCCAATTCTGTGCCTGTCTCCACACCACAGAGTAGTTCTACATATTCTATGGAAGAACGGTTATAGGTGCGATCCGCTTACAACTGCCACATGGGAAAATCGATCACGCAAGCTAAAATATATCGTAACATGAACAGGTACTTTCCAATTCATGCTGTATGAAATGAATTCACATGGCCCAGTCGAATGCATGACTGGCTCACAAGCATAGTAATGGGAGGCTCGACCATGTATTGTTACTGCACTCTTTCGAAGTGGACAAATGAAAGGGGGACATTGATTCCAGATATGACAGACTAAACCTCTTGATCATCAAACAAGATATTGATGTTGACACCACTAGACAACAGGGGGCAGAAAATACGACATTGGATTGTATGTCATGCGTTCTGTGGCATATCACGCCAAGCAAAGGTGCAAACGTCTGTAACCCTTCTTCTTTACGTGAATACGTGATTCTTGTGACAAGTACTTTATCAGGTTCACAATTAGTTTTCAGTAAAATAATGTTTCATTTTTCATTGATAAATATTCTATACGAACCAGCTATATTGCTGTAACTCGTGGCACGTCCCAGGTGACGGATACGGGTTCCCCGCTGGCCTGCCGATGAACTTGAGCAAAATATAAAAGCTCTCGCGTACCAAACATGTACAAAGTCTTTAATGGCAACTTTGGCGGAGATGGAGACGTTCAGTAGGGAACAGGTGGCGGAAGAGGTACACTAAATTTCTGGAAGTTAATGCAGAAAAGAGGGTAGCGTTTCTTCTCTAGAGGAGTGGCTGCAAAAGGCATCTATTCTCCATGTCCGGAGCTGCGTTACTCCCTTCTGTCATGAGCTCTAAAATGCTCAAGACAAGCCGGCCGTAAAATAATACCGTTATATCATTACAGAAATATTTCTCATGGTATCGGAGCCACGGTTAGTGCAGCCCCTGGAAGGGACGCGCATTGGCAGGGCCCAGTCAGCATGAAAAGTATGCTAGGGTTACCGTCGCACGGGCTGTGACGGCTAACCATGCTAGTACCCCCATTTTGTATCCCATCATTGAATTATGCCTGGATGAAGTAGCGAATAAGCCTCTGCACTTGAGAGAAGGCTTGTAGGCATCTGAGAGGTATGGAAAAAAGATGGAATGGAGAAAAGTCATGGGAAAAGAGGTGTGGTTACTAACTGGTGTACAACAGAAACCGAAGGACAGTTCATGGTGTTGACATTTTCATATCAGCTAAATTTGACGGTTCAGTCTCCGAGGTGCAAAAGTTTGACAATCGCTTGATGTAACTCGTCCGCACTGGGGAAAGAAGGAAATTCCAATTTTTCACAGCAACGCTCCACAAACTTGACGTGCTCATGGAAACCAAAGATGCGTTCTGGGCACTGCCTGACAAGAAGACCGCTGACCGCTGACTATCTTATCGCTGCCGCTGATCTGAATGGACGTGTCGGACCGAGGAAAGAAGAACAAACAGTCCATGGCGTTCATGAACGTGGAGAAAAGAACGACGATGCCCAACAAATTCGCGATTATGCAGAAACTGATCATCGCAAACACACGGTTCAAAAAGAGTGATATTCATCTACTCTGTAGTACAGTGGCTCCCATCCAATTCGCATTGACTACATCCTTGTGAGAGAGTGATATCTCGAAGATGTTCTAGAGATAACAATTGTCCCTTATTAAATCCTTGCGATGCAACAAAGACCAGTCATCTAAGCTGTGGATAAAGTCACCAAGAGCCCAATACTTCGCAGGATATAGACAAATTGGGATCAAATGGTTGCCCCTGAAGAAGGAGACTAACGTCGTTGCAAAAGTTACAGAGTCACAAATCACCATAGTTGAAGTGAGCCGGACTAAACTGAAAGACGCCTTTTGCTCTATTCCTGGAACAATTAAGTCAGGGCGACGACAACGAAGGATTAAACATGACATATGGCTAAGGAATGAAGATGTGAAATATGCAGTACGGTTGAAGAAGCAGTTGTACCACAAGTTTCTTGCTCGTTGGAATGCCTACGAGGCTGCCACTCGTAAAATGAAGGAGGTATTTGCCGTAACAAAATCAAACCGGTAGGCAGGTCTACATGTGAAACATGACATGCGCGAATTCGAGCGGAATTTTTAACGGCTAGTCCAATCGAGCCAACGCAAAACGTCATAAGTCCAACGTTTTTACGGCATCAATGAGGAAACAGACGATTTGCTACTGGACAGGCGGGA
Source organism: Anabrus simplex (assembly GCF_040414725.1). Classification (NCBI taxonomy): domain Eukaryota; kingdom Metazoa; phylum Arthropoda; class Insecta; order Orthoptera; family Tettigoniidae; genus Anabrus; species Anabrus simplex. Next base: position 23,595,094 of record NC_090279.1, on the reverse strand, counting down.
AGCGCGAGTACACTAGCGGAACTATTTTGACAACATTTCAATCATGGAATTTCAGTATCTACCAATCCTAATCACCTCCGCTGGGAAGGTCCAACGTAGGAAAATGACGTCACTAAAGTCCAGACTATGCGGAAGGAAATGAAATCCGGGAAAGCCATCTGCCCCGATTATCTTCCAGCAGAGTTTTGTTTCTCTCAATGGGGGGATGCAGCAGTGTGGCTAAAGCAAGCTTTTCAGCCATATCATCAAAGAAGGTCATAAACAAACAGACTGGCGACGGAGTATCAATTCAGAAATAAGGGAAGCCCTGGCGATTTTTCTAATCACGGCCCGAACATACTTCTGAGCCTCGCAACGAGAGACTTAGAACAAATCTTCGACAAAAGGATTAGCGATTTAGCCAAACATACAACAAGCCAAGCTGGATTTGTGTAAAATTGTGGCGCAATAGGAGAAACCCATGTTGCCGGACTATTACTTGAGAAACACTGTGAAAAAAATAAGAGGCTTCATGACAAATATCTGGACCCTTAGAAGCCCTTCCATTGGATACTTCATGACCTAATCAGTCAGCCCTACAAGTACATGGCATTCCAGAGCACCTTGCTGAGAGGGTATAATTGCTCTACAAAGAACAAATGAGTTGTGTTCAAGCTGCCGCAGGAGCGTCTGATGACTTCCGCATAACTGTAGGAGTCCATCAAGGCCCCGGCTTATCACCACTGCAGCTTATTCTTGTGATGGACATAATTACCACAAACCTGCGCAGTCCAATACCATGGACACTTCTCTAAGCAAATGATATCATTTGGCTGAAGAGAATAAGCTAGACCTGCAGCGTCAAACAGAAGACTGGAACAATCGACTAGCGCAATAAGCCCCGCGCCTCAACAAGAACAAGAAAGAATACATTGCATTAAATCGTCGAGAAGTTGGAACCATGCATGTTGACGTTGAAGATATAGCACGAGTAGAGATATTTAAGTATATTGGCTCCACAATCTATGATTATGGCCAACTTACTGATGAAGTCAACTTAAGGATATACAAAGCCTGACTGAAGTGGAGAATGACAACAGGCGCCCTTCCGAACTTTGGACGAAGGGCCATCTCTAAACTAAGTTCTACCGAACTGATATCTGTCCTATCGATATCCATCCTGTCGTTTTCTACGGCAACGAATGTGCCCAGCTCTAGAGGTAGAACGCCAAATAAGCATCATGGATACGAAGTTGCTTAGGTGGAAGGCTGGCATAACTAGACTAGATCACATTTCAAATGATGTTATTAGAAAACGTTTTGGCATTGCAGCGATCCAGAAGAAAATTGGGGAAAGGCGTGTGCGCTGGTTTGGGCAAGTGTTGCGTGTAGAGGACGATACATTGGGAAAGTCAGAGTATTACACAGAAAGTCGGTGAAAAGAGGCGCTAGGGACGAACCAAACAGCATAGACTGATAAAGTGCACAACGGCCTGAAAGTTGGAAGACTACATGCAGACATGGCCCGAGACCGAACTAACTGGAGTCAATGAACCACAACACCGGACCCTGCCACCAGATGCAGACTGATGAATACTCTGTTACAAAAATGGAGTGCAAAGGATATTTTACACATCCTGACATTCAAATTAGTTTATTGTATGTTCAAATTTTCTCCCCTAAAGCCTATGTCCGATATCTATAAAAACTTATTTTCACAAAATAGTGTTTGAATGGCTGAACGCTTCTCGATTTCGTGTTTAAGTGACTCCTATAAATGCATTGTGAAGAGAAATTTATAACTCAACAAAATGAAAAATGGGTATATCTGTGTTAAATGGGAAGGACAGTTTGAATATCCGGTGAAATTCTATGAGTACTGTGCCGTTACATTGCCAAACACCACAACAACAACCATAACGGCCAGCCCAAGGTATGAACTAGCAGTTACACAACTGCACCAGTTCGTAAGAAATAAGTGGAAGCTTAATCAGACACTATACACTCCTTCCAACAACAAGAGAACAAGAAAAACTTACCTTAACAAGTGGAGAAGTGTCACAACAAACCGTGGATAATTTAAATTAACCCCTGTACTGGACATCACAACACCAAAAAGTGAAAGAAAGAACAACAACATACCTTTAAGAAGGTAAAATAATTTAATCTTGATACCCAAAGTAGAACAACCTTTTTTTGAATATAAAAATAAAATTAAATAAAACCGTCCATAGAAGTGAAAAACAAACAATAATATAAGGTAATTAACAACTGAGGAAAACTCCTGAAAAACTGAGGTCGGCCAACCAGAAATAAGTGTAAAAGGTACATGACTACATGATAATTACTTTAAGTGAGTAGTGCCTTTGGGGTGCTTTACAAAAGGTGACCTTCAAAGTACAAGTTTTCTCTTCATTTACTCTTACTTTCATTTAACTTATTATATTCGTCCGGATAGAGTGATCATGGAGCTTTCGCAAGGGGATCAGGGTAATTACGTCTCGAGTGACATAAACACAAGTAAAATAAACAGAAGTAGAATAAACAGACGTTAAGACAGCCGAACAAACACAAACCGGGAAAATATCAAGTCAAGAAAGTTTGGATAAAGTGTTAAAGTCACACAGACACCAAAATAAAATATTTACAAAAGCGACAGAATCCCAAAAACAACCACTACCATCACTACAGAGTAGCCATGGTAACCAACATTCGCCATCAAGAGTTGGCAATGACCAATCACAAAGCATAAGCATAACAATGGTCGAAACATAAGGAACCCGGAAATTCCAAAACTCATTCATTTACATTTTACAAGAAAAAAATAAAAGGAAAAGCAGGAATAAAATTAAAAGAGACCCAAACTAAATTTCTGATACCCTGGAGAAAACTCACATGGTCCTAAAACCTTTCCAAGAGGTAGAGTTCCTTTGAAGTACATATAGAGGAGATACACCTTATCTCCCAAAACTCCACATTAATAATAATCATAACTTTTCATAATTTCCCAAACTAGATGAAACGTAATACACCTTCATACCACACATATCCAGATCATTAGGATATGTATACTATATATATATATAAATTTTTACAGAGGAAACCCGAAAAACTTGAACAGTTACTGCCTTTAAAATTTTGGAACCAACAACTAGCATTATGGCTTTTTCAAAGGTCTTAAACACATACGAAAGTTCTAGAAGAGGGCATGTTTTCCAAAACATCATTCCGGTCTCCGGCGACTAAGTTCAATTTAAATGAAAAAGAAACTTACAGTTGCAGAATCAGGCTTGTAGTAACATCAAAGCGTCAGTTGCTCCATACTCACGTAATGATATCACAAAATATTGCATTTACTGCAGAAAGGAGGCCGGTCTTCAAAATTTAAAAATTAAACCTTTAGAATGGCTGAAAGCCATCGCACTAATATATTATGTCGGATCCATAATGTGCGCTAAGGCCAAAAGCCGGAGCGAGTGAGTAGCATGTCCTTCCTCCATCATGGTCAAGCTTCTTCTCATTTCATAATGGCCGATTACTCCCGCTGGAAGAGAGCAGTTCAAAAAGATGGCGAGGAGCTCCCTGATTGGTCGGAGGCGAGGTCACGTTTCGACCACACCATAACAGATGGCAGCACACAGCAGAATGAGAGTTAAGTATCGAGAGCAAGTCCCAGAGAATAAATTAATTACTTAAGAAATATGATGGTTTACAAGTAGGAGAAATCCAAGTTGATAATATAAACGTGACACTGTTTTCTACGGCTAATTGGCCAAATCAAAACCGTTCCTTGGGAAAGGAGTTTTAAATCCGTAATATTGTATCAGTACCTACAAGAGGGGAGTCTGTCAGTGTATTCTAGCCTGAATAGAATTTTGCTATTCATATTTCTGCTTACATACGTCATAGACAGCAGACGATCATATTAATCAGTTTGTTATTTTCACTCCGATCACGCCTATAAATATGAAGACCATGGAGGTGTGGCACAAAGTGGTCAGCTAAGGGCCATGTGACACTCAACGCTCTAAAGCTGGAAGGAAGCCACATAACTAAGTGGTTCGTTCAGGACCATGTGTCTCTACACAAACGGAAGTAAGCCTCATCACTAGTTAGCTCAGGACGATGTGTCTCTCCACAAATGGAAGGTAATCTCAACACTAATTGGTAACCTCAGAAATACGTGTATTTCCACAAGTAAACAATTAGGAAATTTTATGAATCTTAAAATCTTTTCTTATGTAATTCAATACCCAACTGGCATGACAAATACTTTAGACATTTTAAAGGAAGTCATTTAAGATGCGGCATGATATTTGTAGACTGCTGAAATGAGAGTGAGGAAACAATAGCGCCTGAGGTGAGATATAAAACAAAGTGGGAAGTAGCAGATAAGATCCGGTCGACTGAATCCTTCAAAAGCATCTAAAATCTATGATGTAAAATGGACTAAGCTACGTAAACAACGGACTGTCCTCTGACATATATGCCAAGGAAAAAGAAGACACACAAAATGCATGTCGCTTTGCTTATCACTGCACAAAATATGTTTATAAAGTAGAAAGTTAATTTAGACTCCATCAAAGATAGAAATATGATTTTGTGTGTGAATAGGATTCATAAGCAACATTTTTACTGGTGGTCATAATACAAGATTGTTCTCTAACGTAGCCTATTGTGTCCTGTTACATATGAATTACAAAGAAACAGAGAGTGTGAGCTGGTATTTGGTAGTTCTGAGGACCGACATGAATATTTCTTGCCACTAGTTGTGAAAGTACAGTAGGAAGAAGTCAGTGCATCACATAAGAGCCGAGAAGACCCTAACCACTCACAAAATCAAATAAACCATACAGAATTCGTAGTTTCCATCACAAATCTTGTTTGAAGTCAAACCTTAGGCTACGACTAGCCATCGCCTGACCTGCTGATACAAGGGCTTGGTTAAGAGCACCAATCCGAGACTATAGAATCATTTCCCAGGGATTATCAAAGATCATTTCACACAGTAAACAACAAAGGTGTGACAGCAAAAAATTAATTAGCAATGTCACAACTACAGTTCAAAAACACCCCTGCATTAAATGTTTTAAAACAGGACATACACTTGTGGTACTTTGTAAGGTCAGTGACAATAATTACAATTTTGAAAGAATATTATATCACTACGTTATTTACCTATTATTATTATTATTATTATTATTATTATTATTAGCATAGGGCAACAAGTTAGATACATATATACAAATATATAGTATTTACAAATATACACAGACAAGAAACATGTTTTATAGCAGAATGTCCAGTTGAGTGATCCACTGTATGGCTTCCTCTGTTGGTTCCAAAAAGTCACTCGGGCTACCTGTGTAGGAACGTCGTGTACATTCACTTACAATATGGGGATCATCTGCCGAGATGCACCAAAGTCGCACTCTGGTGATGAGATATATTTCCACTTATAAAGGGCATCCCTGCATCGTTCATGATATGTTCTCACCCGATTCAGAGTGGTCCAAATCATACGCGGTAGATGATGTTCAACAGAAAAGATGTTGTGTAAGGAACTGTCTGTGGCAACTTTCCAGCGACTTCTCCATTCTTCTAAAGGGTGAAAATTCCCATCAGCCAATGCGACAGCATCATGCAAAGATGGATGTCGTGACTCGAGCCTCGTTACCTTGAGAACAGGAATATCATCCAAAACAGGCAGTTGAGGGTTCATGTCTATCTTCTTGAACTCTCGGATGGTAGCATTTCATCTTTTTAAAACAGGTGGCATTTTACCTGACAGAATTGGGAGCCAATAAAGGGATGTGGACTGGATAGTACCAGATATTAACCGCAAGCTAGCATTCAGTTGAGTATCAATTAGTCTTGTATATGGGCTATCCAGCCAAACTGGTGCACAGTACTCAGCACACGAGAAAACCAGTCCCAAAGCAGAAGATCATGAAGTCTTTGCTGATGAACACCAACTTGAGCCATACAATTCCTGAAGGATAATATTACGTGTTTTGAGCTTTCTGGACAGATTCATAAGATGTTGTTTGTAAGATAGTGTGCGATCAAGTGTAATCCCCAAATATATGGGATAGCTGCTATGCCGAAGTTCTTGGTGACAAAAACGTATGTGAAGTTTAATGCCAGCTTGGCGATTATTCAGGTGAAAACATGACACTTCTGATTTGTTAGGGTTAGGACACAGTTGCCATTTCTTGAAGTATGTTTCAAGTGAAATCAGGTCTCTTTGTAGCACTTCTTCTGTCACACTAAGGTCTCGAATTTGAGTAGCTAGTGTTATGATATCAGCATAACAAAATGTTTGTGATGATATTTCTGGGAGATCGGAGATATACAAATTGAACAGTAGGGGAGACAGTTCCGATCCTTGGGGTAATCCATTTTTGAGCTTCCTTTCTCTACTCATACTATTTCCCATACACACTCGAAATCTTCTGTCATCGAGCATATTGCTTATAACCTGCACGATGGTCCTACAGGGTACAATTCTGAGAAGCTTGTAAATTAATCCTTCCCTCCAGACTGCGTCAAATGCTGCTGTAAGATCAATGAATACAGCTGAGGTCTTGAGTTGTTTCTGGAAACCTGCTTCCATGTGAAATGTCAGTGAAAGCACTTGATCGCAGCAGCTGCGATTTGGCCTGAATCCAGCTTGATCAACTGTAATACGCTGAAAAATAGTTGCGCTGATTCTGTTGTGGAATAGCCTCTCAAAAAGAAGGGCAACTGGTCTATAACTGCTTGGGTCATTGGCAGGCTTACCTGGTTTCAAGATGGAAATCACTTTCGTTCGTTTGATTTCTGCCGGGAGTTGTATGTTCTGTAGAAGGTCGGTAAAAAACCTTAACAGCCAACTTCTTGCATTCTTCCCTAAATGAATGCGAAATTCTGGATGAATGTCGTCAAAATCTGGAGCTGTACTTGGTTTAACGTCATTGAGAGCAGCATTGATGTCTTGCACCGTAAGCGGTTGTGAATACCTTGATGTGCGTGGTGTTCTTGATTCCAGAGTTTGGAGCTGGCGCCGTATGTATTTGGTATGTTTCTTATCTGATGGAGTTTGGGAAGTTAATAATAATGTTATTTGCTTTACGTCCCACTAACGACTCTTTTACGGTTTTCGGAGACGGCGAGGTGCCGGAAATTTGTCCCGCGGGAGTTCTTTTACGTGCCAGTAAATCTACCGACACGAGGCTGACGTATTTGAGCACCTTCAAATACCACCGGACTGAGCCAGGATCGAACATGCCAAGTTGGGGTCAGAAGGCCAGCGCCTCAACCGTCTGAGCCACTCACCCCGGCAGAGTTTGGGAAGTTGTGACGATGTGAGATGCTACTTCATCCGGAGTAACTCCAGGCTGTTCCTTCACCAAATGTGTCCTTCCTCCAAGTTTTCTGCGGTGCCCCCAAGATCTTCTACTGGAATGAGTTAGGTCGATATTCTCCACTGTTTCAATCCACCGTTCTCTCCGGGTAGTATCCATGCTGGAAAGAAGTTCATCAGCTATGTCTTCATCACCAGTATGCAGATATTCGTTATAGAGTGCATCAGTCTCTGCATTCCAACCAGGGATGTATTCTTTTCTATTGCATACTCTTCTTCTTAGCCTCCATCATAACTGCATCTACGAAACGCTTGTAATTGTGCTTGGGAGCAATCCACCGAACACATTTATCCAGTTCAGTGGTGAATGTTGACAAGTTTGTTTTTCTGAAGTTCCTCCGAGCATGTGGTATTGACCGTACAACAGGAATTTTGATGCCAATGTCCACTACAATGGGGCCATGTTGATTGTGGGGAAAATGTCTTAACACTTTACGACTGGTATGTAAGGGCTGTCCTGCCTCATTGCAGGTAACAAATCACAATTCAGGATTGAAATCCCTATTTCATGCAGCTCATTGGAAAGTACCAAGATCTTTTGGGTAAGAAATCAGGTGGAGATTGTTCATTTCTGTCCAATCTACGAGTTTCTTTCCACATTCATTGTTATTCGAGTACTTCCATAGTTCGTGATGGCTGTTGAAGTCGCCTATATAAACTGCAGGGTGTTGAGCAGTCGGGAGTACGGTACCTGACCACTGTGCGTTTGGGGGTTTATAAATGATAAAAATAGTAACATCTGCCATTCACACAGCAACACAATGGATGCCTTCGTCTTCGTTTTGAAAGAGCAGTGAGGCATCTTGGATATTATTACGAACATAAGTAGCTATACCATGTGCACTGTGATATGTTGCACCAAGAGCTGTGAAACCATCAATGAGGCCCCTTTTCCGAAACTCTTCTTTATCGGCTGTATGGATTTCATGTATAACCACAACGTCTATATTATTATTCAGGATAACTTTGGATAAGTAGTCATATTTTGCTCTGCTGATGCTTTCTACGTTAAGCTCGAAAATATGGATGAAAGGTCCGATGTTTCTTGTCTGGTAGCTCTGAGAAGAGCCATTTCCATTAAATACTTCTGCCATTGCTAGAGGATCTTCAAAAAGATAGGTCCAGCAGACACAGTTATTACTTTCTTAGCACCACCCGGGGGTCACGTGTAGGGCACTTTGAGGGTAAACCTACGGACGTGAAACAATAATGTACCGCCTATTTATCAACTTTTATGAGATAATAAATTCACTTACTTGAAGAATCCTGAATTTTTATAGGCAACCTGAACAAATTTTAAATTCCACTTGTACCTGTCTATTTTATTAGTTAATACTAATTGTGTAAGTATGTTTGCAATCATAACACTAGAAGCACCTGACTGACGATGAACACTAAAATGAATCAGAAAGTGTGACCACATCACTGGAATGAACATAAATAAATAGCACAATTTTTTATGCTTACAACAATGCACAAATTTATTTGAAAACTATGATACCGAAGATGTAGCATAACTGACCTCAAAGTTTCATTTCTACAACACATTATCTGCTTTGGCGTCCACAAATGGAGGAATCTGACTTAACACACAAGAGAACAGAAATGATCAGAAAAAAGGAATCTAACCAAATAATTTCAAAATGACATTCTTTGAGTTATCACATTATTGAACTGAGCCATCATTATATTGATTAATGAAATTGATTATGTTAGTTTGAAATATTTATTGTTTACAATGTACATAAAACTTAATTTCGAATTAGAAGATTTAATTTCTAATCTACAAGTATAGCTTTTTCTGTGTGTCACTGTTGGCATGAACGTATAAAAATATTACTCAGAATATCTGGAAGCAATAGTTTCAGATAGCATTTCAGATGATAAGAATATGATGAACAAATGATGCAGAGAAAGTGAAAGAAAGAACACTTTTTCATGGTTGCTTAAAGGTATTGTAAACAAATACACTTCAAAAATATCTAGCTTTACCAGAGATTCTTTTTGTAGATATATATTGAATAAAACTACGAGTACATGATGGAACATTAAATATGACCTTATAGTTCCTGAATATTTTTGATAATTTTAACCAATAGAATTTTCAGATATTAGTGTTTAAATGTAACCCTGTAAAGACAGGATTGAACTGATGAACATCGCCACTTTTGGAGATAAACCAACCACTACTGAACACAACTGTGAATAGGTACAACATATTCCATATTGTATAAATCTTGTAGTGTACGTACTTTGTTTCTTCTTTGATGTATGGCAACAGCTTTTCATCAGTTTGTTCCTCTATGAATATTTCCTCCTTAGTATCTTCGGAAGGCTGTCAGTAAGAAATAAGACAAGTAGAATAAAGAAGTAAGGAATAAAAATATATAGGCCTAAAATAGAAACAGCTGATAAAATAAATTTCATAGTGGCACAAGAAGAGTATAATTAATTTATCCCCCATTTAAAAAATATATAATGGAAAGGAACAATCAAATGAAAATCCCATTAAATGCAAGAGAGGTGTCTACCTTGGTGGTAAATGGTACACAAAAATACATTATTATCAAGCACTAAATTTTAAAAGGACAGAGAAGAAGACAATTTCCTAAAAACAGTATTCTACAATTTTTGCTATTTTTTTATATTAAGCACACAGCTCATCCTTAATAAATGTATAGAATTTACAAACTCTTACTCATAATGTTTTCTGTTTTACAAACATAATCAACACACATACCACTTGTGCAACTACTTCAAATAATACTATATAAATGCTATTAGGTTAAAATTTACATTGCATTTACTTATTTAATTTTTTACCCTTTTTGGAACCTAACTTGCACAATGACCTGCTGTGTTTTAACCTGAGTCCCTTTGGCACTGCTTTTCAAACAATTGATGAGATATAAGAACATGAAAATGAACACACTGTTGGACAGCAGTAAACACAGTAGCATAGAAAGGGAGGAACATTGCAAATTTGTAAATTTAAAATCACCTACATATTTGTGAATATTCAGCAGAGTATATGTACACTCTTCCATGTATGTGAACATGTACAATTGTAGGAAAATAAATAATAGTAAGCAGTATCTCCGATTCATTACCCAATACCATTCCTTGCTTCTGTTTCTTTTTCTGTTGATCCCTAATTCCACAATGACTAGCCATTTTCTTCATCCTCTTATATTCATACTGCCCTGTTCCCATCTTCCTACATATGAGTTGACTTGTCACCTCTTTGTTCATTTCCATGTTCCTATATACTTTCTTTCCAAAAACACTTCACTGTAATATCAAATAATCCCACAGTACTCCTACCACTTTCCCAACAAGTGGACAATGCTTAAATCATAAGCATAGAAATATCCATCATCCCCCATCTGTAGATCACATTAAGACCAAAAGCATAAATCAGTTAATGTCCCAATCAATGAATGAATGAATCAATGAATCAATCAAACAACAGCAATTAGGGCTGTTGGTTGTTTATATAGAAAAAAGATTGTGGAAATATATGAAACATATTATTTCAATCATTAAATCATTTTCCTATAAGTGAACATTTGCCAAAATTTGTCCCCTTGAATGCAAACTTATCTTCATGTTGTGACCTTTCCTACAGTTAAAGAACATGACTTAAATGTATTCATCAACTAATGTCATTCCAAGCCATCTCTCCAATGACATCTCAGAATATACTGCTTAATCAAACAACTTGTCTCCTTTCTCAAAGTCTCCCCAGCTGAAACTTTGCAACATCTCTGTAACACAACTCTTTTGTTAGAAATCACCTGCAAGAAATGGAGATAGATCTGTGGATCATTTCCTGTTCTCTACTCAAGTAATACTGGTGATGGTCTCACACTCTCATTGTGGCTTTGCTGGAGATTTATATGCCCTCTCCTTTACAACCCCTAAATAACCTCATAATCATATTAAGAGATCTGTAAATTTTATTTTCAATATGTTTAAATGATTACCATAATGAAGCTATATCCTTGTTATGAATAGCTAGGTACTTACAGAGATCCCCATGAAGAAATTTCACCCATCAATATAATAATAAAACCGGAGAGGACTCTTTCTATTTGTGAAACAAAGAAACTGACTTTTCACCACGTTTACAAATATAGCATTGCCCGATGTCCAACTTACAATATTGTCAAGGTCTTTTTCAGTTACTCATAATCCTGAAACATATTTATTACACAGAGAATCATCACTTTTTTCAGTTCATTATTCATCTTGTTTAATATATCAGAAAATAAAGGTCTCATAATACTGCCCTGTGGGACCCAATCCCATAATTGTTACAGGATCAAATAAAGCTTCACCTACTCTAATGCTCTGAGTCCTATTTTGTAGAAATACACCAGACGTGGCCAAATTTTAATGGTAAAGGTTATATTTCTACCTTTATGTAAACTATCGACCTTTATAGCCTAATCCTTGAACTTGTTTGGAGGCAAAGTTTCCACTTGGGATATCTTGGTCCACACTATTGTATGTTTTTCATACAGTGGCTACAGTGAGAACCACAATGTAATTTCATTATTCACATGGTTTTGTGTCATTTTTGTTAGTGAGCATGTTCTGTTGTTTATCTTTATTACCTGCATATTGTTGCTGTTTGGAAGTAAATAATGTGACCTATTAATCACAGCAATAGAACCAGCTTTTGGGTGGTTAGGCCGTGTGCATATGCAGAGTTTCGTCCAGACGTGCCATTTGGACTCATCAGGTGGAATGGCACGCCCCTCCACGACTCTGCTTAGCAGTGGCAGACCAAACTGTGTGGCCCCGCCGAGTTAGCAAATCAAGTTTGCTAACCTGCTAAAGGAGAAATCATTTCTCCGTTTCAAAAATGCTCCCCCATTGGAGATATAATGTCAAAAAAGGCTTTCACGGCCGCAGATCTTATAATCACAGCAATAGAACCAGCTTTTGGGTGGTTAGGCCGTGTGCATATGCAGAGTTTCGTCCAGACGTGCCATTTGGACTCATCAGGTGGAATGGCACGCCCCTCCACGACTCTGCTTAGCAGTGGCAGACCAAACTGTGTGGCCCCGCCGAGTTAGCAAATCAAGTTTGCTAACCTGCTAAAGGAGAAATCATTTCTCCGTTTCAAAAATGCTCCCCCATTGGAGATATAATGTCAAAAAAGGCTTTCACGGCCGCAGATCTTATAATCACAGCAATAGAACCAGCTTTTGGGTGGTTAGGCCGTGTGCATATGCAGAGTTTCGTCCAGACGTGCCATTTGGACTCATCAGGTGGAATGGCACGCCCCTCCACGACTCTGCTTAGCAGTGGCAGACCAAACTGTGTGGCCCCGCCGAGTTAGCAAATCAAGTTTGCTAACCTGCTAAAGGAGAAATCATTTCTCCGTTTCAAAAATGCTCCCCCATTGGAGATATAATGTCAAAAAAGGCTTTCACGGCCGCAGATCTTATAATCACAGCAATAGAACCAGCTTTTGGGTGGTTAGGCCGTGTGCATATGCAGAGTTTCGTCCAGACGTGCCATTTGGACTCATCAGGTGGAATGGCATGCCCCTCCACGACTCTGCTTAGCAGTGGCAGACCAAACTGTGTGGCCCCGCCGAGTTAGCAAATCAAGTTTGCTAACCTGCTAAAGGAGAAATCATTTCTCCGTTTTAAAAATGCTCCCCCATTGGAGATATAATGTCAAAAAAGGCTTTCACGGCCGCACAGTTTGGTCTGCCACTGCTAAGCAGAGTCGTGGAGGGGCGTGCCATTCCACCTGATGAGTCCAAATGGCACGTCTGGACGAAACTCTGCATATGCACACGGCCTAACCACCCAAAAGCTGGTTCTATTGCTGTGATTATAAGATCTGCGGCCGTGAAAGCCTTTTTTGACATTATATCTCCAATGGGGGAGCATTTTTGAAACGGAGAAATGATTTCTCCTTTAGCAGGTTAGCAAACTTGATTTGCTAACTCGGCGGGGCCACACAGTTTGGTCTGCCACTACTAAGCAGAGTCGTGGAGGGGCGTGCCATTCCACCTGATGAGTCCAAATGGCACGTCTGGACGAAACTCTGCATATGCACACGGCCTAACCACCCAAAAGCTGGTTCTATTGCTGTGATTATAAGATCTGCGGCCGTGAAAGCCTTTTTTGACAATGTGACCTATTATTAAGACTGTGCGTTCTGTAAATTACATGTATTATTGATACTATTCAGGAGTTCAGTTCATATTTCTTAAGAGTGGTTCTAGAGAACTGTCAAAATTTGAGGTTATGGGGAGACGAAGAGACCTTTCGCCAAGAAAGGCATTGTCAGAGAGCTACTTCTTGAGAAACGTCAATCACAACAAGAAATAGATTCTAGATTGCAAATACCACAGCAATCTGTAAGTAGAATTTTAAAATGTGAAGATAACGGGAAGACAAAATGTGATGAAGATGATGATGATGATGATTGTTGTTTTAAGGGGCCTAACATCGAAGGTCATCGGCCCAAGACAAAATGTCAACAACGTGTTGGAAACTGTGTGCAGAAGAAGAAACCAACCCCAAGGAGGAAGCAAAACTAATTAATTTGTCAGTAAACAACCGCAAGGTTACTAGTTTGGATTTACGTAAGAAATTAGAAGAGTATGGGTCATTTGTATTAGCCAGGACTCTGAGGCGAGAGCTGTTTAATGCTGGAATGAAAGCAAGATGACCTCAAGGCAAAGCGAAGTTTACTCCTGCTATGGCTGTAAAGAGTTTCCAGTGTGCCAAGAATCTCCAGAATTGGTCATCTGATGAATGGAAACAGGCAAGTCCATGACAATTACTGTAATTCCTAAATTACCATTCATTATTCCATTATAACCCAATCTAAGTGATGTAACCGTACAGCACAGTAAATGTATGAAATTCTTCTTTTAAACCATACAGCTTATTGCATTTAATGCTAGGCTTATTTGTTTTATTTATTTCAGGTTTGCTTTAGTGACGAATCAGTATTTCCTGTCATAGAAGAGACAAGTCAATATGTCAGAAGATAAGGAGAAGCATTCCATCCAGATTGAGTGAAGCATCCAACTTTAGTGATGGTCTGCAGTGTGTTTTCTTGGTATGGCTGTGGACGATTATATATTGTAGAAGGAACTATGAGACGTGAACAGTATAGTATTAAGAACCCGTTTGGTAGCTCAGGTGCAAGAGTAATTCGGCCAAAGTGAATTTATTTTTATGCAAGATAAGATTTTTATGCAAGAACAAAGCCTAGAAACAGTTCAGACATGAACCCCATAGAATATCCTTAGAAAATAGCAAAGAAAAGTCCAAAAAAGTATAACGACAGAAATTGGCTTGATTGAGAAGCTCGGTCAGATCTGGTGTCATGATGACGATTTAAAGAGTCAGTGTAAAATACTGTTTGAGGGTATGCCCAGTCTAATCAAGTCGCTCATGAAAGCTAAGGGGGTGCATAAAAAGTACTAATGTCATCAAGTTTAAAATTGGTAACATCTTATCTGTTCAATTCTCGAATTTTTAATGTTTAATAAGTTGGCCATATCTTTATCTATCCCGAACGCACTAATTTTTTGTCAGTAGTTTCCCCAGATCTACCCTAAGAAAATCCTTGGATATGTCAATCGTGATACATTTGACTTCCTGAATCTAATATATCTGCTATATCATGCTGGAATCCACAAGATGAGCTTCAGTGGAATAATGTTTCCTAAATGTGAACTACCTTCTATCGAGCCAGTTGGTAATTTCTTAAATGTGTATAACATAATCAGAAAGAATGCATTCCAAGAGCTTGCATGCAACACAAGTCAAGACGACTATTGTGTAATTACTAGCCCTAAGTTTAGCACATTTTCTTTATACACAGAGTGCTATTATACTAAGCATTCATTCATCTGGTATAGCTGTTTCATACATACTCTAATCAATATCTCAAAGAACTGACTTTCGTATATGCCCAGAAATTTTACCCATCCCAGCAGCATTTCTAGTTTTAAATTTTTGTGTATTACATTCAATGTTCAGTATAGTGGATATTGTAAAGTAATTTCAAAGGATTAGGTGAAATTGTCAACTGCGTCAGGTACTGCAAAAGGACATGACCAAACCATTGGTGACATATCCTATGCGTCACGAGTGACGGCTGCGATGCCCACCGACTAATGAAGTATACACATTCTCATGTTGTGTAATTGCTACTTCATACCTTCCTAAATCTGTCAACATTCAACACCGTGCACAGCAACAAGCCGTAGTAACACGGCTGAAAGTAATTCCAGTATCAAGGAAGACAATGTACACTGCCGGCTGGTGCTCTCAGTGCTTTTCAATTAGCATTTTGGCAGTGAAAATTGCATGAGTTGTTCCAACACCCTTAATGAAGATGCATTGTATAGCAATAATGCCGGCGATTTCACCCAGTCAATAATGAAGGCTACTCTAAAAGATCTTCTCATGTACAATTGGGTGCAATTTGGATGGTAATTTGCACATTCTGCTGAATCGTCATTTTGCTCAAAAATAGGCACAAGGATATTTACAGCCCAATGACTGGGAACAGAGCCAGAGTCAACTCTGGCACTGAATAAGCTTGTCAGCCAGTTGATAATGAGTTCTTTAAACTGCCTCATCTTCCAACGATACAACAAGCAAAGTCTCTCACTGAGGGACAAAGGAAAAGAGACAACAATCAAGAAAAAGGTTTATCACAATAGTTCTATGAACTTTGACTGTCCTACATCAACACAGTTCTATCCATATTAAGAAACAAAGTACAAATTAATGTGAAGATAACCCGACGTCCAGAATTATCGCATGGAATATTTGGAAGCTAATACTCAGAGAAGTGTACGAAAATACTAGTAAATTGCAGGGTATATGCTGTAAACGGGAATCATGCATCAAAGGTATCTGGGCATAGAGAAATACTCACGGGTCAATTTATCTCCAAAATGAGGAGACTGGGTTGGATCAACACATTTCAATGACACATGGATGAAATATCAATTAAGAAATAGTAAATGAAATGATTATCATTATTTTACTGTAAAACCAATTATAGTATTAACATTAACAGCTAAACGATAGCTGGGCATCTCAGAGAAGTTAACTGTTAATAATGTAGAATGACACTGCGTAAGCACTGTACAAGTCTACAGATAATTTCACCTTAAAGTTCTACACAACAATCTATACTGAATATGCGATTTTCACACCACACACAGGATTTCTGCAAACCAATTTTACTAATTCAACAAGGCATCAATAAATCAAAATAATGCACTTTTAATACTTCTGTATAATTAATACAGCAGTATATACTGCGGAAATAAATCTTTCATCTACAACACACTGCACCCGAAAATGGCATAATTGGAGTTAAAATTGAGATTGCCGCAAAAGCTTAATTTAATTCGGTCAATGGGTCATTTATAACAGCTCTGGTGAAGGCCAAGATCTGATAACCTTGGAGAAATTCGCCTTTAAGCTCATAGCTGCATGGTCGTGTGGCGACCCGTCCCTATTTTCTTATTGGTCAGGAGGTTAACATGCGACAGATATGAACAGTAAAAATTTTCAAGGCTAACACCGCCCGGCAAGTTTTCAGAATTCTTCACAAGACCAGTTTTGAACCATGATACTATAAGAAGACGTGAAGAAATGTATGATTGGTTTCCTACTAATCAAACCTTCTAGACTGAGGACTGATAAAATCAGTGTGAAACCGACGCTCAACTTACTCAGATTTTACTCTACTGTTTTCATACTGTTCTACTTTAAAGCACAACTTCACTTCGCTTTCCCACTATAATTCGACAAGATATCCAATGCCAAACGTCGTTTATTAGCCGTGATGTCTTACAAAGGGATCACATTATTTCGTCTTCTGCGCGACATAACCACTACAATATTAATTCCAGAACACATGTGGTGTGCAAATCATCTGAACCCGCAAGTTACCTGTCGACTGACATTTAAATAGGCATGGTTGGAACACATATTAATGTGCCATTTTAGTTTCAGTATGTGTCAGTATGTGTATATGTGTGTGAGTGGAACCCTACTGTTACAAGAAGCCTGCAAGACAATGAACAAGGGGAATCATCATGCTGCTTGCAAGAGGAATCTCTACTTTCATCATGGTGCACCTTGCAAGGGATATTACTTCCGGAATGTGCCACTAAAAGGGGAGATCCCACGACACCCTAAAGGGTGCTAAAGGGACCAATCGTGAGACGTTGCCAGCCAGGACTTAATCAACTTCCATCATAAAAGGTAGAGAACCTTTTTAATATTAATTTCCTTTTCAGAAGGACTTCATTCTTGAAATAATATATTCTATTATTTTGTGTTGTTACACATTCTTACCACTTCTCATCTACTTATTAGTGTTGGTAAATTTTGTGAATGATTGAAATACACTCATGTCCATAAAATCCAGAGCACCTTGAAAGACTAGGAATAGGAAGTTCATATTCACAGGACATATGCATTAGTATGTTCTGAAGAAACGATTAGCATTTGAAACATGCCGATCCTCAGGTTCAAGGTCCACATCGATATCCCAGCGCACAACCACGGACTCGTAAATTGTGCCTGCGGCTCTCGTTGTTACTATAAACCAAAGGTAATGGATCAGCGTGACTTGAGCAGACGTGCCTGATGCCTCGCGGACGTATGCAAGAAAAGTATTGTCAAGTTAGTGAGTTTGAAAGAATTATTGGCATGAGAGAACGTGATACATCTATCTGGTAAACTGCAGCTTGTGTGCGAAGTGTGTCGGCAGTGCAGCGGGTGTGTACAGAACGTTCATAGAAGGCCGTAGATCACAACGAGATGGGTCCGGTCACACCAACCAGAGAAGGTCGACACCTCATCCGGATGGCATTGCAGAACAGATTTGCGTCTTCCTCGGCTCTGGCGCAACAGTGGAACACATCGTTCACTACCAGGAGTGACAATCCGTCCCCGTTGATTACGATATGGGTTACCAGCGCGTCTTCCACTTCTCCGCCTAACTTTGACCAATGTCCATAAACATGCTAGACTGCAATGATGTATGAAACGACGTCACTGGGGACAGGAATGGCAGCAGATAGTGTTTTCGGACGAATCCAGGTCCTTTCTGTTTGAAAATGATGGCTGCATTTTGGGTCGCCGCAGACAGGGGGAGAGGCATCACACTGACTGCTTTCACACAAGACATACAGCGCCAACTAAAGGCGTTATGGTGTGGGGTGCTTTTGGGTACAACCACAAATCACAGTTGGTGTGTGTCCAGGTCACTGTTACCAGTTTGACCTACGTGAATGGCATCCTGCGAATTTAGCCACACCCTTTCTGCACAACACCCCAGACGCCTTATTTCAGCAGGTCAATGCGCGACCACATGTCGCTGCATGAACACGTGCTTTCTTGTTGTCACAGAATGTCAGACGGTTGCCCTGGCCCACCTGATCATCGGACTTGGCGCTAATTGAAAATGTGAGAGATATGGTGAAAGGACGGGTGTGGAGCTCTGACCCAATGCCAACCACCAAAGATGAACTGTGGAGCCAGGTGAATGCAGCATGGATGACTATAACCCAGGACCCCATCTGTGCCTTATACGTGTTGATGCCATCACACATGGAATAAGTTATCAGTGCCCCTGGAGGACTCAGCGCCTACTAGGCAACGGGGCACATGCCGAACCTGGGGTACTGAAATGCTAATCGTTTCTGCAGAAAATACTAATGAACATGTCCTGTGAATATGAACTTCCTACCTCTAGTCTTTCAAGGTATTCTGTTGTTTATGAAGATGAGTGTACTTCTAAGAGTTGAAATGTGTTGATATTGTATTAGTTCTATTATTTGAATTTCATTAACAACGTAGTGCACTAACAATTAAGTGTTAAAAATCACAGACCGATTTGTTTAACTTAGAACCTAAAATACTAACAGGGATGGATACGGTGCATTCCTTTGTGAATTTTTTACATAATATTACACCTCATCTTGCATAATTTCATCAATGAAGTATAAATTGTCACCCCAATGTTACTTATGTACATTAGGAACTAAACTTATGATATAAAGGTAAGTTATGTTAAAAGTAATGAACGTGGATGTAAATGAAGGAGTGTTAATAATAGGCTTTAATAACATACGATGCTCTATTTAAGAAGGCGGCTAGTGCTCAATGGATATAGCCTAGCCTTCTTAAGTGACAGAATGGAATGATAACTCATATTTATGAACAGTGAGGAAGTAGCAACCAATATTGCATTATGGAGAGTATATTATTGACCATATGAAGCGAACAGCACAGTTTAAGGTAATAAATCACTCTCTGTGCTCACTCAACAACACCAAGCTTGTCTAATTAAGGAAACGTATCTAATTAATGCAAATATTAAACCATTATTAGGCTATCTTCTATAATGTGGGAAGATAGATTGACAAATCATCTTAATGTGCTAAAGTTATCATTCTTCTAGTTATTCGATCATGATTCTTATAGCGAGATAGACATAAGTTCTCGAATGTTCAATAAATTATGAAGAACACACGTAATGTAATAATCATGCCTAACTAAAATGAT
The DNA here is from genome assembly GCF_040414725.1 of Anabrus simplex. Taxonomy (NCBI): domain Eukaryota; kingdom Metazoa; phylum Arthropoda; class Insecta; order Orthoptera; family Tettigoniidae; genus Anabrus; species Anabrus simplex. Next base: position 23,575,126 of record NC_090279.1, on the reverse strand, counting down.
TAACCTCACATGACCTAACTTTTGGAGGGTGGGGGTATTTGAAAAGTAGGGCTTAGCATGGAATGCAAACTTAACCTAACATGCATGGATTCGACTCGAGGCCTAACATCGCAGGCCATGGACTCAACCCTAGGCTTAACCTTACAAGGTCATTAGCTTTACAGACTCAAGTTTGATGTCCAAGAGTGCTGGCTTAAGCTATCAAGCACGGATTTGCTGCCCGGCTTAACCTTACAAGGGCGTTACAGACTCGAGTTTGACATTCAACCCCAGGCTTAACGTAACTAGACAAGATGAGACATGGTGCATGGGCTTTAGGAGCTGAGCTTCGTAGTGCATGGCGGCCATTCACATTATTTTAATAAGACAAGACAGATGGTGTAAAGCTTAATACATGTGCTTTATTCATGGGGGCATAACGCGGAAAGGTGACATCAGGTCATGGAGCTGAGTGACTGCAAAAGACCAAAAGGGCTACAAACTAAAGGGCAAAAGGGAATGAGGTATGGTCTAGGGCTCAGATCTGAATGTGGAACAAGATGATGGTATGGGACTGTGGAGATGGTGAAAGGTTTAACACATGTGCACTATTCATAGGGACATACCTCTATAAAGCTATTTCAAGGTCCTCAAGCTGAGCGGCTGCAGAGTCACAGATGTTGTTGCGTAATGTACTGCTGGTTTTTAGTGTTTGGAACTCTAAATGTTTATTGTAACAATTCGAGCTCAGAAATTTGAATTTTAGAATTATTCTACAAGATTCAAAGGAAAAATCACCAGCAATACTAGGATTTGAACATGGAGCACGCTTGGACCCAAAGCTGAAGTGCTATTCAAATATCTAACTCCAAAAATTCAAACTTCTAATTCTGAGCAAAGAAAACAATCGCTGATTTGGGTTCTCAAACCTGGAGCTAACTTCGACTCAGAACGAAAGGTCTTAAGTTCATAATAAGAAAAAATGTTGAAAGTCCTCAACCTGACCCGGAGTCGATGATAAGCTTTTCTTTCACTGAAGACTAAGTGTGAACGATTGGCACAAACTATGTTAACTGAATGTGGAAAGAGAATGCAACAAATTTTGTATTAAGTAAGGTCGTGACACAGGTACATCTCAGCAAAAATGAAATTGATTGTAGGAACATTCTGATTAGACTTGGAAATATTTGCTGTGACATGAAATACAAAGTTCATTGTTTTTGCAATTAGCCTAGTATGCACATCTTAGAAAAAGAACATTGGCGGTACGAGCAAGTTGACCAGACTTGGAAGTAACTTAATTGCTAAGACAGGGAATACAAAGTTTATTGTTCGCGCGTCGAACTGTGGGCTGTAGATTTGAGACCTGGAGATGTGTAATTTCCTGCTGAAATGTTTACATCACATGGTACCTAACATTAGAGCAGGGAGCAATTAAAAAATCCCCAGGCCACCTGGTAATCAAATTCAGCACACTTTCCCTTGGACTGTTGACTATCATAATAGCTAAAGGATTCAATACACACAACCATCGAGCTAAAATCAATTAAAAATCACCGACCAGACTAGGAATCGAACCAGTGGCTTCTTTACATTGGCAAGAAACAAGAATGCTAACCAAAGGACTGTACATTAAAAGCTTGTTTGTTTAATTGAAACACATCAAATTCGAGTTCCTTTCACGGGGGTGGGGGGGGGGGGCGCAATAATAATATTCTCTATAAGTCTTACTAACTATACTCGAAAGTTTGAAAAGTTTGCAATAATAATTTTGAAGAACAAAACTGCTTTCATGCTGAATAGTCAACATTCACGCACAATAAGAAACACAAGGCCAGCACTTTAACCTCTTGAGCTACTCAGCTCCGCAATGAAATTGCTAAGTGCAGAAATTTCAATCCCCACTTTAAACAATTTTTCAAGATGCCAATGTGCCAGAATTTAGTCCTGCAAGCTTTCCTTCATGTGCCAGTAAATCTAACGAAACAAGGCGGACGTATTTGAACACTTTCAAATACCATTGGGCTGAGCTAGAATAAAACCTGCCAAGTTGGGGTTAGAAGGCTAGCGCCTTAACAGTTTGAGCTACTCGGCTCGGCTATTCAATTATTAAGTAGCATAAAAAACACACACTAATAATGATAATAATAATAATTATTATTATTATTATTTGGAGAATCCAACCCAAAACAAATGATACAGTTTTCGTGTTTTTATTGTTGGCGAAAAACATTACAAAATGAGGATCGTGATAAGGTTAACTATGCAGGGAACCACAGCTGAGTACTCTCTAACACTATTGATGAATGATATAAGGAGAAGAAGAAGAGGAGGAGGAAAGGCCGGGATGAGGAGAAGAAGGTGAATAAGAAGAAATCTGTCGCTCTACAAGCTCGTTTCATAGAGATATTTTTAGCACATACTTTTAAATCTTCCTCGGTTTGATATCCCTCTGACCTCCTGCAGAAGGAATTTCCATTCACGGCTGGCCACAACAGTGAAGGAATTATTGTAGGTAAATGATTTTTGCTTAGGAATAGCGAGCAATGTCGAGTTCAGCGCTCTGGTGTTTTTATCATGGTGTTCAGAAAGGCTACGAAATTGTTCATACAAGTAAGATGGGGATTGTAAGGTAAGGATTTGATGCAATGAAGTTAGGGTATGCAGCTTGCGTATGTCTTCAAGGCGTAGCCATCCGAGGTCGACATAAGACTGGGTAAAATGATCTGAAAATTTCAGATTAAATATAAATCTTACACAGGCATTCTGTGCACATCGTAGTTTACCCCGAAGCTCGGTTTTCATGCCTTTGTAAACTACGTCACAATAATCGAATATTGGAAGAACGAGGGTTTCAACTAGTTTCTTCCTTAAACTGAATGGGGAAAGTAAATTTGAAATTGTTCAATAGGTGCAGCATCGCGAAAAATCGTCTACTCACAGATATTCTCTGATCCGTCCACGAGAAGTGCTGTTCAATGACCACTCCGAGACTTTTTAGAGTAAAGCTTGCTTTTGAAGTCATACATGAGGAATGGACATGCAGTAATTAGTGGAAATAAGTCTTGAGTGGGCAACTGCTATGGTTTGGGATGTTTTGGGTTTAAAATAAGTCCATGCTGGGAAGATCATTAGCTTATGGCTTCTAGTGTGCCGTATTCATGTGTGACATATGCTACAGCGCAAACAAAACCAACTAGCACGAGATCCGGAAACATGGCGCCGGAGCAGTTTAGAAGAGGACTGGTTTATAAATGTCGAATACGCAATGAAGTGACTGTGAAGAAAGTACTTTACTTTCATCTCTAAGCGGAGAAAACGTGTATATATGTGTAAATATTGTTAGAATTAAATCAAATGTAAAATGTAGAATGTATGAAAACAAGACGAAACCAAAGACTGAACACATAGGGTAATGCTACGGAGTATAAAATATCGATATTTGTTAATAAGAACGGTAGCGACATCTAGGTGTCAGTTGATGTAAGTAAACACCTAAGATAGAGTTCCACATCTAGTATCTAATTTTGTTATTCTATGACTTGTGTAAAACGTTAAAAGTATTTTTGTTCATTGTTAATATCAATGTGATGGTAGTATGGAAATGATACGTAAAAATTAGAAATTGTATGCAAAAGGAAGTTATTATGGGATATGTATATGCAGTTAAGCGAATGCACCTGGCCTAAAATAACGGTGATATGCTTATGATTGTATAAAGGCCAAGCCATTACAGAAGGAGCAATACGATATATAATACAGATTGTCCGTATCGTAAATAACTTCATACAATCAGAAGTGTATGCGTAATTGATTTACTAGTGGCTCTGTGTGTTGTCAAAGAACTAATATTAACCTTTTTCAGATGTAATCTGCATGAGTCTAAAACTGATGTTGTCAGAAATGTATTCAAGAAGTACTAATTCAAGGAGAATATGGAGTGCTAAATCATGTACGAGTAGGTCCAGCTGAGATGATGGAGTGGTTACCGGGATGGATAACCTAAGCCAGTGATTTATATAACCCTGGCCATTCAAGTCAGTAAATGCTTTCCATTATAATGATGTCTTTTTACTGTGTGCACTTTATTTGATGCAACATGCATCTGTATTTTATTTTAGTTACTAGTTTCTTTAATGTAGGTAGTAATGTATATGTAGTACATGTTCTGAAGTAGTTCGCCAAAACGTAATGGTAATTACACCTCGAGCGGCGTGATATTATGTTATTTGGTATATAGCAATTCTCATATGCGTTTGGCGACTCGGCATTCGAAATGATACGATACCATGCGAGTGAATGAATGGTTATGTTAGTGGATGACTTCGACATCGCTTATATTATGTAGTAGTGCCGTGATTACTGGAAGACACGAGCCTATGTATACATATGTAACAACATTAACATAGAATCAGCATATTTATCGCGAAGCTAACCTTGGTAATGCAGGTAAGTGACAAAAATGTAGTAATGTTGTGAGTAATGACACTAGTGTGAATCAACGTGAGATAATAATAATAATGACAATGATGATGGTGTGAGTGTCAAATATATTAAGTACCTGCGATGATGGTGGTCGTTGTGTTGATGAATAATTCAAGTGTATTAAGTGTTTGTGGTGGTAATAGTTATTATGATGATGAATAATAAAACATGGGGATGATATCGTGATATGCCACTGATGTGTGGGTTAGCTTACATAAAATTTAGTGGTTGAAATAATGAAAAGTGCTGTGCTGTGTGGATTATTTAATAAGATGGGTGGTGACAATGAAGATTTATCTTGATGTCGCTACATAGAACGTATTATTTAATTGCGTTATGCCAGTGTGAAGTTATATAAAGCAAAAGGAGGTGTAACACTCGTATATAAGCTAATGCTAAAATTGTAATGCCCTGGTATAAGATGATGTTAAGGTTATAACACTCTTACATGATTGAATGCTGGGATCGTAATGTTGATATGTAAGTGTAGGCTAAGATGGTAAGGCAGATAATTATTAATTGCGATGAGATGTCGGTCACAATTGTCCTATCGATTATCGTTACGTTTCGGATGTCATATTCAAAATTTATGTCAATCATTAGGGTTTTTAATCGGTATGACGGCGACGTGTTTGAGGCGTGCATAAGGCTTACCACGCGTACGGCTTCGAGGATATATGACGTGATATTAATAAGTTAGATGTTTACTTCATGGACATGGTAGTTTAGTAGATGTAGTAGAGTTGTCGTATGTGGTTTTATTAACATTTGAGTGTATATATTCTTGTCCTTATGTATATTATCTTTGATTATTTATTTTATGCATTAGCATTAAGGTAACATGATCCTCGAAGGTATGCGCGAGGAGGGACGTGTAATTATTGTCGCGTTGAGGCGAACCTCATCAGGACGTACGAGTTAGTTAAGGTGGTGATGATTATTTATTTTAATTAGGTTAGGCATCACATATCAAAAGACATTATTATCAGCTGAATTTGACATGAACGAGATTCTCCTATTGAAAATCAGACATCAAATCAAAACTGAAGGAATAAGAATACCTAAAACTTGTGGAGTAAAAGAAAGAACACGGTCATAATGGTAATTTTCCAGGTTTAGGCATGTTATTGAATAAATATAGATTTAGGTTTGGAATTTCAAATAGCTATTATAAAATGAGGAATGATCAATTTGAAATCACTGCATTATGTTGAATCGGGTATATATTAATTAAATTACGACAGCCGTTTTATGTCATTACCAATTTGTTTTTCGGTAATATTTGAAATCTGGGTTATACTTTGGTTTCGTCTTAACTAGTAGGATCATTTATATTAATAAATATAATTCGATCCAGAATATCTCCATCTTTTCATTATAAAATAGATATACATGGCCTTACTTATGAAATTAATTCAAATTCCAAGATCATATTTCGTATAATCAATTTTAATTCAAGACAAGGTCTCGATTGTTACAAGCATGTCATAAATTATGAAAATAGGTGATGCAAACATAACGGCGATTGGCTTAGAAACTTTAATATAGAAATTTGGTAATAAGCCGCCCGATAGGATTCCGAATCCAATTTTCCACCGTTGATGCGATTTCTATTCACCGGAACATATTAGCTAGCTGAGGCACATACAAAGTCCTGTGATCCTATGAAACAGCCCCACAACAATAAAAGAACCCGTCAAGACCCTGGGTGTAGAGTGCTCCCAATGCTAACCTATGGGGCAATGCCACGAGGAGGGCGTACTAGATGCATGCTAATTTCCTCGATTGCTTCCGGAACGTCTGTTGGTTTTGCATGGATATACAATTGTATGTTGCCAGCAAAAATGTGACATTTACAATGAGTCAGCTGTTTAGCTAAGTCATTGATATAGGCAGAAAGTGGCAAGGGAGCTAGGGTTGACCCTTGTGTTACACCTGTTTTTACATATTGCCACGAAGAAAAGGTACCCTGATTGACGACACTTTGGTGACGTTCACGTAAATAGGCTCCCATCCATTTCAGAGTACTGTAGGAGAACCCTAGGGGATAAAGTTTGGATAGGAGGAACTCATGGTCTACAGAGTCAAATGCTTTGCTGAAGTCCAACAATACTAGAATTGTCAGCTTTTGCTCATCAGTAGCCTCATCACTCACGCTTAGTAAGGTAGTACATGTACTGTGATTTCGTCGGAAAGCTGACTAGTGTGGGTCTAGTATGTCGTGGTCGTTGAGATAGTTCGTGATTTGATTATGCACAATGTGTTCGAGTCCTTTGGCTGTTATAGACAGTATATTAATAGGTCTGTAGTCACTGTTTAGTCTAGGAGATTTTGTTTTTTTGTACAGGATGTACCAGGGTCATTTTACAGACAGTTGGAAATACACTGTTTTGAAGGAAGAAGTTGTATATGAATGTCAATGCTGGAATAATGGTGTCGATAATTTTCTTTATCATTATAATGCATATGTTGTCCACCCCTGTGGATTTAGTTTTAATTTGCAAGAAAAAAGCTTTCACTTGCAGAGGTGAGACATAACTACAATAAAATTTGTCTCTGCCAATGCGTAGTGGGTTGTAATTTGCATTCAAAACATTTTCTTTTGCTTCTTCGTTTAACTGAACATGGGAAGACATTAAGTGATTATTGAATTCATCAACAGAAAACTCCAAATCGTCTACCTTGTTCGGTTTATTTAGTCCGAATTGTCGGATTGAATTCCATAAGGTACCGGGTCTTACGTGAGGTTTTATAAGGTCATGGGCGTACGATAGTCGAGCGTTTCTTACTGTATCAGCTGTTTTAATACATAGTCATTTGTAATAAAGTTTTCCTCTGTCGGGTAATGTTTATATTTCCTATGAGCTGCATCCCGCTTGGCCATCATTACTTCTAATATTTTTTATCCACGGAGGAGTCTTTTAAAGATGCGTGCTGTTCATAGAGGGGCGTGTTTGTCAAAAATGTGAAATATCATGTTATTGAAAGGGTTGACCATGTTGTCAATGTAAGTTGTATGAGTTATCTCCTGCCACAGCATCGAAATAGCGTCTTTCAATAATTTTTCGATGTCAATATGGCTATAGTCTCTGTAAGTCACATATGTAGGTTTATGTTTGGGGTATTGCAGTGCGTAAGACATAAAGATAATGTCATGGGCTGACAGTCCGGGAGGAGATATCTGGCCATGATGTAATACTCTGTCAGGGTTGTTCGTTACTACTACGTTCAGTAGTGTGTGTGAAGTTTTAGTGTGGTGAGTGGGAGAAAGTAGGAGGATCGCCATACCGCATGCCAGAAACATGTTCAATAGATGGGTGGTTTTGGAAGGATCTGAATCTGGAAAGTTTGTATTGAAGTCTCCCATCATTATAACATGTTTGTACATAGGTTCTGTTAAGATCTGTCTCTAAGTCATTCAGACGGTGAGCTTTAGGTGGCTTGTATACAGCACCTACTAAGCATTTCACAGTAGAGACCTGTATCTCTATGAACATGTACTCAGGTTTTCGCTCATACGGTTGAGGAGACTGACAGATAATTTGAGGTATCAAGCACGAAGAGACAAAGCACAGACCCCACCTCTCCCTTTGCCAAGTCTCTCATTCCTCAGAAGGCAGTAGCCAGGTAATTCCAGATTCTTAGCCTGCTGTTTGACTTTGAACCAACTTTCATTGCATAAGATTATATCAAAGGACAGTAGTATGAAAATCGCTTTTAGTTCATGTATACGAGCTTGAGAAACTAAACTCTTTGCATTAAGGTGACATGTGAAGTGCACTTTTATGTCTATTTAGGGCTGACTGGAGAATGTGTGTTACAGCTTCAAGGAGTGGGGATTGGGTCAATGGACTAGCAGGTAGACAGGTTGAAGGGATGGATTGGGAAGGGGAAGTGTGACAAGGGAAAGTATTGCTATGGTCATAGGGAATACGGCTGTGGTATGCATTGCCAATTAGTAAAATAAAATTAATTAGAACACAGCATGTGACTATATCCTATGAATGGTCAGCAATGAACATATTTTAGATAGTGTAATTGTCTGTAGTAGTAATAATATTAATAATAATAATACTGTGCAACAGCAGATTAGGCATACAGAATACGCAAGTAGGAGCTTATTTTACGTAGTGTTGGTGTGAGATCTATGTGGACGTAATATGGAGGCCTAACTTAAGTTAGAACCAGTTAGGAAAATTAATAAAAAGGGTAAGTAGATGGACAGGTGGTAGGATCAGAAGGGAGATAAGCAAATAGATATTTAGATAAATAGATAAATAAATACAGTAAATGGATAGATAAGTAGAGAGCTAGATACATAGATAAAGCAACTTGAAAAAACTAGGTTCTCAGCTGTGACTTATGTTGAAAGATGGGAGTGGACACACATTGCCAAGTGATAAGGCAGCACTGCAACAGAAGCTTATGCCATAGGAAGTTCCATTAACTGGCACACTCTTAATTTCATCCCGTCGGCATTTTTGATTACGATGTCTCCTGAGTAAGTCAAAGTGTTTGTACAACCAAAATGCAGAATTGCCATTTTAAAGATGGACATTCTGATGGCCATTAGATCTTCATGGATTTTCGTGGATGAGCCTTTCAGTTTTCTTTTCCTAGTGAAGATATCCTGACATGAGCTATAGGACAAAAATTTCACTAGGAGAGGTCTCATTTTCCCTGGTGATCGAGGTCCTGCTCCGTGACACCTATCAATGCCATTAAGTCTAACATCTACACCTACTGCTTTGCACACGTTCAGCGCTGGTTCATCACAGCTTTCGTTCGAACATTCAGGGATGCCAAAAATTCTTACATTACTGCTGATGTATTGCTCCAATGAATCACACTTGGCATCCCTATCCTTCTTCAGTTTGTGGATTTCTGTCTCCTTCTTATCAAGTTTTTTAGGTAACTCTGAAAGTGTTCTGATATTAAATTTTAAACTTTTTTCAAGTTCTTTTATGACCACTTCTGTTATGCAGGTCAAAATGGCCTGCACAATTTTTTCAAGGAAGCTGTCCGAATTAATGAAGTCGTCCACACACACTTCATGAGGCAGCATATGTTGGCAGCACTGGTAGTGGCTGGGCTTCAAACTCCATTGTTTCGGTGGGCCATTTTCTTTACAATGAAAATTTGGAACAAAAAGAAGATCAATACCGACAAAGCATGTGGGTATATACAAATGTAACATTTCTGCAAGTTTTTATCACTTCCACTGCTGTATAACACCTTCAAATCAGTTGATTACTGTGGAGCCTCATTCACTCACGTCCGTCACCAAACATTTCAACAGATAGGTTAGAAACTATACATGGTGCGGCCTGAACGGTGTCCTGATGCATTATACATTTACACAAGGATTACCTACATCAGTACGTTTAATAATTGTAATAATAATAATAATAATAATAATAATAATGAGCACTAGAATGAGTATTAAGTTTCAACGAATTTCACACTTTCCTGCATTCTTGTTGTTGTTGATGCTTGTTGTTTTAAGCGGCCTAACATCGAAGGTCATCGGCCCATTTCCTGCATTCAGTCAGTGTTTTTTGTCAGTATATACATTTTACGAGGTAGTGACTATCGCACATGTCATTTAAAAGTAAACAAACAGTCATCCGTTGGGTTGTGGTATTTTGTCTATACGCAAATTTTGTTGTGGAAGCAATGTATTTAAGTGATTAGAAAATTGAGAACGCAATGTAGGCCTTGCCATTCCCCAACAACACAGAATATATAATAGTAAGCAGATGAAAACATTGAAAATTCGATTGATCAGTCGATCAATCAGTCGATCAATCATAGTCGCTACTGCTTGCTATAGTCTATCCATATAGCTACTGATGCTATTGGTTACTTCACATTCAAGATCACACTTGTTTTCTTTAATGTTTATTCAGATTTATTTACAATTTATTCCTGGCATAAAAGACATACCCAAGATTAATGTTATAAAAATTGAAACATGTGCTTCTATTAATGGATAAACATGGTATGACCATTTCATCTGGTAGAAGAGCGAATTTCGAGACTTTTTTATGAAATCCCTGTTATTTCGTGGATTTCCTGCTATTTATTGAATTCCCTGACATTCCCCGGTTTCTCGTATGGGCGAAACTCTGTTAAACCTATTTTGGATGGTGAGGCCAGTCTTCTTTTTTTTTTTTTTTTTTTTGTAGAAGTGAAAAGATGTTCATGAATGTGTGTTAATGTGTATGTCTTTACTAGCTGATGTGATAACCTCCTCCTGTCTTATTAGTCAAATGGGGACGCTCATGCTTGAAGTTGGCTACAGCTTCAATGTTGAAATTTACTATTGAGGGATGTGTGGTAAAGAATCTGTAACGAGAGGAGGGTAGGAAGATATTCAAGATTAGGAAATAAGGGTTAAATTTGACAAAAAACGCTGTGTATACATTTACTTACCCCCTCGACCTTTCTGGTGTTAACTAGTTGCCTTTGCAGCATCAGAACAAATGACACTTGCACATCTTGTATTGTATCTGTGTGGCATTTAGGGAACGGAGTGTGGCGGAGGAGAGGAGATGGGCGGAGCATTGAGCTTATGCAGTGTTGGCTGTAGGCTGAACATTTACACCGATAATGGCAAAACTTCTTCGGAGCAGCTAAAGAAATCAAGGCTTTCTCGCAAAACAACCCTCAGAAAACCAACTCTTCACACAACTGCAGGCATGAGACTGACATGGCATTTCATCCCTCCTGCAGCAACACACTTTGGTGGAATCTGGGAAGCAGCTGTCAAGAGTCTGATATATCACCTCAGAAGAGTGATGGATTCTTATCGCTTCACTAACAAAGAATGGACCACTCTCATAACACATATATCCTTTCATCAAACATATTTTAGACGTGCCTTAATTGTGTAAATTGGAATTTGTGAATTTAGACATGTCTTAATTGTGCAAATTGTCATTTGTGAAATTACAACAAGTCTCCTCATATTTATAACACATGTTCCTCTATGTAGCACTTTGACTAGAGTGATCAGGATCGTGATTTTTATTCCTTAGGAATGAGATCATGGCTGATGATGCCCATGCAATGGGCAAAACATGTCTCCTTAAATTAGTATGACAAGATCAAAATCTTAATATTAAGAACCCAACGTGTACTGAATACATGGATTTCAATAAACTTTTGTAACATTGTTGAATTAATGTACATTTTAACACGGTCCAGTCATGAGATTTGTGACATATAATTATCTGAGATTGTTGTAAACAACCCATGGAGTGAAATTAAAGTCCACTGTTTGTATCAGAGATGAACCCTGCATACAAATGTTAGACTAATGCTGTGTAGGAAACTATCAACTCATATAAAGACTATACATCCAATCATACATAAGGAAGGCCATCTTCTTGTCGGTGGAAGACTGCACAATACTCCAATACTAGTGGACTGGAAGAATTAGAAATTCTGCTTCAACTCACAAATATAATTATGATGGCAGAACACCTTCATCTACTTCATAATGGCACTCAACACACTGAGAGAAAAGTTTAGGATCTCATCAGCAAAGGGGACTGAACGAAGCCACACTCATACACATCTCAAGTGTTCTAAGTTGAATGCAGATAACTCAGAACAATTAATGCAAAATACACAAAAGGTGCCTCTAACCCTGACATACCCATTTGTTATAACTAGCATAGAGTATGCCTGCCCAATTCTAGTAAAAAATCGTGCGAAATCTACCAAGGCTGTCTAAATAGACATGATACCTGATCTCACCACTACAACATTTCTCTCCGCACTTTATCGACTTAGTTCTCATAGAGGTCAACTCCTGAATATTTACAGCAATAATGGAACAAACTTCTTTGGAGGAGCTACAGAAATCAAGGCCTTTCTACAAAACAACCCTCAAAAAACCTACTTTTCACACAACTTCAGGCATGGGACTCAAGTGGCATTTCATCCCTTCTGCAGCACCACACTGGTGGAATCTGGGAAGCAGTTGTCAAGAGTCTGATATATCAGCTCAGATGAGTGATGGGTTCTTATCGCTCCACCAACAAAGAAGGGACCATTATTACAACACATACTCACATCCCCTCACCAAAGCTAAATGATGACCCTTTTGACACTTCCTACCTAACAACATCCCATTTCCTTATAGGAGAGCCAATTGCTTCACTCTCTGATCATGATTATACAACCTTGCCCACAAGGCTATACTTTCAGCAGCTAACCCAGAACTCCCAGAAGAGATGTTGAAATGAATATCTCAATAAATGGGCAATGAAATATCCCATAGCAACATAGTCAAACTGAAAGAAGATGACACGAATGCTATGAAGTGGACGATGACAGTGATCTAATATGTATCCTGGTAATACCAATATAAATGGTCCGTTATTGAACATTTGGACGGACCATTTATATTGGTATTATAAATTTACTCATTCGGAACAAATGTTTGAGGTTCACTATGGGAATCAACAATCAACATATCCTGGTACTGACGAATTTATTCACGTAACGAAAGTTCAGGTGAGTAACGGTGAACTTACTAGCCCTATTCACGAACACTATCCCTTACGAACTACGAAACATAAAGGCAAGATAACTCTTGAATCGCTTATCTATTCCTTGCATGTTGAAGTAATATTGTTCCGGGATTATCTGTGGAACGCAGAGAGGTGAAAAAAGGTGTCGGCTTTGAATGGGTCTATCTACGATATCAAAGATTAATTTAAACATTAAAATAAAGGTTATATTTCTTTTCAGATCTCAAACTTAACAAAAAAATTTCACTAGCTGAAGGAACAAAATGTCAGATACAAAATAGCAAACAAAAATAGAAACGTAAGGGTTGGAAATTACAAGTTTTGAGCTTCCAGCTCCAATTTACAAGTTTACAACTTCACTAATGTTGTGTTTGTTTAGATAACGAGAGATATCCCCCAAGACACAGTTCAAGAGCACCTTGCTCCATAGGTTACACGTACAGCCTTCCGAAGGCCCCCTCAATATTACACCAATATCACGAAAGAGTTTACATGCTCTTTAAATTCAACCAAGGAGGCTATGCTCAAACCTTACAATTTCTTGCCTCTTAAGGCACAACATACAATTTACAATTCCTTTACACAGGGGTATCTATTACCCATACTACTGGGCCTTTGTGGAAAAGAAGAACAGGATAAAATACTGGCCCAAACTCAAAATGTATGGAGCCGTACACTTGCTCTCCTCTAAAACCAAGATTTAATACCCTACTTGGGCTTGTGGCCCGATGATGCAGAGGCTAGGGAATCCCACACTACTGAGTGAATAGAAAAAGAAGTTAATGAGTGATTTACAGGAGGAAAAAAAGTTACAAAATCATAGTCACTTCAAGATAAATTGAAGGAGAATTTGAGATGGTAAAGAATTCTCCATTCACCGATTTACAGTTTAAGTCTGTATGAAATTTTACATTAGCAGAAAGAAAGTTTACGTTATAGAAAACAGATGATTACATAGTTAAATATAAGAACCTACCCCTCGGGTGAGTTTGCGGAAATAGATACAGAGATAAAAAACTGGTGGTTTTTACCTGGGCTGATGTACTTCCTGCCGAACACTTAGGCACACCGCCTCCTCTATTAACACACACACTCAGAAATTTGAAGAGTTTAGACGAGGTAACTAGAAAAAGCCGCGGCATTTATACCCGAGGGGAGGGTTCGAGAAGGCATCGGACTAAATCCGACCACACCCTCTCAATTTATTGGATACTCAAGTAGATACAAGAAGCTTATGATTGGCCAAAAAATAAATACAGAAAATTTGTGATTGGCCAGACTCCAAAGCTGGCAGGATGAGAAGGAAGTGTTGCAAACCATGAACTATCAAAATACATGAAAGTCGATTTAGATGAGAAAACTTATAAACACAAGACTTCTTTAAATCATTAATTATTACACCTTGCACCAGAGTGCATGACTTCAGTTTTTTGTACAGACATCTATGGAGAAAAGTTTAAACTTCTAGATGTACACCAAAACAAAACAAAGAAATCCAGTCAGTTTAAGTAACTTTAAATTAAAATATTACTCAGTTATTCAGTAGTGACATCTTCTGATTACTACTTTATGCATTAGCAGTTTCAAGTTTTGTTCAATAGATAGTGTTCCTTAAGGCACTTCTATTAAATGTGCGGGGTTGAGGTGTACTTCCTGGTACAAATATTATAAGTCAAACTGGACAAGTAACACCACAGACCACATTAGGGAGAATAACAATATTTTTCACTTCCCAAGAGATGGCTGCAATGTGTGTGGTATACAAGCGAATGCTGACAGTAAACACGCATATAACCTACAACTTGTATGAACAAATTATCTATAAATCAATAATTAATATAATCAATAAGATAACAAAGTTGTTTCATTTGGAATCAACTAGTAAAATATCCTGTAACAGTAACAAAACAATGTATCTTTCAGCTACTTTGTGTTCAAAACTAATTAACAAATTCAAAAGTATTAGTAGGAATGATGCCAGCTACCAAATGACATAGAGTAGAGTCTTTGGAATAATCCTAACTGCTGCACAATTCATAACGCAAGATTGTGGAACAACTTGAAGGAAAAGTGAAAACTAGGTATGTAAACAGCCATCTCGTAAAAAAGTATATTATCAGTAGGACTGTCAATCATGTGCACTAAAAGGATGGATCAAACCCCGGTATCTGTTGAGCCACTTTCTAACCTTTTCTATTATCTGACGATGGCCTATCAAATTATGTACATTACCTCAAGAGAGTTTTCCTGCGATGACCCTGGCTCTGTTAACTCTGATTTAACTTCTTCTTTCAGAGCTATCACTTCTGATACATGTTCAAAATTTTCCTGTGGAAAATAAGATATATTAGGTATGCTCATAACACACATCTACAAATACTGTCACTAACAAATGAGTATATTAATTCATTGATTTCCAGTATTACAGTTACTTTCAGAATTTCACTGATGTTTACGGATGATTTCTACCAGCAGAGAACTGTTATAACCAAAGGCTGTACTGAGAATGGTGTTACTATTCTTGCCCACTCCTTATGTCACAGAAAGGATGAGATGGAGAACAAAATATAAAATGCAAAATATTTTCTAGCCATATCAGAAGATATAATACCAGGGATGGAATTGGGGCCATCTCACACAGAATTTGGAAGGAAGCAGCGATAGGCATAAACACTAAATTGTATGAACTGTTTTCATATGTACAATCATATCAATCAAATCATAAAAGTTGTGTGAACTAATTAGAAGCGTTACAACTGTTCTAAATAATTTTTTGTTCTCAGCATACAGTTTGTTTATAGACAGATTAAAATACCTTGAAATAATGGAATCATATTCTCTACTCTGGTTTTGCTAAGATCACAGGGGCTACATAAACCATTAAGGCAGTTCTGTTTCAAATAGCATATATCAATGCTTCCAAGTTTAAAATGAAAAAAAAATAAACATAAATGAAGCAGACTTATCACAGTCATATACCAGCAAAATATGTGATGTAGCCCAAAGGAAAAGCAACTAGAAATGAAATATTTTACTACTATAAGCATGTTATGTAGTGTTCTGTAAGGAGCTAAGGGGATGAGAACACCGTCAGTGGAGAATCAGCAGTGTTGGAGTGTATATCTGCAGTTTCAGAAGATCCCTTATGATCTACGACAAAACATTTAAATTTTTCACTTGGATTCATAAAACCTTGTCAACAGTAAAGGGGGGGAAGGGACTGAGAATGAAAGCTCATGTTTTAATATAAGTTAACCTACTACTAAAAGTGAATTAAAGTATCAAGTTCTACAATACACCAACTTAACGCATTCAACATAGAAGAGAACAGTAGCTGAACTAAGGAATGGATAAAAATGATGAACAAAGAGGACAGGGAAATAATGAAAAAGAGGAAAGAAAAACTCTGTTTAATGTGCCTTAAGAGCCTTAAGAAATTCTTCTCAGAAATCCTGCATTCTAGAGCCCTTAGACATGGTTCTCTATATAACATAGGCTGACCTGCATTTGAGGAATAAAATGAGCTAATCACTACTCAGCCTTTTTGAATGAATTCAACGCCTGAGCAAAATACTTATTTTGAGATAAGTATATTCAGATTTTGAGCTATTTTATCCCTCACATGTCATAGGCAAATCTGCTCTTTCTTCAACACACATAATATCTTCCAGCACATTGTGGATGTGAGGGTAACCCAGAATAATCACACCTGTGTTGACTTTTTGTTTAGCAGACTGGCGTATCGTCTCAAAAACACTAACGAATGATTTGTGATTTAACTTCTTCTACACTAATTATGGTAGGAGTAATCATTTTTTACATGTGGTGCTAATGGTGGTGCAGTACTGTTGGAGAATATTAGTTTTAAAATCAATACAATGGGCCAACCATCCTCTATTATAATCGGAGGGGGAAAATAAAAGAGGTGCATTCCTACAGGAAAGTTATTTAGATACTGACAGTAAAAAGTAGAGACTAATCCAACCACAACCTTAAGTTCCTAAGAGTTGGCAGCTTTGTGTAGCATGTTGTGGTGTATTCCAAGACAAAGAAACAAAACAGAGTCATACTACACTTAGATGTCCATGCAGCAAATGGTGACTGCTGGTGTTAATATTGGGGAAGCACATAGTAAATTATACCTCTGTCTGAACTGCTAAGAGTAAGTTTCTATAATGTTATCTGGAATGAGACTTACAAGTGATGCATTTGTTGTTCCTTCAAGCCCGGCTGGTTCCTCTTTGATCTTTATTTCCAGGTCCATTTCGTACTGCAACTGAAGTAGAAGGTACTGGGATTGTTGATTACTTCCAATGACCTTACACTGAAACATAAGCCAGACAAATATATTACCTTGTTGATGCCATTGCTACTTATGTTGTTTGTCAACAGACTAAGCAACAAGCTTGTAATTTTACATGACCATCATATTATGATCATAATGAAGAACTCAGAATTTGATATGCCTGTTGATACTGTGATCATAGCTAAGGACCTCAAGTTTTCTATGACTGATACTTCGATCATAGCTAAAGGCGTGTAGTTTTACATGACTTCTAAAACAGTGATCACTTAAATAGGATATATACGTTAACATATCTGCCAATATCAAGATCATAGTCAAAGGACCCCTAGTATTATATGACACCATATATCATACAGTTTTATATGGAACTGAAACCGCAACAAGATGACCTTTCTTATTAAAAATCCAATGCGCATCGCTTGTGATCGAAATGCACAAAACTTCTAGAAAATTAAGTGACTATTCCGTTTGCATATCACTCTGATCACCTGGGTCCATATCTTTAAATCTTCCTACAATTTATGAAAACCTATAACTTGTTTTCCGGTCATTGACCAGGTCAGGGATGGAATGAATGAAGAAGATAAAGGCTATTAGTATGATAGGGTCGCCACTCCCAAAGTGATTTATTAATGACTGATAGTTGCTATGAAATGAGAATGGAGTGTGTTGCTGGAATGAAAGATGACAGGGAAAACCGGAGTACCCGGAGAAAAACCTGTCCCGCCTCCGATTTGTCCGGCACAAATCTCACATGGAGTGAACGGGATTTGAACCATGGTATCCAGCGGTGAGAGGCCGACGCGCTGCCGTCTGAGCCACGGAGACTCCCTTCCTACAATTTATATCCTTTGCAATTAGTTTCAAAACTAACTGAACAAGATGACAACTCTTTGAGATTTGTTCTATCAAAATTTTCCTTCTCAGGATCAAATTCTCTCAAAACATTCTCCCCTCATCCAGCTGATTCACTATTTCTTTATTTGAGACATTTTCTATCAATCTGATAATCAAGAACTTCTGATATCATGGCCATTCAAAGGATTCAACTCTGTGTTTTCGGCATCCGTGTTTCACTTCCATATGGTGTCGTACTCCATATTCAGTGTAAACATAATTTTAAAATTTTTCAATCTGTGAACCTAACGAACGTGATGGAGAACAGATGGGAATTTAGGCTGGATTCAGTGATGATATTTATCAATATTTACAAGGCATGTGTTAGTGTACCATGGCACGTGATCTCCGATGCATTGATAAAAAAAGGGCAGGGAGAGGAGAACCAATTATAAAAGCCAAGAAAGACAAGTGAGTAAGTAGTATGAATACTACGATGGGACAAACTATCTGGTTCAAAGTAGAAACAGGACTTCAAAAAGGATGTGTTTTATCCCCTCCAATCTTCACTACAGTCATGGAAGAAATCCACAAAAGTATACAAACAATGGGAACCAAGAAGGCATCTCTGCAGATGACACAGTAATATGCGGAGAAGATGAAATGGAAGCACAAGAACAAGACACTGTATGGAATTAGGAGATAGAGGAATATGGAATGAAAATAAGTATGGAAAAGTGTATGATAGTAGTGGTGTCGAGAGGTAATAGAGAAGGAAGTGGGAATATTGAAGTAAATGGAAGACCATTAGAAGTTGTGGAAAAAGCTTCAAGTATTTGGGGAGAATAATTGCAGAAGATGGGAAAATATATTAAGAAATTGGAAAGAGAATTGAACAAGCCAATGAGTTTTACTAATGTGTGAGATGTATAGTCTGTACCTGGGACGTCCGAAAGATATATGAGAAAATTCTGCACCCAATGTATTACAAAACAATTTTGACATCTGCATCAGGAACATGGACAACAATAAAACATGATGAAAGCAGAATGCAAGAGGCCAAGATGAAATTCCTTAAGACAAATAATAGGGAGGGCAAGAAGGGATAAAGTCAGAAACATAGACATCAGTGAGAGGGTTGGATTCCCTGAACTGAAAGGCAAGATAGAGTCCCGTAAGCTAAAATATCCGATCGCCGGGCCACGTGTACAACGCAGCCCCCAGCCAAGTTCGACCTACGAGGAGGTTATGGGATTGCTCGACGTACGCTGCGGGGTCCACCAACAGAGAGCAACCTACCGAGTCCAGTCGCAGGAGAGGACTCAGCGCACAGATATAACGCCCCGGATAATCGACGCCGAGATCGAGCGACTAGGCGACGTGACTGTGGAAGAGTTATCGCGAGGTGACACCAAGCTCGAGGCGGCTGACGCCTGTAAGAAACTACGTGGCGCTGAGATCCGTCCAGGGAGGACGATCGGCAAGAAACAGAACTAGGAAGAGGCTCTGATGATGGCCCACGAGACAGCGGCAGCGACTGCAACGGCACGGCTGGAGGGACCCCTACTAGGAGAGGGAGCAGCAATGGAAGACGAACCGATGACCAACGAACGAGGATGCCACCTGACTAGGACACTTGTTCCGGCACGAAGCTGCGTGTCGGTACGAACACCAAATTCCGCACCCCGGAAGAAGAGGAAATCCAGCAGGCCTAAATCTGGGACGAGCAAACCAGTCCCCGGCATCGCACTAGAGAACTACGAAGGCGCTCAAGCCCTGAAAATAGACGCGGATGTGGACGAAAAGAAAACCACCAAAGATCCGGCTGCCACGCGAGGACTTGCTGATCGTTACCAACGGGAACGAGGACACCGTCGACCGGACCCAGCGGATCCCCCATGGGAAGGTGGTGGCCAACCGAACAAACTGTATTGCAGCAAAACGTGGAGGGGGCAATGTAATGGTTGTAGAGGCCGCCATGCTAACTCGCTACGCCCCGGGGCGTCACCCATCGCCCCTTCCCCTTTACGCTCGAGCGCGCCAATCCGCGAGCAACACTCAAGCGCTGGGTCGGCCCATCTCACTTCTATCCGTGGTCGCGCCGCAGCGAACTACGGAAACGACCGGAAGATTAATCTGGAGTCTTCTATTTCGCGAGGTTCCTCGATCCATCGAACATCCGGACTATTCCAGAAGGGCTGGCGCAGGTATAAAAGAGCAGTTACTTGCCTACAGTCAGTTAGTCAGTGAGAGCTAGTCAGTGCGAATTGGAGAGTGACAGTTAGTGAGTGAGTGAGTGGGAGCGAGACTGAGATCGCTGGAGAGCAGTCAGTAATAGACTGACAGAGTGCAGCCTGATCGATTATCTGTCTGTCGGAGCCGACGACTCGTTCCTGTCTTCCTGATATCGTGTGTGTGTGTCCCTTGAGACTGGCTGCTGGAGAAGAACCTGGAGTGTTCTGGAGCGGCGAAGAAGGGAATACTAGGAGACGACGTGTGAAGACTGCGGAGTTCAACGGGTTGAGTGAACAGCGGATACTATCCCGACCTGCGAGGCTGACGACCGTGACAGCGCTAACGAGTGTGACTGAGTGGCTGAGAGAGTGTACTGTAAATAATCGATGACTCTGTGCGTGTGTGTGTGTCATTGTAGATGGAACCTAAGAGAAACTAAGAGAGAGAGCGCGCGAACCGTAAGTGTACTTGTGTAACTTGTAACCTCGGCTATCGTCTGTGTGTGTGTGTGTGTGTAAATCTGTAATTATAGTGCTTAGTTAATAAATCTTAGAAATAGGTTGCTACCAGGTGCTGTACGCATTTATTTACTTAGTTACCCCGCCAACACGTTACAATAGTATTAATTGTATTGCATATGTGGGGTAATAAATATACTCCTTTTGTAAACTAAGTGATATACCACTTAGCCGAGCAGCTCGTCTTCTTTCTCCCAATTCTTCAAAGCCCAAACTTTGCAACATTTTTGTAACGCTACTCTTTTGCCGGAAATCAACCACAACAAATCGATGAGCTGCTTTCCTGTGGATTTTCATTCCATGAATCAGATAATGCTGGTGAGGGTCCCATACACTGGAACCATACTCTAGTTGGGGTCTTACCAGAGAATTATATGCCCACTTCTTTATATCCTTACTACAACCCCTAAACACCCTCATAACCATATGCAGAGATCTGTACCCTTTATTTACAATCGCATTTATGTGATTACCCCAATGAAGATCTTTCCCTACATTAACACCTAGATACTTACAATGATCCCTAAAAGGAACTTTCACCCCGTCAATGCAGTAATTACAACTGAGAGGACTTTTCCTATTTGTGAAACTTACAACCTGACTTTTAACCCCGTTTATCAACATACCATTGCCTGCTGTCCATTTCACAACATTATCGACGACACTTTGCAGTTGCTCACAATCTTGTAACTTATTTATTACTCTATACAGAATAACATCATCCACAAAAAGCCTTACCTCTGATTCCACTTGTTTACTCATATCATTTATATACAAGAAAACATTAAGGTCCAATAACACCGAATTGAGGAATTCTCCTCTTAATTATTACAGGATCTGGTAAAGCTTCTCTGAGATCTATTTTCTAGAAATATAGCTACCAATTCAGCCATTCTGTTGTCTAGTCCAATTGCACTCATTTTTGCCAGTAGTCTCCCATGATCCACCCTATCAAATGCTTTAGACAGGTCAATCACAATACAGTCCATATGACCTTCTGAATCCAAGATATCTGCTATATCGTGCTGGAATCCTACAAGTTGAGCTTCAGCAGAATAATCTTTCCTAAAACCGAACTGCCTTCTATCGAACCAGTTATTAATTTCACAAACATGTCTAATATAATCAGAAAGAATGTCTTCCCATAGCATACATACAACGCATGTCAAACTTACTGGCCTGTAATTTTCAACTTTATGTCTATCACCCTTTCCTTTATACACAGGGGCTACTATAGCAACTGTCCATTCATTTGGTATAGCTCCTTCAAGCAGACAATAATCAAATAAGTACTTCAGATATGGTACTCTATCCCATCCCATTGTCTTTAGCATATCTCCAGAAATCTTATCAATCCTAGCCGCTTTTCTAGTTTTCAACTTTTGTATCTTATTGTAAATGTCATTGCTATCATATGTAAATTTGAATACTCTTTAGCATTAGTCTCCTCCTCTACCTGGACATTATCCTTGTATCCAACAACTGTTTATTGTTCCCCAGGTGGTACAAAAATTGTCTATGTTGAATACCTCGAGTAGTGCCTCAGGGAATTCATTTCACCCAATAGCAGTGTTTTTTAGTCACTTTGTGATACTTCACTGTAAATGTAAACTTACTGCACTAACAATGAACACCACAATTTCTCCTACAGGTAATATATAAACTTTGTTACTGTGGCTAATTGAGTCGATTCTTACACATTGCCGGGGAACAGATTTCTATCTAAACACATATCTATTCAGGAAACTATGCTCAATAGTATTTTGTATATTTCAATGTAGGGGACACTACTGAAATGTGCTGTGTTTACTTGTTCTGGCCATCACAGGTTATTCTATTAATATGTTATTAGCTTTACTTTCAAGCAACTACTTTTACAGCTTCCACAGCCAGAATGTATTCCTGAGGATTGTTCTTCCATTCCTGCTAGCAGTTTAATGTTGCACTAACAACTCCAAGGGAAAGGGATTAGATTAGGTACGCAGCAGCTTTAATTAAGGTTAATTAATGACAAAATGGGGAACACGGAAACGTTTTCCAGGGCTGCAGATCCTAGGATTCGACACCATGCAAACTCACCGCCACTCGCCCCTGATAATCTTCTACACACCAATAAATCAGAGAGGCAGCCAACTGTTACCTACATCATCACGAATAAAAACCGGATGTAGCTGCTGTGGGATAATGATATCATACTGAAGAATCTCCATAACAACACTGATATAACAAGATACAGATATCCTAAATGTAAACATTTCAAGATTTGGAACCCTACTGCCATATGTCGCAACCTGTAGTGTAAAGAAAACAATAATTAAAATTACACACTACATACTGAATTTCTTTCTGAAACTACCATCCGCAATCCTCATCTGCGTAGCTCTTCAGAAAAAGATCGTCATTTCACTAAATTGAGATATATTGCTGCTACACACATCTTGCAGGTACTTGCAACGCACAGGCTGGGAGTTTTTTTAAAAAGCAAGCTAGATATATGCGTATTCATTTTGAATGCTTAATTAAAAATAAAATTTAAGAAAATTAATAAAATTAAATAGTAAAAATTAGGAGAATGCTGAAACTGAGAAAGATTAATATTAACTTCTAATATTCTCAATTGAGATCTATATATTTAGCAAAAGTATATGACTGAACTTACCGACAATATGTTACTGGTTGTGAACACAGTGTAGAATGATACAAATCACAATTCCTCAAAGAAGAAAATCCGTAAATCACTTAACGGAATACCTGTAGAATTGGCTATTACGCGCTTTATATAACAACATATCAGCCACTTCGAAACAAAACCGGATATTTGAATGTTGATAAATCACCTACAACAAACTCTTGAAGAACAAATTTGATTTGCAACAGTCAGTAGATCAGGCTGAATTTAGGAAAGGATGTATTGCTAATGACCACTGCTGAGTATGCGACACTTCTTCTGCTTCTGAATCTGCTTGAAATGTGAATGGGCTTGTTATATCACCCAGTTCCAATACCTGTAATAAATCACACCGTAACACTCATATACAGTATACCAAAATACACAACTGTGGGGAGAGTTGTAGTTTAACATATTCGTAATGTCTACAATTGCAGTATGCGACAATGGGTGCAATGTCCCGCTAAGTCTGGCTCAAGGAGGATATGTAAGAGAGAAGGAACCTCTCCAGGTGAAAAAGGGAATACCGGTACCAAAGCAGGTCCATAAGTCTTAAGGAGTGTTATGCCATGGAAGGAGGGATTAACTGACTGAATTTTAGATCCAATTATTCGTACACTAGGGGAAATGAAATCGTCCGGCTTTTATACATATATACATGCATTTTAATTATAGTCCGTTATGCCTTCCAGCGTTCAGTCTGCAAGCCTCTGTGAATTTACTGTACGTCGCGACAATCCTCTATTTGCAACTAGTGCCGTGACCTCATTTAATTCTATACCTCTTATCTTTAAATCGTTAGAAACTGAGTAAAACCACTATCATCTTGGTCTCCCTCTACTCCTCTTACCCTCCATAATAGCGACTATTATTCTCCTAGGTAACCTATCCTGCTCCATTCGTCGCACATGTCCCCTCCACCAAAGACGATTTACGCGTAGTTTCATCTATCGAGTTCATTCCTAAATTCGGCGTAATCTGCTTGTTCCGTGTACTCTCCTGCCATTGTTCCCACCTGTTTGTAAAATCAATAATTCTCGCTACTTTCATGTCTTGTACTCCTAACTTATAAATAAGATATCCTGAGTCCACCCAACTTTCGCTCTCGTAAAGCAAAGATGGTCTGGAAACACACCGATGTAAAGACAGATTCGTCCAGGAGCTAACTTCCTTTTTACAGAACACTGTTGATCGCAACAGCCAGCTCACTGCATTAACTTTACTACACCTTGATTCAATCTCACTTACTATATTACCATCCTGGGGGAACACAAAAAAAACTTAAAATTATCTACCTCTTCCAGCTTTGTATCACCAATCTGACATTCAATTCTGTTGACTTTCTTACCTACTGACATCAATTTAGACGTGGAGAGGCTAATTGTCATACCATACTCATTGCACATATTTTCAAGTTCCAACACTTTAGACTGCAGGCTTTCGGCACAACCACAATCTGCCATTAAGACGAAGACGTCAGTAGAGGCCAGGCTGCTTACTACATTTCCACCTGCCTGAATCTCTCCCTGCCAATTTATACCTTTCAGCAGATGATACACGTAAATTACGAAGAGCTAATGAGAAAGATTACAGCCTTGTCTAACCCCTGTAAGCATCCAGAACCAAGAACTCATTCTACCATCAATTCTCACTGCTGCCCAATTGTTATCACAAATGCCTTTGATTGATTCTAATATTCTACCCTTAATTCCATAGCCCCTCAGTATGGTGAACATCTTTTCCCACGTTACCCTCTCATATACTTTCGCTAGATCTACGAAACATAAGCACAACTGTCTATTTATCTCGTAACATTTTTCAATTACCAGGCGCATACCGTACTGAAAGTCGGATCCTGACAGCTCCTCCGTGGTCTGTAACCACACTGGTTTTCATCCAACTTCCTCTCAACAATTGATCACACCCTCCCTTCCAAGATGCCAGTGAAAAACTTTGCCTGGTATAGTAATCAATATGATACCTCGATAGTTGTTGCAATTCTTCCTGTTCCCTTGCTTATAGATAGGTGCAATTAATGCATGTGTCCAAACCGAAGGTACCTCACCAACACTCGGTTCTAATCTTAGGTACTACCGGTATTCTATGAAGCAATTTCATCCCTGCCTTGCCGCTATACTTCACTATATCAGGTCTAATTTCACCTATCCCTGCTGCTTTATGACAATGGAGTTTATTTACCATCCTTTCCACTTCCTCAAGCGTAATTACACCACATCATTTTCTTCCTCTCCATGAGCTTGGTTGTTCGCGACACCACCAGGAAGATTTCCTTTTACGTTGAGACGATTTTCAAAATATTCCCTTCACCTGTCCTGTGGTTCCCTGGGATCTATTATGAGTTCACTTGAATTAACCAAAACACTGCTCATTTCCTTCTTCCTTCATTTCCCAAGATTATGTATTTCTGCCCAGAAAGGTTTCTCTGATGCTTTAAATAGCCTTTCTAGGTGATTACCAATAATTAAAATTACACACTACATACTGAATTTCTTTCTGAAACTACCATCCGCAATCCTCATCTGCGTAGCTCTTCAGAAAAAGATCGTCATTTCACTAAATTGAGGTATATTGCTGCTACACACATCTTGCAGGTACTTGCAACGCACAGGCTGGGAGTTTTTTTAAAAAGCAAGCTAGATATATGCGTATTCATTTTGAATGCTTAATTAAAAATAAAATTTAAGAAAATTAATAAAATTAAATAGTAAAAATTAGGAGAATGCTGAATCTGAGAAAGATTAATATTAACTTCTAATATTCTCAATTGAGATCTATATATTTAGCAAAAGTATATGACTGAACTTACCGACAATATGTTACTGGTTGTGAACACAGTGTAGAATGATACAAATCACAATTCCTCAAAGAAGAAAATCCGTAAATCACTTAACGGATTAAGCTGTAGAATTGGATATTACGCGCTTTATATAACAACATATCAGCCACTTCGAAACAAAACCGGATATTTGAATGTTGATAAATCACCTACAACAAACTCTTGAAGAACAAATTTGATTTGCAACAGTCAGTAGATCAGGCTGAATTTAGGAAAGGATGTATTACTAATGACCACTGCAGAGTATGCGACACTTCTTCTGCTTCTGAATCTGCTTGAAATGTGAATGGGCTTGTTATATCACCCAGTTCCAATACTTGTAATAAATCACACTGTAACACTCATACACAGTATACCAAAATACACAACTGTGGGGAGAGTTGTAGTTTAACATATTCGTAATGTCTACAATTGCAGTATGCGACACTGGGTGCAATGTCCCGCTAAGTTTGGCTCAAGGAGGATATGTAAGAGAGAAGGAACCTCTCCGGGTGAAAAAGGGAATACCGGTACCAAAGCAGGTCCATAAGTCTTAAGGAGTGTTATGCCATGGAAGGAGGGATCAACTGACTGAAATTTACGATCCAATTATTCGTACACTAGGGGAAATAAAATCGTCCGGCTTTTATACATATATACATGCATTTTAATTTTAGTCCGTTATGCCTTCCAGCGTTCAGTCTGCAAGCCTCTGTGAATTTACTGTACGTCGCGACAATCCTCTATTTGCAACTAGTGCCGTGACCTCATTTAATTCTATACCTCTTATCTTTAAATCGTTAGAAAATGAGTAAAACCACTATCATCTTGGTCTCCCTCTACACCTCTTACCCTCCATAATAGCGACTATTATTCTCCTAGGTAACCTATCCTGCTCCATTCGTCGCACATGTCCCCTCCACCAAAGACGATTTACGCGTAGTTTCATCTATCGAGTTCATTCCTAAATTCGCCGTTATCTGCTTGTTCCGTGTACTCTCCTGCCATTGTTCCCACCTGTTTGTAAAATCAATAATTCTCGCTACTTTCATGTCTTGTACTCCTAACTTATAAATAAGATATCCTGAGTCCACCCAACTTTCGCTCTCGTAAAGCAAAGATGGTCTGGAAACACACCGATGTAAAGACAGATTCGTCCAGGAGCTAACTTCCTTTTTACAGAACACTGTTGATCGCAACAGCCAGCTCACTGCATTAACTTTACTACACCTTGATTCAATCTCACTTACTATATTACCATCCTGGGGGAACACATTAAAAAAAACTTAAAATTATCTACCTCTTCCAGCTTTGTATCACCAATCTGACATTCAATTCTGTTGACTTTCTTACCTACTGACATCAATTTAGACGTGGAGAGGCTAATTGTCATACCATACTCATTGCACATATTTTCAAGTTCCAACACTTTAGACTGCAGGCTTTCGGCACAATCACAATCTGCCATTAAGACGAAGACGTCAGTAGAGGCCAGGCTGCTTACTACATTTCCACCTGCCTGAATCTCTCCCTGCCAATTTATACCTTTCACAGATGATACACGTAAATTACGAAGAGCTAATGAGAAAGACTACAGCCTTGTCTAACCCCTGTAAGCATCCAGAACCAAGAACTCATTCTACCATCAATTCTCACTGCTGCCCAATTGTTATCACAAATGCCTTTGATTGATTCTAATAATCTACCCTTAATTCCATAGCCCCTCAGTATGGTGAACATCTTTTCCCACGTTACCCTCTCATATACTTTCGCTAGATCTACGAAACATAAGCACAACTGTCTATTTATCTCGTAACATTTTTCAATTACCAGGCGCATACCGTACTGAAAGTCGGATCCTGACAGCTCCTCTGTGGTCTGTAACCACACTGGTTTTCATCCAACTTCCTCTCAACAATTGATCACACCCTCCCTTCCAGATGCCAGTGAAAAACTTTGCCTGGTATAGTAATCAATATGATACCTCGATAGTTGTTGCAATTCTTCCTGTTCCCTTGCTTATAGATAGGTGCAATTAATGCATGTGTCCAAACTGAAGGTACCTCACCAACACTCGGTTCTAATCTTAGGTACCGGTACTACCGGTATTCTATGAAGCAATTTCATCCCTGCCTTGCCGCTATACTTCACTATATCAGGTCTAATTTCACCTATCCCTGCTGCTTTATGACAATGGAGTTTATTTACCTCCTTTCCACTTCCTCAAGCGTAATTTCACCACATCATTTTCTTCCTCCCCATGAGCTTGGTTGTTCGCGACACCACCAGGAAGATTTCCTTTTACGTTGAGACGATTTTCAATATATGCCCTTCACCTGTCCTGTGGTTCCCTGGGATCTATTATGAGTTCACCTGAATTAACCAAAACACTGCTCATTTCCTTTTTCCTTCATTTCCCAAGATTATGTATTTCTGCCCAGAAAGGTTTCTTTGATGCTTTAAATAGCCTTTCTAGGTGATTACCAAAATCTTCCCACGACTTCATTTTGGATTCAACGACTATTTCTTTCGCTCTGTTTCATTCTTCTGCGTACAATTCAATGTCTGCATTGGCCCTTGCTTGGAGCCATTTCTGATAAGCCTTCTTTTTACGTTTAGAAGCTGCTGTCACCTCATCATTCCACCAAGATGTTCGCCTTTGCCCATCTTTACACACAGTCGTTCCTAGTCATTCCCTTGTTGTTTCTACTACAGCATCCCTGTATACCACATATTCTCTTTCTATACCAGTAACCTGCTTACTGTCCACTGTTCGAAACTTGTCACTAATAATATCCATGTAGGCCTACTTCTGTCTAAATTCCTCGTCCTGGAGATTTTCTACACTTATCCCTTTGCAGACAAATTTCACTTTCTCTGTCCTAGGCCATTGAGATACTCGTACTTACTACAGATCATACCGTGCCCTGTATAACAGAAAAGTCAC
This sequence comes from Anabrus simplex, assembly GCF_040414725.1. NCBI lineage: Eukaryota > Metazoa > Arthropoda > Insecta > Orthoptera > Tettigoniidae > Anabrus > Anabrus simplex. The sequence continues at coordinate 23,545,772 of NC_090279.1, read as the reverse complement.
CTAAAAAGTCGTACATTCCTAACAGACTTCCTGAATTTGAAGTCGGTTAATATATACCGGTAGTCTACTTTATGAAACTGGTATCCCTAGCATTCCACGTGTAGCGGTGATTAGCCTTATGCTTGAAGAATGTAGTCGTAACTGCTAAACACATACCAGCACAGAAGTCCAGCAAACGCTTCCCTTTCCATTAGCTTCCATGTCTTCCCCATATTTACCAATCGCCCCTTCGAATACTTCAGTTCTCTTTCCAACTCTCGCATTGGTATCGCCCATCAGCACTATCCTATCTTTGCTGTTGACCCTGACTGCGATGTCACTCAATGTTGCATAAAACTTGTCAACTTCATCCTCATCTCCACCCTCACATGGTGAATAAATTGAGACAATTCTCGTCCTAATTCCTCCAACTGCCTAATCTACCCACAACGTTCGCTCATTTACGTGCCTAACAGAAACTACGCTGCGTACAATAGTATTCCTGATAAACTGTCCTACCCGATACTCTGACTTTCACCTTTTTAACACAAATCAAGTATACTTTATAATCTCCTGTCTCTTCCTCGTTATTTCTTCTTACCCTTAATTTCAGTTACACCTAGTACATCCAGATGCATCCTCTTTTCTGACTCAGCCTGTTCTACTTTCTTTTTTCCGTAGCTCCCCATCGAATTCCATTTCTTTACAAAGTTGTTTCCAAGGAGAACCTCGCCTGTCAAGTGAGAGTGGGTCACCATTACTCCCATAGGTCCGAGGCTTTCTTAAAACGTACTGAAGTTGGTAAATCCATGAAGCAGGATGTCACCGTACTTACACATAGTCCTGGTGAGCATTTTTCCTCTAACGGGTTAGGGACCACCGGTGGATTGTGTAGTCCTAGCCGCATGAGCGAATGAAGGGCCATTATACAGAATATCTCTGAGGACCCACTCCTGTTTCGTAGCAACTGGTATCCCGACACTCAGGACCACTTACTAGGCCACTCAGCTGTTGCCCTTGGTTCACGAACTAGAACGTGACTACAGCAACGTACACCATGAACCATCTAATATTATTATTCCGGAAATATCGTGCATCACCGAGGTGTAAGAAGGTTTTGTGCTGAATGGATGGACAAGGAATTGACAAGAGCATAATTTAATGCCCAAAATTTTGAAATTGTATTCCTTCCGTCTTGTTCTCTTATTTAAAATTTGGTAAATAGAAGATCTAAAAAAAGCAATAACAATATAAAAATGAACTCGTTAGTTCCAACAACAACGACATAAAGTCCAAAATCAAGTACAAAAGTAGAGAGAATTATCAGGATGATAATATACGATGGATGAGTATTATTAGCTCTGAAACAGTTATACTATTTTATAAGAGAAGGTTTGCTCCATTAACTTCCATAGCCTAAGAGTCTGAGCTCCAAACTCAGAGGCATAACTTTCTAATAGCGCAGAAGGTTATACAATGGCAATCTTCAAATCAGGTATTTACAGTAACTTCCGCTCTATTGTTTTTTTTCGGAAACATAAACAGGGGCGATGAGTACCCATAATAAATGGCTATGATGTAAAAAGGTAAAGCTTGATAAAGATCGGGGGAAAACAAAATCCATGAGGGCGAAAAACCTGCGCTCCTCTTAGAAAACTCTTAAAACCTTAAGTGGGCTTATGGACCCAACATACAGAGGCCAAGCGTATTGTGCGCCGGGGAGACTATATGATAAACATTAAATACCAAAATCTGTTAATAATTTTAGAGGATAAGAAACTTTAGCCACCCCATACCGAGATGAACGGTAGTCAACAGAGGGTAATCACTCTTGTCCCCTTACATTATGTATTTCCCAGTAGGGAATAAAACAGATTACTTAGATTGGCGAATTTTTTTACATTTAAACAGCAGAGTTTAGTAATGTACATGAAATAAAAGAGTTTTGAATCATTTCATATGTTATGAAAATTCTACCATTACCTTGAGTTGCTGGGCCTTTGAACGCCGACTGCGTCCTCTGCCACTTTAGTATACGCCGCACACAATAAACTGGAGCCATGACCATGACAATACGGCCTTAAAGCGCTCAGCTTTTATAGTATCTGGAGGGGAAGTTCCAGAACTCTTTACAGATAGGCTGGATGCTTGTACACGCCCCAAAACAAAATTTATTTGGCTAGAGAAAGTATACACAAATTATCTTTAATCCCGGCGGAGAGGACAATTAGGCCGATGGTAGAGACATCAAATAGATGAAAATCCAAGTGTATTGCATAACATTAATTCAAGTTCAATTACATAGATATCCTTATAGAAGGCAAGCAGTCTGACTGCACGGAGAAGGTGCACCCCCGGTACAGACCTCCACTCCCTAAGGTTTTGCCACGGTATGAACAGCTTTGAAATCTTGAATCTTGCCGTACATAATTTTTGATAAAACATATATAAGTTGGAGTATCACTTGATAGATAGGCCTTTCATGTTTAGTTGTTGAAGTAAAGTAGTTTAGATAGTGTTTTCGAAGTACTAGAAGTTCGGGGTGTTGCGCCCAGAGTCGACAGCAAGAGCAGTCGCCGATGACGATGTCAGGATGGGGTCGCCCGGGCCCCCAAGGTACCCTCAGATATCATCCTCCCGTATATTTTGAGGAGCAACCAAGGCGATGGTCACAAAGTACCAAGTAGCATTGTTCGGGCCAAATATAGAGTGGGCGGTTGGAGTTCAGCATCAAAGCCACTCCAGAGGATGATATTCCCAAAGGAGTCAGTTTGGACGGAGTCTCGGCCGGAACGAGGCGGGTCCATACCCCGTGCCGGCATCTCTCGCTCATTGACACGACGTGGCCTCAGGTGAAAATATGGCACTGTAGTATTGATTTTTGGGGCAACTGTAACTTACAGAGACTGTTACATGTGGTGCATGTACGGTTGGCGACTTTGGAGGAATAGTGTACGGAGTTTCTGACACAGGTTTGGAGGCAGGGTCCTTAGTGGTAGAATAATAATGAGATCATTGAAGGGAAGGTTTAAAAAAAAGGATTTAAACAAAAAATGAAATTTAAGTCATGATGTTACTTAAATACATACAATATTTCACAGCCAACAGGGGCAGCAAGACTCATTATTCTAACTTGATTATATAAAACTTAAACTAATAAGATGCTAAGGAAGGAAATATAATTAAATCAACAACATCATCCCTTGGTGGCATATACTGAAGAAGCAAATGCCTTTACACAGGTTTTACTTGACACAGGTGTAGCTCAAACATCTTTTCATTTCATTGACAGGAGTAAGGAAATCAAGCCTAATGCAGGGTTAATGAAATCTGAGGGCAAGCTTGCCCGCGGAAACAAAGTTTTTAACATTACCTGATCTCCAATTTTTTACTTGGTGGATCTTTGTCCACGGTCATACCTCATTTTTACTCTCCGGTGAGAGGCCTTAAGATTATTTCTAGCTTTTCCCCATAAATCTCGGATATTCTCTGGATCTATTGTCTGTGGCAAAATCTCATTGGTCGACTACGAATTTGACAAATGAGTATTTGGGACAAACTTAAATATAAGAGAAATTGGAGAAACTTGTGCTGCTTATGAATGGCCAAGTTAAATGCTAATGATAACCAGTGTAAGGAAGTGTCCCTTTGGGAATGATCTTCGTGGTGAAAAGCAATAAGGGCAGGTCGAGGATTATGATTAACCCGCTCAGCTAGGGATGGTTGTGGGTGGTGCGCAGATGTCGTGACATGCGAGATAGAGTGATCGAAACAGAACATACGAAATCAATTACAGGGGAACGGCTTATCGTTATCAGGAACAACATATTGACAGGGTCCAAAAGACGACAAAACAGAACTGAGACAAGAAATAGTAAACTGAGAGGTGCAATCCTACCAAGCAAGGACAACGAACTGGATGTTGTGACGACAGAAACCGGACATCACCAACCCAGGAGATCTACCCAAGAAGGAGATGTGATCCAGAGAAAGCAAGACCCCGCAGGGAGAAAAGAAGAAAGAAACGTAAGCCAGCGTTAAATTTAAAGGACATATGGGCAAAGAAAGGATTGTCTAGGTCAGAGGAAGCTAGAGGGTCAGAGGAGGAAATAATTAGTTCCCCAAGTGGATCTATTATACAAATAGAAAAACCACGAATAACGAGAAGCAAGGCCCTGGTAGCAGCAGATATACCTATGAACAAGTAACTAGACTGGGTAGTGGGATTAATCAACATAGAGGGTATACTAAGTAAACTGGGAAATGATGAATTTATAGATTTAATGAGAGAGAGTGAGATTATTGGTATAGTAGAGACATGGTTGCCGCCTAGTAAAAATGTGATAATACCGGGATTTCAGGTCTGGAGTAAAACAAATATAAAAGGAGTACGAAAGGGCGTCACCCAGGAGGGATAACAGTTATCGCAAAAGATGAAATTTGCAAACAAGTGGAGATATGGGAATCAGGATGTGAGGAAATGATCTGGGTCAAAACAAGAAAAGGAAATCAAAAGGGGAGAGATATGTTTATTGGCTTTGGCTACAACCATCCATCGGGGTCCCCGTTTGAGAAGGAAAATTTCTTTGAAGAACTCGTCGACGCAGTAAATCAGATAAAATTACTAAATGAAGAAGCAGGAATAATTATAATGGGGGATTTTAACTCAAGGGTAGGCCTAAATAATCCATTATACGATAAAGAAATCGGGGAAATATTAATAGAAAAAAGGAGCAGCAAAGACAAAGAGTGTAATAAAAATGGAGAGAAATTATTAGAAATATGCGCGATAGAGGAATTGTACATTTTAAATGGGGGATGGCCGGGAGATGAATCAGGCAACCTAACATATATAGTTGAGTCAGGAGGGAGTGTTATAGACCTAGTACTGGCATCTAGAGAGGCTTTAACTCTTATTAAAGAAATCCAGGTAAAAAATTGGACAGCGTCTCATCATTTCCCAGTTGCTATTCGGCTACAGAGAGAGGAAGATAATAAAGTAGACAAACAATTCTTTAACTATGAACAGAGAAAATTAGTAAGATACAGGTGGAATGAGGAAAAGAGAGAACAATTTAGAGATTACTATAGGGGTAAAACCTTTGAAATTCTGAGAATAGGCATGGAGTATATGATAGAGGATAATAACCTAGAAGAGGCAATAAGAATGCTTGAAAGATCAATAGAAGTAGCTGGTAAAAAAATGGTTGTGAGTAAGAGTAGACAATATAAAAGAAATGTATGGTATACGGAGGAGTGTAAGCAGAAGAAAAATCAAGTGATTAAGGCTTTAAAAAGGTATAGAAATGAGGGATCTCAGGCCTTACGAGTAGATTTTTGTAACCAGAGGAAAGAATACAAAGATTTAATAAGCGATAAGAAAAGTAAATGGGAGGACAAAGAATCAAAAATATTACTAAAGTACTGTAAGGAAAATGAAACAAAGAAAGTATGGAACAAAATTAGCACAATATGTAAGGGTTATAAAAGCTATGATCAAGTAAAAATATCTAATGAGGAATGGTTAACGTATTTTAAGGGGTTATTAGGGGGTAAGGACACATGGGTAGAGAACAGAAACGAAATTGGTATACTGAGACAAATGGAGTGTACGCTGCCTATACTAGACGATATAATAACCACAGACGAGGTACTAGATGTAATGAAAAAAGGGAAGGGCGGAAAATCAGGTGCTGCAAATGGAATTACGCATGAATTCTGGAAAGAGATAGGTAACAACGGTCAGATGATTGAAATAATAACTAAAATATTCAATAAAATATTTGAGGGAAAAAAAATTCCAAGATCTTGGCAGGAAGGAGTAATTTGCCCGATCTACAAAAGAAAGGGAGAAAGAACGAATACGAACAACTACAGGGGGATTACATTGTTGGACTCACTAAGTAAGATCTACACTGGGATTTTAGCGAAAAGAATTATGAAATGGGCAGAAGAGTACTCTATTCTCTCGGTATACCAATCAGGATTTAGGAAAAGAATGAGAACTACTGACAATGTATTTATAATCAAAACGTTAATGGATAAGTACATAAGAAAGAAAGGTGGTAGACTATACATTGCAGCAATAGACCTACAAAAAGCTTTTGATTCAGTCAGCAGACGGGCTGTCGTTGTGAAGCTGACCGGAATAGGAATGTCAATGAAAATGATTAAAGCCATAGAAGAATTATATGCCGAAGTAATATGTTCAGTTAAAGTCAAAGAAGATGTAATGATAGGAAAGATACACTCGAACATTGGACTTAAGCAGGGATGTAAACTATCACCAATACTGTTTTTGTTCTTTATTAATGATGTAATAGAATGCCTAGCGAAAGAGAATAATACTAGCCCTTGCTTATACAATAAAGAGATCCCCGGTCTAGTCTTCGCAGACGACATCCTGCTGCTCTCACTAACAACAACAGGTATGCAAAGTAACCTCAAAAAATTGGTGGAATACTGTAATACATGGAATTTGAAAATAAATACCAAAAAAACAAAAGTAATGGTTTGCAAAAGAGGAAATAAATTTTAAAGAAATGAAAGGCGATGGCTGTTAGATGGTGTTGAATTAGAAGTTGTAAATAAATTAGAATATTTAGGAATAATATTAACAAAGAATGGGTTGTGGAAGGAACAGATACGCCATGCAAAAATAAAAGGTGTGGCCGCCCTATCAAGTATAAAGGCCTTAGAAAAGAAGATGCCTAATTTGCAATACAAAGTACATAAAAATGTTTTTAATGCCCTTGTGGTATCAAAAGCACTGTATGGGGTTGAAATATGGGGTATAGAAGTTGATAAAAAAGAACTAGATATCATAAGTAACAAATTTTGTAAAATAATAATGGGCCTACCAGAATGTGCAGCAAATAGTGGAGTGAGAACTATATGTGGAGATATCAGCATCCAAGCAGACATAAGTAAGAAAATAGTAAAATGTTGGTTAAGATTAAAAAGAGGAGAGGGGAGGGAAATATTAAATCTAGCCTACCAGCACCAGATGAGACACTTGGATGAGAATTATTGGTTATCGAAAGTAAAAGGTATGCTAGACAAAATAGGAATGGGGCTATATTGGGATAAGGAGATGAACGGTAAAGAAAACAGCTTCATTAAAATACTAACGATTAGAGTAAAGGACATAGAGAAACAGACGATCAGAGCAGAATGTGAAACCAAAAGAACACTAGTAGAATTCTGTGGCATTATCCAATATATGTCAATAAGAAAAATAGAATCACAAATAGGGAACTAAGAGGTGTGTTGTGGTGGCTTTTGGGTTTATACAAAAATAAGGGAATAAGTGAGAACCATAACGTAAATCAGTGTTTATTTTGTGACGACATAATGGGAGAAGCTCATTTACTGAGAACATGTAAGGGAACGGAGGCACTGAGAACTAAATACCTTGGAGATGAATATAAATTAAAAGTAGAAAGAGAGAAAGAATTTTATACAATAACCAAACTGTTAAATAGAGAATGGATCACCCCAGGAAAACTAGCTAAATTTTTCTGTATTCTAAGAAGCATGTGGAAGAAAGAAATTAAAATGAGATTTGTAATAACAGAAAGTAATAACAGTACAGGTAAATGATAGTAAATGTAATATACATGAGCACGATGATGACTGTACAACAAGAGATCTCGGAAATACTATAGTTATAAGTTTAGGACTATGTTTCTCTTGTAGTTGTTCAGTGTTCATTTATATTAGATATTGTATATTGCTAAGTAACAGATTTAATTCAGCAACATGCTAACAGTAATGAGTTCCTTACAATGAGGTCGTTTAAGAAATTAAAATGAGATTAGCAATAACTGAAAGTAATACCAGTGTTAGTAAATGATAGTAAATGTAATGTAGATGAGCATGAGGATAGACAAGTAATTTGTAACTATAAGTATTATTAGAGGAATGAGAGGTAGTATGGAAATAGAAAAATGTAATAAGCAAAACATGATGGCAATGTAAGTTAGAAGCGCAGCAGAGAGGTAATATGATGACTGTACAACAAGAGATCTCGGAAATAGCAGATGTGTATGAGTTAATAAGAACGATATTTTCTAACCATATAAGTATATAATACAACTTTATAGAACATTATAGAGTTTAAGTCGCTAAGAAGTAAGGGCGACAATGGTTATAAGTTTAGCAGTATGTTTCTCTTATAGTTGTTCAGTGTTGCTTCATACATTAGGAAGTGTATATTTCTAATTAGTAGATTTAGTTCATTGATATGTTAGCAGTAATGTGTTCCTTACAATGAGGTTGTTTGTTAGCCTGTTTTTAGTTTGCTTTGGGATTGTTAGTTTGTTTTGGCTGCTGTAGTATAGTAGAGTTGGAAGAGGAGGAGATAGGCCTAACCTATCTCAAGCATAGTGTTGACTCAGTACTTCTGCACGTGTAGATTAGAGTAAGGTGTGAACAGTATTAAACCAGAGGAAACAAGTTGTCAATCAGTCAGCGAAATATGAGCCGAGTTATGGATTCCGTCTCGGCAGCGGAATACAGGCGAGGCAGCCTACATGTTGAGCTAGGTCATCCGCACATATGTGGGCTGTCACACGAAGGAGTGGTGAGGAAACAATATTGACAACTTAAGGGGTCTACGAGGTTTCGATTTCGGAGCCTCATGAGACGGGTCTGGTCGTGACATCCCTGGGAAGGGTAGTAGGAGTTCCTCACCAGGGGGGATGTCGCGACCAGACAGATTTAGGTTAGATGTAGTATATATTCAATGTAAATTTGTCATTTTGATTCTAACTTTTCTTTTAATGTTATAAAGTAATAAATAAAAATTCGTTCAGTTAGTAAGATAAGGTAGGGAAGATACATGTTGTCCTAGACTATATAATATTGTTAATGTCTAGGACAAAATAATTCATATTCAGTATAGTAACAGCCAATAATTGTAAGAGGGTATTGTAAGTCATGTATCATAATTCAAGGAATTGCAATAAACGAATGCTCTCTCCCCAACTCCAGGCGATCCGGAATTGGGGGACGGGAGTATTCTATTCTATTCTATTCTATTCTAATAGTAAACTGAGTAGTGGCAAGCCTAGTCGGAAACAGCCATAAAAACCGAGTAAAACCACCCACAACACACAAGAATGAATTTAATCCCATTCCCTTTATATTGGGGAAGGGTGTGACGTAATCCATGTACAATCGCTCCATAGGGCGAGATGCTTGGTGTGAGGACAATAGTCTTTAATTAGCTGACAACGTGGGCTTGCTAATCAAACAAGACTTACATGCCTTAACCAGTTCCCTAATCTCGCCATCCATGCTCTTCCAGATAAACGTCCCTCTTATCTTCTCTCTGGTTTTATAGATGAATAGATTTCCCCTAATGCGATCTCATGGTAATACTTCAAAATCATAGGTACTAGCACTGCTGGAACGACAATTTTTGTCTTCTGATCGTGCCTCGAAGGGCCACACAGATCTCCATTCCTCAAAACATAAGAGACGACATGTTCCCCAGAAGAAAGGGTTTCCATAATAGGAGCATTCACCGTGTCTCCACGCTGGCATTTGGCTATATCGTCAAATAACAAAGAGGCATTAGTCAAAATTGCACTTATGCTAGGTGGTTTGAAAATAGAAGGGGAACGTCTTTCCTTCGGATCAACAGAATTAGAATCGCCGGAAAACATTCGGCTTAAGCCACTGCGACTTCGTTCTCCGACACTCGAATATGTAGCACGTCAAACTGAAAAGCTGAAACCCTAGTCGCCCAACAGGTGATGCGTCCTGTACAACGGGGCCTAGGAAAAATCCAGCTCAGAGCCTGATCGTCGGTCTCCAATTAAAAGTTAACGTGCTTAAGGTAGAGGCGGAATTTTTCGAAGGCAAATCAGACGGCCAGTCTTTTCAACTCATATATAGAGTACTTGGTCTCTTGAGGTGACAATGTTCCAGGCGCATTGTTAGTTGGGCGCTTTCCGATTTCATATTCCTGAAGAAGAACCGCCGCACCGCAGATAAAGCGGTGTCTGTCTGTAAAGTTAACTTTTTGGAGAAATCTGGCATTGCCGAGACCGGGGCGTTACACAGAGCTGATTTCAGATCCTCAAACGCAGCTTGCTGTGATGTCCCCAATTCAAACTGGGCACCTTTCCTGCGGAGAAGGTTCCTACTAGCAACGATTAGGAATTCACCATGCTGATGAATCTGGCAACACCTTTAGAATTTTTAGGAGGCTCGAATCTACGGATTGCGTGAGTTCTGAAATGATCGACCGAAACTCCAGAAGGTGACACAGTATGGCCCAAGAAGGACATGGATGGTTTAGCAAAAGGTACCTTTGACAACTTGATCGTCAATCCAGCTTTACACAAGTGTTTAGAGCTTTCTCTAGACGAGCGAAGTGTTCTTCAAAGGTCTCGGAGAAAACAACATCATCCAGATAATGGTACAGATAATTAAATTTAATATTGGAGAAGATGCTAACTAGCAGCCTATTAAAAACTGCCACGTCCCCAGGGAGCCTGAAAGGCATCCCGTTGTATTCATACAAGTTCCATTCACTAGCGAAACCAATCAGATATTTCGATTCTTCCACCAGAGGTATCTGGTTATAGGTTTGGTTAAAATCTAATATGGTGAAGAACATGGCCTTACGTTTGAAAATATAAGAACAGTCACGTCCGTAGGGAGCCAGAAAGGCACCCGGTTGTGTTCATGCAGGTTCAATTCACTAGCGATAGCAGTCAGATATTTTGATTCTTCCACCAGAGGTATCTGGTTTTAGGCTTGGTTAAGATCTAAGATGGTGAAGAACATAGCCTTACGAAACCAAGAAAGACACGAATGCAAGTCGGGAAGGGGTGCTGATTATAGAATTATCTTACGATTTATTGCCCTCTAATCAAGCCGCCTTGAGGTTTCTGAACCAGAAAAATGGGTGAATAATACGCCTACTTGGTGGGTCGAATGATACCATACCTCAGCATTTGGTCAATGATTTCCTTGAGGGACTTTGTTTCAGGTGGAGATCTTAGACGGACCGAATCCGGAAACTCGATTTTGTATTCAAGTAAGGCAGTCACACTAAGATTTTCCGAAAGACGTCGCAAAATGACTGACATAATTTACGAATGCAATTAGCCTGTTCCTCAGGTAGATGGCTAACGTCTAACGACATCTCACTCCCGGTAGACGAAATAACAGATGATGATACAGAATTACATTTTAAATGAGGTATATGTAAATTAATCCTAAATTTGAATGTGCAGGAGTTACTTTGAAAATCGAGCACGATACCGGAATATGACATGAAATCTACACCTAATATCACAGGCCATGACAAATTTTTACCAACACATAACATAAAATTAGATGTAAATTTAGAAATACGAAGTTTCACCTGAGTAAATCTTAAAATTAAAATTCTTCCGAAACAATAGTGTGAACACTTCCGGAATCTAAGAGGGCAGTAACATGTTCATTGCTTATTTCAATTTTAAGGAATGGAACAAAATCTGAAGTATCGGAGGCAATCTTGAGGCACTCTTTTGGACCTTCAAAGGAGGTCTTAGGAGTTCTTCCCTCTTTAGAAGATATGATTTCCGATTTAAACTGGGCTGGGCCTTGAGGTGTAGATAGTGGCGCGGACTCAGCCGAGCACCCTAGTCATTTTCTATTGCTGTGGTTAGCAAAGGTAAAACCAGAAGTAGGACAAGAAGATATACTATTTGACAAGTTACAGTTCTTAGCCTGGTGTGTGAATGGCCCGCATTTGGAACAACCTTGAGAAGACGATCCTCTTCCGTACTGACTTTTAATGGGACAGCATAGTCCCCATTTCTACCAGCAGACCCTGACATTAATTTATTAACTTTATTAGACAGTTCATAAATATGTTGAGCCAAGGAGTTTGGCATATTTTAGTGCTGATCTCTGATTTTAAGAGGAAATAGATCCCCTACACTATTACAGAAATTAAAGAGTATAGCCTGAACACGTTTAAGCTGGTTTACTTTCCGGGTTGAAACGTGTTGTCGTTTTTTGTACATTATAATATACAGTTTGCTGACGTTCCGAATACATCGCAGTATTCTTTGTCAGGGCGACTGAAATACCCCTACTCGATCCGAGGTAACCAGTCTCCCAGGCAGCAATCCCACTACAAAGGGTGGTTCCTGACCTTGATCTATATATCCTAGCCTTTCTGGCTGACGTAAGCAGTGAAAAAAAGAGATCTACATCATTCGGAATTCTTTCATCCGCACGAAGAAAATGCTTTCGAGAGCGGATATGAACTCATCATCATCATCAACATCCTAAACCATCTCCAGTTTCCCGGGTGTGGTATATGTACCATGTGCCTTGTACCATTCCTCCTCCACCAACTTGTTGCAATCATGACCTCTCAGCAATACATCGTTCTTAACTGAATCTATCCATGTCCTTCGTGGCCTTCCCACAGGTCGTCTTCCTTACTTTTCTGTCAAATTCCTTCCTTGCAGTTCTGTTAACTGGCATCCTCTTCATGTGGCCAAACCACTTCAGTCTTGATATCTGAATCTTATTGAGGAGAAAATCATCTATTCCCACTTCTTCTCGAATTTTCTCATTCCTAACCTTGTCTTTCCTGGTTTAATGGATCACAGTACGTAGAAATTTCATTTCAGCTGCCTGGAGTTTGTAATTATCTCTATTGGTCAGTGTTGTGGTTTCGAGACTGCATGTAAGAATTGGTGTATAATAGGACTTGTACAACGTCATTTTTGTTTTCATAGGTATTTGCTCATCCCACAGCATGTGTCTTACCTGGTGGAAAAATTGTGTTGCCTTATTGATTCGATTGTTCACCTCATGTTTTGCTAGGTTGTCATTTGATTGAACGCTACCTAAAAAGAGCGGAACTGAACTAAGCTAACTAATTAAGGAATATTACAATGTAATTAACATGCCGATAATTATGATAACCACACCTGATGATTTATTGTTTGTATAAAAGTTCTAGTCATCTCTCTTTAGCTCTTGTGTACCTGCTCTGTTTCTTTCTTATTAAACTCCGGGATGTTTCCCAAGGCTGAAAAGAGCCACCTTCTCATAGTGTTTCTCAGAAAAATGTCAACCCCATTTTGAGTCGAAGAACGACCTTAACTTTCAACAGTTGGCATGTGTATGGTGACGGTTTTATTCACAGCATTGACGCATTACCAGAAAGTTATTCCGAATGAAGAAGCCTTAACAACGTTTTAGCACCGGCAGCCACTCGCAGACCTGGTCTTGAATATAGAACTTGCAATTCTGTTTTCAGTTTTTGTTCATTCTACGATTATATGCCGATCCTACCTCGTTCCTACATATTTGTTTGTTAAAGGGTTCACTTGCAGTCTCGTCGTATTTATAATATCTGTGCATTGCTCTTTGTATCGAGATATCGATTATAGGAAATACCTTAGCATTGTTGATTTTACAGCGGTGTGAAAATTATTAGAAAATTTTGTATAAAATCACTTTTATTCATTGATATTTTTCTTCCAATTGAAATTAATCACATATTTAGTATTTGGTATGCATTCGCTTTGATTATATGGCAGATTCAGTGCGATATGGCATGCTTTCTACATTTTCTTGCAGGAATCTTTGATTTGCTTATCATAGTGCCATTTATTAATAAGTGTCTCTATGATATTTATCTTTGTTTTAATGCTGTTTTTCTTCAGTTTTCATTTCACAATGGCCCAGAGATTCTCAATGGGGTTTACATCTGGACTACTGCAGGCCAAGAAAGTGCTTTTACTTTGTTTCCACTTAAAAGCTTCGTCACAGACTTCGCTTTATGGCAAGGAGCAACATCGTGTCACCATTGGGAATCCACTCTCTCATTTGCGTCAATAATCTTCTTTCAAGTACTGTTTTGTATTGAGGCTGGTCCATCATACCCTCTACAATATACAGACGTCCTATACCATGAACTGACGTAACACTCCAGACCATAACCTGGATGGGATGCTTGACAGTTTGTACAATTAATTTCGGCAAGAACTCTTCATCAGTGCTTCTCCTCACGTACTCACTACTTTCGCCTGTTATTGCAAACACCGGTTCGTCAGAAAAACATGCCTGGAAAATTAAAAACATATCTAATACCATACACACATCAGTATAATGAAAATTAAATGAATAAGTTTCTTGCAAGGGGAATTTCTTTCATTTGTGTTAAATTTGGATTTCTCTTACTTCAGAATAACGTATCATAATTCAGGTTCATTGACTGGTATTATTATAAGTAACCAATTATAATTTTATAATACCTTGCTCCAGTCATCTCCGAAACGTTCACTCACGTCTTTTGCCCACGCTTCATCCAGGAGTCAGCGCAAGACACACACAAGCCAGTAACGGGAACATCTGATTCAGTTGTTTCCAAATCACTGTTTAGGTTCACAGTTTCCTGCACTGATGATGTCAGATTATCCTCACATTACTTCTCTTTGTATGAGTCTACCTTGCAGCTGGGGGTGGCATGTTCATAATTCCACAAAACAAGCTGGTATCTTCCCTTCCAATACCTGAACATCTCATTCCATAGCACAATCTCAGGTTGCTTCATAAGTGCAGTTATTCACTTCAGACGTTCTAGAAGCAATATAAAACTGACAGCTGTCACAATACAAATATAACGTACAGACTACACCAACCCTCTCTTCGTCATCATATAACTTCAAATCTCGCGCACAACAGTTAGCACATGCACAAGCTGAACGAATAACTTCTCAGAGAATCCTCAAATCTATGAACCTAAACCCACTTGAGGATTTATCTTCCATCTTGTATTCATCGAACGAAATGCCTCAATCAATATTCGTCTCAGCAGCACTGGATATCTTGAACGAAGTACTGCGGATACGGGTATCCTGTTCTGTGCCTTGCCCTGATACATTCGATTTCTTTTTCGTAAACCGAGAAGAACTGTCCTTTTTTTACTTTCTTCAAAACTCTACGTTCACCTCAAGGCATACTGTTACTTTGAATAACATACAACTAACAAAATTAGCAATTGGTAAATCGGATATGAAACCACAGCAACACATATAGATAAATACGCTGTCAACAAAGGAATCTGAAGAATGCGGCGGCCATACTTTTCCTCAGATTTATTGATGACAGGTTTCCATGAAAGAAAGACAAACAAGTGGAAATTCTCCGTAAGAGTAATGAAAAAACTCGTCCTACAGAGTTGGGCGTGGCAGTATACAAGCAGTTACAGATACTCATTTTTCTCATATTTACAGATGGCATTGACCTGTAATATTTTTTATTAAGATCCTGACATGTTAAGGTATATTATGAGCAAATAAAAATTGGCTATTTTTACTCATTTTTACGTATGTTCCCCCTTAAAAGGTGTTTTATGGGTATCATAGGTAGTTTAAGACAGTATAGTACATCAGCTGTGTCAAGACACATACAAAATGTAGTTACTAAGGAGATACTCTAATATCAAAATAAAGCTACACTAGAGGGTTCGGTCAAAGCTTTAAGAGTATTATGTCAGCAGATTGGAAAAATGGAACAATACCCACTGGCTGGAAACGATCCATCATCTACGTTCGTATACCAAAAAAGGCGATCTGTTGGACTGCACAAACTACAGTACGCTTGTCCTAATATCACATGCTAGTAAGGTGTTGCTAAAGATCACGCAACGAAGATTAGAACCTTAATTGTCTAAACCTCGAGCTCGTTTTAGGATAGATATTATTAATAATATGCGTTGGATGGTAGAGGGAGCACAGGAGTTGGTCATCAGAAGGCCTTTTATAGTGTAAATCACAGGACCATGAGATATGTCCTTAGACGGATTAACATCTCTCTGTTTTGGATCCCAACTACCGATTTAAATTCACACTCTTGACTTAGTTATATGGTTCTCCGAGTACTGATATACATTTTACCTGGACTTTTTCTGACCGTAATTTGGCAGGTGCGATCCTAGCTCAGTCAGGTGGTATTTGAAGGTGTTCAAATACGTCATCCCCAAGCTGGTAGATTTACGAGCACGTAAATGTGCTCTTGCGGGACTAACTTCCGGCACCTCGGCGTCTTCGAAAACTGTACAAGTAGAGTAGTTAGTGGTACGTAAAGCCAATAACAAAAATATTCAATACTATTGTTGGAATTGTACTTTTTCTGTTCTTCTGGGTTTATTTTATCTTACTGTATATTATTTACTTCTCATTGGCAACGGTGAGGTTTGGATTCGTGAATCCTTCTTATAGTTAACCCCAGGAATACTAACGGGGGGTACATTGTGCCCACCATCTGCTATTTATTGCTCTGTTTCTTTTGACATTTGATATTAAAAGGCTGTAAAATGTATTCATTGTTACCAACTCCGAATGGTGTATTTGGTTTGCTCATTTTCACCGTCTGAAGGCGGCGCAGTCATTCAAACATGAGTGAGCAAGAAGTAACCCCTTCACTTAATTAGTATTGGCAGGATTTATAGCGTTGTTGGCCACTCACAGTAAAACTGAAATAGTTTCTTTCTTGACTGCTACTAGACATTACTAACTGGATAGTTCTGTGTGTACTCCAAGAGCATTGCACCTGATGGATGGATGCTGGAATACTCTCCGAGATAGCTAATTCGTCTGAAGATGACGACATTGATATTACTGTTAGTGAAAACGAAGAAGGAACTAAGAATATATATACATTAAGAAAAGCGAGCTGGATTACCATCATGTAAGAGATACACAGATAAACCCAGTTTCAAAACTGTTATCCGCCAGACGCGTAGAAATGATTCATCAGACTGAATGTAGAACATTGAAAATATTTGCACTTTAACAATAGCTCAGTCAGCTGTTTATTTATGGGGTTGACAGCTGATAATGTTACCAAGTTGAAATATATTTCTTTAGTTGATTGTAAGGAATGTGAAATAAGTTGGTAAATATCTCCAATAATAAACATCAGAGATTCACAGGAACTTGACTTTAAGTGCTCGTCACAAAGCGCACTCCCGTTGGTATACAATGACATTAAAAATAGGGTTGATATTCCTAGGGTTAAAATTGAAAGTCACGTAGATAACAATAGAACAACAGTGGAAGCTATTGGATGAGGGTGACAGTGGGTTGAGTGAGAAGACGTATGCATAGAACGGAACTTTCTTTCACACATCACAGGAAAACTAGAATCCAGCTTTGAATTGTTGATGCTAGTAAAATAAATTTTAATTCATCTTCTGGGAAAATAAATTGTTAGATGATGCAAATATCTGTGAGTTTTCCGCAAATGTGTAGTAAAGCTGGAAATATTGTCATAATAATTATAACACCAGCTGCGCGGCGGAAATACTTGATGCGAGTCCCTCGACCTCTTGACGCGAGTGTAACGTGCAGCCGTCAGAGCAAATGAACACTATGACTATCTCGAGGAAGAACATCTATACTATACACTCTTATGCCTTTCAGCGTTCCGTCTGCAAGACTTGTGAAGTTACTAAACGCCTCAAGAATAATCTATATTCAACTATCCCTGAGACCTCGTTTATTTCCATATTCTTATCTTTAAAACTGATTCTGACCATCGTCTTCTGTGTTTCCCTCTACGTCACTTACCTTCCACAACTACTTCATTATTCTCCTAGACAACCTACCTTCCTCTGCTCGCTTCACATGACCACTCCACAGAAGCCGGTTCACGTGTACCGCTTCATTTATCGTGTTCATTCGTAACTCAGTCTTAGTACCTTCCTGCCATTGTTCCCACGTGTTTGTAGCAGCTATTTCTAACAGCAAACAGACTGGTACACAGATAGACTTCTTTCTTACAGAACACTCTGGCTGCGCGGTTAGAGTCACACACCTGTCAACACCACTGTCGGCAGCCCTGAAGCTGGTTTTCCGTGGTTTCCCATTTTGATACCAGGCAAACGCTGGGGCGCTTCCTTCCCACTGCTGTCCCGTCGTCATAAGACTTATCTGTGTCGTAAAGCAAATTGTAAAATAAATAAAACACATACTGCGAGCTTCACACTTACTGTGCTACCATCCTGGGAGAATATACATCCTAAATAGCTGAAGTGATCTACCTGTTCCAGATTTGTATCACCAACTTCAGTTTACATTCTCTAAGGTTTCTGGATACTCACTGCATCTATTTTCAAATTACTACTAGGCCACCATATCTCAGTGTTAGAGCAACCAACGCGAAGTTTCTAGATCCCGGGCTTCAGCAGAGTCTGCCAAACTGAATCCCTCCCTGTCACTTTTTACTTTCCAGTAGTTTATCCATTAAAAGTAGGAATAACAAACAGCTTTGTCTAATTCCTGAAACTCCTTGAACAAAGAACTCATTTCGCTCTCCGCACCCCAACTGTCATCATAAATGCCTTTGATTGCTCAATTAGAGTATATATATTATTTGCTTTACGCCGCACATAAACTCAGATAAGTCTTATGGCTTTGCTGCGACAGGAGAGGCCTACGAGAAGGAAGGAATATTCCGTGGCCTTCATTAAGGTACAGCCATCTTTAGGGCTGCCAACAGTGGGGTTCGAACCCACTATCTCCCGGACGCAAGCTCACAGCTGCGCGCCCCTAACCATACAGCCAACTCACCCGACAATTATAGCATATTATATTATGTTATATTATAAGAATAATTTAGTGTGGCTACTTCTAGCCTGGTGCAACCCTTGTAAGGCAGACCCTCCGATGAAGGTGGGCGGCATCTGCCATATGTAGACTACTGCATTATATTGTGGTAGAGGATAGTGTTAGGTGTAGTGTGTGAGTTGCAGGGATGTTGGGGAGAGCACAAACACCCAGCCCCGAGTCACTGGAATTAACCGACCCGGCCGGGAATCGAGCCCGGGACCCTCTGAACCGAAAACCAGTATGCTGAGTCGGATATTATATTATATTATATTATATTATATTATATTATATTATATTATATTATATTATAATAGTGGCTGCAGAGACCATAGGCCTTCGAATAGGAGCAGATGCATAAAAACAGCGACAATTTTTTTCACTCGGTGACAAATTCTTTCTTTCTTAATCAGTTTACCCCACAGGGTTGGTTTATTCCTCGGACTCAGCGAAGGATCCCACTTCTACCGCTTCAAGAGCAGTGTCCTGGATCGTGAGACTTTGGGTCAAGGATAAACTGGGAAAGAGGACAAGTACCTCGTCCAGGTTGACTCACAAAAGTTCAAATAAAGCGTATAGGAATGTTTTGAGATATTAGAGAGCTATCGGCTGTCCTGAAAATACTTTACTGCAGTTTCCTATTTTACTTGCAGGCAAACAGCCGATTCCTTCCAACTCCTCACCCAGTTCCATTTCATCTTCATTTTTCTAGAAAAATGTTCAAATGTTGAGGACTTTTCCTTCATTAAAAATAGTTTACACCTGTTCAAGCAATTTTGCTAATGGGCCTTATTTTTTCAAAATTTAACGATTAAAATCTCTCATACTTTTGTAGTCACATTCGCGCAGATACTTGTGGCTTGTAGTCGCTACGCATTCACGTTTGGAGCTGAAGGTTTCAGCACTGTTTTCTTTTACTAATGCATCTATTTTATTTTATTTCCTCAATAATTATTTTCTTGTTGTCTCTTTTGTTTTAGAGCAATCTGCAATATTTTGAACCATTGTTACTCCTTGTTGCTTGACGTAAGTCTCGTCTTATTCGTTAGAATTTAAATGCAGCGCTGCGCTACGTTCATTCGCACTGCAACAACGCACTTTGCTCCACAATCAAGCTAAATTCTCTGATTCATCAGCAACTTTCATCTAATCCTATTGTAGGCATGCTAATGTATTGTCCACAGCGTCTACAGAAAGACAGTAGTGTAAGAGAAAATGGGGGAAAACCGTTCGTTTTTGCCTATAAACACCCAGTCTATTCAAAGATTTTAAAAATGATATGCATATCAAAACCTTCCTCCGGATGTGTATACACTAAATATGAGGCTTGGTCGAGATCCATCCTGCCGTTTCGCCGTGATGATGGAACAGACAGACAAACAGACAGATAAACGGACACGAAAAATAAAAATCACCGGATCAGTATTGAGTTGACCTAAAACGGATAAATATCTGAAAATTTGGCAAAACAAATGAAATTACAGACAGCGGACCGCCTACAACTTTATTTATATAGATAAGCATGGACACGTCCAGAAGTGCAGACCTTTATTTCGAGAGTCGCTGCTTTGAAACTATACGACATATCTACAAACGGACCTCACCATCAGACGTCTCATTTAGTGTTTACATGGTTGGCCCTACGACATCTTCTCGTACCTCCTATATTTATGGGTTAGATTGAGTTAGAGTCATTGAATTGAGTAACATTTTGTACAGTTTTATCACTCATGTGACAGCTAGAATCACAAAATTTGGCTATCATATGGCAACTGGTCATGTCAACATGCGAGCTGAATGTCGTCACTGTATTATGTTTCCTATAAGTGTGCGAAGCGAGAACATAATCGTGTAAGAAGTACAAAATTAACTTGAAATCGAGAAATACATCTCTATTTAACGTATAAGGGATAGAAATACGACCAAAGTTTTAGATCTCTCCAGAATGCAAAAGATTGTGCTTTCTGTTTTGTGAGATGACTTACCGCTTAGCCACCAATTATCCCGAAACGAAGGTCTGCACCGTCGTTAAAATTTCATCCCTATTCCGATATTTTCCGGCGCCAAAATTTATACATTTGCATAGCTTAGAATATTTCCTCAAAGAAAGAGTGTCCAGGCTTCGCGATTAGCATTCGCATATGTATGGAGGAAGAAAATAATACAGTTAAGAAAGTTGAAATTAATAGAAAATAGGTCAATAAATGAGGACAGTCGGATAGGATAATAATATGTAAACACCAAGTGAATGTATTGGAAAATCAGATGCTGCTCAATAAATTATGCTGATATGAGTTAAGGATATAAGAAAGCGGTAACAGATGGGAAATTTAGGCGCAGGGATTCTTAGGTAAACACATGAGAAGATGACTAATGGTGTTATTACTTAAGCTATTCGATGACGGTTATAACCTCCAACGATATTCTACCAATATCCCACAGAATGGCCGATTGACGTCTCTCTTGCTTTCTACCCAAGGGACAACCACGAATTTACAGGAATGATGACGAAAATGGCAATACGCTACTTCCTTGCTGGCAAGCAGTCAGAGAAGTTGCCATGGTAACCTGTAGGTTCGTTGTCGGTCTGTCGGTCACTCAATGCAGAGCATGATACCCGCAGAAATTAGTAATTTTCTCCGTCATTTGAAGTGCAAGGTCAATTATGAACATACTATAAGTTGTTTATAATGAAGAGATGTTTCACATACAGACCACGACGTTATAACAGAAAATGGGGGAAAACTGTTTGGGTTTTCCTATAAACACCCCGTCTATTGAAAGATTTTAAAATGGTACGCATATCAAAACCTTCCGCGGGATGTGTATATACCAAATATGACGTTTGTTTAAGATCTATCCAGGCGTTTCACCGTGATGGTGGTACAAACAGACAAACAGACAGCAAACAAACGGACAAATAGACACGAAAAATAAAAATAAAAAACACCGATTCGGTACTGAGTTGACATAAAACGGATAAATATCTGAAAAATAGGCAAAACAAACGAAATTTCAGACAGCGGACCCCTACAATTTTATTTATATAAATAACAGATAACATTTATGAAGCTAAATGAGAATACTTGCATGGTAAAATTTGCTATTAATTTGAGGTAATAACGTTTAAATGAGGTACCTCGATTATTTAACTTAAATATACTAATTCCTTACAACCAATAATTAATTATTTAATATATCTTGAAGGAAACTGATTACTGTCAAATGGGTTAGAGCTCAAATTCTGGAATCCCCAAATTACAACTGTTTGATCAATCAATCAATCAATCAATCAATCAATCAATCAATCAATCAATCAATCAATCAATCAATCAATCAATCAATCAATCAATCAATCAATCAATCAATCAATCAATCAATCAATCAATCAATCAATCAATCAATCAATCAATCAATCAATCAATCAATCAATCAATCAATCAATCAATCAATCAATCAATCAATCAATCCATCAATCAATCAATCAATCAATACTGATCTGCATTTAGGGCAGTCGCCCAGGTGGCAGATTCCCTACCTGTTGCTTTTCTAGCCTAATACTAAATGATTTCAAAGAAATTGGAAATTTATTGAACGTCTCCCTTGGTAAGTTATTCCAATCCCTAACTCCCCTTCCTATAAATGAATATTTGCCCCAGTTTGTCCTCTTGAATTCCAATTTTATCTTCATATTGTGATCTTTCCTACTTTTATAAACGCCACTCAGACTTATTCGTCTACTAATGTCATTCCACTCCATCTCTCCGCTGACAGCTCGGAACACACCACTTAGTCGAGCAGCTCCTCTTCTTTCTCTCAATTCATCTCAACTCAAACTTTGCAGCATTTTTGTAACGCTACTCTTTTGTCGGAAATCACCCAGAACAAATCGAGCTGCTTTTCTTTGGATTTTTTCCAGTTCTTGAATTAGGTAATCCTGGTGAGGGTCCCATATACTGGAACCATACTCTAGTTGGGGTCTTACCAGAGACTTATATGCCCTCTCCTTTACATCCTTACTACAACCCCTAAACACCCTCATAACCATGTGCAGATATCTGTACCCTTTATTTACAATCCCATTTATGTGATTACCCCAATGAAGATCTTTCCTTATATTAACACCTAGATACTTACAATGATCCCCAAAAGAAACTTTCACCCCATCAACGCAGTAATTAAAACTGATGGGACTTTTCCCATTTGTGAAACTCACGACCTGACTTTTAACCCCGTTTATCAACATACCATTGCCTGCTGTCCATTTCACAACATTTTTGAGGTCACGTTGCAGTTGCTCACAATCTTGTAACTTATTTATCACTCTATAGAGAATAACATCATCCGCAAAAAGCCTTACCTCCGATTCCACTCCTTTACTCATATCATTTATATATATATAAGAAAACTTAAAGGTCAGATAATACTGCCTTGAGGAATTCCCCTCTTAATTATTACAGGGTCAGATAAAGCTTCACCTACTCTAATTCTCTGAGATCTATTTTCTAGAAATATAGCAACCCATTCAGTCACTCTTTTGTCTAGTCCAATTGCACTCATTTTTGCCAGTAGTCTCCCATGATCTACCCTATCAAATGCTTTAGACAGGTCAATCGCGATACAGTCCATTTGACATCCTGAATCCAAGATATCTGCTATATCTTGCTGGAATCCTACACGTTGAGCTTCAGTGGAATAACCTTTCCTAAAACCGAACTGCCTTCTATCGAACCAGTTATTAATTTCACAAACATGTCTAATATAATCAGAAAGAATGCCTTCCCAAAGCTTACATACATTGCATGTCAAACTGACTGGCCTGTAATTTTCAGCTTTATGTCTATCACCCTTTATACACAGGGGCTACAATAGCAACTCTCCATTCATCTGGTATAGCTCCTCCGACCAAACAATAATCAAATAAGTACTTCAGATATGGTACTATATACCAACCCATTGTCTTTAGTAGATCCCCAGAAATCTGATCAATTCCAGCTGCTTTTCTAGTTTTCAACTTTCGTATCTTATTGTAAATATCATTGTTATCATATGTAAATTTTATTACTTCTTTGGCCTTAGTCTCCTCCTATATCTCGACATTATCCTTGTAACCAACAATCTTTACATACTGCTGACTGAATACTTCTGCCTTTTGAAGATCCTCACATACACCCTCCCCTTGTTCATTAATTATTCCTGGAATGCCCTTCTTGGAACCTGTTTCTGCCTTAAGGTACCTATACATACACTTCCATTTTTCACTAAAATTTGTATGACTGCCAATTATGCTTGCCATCATGTTATCCTTAGCTGCCTTCTTTGCTAGATTCAATTTTCTGGTACGTTCCTTCAATTTCTCCTTACTTCCACAGCCATTTCTAAATCTATTTCTTTCCAGTCTGCACCTCCTTCTTAGTCTCGTTATTTCTCTATTATAATAAGGTGAGTCTTTACCATTCCTTACCACCCTAAAAGGTACAAACCTGTTTTCGCATTCCTCAACTATTTCTTTAAACCCATCCCAGAATCTGTTTACATTATTATTTACCGTTTGCCACCGATCATAGTTACTTTTTAGAAACTTCCTCATGCCTGCGTTATCAGCCATACGGTACTGCCTAATAGTCCTACTTTTAAGACCTTCCTTTCTATCACATTTATTTTTAACTACCACAAAACAGCTTCATGTTCACTAATACCATCTATTACTTCAGTTTCCCTACAGAGCTCATCTGGTTTTATCAGCACCACATCCAAGATATTTTTCCCTCTGGTTGGTTCCATCACTTTCTGAGTCAGCTGTCCTTCCCATATTAACTTATTTGCCATTTGCTGGTCATGCTTCCTGTCGTTCGCATTTCCTTCCCAATTGACATCTGGCAAATTCAGATCTCCCGCTACAATCACATTTCTTTCCATGTCATTTCCCACACAGCTGACTATCCTATCAAATAATTCCAAATCCGCGTCAGTGCTACCCTTTCCCGATCTGTACACTCCAAATATATCAAGTTGCCTATTATCTTTAGAAATGAGCCTTAAACCTAGAATTTCATGTGTCTCATCTTTATCTTTTTCGTAGCTTACAAATTCTTCTTTCACCAGAATGAACACTCCCCCTCCCACCATTCCTATCCTATCTCTACGATACACACTCCAGTGCCGTGAGAAAATATCTGCATCCATTATATCATTTCTCAGCCATGATTCAACTCCTATTACAATATCTGGTAAATATATATCTATTAAATTTCTTAATTCTATTCCTTTCTTTACAATACTTCTACAGTTCAACACTAACAATTTCATGTCATCCCTACTTGATTTCCAGTTCCGTGTTCCCTTACCACCGCTCCCTAGGCCACCCTGTTTCCCTGAATGTACCTCCCTATTACCCTTCCAAGCAAATTTCCGAACTTATACGTACCAATGCGGTTTAAATGAAGGCCATTTGAGCGCAGATCCCTATCTCCTATCCACCCATTTGGATCTAGAAATTTCACTTCCAGTTTCCCACATACGCACTCCACAGTCTCATTTAAATCCCCAATCACCCTCCAGTCGGTATCCCTCCTTCACATTATTCCACTAATAACAATCTCCGCTTTCTTAAACTTCACCCGTGCTGCATTTACCAGATCCCACACATCTCCAACTATGTTGGTACTTATATCAGCTTGCCTTACGTTGTTGGTGCCAACATGAAACACTACCACTTTCTCCTTCCCCTCCTCCCTCTCTTCTACTTTCTTCAACATCTGCCTCAACCTAATTCCTGGATAACATTCTACCCTGGTTCCCTTTTCTCCACACACTTTCCCCACGTGTCTAACTATGGAATCCCCCATGATCAGATCCTCAACCCTACCCACCTCATTTGATCCACTCCCCTCCTGGTCAGCCCTATCTTTCGTGATAGCTGCAGAAGCTACTTCCTCCTCCCTTTTCTCCTTCCCATGACCCTGTTCCACCTGTCTTTTCATATCCTCTACTCTACATTTCCCTTTCCTACCTTTTCCCTTCTCCTACTTCCACACATCTCGCCAACAGTTCCCTGTCCGTCATCATCCCTCTGTTGTTCTACCTGGAGTGACTCGTACCGATTTCGGACAGACACCTGTCCTGAATTCTGATCCTGAATAGAGCCCTTAGCCTTCAATCTCCTTCCCCTTAGAACATTAGACCACCTGTCTTCTACAACTCCCCCTCTCCTTCCCCTCCTTCTTGTACACCTACTGTAACCTGTACATTGTTTGAGGGAGTCCTATATTCCTTCCTGTCTTCTGTGAGAATCCTAATTATCTCCCTCAAATTTTACAACTCCTCCCTCATACCCCTCAATGCCTCGCCACACCCACAGTTCGTATACTCGCGCTCCTTAGCCATTCTTTACGGAAAAAAATGAAATTAAAAATAAAATAATTTAAAAAAGAAATGAACGGAGGGATATATTGTCTGGGATAGTACTCAAAGATCACACAACAATAGGGTAATTAATCTACGACTACACTACAATACCACTCTATTTTTTATCCTACAACCTGTAACAGGATAAAAACTGCTGTTAATTACTGAATATCGAAAGTAATACACAAGAACTACACAATTCCAAACTGCAATTAAGCCTATCCTAATTACAACAACATAATTTTTAATAAAAGTTTCTACGGATACTTCGACTACACCAGTACTACACAAATATTTTACAATAATAAAATAAGCACACTAAATTCTAATAGGATATTACTCGTATACTACTGTACAGTACACTACAGTAATTTTAAACTACTTTCAGACGTATCCTAATTTCGATACCGGTACCGTATGTCACTACTAAGTACAAACAGATATGAACTTTGCAAGAACTATTGTACTCAAAGATTACCAACAAAGCTAAATGCTTAGACAAATTATTATTAGTATTACGGTCTAATAGGTACACACGAAAGATAACACACGAATATATCAGGCAAGATACGGCACTATCTAAATGTACTGTACCGATACTACAATGTATCTACATTACACCACACTACGTTTGGTTAAATTCTTAAGTATCGAAAGGATTGCCGTACACGAAGAAAACACGAATATAACTGGCAAGATACTATCTAATATATTATACCTTATCTTCACTACAATTCTACTGAAATGTGGTTACGTGATTATTACAGCTGGTGGATTACTATTATTGTCCCTACTCCACATGACTGAGAGTAAAAGTGTCCTTAATTAGGCCTACTGAAAAATACGAGGTTGTCTACAATAATTTCTCAAATATTTCTATCAAAACTACTCCAACTACTCCAGGGACTCTAACTGCAATTAGGCCTACTGGTATATATGAACTTTATTATTATTAGCTAACCGCTCATAAATACTGAAAGATCGAGGGAGTGAAGTATAAAATACGGATACTTTGACCTACTCAGAAATACAAATGATTGGAATACAAGGCCAGCTGATTTATATTTATATTTACTTGACTACACTACTCCCTTTGTTCACGACTGTTGAGTTTGTAACATATTTGAAATTAAATGTAATATGATGGGGTTGGCAGTAGAGAGAGATGTCTGGGTTGGAGAGTGTGTGTGGGTGTTGAAAAAAAAAATGTGAATGGCTGACATAGAGAAGTGCTTGTTTTTTCTTCTGAATAAAAGGTAAAATATATGACTTCGGCGGGGTGTTTTCTGATTTTTAATTGGTGAACCTAACATTTATTGGCGACCGTGACAGGACATCATTAATAAAGGAAGACCCCCGTGAAAATAAAAAAGATGGAAAACCTCACGAAAGCAAGGACCGTAAAGCGGCGGTTATTTACACGAGTATACAACGAGGTTATGTCGTCGTTACAAGACGGTGAACCAGACACAGAAGAAATTCAGGTACAACTAGAAATCCTTCAAGAAAGGTATGATACTATCGCTAATTTAGATGGATTGGTATTTCAACAGATGATAGATGATAATTGTGAGGTTGATCAAATAGCAGATGAGGAAGAATCAGCTGATGAATATAGACGTAAATTCTTGAGCTGTAGGGCTAAAGCAACAAGATTTTTGAATACCACTGTGCCGGCTTCCTCTACCCAAAGTGTAGTAAATGAAAATATAGCTGAAAGAAAGAAATACAGACTTCCAAAAATAGAATTGAAGAAGTTTTCTGGGGAAATAATTGACTGGTTATATTTTTGGAGTCAGTTCCGTAAAATACACGAAGATGAGGACATGGGGGAGGAAGATAAATTCCAGTATCTCATTCAAGCTATGATAGAAGGTTCTAGAGCGTACGAGTTAGTCACAAGTTTCCCTCCGACTGCCGACAATTATCATAAAGCGATAGACAGTCTTCAAGCTCGATTTGGTAGGGAGGACTTACAGGTAGAAGTTTACGTTCGTGAACTACTGAAGCTAGTTTTAACCAATGCAGTAAATTCTACAGAAAAACCAACACTTAGTAGCTTATATGATAAATTAGAATCACATCTCAGGTCTCTGGAAAGTTTAGGAGTTACTACAGAAAAGTGTACTGCAATGCTATACCCCTTAATTGAATCATCCTTGCCAGAAGACTTACTAAGGGCCTGGCAAAGGAATACTTCTTTCAGATGTGATTCTGTCTCCAAAGATCGTTTGAAACAGCTCATGGCTTTTCTCCAAAGTGAAGTTGTTAGTGAGGAAAGAATTTCATTAGCAATGAAAGGGTTCAACATTAATACATCCCAAGGGCTCAAGATTAAGGGAGGCAAAAAACCAAGGGAAGCCGCTGAACCAAATATCCCCACTGCTTCTGCCTTGTTATCTACTGATATTTCTAAAAGACAGGAGTGTGTATTTTGTCTTAAACTTCATTCAAGTTCAGAATGCATTAAAGCTCAACAAATGACTGTGGAGGAAAGAAGGAAAATCTTGAGTAACAAGCACTGTTGTTTTAATTGTTTAAAGAGAGGTCATCAAAGTAAAGCTTGTAAATCCATTATTAGATGTATTGTTTGTGGTGGGAAGCATGTGGTACTAATGTGTTATAAACTTGGTAACAAAGACAAAGAAAGTGTTTCAAAAAATAATTTTGAGGGAGAAAGAAAGTCGATTAGTGAGGATGCCACTCATGTAGATAAGTCTATGGCTAACGTCTCTTGTTCTCCTGAGGTATATTTACAAACTCTGGCGGTTGTTGTTATGGGTAAGAGTAAACAAAAAACAGTGCGAGCGATCATTGATACCGGGTCTACTAAATCTTACATTGTGCGTGGCTTAGCTGAACAAATGGGGTACCAGTCAGTCGGAAAGGAAACTCTAATACACTCTTTGTTTGGGGGAGTACGTTCCCAAGAGGTAAAGCATGATTGTTACAACATAAGTTTAAGAAGATTAGAGGGAAACTATTCCAAGGAACTGCAAGTTTTGAGCCAAGAAATAATTTGTGAAGATGTTCCATATGTTAGAAATGGTGCTTGGAGTAATGAGATAAAGGATCTGAAGATTTGTTTAACAGACGTACAAGACCGAGGACCCATACAGATTCTACTGGGGGCAGATGTCGCAGGTGAATTGCTTACTGGAAAGACACATCAACTAAAGTGTGGTCTAGTTCTAGTAGAGACTGTTCTAGGGTGGAGACTAATGGGAAAAATTATAAGTAATAAACCTAGAAGGGATGCAGCGTCACTGTTGGTGACATCATTGTTTTCAAAACAAACAAAAATTTGTGATCTCTGGGACTTAGAAATTCTTGGAATTACTGATCCTGCAGAAAAGGAATCTACCGTCGAGAAGAATGAACGAGTTAGGAAGAATTTCCTTGAGACTGTGAGGCTGAATGAAGACAACAGATATGAAGTGTGTCTACCTTGGAGCGAGCAACATCCACCTCTTCCGGACAATAGCGAAATAGCTCAGCGCAGATTGGAGACAGTCACAATGAAACTACAAACTGAGCAACATTATGGAGGATACGATGGTGTCTTACGAGATTGGATGGGGCAAGGAATTATTGCAATGGTATCCGAAGAAGAGCTGGCGAATGGCGGACACTATTTACCACATCGACCTGTCTTGAAAGAGAACAGCACCACCAAGATAAGACCTGTATTTGACGCCTCTGCGAAACAGAGGAACGCTCCTTCTCTAAATGATTGTATTGAAAAAGGACCTAACCTTATAGAGTTGATTCCTAGTTCATTACTCAAGTTCAGAGAAAATGATATTGGAGTCATCGCAGACATAGAAAAGGCATTTCTCCAAATAAGCGTCCATCCTAGAGACCGTGACTTTCTAAGATTTTTTTGGTGGGATAAGGAAAGTACAGAAAAGATGAAAGTGTTTCGTCATAATAGAGTTGTTTTCGGTCTTGCATGTTCTCCTTTCTTGCTGTCGGCAACAATAGAATTCCATTTGAACGAGATGAAGAGAGAAGCAGTTGATAACAATCCCTACTTGGTTCCGACAATAGAAAGACTGAAAGAATGTTTCTACGTAGATAATTGTACTACAAGTGTTAACAATGAAGCTGAGCTCAATTCATTCATGAAAGAGGCAAAAATAATTATGGAGAAGGCATCTTTCAACCTGCGAGGGTGGGAGTATTCTCACGACAAAACAACTGAAAACCTATCACAAGTGTTGGGACTCGTTTGGAATAAAGAAAACGATACTATGGAGTTGAATCTGGCACATGTCATTGATATCATACCTGATGTAATAACAAAGAGGACAATACTAAGAGCTGCTCATAGATTATTTGATCCTATTGGTTTTTCATGTCCTGTATCTCTCTGCCCTAAATTAATTCTGCAGGAACTTTGGGCTTCTGAGCTGGACTGGGACACTGAGGTAAATGAATCGACAAAGAAAAGGTTTCTGAAATGGTTGGCAGAACTACCTCTCCTGGCTGAGATTAAGATTCACAGATGTCTGATTGGAAGGCTGCAATCGGTTGAAGATATCTCTATACATATATTCTGCGATGCTAGTCAAACCGCATATGCAGCAGTTATATTCTTGCGAGTACAGAGGATTGATAACGTGGATCTACGGCTTGTACAAGCAAAGGCACGAGTGGCACCCAAGAAGAAGATCACCATACCACGTCTGGAATTATTAGCAGCTACCATAGGTGTTAGACTTGCCACATCAGTGTTACCATCATTAAGGTCAAAGGAAATTATTGTTCATTATTGGAGTGACTCATCGACAGTGTTATCCTGGATAAAATTAGACGAACCTTGGGGAACATTCGTATGGAATAGAGTTCAAGAAATCCGAAGATTATCCAGAACTGAACAGTGGCGACATGTTCCTGGAACCATGAATCCAGCTGACCTGGCATCAAGAGGATGTGATCCAAAGCATTTACTGGAACAGAGATGGTGGGAGGGTCCGAAATGGCTGAAACAATCCCCTACTCAATGGCCCTGCTCCGAAGTTACAAGAAACGATGAAGAAGTGTTCATTTATTCTATGTGATATTTATCTCAAGTGTTTTTATTTATTTTGAGTTCCAAAAGAGACAAGAAAAGGGGAGAGGTGATCTTGCTGTTTTGTATTGTGTATAGTAAATTCAGTTTTGTATTGTTATGTGGATAAATGATGTGTTGAGTTGTTCCCACAACTCAAGGTGGGAGGATGTTGAGTTTGTAACATATTTGAAATTAAATGTAATATGATGGGGTTGGCAGTAGAGAGAGATGTCTGGGTTGGAGAGTGTGTGTGGGTGTTGAAAAAAAAAATGTGAATGGCTGACATAGAGAAGTGCTTGTTTTTTCTTCTGAATAAAAGGTAAAATATATGACTTCGGCGGGGTGTTTTCTGATTTTTAATTGGTGAACCTAACAACGACTGTAGCCAACAATGCAATATTTGAATATGAGGAGCGACAATAATCAATAACAATACAACGACTGTTAACTACTACCGTGTAATCTGTTTAACTACTTTTTAAATGGAAGACAGGCGTATCGTCTTTTTTAAATGTAGTAAATTATTACCTTCGCGATAGTTCGGACGGATATCTATACGAAATACCGGAGGAATTTCGGCGGAAGTTACGGTACTATTCCTTATGATAAGCTGCCTTTGTAATTATTATACCAACGAACCTACAGATATTCACAAATATTTTAAATATTATTACCTAAAGTATTTCCTAAACCTAAATTCGAAACAAGGTACACCTAGCTAGCCTACTTAACCTAGAAAACGTAAATTACTGAAGACCAACTGAATTACTTGTTATAAAATTTAAATAAATATCACTACTCCCAATTTCTACCAACAGGCACTAAACACCACTATATAAATAGCACTAAATGAATCACAAATACAAAACATTAAGCTATTTCAATAGATTTTAACTACTTTATCACTACAATAATGCAAGAGCTCTCTCAACAGCCAACCGTTCTCAAGCGCATCCAACAATGCAAGGCCAGATCAGGAAATAATTAAATCTCAACTTTTACGATTAACGTATTGATGTGACAATTAATAAATAGATAAACTAGCATCAAATCAATCACTATTTAGGATACAACCACGAAGTGACAAGCGTGAAGAATGTATGTTATAGTCATGTGGTAATGATCAGCACATCAGTTGTCTTTCATTATTTTTTATAAACAAGAGAAAGGGCAAAAAAGTATTCATTAACAAAATAAATGCCATTATAAGGCAACAAACCTGAGCAATAGACAAGGCATAATATAACGTACTGTAACCTAGTCTTAACCCTAGAACACTAACCCTTCGTAAATTTTACGACAGTAGGTAGCGGAACGGTATAGTTTAATGCCTTCCGCGCGTGCGTGCGTGCCGCTATTTTGTGTAGCTGATTTTTTCGAGCAGTTATTGACTGTGGCATGTGCGATTGTTGATATCTTTGCTCATTCTTGTAATAATTGGGTGGGTGTCGTCATATTCACGAACGGTTAGTGATAGTGTGAACTTATAAGTATAATGTTTCGTCATGCCTTTTTTACATTTATACTTATTTAATTTATTTTCTTGGTAGTTTTGGTTTCTTTGTGATGTAAATAACCTACATTCATAATTTAAGGGTTTATTTTAATATGTTGTGTTATAAAATTATATTTTTTTTAAAAACGTGTTCATTTAATATTTTTTGTGCTCCAAGTTTTCTATATTTAATAAATAATCACATAAAATTGTTTAATATCTTTTTTTTTTGCTAGGGGCTTTACGTCGCACCGACACAGATAGGTCTTATGGCGATGTTTAATATCTACGTATTTTGATTCATGTTAAGTTCACGACACTATAGGAACTCTTAATAACGAAATTCTTGCCAAATATAAGCTGTTCCGTAGAAAATATAACAATTATAAATTGGAGTAGTCAAATTTACGAAGGTTTTGTAATAATGTGTGGCGAAATAAAAATTTTGAGGCTTCGTTTACATCAGTAGGAAAGAATGTGACGATATATTATTAGGCCCATCCTCGCATATAAGAAACTTCGATAGACCTTGAATAAACTTTATGCAAGAATGAGATTAGAAATTATGTTAACAGAAGAAAAATTTGGTCCGAACGTTTATTAAGGATTCCCAATTTTATAATTATGAGATCGAACTATAGCTATTTTATCTGCTTATAAAATCGATACAGGAAACTTCTATACATAAACTCTTTATTTAAAGCATGCCAATAACAATATTAGATCATTAAGTTTAAGGTTCCGGAATCAGCACTTACTTAGTTAAGCTGATTATACATAATGAAATCAAACTGTTACAAGGGCATAAGAAAACATAATTGCCCAAAGTTAAATCAAAATGGAATAAAACATTTTGACGCCTAGCGCCGATGAAAAGTGTTTTTCTAGCCTGAAACCAACTGATATATTTAGCCAGGAACATAATCCAATCCTCTGAACAGCGTCTTTCGCCAGGAACACAAATATCCGCCTGCTGTCGACTCCATCTTACTCCAGACTACATGGGTCATTAGTATTTTGTTTGTATCAGATCATTTGCCACATTAATAGCGGCTACCAGGTGCGCCACTTTAGTAAATAGTCACGCCAACAGGTAGCGTTCAAATGCACACCAGCTGCACAATAGTTCCTCACGTTATCAAGTTCCGTATTAACGTTACAAACAATATTCCTACAATAATAGGACATTCATTCAGAAAATGTATTTGTGAAGCACGTTCGATATTTTCTGTTTATTTGTGATAACTTTTGATAGCTCTGTTCATAAGACATTCTTTCGAAATATGTGTTTATGAATCAAGTTCTTTTTCTGTTTATTTATGAAGGTTATGAAAACTAACCAATCTCATTTTCAGTGTCTGTGTCGTTCGTCTGCCCTCTTTGACATCCTGCCAGTTTTTCCTGAGCCCGTCGAGCAGCGCTTTCTTCCACTCCTGTGGTAAAGGGCCTGTCTGTCTTCTGGGTGCTGTCTCCGCCATAAAACCCTGATAGCTTTTCGTCATACTTCTGAAACAACCCGTCATTGATTTCATCCTCACCGAGCTGAGTGGCTCAGACGGTTGAGGCGCTGGCCTTCTGACACCAACTTGGCTGGTTCGAACTTGGCTCAATTCGGTGGTATTTTAACGTGCTCAAATACATAAGCCCCTTGTCAGTAGATTTAATAGCACGTGAAAGAAATCCTGGGGACTAAATTCCCGGACCTCGGCAAATCCCAAATCCGTAAAAGTAGTTAGTGGGACGTAAAGTCAATAACATTATTATATCAATTTAGGAAGGCTCGGAACATAATGGGCTGACTCGGCCCATGCAAGGGGTCACACTCTTCATTATGAAACTATAGGTACATATATTAACAAATATTTACAACAGAAATAATTACAATATATACATTTACTAGCGCTTTGCCCGCGACTTCGCTCGCGTCATAGTTGAGTTATGTCCCATTTTATTATTATATTTCCACATTTTCTTTTGAAGTCCACTGAGCCAACCTTACGCGTTCATCGACTTTTGTACGAAATGTAAGACATGAACGTAAATGATGTGTTTTCCCGTCCCGGCTTCGGTCGGAATTGGAAAGTTTCACGCGTGTTCCGAGTTCGCTGTTAAATGAAATTCTCTTGTAATAACAGTAGCTTCTATTATTTTTTTACCCCGTCACACGTAATCTAGTGCCATTGCACAACTTAGGTGGTTTGAGGTTACGTAACAACATTACAGGTGCTCCTACTTTCAAACGAAGTTTGTGAGATGGGAATCCTGGAGGATTAAGGTAAGGTAAGGGTTGTTCTGCCCGAAGGCAGGTCCGAACCTCCGCA
Source organism: Anabrus simplex (assembly GCF_040414725.1). Lineage (NCBI taxonomy): Eukaryota > Metazoa > Arthropoda > Insecta > Orthoptera > Tettigoniidae > Anabrus > Anabrus simplex. The sequence continues at coordinate 23,510,873 of NC_090279.1, read as the reverse complement.
GAGGTGTCCTGAGCCGGAGTTTACGTGCGGTAGGGTGGCCGGTTCCTTTCTGCTCCTCCATTCCCTTACCCCACCAACAGCGCGTGGCAACCCATCCACTTCTCGACAACGCCCAATGTTGCTTAACTTCGGAGATCTCACGGGATCCGGTATTTCAACACGGCTACGGCCGTTGGCGGAGGATTAAGAGTATTTACGAATTCTACTGGATAACTGAGAGCATCGTCCGTTTGTAATACCGTGTCGACCGATTTAGACTCTATTTTTCTGCATCAAAATATGTAAGCAATGCTTGATTTAATTCAGGGACTCTCAAACGCCCAAAATCTCACGCGTGCAAATCGAGGCGCAAGAGCTCCGTGCACTGTGCATCGGTCCCGCTCGGCTCGGCTCGCACCAACGCCGCGTCTCTGGGCTACTCGGCTAAGCTCGGCTCAACTCGGCTCGGATTTGGAGCGCTACGGAGCAAGTGAGGAAGAGGGAGACAGGGGGAGCGAGCGAGACAGGCGTGGGGAAAGAGAGAGACAGCGCTATTGCTCCAAATCGAGGAGTGGGGGTCTGCACTCTGGTCATCGAAGCGAAGTCGTCTTTTGCACCGTGCACAGTGCATACACCAGGCGCATGCACCCTGAGAGGCCCTGATTTAATTCATTAGCCGTCTCATTAAAGTAAACCTGCAAAAATCCAGGATCTTGATGAGCATTTGGCAATAGACTGCCTATGGAATGTTAAAATTGACCTTGTACTTTGAAAGTAGGCATAAAGCCGGGTTGGATGACTTGCTTAGCACCAAAAGATGTCATTTGAAAACAGGTGCTATGTTTTCTAATTCGATCAAAAAAATTACCATGATCTGGATGGGCACCCATTAGTAACTCTACAATGGTTCAGGTGGAGATTAGAGTGGTGGCAGCAGAACCTTGCCAGAATCGCAATACATGCCTGGTGTTTCATCTTTCCACTTGAGAGCATTGCAGAATTGGCATTTATGGATGATTGTACCAATGGTTATCAAGCTGTTATCTTCGTAATTCATTTCAGGACCGTAAGACATCCCGGAACGAAACTTAATTTTACATGGACGCAGTCGTCTTTCTTTTCGGATCCCTGGGTGATGTTGCTCATATCGCATTTGAATTGTCCTGTGATATTCGCGATTATTTTGCTGGCGTGTAGCTGCCGTTGCTCTATGAAACTCGGGATTATTTTTCTGGTATGTCAGTGCCGCTGCTCTGTGAACCTTGGGGTTATTCTTCTGGTACGTGACTGCCGCTGCTCTATGAAACTTGAGATTATTCTTCTGGTACGTGTCCGCTGCTGCTCTATGGACTTCGGGATTTTTATTTTGGTATTTACTTCCAGCAATGGTACCGTACGTGCGGAAGGATTATTTTGTAAAAATGTGGCTGCTTCTTTTTTAAATTGTATTTTTATCTTACCGTTTGAGTATCGAGTACGACGTTTTTTAGAAACTTTTGTAACAACAAATGAAGCACTTGTTTCTTCGCACAGACATTCACATACAGTACGGTACTTCAAAATGTCCGTTAGAGAGATTACCAGTAAATCGCAATCTTTTTACGGGATTAGCTTCATCACCAAATATCCAGTATAACTTTATATCACGATAAACTTCAAAGCGGAATGGAAATATTTTGCCACCTGCCGTCAACTCACATGTTCCACCACAAGTTGAATCTTCTGACACGATAAGTCGGCACTATTATGAAGAGGAATAGTTATTACCAAGATGATTTTCGGACAAAATGGAAACAACTTACGAAACAATAGCTTCACGAACTTCTTTATGCCGCAACTGAGTAGAATATAAAATGTAAGAAAGAGATCTAAATAGACATGCACCGTCACCTACAATAGAAACAATGTTATGTGGCAACACTTCACCATTAATGTTTAGATAAGTTACTGCCATTATGCTGTGTGCGTGAAAAAGACGTTATCGCGCTGCAGTTTGTTATTTAACCTGTCTCCTTGAAATATCACACACCAGTACGTTGTATCTTCTGGTATGAAATGTTTGTACTCTTCTGAGGAGGAGTAGTTATTAGCAAGGATTGCCAAGGTTCAAACCCTTACTGCTCAAGAGTTCTATCGCACTCACTTCATTACTGGTCGACAATATTATGCAAGTTGCCTCCGGTCTCTCCTTCGTCAACATGAGCGACATATCTTCGAACCATAGACAGCTTTGTTAATGACGCATGCTCGTGCCGAACTGGTACTGCTTTCGCCTAGCCTTTTCTACCAGTTGTATGGATGAAACAATTCATTTAAACTGTAAGCGGCTGCATAACTCACTAACAAAATATAAAACCGTAATAAATCTCATTGATAAAACAATATTCCTGAGGCTGCCCACAGGCAGATTCGAACCTGTATTTTTGCAGTCTGCACTCCGTTGCGCTATCAGCACAACGAAATACAACCTCTCACGAATTTACTCACAAACATTTGTATATGTAGGCCTACATACTGTTAATTGGTTCATTACCGTCTTAAAATACACGGAAGCGGAGTGAATCGGCACGTACACGTATGTGTTGGAGAAACTGCCGCTGCCATTTTTAATTGGCAAAAGCCAAAGGTTCATTCGCGAAAGGCAAGCATTTCATCAGGAAAAACTTGAAAATACATATATTTCCGCTGACTTTTCAAGAAATGCAAGATTTTTGAGACGATTTGGAAGACTGAATGAATATATATGTAGAATATTGTTAAAAAACGGATATTTTGAACACAAATGTAAAACCACATATCACCCCTTTTCACTCCTTTGAAATCGGAATTTTAAACATTTCTTTTAAAATAGTATTTATGATATATGAAAATAAATATGTGAATGAATATAAGTACCTACAATATTTTTCACAGAAATTGAGAAAACCAACAAAAAAGTAAAATCACCTTTCAACCCTTTTCACCCTTTAAAAGAGGAATTTTTAAAAATCCTTTCTTAGTGCGCATCTGGGCTACGGTAGGAATATGTCCTCAAATTTTCATGCAATTATCTCCAGTAGGTTTTGTTGTGCGTTGATTATCAGTCAGTCAGGACATCTTGCTTTAAATACAGTATATAGATGCAAGAAATATGCACAGATGATGTCGCTAAACAACTCCTTATCTCCCCTTTTGGGAATCTGTTCTTCAGTATTACTGGAACTGCGGCCTGGAACATCATGCTGTTTGGCGTAAGTCAGAGGAAAAGTTGTTCCTAGAAACTTTCTCAGAATGTGGCAGGTGCTCAGGAGGGTATCTTTCTGTAGTTCGACGTATGTGTGATGATGCAGGTTTAATGCGGCCAGAGAGCTGTGCAACCCTTCTGGAATAACACCGGTACATGATATTACTGTTGGAACTGTCGTGGCTGATTCTAGTTTCCACAGGCATTGTATTTCTATTGCCAGTTCTGTGGATTTTAATATCCTTGTGGCTATTTTTTATTTATCGACTAGAACAATATCTGGCCTATTGTTGCAGAGTGTGACATCGGTTATGCCTTCTTGGTACCATAGTAGTTTGTATGAAGAGTTTTCGAGAACGGGTGGAGGTGTATATTTCCAATATGCAGCTGATGACTGAAGAAATCCACATTTTACAGAAAGTTTCTGGTAAATGATTTTAGCTACCTGATCATGTCGGTGCTTATAATCGGTGTTGGTCAAGGATGGGCAGCCAGAGATGACGTGCTTTATGGTCTCTGTAGTTCTGGAACAGTGGCGGCAGTTGTATGAGACGACTCTTGGATCATTCGTGATGAATCTACGGTGGTTCCGTGAAGCAATTACGTGAATTTGGATGGCCAGAACAAATCCTTCTGTTTCAGGGAAAAGACCAGAGTAGGTCAGCCAAGCGTGCGACGCTGGTTTGTCGACATGAGGCTGATCCAGTTCGTGGGGGCATTTCCCGTGAAGGGGTTTTTCCTTCCAAGTGTCCATATTCATCTCCTTTGTAGGTGGGGTAGAAACAGGCATTTCCGGCGACGATGGATTGAGAGTTGTATAGTTTATGTCAGCTCTGCAAACAGCTTGATGAAGACACGATGTATCAGCTCTCGAGTTGAAATATTCTCTTAGACTTGATATCAAATTGCTGTGTAAATTGACAATGGGTAAGAAGCCTTTACCACCTTCTGATCTCGGGAGTGTAAGACGATTGATTGCAGATTTAGGATGGTGCATATGGTACCGGGTGAGTGAAAGTGCAGTTTTCGTCTGAAACTGCTGAAGTTCTGATTGGGTCCATTTTATGACGCCAAAGGAGTATGTGAGCAGTGGTACAGAGTAATTATTATTATTATTATTATTATTATTATTATTATTATTATTATTATTATTATTATTATTATTATTATGATTTCATCCTCCGTAATGCCCACTTCTCTCAGATTTTCCGTAGTAGCCTGTGTTCTCTGTTAAGTAGTTTTATTATTGCGCTGGTTTCATTAATTTTTGTGAATATTGATAAGATGTTTGCCCTCGCATATTGCCTCCTAAGTAATGGCCCTGGATTATACAGTGAAGTGTATCACTACCTATTGTTACGTGCCAGCCCTGTCGTAGACCCTTTCACTACTTGCTGAAAGGCCTAAGGAGTCAGATGACCGGGGATCTCACAGCTGGCCAGGACTTTCTGTGAATTGTACTCATTGGTTGGTTTCCCATTGAGTTTCTGCGAGATACGGAAGTGTTTTGTCTCTAGCCATATCACGTGAGCTGTAGAAAGGAGGCTAGCTGCGAACAGTCAGCGTTGGGTTACATATGACAGAGGTGTTGGCTGTCCCTGGTGACCCACGGGGAGTTGTGGTCCCTGTGTAAAGTGAGCACCAGAAGTGAAGACGGCTGTGGGCTGCCATCGTCGTTACACTGGAGTCACGACATTTTTGGATATGGGACGGAGTACTGTGTGTGCTTTTCTGTGGACTGCGAACTGGAGCCCAGCTACCGTGAGTAATTCCTGCTGCTCAGCACTGTTGAATAGTTGCTGTGCAGTTGTTAATTGTATGCGATAGTAGAGGAGCTAAGGCGGTCACAAAGCCACGGACTGTCTGCCCTCGGGTTAGAACTATCATTGTTCCCAACTAGGGGTCAATAACCCCTAGTATAGTAGAGGTACAATGGCGATTTTGCGGATTTAGCATAAGAGAGCGAGCCTAACATCACAGTCGCCATCATGAGGGGCCTAACTACACTTTAACAGCTAGTTACACTTCCCGATGCCTAAGAGAGCAAGCCTAACCTCATGGAGGGGCCTAACCTTAGTTGTACGGCTAGATGCGCTTTCTGACGTGAACAGTCGTTATCTTGTAGGGGCTTAACCTTACAGGACGTAGTTTTACGGCGATATGACTTTCCCGACGCTATCTTGAGTGGTAGGACAATGATGATTCTCGCGACGCTATCTTAAGTAGTAGGGCAATGGGGATTCACATAAGAGAGCCAACGTAACCACATGGAGGAGTCTAACTACGCAGGGCTATAGTTTTACGGCCAGATGCGCTTCCCAACGTGACATGCACAAGATGGCGGCCATACACAGGTTCTTATAAGACTAAATACTAGAACCTGAGTTAGAGGTTACTGTGCAATATGGCGGCTATACATACGCTCTTACGTGGCCAGCCAGGGGTGCTTGCGCAAGATGGCGGCTATACAAAGGCTCTTATGAGACGGCCTAGAGGCACTTGCGCAAGATGGCGACTGCACACGGTTTCCTATAGAGAAAGATGACGGCCATTGGCGTTTGCGCAAGATGGCGACTATACATAGGCTTTCATGGAGAATGATGATGCCATGGGCGATTGCGCAAGATGGCGACTATACATAGACTCTTATAGAGAAAGATGGCGGCCATGAGAGATTGCGCAAAATGGCGGCTATACATAGACTCTTATAGAGAAAGATGACGCCATGGGCGATTGCGCAAGATGGCGACTATACATGGGCTCTTATCGAGAAAGATAATGGCCATGGGCGATTGCGCAAGATGGCGACTATACTTAGGTTCTTATGGAGAAAGATAACGGCCATGGGCGATTGCGTAGGATGGGGACTATACATAGGCTCTTATAGAGAAAAATGACCCCCAAGGGAGGTTGCATATGATGGCGGCTATACATGGGTCTATTATAAAGAACGCTGCCGGCCATCGGCGATTGTACAAAATGGCGGCATTATATGGGCTCTTATAGAAGAAGATGGTGCCCAAGGGCGGTTGCACAACATGGCGGCTATACACGGGCTATTATAAAGAAAGATGACGGCCATGGGCTATTACACAAAATTGCGGCTATACATGGGCTCTTATAGAGCAAATGCCGGCCAAAGGTGATTGCATAAGATGGCGGCTATAAACGGGCTCTTATGGAGAAAGATAACAGCTATCGGCGATTGCGCAAGATGGGGCTATACACGGGCTCTTATGGAGAAAGGTGACGACTATGGGTGATGGCACAAGATGGCGGCTATGGGCGATTGTACAAGATGGCTGCTATACAAAGACTCTTATATGGAGAGATGACGGCCATTCGCGATTGCGCAAGATGGTGGCTATACACAGGTTCATGTGGAGAAAGATGACGGTTATGGGCGATTGCAAAAGATAGCGGCTATACATAGGCTCTTATAGCCTCCTCCTACTCCGACAGGACACAGCCGCCCTCCTCCTCCTCCTCTTCCTCATCTGTATAGCAAACGGGCAAAAGGGCAGGGGACACAGCTGCTCTCCTCCTTCTCCTCCTCCTTATCCGTATAGCAAGAGGACAAAAGGGCACAGGACACAGCCGCCCTCCTCCTCGTTTTCCTCCTCCTCATCCGTAGAGCAAAATTGGAAAAGGGCAAATAGGCTCCTCTTCCTGGCAAAAGAGAAAATGGGAAGAAAGGACACCTCTTCTTCATCTGTGGGGCAAAAAGGCAAGAGGGCTCCCCTTCCCGGCAAAAAGGCCAAAGGGCAGCTCCTTATTCGTGGGGAAAAGGGCAAAAGTTTTTCTCTACATTATCTGTTTGGCAAAAGTGTAAAAGGGCTTCCCCCTCGTAGCAAAATGGCGAAAAGTCTCCTCTTTCTGGCAAAGGGGCAATAGGGCTCATCATCCCTACAAAAGGGCTCCTCTTCCTGGCAAAAGGGCAACTCCTCCTCCTTACAGCTACTGAGGTTTTCTCAATCCATCTTCCTACGGACAGATGACTACTTACGTTATTAAACTAATGTAGCGTTATCATCTTGTTCTCGTCGCAAAAGTTTTTACCCTTTTCGGTTGACGAGGGAGCGGTTGGAAGATGATGAGGTAAGGAGAACGTAGTATTTTTTCGATTGCAATTGAAATGAAAACCTACAACCTGTTTTCCAGTCATTGACCGGGTCAGGGATGGAATGAAAGAGGCAGATATAGGCTGTTAGTACGATGGGGTCGCGACTCCCAAAGTGATTTATTAATGCCTGATGGATGCTATGAAATTAGAATGGAGAGTGTTGCTGGAATGAAAGAGGACAGGGAAAACCGGAGTACCCGGAGAAAAAACCTGTCCCGCCTCCGCTTTGTCCAGCACAAATCTCACATGGAGTGACCGGGATTTGAACCACGGTATCCAACGGTGAGAGGCCAACGCGCTGCCATCTGAGCCATGGAGGCTCCTCGATTGCAATTATCATGCAAAAATATAGAACTGAATGTAGAATAAGTAAATGTTGTATGTTACTATCCGACAAGGCAAAAGAGGTTCAATGGAGTTACAGAATGCAATTAGCAAAAATATAGATCTGACAAGTTAATGCTGTATGTCTTCATCCAGCAAGAGAAAACATGTTGACTGTTAAACATAAAACACTTATAACGCAAACACAATAGTTACTGTGTTGTATGTGTCTATTCGACAAGACAAGTTTAATCCTGTTACAATTAGCACACACTAGAATTGATTGTAGAACAAGCTAATATTGTATGTCTTTATCCGACATAACAAAACATGTTGACAATTAGTGTTGAGAACAGAAAACTTTTAACGCTACTGTGCTGTATGTTTCTATTCGACAAGTTACAATTATCACAGACTAGAATTGATTGTAGAACAAGACGAAACATGTTTAAAATTAGTGTTTAGAACAGAAAAATGTATAACGCAAAATACTATGAGATTTAAAATCTGCGTTATAGGATTAATCTGTGTTGACACAAGCGCACTTCTATGCAGTCAGCCTGCACACATAGAATTGCAAATGTTGTATACCTCTATCAGACGTACAGTTGTACATCATCTTAATTACCGCAGATGAAATGATTACTACATAGCAGGGGATACCTATGTTCTAAGGAGATTGATTTTGCGGGATTCGAACACATGCAACAGAGAAACAAATCTGTATAGCGATTTAGTTACCGTAACAGAATAAAAAAATCATTCTACTGTGCAGATAAAATGATTTTAGTACTTACCAGGGGGTACCTTTGTCCTACATCATATTGTGTTAAGGATAAAATTTATGGATTTGAACCCTGTTGTAACACTATACAAGATTTTTGGGATTGAAACCTTGTTTACAAGGGAGAGGAATAGATGTGTACTTCCTCTTAAATCAAAAATCGCTACTACTATAGAGATAAAATGAGCTGTGAGAGGGATCGGTAATGTATATTGTTAACTTACCTTCATTTTAGGGACGGCTTAGTATTTAGAACAGAAACAATTATAACGGGAAACATTATGAGATTTGAACTCTGCATTATGAGATTAATCTCTGTACTGATACAAACGCACTTCTATGCAATCAACGCGCGCGCGCGCGCGCGCGCACACACATACACACATGGAATTGCAAATATTGTATATCTCCATCCGACGTACTTCTTCTTAATCACTGCAGATAAAAAGATTTTACTACTAAGCAGGAGATACCATGAAAATTCTTTGGCATAAGGATATGGATTTTTGCGGGATTCGAACACATGCAACAGAAAAAGTCTGTATCGATTTCGAACTCCGATTTAGTGGATTTCAAAACCTCGCTCTACGTAGTTAAATTAATGCACATAGGTAGGACTTTGCTAAGATAGCAGGTGTCATCTTAACGACGTAGGCGCACGAAATTTAAAATCTGCATGCTTTTTGACAAGTTCTAACGACATTGGCGTCGATTTTGAACTTCGGGTACCGACGGAGCATACCACGTGACTGTGACATCACGACCACGTGCTCATGTTTGTAAACAAAGCCACGTGCTTGGCCAGGTTCTTTTTTGAAAGATGACATCTTGGCGGACCCTAACCTCATTTTTAAGGACATTATATTATCGCTAACCTCACTGCTACCATATTCACGGTGCTAAACCTCATTGCTCTTAACTTGTGCACGTGGTGGCCAGGAATTCAAAATCCATGTGCTTTTTAACAGCTGTCAAGATAACAGCTGCCATCTTTATCCACGTTGGTGCGGTATTTTAAACAAAAGAACATCGCTAACCTCACTGCTGCCATCATGACGGGCTAAACCTCACTGTTGCCACTTTATGCATGTGGTGGGAGGCAATTTAAAATCCACGTAATCCTAACTCGGTACAATATTCCTCTGTGAGCCACGACATGCAGTCGACGCACACTGCTGTGTCATTAGTAATTTAACGCTTATTTCCAGCCAGCTCGCTCCATTGAAATATTTACTTTGAATGTACTGTGTGTTAAATGCAGATCTGTTCTTTTCCATTTCAATATGTAAGTATTGTTAATCTCAGGTAAGTGTGTGCTTTTCTACTGTGCGGTGCTAATAATTTACACGTCAACGCCTTCGAAAACAGGATGCTTTTTGTGTATGCATGTGTAATTTTACGATGCAGAGTAATAGTAGGCAGTGATTATTGTTTTACCGTTTATTCACACGCTACTGCATGTAGCTATCAGCTTGGAGCTGGCAGGTTTGAAGATGCGTTTCCGTAGTTTCTAATTTTTGCACCAGGTAAATAATATAAGTTGTATCTTAGCTGTAATCAATTTTAGACTTTTGGGTTGACGATGTGTTAGCCTCCGGTTCAAACTGTAATGTTAATCATGGTAGTGGTGATTGTTGTTTTAAGAGAAATGTAACGTTTAATTCTGTATTTCGTAGATCGATTTTAAACATTGTGTGTTCTAAGCATGTGCTGTAAGTGTCGAGACCGTCCTACTGTGTGGCTGGGGGCTCGATTAGTGATTGTAGTGTTTCTTGTCTTAGGAGGAAGTACATCTCTCCACTATTTATATCGTTCCGCTCACTTGGAGTTGCCCTTCTGTCAATGATTACAGCGTTATCGTTGCACAATTAATTAATCACGTTTTCGATTCCCGGGATTACAAGAAGATGGTAATATAGCCTGTTGTGATGTTTTTAAATTCTAATATGAATATCGACAGAAGATATAGTTGTAGAAAATCGCATTTTATTGCACTATTTTATCTGCATAGTGGTAGTGATTATTGATTTATGAGGAAGTACATCAATTCCTCTCTCCCTGGGATCTAAGGTCGAATCCTGTAATTAATTTTTCTTTCTCTATGTTATTTGCGATAAGAGAATAGGGTTTGAATCCATGTTTTCTTCTATTGTAACTAAATTAGACTTCGAAATCCATGCATTTTATCTGCAGTGATTAAGAAGAAGTATGTCGGATGGAGATATACAACATTTGCAATTCAATGTAGTGTGTGTGTGTGTGTGTGTGTGTGCGTGTTCGCGTGCGTGCGCGCTGAATAAATGGAAGTGCCATTTTATCAATAGAGAGATTAATCTCATAATGCAGAGTTCAAATCTCATAATGTTTCGCGTTATAATTGTTTCTGTTCTAAATACTAAGCCGTCCCTAAAATGAAGGTAAGTTAACAATATACATTACCGATCCCTCTCACAGCTCATTTTATCTCCATAAAAGAAGCGATTTTTGATTAAAAGGAAGTACACCTCTATTCCTCTCCCTTCTAAACAAAGTTTCACTCCCAAAATTCTTTTATAGTGTTACAACAGGGTTTAAATCCATAAATTTTCTCCTTAACACAATATGATGTAGGACAAAGGTACCCCCTGGTAAGTAGTGTAATCAATTTATCTGCACAGTAGTATTATTTCTTATTCTGTTACGGTAACTAAATCGCTATACAGATTTGTTTCTCTGTTGCATGTGTTCGAATCCCGCAAAATCGATTTCCTTAGAACAAAGGTATCCCCTGCTATGTAGGAATCATTTCATCTGCAGTAATTAAGAAGATGTACAACTGTACGTCGGATAGAGAGATACAATATTTGCAATTCAAGTGTGCTCGCTGATTGCATAGAAGTGCGTTTGTATCAACAGAAAGATTAATCCTATAACGTAGATTTTAAATCTCATAATATTTTGCGTTATAAGTTTTTCTGTTCTAAACACTAATTTTAAACATGTTTCGTCTTGTTCTACAATCAATTCTAGCGTGTGCTAATTGTAACTTGTCTTGCCGAATACTAACATACAGCACAGTAGCGTTAAAAGTTTTTCTGTTCTCAACACTAACTGTCAACATGTTTTGTTATGTCGGATAAAGATATTCAACATTTGTTTCTTCTACTATCAATTCTAGTGTGTGCTAATTGTAATAGGATTAAACTTGTCTTGTCGAATAGACACACACAGCACAGTAATTATTATATTTGCGTTATAAGTTTTTCTGTTTAATAGTCAACATGTTTTCTCTCGTTGGATGTAGACATACAGCACTAGCTTGTCAATTCTGTATTTCTCCTAATTGCATTCTGTAGCTCTATCGATCCTCTTTTGCCTTGTCGGACAGTAACATAGAGCGTTTGCCTATCCTACATTCAATTCTATATTTTTGCATGCTAATTGCAATCGAAAAAACATTACCTTCTCCTTACCGCACCATCCTCCTACCGCTCCCTCCTCAATCGAAAAGGGTAAAAACTTATGCGACGAGAACAATAGGATAACGCTATATGAGTTTAATAACGTGAGTATGTGACGTTCAATTCTATTTGTGCAGGAAGGCATCTGTCCGTAGGAAGAGGGATTGAGCTAACCTCAGTAAATGTAAGGAGGAAGAGTTGGCCTTTTCCCAGGAACAGTGGCCATTTTGCTAGAAAGAGGAGCCCTTTTGTAAGGAGGAGGAGCACTTTTGCCCTTTTGCCAGAAAAAGGTGCCTTTTTCCCTTTTGTTAGGAGGAGGAAGCCCTTTTAGTCTTTAGCCAAACAGATAATGAAGAGAAACACTTTTGCCCTTTTGCCAGGAAGAGGAACCATTTTGCGCTTTTGCCCTACAGATATAGCAGAGTTGTCATTTTACCCATTTTCCCTTTTGCAAAGAAGAGGATCCCTTTTGCCCTTTTGCCCTTTTGCTATATGGATAAGGAGGAGGAGGGCGGCTGTTTCCCGTGCCCTTTTGCCCTTTTGCTATACGGATAAGGGGGAGGTGGAGGGTGGCTGTGTCCCGTGCCATTTTGCGTTTTGCTATACAGATGAGGAGGAGGAGGGCGGCTGTGTCCCGTCGGAGGAGGAGGATACTATAAGAGCCCATGTATAGCCGCCATCTTGTGCAATCACGCATGGCCGTCATCTCTCTCTATAAGAGCATATGTATAGCCGCCATTTTGTGCAATCGCCTATGGCCGTCATCTTTCTCTATAAGAGCCCATGTAAAGCCACCATCTTGTGCAATCGCCATGGCCGTCACCTTTCTCTATAATGGCCCACGTATAGCCGCGATCATTTACAATCGCCTATGACCGGCATCTTTCTCTATAAGAGCCCATGTATAACCGCCATCTTGCGCAATCGTCCATAGCGTCATCTTTCTCTGTAAGAGTCTATGTATAGCTGCCATCTTGCGCAAGCGCCCCTGGGAAGTCTTATAATGCCTATGTATAACCGGCATCTTCCACAGTAACCTCTAACCCAGGTTCTAGGAATTAGTCTCATAAGAACCTGTGTATAGCCACCATTTTGTGCAATTCACGTCGGGAAGGGCACCTGGCCGTGAAACTATAGTCCTGTGTAGTTAGACTCCTCCATGTAGTTACTTGTGCTCTCTTATGCGATTCTACATTGCCCTACTACATAAGATAGCGTCGCGAGAATCATCATTGTCCTACTACACAAGATAGCTTCGGGAAGGGTATCTCGCCGTAAAACTACGTCCTTTAATGTTAAGCCCCTCCAAGATAACGACTGTCTACGTCAGGAAGAGCATCTAGCCGTAAAACTAAAGTTAGGCCCCTCCATGAGGTCAGGCTTGTTCTCTTAGGCGACGGGAAGGGCAACTGACTGTTAAAGTGTAGTTAGGCCCCCTCAAGATGACGACTGTGTTGTTAGGCTCGCTTTCTTATGCTAAATCCGCAAAATCGCAATTGTACCCCTAATATACCAGGGGTAATTGACCCCTAGTAGGGGAGCAATGCTGGTTCTAACCCAAGGGGCGACCCTTCGTGGTTGTGGGACCGGCTTAGCTCCTCTATTTGCGATTGTGGAATTTCTCTCGAGATGAACCAAGGACCGATCATCGTGTGTCGTGTGGCCCGTATTCCTTCATTCAAACCCAGCCATCGGCAAGCAACTTCTGTGTGAGGTGAGAGCACCCTGTCCAACTGAGAGAGTGTGCTCATTCACGTTGAATGATGTGCGTTATCCTGAAATAAATTAGAGTAATACAACAAACGGTGAGCGATTTGTGAAACTAACAATTGTTAAATTTATCTTTTGAACTTAACCTAATATGTGTCGTATTGCCGTTACAAGTGCTTTAGGCATCCCAGCCATTAGGTCAGAGGCATCCTGAGTTGGAGTTAACTTGAGGTGGGCTCGCTCCTTCTCTACCCAACAGCATGTTGTGACCAGTTTCCGACTGTTTCCAGACAAACCGCACTGTACCAAATGCCATCACTTCGAGGCCTAGTGATATATTTGATTCATTTTCATACCATAATATTTTAAATTTCATAACCATTTTATACGCACAGGATGAGATGGGTATCTCCCTATGGTAATGGAACAGACCATACTGCCAGCAACTCTACGCCGAGTGTCGGGTAGTGGAAAATAATCCGACTCCCTGACAGAGTGGTTGAACTATTCTGCGTGGAGGAATTTCCACTCAGTTTGATTACAAGGCATCTGACTTTCCGTTTCAGGAGAACCTTACAAACAATGTAATCCTACTCCTCACTATGTTTAAGGGTGAGAAAATACCTTCACAGACAGATGAACTGGATATACACCTCGCCAGTCACGTAGGATTTAGCAGGCAAGGGAAAATCTTCTAAGTATTACCCCAGCAGTGTGTTTCGTGATGTAAATTTGGCTACCTGCCATGTGTAGCACAAGTTGAAGCCAAGTGATTTAAGTACTAGTGTGACAGCTGGGCGAGCATGAGAGGGGATGCTGTGAACGCAACGTTACCGATATAGTAAAGCGCAACGGTCATAGCCAGCTGTTAACACTATGAGAAAAATTTACTGTAAAAATACACTTCTAAAAGCAGTGATTCTAAGTCATCATATTAAACAATGAATACCCAGTTCAGATGTGATCTCACAATGCAATTAAGTTGCCAGCAGAGTAGAACTCTCTACCATTGTGCACTGAACTGTCATGTTCAGAGATTGAATCGCTATTCCTATCACTACCAACATGTATGATGAGTTCTCCGAGCTACACATTCCTCATCCAGTACTCAACTCTTAGCCTGTATGCAAGTTCATACTCATTCCATTCCTCACTTATAACGGGTGCAAAAGCACTGTGGTGATGCACTCTTTATCCCTGAGTACCTGGTACATATTTGTGTCAGCAATTAGTTGCTTCACAGTACTCCAATATGTCATTAGCTAGTTCTCTTAATTCGTATTTATTGCCAGATGTTGAAGGTACTTCATTAATCTGATGGGTGTAGTACAACACGTTGTCACACTTGATATGTTTGGCACCAACTTCAAGTCATGAAGTTATATACCTTCATTTCGTTTTCGATTTGAACATGCAGAGTGCGCAGGGTACAAACCGGTTCTCACTACCTGCATATCATCTGCACTGTCCAAAGATAGAAAGTCTAGTGAATAATACTCCCAAAACTTCATTACAGTATAGGATGGACGGAAAAACGTTTCATCTAAAAAAATAGGACCGATCTCTTGTCTTTATCTGCTAAAGTTCTCAAGTACACCAATCTCTTAAGCAGAATTTATCTTCCATGTTCTTCACACTTATTAAATTTAAAGCCTATTGAAAGCAAAACTTACCTCAGACGTTTGCGACTCGCCTTGTAATACAGCAATCTTGAAACGAAATGATTCTGGATCCAACTTATTCAACACCAATGCGTATACTGTTGTCAATACAGGACAGCGAATATGAGATTTATAAACTGCAGATCGCCTAATTCCGTCTGATGATGCACTTACCTGTATCATCTAGTAAGTTTTCATTATTCACTGCTCCATTTTACCCAGAGTGGATAGCTTCATCACATTATCACCTCCCTTCTTATTTTCTTAATAAATGTCTGATGTTTCCTTACCACTGAAGCTCGTTTACTTGCTTGAAAGAAAGGCAAGCTAAAAGAAATTGCACTCTGTTCTAAACCACGATAAGCAATTACATTCCCTATGAACAACCTTGTTTTAGGACTTGCCATCACCTAACATACGGAGACAATACACTTCCGAAGGAATACAATACATTAAATCAACGGCGTCAGCTAAAATATCGCACAAGACCGTTCAACATTCGGCATGCAAAAGCCGACTGCACAGCTAATTAGGCCCCTTTCCCGCCAGTACATACCTCGTTCTTACCAAGCTGTGCACAGTACGGACGAGAAATTCTTTTCCTTGAGAGTCTAGAGAAAAATGGCTAAAATGTGGAGAATCTCAAAGCATCTCGAAATAAATGTAATAGTGCCACATTCCCTTGAGCACCTTTGCGAATTGCAACAAAATGTTGGTGTTAGAACTTCTAGTTCAAAGTGCAGCATTCGGGTTATTTTAAACAACGGCATTTTTGTTTGATCTGTCCTGGAACACTTGGATTATTTCTTTTGATCTTATATTTAAGTTTATATGAACACATAAAGGAATGACATAGAAAATAACTTACTTTAGATGATCGTTAGAAATGAACACAAAAATAAAAATCAAACAGTCCATTATTAACTTTCGCAATGGTTTCATGGGCTGTGAATTAGTGGAACATCTTCTTATATTATTTTAAAGACGTAATATTTATTATGAAATGTAAATTTCTCGAACATATGCAATGGTAATTACTTAGTATGTACTTTTTAGAAAATGGAAATTGCAACACCATGAAGGCATAGAGTCGTTTGTGTTGATTTTCAAGATATGGAACGATGCCATGTAGGTATGTAACCGATTAAAGTTTCAGACCCATTGGATTGTTGCTACAAGTCTCCCCACGTGATTGGTCGCGGAGGAATCAACTCCAGTATATGGACTCTGGTGTGGCGTAGTTGACTTGCAGTCTGTGCAGTGAAGTGTTCCCCGTAAAACATGCCTCGACGTCAGAGAAGAGCACGCTATCAACAACTGTCGCCGTTTGAGAGGGCTCGGATAATTGGGCTGTGTGAGGCTGGATTATCGCTAAGGACTGTCGCTGCACGTGTTGGCCGACAGGCATCTACGGTACAACGTGTACGGCAGCAGTGGTCAAATGAATGTACCTACACTCGTAGACCTGGCACAGGCCCAGTGCGACAGACAACTGTGAGAGAGGATCGCCGCATCATTCGGATGGCCCGGATGGAACCCCATGGAACAGCAGTGCGAATTCGAGCAGCTGTTGCACCCCACGTTCCACAACAAACAGTTGGTAATCGCCTGCGTGCAGCTGGCTTACGAGCCCGTGTCCCTGCAGAAGGTGTTCCATTGACCCCACAACAGCGACGTGTAAGGCTGGCCTGGTGTCGAAAAAGTTCGACGTGGGACGACGAATGGCATAGGGTCGTCTTTAGTGATGAATCGCGCTTCTGTCTTGCCCGCAATGATCGCCGGAATCGTGTGCGCCGACGTACCGGGGAGAGGGGCCGCCCAGATCTTATTGTCGAGAGGCACACAGGGCCAACACCAAGCATTAAGGTCTGGGGAGCTATTGGCTTTAATGTAAAATCACAATTAGTGCTTGTTGAGGGCTCTATGACTGCTCGACAGTACGTTGATAGGGTACTCAATCCAGTGGTTGTCCCTATGATAACGAACATTGCTAATGGGATGATTCAGCAGGACAATGCCCGGGTTCACACTGTACGCATCTCCAGAGAAGCTCTCCACGACATCACAACCTTAGAACGGCCCACCAGATCCCCGGACCACAGTCCTATTGAGCATGTGTGGAACATGATGGGTCGACAACTGGACAACCGTCCTCAGCCACCCACAACTCTGGAACGACTGACCCGTGCAGTGCAGCAAGCATGGTTCGCAATTCTTCAGGAAGCGATCCAGGGCCTTATTGACTCCATGCCTCGAGGAATTCGTCAATGTATTGCAGCTCGTGGTAGGCATATCCTGTATGATTGTTGTCCAAACTTGCGGTCAGAGGGACCTGAAAGTGTAATAATCGAATCACAGCCGAACACTCGTCCTGCATGTTCAATTGCAGCAATGTAGCACCACTCCTTCTGGATGTTGCAATTTCCATTTTCTTCAGTGTATTTCTGGAGCAGATGTCATAAAATCAGATGTCCGCTTCACACTCGCCCGAAGATACTCCCACTATCCCCCATTTATTGTAAATAATTCACTTTACAGATGTACACAGTGAGCAACATAAACATTGAATCATACAATAATGTTGACTGGACGAATCAGGCAACGTGATCTTGCTGCGACTACCAGAGTCAAGTTTTGTCTGTCATAAACGTGTTAGATTGTTAATAACGTAGTTCTGAATACAGGATGTAATGAAAGTAACATGAACATACACTTCTTTAACATGGCATTGCAGTTTATTTTCTGGGTTATCTCTGAAATATTCACGGGCCCATGATTTCCTCTTGGTAGCTATCAATATGCACTCTAAGAACTGCATCGCTTTAACGACAGTCAAATGATTAGGCTTAAATTAAATGACTGACTTTTACTCGTAGGTTAAGTGTGATGTTCCAAACCTACTTACAGCTTGTTCGTGTATCATTCCCCGTGAATAGAAGGCCAAACTTCCATTCACGACACAACCTGTTCCGTTGCGCCGTCAAAGCCTGTCGTTCTCAGTGTGCCACGTAACTGTGGTGTAAGGTGCGTGCTTATGTCCTGGAGAGCCTCATGAGGCATGCTTTTGTGAGAAAAAGCACTGAGAGGTTCTCGAGAAACTTGAGATGTCCTCTTGTTTCCTATCCCTAGTGCACAGTGACAAAGCATGGAACTAGAGCTATTCAATACTGGCTTAACGGAAACGTCTCCCATGAGACCTGGGTGAGCACTGACCTGCGTTCACCGTTCGACAACATTGGGCAATCTTCCCTTTTATTGGCTTGTGACGGTACACTCCCCTGTGCAGATTAGAAAGCTATTGGTCTTGGATGACTAGTGCCAAAAGAGCAGGTAAGTTATCGAGAAGTTTGCATTTCCCAGAAGTTTCACTTGGAGTTGCTGAGGTCTAGATAAGGAGGTACAGGCCTCACATGTGCTATTGGTGACTTGATCCGGCATGTGGAATGCGGTATCAAGAGTTTTAGTTCCAAGGTAGACATTTGTGGCTTCCCCAGAACACATTAGCCATATTGAGACACAACACATCTCAAGGGAAACATTCCTCTACACGATCATGATCGTGTTGATCACCAGTCATATCAGTGCAGAAGTATGGAAAATCACAGACGTTGATCTGAAAAAGCAAAGGGGGTTTGGCTAGGACTGAGAAAGGAGAATGCCTCGTACATTTTGTGATTTAGAGAATAACACTCTTTCAATTCATGTTTATTACTATTAATTTGCTACATATAAAAGAAACAGAAGACAAATTCTACTCATGGCATCTCTAAAATACAAAATGAACTAAGATTAGCACAAAATCACATAATCTCTGTGTCACAAAACAATCAAGATCTCGCAAGTTAACATAACACATCTCGTTCCATAAGCTGTAAAAATTCTTCTTTCTTGAGGAAACCACTTTTCATTGCTCAGAATTTAAATCCAGACCTCCTCGATAACCAACCAATGGCAATGTTATCCAGAAATCATGCCCCACTAAAATGATATTGTAAATGTCATTTAAACACCACTACTAAGTATGTTTTAGATTCACACAATATACTATTCCTCATTCAATTCTGAAGAGCTCGAAATAAATACCCTACACAGGGTGGCGCAAAAATCACTGGACACTGATTTAAACAAAAGATTGAATTTCTGTTTCATTACAAATACAAATAATGCTAACTGTATTCTGTCTGCATGACTACATCTTCCAAGTCTTTGGAACATTTACATACTGTATGACATAGTGTTCTATCACTGTCGAAATCATGAAATGGGCCGTGTATATAGTCTTTTATTTCAGCAATGGTCTGAGGATTCTTAAAATAAACTGAGTCCTTGACGACATCACGTAGGAAAAAATCCATGCACGTGATATCTGGTGAACGTTGAGGCATGTCACCCTTCGACCAATCACTTTTCTATGGAAAGTTTCATTTAAATAATCGCGGACGGCAGTGGCATGATGTGGTGGTGCCCAACCATGTTGAAGGTAATTTTCTTGAAAGTTTTCAACACACGCTGTAAGTCCTGGTAACAGATAATTCTGAAGCATGTCCAAATACTTATCCACTGTAACTGTTCCGTCAAAAAATATGGTCCAAATACGCCAAATAGTGATATTGCCCCCAGACACTCACACCAGGTTGATTTACTTGTTCATCTAAGAAAAGATGCTTATTCTCAGTATACCAGTACGTGCATTTATGTCCGTTAACTTAAAATTGGCGTCATCAGACTACAGAATGCTATTGAATGGGTTAGGATCATCTTTTTGTTCGCCAAGCATCAATTCACAAAACTTAAGATGATAAGGATCGTCTTGAAGTATCCCATGTCGTAAACGTGGTATGTTAATTTTAAACTTCTGTTTGTGTAACATTCTTTGCACTGACCCTCGTGATAAATTCAGCTCACTTGCTAATCGTCTGGTTGATTTTCGCGGACTTCGGTTCACAGCTAAACTTAGACGCAATTCATTTTCCTCAATTGTGACTGTTCTTGGGCGGTCAGATCCCGGTGCATCCATAACAGATCCATGTTCTTCAAAGCTATTTCGTACGTCGTACGCTGTTTGTCTAGACGTTGGTTTTGATCTAAAGTGTTGTCCCCGTTCATTAACAACTGCAGTAGCACCACCTTTGAAAATGAAAAATTAAACCAAGATTCGTTGGTAAATCACATCAATGCACATCATATTACAAGAAAAAACACAAATTACATAGGACAATCAAATAACATTCCCAACAAATTTATAAGAAAATCAAAATTATTGATAAACAATTTGCTAACACTTTAATGCACATTTCAATCATCGTTTTCAAATTCATACTGCAATGACACTTATCAAGGTTACAAAAACTGCTCTCAATTAGCAGAAATCCTAACACTAGCACCGCCTCTCTTTGATTCTGTAACCTAGGAAATTCTGGTTTGTAACTGTAACCAATGAACACATAGTTTGCACAGTGGCGGCTGTAACCCATCCCCACTCCAAAAAATACAAATATTTAGAAACATACCGGTGTGTGGTTTTCTTTCTTTGCCATTTGCCTTACGTCGCACCGACACAGATAGGTCTTATGGCTACGATGGGACAGGAAGGATCTAGAAATGGGAAGGAAGCGGCCGTGGCGTAGATTAAGGTACAGCCCCAGCATTTGCCTGGTGTGAAAATGGGAAACCACGTAAAACCACCTTCAGAGCTGCCGACAGTGGGATACGAACCCACTACCTCCCGGATGAGAGCTCACAGCTGCGCGCTTCTAACCGCACGGCGAATTCGCTCGGTGGTATGTGGTTTTCAAGGGGCTCTCCACTGAGTTTTCCACAGTGAACAAACACGCAAACAACCCCAACACATATACACATTCCTCATAAAACACTATAAACCTATATAATTAAACACACAATAACACCTGCAATGGCAAAATATTCACCAACTCAAACACTTGGGGTGAGAGCGCAAAAACGTAACTTCTTAATGTTACCAACATCATTGAAATAAAACCAGCAACGTCGTAATGCAAAATTACATGTTATATTGACATTTATAAACTAGAGATTTCTTATTAAAGAAAATCACAATATCATGTCCTTATTCTGACAACATAAAAAGTACAATTTTTATAGTTCATCGATTTACAAATGTGGCTATGAAATAGGAAAGTTGGTGGTATTCTATCCTCTTTGGTATTAAAAGACCTGGCGTGAACAGCTCTACAGCATTTTGTGTTCCCGTTTGCTTTGAGCGATCCCCTCTTAAATACTATCGCTGAGTCAAGAGGGTGCCAGCTGCCACGTTCTCATATCGGTCGTAATGCAAGTGCTGCCTCTCTGTGGTCGAACGAAGAATTGCTGTGAAGTGATGTCTTGGCTGTTGTTTCCACAGCCTGTCGGAACACATTCTCTTTGTATCGAAAAAGTTGGGCACGCATGCGCAAAAGGCAGAGTTCCTGGTTTCTGGCTAAAAGCTTAGATCTCGCTGAGCTGTGACCACACAGCACTCAGCGTGCAGCGCACCAGTAGTTACCTGGTTGTGAGGGGAGTTGAATAATTTCTTATTCTTTTGCTGACGCCTTTTCCAATGCACTGTATTTGATTGTAGATAACATTTTAAAACTAATTTATTTTTCCAATAGGCAATGTGCTGCAGCACTTCAGCACATAAGGTACGGCCGCCACACAGGACATGACCATCAATGATGGACACTTCAAACCACCTCTCTACACTACTTTGGAATACATCACCATTTCCCTGTCACTATCCACAAGCAATTTCTTTTCAGCCTGCAACATTTCAATGCAGACATCACACTTTTTAAATGATATTTTAATCACTTGCAAACTGGTGTAGCTGGCAATGCAGACTAAAATCCATTGTGTTTCAAGGGGAACTCTGATATGAACTACTTCTTCTAATGCAAGCTCTAACCCATCTAAATTATCAATAACTGTATCATGGCTATTGATATAAACATTATGAGCAAAGTCTGTCAAAGAAAATTCACGAAGTTTTGCAGACCTCATCTTCAATACACCTAACAGTTTGATCTTTCTTTCAGACTCAAGAATTCATTCCACAGAGGCATTAGAAGTGCAACCACTCAATCTCCTGTAGACACCAAATCTTCTCTCTGAACTGTCTGTCTACAATTTTGTAGTAAACACATAAAACCAGTGGTAACTATTGAAAACACATTGAGGTAAGTTTGTTAAATTTGTTTAATTATTATTGTGGGGAAAGTTATTACCCATAGAACCTCGAAGAACATTCCACATCATTCTAGGCTCTGTGTTGTGGTGAGGCATGCTGTGACGTCACCCGCTCTCTACGTCACACGCTCGCCGTCCAGTCAGTCTTTCGTAGCCGGCCCGGAGCGTAACGCGTAAGTTTTTTTAAAGATTTCTATTACGGAGACTTAGTTTTGTACCGCCGTTACCGGTACAATATAAAGAGATAAAAGATTTAATACAATGTGTAAAGGTGACGAGAATCTAATTGTGATGGGAGACTGGAATATAGTGGTATGCAAAGGAGGATAAAGTAATATAGTAGGAGAATTCGGATTGGGACAAAGGAACGAAAGAGGAAGTTGGCTGGGTGAATTCTGCACTGATCATAATTTAGTCCTTGCTAATACTTGGTTCAAACACCACAAACGAAGGCTGTATACGTGGACGAGAGCTGGAGACACTGCAAGGTATCAAATAGACTTCATTATGATTAGGCAGTGATTCAGAAACCCGGTGTTGGGTTGCAACACTTTCCTAGGAGCAGAAGTGGACTCCGACCACAACTTGTCGGTCATTAAATGCCATCTGAAGTTGAAGAAACTGAAGAAAGGAAGGAATGCAAGGGGATGGGATCTAGACATGTTGAAAGAAAAGAATGTGAGGGATTCTTTCAAGGAACATTTTGCAAAAAGGATTAAATGAAAAGGCTGAAGGAAACACTATAGAGGAAGAGTGGATAGTCATGAAAAAAGAAGTCAGCAGGGCTGCTGAAGAAATGTTTGGAAGGAAGAAAAGATCAAGTAAGAATCAATGGATAACTCAGGAGATCCTAGACCTGATTGATGAACGACGAAAATACGAAAATGCTAGAAATGAAGAAGGCAGAAGAGAATACAAGCGATTAATGAACGAAGTGGATAGAAAGTGCAAGGTAGCTAAGGAAGAATGGCTGAAGGAGAAGTGCAAGGATGTCGAAGGTTGTATGGTCCTAGGGAAGGTAGGTGCTGCATACAGGAAAATTAAGGAAACCTTTAAAGAAAGGAAATCTAGGTGTATGAATATTAAGAGCTCAGATGGAAAGCCACTTCTAAGAAAAGAAGACAAAGCAGAAAGATGGCAAGAGCATATCCAACAGTTGTATCAAGGTAAAGATGTAGATGATTTGGTTCGGGAACAGGAAGAGGCTGTTGATGCTGATGAAATGGGAGACCGAATTTTGAGGTCAGAGTTTGACAGAGCTGTGAGTAATAAATAGGAACAAGGCTCCTGGAATTGATGACATTCCCTCTGAATTACTGACTACCTTAGGAGAAACCAGCATGGCAAGGTTATTCCATTTAGTGTGTAAGATGTATGAGACAGGAGAGTATAATTAATTTATCTCCCATTTAAAAAAATATAAGAGCGGAAATGATCAATCAAATCAAAATCACTTCAAATGTAATGGAGGTGTCTACCTTGGTGGCAAATGGCACAGAAAAATACCTTACTATCAAGCATTAAATTGTCAATGAACAGACAGGAAGACAATTTCCTAAAATACAGCATAATACAATTTACACTAACTTTTTTCTTTTAAACACACAGCTCATCATTAATAAATTTACAATATTTACAACATTTAACTAATGATGATGATGATGCTTGTTGTTTAATGGGGCCTAACATCGAGGTCATCGGCCCCTAATGGTACGAAATGGTATGACAAATTAAGTCCAAAATTCTCCACTGACCAGAACTCAATACGTGAGGACGAAGAATGAATGAATGGACATGAATTTAAAGCAATCAGTGGATGCGACCCGCAATGCCTTACATTCACAGAAACTTACGTAAAACAATAGGATTACTGACCAAGGGACTGTTGCTATAGCGTAACACTGAATGGATGATGCTTGCAGTCTAAAGGGGGTCGAAAATCCAAGTTATCGGCCCCGCATAACGCTACTTACCTCTAGGAAGGTAGAACATGGTATATGTCATGTTGCGGTACTAATCAAAAGTAGCAGAGACTCGCGGTATTCCACACATTATGGTACTACACACAGGTTATGAAATTCGACATGCAATACAGACCTATGGGTTTTCTCACCTTGCAGCGCCATTTACAGGCAACGCAAACCTATGGTGTTCATCACATAAGAGTACTAGCCACAGGGACCTGCACTATCCTGCGGTGTTCCTCATAGAGTGGGTACTAATAACAGACAAGGCAGGACCATCGTAGCTATCATCTCATGGTCCCGCTCATATGGTGGTACTAATCACAGGTACTGCAGAAGCCGATCGCACGGTGCTCCTATGATACTAATCACAAACCTATTTGGTACCTAATATAGTGGTACTACGCGCAAGTAAAAGCGAACCATGATGTTCTCCGCATGGTGGTACTAATCACAAGTAGTTTCGGAGTTCCTTGGTCGCCCCTTACGACAGGCAGGGAATAACGTGGGTGTATTCTTGGTCTGCGTCCCCCAACCCACAGGGGGGTTGTGTGTTTGGTCCGCGAGAGGTATTTTATTTCCCTCAAATCCGCCAGCAAGCCGCTTAGGACCCCCTATCCGCCACCTGGGACGCGCACCGTGGGAGTATCAGTTCTCCCCCTGCTACGCCAGCGTAGTAGGTTCGTGGAAATTTTACTCATAATATCCTCTGTATTTAAAAACATTATCAAATATACAACATGTGGAGTTATTTCAAACAATAATATACAACTGCTATTAGATTAAAATTTACGTTGCATTTATATATTTTATTTTCTTATACTTTTTGGAACCTAACTTGCATAGCGACCTGCTGCGTCTTAACCCAAGTCCTTTCGCCACTGCTTTTTAGACAACTGATAAGAGATAGGAATGTGAAAAGCGACACACTGTAGGATAGCAGTAGACAACTTAGCGTAGAAAGAACGGAACATTTGTAAATATGTACATTTAAAATTACCTATATATTTGTGAATATTCAGCGGAGAATATGCACACATACATACGGGGATGGAGGCACTTCCGTGTATTTGTACATGTACAATTTTAGGAAAATAAATAAATAATAGTATTAATAATAAATTCTATCTCCAAAATATTACCCAATACTATTCCTTGCTTCCTTTTTCCTTTCTGCTGATCCCTATTTCAACAATGACTAGCTATTGTATTTATCCTCTTATTACCGGAGTAATAATGTATATCCTCTCTGTGAATACTTCAGTGCTGGCGGCATGGCCATTGAAATTCGTGTCTTTAATGTGGTTTGCCGCTGCGTTATTCATCAAGTGATTCATGGTCACAGATACTATGGTTTTCAATATTTATAAACATTAACTTCCACCGGCTTTAAAGTTATTAATGAGCCCATCTGTGGTGTATGGCCAGACAGTGCCTTTTCCAGTATTCTTCTGCATTCTAGTGTCGTCGGTATGAACTATCTCGCCACTCTCCCCCTCCACCGAGCGAGTATGCGCACGTAAACATTGCGACTGTGGTCTGACTTCTGGCTTCCGGGTTGTCGCCAATAAAGTTCTGTGATGGAAGGACGGCGTGCTTCTCCGCTTGGCGGGGTGGATAGACCCAGGGTGAAGTTGGTTTGATAGGGCTTACGCCCTCGTCAACTTTGCAATTTAATTTCAAATTTTGTTATCATTTAATGCACCTCGCCTGGAATTTTTGAGTGCACTCTAAGAGTTACCTTTACCATACGTAAGTAAGGATATTATGCTGAAGCGTACTGACGACTACGGCAAGATACTACACTGTAAGTGGTTTTTTTTTCAACTCATCGTTAACTTGTTCCAACTGGTGAACTGAATATTTCTAAATGCCTTGTTCCGCCATTGTGAGGGAATCCTGAAACGTGAAATTTCTGAAGCTATTTCGAAGAATATAAGGATTACGGAATTTCATGAGCTTGTACTATCAAAATTTATTCCTTCATTAGCACTGCAAAATTTGTTTCCTCAATATTGTTTTAGGACTCAACTATATCTTAGACTCGAGGTTTTATTGCAAGGTATTTCGAATTTCGGCGCAAGAAGAAGAAATGGTGGCACATATTCTGAAAAGTTTTCCTCCCTCCAAACGATCCTACCTCTTCCTCAGGAAGAGTCCGACTAATTTTGTGGAATTAGAGGCTGCTTGTACCTTTGCTGAATATGTCAAGCACGGGGACGCGGCCAGACCGATCTACCACCCTCCTCCTTTTAACCCGGCCTCGCCTCGATCTAGGGATAGTGGAAATCTTAAAAATGGTATAATTGTGGATTACGTGACCACCTTCGGAATGCTCGCCCGTCAATAAAGCGTAGTACTGGTCCTTGTTCTTATTTGTGTGGGTCGAGGCAGCATATTAAGCATAATTGCCCAACCTCTTTAAAAAAACGCAAAAAAAGTCTAAAGGTTAATAGTAATACTTGTGAATCTTGCCCCTGAATTTTCTGTGGATTCAGAGAGTGTTATTTGTCGGCAGGAATGTAATATAAATCTCCGATTTGGTTGAGTCTAAAAGTACCTTCGCGAAGGCAGAGCTGAATAATGAACCGATTGTTGCTTTAAATGACTCAGGTAACGTTGTCACTTTAATATATGATGATGCTTGTTGTTTTTTTCTATTTGCTTAACGTCGCACCGACAGAGATATGTCTTATGACGACGATGGGCTAGGAAAGGTCTAGGAAGTGGCCTTAATTATGGTACAGCTCCAGCATTTGCCTGGTGTGAAAATGGGAAACCACGGAAAACCATCTTCACGGCTGGCGACAGTGGGGCTCGAACCTACTATCTCCCGATTAATGGATACTGGCCGCACTTAAGCGACTGCAGCTATCGAGCTAGGTGCTTATCGTCTTTCACCTCCTCACATCGAAGGTCAACGGCCCACATTAATTGATGCCAGTTGGTATGATGAAATAAGGTCCTCTTGTAAACTGCCTCAGTTGCAGAAAGTCAAAATTGCATGTGTCACGGCTAATAAGGATAATATGGAAATTTTTGGATCTGTTGACGTGATATTGCGTATTGGTAATTTTACCTGGAAGGTTCATTGCTTGGTATCTCCGAAGCTAGCTTGTAGTATTATTTTAGGCACTGACTTCTTGTCAAGGACCGGATTCGTTTTAGACCTCCAGGCTAGACAATTCTACTTTAAATTTTCCTCAAATTGTAACGTCGATATCATTGATGCTCCTTTGGGTACCTTCAGAATTTCTTGTGTAGGTAGGCCGCTACCAGGGAAGAACAATGAAATCGATCAGTTGGATCTTGATCATTTGGATTATCAACAAGCTAATAAAGTCCGTAACTTGTGCCATGAATTTCCTGAGGTATTTACCAACAAGTTAGGACTGACGGATGTATTGGAGTACGATACTGAACTGTCTGACAACCAACTTGTTAGAACTCCTCCTTACCTCTTTCACCTCCTCGCATGCTAGAACTCTAAAGGATTATCGACCAAATGCTTGCCAATGTTGTCATCAGACCGTCCATTTCTCCTTATGCCTCTCTGGTTTACCTGGTACCTAAACCCTCTGGAGGATACCGTGCCGTTATCGATTACAGATCCCTTAATCGCACAATCATCCTGCAATCTATTCCTTTGCCAGATTTACATGTTTTGGGTGGTTCTCCGCCCATGTTCTTTACCGTGTTAGATCTAAATCAATCCTATTATCAGATTCCGCTCTCTAAAACTTATATTTCCCTGAACCGCCTTCATCACGGACTGGAATATTTGGATGCCGTTATGCATCACTAGACCAAGCGCCAAAAGTTGGTTGCGAGATAATCGCGTTTAAATTTGGTTCTATGTGTAAATTCGGGCGAACATAATTTTACTAAATATGGTATTACTGGTGTTGTAGGATAATAGATTGTACCTTCTCACCAAATTTCAACATTTTTATAATCTCACTACATAGATTTTCTTCAAGAAATGGCGCTTAGTCTACTGATGCAATTTAAGGTTTTTCTCAAGTGCGAATAATGTATCACGATGCTACACCAATAACACCTAACTGTTGAATATCTACTGAGTAAAACTTCAAAAAAATACAACGTGGCGGCAGCCATGATTAAAAACTGAATCTCCTACTGTCTGAAAAGGCCCGCTAAGTGCTTGATCCACCACGAGCCGCGCCACAACTCCGGTACATTATTCAAGTTTTAGTTGGAGAAATTCTAGAAGGGAAGCTATTCTCTAAAGTCGTTGCTATAACGACTTACTGATTTTAGGAATTTCAACTTATTTGAGTCAAATACAAATGGTAAGACATGAGCCATTCTAGTCTATACAATTTTTAATGGATTTTCCTTCACGATAGGCCTATTATATTCTGAGAGTACAGTATTGACGTGATATTTTTAAGCCTATGGGTAAGTTTTGTTCTGCTTGAGACAGAAAATGTGATTAAAGATATTTTCTCCCATAAATACACACAAATCACTGGACAGGTAATAAGATTGTTGCTCTCAGTTCATTCAATCTCGAAATCAGGATCTCCATTAAATTCATCTACGTCATCCACGATCTGAGAATCTGCTTGAAGATTCTGGTAAAATTGTTTGGCATCTGTAGGTATTAGGTGCATCAGCGAACCAAAGTCTCTTAGTTTGGCTTCAGAGATAGGGTTTCCTTTTGGCCACAGAGGTATTAATGCCTGGTGAAATGGAACTCTACTTTCCCGTGGTCGTCCCTGTCTTGACTTATTTAGATTTACTTCCTGAGATTCACCATCAAATTCTAGAGAATGATTCTCAGACGCAACCTTCTTAGCAAGCTGCATTAGTAACATTGTCCTTCTCCTTACTTTTGGAAGTACTTGATACATCGCTGAATTTCGTCACTTGATAAACCACTCAATGTATCACCACGTAAAAATGTCAGCACTATCGAAAATGCAGGCTCCCACGCTGTCATCCGCGCGCAATGTGAGGAATGTGGCGCTTGATCCAATGATGCAGACTGGTACGTCGCATAGTCTACTGATGCAATTTACGTTTTTACTGATTTCCGCTTTGTCGCTTAGGTTTTCTGTTTACTAACAACTAACGGCCTCTTGTAATGCAGTGGGGAATTTTTTATAAATAGTTCAAGCCTTCCTCTACAAGATGGCGCTAAAATCTCAATTTTCATCAAATGGCGCTTAGTCTACTGATGCATAACGGCATCCATTTATGAGTACCTCAGGTTGACGTTCGGACTATCTTGCGGAGCAGCTGTTTTAACTAGATTTCTGAATTCTACTCAAGGGGATATCAAGTTTAAGTTTGTTTTCAATTACCTTGATGACATGTGATCTTCTCGAATACCTTTGAAGAACACGTGGATCATGTCACGGAAGTCGTTGAGCGTTTGAAATAGGCTGGTCTTACTGTGAAACTATCCAAGGTAACCTTCGCCAAGCTATATATATCCTTTCTTGACCATGTCGTGTCGCCCGACGGAGTCTCCGTTGATCAATCTAGGACCCAGGCTATCAGGGAATTCCAACCACCTAAGGACGTAAAAGTTGTTGCACGCTTTTTGGGTACGGTAAATTTCTTCCGCAAGTTTATCCCGAATTTTGCTGTGGTACCTCACCCCTTAACTATCTGAGGCGTAAGGATGTCGAGTTCATCTGGTCCCTCCCAGCAAGAAGCCTTTGAAACTCTGAAACTTGCCTTATCGAATGCTCCTTGTTGGCCATACCCGACTTTAGTAAACGTTTCATTGCACAAACTGATGCCTCTGGAGAAGCTGTTGCTGGTGCACTCTTTCAGGAACATGAGGACGGTCGTAGACTCGTTGCCTATGTGTTTAGGATACTCAATAATCTGGAGAGTAAGTACTCAATCTATGAGTTGGAATGTTTGGGCGTACTGTTTGCACTTGAGAAATTCAGGCCCTTTATTGAACATGTAATTTCGACCTTGAACCGACCCAAAAGAACGGGCAGAATCACTAGATGGGCACTTAGGATTCCCGCTTTTAGTTTTCAGGTTAAGCGTATCAGAAGTTCGGAGAATGTCACCGCTAACAGCTTAAGTAGAATGTTTGACGGGAGCTTTGGCCTTGATGTAAAATCTGAAGTTGAAGAAATTGATGAAACTAATATTGTTAGTGTGGGCGCCATTCTTCCGGATCTACCTTTGTTATACCATGAGTTTGGCGATCAAAAAGCTGATCCTGAGTTGAATGAAATCACCGACAAGATTAGTGACGGAATGGTAGTA
Source organism: Anabrus simplex (assembly GCF_040414725.1). Taxonomy (NCBI): domain Eukaryota; kingdom Metazoa; phylum Arthropoda; class Insecta; order Orthoptera; family Tettigoniidae; genus Anabrus; species Anabrus simplex. Next base: position 23,480,201 of record NC_090279.1, on the reverse strand, counting down.
AAACCTTATTCTCTGGTGAAGGGTGTTCTATGTTGAAAAGGTCGAATTGATGCTAATTTCATTATTGTTCTTCCCAAGGTCCTAGTGCCAATCATCTTCAAATATTATCACTGTTGACGCATTTGTGGTCACTTAGGCACATTTAAAACTAGGCAGAAAATTAGAAAATTCTTCATTTGGAAAATGGTTAAGTCCTGTAAAACTTGTGCCATCAGTAAACCCAACCTGAAGAACCGTGTTGGTTTATTTTCATCTTCAGAAGCCTCTCGGCAGATGGAAAGGTCATTCATCGATTTTGTAGGTCCGCTCCCTCGCTCTACCTTGGGAAACATTCATATCTTTGTGTGTATTGATGCGTACTCGGTTTTCCGGGATTATTCCCACCAGATTTATGACTTCTCGTACGTCTATTAAGTTGCCTTAATTCTATCTTCGCATCCTTTGGCCCTCCCAAGTTTCTGGTTTATGACAATGCCAGTGCATTCACTAGCCACTTGTTTAAGAAGTACCTATTCCAGTTGAGCATTTCCCATGTTACTACAACTCCAAACTATCCAAACACATCTTACGCCGAGAGAATGAACAGGAACCTGAAATCTTCCCTGATTGCATATCATCACAATAACCAATCCAAGTGGGATTCTTGCCAACACTGGTTAGCCCATGCCTTCAATTCTGCCTCACACGAATCTCATAGTAAAACTCCCATGTTCCTTATGTTCTGTTACACCCCGTATTCTCCTATGTCCAACGAACTTGGTATTGATAATATTCCCGACCTGTCTAAACCCAACTATGTTCAGAAGAAGAAATTGTCGATATCCTGTAAGACAGGCAGAGATAAGTACAACGAATGTAGAAAGTCAACTAGGTTGAAAGTTGGTGATCAAGTTTTTGTCAGGTCCTATACCATTAGTACAGAAATTAACAAATTTTATGCTAAGCTTGCTCCTAGGTATCAAAGTCCCTGTACTATTTTACAGTTTTTGTCTCCAGTATCGGTACTGGGGAGTGACCCCATCACCAAGAGGATTAGGTGATCCCTCTTCTCTCTTAAGGGCTTCTTGATAATACGTATGGTATGTAGTTCGGACCTGCGGATGAGGGCTACATTTCAGTGAGAAAATTTGTTTAATTATCTTTAGATTATTTTGTAACTATTCTGGTTGCGTGTGAATTTTATTTAGTAACTTTTCCATGTATAGTATTTTTGTTTTGAGTATTGCTTCCTGGCCGTATGACCTTTTTCTCTCCAGAAATTGTTGTTTAGTAGTGTGCGAATTAATTACAACGTGTTATGATTTTCTGCACCAAATCTTCTGCATTCATGTCTCATGTGAATCTTAATATCACTGTGTAGTAGCTTAGTACCGTGTACTTGTTACCATTGTATTTTAAAATGTGATTGTGGTTCGTGGCGTGTGGATACTTTCACTGGCGCTATTGGCACCTATTTATTTAATCGTTAATATCTCATTGCTCCTTTGGTTTGGGTGCATGCCTGCTCTGTCCATCATAAATTGATTCTATCCTGATCATTGAAGATTACTAAATTTTCATCATTAATTTAATTACTATTATGTAGTAGCCTTTGTCTTGTAGCAAATTTTGGAAAATTGTATATAATATTAGGTCTGTGCATTGTTGTTCACTGGTATGAAAACTGTTAAGGTGTCCTAGCCTGTATTTATCTTTAACTGTTCTAGTATTCTATTGCCTATGTCTTGTTATCCGACTTTAATTTGGTGATATAACTGTCTATTCCGGTTGTGGTATTGTTAGGTGTGCATTAAACGAACCGAGTAATCTGTTAGGTTAGTTTCTTTATTTGGGGGTAGACTAGGAACTGGATAGTACCCGGTGTTAGATCCTATTTGTTGAGTTTTGGATTTGCCTGTGGATATTGGTTATTGCGGAACTCTGTCGATCGGACTTGGTGGTGGTTGGCTGTTTGCCTTTACGGCATGGACTTAACTGTCTTCACTGCTTTCGGTCTCCAACTTCTGGTGGTACGATTTCCTAATTTCCGATTGGTCTCATGCCCAACTTTTAATCATTTCTGTAATCAGTTGTGAATTACCCGTTAACTGAGTGATCTATTTCTAGTCATTCCTGTCCTTTTGATTTTCTGGTGAGTATAATTTTACCCTATGTACCTTCTCAAAATTAGGCATCTGGGTTTTCCTTTCTGGTAATGGTGGTTAACTAGGTTGTTATTTGTTGTATTTTTGGGGTGCATGTGGTATCAATTCTGCATTCTTCTACAGAACTTACTTGCCTGGTTTCTGGCTCTAAATTGGTGTATTATTCATGAAGTGTGTTAATCTATTGAGTTGTAACGTCCATGTCGTCCTACCTCGTCTACTTGTTATGGTGGTGTTATTTTTCACAAATTGCACCAATGGATCCTCTCCTTTCGAACCTAGTAGGTAATGGTTTTGGTCCTGAGTTAGTTATGTTGTAACGGTACGTGATTTCGTTTTAAGGTTGCATTGTGAGGTGGCATGATGGCTTCACGGCATGTCGTTGAGGATAGTTAGTGCTCCCTTCCCCCCTTTCTTGCTAACGCATGTCCGTTGAGATTCATTAAGGTTGTATTGTTATTGTGCTGTATAATTAAATTGTTATAACACTTCGGTATGGTCGGTATTGCATTTAATTTACCCCCGTGTGCCCGTAGATTGGGAAATAAATCCCGGCATGGGTTTACCACTCTTCTTAGAAAAACCTGGTCTGCTTGCATGTAATTTGTGATTCCTGTATGACCTGGTCTATTCTTGTTTTGTTTTAATTCTCTGCATACCCAGGTAATCTGACGTCATCATGTATTTATCCTGTAATATAAAGTCCATTTTGGATTAACCTGCCAGTCTATTGGTCCTTTTCTCTCCGGAGTGTTAGTATCCGTTGCTATTAATTTTTGGTCATCTTGCCGTTCTGCGGGGCGCCAGTTGAGTATGGGATTAACTAGTGCTTCATAGGTGGTATTGAAGCCTCCCACTATTCGATGATCGGGTCTTTTCATGGTGTTTTCTCCTTCTTCACAGTTCTATTGCGCGTTTTCCGTCGTCCTAGTTCATAATCTACCATTTAAATTTTATTTACCTTGTATCATATATATTTCGCACGGTATCTGTGGCTGTGTGGCTACAGTGTGAGTCTACGGATGTCACTTGTTACTATTTCGGATTTGTCCGAGATCCCTTGTGGATAACCGGTAGGGAATCGTGTCAGGTCTCTGCTCTCATTTCCAAATTGGCCACTTAATTGAGGGGTATTTCTAAACCATTTATTTAAATGAGTATTCCATTGTTGATGTATATGTTTGAAAATTCGGTGAAGTTGTGAGGAATATAATTTAAGATTGGGTGCACTTCTGAATTTCTTTCTGTCATTTTCTGTCCTGCTCCACGATAGTGTTAATGATTGTGTTATTATGAGTTCCTATATCCTAATACTATTCTTGACTTGGTGTTGCTGATACGCGTATCCACCATCTGAAAGATCTTGAAGTCTCGAACTGCAGCTAACTATATTCATCTTGCCTTGAGTAATTATTTACCGTAACCCATGGATATTGATCTTTTTCTCATATCCAGTTTCTCAGTGTTTCTCTTATTTGTGAGTATAACTATATCTCATCTTATCTCTTCATCAGACGGGTTATGCATGGAGTGTATACGTAGCATTAAAATTGATTAATTGCAAAATATAATTACTAGATTTTGGTCTTGTATTTAACCCTCAAGCACACGCGCCAGATCTTAGGACGCCGACACACGCGTGGGGGTGCTTTCCACCCCACATACCATTGTATTATAAAATATGAATTACTGTATTAATTTGATATTTTAAGATAGATTATGTAAGAATGACTCTCTCTGCGGGGATCCAGCCAGAAAGGTACAAGAGCGGGGTGAGCACAGGAAAGTTATTTGTACATTTCACTAGGAAATAAAATGACCTGGGGTGGATTCCACCCCATACGCGTGTGTTTGAGGGTTAATGGGTTAAAAATTTATATATTGGCTCACTGATTAGTGATTCTACTCTACTGATTTAAAAAATTAATTGTAATTTTAATTAACTTGGATTACTGTGCAATGTGTTATTGCTTCGCAACATGTTCTCCCTTGGTCAACGTCTGGTTATTTTGAAATTATGTGTGGATTCCTGTTCTCTTAGTATTTCAATTCTGGAAATGATTTGACATCTCTGGGTAGGTCGTCTATATGAAGAGTACTGTCGGTGTGGCTGTGTTCGATAATTTGATGTGTTTCTTGCTGTGTTGTTATCATGCATTGCTGGATCAGCTGTTATGATCTGTAGCGTGTTCTTACTTGATTGATGCCTGGACTTATTGAACTTACCATGTTTGTGGTTTGTTGTAATCTGTCAGTATCTTCTTTCCTAAGCTTAACTTATTTCCGTGTATTGTGTATGTTTGAAGTTGTATGTCTATGCAACGGTAGCTTCTCGTTTTCATTGTTGCTGGTGGTGCCTTTATTATGTGGCATTCCGATAGGGTTGCTGACGTGCACAGAAAACTAATTTGAGGAGATGACTATCTTTAATTTTCAAGTTAATTTCTTCCTTATATGTTGTGCATAAAATTTCTGCCGATATATTTAATTTTAGCATGATATATTTATGGTTATATATTTCCTAGTACCTGGTCAAGGGCCGTTTAGGTAATGATTGTATTCTATTTGAATCCTGTTCTCCTTTTGCTTCTACTAGTAGTTTTTTTTGCTAGGGGCTTTACGTCGCGCCGACACAGATAGGTCTTATGGCGACGATGGATAGGAAAGGCCTAGGAGTTGGAAGAAAGCGGCCGTGGCCTTAATTAAGGTACAGCCCCAGCATTTGCCTGGTGTGAAAATGGGAAACCACTGAAAACCATTTTCAGGGCTGCCGATAGTGGGATTCGAACCTACTATCTCCCGGATGCAAGCTCACAGCCGCGCGCCTGTACGCGCAAGGCTAACTCGCCCGGTACTAGTAGTTTTATCCAATGCCATACTGTAGTCTTAAGTCAAGTTAATCCAGTTTAAGATTATGTAAAGGATTTACCTGTTGGATCTTGTGATCTTATTACATGCTCACCAATTTTGTTTTCCTATATTTGTTCAGTTTTTCTTGTCCTTCTGGGCGTTTTTAATTTGTTAAATTGGTTTATGCCACCCTGGCAATAATAATAGAATGGAAATCAAATGAAGGCGTTTCTTAACTTACGCAAGTCCGATAAACAATACTAAAATGAATGTCTAACATGTGATAATCTCAATTTGGGTTTATAATCGCGTACATTTAAATCTAAGAAGGTTTATTATTCTACCAGTTAACATTTAAGAAGTTGTTCAGTTGTGTGTGTGAACCACAAAGTAACGAAATCTTTGGACAGTTGATACATATGAACTTGCGAGACTTGTTCATTGGAATTAAAACTTAGCAAATGATCTGGAGCATGAGTGTCACCATTTATCTAGAACATTAACAGATTTACCTGCGACTTGCGTGTAGCACCACTTTAATGCATGGGACTTCTTAATGATTGAAATTAACTGGACAGCTAGTGTCATTGAAATGCACTCAATTGTTTTTTACTCAATTCATATATGTTTTGGTTCTTAATTGACTATTGGATTCATCTTGCTGGTGGTGCATAAACTGGGACATGTGATCGGTGGTCATTTTCTTATTCGGACTATTCCATTAAAGACTCAGCATGTATCCAGACCACCACCTTATTAAAGTCATTATATGTTGTATATGTGGAGCTTCGGGGAGGGAGACTATTACCGGATTAAGAATTTATACCTCTCTGTGAATACATTAGTGCTGGCTGCATGGCCATTGAAATTCGTGTCTTTAATGTGGTTTGCCGCTGCGTTATTCATCAAGTGATACATGGTCACAGATACCATGGTTTTCAATATTTAGAAACATTAACTTCCGCCGGCTTTAAAGTTATTAATGTGCCCATCTGTGGTGTATGGCCAGACAGTATTCTCATGCATTCTAGTGTCGTCGGTATGAACCATCTCGCCACTCTCCCCTCCACCCAGCGAGTATGCGCACGTAAACATTGCGACTGTGGTCTGACATGTAGGCTTCTGGCCAGTCGCCATTAAGGTTTTGCTAGTGAGCTGTGATGGAAGGACGGCGTTCTTCTCCACTTGCCGGGATGGATAGAGCGATTATCATGGACCCATGGTGACGTTCGCTTGATACGGCTTATGCACTCTTGAGCTGTGAAAGTTAATTTTAAGTTTTATTACCATTTAATGTACCTCGCCTGGAATTTTGGAGTGCACTCTAAGGATTACCTTTACCATACTGTACCATTACGTTACATTTGAGGCTGTAACTATTATGGAAATACAGTGGACAAATATGGCGCAGAGCAGCTTCAGGTGGCGTAAATGCGAACGGAATATAATCTTACTGCAAATCGATATTGATCAGTAGGCGGAGGTCGATATTGACCAGCAAAAGAGTAAAGAGTTTCCAAGATTGAACAACTATGGACCATGAAATAATTGAATTGACTCGATTCTTGGATACCTTGAGAAGAAAAACTGCGTGAAGGAAGAACTGTACGTTTTACAACGAGATAGCGAAAGAAAATCAACGAATTATAAATACTAAAGTAATTTATATATAATAAATCGAAGGAATAAACCTCCAATATCTGCAGGATAATTAAGGAATCAAAGAAAAACGCCAAGATATTGAAGTAAAGTGTGACTGCAGCCGAGTCAGATATCGACGTAAAGAAAAAGGCCGGAATAGCATAATAGGTGGCCAATCTACACTAAAAAACGCAGAAAAAACTATTTCAAGTTATAAGCAGTACCTGTTTAGGCGACATAATTGACGAAAAGCAGACCAAAATTAAGGAAATATATAATTTAAGAGAAATATTTCTATCAGTTATAAAATATATAAACTCAAGTACACGTATTGGAAAACCTGCAATTCATCAGGAGAAATATGTATTCTACAAAATATTTACTGTCTTTTCGTTGCATGATCCCTGGTGACGTAATGAATCTCGCCTAAACGGATGGAGGAAGATTGCGCAAGATGAACTCAGCTCAAGCCAAGATGCCCAGCCGAATCCAGCCGTGACGTGATCCTGGGACATGATTAACTACTCCGAGATGTCCTAGTCGATGAAGGAGCCAGCAACGGGAAAGTCGACACGAGATAAGTAATATGGTTTCGAACTATACATTATAAAATTTTAATTATTCGCTAGGATATACTTATTTGAGTGCAGAAGTGCCTACAGATATATATAAAGTGCCAATAAGTGAATACTATGGTCTGGATTTAAATAATTAACCGCTGACATGTGCTATTTTAAGTAATACAAACCCTGTGCTCGTGAGATATTTGTAGGTTGTTATAAACAAGATCAATATGAGCATATCCATGTTTTATATGCTAATTTACTTGAGAAGACCGATTAATATCGAACTATTTGTGGTTAAGAGGAATGTATGCGATGTACGTAACGTAACCTAGTTTTTATGAGCACTTGATCGGCAGACATGGCCAGTACGATTATTGTATTGAAAGGAAATGATGAAATATTAGGGAGTTGCAGTTTATGAATGGAAACTCAGGCTATTGGACTGTTTTCACCGTAACACAGAGGTTATTGAAATGAAGTTGAATTTGTATTGTTTTTATATGAAGGTATCGGGAAGAATTGAAATATGAGAATTGCATAATGTTGTTAGCCTGAGGAAATGTGAATTGTTCTCGGCGTAAGCAAAGCCTAGATGAGGTTATTGCGAGTTTCTGTGTCGGTTACGGTTTTTAATATAGAGGTTAACAATGCAAGAGATGGAATTAGGTCATGTTTATGTGAATGTATGTTACAGTCCAAGCGTTATATGATCGATAAATAGCATTGATGCCAGACATATCGCTAGGTTATTTGTATATTACATGCAATATAATCTGAATATACGTACAGATGAAGGAACATCGCATAACTAAATGTCTTATTATGTGAATGTATATCGGTAGAGTAGGTTTTTAACCTAATTTTGGCACAGCGGTGAATAACTTGAGAGTTGGTTTTATATGCAATGGCACGTATTTATGAAAACATTTGGCACAACTTACGCGTTTACAACTGATTGATCATCGTAATGGTGGCACTCTATAGTAAGAATACTTGAATCAATCTTGCACATATGAATGTATATAATTATAATAAGCTTGATATCGGTATCGATAGGTACATTTATAGTTGCATTGATATATTTTTAAAACCATAATTAAGAAACATATTACTTATCTCATGTCGTGAAGAAGTTATAATGAAAATCCAGACCAAAAATTTCAAATGAGAATCCAGTGGATGTCCCAAAGCTAGCCCAAATAATACTAACAGGAAGATATACCACTCCCTCCATGATAAATAAAGAATTATCCCTCTCTTACCCAATGAAACATATTAAAATAATGAAAATGGTTATATGACCGGATGATATTCAGTTTAATGAATATAATATGATGAATTCAATTATGCTTACCATGAAGATTACGAGCCCAAGAATGATATTATAATATGAATCCAATTTCTTTTCACTATTGCTAATAATTTAATTCCTATTTTAATTATAAAACATCAGAATGCTAATAAATTAGATCTAGGCTTATTTATCTGTTTCTTTTCCCAAAGTAACTTATAATACGTAGAAATAGGATAGTATTAGAGCTATTTAAGGTTAGATATGCTGAGTAATGAACCTCATATCAGGTTTTCACCTACTCGCGTGGGAATTGAATGATTGATTAGAATCATGACTACTCTTCAACGGAACTTACGACTGTTTTGTATAATTTGAGAGTTTAATGAGATGTTTTACCCTGAGAACCGAATGTATACCTCCGACCATCGTACTTATACATGCGAGAGACCCCCGCGTACATGATGGTTATCTTAGTTTTGGGTCATTTGCAGCCGAGGCATGATATTATGATCGCCCAACGAGAGTTATGAGTAGATAGGTGCCGATGACAGGAGAGAAGTTGGTAGGAAAGGTGTAATACGTAAGTAAGGATATGACGCTGAAGCGAACTCACGACTATGGCAAGATACTACACTGTAAGTGTTTTTCCAACTCATCCTTAACTTGTTCCAACTGGTGAACTGAATATTTCAAAATGTGAAGTGCGTACCGCAACAGGATGTAACTTTGCATCAACTAAACTCTACATTTTAGCCCTGCGGTGTTTGAACACTTTTCGAGTCAAAAACTTATATATAAACTACTTTTGTTTACCACGGACTTGCACCTGCTGTGAATTAATATTAATTCTTATTCTTGGAAATTGCAAATTGCAAATTTAATACTCAATGATTGGTAGCGGCTTTCTAGCCCTAATAAGTAGGGGTTAATGCAATGTTTTGGCAGGGTTATTAACCAAGCGGGTTGCTGCAAGGATGTGGAACAAACGTTCGTTTTCCATCTTAATTTTCCTACTTCTGGGTTATATTATTAAAATAATTTGTTTAGTATTTTCGTGATTTTTCCACGTCCTGTTTTTCTTTTGTCTCTTAATATGTACATGCCTATTGTTGTTTGGTGGAGAATGATTGGCCATTTTCGTTAACTGCCTAGCGTATTTTCGTTGCCATGAGAATATTATGTTGATTGATGGAGATGTTGATTGTTGATGGATGTTGGTGGAAATGAATTGATTTCCCAGTTATGAATTTAGTATTGTGAGTGGTTTAACCTGTTTTCCTTTTAATTAATTTTGGCATTTTTCTCTCCCTGCTGGCATATTTTTCTACCATGTGTCGCGGACCTTATTATTATTATTTTGGGGTAAACTAATTATTGGAAAATTGATCGTAATATTCCACCCTTCCTTGTGGGAGCTCCTTGGAATATACCCCAAATAACGTTTCAGTATCAAGAAAATCACTATTTAAGTACAACTATATAACCATTCTCTAAAAGAGGGGGTGTTTCACTGACATGGACATGACACATATGAAAAAGATTTCAAAGTCTTTTAAGACTTTCTGGAATCAAAACTGATAACCTCCCTAAAACCAGTAGCTAATTATAATGAAACTGGAGCGAATATTTATTTAAATCAAGATAATTGGTCAAACAGACAAAGGTCAGCCTTCCAACTTGTAACTGACAAAATATGAACTGTATATGACAAAAAAATTGTGTATCTCCTTTAGTAGGTATTGACACGATTTAAAAATATTCTTCAGTTGCTGACTACTCTACCAGTTCAAAAAATTACATATATGATGAATGGATCAAAAGGACATATCCATTAATATCAATGCTGCCCTACCTGCTGGTCACTACACAAACAATGTTCGACTACCCCCACGACTAGGGAGTGCTGCAATGTTTCTGTGATCAAATATGGATGGTCATCAGCGGTTAATGAGAAATCTATATGAAATATTGTACCGGTTACGACCTGTACATAAGTATTTTTTGAGCATAAGTTACGTTTATTTACCACGCGTAATGTTCCGAGAGCGCCCGGTTTGTTTACCAGCAGCGAGGACCAGCTAGCGAGTGTATGACGACTGTGAGCTGTGACGTAGCCACACGGGCTAGCTAGACCGCCCGCTCGTCTCAACACGTGTTACCAGCCTTGACTGGTATTTTCTGGATTCCACGTCACTTGTTCTAGAGAGTTCGATGGAGAAAATTTTGAAATTTATATAATAATGATGCTAGCGAATCGAGCGATATGTCATCTTGTTTGGGATCACCTAAACGTCCCAATGCTCGAGATTCAAGCAAATCCATCGAGGGATTCGGGAGATATTTAATCAAACCGTATTATGACGTAGACGTCCCGAATCGAATAAAAGGAGGACCTACTGTAGTCTATTCACACAGTCTCAGCTGAGTAGTCAGCGGGGACACTCTTCCTGCTACTATCATCGTGGAACTCTGTCGTTCTATAAGTGTGGGAAGACGATTCTTCCAAGTACTATAAAGTGGACTCATAAGACTTCGAGTGTTGTAGAAAATTTTCTAAGTCTTCGTAATTGAACTTAGAATATTTACAAGTGTTAATTAAATGGACCTGTATTATTTACGTGCCTTCGAGTCTAAAACTTTTCTAAGTGTTTGGACTTGTATTATTTACGTGTCTTCGAAGCTGGAATTTTTCTAAGTGTTCGTGAAATGGACTTGTATTATTTACATGGGTTCGAGACCAGAATTATTCTAAGTGTTAATTAAATGGACTTGTATTACTTACGTGCCTTCGAGACTGAAACTTTTCTAAGTGTTCACTGAATGGGCTTGTATTATTTTCATGTGTTCGAGACCAGAACTTTTCTACGTGATCATTGAATGGACTTGTATTATTTACGAGTATTCGAGATTGGAATTTTTCTAAGTGTTCGTGAAATGGACTCGTATTATTTACGTGGAATATTTGCGACTGTTGAGGAACTCATCCTTCTAATAGACAGTGATTGTTTAACATTGCTAGTGATGAACTTTAAATTTCCAATGGCTTTAAACGAAGTTAGGATGTTTCTTACATTTACTCAAAGACTTGTACATTTGCCAGTGTTGGGTTAAAAGACTTATACATTTCGTCAGTGAATTTATTTATGTGGAAGGACTTGTGTTTTCGTCAGTGGTCGCTCAAAGACTTTATGAATTTCACCAGTGATTAACTTTAAATATATTCAAACTTCCAAGTGAATGGACTTGTGTTTTCATTCGAGTTTAGGCAAAGACTTGCACCTTCGCCAGTAATGAACTTTGAGTTTAACTATAATTTCACAAGAAGGGACTTGTATTTTTCGTCGCCAAAAGTTATTCAGGGACGAGGATTTTCCTAGTGATGAACTCTAAATTATTAATGCCACTCATATCGTATTAGGAGTGCTGGAAGTCTTGATGTACAATTATCAAGAACTCTGCTTATAAGTTGATCATCCAAGGTTTTCATGGACTCAGTGCCACTAGTGACCTTGGGAACATCAATCCTCTTAGTCTCATTGGGCTGAGGTTGTACATGACGATCTACGACATCGCCTGGATCACTGGGGTTCAACCCGCCCTCAGAGATCGAGACATCTATACTTGCCGTCAATCCAGACAGTCCAGCCGCCTCTGTCTGGAGTATCTGGAGTCCCTGGAATCCCTGGAGTCTTCTGGAACGTGCTTCAACCAGCTTGGCTTGGTGAGCTGGAGAACCCGAGCCATACTATTGGAATACGAGGAAGTCAATCCATTTCTGCTTAGAGGTGATGTGCAAATTCATGACTTATTTGAATAAACTCTTGTGCAATCAGAGTCAAAGTTTTTCTGTAGATAGGACCCTACCTCCTGTACCGAGCCCTAGCTACAATTAATCCAGTTTTTCGCCCTGAGAACTATATTCATGCTACTTTAAAATTTAATCTGAGAATCGGGCTCTTTTACTGGTACAGAGAGGGGGTAGTATACGTGGCAGCCTACACGTAGGGGCTCCATAGCTAGGTCAACAGTGCTATCAATTAAGAGACAATTATAACACCCTGGACGTGGTGTTCTTTCTTTCTTTATTTGCAAAATGAAATTTATGCCCTGGACGTGGCAAATTATTTGTGTTTTATGTGTTCTGTGTCATATGGTTGATTTCTATGTGCTGATATGTGATGAACTGAGTGCTTTTGAACTTTAAAGCCATTGATATTTCAATTTATATTTGAAATTTTCTAAGTGTCACATATTGAAATATTTTCATTACTCTCAACATGGAAAATATATTAGCAGCAATTGAAGCCTTTAGGCTTAATATGAATGAAGTTAACGCCAATTTAGAGACTAGGCTTACTGCAACATGTGCTAGCTTAGAGCGACGCCTCACTGAAACTAGCTGACGCTAATGTGCAAACTAATGCTAATCTTGCCAATGTAGACCAGCGTTTAAGTAACTTAGCCCAGGCAAATGTGGAATCAAATACCAACTTAGATAGGCGAATAGCTGAAGCAAATGCCGAAACTAAAGCCACTCTTGCCAACCTAGATAAGCGAGTGACGGAATCTAACACCGAAACGAAAGCCATTCTTGCCAACCTAGACAGGCGGTTAGTTGAAGCTGACGCCAGGTTAGATAAGCGTTTACATGACGTGGTTCAATCCCAATTTACGGAAATGAACACAAAATTAGAATCTCGTTTTGAGCAAGCAAGTGTTCGAATAGAAGAAAGATTCACTGAGATCCACTCCCAATTTACTCGCAATATCGAAAAGATTAAAAATACTATTAAAGACCAAGTCTTAGAAGCTGTTAAGGAAGATTTAAAGAAGGTTGCTCCTTCCGTTCAACAACTTTCACAGGGCATTGAAGAATTCAAGGCCGAATTTCAGGAGTCTCATGGTCAGCTTTCGCAAATGCAGGCCAAGATTGTTTCCGCCCAGGATACCTTAAGGGAGACAGTTAAGAATGACATTTCCAGAGTTGGAAACGAAGTTGCTCTATTAAAATCTAAACAGGGCGAGTTTGACAAACGATTCACTCAGCAAGCAGATAATACGACCACACAAATTAGTCGTATTTGCAAAGATGTGGGTGAACTTAAAAGCGAATTGAAGAACGATGTCAAACAGGTCGAAGGAGTAGTCCAACTCCTATTAGGAGATGTCAAAACTAATCTCGAACAATTAGCCACTAAGGTCGTTAATCTTGAATCTCGAGATACATCCAGACCTGTCTCTAGTTCGATAGAAGGAGTCGAAGGAACGTCGTACCAGACGACTATTGTTAAAATCCAAGAGGAAAAACCCCCTAAATTTTCCGGTAAAGAAGGCTATACTGCTAAGGAATTTCTCATAAATGTAGCGGAATATTTTCAAGAACATAAGATTGGCGAAGATAGAAAGCTAAGGACAGTTGCCCGATTACTAGAGGGCAAAGCTCTTTCTTGGTTTTCCGTATTCAAGTCCAATTTCAAGGCATATTCGGATTTTGAGAAGGCGTTAATTGACCGTTTTTGGAACGCAGAAACGCAACACCTTATCAAACTTCAACTGTACTCGTGAAGGTATAACACCTCCATCAATACTTGTCGATACGCAGACTTTCTACTATCCCAGTTGAAGAAAATGCAATACTTAGATCCTACGTTGCCTGAGAAGGAACTTATTGAGGTTATTACTTTGCAATACCCTTCTCACGTCCAAGAAATTTTAGTAGCTGCTAACATACAGAAATTGGATCAATTCGACGCTGTATTACGACGTCTGGATACTGCTCATGCACAGGGCACTTTAAAGCCGAGCAAGAATAAAGACATAGCTGCTCACCCAGTGCAGGTTAATGCTTCTGAGCAACCACGTCAAAGTCCAGAACGAATGGATAACAAGGAAGAGAGAGATACTCAATCATCACCTCCGCGGTATAGAGGGTATAGAAAACGCCCATACCGTAGCCATATGCCATACCCAACCAAACCTACTTGATTGAAACAAGAAAGAAAACAAGAGAGTAGAGACTCAAATAATCCGGACTTACACAAACAATGGAAGGAAACACAGGACTACCTCCATCAGTTGAAACAAGAGGGTCATCAACCTGGAGCGACTTCTCTTGAATATCAAGAATATAATAAGAGAAACAACACCTTTGGACAAAGTCCAGAATCCACGGGTGATGTTACCAAAAAAACTTAATTTTTTCCAAAACAAGATTGCCCGAAAATGGGGAGGTTGGGTCGTTTCACGTCGATATAATAAATTATTGGCACATCGATGATGACTTACTGTTTGAGGACGAGTCAACTATTCGACAACAGGTCCAACGAGGTTTACCTATAATTAATATTACCATTGGGGGAGTCCAAGTATCATCATTGGTGGACTCGGGAGCGCAAGTGTCCCTGATTGCGGACAAAATGGTAACATTGATTAAGGATAAATGTGATCTTCTGATTTTGCCTGTTGCACAAGTGAAGATCAAGGGCATTATTCCTGACCAGAATATTAAGTGCAAGCAGCAAGTATTCCTTGAGTTTACCATAAATGAGGAAATGTGTGAACATGTCTTTCTGATAGTTTCGCCTATGAAATTCAACCTTATTTTGGGTTCAGACTTTTTGTCTAAGTATAAGGCTACTATTGACTACTCTGCCAACACCATTCATCTATGTAGGATTGGGTCTGTAGAGTTGCAGCTGGTGGATGGTGAAGACTATAGGCTTCAAGAGGTTGATGTACCCTATACCCAAGGCGATGGTGTGATTGGCAACGCCGCCCCAGCCGACCAGGTATTGAGAGAAGAGGGTGATCCCGAGGAAGAAGAGGGACCCGTGTCAGAAGAAGAAGGAGATCCCGATGAAGAGGGACCCATTGAGGAAATTTACATGACAAAGGGCCCGATTTTCTCACTTATATCTCCAGTGTAACTGAAGCGCCAGATCACCACCCTGACATAGCAGCGGCAGAGGAAGAAATCTATCAGGCTTATTCGGACGTTTTAGATTAAAAGCCTGGAGAATTTGAGATTTTTAAGCACCACTTCAACGTCAAGGATACTTCGCCTTATAAGCGCAAATCATATCCAGTGCCCGAGAAGTACATGGAAGAAACCAGGACACTGATTCGCCAGATGGAGGCTGATGGAATTATTTCCAAGTGCGTCACGCCTTATATTAATCCGCTCACCATAGTAAGGAAACCCGATGGTAAGCTTCGTTTGTGTTTGGACGCTCGTGTCTTAAATGACCGACTGATCCTTGAATATGACCACCCTCCTCCGCTTAAAGATGTCATTAAGCGATTTTATGGAAAGAAGTATTTTTCAGGCATGGATATAACATCATCCTACTTCCATATTGTACTGGATGAACATAGCCGGCTCTTCACTGGTTTTATCTTCGACAATATTACCTATGTCTTCAACCGGCTACCCTTTTGCATTAAGAACTCGGGAGCCGTTCTAATAAGAGTATTGAAAAACCAGTTGTCTGATGAAGTGAAAGCCATCGCCACTATTTATGTCGACGATATCTTGATAGCATCTGATACATGGGAGCAGCATTTGGAAGATGTACACAAGCACTTAAGGAATTAAGGGAAAAGAACTTTAAAATTAATTTGAAGAAGGGTCAATTTTTCAAGACGGAAATTCTTTTTCTTGGGCACGTGATTAGCGGAGAGGGCATCCGCCCAAATCCTGCTAAAATTCAATGTATTACAGATTTTCCTAGACCTTGTAGGATTAAGCAAGTGCGGCAATTCCTGGGACTTCGCCGATTCTTTTCGCAACATTGCCCTCAGTACACTGAAACTGTAGCGCCTCTCCAGGAATTATTGAAGAAAAACAATCGCTGGAAGTGGACTACTGAATGTGAGCAATCTTTCATTGCTACTAAAAGGATGCTCAAAAATTATGTGCAGCTCTGCTATCCTAACTACGACTGGCCCTTCCATATTGAATGTGACACCAGTAAGACAGGAATTGGAACCCTTCTCTATCAAGTCGACCCTAATAGGCCCGATGTCAAGTTGTTCATTTCGTTTGTGAGTCGTAAACTTAGGGCTCATGAAAAGTCATACACCATTACGGAGCTAGAAGCCCTAGCGATTGTGTACTCACTTTTGTATTGGAAAAAAGTTATCTTTGGATTTCCAATTACGGTTTACACTGACCACAAGGCACTTACCTTCATTCTGTCTTCCGACCTCACGAGTGAACGAGTCACCAGATGGGCATTATTCATCCAACAATTCTATGTCTCTATTGTGCATCGATCTGAAAAGAACTACATATTAGCCGACGCTCTCAGTCGGAATCCTTCCGATGCAGCTGTAGCTTGTCCAATTTCAGTCACTAATAGTGACGAAGATGAATTTCTGAGAAAACTTCGATATCTAGCCCATGCCCAGCGGAGAGACCACAGGCTAAGAGAGATAATTCGTTTCTATGAAGGTTCAATTCCACAACATGATCCATACTATGCTCGGATCGAGCAAGGAGCCCAATCTTTTTCTTGGGACAATAACCTACTCTAGAAGTGCATTAATACAGCCAAGACTGCTAAAAGGATTTATGCCCCGTCTAAACTTCGGGAAGCCATCATCTGGCATTGCCAATTCATCACTGGACATGCTGGAGTAGACAAAGTGGCTAGTGTGATTAAGGAGAGGTTTATCTGGGAATACCTCCGTAATGACATCAGAATGACCATAAAAACCTGTGACTTGTGCCAACGGATTAATCCAAATAATTACCTCATGAGGGTGTATCCGAGGCCTATCATTCCGGAGAAGCCTCGGGAGGTGATGGCGCTCGATCTGTACGGCCCACTTCCAAGGGCGACCAGGGGTAACAAGCACGTCTTAGTTATTGTTGATGTATTTTCAAAATTCACCATGTTGTTACCTATCCAGAAAGCAAACACTGGAAATATTTTAAGGAGACTCCGCAGGAACGTCTTTCCTGAGATGGGGAAGCCTACATTTCTGCTAACTGACCATGGAAGCCAGTTCACGTCTGCAGAATTCCAGACGGCGATAGAAGAGTTGGAGATTCATCATATAATGAATTCTATTCGTCATCCCGAAGCCAACCCTGCTGAGCGATTGATGAGAGAAATTGCCAGATTCTGTCGAGTCTACTGCCAACAGGAACATTAGAGATGGATTGAAGTACTTCCAGTGATGCAGAAAATAGTCAATTCACTGTCCATGAATCCATTGGGGATATTCCGATGTTGGTGCATCATGGGCATATTCCTCATCGCCCTTGGGATGCTTTTCTTCCTGCTCCGCCTGATGCAGCCATCGGTCAAGAAGCAAGAATTGCTAAGGCACTGGAAAAATTGAGACACGCTGCAGATATCAGACAGCGGAGAAATAGGAACCGAAAATTCAGACCACCGTTGCAAGTGGGAGACAAGGTGTTGATTCGCAAACCTGCGAGGTCTCGTCCAGAATTGAGGATCTATGCTAAGTTTTGTCCCCTGTACTTTGGACCTTTCAAGATTTCTAGATCTTTGGACAACGGTGCTTATGAGATCGCAAGATTAGATGGCAACCTTGAAGGCATTTACAATGCTTCTAATCTCAAAAAATACTTCGAATAAGGTTCATTAAAGAAAATCCTCATCGTATTTCCTTTTCCCTCAGAGGGAGGCATATGTACCGGTTACGACCTGTACATAAGTATTTTTTGAGCATAAGTTACGTTTATTTACCACGCGTAATGTTCCGAGAGCGCCTGGTTTGTTTACCAGCAGCGAGGACCAGCTAGCGAGTGTATGACGACTGTGAGCTGTGACGTAGCCACACGGGCTAGCTAGACCGCCCGCTCGTCTCAACACGTGTTACCAGCCTTGACTGGTATTTTCTGGATTCCACGTCACTTGTTCTAGAGAGTTCGATGGAGAAAATTTTGTCTTTATATAATAATGATGCTAGCGAATCGAGCGATATGTCATCTTGTTTGGGATCACCTAAACGTCCCAATGCTCGAGTTTCAAGCAAATCCATTGAGGGATTCGGGAGATATTCAATCAAACCGTATTATGACGTAGACGTCCCGAATCGAATAAAAGGAGGACCTACTGTAGCCTATTCACACAGTCTCAGCTGAGTAGTCAGCGGGGACACTCTTCCTGCTACTATCATCGTGGAACTCTGTCGTTCTACAAGTGTGGGAAGACGATTCTTCCAAGTACTATAAAGTGGACTCATAAGACATCGAGTGTTGTAGAAAATTTTCTAAGTCTTCGTAATTGAACTTAGAATATTTACACGTGTTAATTAAATGGACTTGTATTATTTACGTGCCTTCGAGACTAAAACTTTTCTAAGTGTTTGGACTTGTATTATTTACGTGTCTTCGAAGCTGGAATTTTTCTAAGTGTTCGTGAAATGGACTTGTATTATTTACATGGGTTCGAGACCAGAATTATTCTAAGTGTTAATTAAATGGACTTGTATTACTTACGTGCCTTCGAGACTGAAACTTTTCTAAGTGTTCACTAAATGGAGTTGTATTATTTACGCGTCTTCGAAGCTGGAATTTTTCTAAGTGTTCACTGAATGGACTTGTATTATTTTCATGTGTTCGAGACCAGAACTTTTCTACGTGATCATTGAATGGACTTGTATTATTTACGAGTATTCGAGATTGGAATTTTTCTAAGTGTTCGTGAAATGGACTCGTATTATTTACGTGGAATATTTGCGACTGTTGAGGAACTCATCCTTCTAATAGACAGTGATTGTTTAACATTGCTAGTGATGAACTTTAAATTTCCAACGGCTTTAAACGAAGTTAGGATGTTTCTTACATTTACTCAAAGACTTGTACATTTGCCAGTGTTGGGTTAAAAGACTTATACATTTCGTAAGTGAATTTATTTAAGTGGAAGGACTTGTGTTTTCGTCAGTGGTCACTCAAAGACTTTATGAATTTCACCAGTGATTAACTTTAAATATATTCAAACTTCCAAGTGAATGGACTTGTGTTTTCATTCGAGTTTAGGCAAAGACTTGCACCTTCGCCAGTAATGAACTTTGAGTTTAACTATAATTTTACAAGAAGGGACTTGTATTTTTCGTCGCCAAAAGTTATTCAGGGACGAAGATTTTCCTAGTGATGAACTCTAAATTATTAATACCACTCATATCGTTTTAGGAGTGTTGGAAGTCTTGATGTACAATTATCAAGAACTCTGCTTATAAGTTGATCAACCAAGGTTTTCATGGACTCAGTGCTACTAGTGACCTTGGGAACATCAATCCTCTCAGTCTCATTGGGCTGAGGTTGTACATGACTATCTACGACATGGCCTGGGTCACCGGGGTTCAACCCGGGCCTCAGAGTTCGAGACATCTCTACTTGCCGTCAATCCAGACAGTCCAGCCGCCTCTGTCTGGAGTATCTGGAGTCCCTGGAATCCCTGGAGTCTTCTGGAACGTGCTTCAACCAGCTTGGCTTGCTGAGCTGGAGAACCCGAGCCATACTATTGGAATACGAGGAAGTCAATCCATTTCTGCTTAGAGGTGATGTGCAAATTCATGACTTATTTGAATAAACTCTTGTGCAATCAGAGTCAAAGTTTTTCTGTAGATAGGACCCTACCTCCTGTACCGAGCCCTAGCTGCAATTAATCCAGTTTTTCGCCCTGAGAACTATATTCATGCTACTTTAAAATTTAATCTGAGAGTCGGACTCTTTTACTGGTACAATATATTATATAAAATTAGTGAGAGTAAACATGAAGAGGAAGCTGATGATGCATTGGCTGATCCTGAATTTGTTTTTTCCAAAAAACTGATGACGATCACGTTTCTCTGGAGGGAGAAGAAAATGACGAGCTCTAAGTATCTGGTTATAAACTAGAAGATGAGATTGACTCTGTACAAAAAGAAGTGTACATATCTCGAAATGGGACGGAATGAAGAAAACAACCATATTGACAATCAGGTGTAAGGTACGTTCCACATTCAGCAGAACCCCTATTTAACGTTTTAGAGGGACCTGAATTTTTATTGTTAAATGGGGGTTAACATGAATTGTGCCATCATACGTTATTTACACAATGACAGCAAAAAAAAGAAGGAGATATCTACATTATACACTGTACTGTAGTTACAGTTTGTGCTTCATTTTGTCAATTTTCTGTTGGTGAATGCAAATCTCTTCAGTTTAAGGTTTTTCTTATAAGGTTATGCATGATTTTTCATAAAAGGCAGGAAAGATACCGAACTCACAAAAACCCATTAAAATTACTACAGAACAGCAATCAGTTTGTTTAAACATTA
The DNA here is from genome assembly GCF_040414725.1 of Anabrus simplex. Lineage (NCBI taxonomy): Eukaryota > Metazoa > Arthropoda > Insecta > Orthoptera > Tettigoniidae > Anabrus > Anabrus simplex. The sequence continues at coordinate 23,459,409 of NC_090279.1, read as the reverse complement.
TTGCAGATGTTTTCCAAGCAGCAGCCGACTCATTAGAATGTATTTTCTAATTCCAATAGACTGAACACCCATATTACATTTCCATCTTAAGAAATGCAATAGCATCAGTCCAGAGGATTGTTGCAAAAATTGCCAGTTTCCTATTTCAAGCGGCATCACCTAACCTAGGTATCAATTGCAAGAAATCAGCTTCATTTCCCGTATCAAATCCTATTTACAAAGAAACAGTAACAGTAAAAATTTTCACTTATTTGATACTTATATTTGCATTAAGCAAATCAATTAATCACACACAGTACATGTTTCATTTACACAATTTGGAAACAATAGCAGTTTCTGTTTTTTGTTAGCTGCTAATAATCACAATCAACAATAACATGCAGTTATCTATATTTGCAGGCTTGATTTTGCTGGAGTCTACAAATCAGTGGGCAAATCACTTCGAGAAGTATGGAATGAAGCAGACGGTCACCCTATCCTTCGAGCTACAACATCTCTTCAATGGTCCCAAATGATAACCCAGTTTTGAGCTTCGATAATAAGGAAGAGAGACCAGCCCATAGATGTAATGGCAAGTAAACAGCAATAAGAGATGTTCATGACATGTTCGTTTCACAACTACCTAAAGTGTTTGTTCCATTTGAAAATAATACTGTGGATGAACATCTGGCTTCCTTTAGGGAAAATGCCTCTTTAAGCAGTATTTATCTACCAAACCAAGAGGAAAATATGGAACAAAATTATGGCTCCTCTCGGATTTGGACACGGTTTACGTCTGCGCCTCTACAGTTGACAACGCTACACCAGTAAACAGAGAGAGAGAAGTGAACAATGGAAGGAATGTGGTATTGAGACTTGTCAAAGATATTGAGGGAACAGGGAGAAACGTCACTAAAGACAATTTCATCACCGACTTTACCCTGGCTAGTGAGCTTCTGAAAAAGAACCACAATTTCAACAATGCCAATTTCCTACCGGAACATTCCTAGAGACTTAACACTTGCTGATCCCATTTTGCATACTCCTCAAATGGACCTATTCCCAAGAACTCAAATTTTCATACACCATTTAATAATGTATCAGCAAACTCATAAAATCTAACCAGTTCTCCAAAACACAAAATTGAGATGAATCTCTGATGGACAGGTTAGTACAATTACTTACGAAAGATAAAATGTGAACATCAAAGAGACATATGCACGTGCTGGCCAAGAAAGGTTATACTATGGATTGTACACAGGGCTAAGATATAAATAATGCACAAGCAGTTAGGAAAATACAAGGACACTAGTGCATGAACAAGAACTGGCTACTTCGGATGTATTGAAAGACAAGGCACAACAACTTACAAACAGTACAACACAAAAAAAATCAAAAGGTAATTCACAACCAAACACAAAGGAAACATTACAAAGATCAGTGAGAGTTTCACTAACATTTACAATTAGTTTCATTAAACAGAACTGACATTTCCTAACCAACTGTACAATGAGAAATAAAGGAATATTATGTAACAAATAAAAAAAATAAGAACAGGTGACTGAATAAAAGATCAGCATTTTCAATTACAAAATCTGGGCATACAGTAAGAATTGAAATGACTAGAAAATATAAGCGAAAGCAAGTTCAAGATAAGACTATTATGCAGTTCAGGAATGTCAACAAATTTTTAATTCCAGGATTTTTGAGAGAATTGACACACAGAAAGTTCATTTTCACATAAATTTCAAAAGCGTTCCAATTAAAGGAATTTGAGATGCAGCACCTTTATGGATACATAATCAAATTTTACCACTCAAGAGTCTTGATGATGATGATGATGATGATGATGATGATGATGACGATGCTTGTTGTTTAAAGGGGCCTAAATCTACGGACATCGGCTCACTCGAGAATCAAGCGCAGTTTACAATACCTTATGGTCAAGAATAAGTCCCATACCAGTGTGAAAATTTACACCAGCATAAGACAAAGATTTTGCCCTCTGTCCAACAGCCAAAGAGTGAATCAAGGTAACAGGTAAATACAAATACTTATAAAGACGACATGAAGAGGGGAGGTAGAGGAAAAGTCATGACACATGGCACTAGAAACGCCGAAAACATCCATGAAGAGTGTACAGTGTACAATCTAAAACCGATGATGCCATCCATATTTGATGCAGGTAATCGGCTGAATGCAGTCCCATAACTGCAGCAGTGTGCACATGTCAAATGCCAGGAAGAAAGCAGTGGTAAATGACGAATGCGGCAGAGGTGAGTTGACAAGATAAAATCTATGCCTCATCAATCTCTACTCGTATGCAACCTACAAAACAAAATTCACTATTTTGGATAACACAATAGAACAACACCAATGGAAAAACAGCATGAAGCATACTTCCAGCAACACATGATGACAGACACGTCAGTTAGATACACTGTATAACTCCCTGTGAAGAAATGCTTTAAAACTTAGTTGATCTGAACAAATGGCAATTAAGCATGTCCTGTCCCTGGAAAAAAACATCTGAAAAATAAGAAGTTTTGCCAGGAATATATTAAATTCATGTTAGAATTCAAATCACTTGATAACATGAGAGGAATGTGAAAACCTGCAGGAAGAAAATCACTATTAAATTCCACATTACCCTGTCATAAATCATTCAAGTAAAACAGCAAAAACACTTGTTAAAATCAACGCTTCAGTCAAGACTGACAATGGCATTTGTCCCAACTACATACACCATGAAGGGTCATCCACTCAAGAACATCTCTTCTCTATAATCATCTGACTGCGGGCTCAACAAATAGCATTTACGTGTGTATGTCAGATTGTTTAGCAATAAAATGTTGCTCTATGTAAAATGCAAGGCAGCAAAGCTTAAAAAAAATGGTTTTTCATAACTCTCCCTTCAAAATCTGAGATTTGCGGAGCCTTTCTTTTGAAAAAACTACTCAAAGAAAACATTAAAGGCTCCCAGTTTGAAGTTGCTAAAGATACAAATGAGTGGCACCATGTGCCTTCCAAAGAGAAACCCGCTGACTCAGTGTCCAGACGACCACAAATGAACACAATTGTCAACAATACAGTTTGTTGGCATAGTTCTGGATGGTTGAATCAAGATCCTTTGAGTAGGAATAAATGAAAACGTGATGTTCGAATTAATCTTCCAGTTCAAAAAATGCCACAAATGCTTCTTAGAGACTTGATGATGACTTATTCATAACAAAAGTTTCAAGATTAAAAAAGGTACAGAGAGTAGCTGCATATTGTTTTTGATTTATCTCAGACTGTTATAAACAAGAGTGAAATTCAAGTCCATTGTTCATATCGGAGTTGAACCCTCCACTCAAATGTTGCATTAATGTTCTGTAGAAAATATTAAATTATATTGATTATAACCATAATCATAGATCAAGAATCCATCTCCTTGTCGGCATAAGACTGCACAATACCATAATTCTAGTGGGGAGGAAATATTAGATCATTCTGTATATATATCATCATCTCACTAATCTAATTATCATTGCGGAACAACTTCGACTACTTCATCATGACACTCAACCCTTAATCATATCTCTGAGAGGCAAGTTTCGGATCCCATCAGCAAGGGGGGCGGTAAAGAAGCAACATTTATGCACGTCTCAAGGGTCGTAAGTTGAATGCAGATACTTCTGAACAATTAACGCGAAATAAACAAAGTGTGCGTGTACCCATTTCTTAACACTAGAATAAACTATGCTGGCTCAATTCTCATAAACATTGGCGTGAGATGGAACAAGACCAGACTGCCTAGCTACCAAGTCTCTCTACATAGACATGATACCTGATCTCACAACAACTACATTGCTTGCCTCTTTTTGTTCACTTATTTTCACAGAGGTCACCCCCTGAACATTTACAGTGATAATGGCACAAACTTCTTCAGAGCAGCTAAGGAAATCAAGGCCTTTCTGAAAAACAATCCTGAGAAAAACCAGCTCTTCCCTGCAACTGCAGGCATGGGACTGATACAGCATTCCATCCCTCCTGCAGCATTACACTTTGATAGAAAACGAGAAGCAGCTGTCAACAGTCTGATATATCACCTTAGAAGAGTGGTGAATTCTTACTTCTTGACCAACAAAGAATGGACCACTCTTACAACACATACTCACATCTCCTCACTAAAGTTAAATGACAACCCTTTTGACACTTCTTACCTAACTACATCCAATTTCCTTGTAGGAGAGAAAAATACTACAATCCCTGATCATGATTATACTTCCTCTCTCATTATCCAGATGGCTGTATATTGAGCAGCCAACCCAGAATTCCTGAAAGAGATTGTCAATTAAATATCCCAATAAATACCCCATAACAACATAGTCACACTGAAAGAAACACATGCTATGCAGTGGACTATGGCAGTGATCCTAATTCATGTAACAAATGTTCAGGTGAGTAATGGGGAACATACAAAGCCTATTCACAAACACTGTCCTTTACCACATATGAAACAGAAAGGCAAGATCACTCTTGAAGGGCTCATTTATTCATTGAAAGTTTAAGTAATATTATAAGTCACCATAGACTAGTATCATCACAGACCACATTAGGAAGGATAAGAATGTTTTCTACTTGCCACAAGATGGCTACAATGTGTGTAGTACGTAAGTGAATTCTGACAGTAAGCAAGCAATCACCTGCAACTTGTATCTACAAATAATTGTATTATCTAGAAGTCAATAATTAATATAATCAACAAGATTACAATGGTGTTTCATTTGGAACAACTAGTAAAATACCCAGGAACAGTAACAAAAAAGTGCTCCTTATAGCAACTCTGTGTTTGAAAATATTCACTAAGTCAATAATATTAGTAGCAATGATACCACCTCCCAAATGATATACAGTAGAGGTCTTTGGATCTATCCCAACTGCTGCGTGATACATAATGCAAGATCTTAAAGAACATGAAGGAAACGTGAAAATTAGGTAAGTAAACAGTCAATCTCATAAAAAAGTGTATCAATCATATGTACTGAAATGAAGGGTCAACCACTGATATCTGTTCAGCAATTTTCTATTTTCAATACCTAACAATGGCTTATCAAATTATCTACATTACCTCAAGTGAGTTTTCCTGCATTGGCCCTGGCTCTGTTAACTCTGATTTGGCTTCTTTTTTCACTGGTATCATTTCTGATACATTTTCAATATTTTCCTGTGGAAAATAAGATACATAAGTTATGCACGTAACACACATCTACAAATACTGTCACCAACAAATGAGCATGATAATTTATTACTTCCAGGTATTACAGTTACTTTCAAAATTTTACTACTGTTTAAGAGAGATTTCTACCAGCAGAGGATTTCAAAACCAAAGGCTGCACTGAGAATGGTGTTATCATCCTTGCTCAAACCTAATGTCAGAGAAAGCATGAGACTGAGAACCAAATATAAAGTGAGAAGCATTTTCTAGCCATATCAGAAGATATCCTACCAGAGATGGAATTGGGACCATCTCGCACAAAATTTTGGAAGGAATCTGCCACAGACATAAACACTAAATTATATTAATTGATTTTATGTATCCAATTACGTCTATCAAATCACTGAGGTTGTTTGAATCACATCCAAGTATTAAAACTGTTCTAAATCTTTTGCCATACAGTGAGAAATATTAATACTATGCTCTTAACATACATTTTGTTTAGACAGACAGATCAAAATCCCTTGAAACATTTTAATCACTTTCTATAATCTGGTTTTTGCCCAGCTCACAGGGGATAAACACTGCATTGTGACAGTTCTGTTCATCCAAGAGTAAAAATAAAAAACGAACATGAAAGAAGCAGGCTTATCACAGTCATAGACCAGGGAAAGATGTGATGCAGGTCAAACATAAAGCAACTACAAATGAGATGTTTTACTACTACAAGGATGTTATGCACTGTTCTGTGAAGAACTGTGGGGATGAGAACACCATCAGTGTTGGAGTGTACATCTGCAGTTACAGAAGCTCTTTCATGATCTACGAACGTCATCCAATAAATAATTTTCCTTATTTTCTCTCTGCAAACCACATGTTTTAGAATTAAGTTGGTACTGTAGGAACTTCCACTGGCGTATGGCTGGGGTAAGGTGATCTTCAACCGCATGTGCTTGCTCTGTGTTCACCAGTACGGCGCTACCTGCCATGGAGCTACCAATTGAAAGCGTTTCCACTTGTGAACTCTGTCCTGTTATTCACTTTTCCACGGCAAAAAATGAAATGGCTACCAATATTCACTGTCATTTGGTGCGAGTTTATAGTGAAAAATGAATGCTGGCATTCATGGTTCCTGGAATGGCAGCAAGATGTACATGATGACAGCGCAGCGCCAGGCCCATTACAGCCACTGTTGGTCAGAATGTGGTGGACAAAGATTAATGCGTCAGCACTGATGAGATAATGAATCTACTGCCTCCCGGCACGGAAACTAGGCAGTCCTTTATTGCAATGATATTGTTGAATGTCTTGCAGTATTGAAAAGTCTGTGCAAGATGGGTCCCAAGTTTTCTTACTGATGCTCACAAGCAATAACAGAACGAGGTAGTCTGAGCTTTCCTGCAAATGCTTCAAAGAGAGGGAGATCAAATGTTTTCCCGCATTGTTACTGGAGATGAAAGCAGGGTGCATTATTCAACTCTAAAAACAAAACCACAAAGCATGCTATGGAAGAAACTTGGCGAACATGCTCATAAAAAAGGGCCAAGACCTCAGACACTTTTTTACAATTTACATCGCACCGACACAAATAGGTCTTATGTTGACAATTGGAGAGGAAGAGCCTAGGAGTGGGAAGGAAGCAGCTGTGGCGTTAATTAAGGTACATCCCCAATACTTACCTGGTGTGAAAATGGGAAACCACTGAAAACCATCTTCAGGGCTGCCGACATTGGGGTTCGAACGCACTATCTCCCAGATGCAAGCTCACAGCTGCGCGGCCTTAACAACATGGCCAACTTCCTCGGTTAGACCTCAGCCTCTGTATGCATAGTTTTGGCTACTGCCTTTTGGGACTGTAATGATGTTGTATTGTTTGACTGACTGCCCCAATGCACTGTGGTCACACATAAGAGGTCCTCACGAAGCTCAAAGTTGCCTTTCTTTGTGAATGATTTGCCACAGAGATTGCACCTGTAAAACTTCCCGCCTGTATGGGTCCGCATATGATCGGTCAGACTGCCTTTCCTTGTGAATGATTTGCACAGACATTGCACCTGTAAGGCTTATCGCCTGTATGGGTCCGCATATGTTCGGTTAGTTTGCCTCTCTTTATGACTCGCCTGTATGTCTCCGCATATGTTCGGTAAGTTTGCCTTTCTTTATGAATGATTTGCCACAGACATTGTAGCTGTATGGCTTCTCGCCTGTATGGGTCCGCATATGATCGGTCAGACTGCCTTTCCTTGTGAATGATTTGCCACAGACATTGCACCTGTAAGACTTCTCGCATGTATGGGTCCGCATACGATCGGTCAGACTGCCTTTCCTTGTGAATGATTTGCCACAGACAATGCACCTGTAAGACTTCTCGCCTGTATGGGTCCGCATATGTTCGATTAGTTTGCCTCTCTTTATGACTCGCCTGTATGGCTCCGCATACGTTCGGTTAGTTTGCCTTCCTTTATGAATGATTCGCCATAGACATCGCATCTGTATGGCTTCGCGTCAGTATGGTTCCGCATATGTTCGGTTAGTTTGCCTCCCTTTATGAATGATTCGCCACAGGCATTGCAGCTGTATGGGTACGCATATGATCGGTCAGATTGCCTTTCTTTGTGAATGATTTGCCACAGACATTGCACCTGTAAGGCTTCTCGCCTGTATGGGTCCGCATATGTTCGGTTAGTTTACCTCTCTGTATGAATGATTTTCTACAGACATTGCAGCTGTTTGGCTTCTCGCCTGTATGGGTCCGCATGTGAACGGACAGACTGCCTTTGGATGTGAATGAGTTGCCACAGACATTGCAGCTGTAAGGCTTCTCGCCTGTATGGGTCCGCATATGTTCAGTTACATTACCTCTCTGATTGAATGATTTGCTACAGACATTGCAACTGTATGGCTTCTCGCCTGCATGGATCCGCATGTGAACGGACAGACTGCCTTTGGATGTGAATGAGTTGCCACAGACATTGCAGCTGTTTCGCTTCTCGCCTGTATGGGTCCGCATATGTTCGGTTAGTTTACCTCTCTGTATGAATGATTTTCTACAGACATTGCAGCTGTTTGGCTTCTCGCCTGTATGGGTCCGCATATGACAGGTTAGGATGCCTTTCCGCATGAATGATTTGCTACAGACATTGCAACGGTATGGCTTCTCGCCTGTATGGGTCCGTATATGACCGGTTAGAACGTCTTTCCGCATGAATGATTTGCTACAGACATGGCAACGGTATGGCTTCTCGCCTGTATGGGTCCGCATATGAACGGTTAGTTTGCCTCTCTTTATGAATGATTTGCTACACACATTGCAGCTGTAAGGCTTCTCGCCTGTATGGGTCCGCATATGTTCGGTTAGTTTACCTCTCTGTATGAATGATTTTCTACAGACATTGCAGCTGTTTGGCTTCTCGCCTGTATGGGTCCGCATGTGAACGGACAGACTGCCTTTGGATGTGAATGAGTTGCCACAGACATTGCAGCTGTAAGGCTTCTCGCCTGTATGGGTCCGCATATGTTCAGTTACATTACCTCTCTGATTGAATGATTTGCTACAGACATAGCAACTGTATGGCTTCTCGCCTGCATGGATCCGCATGTGAACGGACAGACTGCCTTTGGATGTGAATGAGTTGCCACAGACATTGCATTTGTAAGGCTTCTCGCCTGTATGGGTCCGCATATGTTCAGTTACATTACCTCTCTGATTGAATGATTTGCTACAGACATTGCAACTGTATGGCTTCTCGCCTGCATGGATCCGCATGTGAACGGACAGACTGCCTTTGGATGTGAATGAGTTGCCACAGACATTGCAGCTGTAAGGCTTCTCGCCTGTATGTGTCCGCATTTGTTCAGTTAGTTTACCTCTCTGTATGAATGATTTGCCACAGACATTGCACCTGTATCGCTTCTCGCCTGCATGGTTCCACATATGACCGGTTAGACTGCCTTTCTGTATGAATGACTTGCTACAGACAATGCAGCTGGATGGCTTCTCGCCTGTATGGGACCGCATATGATCGGTTAGTTTACCTCTCTGTATGAATGATTTGCCACAAAATCGCGTGTCACCAGTCAGCATTTTCCTCTTTGTAAAGCAATTATCAGAAAATCCGCACACTTGGAGCGGGTGGATCCAGAGGTGTTTCGACAAGCTGCTTCGGCTACATAACACCTTTCCGCAGTGATCGCACTTGAAGGGTCGATCTTCCTTGTGTCTCTTCAGATGTCGCAAGAGGTCAAACTTCCTAGCCAGAACTTCACTGCACACAGTACACCTAAAACTAGATGATCCGCCGTCCGGAGGATGATGATCTCTATAGCTCACCTCGGGTCTCGATCTACAGTGACAAATTAAAACCATGTGACCAATAGTTCAACAGCCAAATCCACTACAACTCTCACACAGGGGATTTGCTACTGGACATTCCAATCACTAATATCCAGTGCAGAGAGCTCGTTACTCATAAACATTACATTCCTGAGAGTAAACATCATCTGAGGTTAAATTTCGAAAGCTCTCACTTGTTACGAGAATATGTTGCGTCTTTTCTTAATCACGATATCAGGCGCAAGAAACTTGTCACGGTTTAGAAATGTACGAGTTAATAGACAACCTCATTTCAAGAAAGCATGAGAAGTGGTCCAGCCTAAAAGGGTAAATACTCATACAAGCTCTTTAATCCAGCACATATTATTCTATCGAAATCCGTAGTCTGTTCTCCTATATAAAGAACGGCATATGCTTCGGAGTTTTGATCTTGTTGAAGCACTCTGCGCTTTGTTGCAGGGAAGTAATAATTTTTGTAAAGGACCTTGTTCTTGAGGTTCTTTGAGGGAATATCTGTGCTGTAGATATTAATAAAGTTGAGAACGGTTGCCGACATTCAGCAAGATCTGTTGAAACAGGGCTAATCTTTTATGAATATTATTTTGTCACACAAATATACATATTGTATTTGTACATTGTTATATCACTATAGCATTTTATTATGTCACTGTGTCGCTTTTCCGAAATATGTATCTTTGATGTGCAATCGAACATAGCCAACCTATATATAGGACGGTAGGTTTATACAAGGACGTTCATACTTACTACCAAGTACTACAATAGTCTACGTCTTAATTCCTGTATTTAACACGGTAGCCACTAATCCTGATGAAATCCTGGCAAAGCTGAAATATAACAAGTATACGACGGCTCTCTCGCTAGCATTGATACTGTCTTTTCTCCTGAAGACACTGCTGTTAAAGACATTATGAAGGCAACACAGAATATGGCATTGGTGGTAGCGTTTTATTACAATGCCCTAATATCCTAATTTTGAAACCAAACGTAACCTATCATGCCCTTGAATATTCTTACAAATATTACTTTAACAATACGGATAGAAGGAGCATGAAAATCAAGGCCTGAGCCAAAATTGGAGATGACAAGACGTTGAATTGCACCGTAGTGGATATTGCTGCTACGTAAAAGAAGGAATATTATTCTATTTATTTCAAAAGATCACCGGCAACGTGATTATTTTTAGTGGATTCATAACATAGTTGGATAGCATTCAATTCTGAGCCTGTCTCCCCACCACAGAGTAGTTCTACATATTCTACGGAAGAAGGGCGGGAAATGCAAATTTCTTGGTTAAAGGTGAGATCCGCTTACAACTGCGACATGGGAAAATCGATCACGCAGGCTAAAATATATCGTAACATGGACTGGTACTTTCCAATTCGTGCTGTATGAACTGAATTCACATTGCCCATTCGAATGCATGACTGGCTCACAAGCAAAGTAATGGGAGGCTCGACCATGTATTGTTACTGCACTCTTTGGAGAAAATAAGTGGACAAATAAAAGGGGGACATTGATTCCAGATATGACAGACTACATCTCTTGATCATCAAACAAGATATTGATGTTGACACCACTAGACAACAGGGGCCGAAAATACGGCACTGGATGGTATGTCATGCGTTTTGTGGGATATCACACCAAGCAAAGGTGCAAAAGTCTGTAACCCTTCTTCTTTACGTGAATACTTGATTCCTGTGACAAGTAATTTATCAGGTTCACAATTAGTTTTCAGTAAAATAATGTTTCATTTAGCATTGATAAATATTCTACACCAAACAGCTATATTGCTGTAACACGTGGCGCTTCCCAGGTGACGGATACGGGTTCCCCACTGGCCTGCCGATGAACTTGAGCAAAATATAAAAGCTCTCGCGTACCAAACATGTACAAAGTCTTTAATGGCAACTTTGGCGGAGATGGAGACGTTTACTAGGGACCAGATGGCGGAAGAGGTACACTCAATTTCTGGAAGTTAATGCAGAAAAGAGGGTAGCGTTTCTTCTCTAGAGGAGTGGCTGCAAAAGGCATCTGTTCTCCATGTCCGCAGCTGCGTTACTACCTTCCGTCATGAGCACTTAAATGCTTCAAGACAAGCCGGCCGTAAAATAATGCCGTTACATCATTACAGAAATATGTCTCATGGTATCGGAGCCAAGCTTAGTGCAGCCCGTGGAAGGGACGCGCATTGGCAGTGCCCAGTCAGCATGAAAAGTATGCTAGGGTTACCGTCGCACGGGCTGTGACGGCTAACCATGCAAGTACCCCCATTTTGTATCCCATCATTGAATTATGCCTGGGTGAAGTAGCGAATACGCCACTGCACTTGAGAGAAGGCTTGTTGGCATCTGAGAGGTGCGGAAAAAAAGATGGAATGGAGAAAAGTCATGCGAAAAGAGGTGTGGTTACTAACTGGTGTACAACAGAAACCGAAGAACAGCTCATGGTGTTGACATTGTCATATCAGCTAAATTTGACAGTTCAGTTTCCGAGGTGCAAAAGTTTGACAATCGCTTGATGTAACTCGTCCGCATTGGAGAGAGAAGGAAATTCCAATTATTCAGCGCAACGCTCCACAACTGACGTGCGCATGGAGACCAAAGATGCGTTCTGGGCACCGCCTGACAAGAAGACCGCTGACTATCTTATCCCTGCCGCTGATCTGAATGGACGTATCGGACAGAGGAAAGAAGAACAAACAGTCCATGGCGTTCATGGATATGGAGAATAGAACGACGATGCCCAACAAATTCGCGATGATGCAGAAACTGATCACCGCAAACACACGGTTCAAAAAGAGTGATATTCATCTACTCTGTACTACAGTGGCTTCCATCCAATTCGCATTGACTACATCCTTGTGAGAGGGTGAAATCTCGAAGATGTTCTAGAGATAACAGTTGTCCCTTATTAAATCCTTGCGATGCAACAACGACCAGTCATCTAAGCTGTGGATAAAGTCACCAAGAGCCCAATACTTCACAGGAAATAGACAAATTGGGATCAAATGGTTGCCCCTGAAGAAGGAGACTAACGTCGTTGCAAAAGTTACAGAGTCACAAATCACCATAGTTGAAGTGAGCCGGACTAAACTGAAAGACGCCTTTCGTTCTATTCCTGGAACAATTAAGTCAGGGCGACGACAACGAAGGATTAAACATGATATATGGCTAAGGAATGAAGATGTTAAATATGCAGTACGGTTGAAGAAGCAGCTGTACCACGAGTTTCTTGCTCGTTGGAATGCCTACAAAGCAGCCACTCGTAAAATGAAGGAGGTATTTGCCGTAACAAAATCAAACCGGTAGGCAGGTCTATATGTGAAACATGACATGCGCGAATTCGAGCGGAATTTTTAACGGCTAGTCCAATCGAGCCATCGCAAAACGTCAGAAGTCCAACGTTTTTACGGCATCAATGAGGAAACAGACGATTTGCTACTGGACAGGCGGGAAGCGCGAGTACACTGGTGGAACTATTTTGACAACATTTCAAACATGGAATTTCCGTATCGACCAATCCTAATCACCTTCGCTGTTGAAGGTCCAACGTAGGAAAATGACGTCACTAAAGTCCAGACTATGCTGAAGGAAATGAAACCAGGGTAAGCCATCTGTCCCGATTATCTTCCAGCAGAGTTTTGTTTCTCTCAATGGGGGGATGCAGCAGTGTGGCTAAAGCAAGCTTTTCAACCATATCATCAAAGAAGGTCAAAAACAAACAGACTAGCGACGGATTATCAATTCAGAAATAGGGGAAGCCCTGCCAATTTTTCTAATCACGGCGCGAACATACTTCTGAGCCTCGCAATGAGAGACTTAGAACAAATCTTCGACAAAAGGATTAGCGATTTAGACAAACATACAACAAGCCAAGCTGGATTTGTGTAAAATTGTGGCGCAATAGGAGAAACCCATGCTGCCTGACTATTACTTGAGAAACACTGTGAAAAGAATAAGAGGCTTCATGACAAATGTCTGGACCCTTAGAAGCCCTTCCATCGGGTACTTCATGACCTAATCAGTCAGCCCTATAAGTACATGGCATTCCAGAGCACCTTGCTGAGAGGGTATAATTGCTCTACAAAGAACAAATGAGTTGTGTTCAAGCTGCCGCAGGAGCGTCTGATGACTTCCGCATAACTGTAGGAGTCCATCAAGGCCCGGGCTTATCACCACTGCAGCTTATTCTTGTGATGGACATAATTACCACAAACCTGCGCAGTCCAATACCATGGGCACTTCTCTAAGCAAATGATATCATTCGGCTGAAGAGAATAAGCTAGACCTGCAGCGTCAAACAGAAGACTGGAACAATCGACTAGCGCAATAAGCCCCGCGCCCCAACAAGAAAAAGACAGAATACGTTGCATTCCATCGTCGAGAAGTTGGAACCATGCATGTTGACGTTGAAGATATTGCACGAGTAGAGATATTTAAGTATATTGGCTCCACAATCTATGATTATGGCCGACTTACTGATGAAATCAACTTAAGGATATACAAAGCCTGACTGAAGTGGAGAATGACAACAGGCGCCCTTCCGAACTTTGGACGAAGGGCCATCTCTAAACTAAGTTCTACCGAACTGATATCTGTCCTATCGATATCCATCCTGTCGTTTTCTACGGCAACGAATGCTGACCAGTTCTAGAGGTAGAACGCCAACTAAGCATCATGGATACAAAGTTGTTTAGGTGGAAGGCTGGCATAATTAGACTAGATCACATTTCAAATGATGTTATTAGAAAACGTTTTGGCATTGCAGCGATCCAGAAGAAAATTGGGGAAAGGCGTGTGCGCTGGTTTGGTCATGTGTTGCGTGTAGACGACGATACATTGGGAAAGTCAGAGTATTACACAGAAAGTCGGTGAAAAGAGGCGCTAGGGGCGAACCAGACAGCATAGACTGCTAAAGTGCACAACGGCCTGAAAGTTGGAAGACTACATGCAGACATGGCCCGAGACCGAACTAACTGGAGTCAATGAATCACAACAACGGACCCTGCCACCAGATGCAGACTGATGAATATTCTGTTACAAAAATGGAATGCAATGGATATTTTACACATCCTAACATTCAAATTAGTTTATTGTATGTTCAATTTTTCTCCCCTAATGCCTATGTCCGATATCTATAAAAACTTATTTTCACAAAATAGTGTTTGAATGGCTGAACGCTTCTGGATTTCGTGTTTAAGTGACTCTTATAAATGCATTGTGAAGAAAAAATTATAACTCAAAAAAATAAAAAATGGGTATATCTGTGTTAAATGTGAAGGACAGTTTGAATATCCGGTGAAATTCTACGAGTACCTACAAGAGGGGAGTCCGTCAGTGTATTCCAGCCTGAATAGAATTTTGCAATTCATATTTCTGCTTACATACGTCATAGACAGCAGACGATCATATTAATCAGTTTGTTATTTTCACTCCGATCACGCCTATAAATATGAAGACCATGGAGGAGTGGCACAAAGTGGTCAGCTCAGGGCCATGTGACACTCAACGCTCTAAAGCTGGAAGGAAGCCACATAACTAAGTGGTTAGTTCAGGACCATGTGTCTCTACACAAACGGAAGTAAGCCTCATCACTATTTAGCTCAGGACGATGTGTCTCTCCACAAATGGAAGGTAATCTCATCACTAATTGGTAACCTCAGAAATACGTGTATTTCCACAAGTCAGCAATTAGGAAATTTTATGAATCTTAAAATCTTTTCTTATGTAATTCAATACCCAACTGGCATGGCAAATAGTTTAGACATTTAAAAAAAGGAAGTCATTTTGCGGCATGATATTTGTAGACTGCTGAAATGAGAGTGAGGAAACAATAGCGCCTGAGGTGAGATATAAAACAAAGTGGGAAGTAGCGGATAACATCCGGTCGACTGAATCCTTCAGAAGCATCTAAAATCTATGATGTAAAATGGACTAAGCTACGTAGACAATGAACTGTCCTCTGACATATATGCCAAGAAAAAAGAACACACATAAAACGCATGTCGCTTTGCTGGTCTCTGCACAAAATACGTTTAGAAAGTAGAAAGCCAATTTAGACTCCATCAAAAATAGAAATATGATTTTGTGTGTGAAAAGGATGCATAAGCAACATTTTTACTGGTGGTCATAATACAAGATTGTTCTCTAACGTAGCCTATTGTGTCCTGTTACACATGAATTACAAAGAAACAGAGAGTGTGAGCTGGTACTGGGTAGTTCTGAGCACCGACATGGATATTTCTTGCCACTAGTTGTGAAAGTACAGTAGGAACAAGTCAGTGCATCACATAAGAGCCGAGAAGACTCTAACCACTCACAAAATCAAATAAACCATTCAGGATTCATAGTTTCCATCACAAATCTGGCTTGAAGTCAAACCTTAGGCTATGACTAGCCATCGCATGACCCGCTGATACAAGGGCTTGGTTAAGAGCACCAATCCGAGACTATACAATCATTTCCCACGGATTATCAAAGATCATTTCACACAGTAACCAACAAAGGTGTGACAGCAAAAAATTAATTAGCAATGTCACAATTACAGTTCAAAAACACTACTGCATTAAATGTTTTAAAACAGGACATACACTTGTGGTACTTTGTAAGGTCAGTGACAATAATTACAATTTTGAAAGAATATTATATCACTACATTATTTACCTATTATTATTATTATTATTATTAGCATAGGGCAACAAGTAGATACATATATACAAATATGTAGTATTTACAAATATACACAGACAAGAAACATGTTTTATAGCAGAATGTCGAGTTGAGTGATCCTCTGTATGGCTTCCTCTGTTGGTTCCACAAAGTCACTCGGGCTACCTGTGTAGGAACGTCGTGTACATTCACTTACAATATGGGGATCATCTGTCGAGATGCACCACAGTCGCACTCTGGTGATGAGATATATTTCGACTTATAAAGGGCATCCCTGCGTCGTCCATGATTTGTTCTCACCCAATTCAGAGTGGTCCAAATCTGACGCGGAAGATGACGTTCACCAGAAAAGATGTTGTGTAAGGAACTGTCTGTGGCTACCTTCCAGCGACTTCTCCATTCTTCTAAAGGGTGAAAATTCCCATCAGCCAATGCGACAGCATCATGCAAAGATGGATGTCATGACTCCAACCTCGTTACTTTGAGAACAGGAATATCATCCAAAACAGGCAGTTGAGGGTTCATTTCTATCTTCTTGAACTCTCGGATGGGAGCATTTTATCTTTTAAAAACAGGTGGCATTTTACCTGACAGAATTTGGAGCCAATAAAGGGATGTGGACTGGATAGTAAAAGATATTAACCACAAGCTAACATTCAGTTGAGTATCAATTAGACTTGTATATGGGCTATCCAGCCAAACTGGTGCACAGTACTCACTACACGAGAATACCAGTCCCAAAGCAGATCATAAAGTCTTTGCTGATGAACCCCATATTGAGCCATACAATTTCTGAAGGATAATATTATGTGTTTTGAGCTTTTTGACAGATTCATAAGATGTTGTTTGTAGGATAGTGTGCGATCAAGTGTAATCCACAAATATTTAGGATAGCCGCTGTGCCGAAGTTCTTGGTGACAAAAACGTATGTGAAGTTTAATGCCAGCTTGGCGATTATTCAGGTGAAAACATGACACTTCTGTTTTGTTAGAGTTAGGACACAGTTGCCATTTCTTGAAGTACGTTTCAAGTGAAATCAGGTCTCTTTGTAGCACTTCTTCTGTCACACTAAGGTATCGATTTTGAGTGGCTAGTGTTATATCAGCATAACAAAATATTTGCGATGATGTTTCTGGGAGATCAGAGATATACAAATTGAACAGTAGGGGAGACAGTACCGATCCTTGAGGTAATCCATTTTTGAGCTTCCTTTCTCTACTCATACTATTTCCCATACACACTCGAAATCTTCTGTCATTGAGTATATTGCTTATAACCTGCACGATGGTCCTACGGGGTGCAATTCGGAGAAGCTTGTAAATTAATCCTTCCCTTCAGACTGCGTCAAATGCTGCTGTAAGATCAATGAATACAGCTGAGGTCTTGAGTTGTTTCTGGAAACCTGCTTCCATGTGGAATGTCAGTGAAAGCACTTGATCGCAGCAGCTGCGATTTGGCCTGAATCCAGCTTGATCAACTGTAATACGCTGAAAAATAGTTGCGCTGATTCTGTTGTGGAATAGCCTCTCAAAACGAAGGGCAACTGGTCTGTAACTGCTTGGGTCATTGGCATTCTTACCTGGTTTCAAGATGGAAATCACTTTCGTTCATTTGAATTCTGCCGGGAGTTGTCTGTTCTGTAGAAGGTCGGTAAAAAACCTTAACAGCCAACTTCTTGCATTCTTCCGTAAATGAATGCGAAATTCTGGATGAATGTCGTCAAAATCTGGAGCTGTACTTGGTTTAACGTCTTTGAGAGCAGCATTGAAGTCTTGCACCGTAAGCGGTTGTGAATACCTTGATGTGCGTGGTGTTCTTGATTCCAGAGTTTGGAGCTGGCACCGTATGTATTTGGTATGTTTCTTATCTGATGGAGTTTGGGAAGTTGTGACGATGTGAGATGCTACTTCATCCGGAGTAACTCCAGGCTGTTGCTTCACCAAAGGTGTCCTTCCTCCAAGTTTTCTGCGGTGCCTCCAAGATCTTCTACTGGAATGAGTTAGGTCGATATTCTCCACTGTCTCAATCCACCGTTCTCTCCGGGTAGTATCCTTGCTGGAAATAAGTTCATCAGCTATGTCTTCATCACCAGTATGCAGATATTCGTTATAGAGTACATCAGTCTCTACATTCCAACCAGGGATGTATTCTTTTCTATGGCATACTCTTCTTAGCCGCCATCATAACTGCATTTACGAAACGCTTGTAATTGTGCTTGGGAGCAATCCACCGAACACATTTGTCCAGTTCAGTGGTGAGTGTTGACCAATTTGCTTTTCTGAAGTTCCTCCGAGCATGTGGTATTGACCGTACAACAGGAATTTTAATGCCAATATCCACTACAATGGGGCCATGTTGACTGTGGGGAAAATGTCTTAACACTTTATGACTGGTATGTAAGGGCTGTCCTGCATCATTGCAGCTAACAAATCACAAATCAGGATTGAAATCCCTATTTCATGCAGCTGACTGGAAAGTACCAAGATCTTTTGGGTCAAAAATCAGATGGAGATTGTTCATTTCTGTCTATTCTACGAGTTTCTTTACACATTCATTGTCATTCGAGTACTTCCATAGTTCGTGATGGCTGTTGAAGTCACCTATATAAACTGCAGGGTGTTGAGCATTCGGGAGTACGGTACCTGACCACTGTGCTTTTGGGGGTTTATAAATTTTTTAAATAGTAACATGTGCCACACGCACAGCAACACAAAGAATGTCTTCTTCTTCGTTTTGAAAGAGCATTGAGGCATCTTGGATATTATTACGAACATAAGTAGCTATACCATGTGCACTGTGATATGTTGCACCAAGAGCTGTGAAACCATTAATGAGGCACCTTTTCCGAAACTCTTCTTCATTGGCTGTATGGATTTCATGTATACCCACAACATCTATATTATTCTTCAGGATAACTTCGGATAGGTAGTCA
Source organism: Anabrus simplex (assembly GCF_040414725.1). NCBI lineage: Eukaryota > Metazoa > Arthropoda > Insecta > Orthoptera > Tettigoniidae > Anabrus > Anabrus simplex. Next base: position 23,440,276 of record NC_090279.1, on the reverse strand, counting down.
CATTTTGCTCTGATGATGCTTTCTACGTTAAGCTCGAAAACATGGATGAAAGGTCCGATGTTTCTTGTCTGGTAGCTCTGAGAAGAGCCATTTCCATGAAATACTTCTGCCATTGCTGGAGGATCCTTAAAAAGATAGGTCCAGCAGCTACAGTTATTGCTTTCTTAGCACCACCCGGGGGTCACGTGTAGGGCACTTTGAGGGTAAACCTACGGACGTGAAGCAATAATGTACCGCCTATTTATCAACTTTTATGAGATAATAAATTCACTTACTTGAAGAATTCTGAATTTTTTTAGGCAACCTGCACAAATTTAAAACTCCACTTGTACCTTTTCATTTTATTAGTTAATACTAATTGTGTAAGTATGTTTGCAATCAACACACTAGAAGCACCTGACTGACAATGAACACTAAAATGAATCAGAAAGTGTGACCACATCACTGGAATGAACATGAATTCAATAGCACAATTTTTTTACGCTTACAACAATGCACAAGTTTTATTTGAAAACTATGATACCGAAGATGCAGCATAACTGACCTCAAAGTTTCATTTCTATAACACATTATCTGCTTTGGCGTCCACAAATGGAGGAATCTGACTTAACACACAAGAGAACAGAAATGATCAGAAAAAAATCTAACCAAATAATTTCAAAATGACGTTCTTCGAGTCATCACATTATTGAACTCAGCCATCATTATATTGATTAATGAAACTGATTATGTTAGTTTTAAATATTTATTGTTTACAATGTACATAAAACTTAACAATTTCGAATTTGTAGATTTAATTTTTAATCTACAAATATCGCTTTTTCTGTGTGTCACTTTTGGCATGAACGTATAAAAATATTACTCAGAATATCTGAAAGCAATAGTTTCAGATAGCATTTCAGATGATACGAATGTGATGAACAAATGATGCAGAGAAAGTGAAAGAAAGAACAATTTTTCATGGTTGCATAAAGGTATTGTAAACAAATACACTTCAAAAATATCTAGCTTTACCAGAGATTCTTTTTGTAGATATACTGAATAAAACTACGAGTACATGAAGGAACATTAAAAATTATCTTAAAGTTCGTGAATATTTTAGATAATTTTAACCAATAGAATTTTCACATATTAGTGTTTAAATGTAACCTTGTAGAGACAGGATTGAACTGATGAAAATGGCCACTTTTGGAGATAAACCAACCACTACTGAACACAACTGTGAATAGGTACAACATATTCCATATTGAATAGGACTTGTAGTATACGTACTTTGTTTCCTCTTTGATGTATGGCAACAGCTGATCATCAGTTTGTTCCTCTATGAATATTTCCTCCTTAGTATCTTCGGAAGGCTGTCAGTAAGAAATAAGAAAAGTAGAATAAAGAAGTAAGAAAATAAAAATATATAGGCCTAAAATAGAAACAGCTGAGAAAATAAATTCCATAGGTGCACAAGAAGACTATAATTAATTTATCTCCCATTTAAAAAATATATAATGGAAAGGAACAATCAAATGAAAATCCCATTAAATGCAAGAGAGGTGTCTACCTTGGTGGCAAATGGTACACAAAAATACATTATAATCAAGCACTAAATTTTAAAAGAACAGAGAAGAAGACAATTTCCTAAAAACAGTATTATACAATTTTTGCTGGTTTTTTTCTATTAAGCACACAGCTCATCCTTAATAAATGTAAAGAATTTACAAACTCCTACTCATAATATTTTCTGTTTTACAAACATAATCAACACACATACCACTTGTGCAACTACTTCAAATAATACTATACAAATTCTATTAGGTTAAAATTTACATCGCATTTACTTATATATTTTATTTTTTACCCTTTTTGGAACCTAGCTTGCACAATGACCTGCTGTGTTTTAACCTGAGTCCCTTTTGCCACTGCTTTTCAAACAATTGATGAGATATAAGAACATGAAAAGGAACACACTGTTGGACAGCAGTAGACACAGTAGCATAGAAAGGGAGGAACATTGCAAATTTGTAAATTTAAAATCACCTACATATTTGTGAATATTCAGCAGAGCATATGTACACATATGTGTATGTGAACATCTACAATTTTAGGAAATTGAATAATAGTAAGCAGTATCTCCAAATCATTGCCCAATACCATTCCTTGCTTCTGTTTCTCTTTCTGTTGATCCCTAATTCCACAATGACTAGCCATTTTCTTCATCCTCTTATATTCATATTCCCGTGTTCCCATCTTCCTACATATGACTTGACTTGTCACCTCTTTCTTTATTTCCATGTTCCTATATACTTTCTTTCCAAAAAGACTTCACTGTAATATCAAATAATCCCACAGAACTCCCACCACTTTTCCAACAAGTGGACAATGCTTATATCATAAGCATAGAAATATCCATCATCCCCCTCTGTACATCACATTAAGACCAAAAGCATAAATCAGTTAATGTCCCAATCAATGAATGAATGAATCAATGAATCAATCAAACCACAGCAATTAGGGCTGTTGGTTGTTTAAATAGAAAAAAAGATTGTGGAAATATATGAAACAAATTGTTTCAATCACTAAATCATCTTCCTATAAGTGAACATTTGCCAAAATTTGTCCCCTTGAATTCAAACTTATCTTCATGTTGCGACCTTTCCTAGACTTAAAGAACATGATTTAAATGTATTCATCAACTAATGTCATTCCAAGCCATCTCTCCAATGATATTTCAGAATATGCTGCTTAATCAAACAATTTGTCTCCTTTCTCCAAGTCTCCCCAGCTGAAACTTTGCCACATTTCTGTAACACAACTTTTTGTTAGAAATCACCCGCAAGAAATGGAGCTATTTCTGTGGATCATTTTCTGTTCTCTACTTAAGTAATACTGGTGATGGTCTCACACTCTCATTGTGGCTTTGCTGGAGATTTATATGCCCTCTCCTTTACAACCCCTAAAAAACCTCATAATCATATTAAGAGATCTGTAAATTTTATTTTCAATATGCTTAAATGATTACCATAATGAAGCTATATCCTTATTATGAATAGCTAGGTACTTACAGAGATCCCCATGAAGAAATTTCACCCATCAATACAATAATAAAACCGGAGAGGACTCTTTCTATTTGTGAAACAAAGAAACTGACTTTTCACCACGTTTACAAATATAGCATTGCCCGATGTCCATTTTACAATATTGTCAAGGTCTTTTTCAGTTACTCATAATTCTGAAACTTATTTATTGCAAAGAGCCTCATCTATTATTTCAGTTCATTATTCATATTGTTTATATATATCAGAGAATAAAGGTCTCATAATACTGCCCTGTGGGACCCAATCCCATAATTGTTACAGGATCAAATAAAGCTTCACCTACTCTTATGCTCTGAGTTCTATTTTGTAGAAATACACCAGACGTGGCCAAATTTTAATGGTAAAAGGTATATTTCTACCTTTATGTAAACTATCGACCTTTATAGCCTAATCCTTGAACTTGTTTGGAGGCAAAGTTTCCACTTGGGATATCCTGGTCCACACTATTGTATTTTTTCATACAGTGGCTACAGTGAGAACCACAATGTAATTTCATTATTCACATGGTTTTGTTTCATTTTTGTTAGTGAGCATGTTCTATTGTTTATCTTTATTATCTACATATTGTTGCTGTTTGGAAGTAAATAATGTGACCTATTGTTAAGACTGTCCATTCTGTAAATTACATGTATTATTGATACTATTCAGGAGTTCAGTTGTATTTGTTAAGAGTGGTTCTAGAGAACTGTCAAATTTTGAGGTTATGGGAAGACGAAGAGACCTTTCGCCAAGAAAGGCACTGTCAGAGAGCTACTTCTTGAGAAACGGCATTCACAACAGGAAATAGATTCTAGATTGCAAATACCACAGCAATCTGTAAGTAGAATTTTAAAATGTGAAGATAAATGGAAAACAAAATGTGATGATGATGATGATGATTGTTGTTTTAAGGGGCCTAACATCGGACGTCAACGGCCCAAGACAAAATGTCAACAACGTGTTGGAAACTGTGAGCAAAAGAAGAAACCAACCCCAAGAAGGAAGCAAAACTGATTAATTTGTCAGTAAACAACCGCAAGGTTACTAGTTTGGATTTATGTAAGAAATTAGAAGAGTATGGGTCATTTGTATTAGCCAGGACTCTCAGGCGAGAGCCGTTTAATGCTGGAATGAAAGCAAGATGACCTCAAGGCAAAGCGAAGTTTACTCCTGCTATGGCTGCAAAGAGGTTCCAGTGTGCCAAGACTCTCCAGAATTGGTCATCTGATGAATGGAAACAGGCAAGTCCATGACAATTACTGTAATTCCTAAATTATCATTCATTATTCCATTATAACCCAATCTAAGTGATGTAACTGTACAGCACAGTAAATGTATGAAATTCTTCTTTTAAACCTTACAGCTTATTGCATTTAATGCTAGGCTTATTTGTTTTATTTATTTCAGGTTTGCTTTAGTGACGAATTGGTATTTCCTGTCGAAGAAGAGACAAGTCAATATGTCAGAAGATAAGGAGAAGCATTCCATCCAGATTGAGTGAGGCATCCAACTTCAGTGATGGTCTGGAATGTGTTTTCTTGGTATGGCCGTGGACGATTATATATTGTAGAAGGAACTATCAGACGTGAACAGTATAGTATTAAGAACCCGTTTGGTAGCTCAGGTGCAGGAGTAGTTTGGCCAAAGTGAATTTATTTTTATGCAAGATGGGCCTCCTTGCCACAAAGCCTAGAAACAGTCCAGACATGAATCCCATAGAATATCCTTAGCCGATAGCAAAGAAAAGTCCAAATAAAAATAACCACAAAAATTGGCTTGATTGAGAAGCTCGGTCAGATGTGGTGTCATGATGACGATTTAAACAGTCAGTGTAAAATACTGTTTGAGGGTATGCCCAGTCTAATCAAGTCGCTCATGAAAGCTAAGGGGGTGCATACCAAGTACTAATGTCATCAACTTAAAAATTGGTAACATCTCATGTGTTCAATTCTCAAATTTTTAATGTTTAATAATTTGGCCATATCTTTATAGTCACCCATTTAGCCATTGCTTTATCTATCCCAAACGCACTAATTTTTTGTCAGTAGTTTCCCGAGATCTACCCTAAGAAAATCCTTAGATATGTCAATCGTGATACATTTGACTTCCTGAATCTAATATATGTGCGATATCCTGCTGGAATCCACAAGATGAGCTTCAGTGGAATAATATTTCCTAAACCTGAACAACCTTCTATCGAGCCAGTTGGTAATTTCTTAAATGTGTATAACATAATCAGAAAGAATGCATTCCAAGTGCTTGCATGCAACACAAGTCATGACGACTAGTGTGTAATTACTGGCTTTAAGTTTAGCACATTTTCTCTATACACAGAGTGCTACTACACTAAGTATTCATTCATCTATCTGGTATAGCTGTTTCATACATACTCTAATCAATATCTCAAAGAACTGACTTTCGTATATGCCCAGAAAATTTACCCATCCCAGCAGCATTTCTAGTTTAAAATTTTTGTATATTACCTTCAATGTTCCTTATAGTGGATATTGTAAAGTAATTTCAAAGGATTAGTTGAAATTGTCAACTGCGTCAGGTACTGCAAAAGGACATGATCATACCATTGGTGACATATCCTATGCATCACGAGTGACGGCTGCGATGCCCATCGACTAATGAAGTATACACATTCCCATGTTGTGTAATTGCTACTTCATACCTTTCTTAATCTGTCAACAATCAACACCGTACACAGCAACAAGCCGTAGTAACACGGCTGAAAGTAATTCCAGTATCAAGGAAGACAATGTACACTGCCGGCTGGTGCTCTCAGTGCTTTTCAATTAGCATTCTGGCAGTGAAAATTGCATGAGTTGTTCCAGCACCCTTAATGAAGATGCACTGGATAGCAATAATGCCGGCGATTTCACCCAGTCAATAATGAAGGCTACTCAAAAAGATCTTCTCATGTACAATTGGGTGCAATTTGGATGGTAATTTGCACATTCTGCTGAATCGTCATTTTGCTCAAAAATAGGCACAAGGATGTTTACAGTCCAATGACTGGGAACAGAGCCAGAGTCAACTCTGGCACTGAATAAGCTTGTCAGCCAGTTGATAATGAGTTCTTTAAACTGCCTCATCTTCCAGAAGTTTGCTGGATGGTCATCCGGTCCTGGCGCTTTTTGGTCCTTCATACTCCTAATGGCACTCTCCACTTCCTTTGATGTGATGCATAAGATGGGACTTACCATCAGGAATAGGGTGATGTGGTAATTCAATGCAGGAAATATCTACAAATGTTGTTGCCAATGATTGAGGATTTCTTGTTTGTCTTCTAATCACTGGTCATCTTTGTCTCTAATGCAGACAGTGTGCTCAATACTTGTGTCAATTTTCGTCAGATGGAAAACAGTTCTCTTCTTCTTCCCTTGAGCTCTGTGGTGTACAGAGTTTATCAGGACTACACCGACAAAAATTCAAGGATGCTCTGCGTATTATGTTAAGAATAATGGTTCGATCAGACTGGCAGGAAAAATTCTATTTTTGAGAAAATGAGGTTAAATTGTTACTTCCTGGTGCGCGATTGAAATTGAAGAGCTGCTGCCGCCTTTCAGGGAAGATAAGGGTAAGGAGGCGTTGTGGAGTGTATGAGCAGACAGAGATAATGCTTCCTCATACGACTTCAATATTATTGTCTCTGACAGGCAATATCCACAGTCCATTTATCTAATAGCTGTAACTGCACACACAGTTAAAGAACACACTGTATTTAAGACACACATGTTAGTCGAGGAAAGCACCAGATTGTTTCTCCTCATGTCTGTTTGTCGCAGTAATATTCTATATTAATTAACATGCTCGAAGATTGTGTATTCCTTCCCTCATACTATTGTAAACTTAATGAAATACTGAATGAAGGAATCAACACGCCGAGTGATTTGATTACAGTGTATGTTCAATAAGGCCCCCTCCTACTTTGGTGTATAGTTCACTATGGCGTAGTAGTGAGTGACTATGGACTATGTCCAGGATGTGTAGTGTGTGGCGAACAGTTTGGAAAGCAGCCTGTATTCTTGTTACAAGATGTCTTCTCTTTCTATAGGGTTCACATAGTAGTCAATTCGTGTAGAACAAACTGGACAGTGCCTACCGGAGTGTGGAAGCGACTATGCGAGAAGAACAAGAAACTTGTGCATTCGTATTGAGAATTACCTATTTCTCCAAATTTCACTTCCCCTCCCTTCTCTTTTCTGACGCACTGCGGCTGACTCTCTGACATAGCAAATAGAGCAAGTTCATCAATCGGAACTGCATGACTGGAACTAACAGGGTCACTTTCATTTCCTCAAAAGGAAACATTTCCCCGAGAATCTGACTGCACCATCATTCTCAACATTCCACGAAGAGCATCCCTGATTTCTCTGTCAGTATAGTTCTTATACACCTTGTTCACAGGTCATTACAGTGAGTGCGTCTCGATTGAGATTTATATACAGTATGTCTTCATCTTATCCTACAACTCTTCTTGGACAGCAATCATCTATAGGAACGTTAGATATTCAATACAAGAGGAACTAGGTTATATCGTACCCAAGTTTACTGTGGCGGTTGCAGTGAAAGATCTGTAGAATGTGTCTACATGTTGTCAAATGCATTAAGATCAACAAGAGGAAAATTTATGTTGTTGCTAGGGTCTCCTTCTAGTCTTTAAGCTTCCACCACTTGATGTTCTCAGGGGCATGGAGGTCCTTAAATCCGCTATGCCTACCTTATGCAGAGGTGGAATACAGTCAGATGATATGACATTCACATCCTTTCTTCGTTGTAGATCACGGTGCTGAACGACGATCAGGTAAATTTGCTTGCTGCAGTCACCAAAAGTGAAACCTCAAATATGAGCTCCATCATCATATCAGGTACCGAAAGTATTACCACCATGACAGCTATAAAAATTCTTAGTGACCATCATGCGCATTAAGGTCATCACAGAGAAGTGGAAACTCATCTTCAGGATACGCTGCAACATGACCTCGTAGTTCCTGCCAATGCTCTTCCTTATCCAGGTCATCACAGCCAGATTGTGACATAGAAAACACAAGTTCGAGAGGATGCAACATTGAATGTAATTCACATAAGGCTGTCGGAATAACACTGAACCTCAGCAACTCAATCTTGCATGCTTGCGCACACAATGAAATCAACACCATACCTGCTGGATGTAACCTGGCAGATAAGTTCACAGACATCTTTGATGTCATGAGATTTTTGGCCTTTGCAAAGCGAGCAACTTAAAATCTAATTACATAGCTACACTTCAATTCTAAACCGGACTTACATTATTCAAATTGCAACAGGTTAACAGGAACAATAGAATGAAAAGATTAAGTAATAATAAAGCAAGAATGATATTTACTAATAAAATAATTATTATACAATAATTCTAAGCCACATTGAGATGTATCCTAACTACAATAGTTTAACTGGAGCAACAAATATTCCTAAAGTATGAATTTATGGAACTTATGAGAATGTAAATATTCATTGACTATGTACATAAAATTTAGTTTCCTTGATTCATCAAAGAGACAAAAAGGTGAATAATTTGAATGTAATTATCATTCAAAGAACAGTGGCCAGTTATAATCATAAATTTAAGCCATATTAATGAAAGTTAATTGAACATAAACTACGGCATATTGTTTATTTCATGGTTTCTACCATTTCTCTTTCACACTGACACAGATAGGTCATATGGCGATGATGAGCTAAAAATGGCTAGGAATGAGAAGGAAGCAATTGTGGCCTTAATTAAGGTACATTCGCACCATTTGTTTGCTGTGAAAATGTGAAACATGCACTTCAGGGCTGTCGACAGTGGGTTCGAGCCCAGCATCTTTTAAATGCAGGCCATAATAATGGCCAGTTATTCAGTACAACAAGGAAGCAATTGCTTGAATTCCTTCTCTTCCAATATTTACTGTGAGAGTATATTAATATGTAATTTCAAACAATACGTTAAAAGTAAGTTTTTATTTTAGAAATTCAGCTTTCACAGTTCCCCAGATGTACATGCACATTTGGATATAAGTTTTCATATACATGTCCAAAATTTTACGATACATGGGGTTACTTTGGAAAAGTAAAGAGTAAAGTAGATTCCCAAAATTATATGCAGAGCATGCCTTCCTCCCTTGAAGTCAAGATGGGCTGCCTACGTATGCTCTTCGGATCTAGGATCGAGGTGGCCCTTACTTCTTCGCAGCTTCTCTGTATGCCCTTCACCAAGAATCCCTTTAAGAGACTTATCAAGCTTATCGGCAATGTAATTACGTTAGACAATGCTTCCAAATTTATGCTTAAATTCTTGCAACACATTCGGAAGTAACCCCATGAAAGAACCTTACTCAGAAGAACAGCCAAAGACATGATTCTTGAGGTGATCAAGCTAATGCAAGTTGAACCTAATTGCACTTCAGTTAGAGTAAAACAATTCACTTCAACTAACATTTCTTGACAATGTGAACATTTGGCACCACACGATACAACAAGCAACGTCTCTCAATGAGGGACAAAGAAAAAGGTTTATCACAATAGTTCTATGAACTTGGACTGTCCTACATCAACACAGATCTATCCATATTAAGAAACAAAGTACACACATATGTGAAGATAAACCGACGTCCAGAATTATCACATGGAATATTTGGAAGAGAAGTGTACGAAAATATTAATAAATTGCAGGGTATATGCTGTAAACGGGAATCATAGATCAAAGGTATCTGGGCATAGAGAAATACTCACAGGTCAATTTATCTCCAAAAGTGAGGAGATAGGGTTGGATCAAATACATTTCAATGACACTTGGGTGAAATATCAATTAAGAAATAGTAAATGTAATGATTATCATTATTTTACTGTAAAACCAATTATAGTATTAACATTAACAGCTAAAAGATAGCTGGGCCTCTCAGAGAAGTTAACTGTTAACAATGTAGAATGACACTATATAAGCACTGTACAAGTCTACAGATAGTTTCACCTTAAAGTTCTACACAACACTTTATACTGAAAATGCAGTTTTCAACCACACACAGGATTTCTACAAACCAATTTTACTAATTCCGCATCAATATATCAAAATAATACACTTTTAATACTTCTGCATCATTTATACAGCAGTGTATACTGTGGAAAGAAATCTTTCACCTACAACATATTGTAACCGAAAATGGCATAACTGGAGTAAAAATTGAGATTGCCGCAAAAGCCTAATTTAATTCGGTCAGTGGGTCATTTACAACAGCTGTGGTGAAGGCCAGGATCTGATAACATTGGAGAAATTCGCCTTTAGGCTCATTGCTGCATGGCCGCGTGGCGATCCACTCCTTTTCTCTTATTGGTTAGGAGGTTAGCATGCGACAGATATGAACAGTTAACATTTTCAAGGCTAACACCGCCCGGCAAGTTTTCAGAACTCTTCACAAGATCAGTTTTGAACCATAATACTTTAAGAAACGACCTGGGGGAGTCTCTACGAACATCTTGAGACTCTGGCTAGAAACGGGGGTGTGATGCGAATATATGAACTCACCAAGAGAGTTCACTTAGCCTCTCACACCTCAATTCTCCAAATCCTACCTACGCGTGGTGCCCCTGTTAAGCTGAGCAACCCAGTGGAAGGTTGGGTTTACAACCCCAGCGGGAAACTGGGTCAGTGAGCCAACAGGAGTGGAGGACAGTGGAAGGCAACGGGAAACCACCACTGTAATTTTCCCAAGAAAACCCCATGGCTTTGCTCAATTCAAAATATTCCGGAGTTTCAAGTTCCCCAGTCGGATCTCCGGGGGGAACTACGTTGAGAGAAGCCTCAAGAAATGTGCGATGCTGCAAGGAACAGTACTGTTTAGGAACTTGGAATGTAAGATCCATGTATCAAGGAAGGCTGGATATAGTCAAACGAGAAATGAAGAGACTGGGCATCGATATACTGGGAATAAGCGAAGTGAGATGGATTGGTATTGGTGAATTTGCTACAGATGAGTACATGGTATACTATTCTGGACATGAAAACCTAAGGAAAAATGGAGTTGCCCTCATAGTTAGCAACAGGGTGCGTAACACTATAATGGGGTGCAATTTTAAAACTGATAGAATGATGTCTGTACGTTTTCAAGGCCAACCTTTTAACATCACAGTCATACAAATTTACGCACCAACCACTGAAGCTGAAGAGGAAGATATTGACCAGTTTTATGAAGACTTACGAGAATTGCTACAGTTAACACCAAAGAAGGATGTCGTCTTCATTATTGGCGACTGGAATGCCAAAGTAGGAAATCAAACTGTAGATGGAGTAACGGGAAAATTTGGCCTTGGCACAACAAATGAAGCTGGACAGAGACTCCTAGAATTCTGTCAAGACAACTCACTGGTCATTACCAACACACTGTTTCAATTGCCCAAACGACGCCTATACACCTGGACCTCGCCAGATGGTAAATGTCGGAATCAGATCGACTACATACTCTGTAGTCAAAGGTGGAGGAGTGCTGTACAGTCATCCAAAACAAGGCCTGGGGCTGATTGTGGATCAGATCACGAGCTCTTAATTTCCAAATTCCGGCTCAAATTAAAGAGGATTGACAGAGCTAAACCATCAAGCAGATATGACCTAAATAGCATACCTCTTGAATATACAGTAGAGGTTAGAAACAGATTTAATGGATTAGATTTAAGAGATAGAGTTCCAGAAGAGCTATGGTCAGAAGTACGTTGTGTTGTTAAGGAGACAGCGGAAAAGCATATTCCCAAGAAAAAGAACAAGAAGAAGGCCAAATGGTTATCGGGTGAAGCACTACAAATAGCAGAAGAAAGAAGGAATGCAAAAATCAAAGGGGAAAGATCGAAAATGTCTAAATTAAATGCAGAGTTTCAGAAACTAGCTAGAAGAGATAAGAATGCCTTTTTGAATGAACAGTGCAAGGAAATTGAGGAAAATAACAGACTGGGTAAGACAAGAGATCTTTACATAAGAATTGGAGACATCAGAGGGAAATTCCAGGCTAAGATTGGAATGATAAAAGATAAAAATTGAAAAGATCTTACTGAAGCAGTGGAGATTAAAGGAAGGTGGAGGGAATATGTAGGCAATTTGTATAGGAAAGATGGGAATACTCCTGATGATGAAGTTACTCTGTTGTCAGAGCCAGAACCAGATATCTTAGAAAGTGAGGTCAAGTGGGCCCTAGAAAGTATTGCAAACAATAAGGCAAGTGGTTACGATGGAATCCCAGCAGAACTGTTCAAAATCCTAGGAGAGGATGCTGTGAAAGTGCTACATTCAATATGTCAGCAAATATGGAAAACCCAGCAGTGGCCAAAAGATTGGAAAAACTCAGTGTTCATCCCAATTCCAAAGAAGGGCAGCGCTAAAGAATGATCAAACTACCGAACAATCGCACTTATATCGCATGCTAGTAAGGTTATGCTCAAGATCCTGCAAAATAGGCTTCGGCAGTATGTAGATCGAGAACTACCTGAAGAACAAGCCGGTTTCCGCAAAGGCAGAGGAACCAGAGATCAAATTGCTAATATTCGCTGGATTATGGAGAAAGCAAGAGAATTCCAGAAAGACCTATACTTATGCTTTATTGACTATGCTCAAGCCTTTGACTGTGTCGACCACAATAAATTGAGGCAAGTACTCAAGACTATGGGAGTACCAGATCATCTTATTTGCCTTATGAGAAATCTCTACTCTGATCAGGAAGCTACGGTGAGAACCCTATATGGAACAACTGAATGGGTCAAGATTGAGAAAGGTGTACGTCAAGGCTGCATATTGTCACCTTACTTATTCAACTTATATGCAGAGTATGTGATGAGGAATGCCAAATTAGATGAAACAGAAACTGGAGCTAAAATTGGTGGGATACATATAAATAACCTTAGATACGCTGATGACACCACCCTGTTGGCAGAAAGTGAAGAACAACTTAAGTATCTACTAATGAAGGTGAAAGAAGAAAGTGCAAAAGCTGGACTAAGGTTGAATGTCAAGAAAACAAAGATCATGGCAACTAAACCTATCACCTCCTGGCATATAAATGGTGAAACAATGGAGGTTGTTCCTAGTTTCATCTACTTGGGCTCCAAAATAACTGCTGATGGCGATTGCAGCCATGAAATTAAGAGACGCTTGCTCCTTGGGAGGAAGGCAATGGCCAACCTTGATAACGTTTTCAAGAGTAGAGACGTAACTTTAAGAACGAAGATTCGTATAGTGAAGGCTATGGTCTTCCCAGTAGCAATGTACGGAAGCGAAACCTGGACAGTAAGAAAGGCTGAGCGCCGAAGAATAGATGCATTTGAACTATGGTGTTGGAGAAAACTCCTTAGAGTTCCGTGGACTGCGAAGAGATCTAATAAGTCCATATTACAGGAAATCAACCCAGGCTGTTCACTGGAAGGTCAAATACTCAGGCAAAAACTAAAGTACTTCGGTCATATCATGAGAAAACATGATTCACTGGAAAAGACCTTAATGCTGGGGAAGACTGAAGGTAACAGGAGAAGAGGGCGACAACGGATGAGGTGGATTGATGACATCAAGGAAGCCACGGCTCTCAATTTAGAAAGACTTCGGAAAATAGTATACGACAGGAAGAAATGGCGCACTTTGGTCTATGGGGTCACGGAGAGTCGAAAGCGACTAAACGACTAACAACAACAACACTTTAAGAAGACGTGAAAGAAATTATGATCGGTTTCCAACTAATCACACTTTCTAGGCCGAGAACTGATAAAAGCAGTGTGTAATCGACGCTCAACTTACTCAGCTCCTACACTACTGATTTCATACTGCTCTACTTTAGAGCACAACTTCACTTCGCTTTCCCACTACAATTCTACAAGATATTCTTCGCCAAGAGACGTTTATTAGTCATGATGTCCCATAAAGGGAACACTTTATTTCGTCTTCTACAAGACATAACCACGACTATATTAATTCCAGAACACGTGTGGTATGCATAAATCATCTGAACCCGCAAGTTAAGTGTCGAATGACATTTAAATAGGCAAGGTTGGAACACATATCAATGTGCCGCTTCAGAGAGAGAGAGAGAGAGAGAGCGAGAGAGAGTGTGTGTGTGTGTGAGAGAGAGACAGAGGAAGCCTACACTTACGAGAAGCCTGCAAGACAAGGAACAAGGGGAATCATCACGCTGCTTGAAGGAGGAATCTTTACTTTCATCATGGTGCACCTTGCAAGGGATATTCCTTCTGGAATGTCTAACTTAAAGGGGAGATCCCACCAAACCCTAAAGGGTGGTAAAGGGACCAATCGTGAGACGTTGCCAGCCAGGAATAAATCAACTTTAAAGTAATTTTTTAAATATTAATTTCATTTCCAGAGGGACTTCATTCTTGAAATAATATTTCCTATTACTTTCTGCTGTTGCAGATTCTTATCGCTTCTGATCTACTTATTTATGTTGGTAAAATTTGTGAATGACTGAAATACACTCCTGTCCATAAAATCCAGAACACCTTGAAAGACTAGAGATAGGAAATCTATATTCATAGCACATGTGCATTAGTATGTTCTGAAGACAGGTCCACATCAATATCTCTGTGCAACACCGACTGGTAAATTGTGCCTGCTGTGTTTTTAGTCTTAAGGTCTATAAAATGTGTTTAAATGTAGCTGTGTATGCTTTTATAATATACTTTATATTAGGCTTATACCTTGTCAAATTAAGTAATATAGACCTTAAGACTAAAAACAACGCAATATGACAAAGTCATTCTAGGAACTTGTTTTACTCGTAGAACTTGAACGTTAATGATATTATTCAAGGTCATATGTACATAGCAAAGTTTTATCATACATTGTGATCCTTTTAATGTGTTCAAAAAGTGGTATCTCTTTAATATATAATAGTTTTCTAAACTTAGACATAAAACACAGTATTATTCACTCTTAAACATATTACCTAATGACAACCTGTCAACCTGCTAGTCCATTCACCCTAATCTCCCCCTCCTTGAAGTTACAACTCACATTGTCCAGTCAGCCCTAAATAGACATAAAAGCACACTTCACTTATGTCACCTTAGTGCCAAGAGTTTATGGGCAAGGTACAACTATTAAAAAATGTATTCTAATGTGAATGTACACGACAGCTGAGGATGACTTGTGAATAGTCGAAACAGGTCCTATTATTAAGAAGAAAATTTTAATAGATTAGTATTGATTAGGTGGATCTCATTCTTTCTATGACATATTTAGTTCACCTATATGAGTTGAGAAACTAAACTCTTGGCACTAAGGTGACATAAGTGAAGTGTGCTTTTATGTCTATTTAGGGCTGACTGGACAATGTGAGTTGTAACTTCAAGGAGGGGGAGATTAGGGTGAATGGACTAGCAGGTTGACAGGTTGATGGGATAGCTGGGGAAGGGGAAGTGTGGCAAGGGAAAATATTGCTATGATCAGAGGGATTATGGCTGTTTGTGGTATGCATTGCCAATTGCTAAAATGAAACTAAAACACAGCATGTGACTACACCCTATTAATGGTCAGCAATTAACATATTTTAGGTAATTAAATTGTCAGTAATAATAATAGTGATAATGTGCAACAGCAGATTAGGCATACAGAATACTCAAGTAGGAGCTTTTTCTATGTAGTGTTGACGTTAGAGCTATGTACACGTAATATGGAGGCCTGACTTAAAAGAGAACGAGTTAGGAAAATTTTATTAAAGAGTATGTAGATCGACAGGTGGTAGGATAAGAAGACAAATTAAGTGAATAGATATTTAGACAGATAGATAAATACAGTAAATGGATAGATAGATAGATAGACAAATTTACTTGAAAAAAATAAAAAAGCTAGCTCCTCAGCTGTGACTTACGGTAAACGATGGGTTAGGACTCACATAGCCAAGTGATCAAATAGCACTGCAAGAGAAGCTTATGCCATAGGAAGTTCCTTTAACTGGCACACTTTTAATTTCATCCCGTCAGCCTTCTTGATTATGATGTCTCCTGAGTCAGTCCAAGTGTTTCTAAGACCAAAACACTGGATTGCTGTCGTCATGATGGACATTCTGGTAGCTGTAAGATCTTCACAGATTGTT
The DNA here is from genome assembly GCF_040414725.1 of Anabrus simplex. Classification (NCBI taxonomy): domain Eukaryota; kingdom Metazoa; phylum Arthropoda; class Insecta; order Orthoptera; family Tettigoniidae; genus Anabrus; species Anabrus simplex. The sequence continues at coordinate 23,424,105 of NC_090279.1, read as the reverse complement.
GCGGATGAGCCTTTCAGTTTCCTTTTCCTAGTGAAGACATTCTGCCATGAGTGATAAGACCCAAATTTGAATAGGATTGGTCTTGTTTTCCATGGTGATCAAGGACCTAGTCTGTGACACCTATCAACATCATTAAGTGTAACATATGCACCTACTGCTTTGCACACGCTGAGCACTAGTTCATCTCAGTTTTCGTTCAAACATTCGGGGATGCCGAAAATCTTACATTATTCCTCCTGCTGTATTGCTCCAATGAATAACATTTGGAGTCCATATCCTCCTTCACTTTGTGGATTTCCACCTCCTTTTTATCAAGATTTTCAGATAAATCTGAAAATGCTTCGACATTAAATATTAAACTTTTTTCAAGTTCTCTTATAACCATTTCTGTTATGCAGGTCAAAATGGCCTGCACAATTTTTTTAAGGAAGCTGTCCGAGTTAATAAAGTCGTCCAGCGTGCACTTCATGAGGTGGTCTACGTTGGCATCATTGGTAGTGGCTGGGTTTCTAAGTCTGTTGTTTTGGCGGCCCATTTTGTTTACAATGCAAATTTGGAAGAAGAAGAACAATACCGACAAAATGTGATGGTACGATTCATAAATACAAACGTAACACTGCCGCAAGTTCTTATCACTTCCACTGCTGTATAACACCTCCAAATCACTTGATTACTGAGGAGCCTCACTCACCCACGTCCGTGACGAACCATTTCATCAGATAGGTTACAAACACAACTGGCGCGGCCCGAATGGTGTCACGATGCATTACACATTTACACAAGGTTTACCTACGTCAGCACATTTAATAATTGTAATAATAATAATAATAATAATAATAATAATAATAATAATAATAATTGTTCCGAGGTATCTGTGGAACAGCAGAGGTGAAAGAAGTTGCGGGGGTGAACGGGCCTCAAAATACGAAATTAAAGTTAAGATAAAATTAAACAAGGTTATATTTTCTTAGCAAAATCAAGAAATAACAATAATGGCAGGTACAGAGTAGCAAGGTAACAAATTACAATTACAGTATTTACAGGATTTGGGCTTCGAGCCCCGAACTCACAATTCTTGGGCAATTAGCCTAACTTTACCCCAAAACAAGTTTTAACAGAGGGGCAGAAAACCCCATTCATGCCCAGGAGCACTTGCTCCAAATTACACAGAAAAGCCTCCTCGAGGCATACAACACTCGATTTTCAAGAAAGAGCCACTCGCTCTCAAACTTTAAGCCTATCAAAGGCCACACCAAACTCCACCTTCAAGTTGTCCTCTAAGGACATAAACACAGGGGTAAAATACGCAACCTACTGAGGCCTATTAAGTGAGAAAAGGTTAATTACATGGCCTCTAAAATACCAATTTGAGAGGAGGCGTACTTGCACTCCTAAAACACTTTGCTTAAAACCTACTTGGCACAAGGCCATTAATGCAAGGGCTAATCCCATACTAAAGAGGTGACTTTTAGAAGGAAACAATTTACATTACGTTAAGGAAGAAGCTGTTGTGAAAATAAGTTCACCTCAATGCAATGTGAATGGGAGCTCGAGAGGGTTAAGCACTCTCTATCCCAATATGTGGTTTAAAAGATAGAATAGATACTAAGTGTCTATTACATTTAAGGGAAAAGTTACATGGTGGAAACGCTTCGGACCCGCCCCGAGAGTTAAACTGCTGAGCTAGCAAGAAAAGAAGTTATTAAACGGCCATTACCTTGTGGTTGTACTGCTGCCCGAAGAAAGAGGCGCTTCCCGCCCCCTGCTACGTACTTTACACTTTGAAAGTTGGTACTGAAGTGGCGCGGAGACCCGAAAACCACCAGTTTATATACTCTCGCGGAAAGTTCGAGGCGTTTCAGGAATGAGAACACCCTCCCACAAAAACTTTATTGGCTAGGGTTAAGCAAGATATTCAGGTTGGAGAAGATACACCTGATTGGTCATAAATTAATTAAAGAAATTCGGGATTGGCTAAATTCAAAACAAGGGGAAAGAAAGGGTTATATAGCCAACTTAAACAATAACAGAAAGAAATTTAACAAGGAACAAACTTTTCAAATAAAAATTTCTCCAAAAAAAACATTTCTTTCACTTCGCACTAGGGTGCACCATTGTAGTTCTTCAGTAGTGTCCTCTGGAAGAGAATTTTCACACTTCTTACTACAAGCAAAACAAAAATACGTCAAAAACGACCCAGTTCAGAAACTTCAAAATTTCCAAGTAGTGACATCTTCTAAGAAACTTGAAAATTAACACATTAGATAAAGTTCAGACTTCCTCCAGTAGAGGAGTTTCAACAGGTGCAAGGTTTGAATTAGCGGCGTGGAGGTGTACCGCCCAGTACAGACCTCCCCCCCCAAAAGTTCCTCCAGGGGTGACACATGAAATTAGTTTGAAAACAAGGTCCAAGTTATGATATTGATATGGAGATTAATTGCAGAAGTATTTGCAACCAAATTTTCTTAAGCTATAGGATCCAGATTCAAAATTCTTTATAGTTATTGCTGATGTAATGTCTTTATGTTTGTAGAAATTTAATTCAGAAGGAAAATCTTTAAATTCTTGAAAGAGAAGAAAATTTTCTAAGTCCACCAGATATTGCAGTAAAATCCAAAAAGGTAATAATCATTGACGTGAGACGTCCATGTAACTGACTAAATATATCAGTTGCCGATGACTTTGACGGCCAGGCCAGCCGCCGCTACTTGAGTCCAGAGGAGGCCGCTCGGGTCCCTCAAGTACCCTGAGATACCGTTCGCCCGCACTATGAGAGGAGTAGTGGTGTTGAAGCACGCCACGCCCGCGGCGAACATATACAGGCTGCGGGCAAGTAGCAGGTTGTGCGCCGCACATCAGCCTTGGCCGGGAGGAGGGCTCCAGCTCGCCGTGCACAGGTCGACCTCGCTGGAGTAGAGGGGGTCCTTCCTCTATCCCAGTCGCGGCACGGCGCCGCTCGGCTGCGGGGGCACTGAAACATAAAAGCTCGACGGCAGAAATTTTGTAGGACCAGAATGATAGTAGGGTACATTCATTGTGGTGAGGTTGAGGGGCCAGCGGCGTGGAGATATTTATTTCATTTCCATAAGCCACAGTTTTACGTTAGCAGGAGACGGGAGCATGGTAATGGCCGTGGCAAGGACAGGATGGCAGTTTAACAGTGCGGGGAAGGTTTACAATAAATAATTACACACAAAGGAAACAGATTCAAAGAGCAGAAGGCCTTAAAAGTGAAACCCCTCAAAAAAATATAACCTTCATATTTCCTTCAAGACTATATGAAGCAAGTTAACACAGAATTTACACCGGTTTCACCTGTGACAGGTGAACCCTAAATATCCTCTCGGTGGCTGGATTGCTTAATAATAATGTGACCGGCGTAAGAAAATCGAGAATTATGCACGGCCCATGAAATCTGGGGGCAAGCTTGCCCGCGGGAACAAAATTTTTGACCATCACCTGGTCACCTATCTTCAAATTGGTGGGTCTCCGTCCACGATCATATCCTTCCCTAACCTTTTCATGAGACACCTTAAGATTGGCTTTAGCCTTCTTCCAAAGATCTTTAATGTTATCGGGATCTATTGTCTCAGGTAGAATGTCACTCAGAGACCAGAGGTTAGAGAGCGGCGTGTTGGGAACGAACTTGGACATCAAGGAAGCTGGCGTAAACTTATGAGATTCATGAACCGCCGAGTTCAAAGCAAAAGCTAACCAATGCAGGGACGTGTCCCACCTGGAATGATCTTCATGATGATAGGCAATAGGCGCGGACCTGAGATTACGATTAACCCGTTCAGCCAGAGATGGTTGAGGGTAATAAGCAGAAGTTGTCACATGAGAGATGGACAGGTCGAAGCAGAATTTACGAAATAAATTAGATGTGAAAGCCTTAGCATTATCAGACACAATATATTGACACGGACCAAAAGAAGCAAAGATTGAATTTAGACAAGTAATGGTGGACTGAGCGGTAGCCAGCTTAGTTGGAAATAACCAGGAAAATCTTGTAAAACCATCTACACACACAAAGATGAACTTTTGGCATTTCCCTTCGACTGGGGGAAGGGTCCTACATAATCAATCTACAGGCGTTCCATGGGGCGCGGAGCCTGATGAGAAGACAACAGGCCTACCTTGGTGGACATGGTGGGTTTACTAAGCAAGCAGGATTTACAAGCTTTTACTAGTTCACGGATTTCACCGTCCATACCTTTCCAGATGAACATTTCACGAATCTTCTCACGAGTTTTAAAGATGCCTAGGTGCCCCCCTAATGGGGTCTCATGATAGTACTTAAAGATCATAGGTACAAGAACAGCTGGAACGACAACTTTCATCATCTTATCATGCCTCGATGGGCAACATAAAACACCATTCCTCAGAACATAAGGGACGACATGTTCCCCAGAAGAAAGGGTTTCCATTATCGGAGCCAGCGTCGGATCTTCACGTTGGTATTTCTCGATATCCCTAAAGAGCATGGGAGCATCTGTTAAGATGGCATTAATATCAGATAGCATGGACTCGGGAGGAGATGAACTATCGACCGGTTCATGGGTCTCGACGTCGTTGGAAAACATACGGCTGAGTCAATCAGCAACAACATTTTCGGTACCTCTGATATGCCTGACATCGAATTGGAAGGCAGAAATGCGGATGGCCCAACGGGCTATACGACCAGTACGACGCGGCCTACCTAAGACCCAGCTTAAGGCTAGATTATCTGTCTCCAGGTCGAATTTGACATGTTCCAGATAGAGACGGAACTTTTCTAAGGCAAATAAGACTGCCAAACCTTCGAGCTCATAGATGGAATACTTGGCTTCTTGAGCCGATAGAGTCATAGATGCATAGGCGATGGGTCGCCTCCCTAGTTCAGTCTCTTGAAGAAGGACTGCAGCTACCGCCGACGACGACGCGTCGGTTTGGACGATGAATTTCTTCGAGAAATCAGGCATAGCAAGGACAGGGGCATTACAGAGAGCTAATTTAAGATCTTCAAAAGCGGCTTGTTGAGAAGGTCCCCACTCGAATTTGATGCCTTTCCTACGAAGAAGGTTCAAGGGCGCCGCTCTACTAGCGAAGTTAGGAATAAACTTCCTGAAGAAATTCACCATTCCAATGAACCTGGCGATACCTTTGATGTCCTTAGGAGGTTTAAAATCACGGATGGCCTGTGTTCTAGAATGATCGACTGCCACACCAGCCCTAGGAATGACATGGAGGGCTTAGCGAAGGCAACCTTGGACAACTTAACAGTTAACCCAGCCTTACGAAGGCGATTGAGGACTTCTCGCAGATGACCTAGATGTTCTTCAAAGGTCTCCGAAAATACGACATCATCCAGGTAGTGATACAAGTACTCAAATTTCATGTCGGAGAAGACCCTATCTAGCAGCCTAGTGAGTACAGCTGCTCCCGTGGGGAGCCCGGAAGGCACGCGGTTGTATTCGTACAAATTCCAATCCGTGGCAAACGCTGTAAGGTGTTTAGACTCTTCGGCAAGGGGAATTTGATTGTAGGCTTGATTCAAATCCAAGATGGTGAAGAACTTGGCCTTATGGAACCATGAAAAACAAGAATGAAGGTCGGGAAGGGGCACAGATTGTAACACCACCTTCCGATTGAGAGCCCTATAATCAATGACAGGCCTGAAGCCCCCTTGGGGTTTCGGGACTAGAAAAATAGGTGACGAATACGCCGACTTAGAGGGCCTAATAATACCATCCTTCAACATCTGATCGATGATTTCTTTCAGAGCCTTCATTTTAGGTGGAGATAGCCTATAAAGTGGAAAACGGACAGGAATAGAATCCGTGACCTCAATTTTGTATTCAATAAGGTCAGTAACACCAAGAGTATCAGAGAACACCTCTGGAAACGACTGACACAGCTTACGAATACTATCAGCCTGCTCCTCAGGTAGATGTCTAAGGTCTAACAACATCTCATCCTGGGTAGGCGAAATAGATGAACATGATGCAGAATTACATTTCAATAATGGGATTTTACAATTAGACGCAAATTTGAAAGTGCACGACCTACTCTGAAGATCGAGCACAAGACCAGTGTGAGAAATGAAGTCAGCTCCCAATATAATGGGGCAAGACAAGTGCTTGGCCACAAACAATTTAATTTTCCATGTAAATTTAAAAATGCGAATTTTGACATTTACAGAACCTAGAATTTCTAATGGAGATGAATTAGCCGAAACATATTGGATCGCAGACAAACAATAGTCAGGAAGCTTACAAACAGATTTCAATTTTGCATACCATTCAGCCGAAATAATAGAACAAACACTTCCTGAATCTAATAGAGCTGTTATAGGCTCATTATTTAACTCAATTTTAAGAAAAGGAACAGGTGCGGGGGCATCCGCCGCAATCCTAAGACATTCTTTGGGGCATTCAAAAGATGAATTTGAAGACTGATCGTTCCCTGGATTTTCGACCTGTTTACAAGGGGCTGAGCCTCGGAAGGACGGATTAGTCGACTCAGCCGAAGCCACTAGTCACTTTTTATTATTGGCATTGGTGGAATTTGCACCAGAAGTTGAGCAGGAGGGGGTGCTACTTGAATTTGGGCAATTCTTGGCGATATGTGAGAAAGCCCCACATTTAAAACAGCCTTGTGATGAACCAGCTCCATTATTTGCCCTACTAGATTTGATCAATGGACACTTGTTCTGAAGATGGTCAGGCGACCCGCAAGCATAACATTTACGAGGTGTGACTGGTCGGCGAGGTGGCGGCCGAGGATTACCAAAAGAAGGAGGGGGTTCTTTCGCGACACGCAAGGAATCGGCGTATCTAACTCCTTCCGCTGAGACGGCCAATGCTTCAAGTTCAGAGAAAGTTTGCGGGCACGCCGCGAAACACAAATATGACCTATAGGATGGTGAGATACCTTCCACAATAGCCTGTACAATCTGATCTTCAGGGAAGTGAAGAGCAAACACCCTAGTATAGAACTTAATGTCTTGTATGAAATCAGCGAGATTTTCATCCAGTCTCTGTACTCGATAATAGTACTTCTGAATCAGAGATGACCTCGCGTGAGCAGGAATAAAATTTGCAAGCAGGTGTGCATGAAAATCTTCAATAGATGACTGGTCAGCTATGGCTCTTACTATTTTGTCTGAGAGAATACCAATTGCATAGGGATAGATGATTTGCAAAATCTGACATGGAGAAAGAGAAAAAACAAGGGCATGATCCTGAAATTCAACTAAAAACCTTAAGAATGAAATTACTTCACTGGTAGTGTTAACAGAAAATTTCGAGATACCTCTGAGCAACATTGCCAATGGATGAGGCAAGCTGCTGAACCCAGGTGACATAGTAGGTAAAGGTTTAAGTGGCAAGGATGTCAACTCAGAACGTATATTATTCAACGAGGTTCGGCGTTCAGACTCGTTGTCCAATGGGGCAGAGGTTGTTTCAGCTGCAACAGTTTTCCTATTGATTTCTCCCTTAGGAGGCTCTTCCTCACTACCTACATTCACCATGGTGGGTTGGTCGATTTTGGGAGGAACTTCCCCAGTTAACAATTGGGTAACCTTACTAAATAAATCAGAAAGATTTTCAAGAACCATACTAGCTTCCTTCCTCTGAACGTCATTCAACTTCAGAGACAACAGATTGTTAACTCTATTTGAAAAATGAAATAGCCTGGCTTGCACACGCTTAATTTGATTAGGCGAAGGATCATTTTCTTCAAAAAAACTAACTACAGATGCTAGCTCAGTAGTATTGTCAGTGATCGTGGAGAGAGAGTGGTCAATTTCTTTCTCTCCCAAAGTGGGGATGGAAATGGGCAAATCAAGGGACTCTCTAAGCTTATTTGTGTCTACCGCAACCGTGCCTCCAGATTGCACATTTCTAATAGTTAACTCATAGATCAACTACTCCTTGCGCAAATAGTTAAGATGGAGAACATCGCGAGGGCCGGGCATGATGACAGAACAATTTTGAAAAAGGAACAATTCAAAATTCTAGCAAGTGAGAAAATAGTTAGAGTTGTAATCAAAGCAATGTTTAGCCGTCAAAAGGAGCTAAATTGAGACCCATTCAACCACGCTCTGCTACCACTTGTTCCGAGGTATCTGTGGAACAGCAGAGGTGAAAGAAGGTGCGGGGGTGAACGGGCCTCAAAATACGAAATTGAAGTTAAGATAAAATTTAACAAGGTTATATTTTCTTAGCAAAATCAAGAAATAACAATAATGGCAGGTACAGAGTAGCAAGGTAACAAATTACAATTACAGTATTTACAGGATTTGGGCTTCGAGCCCCGAACTCACAATTCTTGGGCAATTAGCCTAACTTTACCCCAAAACAAGTTTTAACAGAGGGGCAGAAAACCCCATTCATGCCCAGGAGCACTTGCTCCAAATTACACAGAAAAGCCTCCTCGAGGCATACAACACTCGATTTTCAAGAAAGAGCAACTCGCTCTCAAACTTTAAGCCTATCAAAGGCCACACCAAACTCCACCTTCAAGTTGTCCTCTAAGGACATAAACACAGGGGTAAAATACGCAACCTACTGAGGCCTATTAAGTGAGAAAAGGTTAATTACATGGCCTCTAAAATACCAATTTGAGAGGAGGCGTACTTGCACTTCTAACACACTTTGTTTAAAACCTACTTGGCACTAGGCCGTTAATGTAAGGGCTAATCCCATACTAAAGAGGTGACTTTTAGAAGGAAACAATTTACATTATGTTAAGGAAGAAACTGTTGTGAAAATAAGTTCACCTCAATGCAATGTGAATGGGAGCTCGAGAGGGTTAAGCACTCTCTATCCCAATATGTGGTTTAAAAGATAGAATAGATACTAAGTGTCTATTACATTTAAGGGAAAAGTTACATGGTGGAAACGCTTCGGACCCGCCCCGAGAGTTAAACTGCTGAGCTAGCAAGAAAAGAAATTATTAAACGGCCATTACCTTGTGGTTGTACTGCTGCCCGAAGAAAGAGGCGCTTCCCGCCCCCTACTACGTACTTTACACTTTGAAAGTTGGTACTGAAGTGGCGCGGAGACCCGAAAACCTCCAGTTTATATACTCTCGCGGAAAGTTCGAGGCGTTTCAGGAATGAGAACACCCTCCCACAAAAACTTTATTGGCTAGGGTTAAGCAAGATATTCAGGTTGGAGAAGATACACCTGATTGGTCATAAATTAATTAAAGAAATTCGGGATTGGCTAAATTCAAAACAAGGGGAAAGAAAGGGTTATATAGCCAACTTAAACAATAACAGAAAGAAATTTAACAAGGAACAAACTTTTCAAATAAAAATTTCTCCAAAAAAAAAAAACAGTTCTTTCACTTCGCACTAGGGTGCACCATTGTAGTTCTTCAGTAGTGTCCTCTGGAAGAGAATTTTCACACTTCTTACTACAAGCAAAACAAAAATACGTCGAAAACGACCCAGTTCAGAAACTTCAAAATTTCCAAGTAGTGACATCTTCTGAGAAACTTGAAAATTAACACATTAGATAAAGTTCAGACTTCCTCCAGTAGAGGAGTTTCAACAGGCGCAAGGTTTGAATTAGCGGCGTGGAGGTGTACCGCCCGGTACAATAATAATAATCGCAATAGCAATAAGCACTTGAATGAGTATTAAGTTCAAGTGATTTTCACACTTACCTGCATTCAGTCAGTGTTTTTTGTCTCTTTTTATATTGTACGAGGTAGTGACTATCGCACACGTCATTACATAGTAAACAAACAGAGTCATCTGTTGTCTATGTACATATTTTGCTGTGGAAGCCATATATTTAAGCTATTAGAAAGCTGAAAACGCAATATAGGCCTCTCCATTCAGCAACAACACAGAATATACAATAGTAAGCAAATCAAAACATTGAAAATTGGATCAACCGATCAGAGCGCTATAGGCTACCCATATAGCTACTGAAGCTATTGGTTACGTCACATTCAATATCACACTTGGTTTTGTTTGAATGTTTATTCAGTTTCCTTTACAATTTATTCCTGGCATAAAAGACATAAGCCTACCCAAGATTAGTGTTATAAAAATTAAAAAAATGTGCTTCTATTAAGGGATAAATAAGGTATGTCCATTTTATCTGGCCAAAGAGTGAATTTCCAGATTTTTTCTGAATTCCCTGACATTTCCTGGTTTTCCCGCTATTAATCGAATTCTCTGACATTCCCGATTTGCGGTTTTCCATGCAGGTGGACACCCTGTTAAACCCTTATTTGGGCCGATGGCCTTCGATGTTAGGCCCCTTAAAACAACAAGTAGCATCAAACCCATATTTGTATGGGGAGGCCACTCACTTTTTATTTTCGTTGAAGTGAAAAAAGGTTCATGACCGTGTGTTGCTGTGTATGTTTTTACTAGTTGATATGGTAACCTCCTTTTGTCAAATTAGTCAAGTGGAGACGCTCATGCTTGAAGTTGGCTACAGCTTCAATGTTGAAATTGACTACTGAGGGATGTGTAATGAAGAATCAGTAATGAGAGGAGGGTAGAACGATATTTTAGATCAGAGAAAAAAGGGTTAAATTTTGTGAAAAACACTGTGTATACATTTACCTACACCGTCAACATTTCTGGTATGAACTAGTTGCCTTTGTAGCATCAGAACAAATGACACTTGCACTTCTTGTATTGTATCTGTGTGGTATTGAGGGAAGGGGGTGTGGCGGAGGAGAGGAGATGGGCAGAGCATTGAGCTTATGCGCTGTTGGCTGTAGGCTGAACATTTGCAGCGATAATGGCACAAACTTCTTCAGAGTAGCTAAAGAAATGAAGACCTTTCAGTAAAACAACCTTTAGAAAACCAACTCTTCACACAACTGCAGGCTTGGGACTACGTTTCCTCCTTTTTATAACACACGGTCCTCTATGTAACACTGACTAGAGTAATCAGGATCGTGATTTTAATCCCTTAGGCATGAGATCACGGCTGATGATGCACATGCAATGGGCGAAACATGTCCCCTTAAATTAGTATGACAAGATGAAATTCTTAATTTTAAGAACCCAATGTGTATTGAATACGAGGATTTCAATAAACTTTTGTAACCTCGTTGAATTAATGTACATTTCAATATGGACCAGTCATGAGATTTGTAACATATAATTATCTGAGATTGTTGTAAACAACCCACGGAGTGAAATTAAAGTTCACTGTTTGTATCGGAGTTGAACCCTTTACACAAATATTATATTAATGTTATATATTATATTGTGCAGGAAACTAACAACTCATATAAAGACTATTAATCCAATCATAGATCAAGAGGCCATCTTCTTGTCAGTGGATGACTGCACAATACTCCAATACTAACGGACTGGAAACATTAGAAATTCTGTATCACCTCACAAATAAAATTATGATGGCAGAACACCTTGGACCACTTCATCCTGGCACTCAACACTCTGAGAGACAAGTTTAGGATCTCTTCAGAAAGGGGAACAGAAAGAAGCCACACTCATACACATCTCAGGTGTTACATCGTGTCATACTAATTTATGTTTCGCCCATTGCATATGCATCATCAGCCGTGATCTCACGCCTGGGGGAATAAAAATCAGGATCCTGATTACTCTATGCAAAGTGTTACATAGAAGAATAATTAATGAGAAATACACAAATGGTGCCTTTAACCCTGACATACCCATTCCTTAAAACTAGAACAGACTATGCTGGCCCAAAACTAATAAAAAAGTTGTGTGAAATCGAACAAGACCAGACTGCTAGCTAATAAGGCTCTCTACTTAGACATGATACCCGATCTCACCACAACATTTCTCTCCCCACTTTATCAACTTAGTTCTCATAGAGGTCAACCCCTAAACATTTACAGCAATAATGGCACAAACTTCAACGGAGCAGCTACAGAAATCAAGGCCTTCCTGCAAAATAACCCTCAGAACACCAACTCTTTGCACAACTGCAGGCATGGGACTAAAGTGGCATTTCATTCCTCCTGCAACACCACACTTTGGTGGAATCTAGGAAGTAGCTGTCATGAGTCTGATTTAACGCCCCAGACAAGTGATGGATTCTTATCGCTTCACCAACAAAGAATGTACCATTCTTGAAACACATACATCCTCTCACCAAAGCTAAATGATGAACCTTTTGACACTTCTTACCTAACTACAACCAATTTCCTTATAGGAGAGCCAATTACTACACTCTCTGGTCATGATTATACTTCCTCTCTCATCACAACCTTGCCCACATGGCTATATTTTCAGCAGCTAATCCAGAACTCCTGCATGAGATGGTGAAATGAATATCTCAATAAATGGGCAATGAAATACCCCATAGCAACATAGTCATAGTAAAAGAAGATGACACGCATGCTATGAAGTGCACGATGACAGTGATCAAATGTGCATCCTGGTAATGATGAATTATTCATGTAACGAATGTTCAGGTGAGTAATGGTGAACTTACAAGGTCTATTCACAAACACTATCCCTTACGAAGTATGAAACAGAAAGGCAAGATAACTCTTCAATGGCTTATTTATTCATTGCATGTTTAAGTAATATTGTTCCGAGATTATCTGTGGAACGCAGAGAGGTGAAAGAAGGTGTCAGCATTAATGGGTCTATCTACGATATCAAAGATTAATTTAAACTTTAAAACAAAGGTTATATTTCTTTTCAGATCTCAAATTTAACAAAATTCTTCACTAGGTGAAGGAACAAAATATCAGATACAAAATAGCAAACAAGAATAGAAATCCAAGGGTTGGAAATTACAAGTTTTGAGCTTCCAGCTCCAATTTACAAGTTTACAACGTCACAAATGTTGCGTTTGGTTAGATAACGAGAGATATCTCCCAAGACACAGTTCCAGAGCACCTTGCTCCAAACGTTACACATACGGCCTTCCAAAGGCCCGACTGAAAATTGCACCAATATCAGACAAGAGTTTACATGCTCTTTAAATTCAACCAAGGATGCTGTGCTCCCAATTCATTACAGCCTACTCAAGGAAACATTACACAAAACTATACAATTTCTGGCATCTCTAGGCACAATCTACAATTCCTTTACACAGCGGTATCTAGTACCCATACTTCTGGACCTTCATGGAAGAGAACAACAGGTAATATTACTGGTCCAAACTCAAAATGTATGCAGTCATAAACTTGCACTCCTTGAAAACCAACTTTTGAAACCCTACTTGGGCTTGTGGCCCGATGATGCAGAGGCTAATTCTGCACAACTGAGGTGACTCGAAAGAGAAGTTAATGAGTGATTTACAGAAGAAAAAGGTTACAAAATCGTAGTCACCTCAAGATAAACTGAAGGGGAATTCAAGTGGGTAACACACTCTCTATCCCCAATTTACAATTTAAGTCTGTATGAAATTTTACATTAGCAGAATGAAAGCTTACATTTTTGAAAACAGATGATTACATAGTTAAACATTAGAAGCTTCCCCTCCTGTGAGTTTAAGGAGATAGCTACAGATACAGAAAACTGGTGGCCATTACATGGGCTGACGTTCTACCTGCCAAACAATTAGGCCTCCTGTCTTAACACACACTCAGAAATTTGACGAGAATAAAACAAGGTAACTAGAAAAAGTCGCGGCTTTTATACCCGAGGGGAGGGTTCGAGAAAGCTCTGGGCAAAATCTGACCACACACACTCTCATTTTATTTGATACTCAAAAAGTTACAAGAAGCTTATGATTGGCTGAAGAATAAATACAGAAAATTTGTGATTGGCCAGACTTCAAAGCTAGCGAGATGAGAAGGAAGTGTTGCAAAACACTGAAGTATCAAAATAAATGAAAGTTAATTTAGTTGAAAAAACTTATAAACACAAAACTTCTTTAAATCAGTAATTATTCCACCTTGCACCAGAGTGCATGACCGTAGCTTTTTGTGGGGACATCTATGGAGAAAAATTCAAACATTTTGATGTACACCAAAACAAAGCAAACAAATCCAGTCAGTTTAGGAAACGTTAAAATAACACACTCAGTTATTCAGTAGTGACATCTTCTGATCAATGTCCCAACTTTATGCATTAGTGGTTTCAAGTTTTGTTTGATAGATAGTGTTCCCTAAGGCGCTTCTTTTCAATGTGCGGGGTTGAGGTGCACCTCCCGGTACAAATATTATAAGTCACATTGGACTAGTACCATCACAGACCACATTAGGGAGAAAAATAATATTTTTCACTTGCCAAGAGATGGCTACAATGTGTGTAGTATACAAGCGAACAATCACAGTAAACAAGCATATCACCTGCAACTTGTATCAATAAATTACTGTATTATTTAGAAAACAATAATTAATATAATCAATAAGATAACAAAGGTGTTTCATTTGGAAACGACTAGTAAAATATTCTGTAACAGTAACAAAAGAATGTACCTTTCAGCTACTTTGTGTTCAAAACTAATTAACAAATTCAAAAGTATTAGTAGGAATGATACCAGCTACCAAATGACATAGAGTAGAGTTCTTTGGAATAATCCTAACTGCTACACAATTCATAACGCAAGATCGTGGAACAACTTGAAGGAAAAGTGAAAACTAGATATGTAAACAGTCAGTCTCATAAAAAAGTATATTATCGGTAGGACTATCAATCATGTGCACTAAAAAGATGGATCAAACCCTCGTATCTGTTGAGCTATTTTCTACCCATTTCCATTATCTGACGATGGATTATCAAATTATATACATTACCTCAAGAGAGTCTTCCTGCGATGACTCTGGCTCGGTAAACTCTGATTTAACTTCTTCTTTCAGAGCTATCACTTCTGATACATGTTCAAAATTTTCCTGTGGAAAATAAGAAATATTAGGTATGCTCATAACACACATCTACAAATACAGTCACCAACAAATGAGCATCTTAATTCATTAATTTCCAGTATTACAGTTACTTTCAGAATTTCACTAATGTTTAAGGAAGATTTCTACCAGCAGAGGATTGTTATAACCAAAGGCTGTACTGAGAATGGTGTTACTATTCTTGCTCACTCCTTATGTCAGAGAAAGGATGAGACTGAGAACAAAATATAAAATGCAAAACGTTTTCTAGCCATACCAGAAGATATAATACCAGAGATGGAATGGGGGCTATCTCACACAGAATTTGGAAGGACGCAGCCATAGGCATAAACACTAAATTGTATGAACTGTTTTCATATGTTCAATCATATCAATCAAATGATAAAAGTTGTCTGAACCAATTAGAAGCGTTACATTTCTAAATGATTTTTTGTTCTCAGCATAGAGTTTGTTTATAGACAGATTAAAATTACTTGAAATAATGGAATCACATTCCCTACTATGGTTTTGCTGAGATCACAGGAGCTACATAAAACATTAATACAGTTCTGTTTGAAACAGCATATTTCAATGCTTCCAAATGTAAAATAAAAAACATAAACATGAAAGAAGCAGACTTATCACAGTCATATAACAGTGAAAGATGTGATGTAACCCAAAGTCAAAGCAGCTAGAAATGAAATATTGCACTAATATAAGCATGTTATCTAGTGTTCTGTGAGGAGCTGAGGGAATGAGGACACCGTCAGTGGAGAATCAGCAGTGTTGGAGTTAATATCTGCAGTTTCAGAAGATCTTTTATGATCTACTACGATACATTTAAATTTCACTCTTAGATTCATAAAACCTTGTCAGCATTACAGGGGGGAGGGACTGTGATTAAAAGCTTATGTTCTAATGTAAATTAAGTAACTAATAAAAGTGAATTAAAGTAACAAGTTCTAGAATATGCCAACTTAACACATTCAATACAGAAGAGAAGAGTAGCTGAACTAACGAATGGATGAAAAGGATGCACAAAAAGGACAGGGAAATAATGACAAAGAGGAAAGAAAAAAACCTGTTTAATGTGCCTTAAGTCCTTAAAGTGTTAGAGCCCACTAAGAAGGGGCATATAAAAGAAATCATTCTCAGAAATCATACATTCTAGAGCCCTTACACATGCTTCTCTATATAACATAGAATCTGACCTGTATTTGAGGAATAAAATGAACTAATCACTATTCTGTCTTTCTAGAAGAATTCAACATCTGAGCAAAATACTTATTTTGAGAGAACGTACATTCAGATTTTGAGCTATTTCATCCCTCGTATGTCATAGGCAAATCTGCTAATTCCTTAAAACACATAATATCTTCCAGCACATTGTGGATGTGAGGGTAACCCAGAATAATCACACCTGTATTGACATTTCGTTTAGCAGACTGGTGTATCCAGGCTCTAAAACACTAATGAAAGATTTGTGATTTAACTTCTTCTACACTAATTATGGTAGGAGTAATGATTTTTAACATGTGGTGCTAATACTGGTGCAGTAGTGTAGGAGGATATTAGTTTATTAAAGTACAATTGGCCAACCATCCTCTATTTTAATCAGAAGGGAAAAATAAAAAAGTGCAACCCCTAAACCAAAGTAATTTCGATACTGACAGTAAAAAGTACAGACTAATCCAAGCCCAACCTTAAGTTCCTAAGAGTTGGCAGCTTTGTGTAGCGCGTTGTGGTGTATTCCCAGACAAATAAGCAAAACAGAGTTGTACTACGCATAGATGCTCATTCAGCAATTGGTGACTGCTGCTGTTAATACTGAGGAAGCACATAGAAAATTATGCCCCTGCCAAACTTATTCAGCTATTAAGGGTTAATTTCTGACCTCTATAAAGTTATCTGGAATGAGACTTACAAGTGATGCAGTTGTTTTTCCTTCAAGCCAGGCTGGTTCCGCTTTGATCTTTGCTTCCAGGTCCATTTTGCACTGCAAACTGAAGTAGTTAGAAGGCACTGGTATGGTTGATTACTTCCACTGACCTTACACTGAAACATAAGCCAGAAAAATATATTACCTTATTGATGTCATTGATACTTATGGTGTTTGTCAACAAACTAAGCAACAATCGTGTCATTTTATATGACCATCAGTATTATGATCATACCAAAAAACCCGAAATTTTACATGACAGTTGATATTATGATCATACCTATAGGACTTCAATCAAAGCTAAGGACCTGCAGTTTTATATGATTTCTAAAACAGTGATCACTTTCATAGGAAATATAATTTAACTTATCTGTCGATATCAAGATCATAGTCAAAGGACCCCTGGTATTACATGACCGAGCTTGATAGCTGCAGTTGCATAAGTGCGGACAGTATCCAGTATTCGGGAGATAGTGGGTTCAAACCCCACTGTCGGCAGTCCTGAAGATGGTTTTCCGTGGTTTCCCATTTTAACACCAGGCAAATGCTGGGGCTGTACCTTTATTAAGGCCACGGCCGCTTCCTTCCCACTCCCAGCCATTTTCTGTCCCATCGTCACCATAAGACATATCTGTGTTGGTGCAACGTAAAGCCAATAGCAAAAAAAAATTAGTATTACATGACACCTTATATCGTATTGATAGCTATCTAACATACAGTTTTATATGGAACTGAAACCGCAACAAGATGACCTTTCTTGAAAATTCAGTGACTGTACGGTTTGCATATCACTCTGATCACCGGGGTCCATATACTGGAATCTTCCTACCATTTTTATCCTTTGCAATCGGCTTCAAAACTAACTGAACAAGTTGACAGTTCTTTGAGATGTGTTCTATCAAAATTTTCCTTCCCAGGATCAAATTCTCTCAAACCATTCTCCTCTCATTAAGCTTATTCACTATCTCTTTATTTGAGACATGTTCTATCAAAATGATCTTCAAGAACTTCTGATAACACGGCATTTAAAAGGCTTCAACTCTGTTTTTCTTGGCACCAGTTATTATCTGTGTTTCACTTCCATACGGTGTCATACTCCTTACTCAGTGTAAACATAATTTTAAAAGTTTTCAATCTGTTCAACCTAAAGAACATGATATTGAACAGATTGGAATTTAGGCTGGATTCAGTGATGATAATTATCGATATTGAGAAGGCATATGTCAGTGTACCATGTCAAGTGGTCTCGGATGTATTGATAAAAAAGAAGGCAGGGAGAGGTGAAGAACATATTATAAAAGCCATGAACGAAAAGTGAGTAAGTAGTATGAATACTAAGATAGGACAAACAAACTGGTTCAAAGTAGAAACAGAACTTCAAAATGGATGTGTTTTATCCCCTCCAATCTTAATTACAATCATTGATGAAATCCATAAGAGTATACAACAAAAAAATGGGAACCAAGGAGGCAAAGGCCTCACTCTTTGCAGATAAGACAGTAATATGTGGAGAAGATGAAATGGAAGGACAAGAACAAGATAATGTAAGGAATCAGGAGATGGAGGAATATGGAACGAAAATCAGCGTGGAAAAGAGTACGATAGTAGTGGTGACGAGAGGTAATAGAGAAGGAATTGGGAATATTGAAGTAAATGGAAGACCATTAGAAGTTGTGGAAAGCTTCAAGTATTCAGGGAGAATAATTGAAGAAGATGGGAAAATAAATTAAGAAACTGGATAGACTTGAAGCAGCCAATGAGTTTTACCAATGTGTGAGATGTATATGTAACTGGGACATCCAACGGAATGCAAGAAAATTTTGCACCCAATGTATTACACACCATGGACAACAAAAATACATGATGAACACAGAATGCAAGAGGCCAACATGAAATTATTTAGAGAAGTAATGGGGAGGGCATAAAGGGATAAAGTCAGAAACATAGAAATGAGGGAGTGAATTGGATTCCCTGAACTGAAAGGCAAGATAGAGACACATAAGCTGAAATGGTATGGACACATGATGAGAAAGGAAGAGAATAGAGTTCCACAGTAAGTATTTACAGAGAAAGTCATAGGAGAATGACATCGGAGAATGCCCAGAAAAGGGTGAATGGATACGGTAAGGAGAGTACAGAGAAGAGTGGAGTAAAATTAGAAAAAATATTCAAGGAAGGAAAGGAGTGGTGGAGAGAGAAGAACTGAGGAGGTTCTTGATTCACATTTCTACCCAGAAGACTGGAAATGGAAAATGAAGAAAATTCTGTTGAAATGAAGACAAAAGTTTATACAATACTGCTATCAGCTCATTTCATCGAACAATGCCAGCAAAATTTACTTAAGTGCCTTTTCTTTATTTTTCTATGCATGTCATGTCTAATGACACAACCAAGTGGTGTTTAACAGAGAGCCCCTTGTAGGGAGTTCCATGTCAAATGAGTGGTTTAAATGTTAAGCAGTTTTTATTTTTCGCAGGTGGTACGAAAATTGTCTATGTTGAATACACACAATATTAAACAGAAGGAAGGATCAACCTTTCAATACTCAATTTTAAGTTGAACGAAATAGAGGTTACAACTTGTTGATTTGGGACCGGTTTCAACACATTTGAAGTGTCATCATCAGCCAATTGGCAAAGCAGTGCAAAAATTAAGTCATAAATGTCTAAAAAAAACTAACACAGTGATCACAACTTAACAACGGAGTATTGAAAGGTGGATCCTTCCTTCTGTTTAATATTGTGTGTTTCTCTATTCAATATGGGAAAATCATGAAATTTTTAACTTTATATGTTGAATACCTCGAGTAGTGCCCCAGAGAATTCATTTCACCCAATTGCAGTGTTCATTAGTCACTTTGTGATATTTTACTGTAAATGTAAACATACTGCACAAACAATGAATACTACAATTTCTCCTACAGGTAATACAAGCTTCGTTCCTGTGGCTAATTTTGTAGATTCTTACACACTGCCAGGGAATACATTTCTATGTAAACACATATCTATTCAGGAAACTATGCTCATTTGTATTTTGTATATTTTAATGTAGGGGACAATACTGAAATGTGCCGTGTTTACTTGTTCTGACTACCGTTTACAGTTTTTACAGCCAGAATTTATTCCTGAAGATTGTTCTTCCATTCCTGAAAGCAGTTTAATAATGCACTAACAACTCCAAGGTAAAGGGTTAAGATTAGGTATGCAGTGGCATTAATTAAGGTTAATTAATGATAAAATGGGGAAACCACGGAAACATTTTTCAGGGCTGCAGATACTAGTATTTGACCCCACGCAATCTCACCACCACTCACAGCTGAAAATCTTTTACACAGCAATAAATCAGAAAGACAGCCGACAGTAACCTAAATCATCACAAAAAAATACCAGAAATTGCTGCTGCGGGGTATTGATGTGACACTGAAGAATCTCCATAACAACACTGATAAAACAAGATACAGATATCCTAAATGGAAACCTCTCAGGAATTTGAACCCTACTTCCATATGTCGCATCATACAGAGTAATGAACAACTCAACATTCACAGCCTCACTATAAAATTGCACACAGAGGTAAATAACACAGCAAAACAATATCGGTAGTTAAAATTACACACTAAATATTGCAATTTTTTGTCTAACTACCATCCGCATTTCTTCATCTGCGATGCTCTTCAGAAAAAAAAAAATAATCATTCCACAAAATGTAGATAGCCTACATGATAGATTGCTACTACACACAACTTGCAGGCACTTGCAACGCAAAGGCTGGGAGTTTTCTAAAAAGCATGCTAGTTATATGCGTATTCATTTTTAATGCTAAATTAAAAATAAAATTTAAGAAAACTAATAACTTTAAATATTAAAAATATGTAGAATGCTGAAACTGAGAAGGATTAATATTAACTTCTAATATTCTTACTTGAGATCTATACATTTAGCAAATGTACATTATCGAACTTGAACATTACCGACAATATGTTAGAGGTTGTGGACGCAGTGTAAAAAGACATAAATCACAATTCCTCACTGAAGAAAATCCGTAACTTTCTTAACGGAATAAGCTGTAGAATTGGCCTTATAGAACAACATACCAGCCACTTCGAAACAAAACCGAATATTTGAATGTTGTTCAACCACTTAAAACAAACCCTTGAAGTACAAATTTGATTTCTAACAGTCAGTAGAACCTTAGCCTACAATGGAATACAAAGCCTGCCCGATAGCCACTCACAGCTGTCCGCCCTGTGGATGCTATATTTGCCGCTAGAGGCGCCGCAATTCCTCTTCTTCTTCTCCTTCTACCTCTTGGGATTTTCTTGGGCGCTACTAAAAAGCCATTACCCAGTCGCAACACTTATTTTATCACTAATCTTCAATAGAAATTTATACTGAGTTTTACTTATGACTGATAGAGTTGATCAACACTTGTAGAAACACTCAAGAAACACTAGGGTCGAGAACGTGACGTCTTCATAGGTTACAGCAAAGAGATTGAGTTACAGTTATGTAGAGGAGGATGCGAGTTAAGTAGCTCATAAGACTCTCTAGTCAAAAGAAGTTAGAGTTTAATGTTACAATTATCCAAAAATTCTTCGCCGCAATTCAACCTCACATCAATACCTTGGTTGGCGGTATTTCTACACGTTGTCTGCCTACTGGTGACGTCGTATTGATAAAATAACTCAATTATATGACAATGGTGTACTGTTGCGTACCGCTTTGTAATCAAGGCTCCAGAAATATAGTACCTGGAACAAGTTCCTGGAATTATGGGTTAGAGCAATAAGCAGACAAGGTATGGTACAGTAAATACGCAGACCATGTGACGGCAAAAGTTAGGTTACTTATTATTAGACTATTGCTCCTGTTCTGATCATAATAATATTATCTTCGATATACATCTCCTGGCTCGAGAGACAGTGTCACCGTCTAGGAAGCCCACCACACTCTTCAGGGGAGGAATGAAAGTATTTAGTAGTTACATGATCCGCCAACATTAGCATCAATGGCGTATCCTGGAATCTCCACTGAGGCATGCAACTAGTAACCATGCAGTTAACACAATGTATTACGTAAATTTCAATTCTACTCACCCTAATTACATATAGGTGAACTCTAGCCAAACAGTTTTACTGTAAGTTTCTGGATTGAACGTGTGTATACAATTCTTGTTTTCTCTTTCTAAATTTACGAGGGTCCGCCTCTGTGGTGTAGTAGTTAATGTAATAAGCTGCCACCCCCGGAGGCCCGGGTTCGCTTCCCGGCCCTGCCACGAAATTTGAAAAGTGGTACGAGGGCTGGAACGGGGTCCACTCAGCCTCGGGAGGTCAACTGAGTAGAGGTGGGTTCGATTCCCACCTCAGCCATCCTCGAAGTGGTTTTCCGTGTTTTCCCACTTCTACTCCAGGCAAATGCCGGGATGGTACCTAACTTCAGGCCACGGCCGCTTCCTTCCCTCTTCCTTGTCTATCCCTTCCAATCTTCCCATCCCCCGCAAGGCCCCTGTTCAGCATAGCAGGTGAGGCAGCCTGAGCGAGGTACTGGTCATCCTCCCCAGTTGAATCCCCCGACCCAGAGTCTGAAGCTCCAGGACACTGCCCTTGAGGCGGTAGAGGAGGGATCCCTCGCTGAGTCCGAGGGAAAAGCCAACCCTGGAGGGTAAGCAGATTAAGAAGAAGAAGAAGAAATTTACGAGGGAAGGTAGAGGTCTCGCGGCTTTAACTGTTTGCATTCAAACTGATTTACAATTATATCCGTTTTAGACTCATCCATCGTTAATACCAACGAATAAAACAACGAAAACGACGAATACCACAGGAACAGCGCACACAGAATGGACTCACTAATCAGCAAAACACACAATGAATTAACTCACTAGTTAGCCACAACTCAAGCACGGGAGGTAAGTCGCCCCAGTGGCATTGGTCGGTTTCGTCACGTTGGGTTCTCGGTAGGGGGTAATCTGTGTGTCCCGTTCGCTGTAAACATGTCGACTTTCTCCAAGTTGCTAACAGATGGCAGAGGGTAGCACGGGTATGGGGTGACAAATTCTGACCAAGTTTCAATTGCAGCGACATCGTTCGGAGGGTTTCAGAACTACGTCTGCCACTGAATGCAATTTTAAGATTGAATGCCTTACGTCGTTAACTCCTCCATTTGCTGTCTCTTTCTTCCGAGAGTGGAGTAGACGGCGAGACTACACCAGCACCACACGTAAGCAAACAACGGAACTAGTACAGTTGCGCGGACCTTTTGAACTTCTGAGAGATGAAATCTTTAATATTTGACCTGAAACAACCTAAAATCGTAAATCAGACAGTTCTTTGTGTTATCATAACGCATGCAATGAATGGCTTGCATTCAAGGAGAATACGCCCCTGATTAGCATATTATTTGGGAAGGTATAAGCAATGCCAAACTCCTAGGGTGTCATGGCCATCGTATTTGGCACAAATATTGGAGTAGGTACCCCGGACTTGAAGGCTCTCTCATGCTTCCATTATTTCCGTGGTATACTCTACATGAAACTCACACTGAGAATTGCCAGTGTCGAAACTCTGATTTGAAACTTGGAATATTCGAAGTGTGCAGCTGGCCATTCTTATCATGGAGCGTAAGTTAATGTGCTGGTCTATGCAGGAGGAAGAGAGGAATAGTTGTGGAACGTAAAGTGACACAATATACTGTACAAGTAGTTCCTTTTTACCTTCAGTTTTTCGTGAAAAACAACCAGAAAAGGAATAAATGGTCTCCTATAAGTTTCTAAATGGCTTTCGTCTTATTTTTCGGAACTAAATAAATAAAATGTGTCTTTTCCAACTTTTGCAACCGTTAGTTAATGAACAAATCACACACGCGGATGAACCGGCAGCAACGAATCCTGAGTTAGCAAGATATTTTTAAACACAACTGGAAAGCATCGAAAAGGAAGCCGAAGGAGCACCATGAGTTTCTATGTAGAGTGCTGCAATGGCATATGTTGGAGGGTATTTGGCAAAAGTCGTCAAAGATTACATGCCATGTCAAGAGTGTGTTGATGAAATTAGTAGTATCAAGAGTCAATCTCCACTAACGTCATTAATAAAAATCAAAGACAGAGGTGGTCTCAGTTATCCACAGCCAAGGTTTGTCTCACTGCTGATGAAACTGGGGAAAGTAACGGACGAAATTATATCGGTAACGCTGGGCGGTCCAAAAATAGCACAAACATTAACCGAAATACTGTTGCCCCATGTTGCTAAAAATCATATTCTACAGTGTGGGAAAAGTGATCATCCTGTGGAACTAAGCAGAATAATACTGCACAAGTTTCTGGGCTCCTCTGTCACTAACTACGATAATGACATGACAGATGAGTATCGCCGAGAATATTTCTTGAGAAGAAAAACAATCTATGAGAAGAAAATATCAAGAAAAATTGTTAAAGTCGTTCCTTTTCAGTGAAAATCTACGGTGCGGAAGTAAAAATACCTAGTGCAGACCTTATATCCTTTTAAATACCAGACATAAATTTCGACAGTTATGTGTGTTATCTGAAATTAAAATACACAGCTGAATTGAACTCCTAGGGGTAAAAGGTGAACATTTATTATTTTCTACTTCATTCTGTTCAGTAAGGTGTATAATATACAGGAAGTATGGTTTTAACTCCCGTTAGCAATGCTAGTGAGTGCTGATTTGAGGTGGTATACTAGCGCTGCAGTGGTCAAGGCGCGCACTGCCAGGCGGACACTGTTTCTGAAGAGAGCACTGCGAGTGAGCAGGCTTTGTATTCCTTGTAGGCTAAGGTAGAACAGGCTGAATTTAGGAAAGGATGTATTACTTAAGACTTCTTCTTATTATTCTTCTTCTTGATACTTATGGACTTTTTTACTGTCGTCCAGCCACTATGCGTATAAAAAGGAGATCACACGCCAAATAGAGTCCAAAAACATAAGATAAGTGCATTTTGCACATATTATAGAGGGTTGAAAAAACTTATGTCTTGAAAGCAATCTAAGGGTTCACTGTTCACATACAACCAAAACTTGCACTGGATTCAAAGATGGAAGCCAGAACAGCACGCAATAATGATAGGTATAAACTTGTGGAGAGAACAAAATATATGGAGCACCAGTAAATATGATCGAACTGCGAACATGTCGTGTAAAGTCTTGTATGGAACGTAACAATGTAAAGCAGGTGAGAAGGGGGAATATAAGGGTGTGTGACACAGAAAAAAGCACAGGGACACAAAGGTACTAAACTTCACGCCGAAGTGGCCTGTCTTGGCGACTTGTCTACTACTCAAACACAACACCGGGCCTACAATTGGGATAGACAAACACTTAGGAAAAATGTAGTAGAGAGAAAGGAAAAAATTAAAGCTAATAGGAGTATTAATTGAAGGAATATGGATGAGTTGAGGTATAGGCCTATACCAGAGAATTTAGTGCAGAAATGAGAATACTATCCTAAAAAAAGGTAGTGCGCAATGTTCTGATTTAGTTGGTGAAAGACGAATGTACCGGAATTACGTATAGTAATGTTTGAAGCACGAGGAACGGGAGTAACAAAAGACTGTAGCTGTGGAAAGTAGCAAGACAAGCAGTAGCAACTAAAGTGAAGTATAACGGGAGCCAAATGAAAACTAAGATCAAATGAAAATGAGTGAATAAACGTATATACCAGTGAAATATGTAATTAAAGGACCAAAAGCGTGGAATGATTAGAGGGTCAAATGAGCATCTTCAATAAATTGATTAAGAACTGCAATGATATCAGATGAGAGATCAACTAATAGACAAGTAAGACTTGTAGGAAAGGGAATTTTCATTCGTGTCAGGCTAGCGAGTAACTTACGCCGGGGTGCAGAATAGACAGGACATTGAAAAAAGAGATGGTTACTATCCCCTTCTAATTCACCACATACACAGTTAGGATGATTAACTAAATGAAAACGAAACTTGTATTGCGGCGTAAGGGAATGATTGAAACGTAATCGAATTATGTTAGTGATATGTCGACGTGTGTATGAACCCTTGGCAAACCAGGGTTTTGTGGTAATATGTGGTTGTAGCTGATAATAATACGTGCCTCTAGAACGTGCAGTTTTATTCAAGTCATCTTGCCAGGAGCTGTAGGCGGTGTCCTTAAGACTGGGATAGAAATCAAGAGGGGTATAGCTACTGTAAGAGGGGGCGTGGGGAGTCGACTAGCTTCTTTAGCAGCAGTGTCCGCTAGATCATTACCAAGAATATTGGAATGTCCCGGTATCCATACGAGTGTAATATATATGCCATTTTGTTCAGGGTGATAAAGTAGGGATTTAACAGTATAAATATATAAATTTAAGGATGGAGTAACAGAGGATAATGCCTGTAATACACTTTTAGCGTCGGTATAAATAGTAGCTTTTGGCAAGGAATGTTGTTGTATGTAAATTAATGCTTGTTGAATGGCAAATAACTCTGCAGAAAAGATGGAGAAAGTAGTCGGAAGATGAAAACTTTCAATTGTGTTGGAATCTCTAATAACAAAAGCAGCACCGACTCCTTGGGGGTGTTTTGCCCCATCTGTGTAAAAGTCTACACCGATAACAGAGGGAGATATGCGCATTCTTTTTGACATGGGGTAGGCGCAATCAGCGATAGCTGACGATCCTGTTAATAAAGATGTATGAGAGAAAATTATTGTGGGTGTGTAGTGTAAGCTTGCAAATGGAGTAGAATACATGGGTATGGAAGGAGTTCTAAGGATCGAAGTGCAGAATCTGTTTATAATGGTATATGCAGTATATATAGCTGGCACGCGTCCCGATCTAGGCGGACATTGTTGATAGTAGTCATGTAAGAGCTGTAGCTTTGGAGTTAAAGGGGAAGATGAAAAAGCAAGCCTTTTAATCAGATATTTTTGTGAGAGCAGTAAACGCCTTATCACAAGTGGGACTTCACTCGTTTCCACTAATAATGCATTGGTTGGGGTAGTCTTAAGTGCTCCAATACAAAGGCGTAAAGCTTGAAATTGGAGGGTATTGAGTGGAATAAGCGAGGTAACTGAATCGATGTCTATTATGTGAGCTGAATAATCAAAAATGGAGCGTATAAATGCTTTGTATAAGGAAAGAGCAGTATTGGGGTCGGCGCCCCAGTTACGACGAACTACAGTTTTAAGAATTTTGATAAATCCATCAACTTTTTGACGTATCAAAGTAATATGACATTGCCAGGTGAGTTTGTGATCAAAGATTATGCCAAGGTATTTATGATGAGTAGTGAGAGGCAGTAGCGTAGCCAGGATCGCCCAATGGGGGGGGGGGGTTACAGTTACAAAATTAAGATATAACATAATGAAACTGCTTGTGCGTGTCTGGTACGCGCATGTATGACTGTCATAAGGATACGCCCCAAGGGCTCTGAACTTTGGAGCGTGGGTTAGCGACCACGGGGCCCTTAGCTGAGTCCTGGCATTGCTTCCACTTACTTGTGCCAGGCTTCTCACTTTCATCTACCCTATCCGACCTCTCTTGGTCAACTCTTGTTCTTTTCCGACCCCGAAGCTATTAGGTTTGCGAGGGCTAGGGAGTCTTTCATTTTCACGCCCTTCGTGGCCCTTGTGTTCCTTTGGCCGATACATTCATTACCTTTGGCGCTTTGCTATACGAGGAATGGTAATTTGAGTGTCCAATTGAGAAGCTTTCTTGCTTGCTTGCATAAATATGTTTATGAACTCCTCTTCTGCGTTTCCTGTGATCTTGATAATTCTGTCCTCCACAACATTAGCATATGAAAATGCTTTTGCAATGTCCAACTCTTCACTTTGAAAAAATCTGCTAAGAAGAGCACTTACATTAAATACTTGATTTAGTATATGTAGAGCATTAGTGCAGGCTTCTTTATTATTCCATTGTACTATATTTTCAAGAACTGCAACGACGGCATCAAACAGTTCTAGAAATACTGCAATTGAGTCATGGTGCTCCACCCATCTTGTTAGACACAATGCTTTAAGCCTCGTTTCGTCACTTTCAGGAACAGTGGCATCTATCGATTCTTTAAATGCATTTAACCTTTTAGGACACCTAAGAAATGAACAAATATTCCCCACAGTACCCAAACAGTTTCTGATTCCTTGGATTGAGCATGCATGGGTTATAGCAAATTGAGAACATGTGAGCTGCAGTGCACGTACAAAGCCAACGGGTAGGTCTCCCTTATTATCGCTTGGACGCCATTAAACTGCCTACTCATAGCGTTAGCTCCATCATATCCTTGTCCTCTTAAATAATTTAAGTTGACTCCTATCTTCTTAAGCCCTAACTTCGCCACAAATGTAAGTCAGGAATAAATAAATAAATAAATAAATAATTATTTTGGCAGCCAAACCTCTTCCAGAGGCGTCAGTGATCGGTACAAACTGGAGGAAGTCCTCCCTAAGTGTCTGAGAGTCAGGGTTGACATACCGAACACAACGTGACATTTGTTCCATTCCAGAAAAGTCACTTGTCTCATCGGCCATTATAGTGAAACACTGTGATCTGTTCACTCTGCGCACGATGATTTCAACAATAAAGTAATTGCATACGTGAATGATCTCGTTTTGAGTTTGTGGGCTAATGTACATAGCATTGCGGCTGCTTGTAAGCAAATGAGTTTTTAAATCCTCATCCCCATTTCTTGCACGAAAATGAAGGAAAGTACTAAAATTTCCATCATTTTCAGTAGGCTCTTCATCATTCAATATAATGGGTCCATCGTCTCTATGTCCTCTAAGGGGTAAACCTTGGCGGCCACACAAAATGATAGTTTCGATAATAGGAATAATCTTCTTTCTGTTGTCTTCAATTTCCTTTTTCATGTTCTTCTTACAATTTACTTTTCGTCGCACCGACGTAGATAGGTAGATACGTACATGTGACAGGGAAGCAACCATGGCCTTAATTAAGGTACAGCCTCAGTATTTGCCTGGTGTGAAAATGTGAAACCACGGAAAACCATTTTCAGAGCTGCCGACAGTGGGGTTCAAACCCACTATCTCCCAAATGCAAGATCACAGCTAACTGTACGGCCAACTCGCTCGGTTTTACGTACATGTAACCATGTAGTTACGAAAGCATGGTAAGATAGTTAACAAGTGAACTAGAATGATTATAAAATGAGTAATTCATCTAAGAAGAGTCGAATATCGGTATTATTTTTATTTCATTTTCAAAATCCACTTGGTGGCTGCGTAAAGACAAAGAATACACTATAACAACTTCGTTAAATACACTGACTGACAGTGACAATGCAACACCAAGGAGGAGTGGTTCGAAAGGGATGAAAGTTGGGAAAAAAACGGAGACGGCACGGATGAATAATTGATGTTTATTTCAAACCGATATGCAGGTTACACAATGCGCACGGCATCGACTCAGTAGGATGTAGGACCACCGCGAGCGGCGATGCACGCAGAAACACGTCGAGGTACAGAGTCAATAAAAGTGCGGATGGTGTCCTGAGGGATGGTTCTCCATTCTCTGTCAACCATTTGCCACAGTTGGTCGTCCGTACGAGGCTGGGGCAGAGTTTGCAAACGGCGTCCAATAAGATCCCAAACGTGTTCGATTGGTGAGAGATCCGGAGAGTACGCTGGCCACGGAAGCATCTGTACACCTCGTAGAGCCTGTTAGGAGATGCGAGCAGTGTGTGGGCGGGCATTATCCTGCTGAAACAGAGCATTGGGCAGCCCCTGAAGGTACGGGAGTGCCACCGGCCGCAGCACATGCTGCACGTAGCGGTGGGCATTTAACGTGCCTTGAATACGCACTAGAGGTGACGTGGAATCATACACAATAGCGCCCCAAACCATGATGCCGCGTTGTCTAGCGGTAGGGCGCTCCACAGTTACTGCCGGATTTGACCTTTCTCCACGCCGACGCCACACTCGTCTGCGGTGACTATCACTGACAGAACAGAAGCGTGACTCATCGGAGAACACGACGTTCCGCCATTCCCTCATCCAAGTGGCTCTAGCCCGGCACCATGCCAGGCGTGCACGTCTATGCTGTGGAGTCAATGGTAGTCTTCTGAGCGGACGCCGGGAGTGCAGGCCTCCTTCAACCAATCGACGGGAAATTGTTCTGGTCGATATTGGAACAGCCAGGGTGTCTTGCACATGCTGAAGAATGGCGGTTGACGTGGCGTGCGGGGCTGCCACCGCTTGGCGGCGGATGCGCCGATCCTCGCGTGCTGACGTCACTCGGGCTGCGCCTGGACCCCTCGCACGTGCCACATGTCCCTGCGCCAACCATCTTCGCCACAGGCGCTGCACCGTGGACACATCCCTATGGGTATCGGCTGCGATTTGACGAAGCGACCAACCTGCCCTTCTCAGCCCGATCACCATACCCCTCGTAAAGTCGTCTGTCCGCTGGAAATGCCTCCGTTGACGGCGGCCTGGCATTCTTAGTTATACACGTGTCCTGTGGCACACGACAACACGTTCTACAATGACTGTCGGCTGAGAAATCATGGTACGAAGTGGGCCATTCGCCAACGCCGTGTCCCATTTATCGTTCGCTACGTGCGCAGCACAGCGGCGCATTTCACATCATGAGCATACCTCAGTGACGTCAGTCTACCCTGCAATTGGCATAAAGTTCTGACCACTCCTTCTTGGTGTTGCATTTGCTCTGTCAGTCAGTCTATAAGGATTTTTTGTAAATGATAAATCCATGATCTTTGTCTGGCGAATATATGTGGTGTCTGAATGAGTGTCAGAAGAGAATCCCTGAGCGCTTTGAGGTCCTTGGTACTGATGTTGAAACTCGTCTTCTTAGGGATTGTCCCTCTTGCACCGATCATGAGACCCCTCACTTCTACGTCGTCAAGCTCGTATTTATTGTTGTTATATGGCTCTGTAGGCAGGTAGATATACTTCTTTTCTCTGTCTACTTCATCTGGTTGGTCGTACAGTAACAGATTTGGCCTAATCCAGCTTTAAAATCTAGTTCAATTTGAAGTTTAAAAACATAATTTTCGAAACGTTTGCACTTGACGAATGGGAGCATAGTATGACCCTGCTTTGAGAACAATAATGTCCTTTTTCTATGTACAACAAATACCTTACAATGCGGAGTACATTGTTCTTTTAGTAACTTGACTTGCGGTGCGGAATATGAAGCGTCTATTAACGAGTGTCAGTTCAACTTCAGGACAATGTCAATCGGAGTGTTTCTATTGAGGCGAGAAGACAAACAAACCACCGTCACCGTTTCAAAATTCTTTTCTGTTTCAAAGCATCGATGTAGCTGACATGTACGGAAGGACTGAGCTTCTGTTCACGTGACACACGGTACACGAAACGTTGTGGTGTCGAGGCATCGAGACAGCTGATTGAGCCGGCGGTGTTTCGAAACACACACACACTACGAACAAAGAGCCGGCGCGGCAGTCATGCAGACACTGAATCACCTCCATACTGAATTTGCATACTCCAACAGTTAATAGACATTATCTAATTTCTATTATCTATTATCTATTATCTATCTATTTTAAGCAATGTTTATTTAGTTTATTGTTAACTGTCAGTTTATATTTATTTTCTTTTTGTGAAAGTTCCATGGGGGGGGGTTCTAACCCCCAGTAACCCCCCCCTGGCTACGCCCCTGGTGAGAGGGATACTATATCCCTCAAAAGTAAAGGGAGAGTGATCATATGAACGCTTGTGAGTAAATATCATTGCCGCACATTTTTCGATGGATAGTTGAAGGCCATTATCTTGAAACCATATATACACGTGACTCATGACCTGGTTCATCAGCTGTCGGGCAACATCAATGTTGTCTTGCGATGTGTAAAGAACTATATCAACTGCATAAATAAGTGCTCGGGCATATTGTGAAATGAGATGTTCCAATTCACTGATATAAAGGGCAAATAAAATTCCGCTTCATATATCACTCTGAGGCAAACCATTACAAGCAGAGCGGCTGGATACGTGATGATACGATTATTTAACATTTAATGAGCGATATGTATATAATTTTTGCAGGATAACAATAAAGACGGGATGTATGCCTTTTACCGCTAATTTTTCCCAAAGACAGTGGAGTCATATGCACCTTTGATATCTAAAAATATAGAAAGAGTCCTTTGCTTTCGATGTTTGGCTAGGAGCAGGTCAATAGTAAAAATATTAATAGGATCTTGGGTGCTTTTGCCTTTAAGGAAAGCATATTGATATTTAGGTATTAACTGATATTACTCAATAGTCCATAATAGTTTTTGTAATAATACTTTTAAGAATGTCTTACGAATACAAGATCCAAGTACAATACCACGATAACTGTTTGGATCTGTTGGGGATTTTTGTGGTTTGAGGATCGGTATCAGAAAAAAGTTCAGTCCAATGCGGTGGAATATGCTTATTCAGTAAAATATCATTATAAGAATTTAGAAGTGCATTTTGTGCTCGTAAGGGTAAGAGCCGGAGCATAGTGTATGAAATATAGTCCGGGCCTGGGGTGGATTTAGAGGCGGAATGAAGGACAGCTGATATTTCACTTAATTGAATGGGTTGAATTAGAGTGGAGTACTGTGAGCGAACATTATACGAGGGAAGTTCAAAATAAGGTATCACATAGTCGGGGGTCAGAGAATGCAGAAACTTATTGATGATATCACGTGGGATGATTCGATGTACTTGATGTTGAGAGGCACGCGACAACATACGAATAACGTTCCATAAATGCAGAGCTGACATATGAGAACTGAGAGAGGAGATGAACGACTTCCACGCAGCACGCCTTTTCTGATTAAAGATAAGTTTAGTTTTGGCAATATGATTCTTTAAACGTAAATAATTATCTCGCGTTAGAGAACGACGATATGTGCGGAATAAAGCCTTGCGGGTTAATATTAATTGGTGACATTCCTTATCCCACCAATGGATATAATGGAACGGGCGAGGAGTAGAAGAGGCGAATGGTTTGGGAGGATGATAGATATCAAGATACTGATGAAGAAGTGACATAAGGGAAGAGTACGTGTTGATGCGCTCGGAGCTATGACGAAGATGATATTGCCTATAAGATATATGTGTCTGTTCATCAAATGATCGTATTGAACGTACATTGCTGGATGACATTGAAGTGGGCTGGTCTTGTATGGGTCTACCAACTCCATACGTAATCCATATGGGATAATGGTCGCTGGTGTAGGTGTCTGAGAGTCTTGACCGCGTAATTATAGGGGTCAAGATTGATCGACAGAATGTTAAATCAACCGCACTAGGTGGGGATCCAGGTACAGTGAGGCGAGTGGGGGATCCATCATTAAGAAGAGTTAGGTCATGCTGCTGAGACGCTATGAGGAGATATGAGCCTCGTGGGGTATCACTAATGCCACCCCATGCTGTATGGTGTAGATTGAAGTCCCCAAAGATGATAATATGAGACAAATGATGAAATTGTTGGAAAAAGCGAGACCAACTCGAACTCGAAATATAAATATCAGGGGGGCAATACAGGTTAATAAGGTGTAGTTGCCGATAAGAAATGGCGACAAGAAGTATGTGGAATGTAATACTGTATAGGTAATGATTGATATGGGATCGTATAATGAATAAGAAATGCAGCCCCTCCATACCCCGGGCCATCATGCCGCACAAGATCATATCCGGGAAGTAGAAAATTTGTTTGTTCGGAAAACCGTGTTTCCTGTAAAGCAATAACATGTGCTTGAGTTTCATTAATTATTAACTGAATATCATTCTTCTTATGAAGGCCACTCCTAGCATTCCATTGGACGATATTGATCATATAAATAAATAATATCACTTAACCTGTCACGTAATTGGTAAAAAAACATGCTGTAAAGAAGGGTGACCGCCTACCGCCTGCAGTAGGAGGATAAGAATTTTATGTATGTCCTGTTGTAAGTCGTCTTTTTGGCGATAAACGGGACTTTGTGGCTGGTCAGAAGATGGAAGGGGGGAAATTACATTTGCCAAAGGAGCCGGGAATTGCGGCTGTGAAAGGGGTGGGGGGAGCATTGATGTTCACAGGGACAGTAAGTGGATTAGGGGTATCCCGAAGGATAGCCATGTGTGCAGCTCGATCATACCCCTGAGCGGGTTGCGGTCTGGGTGATTGAGTAATAATCTGAGTAAACTTTCGTTTTCTCGGATTTGAAATAGGAGGAGGGGAGTGTTCAGCAACAAGAGGGGGAAATTGTTGGGGGTGTTGCGCTGGGCAGTAGCTAGGTGGTGAAATCTTGGACTTGGCCTCAAGAAAAGATACATGCTCGGTGCTCATTATTTTCTTAATAAGCTGTTGTTGTTTGTGCTCGGGGCATGACTCATGTCCTGTGGGATGGTCCCCATTATAATGAGCACCTTTGGTATACTGCTCCGTACACTTATCCGTAGCATGCGACAAGGTGCATTTGCCGCATCGGAACGTTTGCGAACGACACTGACGTATTGTATGGCCGTGTCGCTGGCATTTTTTACAAATTATGGGATTAAAGATAAATGGTTCCACCTCCAGAAAGACACTATATAGAGAGACATATCGTGGCAACTGCTGGGATCGGAAAACTACTTTTACTGATCCCGTAGGAAGGTATTCGATAGCCACATTAACAACCGCTTTACGTTTTAATCTCTGGACAGATTTAACAATGTAGTCAGATTTGAGATGTTGGAGTATAGATTCCTCAGTCAAATTTTTATCAACCCCTCTTATGATACCAACACGGAATATGCTTGTGCTTGGAATATATGCCCGTGCACAAATAGATCCTAATAACGGGTGACTCAAAAATTTATTTGCCTGGGTAGCATGCTCAAATTGCTCCTGAAGACGATTTCTGCCCTTACGTATGATGGATTTTACTGGTAAATTTCAATCATAAAATAAACGACCTAAGGTCATAGGATGCAGCTCTCCAACATTTTTGTCCGTTACAGATTCTACTAGAACAATGTAAGGACCAGAATGTTCTCGAGTGTATTCGTCCGAACTAATCAAAGATGTCGACTTTTGAGTATTCTGAGTGGTTTGTTTGTTAGGTATTGGATCTTGAGACCTTTGATTATTAGATTGACTATTTAGAGAAACATCGTCCATTTCCACCTCAATCTCCTTTTCAACTGGTAACTTGGAGATATCCAGAAGGGACCTCCCATCACTGGCGGCAACCATCACACGCTAACTTCACAAGACACAAAGCACGAACAAACTCCTCGCGACCACCAAGTAAATACCGTGCACACTGTACAACCGAACTGATTCGCAGCACAGCGTAGACTGTATTAAGACAACTACAGAGTATGAGACACTTCTTCCGCTACTTGAAATGTGAATGGGCTTGTTATATCACCCAGTTCCATACTTGTAATAAATCATACTGTAACACTCATATATACTAAAATACACAACTGTGGGGAGAGTTGTAGTTGAACACATCCGTAATGTCTACAATTGTAGTATGAGGCACTTACTGAAAAGTGCACTGTTGGCACTGAGTGAAATGAGTAGTGTTTAAGAACCTTGTGTCCCGCTATGTCTAGCTCAAAGAGGATTTATAAGGGAGAAGGAACCTCTCCGGGTGAAAGAAAGAGAATACGAAAGCAGGTCCGTAAGTCTAAACGAATGAGGACAGCCTTGGAAGGAGGAATCAACTGCCTGAACTTTACGATCCAATTCTTCGTACACTAACGGAAATAAAATCATACAGTTTTAATACATATATACATGCATTATCATTAAAGTCCGTTATGCCATTCAGCGTACAGTCTGCAAGCCTCCGTGAATTTACCAAAACGGCACGTCGCGACAATCCTCTATTTGCAACCAGTGGCGTGGCCTCATTTAGTTCTATACCTCTTATCATTAAATTGTTAGAAACTGAATCAAACCATTGTCAACTTGGTCTCCCTCTACTCCTCTTACCCACCATAATAGAGACTATTATTTTTCTAGGTAACCTATCCTCCTGCATTTGTCGCACATGTGCCCATCACCGAAGACGGTTTACGCGTGCAGCTTCATCCATCGAGTTCATTCCTAACATAGCCTTTATCTGCTAGTTCCGAGTAGGCCTACTCTCCTGCCATTATTCCCATCTGTTTTAAAAGCAACAATTCTCGCTACTTTCATGTCTGTTACTTCAATTTTATGAATAATATATCCTGAGTCCACCCAGCTTTCGTTCTCGTAAAGCAAAGATGGTCTGGAAACACACCGATGTAAATACAGTTTCGTCCGGGAGATGACTTCCTTCTTACAGAACAATGTTGATTGCAACTGCCAACTCACTACATTGGCTTTACTAGACCTTGATTTAATCTCACTTACTATATTACCATCTTGGAGGTTCAACCAACAAAAAAACTTAAAATTATCTACCTGTGCCATGTTTGTATCACCAATCTAACATTAACTTCTGTTGACTTTCTTACCTACTGACATCAATTTAGTCTTGGAGAGGCTAATTGTTATTCCATACTCACTGCACCTATTTTCAAGTTCCAGGACATTAGACTGCAGGCTTTCGGCACAATCTGCCATTAAGACGAAGTCGTCAGGAGAGGCCAGACGGCATACTAAATTTCTACCCGCCTGAATCATTCCTTGCCAATTTATACCTTTCAGCAGATGATCCACGTAAACTACGAAGAGCAAATGAGAAAGATTACAGCCTTGTCTAACCCCTGTAAGTATCCTGAACCAAGATCTCGTTCTACCATCAATTCTTACAGGAGCCCAATTGTCATCACGAATGCCTTTGATTGATTTTAATAATCTACCCTTAACGTCATCCCCCCCGCAATATTGTGAACATCATTTCCCTCGGTACCCTGTCACATGCTTTCTCTAGATATACTAAACCAATACACAGCTGTCTATTCATTTTCAAACATTTTACATTCACCTGGTGCGTACTGGAAATTGGATCTTGACAGACCCTCCGTGCTCTGTAACCACACTGGATTTCATGCAACTTCCTCTCTGCTCGCACCCTCTCTTCCGAGATGCCGGTGAATACTTTGCTTGGTATAGTAATCATACAGGGAACGGATTTATATCTACTAATATTTATTGAAATATGTACATATATATTTAGTTATTTTTATTCAAATATGGAATTATATATGGACTTAAAATTGCACATATATCATTCATTTCTAATTTTATCATTGTTCAAAGAAGCTAAACAAAGTAGATCTACATGCAACATAATGTTGCACTTCTCATTTTAATATATTTGAAGAACACACAATATTTTATTCACTGTTACAAAAAGAATGGATTACAAAATGTTCTTTTAAGTGCTGCAAAGTGAATCTCCATCTATTATCTGTAAGGACAGTTTTATATTGACTGAAACTGCGTTCAACATCGGAAGACGTAATGGGGGCATAATTCAACTTCACAATACCTACTGGCGTTAAATCCAGTGTTAATCTTACAGTTAAATCTCCACACAGCATTGCAGCAACCTTTGTCCGGGGTTATTTGAAAGCACAGTTTGCTTCATTTGCACGATTTAGTTGTTCCACAGTTTTATTCACAATTTCACAACTTTCAGAAAGTTGGAGATGCGAGGTTTGGAGCCTTTTCAGTGTTTTTGTGATGCATAAAAAATTATGCTGAATGTAACATAAGTCATTTTTCACATATATGTCGCAAACAACTGTTTTCGCGGCTTCAATTGAGGCTGCATCTTCAGAGTCCATGGTATGCAGAACGTTCTTTATACAGCCTATATATATTCAACATAATATTCAATCGCTTGCAGCCACGTACCCCACCTAGTTAGAATCGGCCTATGCGGCACTGGAATCTCTGGGTACATTTCTTTCATAAGATGAACTCTTCTGTGGTCTTTGAGAAAAACTTTTTTCACTGAGGAAATCAATAAATTTACCTTGGGGTAACTGCCTTTTACCACTTCAGCCACACGATGAAATGCATGTGCTACACATGTTAAATGAGTCATCCTTGGATATACAGCACATAATGCTTCTCTGGCGTTCATCATATAAGGTGCAGAATCGCTAATAAAAAGTAACACTTTATTATACTTAACGCCTTGTGGCCAGAGGTTACTCATAGCCTCACTGAACAGTTTTGCTATAGTTTTGTTATCGCACTTTTCTAAAACATCACAGTGTAAGAGAATCCGTTTACAATAATCTTCGCTTAAAAAGTCAATGATTACGTTGCCAATTAGCCTGCCTTCTTTGTCTGTTGTCTCATCCATGGAAACCGAAATTGGACCGTCTTTTATCTCTTGCCTTATCTTCCGAACTGTTTCATCGTATATGGCTGAACAGTACGTTTTTCTGAACGTTGACTCATCCGGGATGGATCGTTTGGTATATTTCTCGAGGAATTCCATGAAGCTCTGATTATAAGAGAGG
The DNA here is from genome assembly GCF_040414725.1 of Anabrus simplex. NCBI lineage: Eukaryota > Metazoa > Arthropoda > Insecta > Orthoptera > Tettigoniidae > Anabrus > Anabrus simplex. Next base: position 23,385,978 of record NC_090279.1, on the reverse strand, counting down.
TATGTCAGCAGAGATGAGAGCACGGCAGAGATCGGTGTTGAACTCGAACGTTGCACTGGAATTTGCTGGTTGTGTCAGAAACAACTGTCTCTGCTTGGAATCTCCTTGTTTGTTAGCCTGGTGTTTACTGGTTGAAACGTGCTGTTGCACTAGGAACATTTGAGTAGATGTCACTGCACAATGACACAAATTACAAAATAATATCTTACCGTCAGTTGATAAACCATCTTCTTCAAATTCTGATACGTAACTTTTCAATTTTAAACTGGTTGACTGAGCTACTTTAGGCATATTGTAACAACGTTAATGTCTTCAATGAATATCAATATACAACTGCACACACTGAACGTACTAGAACACTATGATCCGTCTCACTGCTAATTCAAACTGTGAAGACTGGTAGTGAACTAGATGGAGTTATGAAGCAATCGACGGGAATACCCGAATTAACTAATCCGGAAACCACTAGCACATCGTCGTTGAATGAGATTTCCCTAGTTACGAAAGCATCGCACAGACACAGTCGATGTTATGTAATGCAGCTTATCAGTGCTGTAAGTGTGATTCAGATAGTCACGGTACTGACCATCTGATCTCCACCACTTCCGGGCTCAACCTCTCTCTTTCTTCGCACCGCTTTTCAACTTACTTTATCAGCTCAGACCTGGACAGGCGTGAATATGACCTGCACACCACTTAAAATATTAATTTTAATATTGATTTTTAATTTATTTCTTCATTATTGAAATGACTGCTAATTTAATATAATTTAATACTTTTTAACCGAAATATGGACTATATTGATTTTAATGACGAAGAATATGGAACATGTGTACTAAACTCCGAAATATGGAAAAATATGGAAATTGAATACTCCATTTTTCAACTCAACGCGTCATGATTCGTAAAGATAATGAAAAATATAATTAATTTTATCTTCCTAAAGAGATATGAATTTACATATACATCCGTTCCCTGCTAATCAATGAGATACCTCGATAGTTGTTGGAATCCTTCCTGTTCCATTGCTTATAGATAGGTGCAATTACTGCTTTTGTCCAATCTGAAGGTACTTGACCAACACTCCATTCTAATCCTACTACTCTATAAAGCCATTTCATTCCTGCCTTCCCAGTATTCTTCACCATTTTGGGTCTAAGTTCATCTATTCCCGCTGCCTTATGACAATGGAGTTTATTTACCATCCTTTCCACTTCATCAAGCGTAATTTCACCAACATCACTTTCTTCCTGCCCATTAGCTAGGTTGTTCGCGACACCACCAGGAAGATTTCCTTTTACATTAAGAAGATGTTCAAAATATTCCCTCCACCTCTCCAGTGATTCCCTGGGATCTATTATGAGTTCACCTGAATTACCCAAAACACTGCTCATTTCCTTTTTCCTTTACTTCCTAAGATTCTTTATTACTGTCCGGAAAGGTTTCGCTGCTGCTTGACATAGTCTTTCCAGGTTATTACCAAGTTTCTCCCACGGTTTCTTTTTGGATTCAACAAATATTTGTTTCGCTCTGTTTCATTCAACTACGTGCAATTCCCTGTCTGCATCAGCCCTTGTGTGGAGCCATTTCTGATAAGCCTTCTTTTTACGTTTACAAGCTGCCGTCACTTCATCAATCCACCAAGATGTTCGCTTTTCCCCACCTTTACACATACGCGTTCCTAGGCATTCCCTTACTGTTCCTGCTACAGCATCCCTGTATGCCACCTATTCTCTTTCTATATCCTGAACCTGCTTACTGTCCACTGTTCGAAGCTTCTCACTAATCATATCCATGTACTTCTGTCTAATCTCCTCGTCCTGGAGATTTTCTACTCTTGTTCGTTTGCAGATAGATTTCATTTTCTGTATTCTAGGCTTAGAGATACTTAGTTCACTACAGATCGGATAGTGGTCTGTATCACCGAAAAATCCCCGTAAAACTCATACTTTCCTACCAGACTTCCAGAATTTAAAATCGGTTAAGATATAATATATTTTGTGGACCTGTTACCCTTAGCTCCCCAAATGAATAGCCTTATGCTTGAAGAATATATTCGTAACAGCTAAACACAAACTAGCATAGAAGTCGAACAAACGCTTCCCGTTCCCATTAGCTTCCATGTATTCCCCACATTTATCAATTACCCTTTCGAATACTTCAGTTCTGTTTCCAACTCTCGCATTGATATCGCCCATCCTTCATCGGCTAACGTATGCGGCTGTTGGCCGCAAAATTTGAAACCAACTCGCCGTTTCCTCTCGGAGCATCACAGTGTAATGGAAGGAGCCAGTATTCCTAAGTTACAACCTTCCCCATTAGGCGGCACTGTTTCCGGAAGTCTCCACGACAAGGAGGCGCCCAGTGTGTCTTCTAAGTTCATAGGTGTCAGATCGGCGGCTGTCTGCCGCACGTTAGCCAGTGTGTCTCAGCTCTTGGTCACAATGTAAGTGTATATTATTATTATTATTATTATTTTGTTTTGTGGATTGCTTTTTAAATAGGTGTTTTCAACGACATTAACTATTAAATTATTAATGTCTAATACAAATAAGTACATACTATAAAACTTTTGTCATAATATAAAATATACGCATCCTTACTTAGAAACTTGACCAGCTACTACTACTTCTGTAGCTAACCGCTCGCTGAGCATCTTCTGAAGAATAGCATTACATTCCTTGGGATTCTGCGTGAAGTCTTTGCAGGCCGATTTTCGAAAGTTCCAGAAATTACTTAGTGCCTTTACTTTCTTTTGTACGAGCGTCAATCAATCAATCAATCAATCAATCAATCAATCAATCAATCAATCAATCAATCAATCAATCAATCAATCAATCAATCAATCAATCAATCAATCAATCAATCAATCAATCAACCAACCAATCAATCAATCAATCAATCTCAATCAATCAATCAATCAATCACTCAATCAATGAATCAATCAATCAATCAATCAATCAATCAATCAATCAATCAATCAATCATTAAACCAATCAGTCAATCAATCAATACTGATCTGCATTTACAACAGTCAGCCAGGTTGAAAATTCCCTATCTGTTTTTCTCCTAGCGTTTTCTCAAATGATTATTAAGAAGTTGGAAATTAATTGAACGTTTCCCTTGGTAAGTTATTCCAATCCCTAACTCCACATCCTATGAACGAACATTTGCCCCAATTTTTCCTCTTGAATTCCAGCCTTTCCTACTTTTAAAGAAACCACTCAAACTTATTCGTCTACTGATGTCATTCCACGCTATTTCTCCACTGACAGCTCGGAACATACCACTTAGTCGAGCAGCTCGTCTCCTTTATTCCAATTCTTCCCATCCCAAACTTTGCAACATTTTTGTAAAGCTATTCTTTTGTCACATATCACCCAGAAAAAATCAAGCTGCTTTCTTTTCGATTTTCTCAGTTTCTTTCTCTCATCAATAACCTGTAAGAGAGATTATTCGTCATATTTTCAGTTTACAGGCTGGTTATGTCTTCAAGCTTATCCAGGAAATATAGAGGAGAACTAATGTGCTAAGCTATGTGAACGGAAATTAGGTCAGCTTTCAAGCTCATTTCTGAATTGAAAATAATAATGTTAATATTTCTACTAACTAAATCTATGGTTCTTATAAAGGACAAGGAGCCAGAATTTCGTCCCACAAGAATTCCTTTACGTACCGGTATGTCTGCAGACATGAGACTGGCGTATTTGAAAATCCTCAAATACTGCCGGACTCGAACCCGCCAACCCGAGCTAGTCATACGTTCCCTCCTTCATCAGCTTAAATTAAATGTAAGTTAAATATTTCCTGCCTTTATTTTGATTTAGGCATTAGCATAACCGTATTGTCAACGGGAGGGGGGAGCGAGAGGGAAAAGGAGAGAGATCTAGATTGTACACTGACTGACAGAGCAAATGCAACACCAAGAAGGAGTGGTCAGAACTTTATGCCAATTGCAGGGTAGACTGACGTCACTGAGGTATGCTCATGATGTGAAATGCGCCGCTGTGCTGCGCACGTAGCGAACGATAAATGGGACACGGCGTTGGCGAATGGCCCACTTCGTACCGTGATTTCTCAGCCGACAGTCATTGTAGAACGTGTTGTCGTGTGCCACAGGACACGTGTATAGCTAAGAATGCCAGGCCGCCGTCAACGGAGGCATTTCCAGCAGACAGACGACTTTACGAGGGGTATGGTGATCGGGCTTAGAAGGGCAGGTTGGTCGCTTCGTCAAATCGCAGCCGATACCCATAGAGATGTGTCCACGGTGCAGCGCCTGTGGCGAAGATGGTTGGCGCAGGGACATGTGGCACGTGCGAGGGGTCCAGGCGCAGCCCGAGTGACGTCAGCACGCGAGGATCGGCGCATTCGCCGCCAAGCAGTGGCAGCCCCGCACGCCACGTCAACCGCCATTGTTCAGCATGTGCAAGACACCCTGGCTGTTCCAATATCGACCAGAACAATTTCCCGTCGATTGGTTGAAGGAGGCCTGCACTCCCGGCGTCCGTTCAGAAGACTACCATTGACTCCACAGCATAGACGTGCACGCCTGGCATGGTGCCGGGCTAGAGCGACTTGGATGAGGGAATGGCGGAACGTCGTGTTCTCCGATGAGTCACGCTTCTGTTCTGTCAGTGATAGTCACCGCAGACGAGTGTGGCGTCGGCGTGGAGAAAGGTTAAATCTGGCAGTAACTGTGGAGCGCCCTACCGCTAGACAAAGCGGCATAATGGTTTGGGGCGCTATTGCGTATGATTCCACGTCACCTCTAGTGCGTATTCAAGGCACGTTAAATGCCCACCGCTACGTGCAGCATGTGCTGCGGCTGGTGGCAATCCCGTACCTTTAGGGGCTGCCCAATTCTGTGTTTCAGCAGGATAATGCCCGCCCACACACTGCTCGCATCTCCTAACAGGCTCTACGAGGTGTACAGATGCTTCCGTGGCCAGCGTACTCTCCGGATCTCTCACCAATCGAACACGTGTGGGATCTCATTGGACGCCGTTTGCAAACTCTGCCCCAGCCTCGTACGGACGACCAACTGTGGCAAATGGTTGACAGAGAATGGAGAACCATCCCTCAGGACACCATCCGCACTCTTATTGACTCTGTACCTCGACGTGTTTCTGCGTGCATCGCCGCTCGCGGTGGTCCTACATCCTACTGAGTCGATGCCGTGCGCATTGTGTAACCTGCATATCGGTTTGAAATAAACATCAATTATTCATCCGTGCCGTCTCTGTTTTTTCCCCAACTTTCATCCCTTTCGAACCACTCCTCCTTGGTGTTGCATTGTGACTGTCAGTCAGTGTATATTTTATTGCAATTTCCATAAGTTGAAAGACTTACCGCGTAGGACCTATACATCCTTCCTTTGGCTTGGATGGTTTTTATTCTTCTTCTCTCTTCAATAAGCAGTAGGGGACAGGAGGGTCATTTTAAACATATTTTGAACTTACACTTTGGTGTATCTCAAGCTTACCACATTAGGGGAGCCCAGGAATTCTCCAGGGGCACTAATGAGTCAAACAAAATTACCAGATTTTTTTAATGTATTGGCCTAAGTCCCTCTGATAGAGGACAGGTTGTAAGGCAAGAATGGGATAGGAAAGAGGGCTAATACTAAAATGAAAGGAAGTGGTCTTTGCCTTAATAAGGGTACAGCCACAGAATTAGCCTAAAGTGGAAACGAGGGAACCAAGGAAAAAACAAATATAACTTCAGATCTACCGACTGAGGGGTTGGAATCCACCACCTCCTGAAAGCAAGTCACAGCAGTGTAATCGAACTGCACAGCCAATTCACTCAGTTCCTTGTGACGCGCAATACCACATGGGCTTACTCTCTCCCAAATTACACAGTTTCGATTTATACCAGTTATAACCGTATATGGATCTTCAGATCTTTAATTATACAAATAATTAAGAACGTTATGTACTGCAATAAAAGGCATTTCCCTAGTCTGTAGTCTAATTGGTGCGGGTATAATTAACCTAGTGATGATGATGGTGGTGCTTTTTGCCTGAAGGGTCCTAACATCTAGGTCATCAGTCCCTAATAGTAAGAAATGAGACGAAAGAGAATGACAATTTAAAAATTCAAAATCGTCCACAGAGCAGAATAAAAACGTGATGATGAAGAATAAATGGGTGAATATGAATTTAAAACAATCGGTGGATCCGACCCAGAAACTTTCATAAACGATAGTATTACTGACCAAGGGACTGCTTCTAAAGCATAATCCTGAATCGAGGATGCTTGTTGTCTAAAGGGGTCCAAAATGCTGGTCAATGGCCCGTCATAATGACACGTATCGCTAGTAAAGTAAAATCATAGTATTTGTCATGTTGCTGTACTAATAAGAAATAGTGTAGACTCATAGTGTTCCATACATTATGGTATGACTCAAAAGTATTTTACTTCGCACACGTAACGGAGACCAATGGTGTTTCTCACATTATGATGCTACTTATAGGCAACGCAAACCCATAGTGTTCCTCACCTAGGTGTACTAATCACGGGTTCCAGTATTCCCTTGGTGTTCTTCATATAGTTGGTACTAATTACAGGCAACGCAGACCCACGGCGTCGCTGATATAGTGGTGCTAATCGCAGACAACGCCCAGACCCGTGGTGTTTCGCTCAATGGTACCAATCACGGGTACTGGGAAACCCGTACAAACTCACCTTATGTTGCTACTAATCACAAACCTACTGTGTACCTAACATAGTGGTACCACTTGCAAGTAAAGGTGACCCATGGAGTTCCCCGCATGATGCTACTAATCACAATTATATTCATGGCTCTAACACTATCATCCCGTGGTCGCCCCTTACAGTCGCCTCCTATAACAGACAGAGTACATCATGGGTGTATTCTTCATCTTCGTCCCTCACCCACACGGGGTGTATAACAAATCTGTTTGGGAAGAAATACTTTTGTACTGTGTCTACATCATAAAGAAGTCATGTTGCCATAGCGATAACAATATGCAATAAAATAAATGAATCCAAAGAGATAAGCATAATTTACTATATTAAATATTAGTTTATTTACATTTTAAGAGATACCGTATGTAATGTTAATAATAATAATAATAATAATAATAATAATAACAATAACAAGAAAAGTATGCAATACAAAATAAATGAACGGTAATTTACAACATCAAGAGCCATTCCATGGACACTGAATTACCTACAGAGCAGGGAGTGTGAATAAACAAACATAATATACACGAGTATTTTGTATTTAAAAAGGAAAAAGAAAATCATCTCCGTACAAGCCATGAGGGCCATTGGAATGGTGAAAGGTAAAGGCTTCCACTATCCATAACTTTGGCACTTGGTGGGGTAGAGTGTTAGCTCTACATTCAGCATGAGCACTGGAACTTGCTCACTGACCGCATTTCTTCCCGCCAAGTGACATTGATTTGTTAATGGGTACAGAACAGTTCTTTTCATTATTGAAACTTGGTCACAGAACTCGACCACCAGATTATCCTATTCCTCAAGACACTGAACTAGGATGGATTATTGCTGGACACTACCATCAGGGGGAAGAGAATAATGTCTTACATTAATCACATGTTTCTTGAAGTCAGAGGACAGGTTAGACACGCAGCTACAGCAGTCATGGGAAATAGAAGAGATTACGTCCCAGTCATGATAAGAGAAGAGAGAGCAACAGAAAGGCACTTTACAGTACCACTAGGGAAGCTACGGGTAGATTTATAGTTTAGTTACCCCTCATGCACAAACCTGAGATTCTGGGAAACTCCTTCAGTCATGCCATGTCAAGACTAGCACAACTAGAACTGCATTTCAGTAGGCAGCCTTCACTTAAGCACGAGTTCTGTAACCTTCTTCACTAGTATGAGGCCATGTGGTATATGGATAAGGTCAGGGAATGAAGGTGGAAACTATTACCTACTACATCATCCAGTTTTTATGCTTAGTAGCTCAACTACAAAAACGAGGTTTGTATTTGATTAACCTGCTAAAACTTCTAACAATATTTCATTCAATGATATATTAATGGCTGGAATGACAATACAAGATGATCATTAATCCATTATTCTAAGATTTAGAATTCATATATTTGCCTTCAATGCAGATATTGCTGAAATGTATCGGCAAGTCATGGTTCATGCAGATGATAGGAACGCTCAGCGTATTATCTGGACTGAATCTCCTAGGAACCCACCCGGTCGTTATGGACTGACAACTGTAGCATATTGTACAGCAGCAGCAGCCTTCCTAGCTACCAGACCACAGAAGCAACTTGCTGAAGATGAAGAATGAAGGTTTCTCCAGAGACGCACAAGTTGTTCGCAGAGATTTATATGCTGATGACCGAGTAAGCGGCTGTGAAAATATAGAGGATGCTCTTCAGTTGCAGTCGGAAACTATTAATTTACTAGAGAGTGGAGGATTTCGCCTCTAGAAATGGTGAGCAAACCACCCAGCATTACTGGAAGCATTTAGGACAGTCGCCCAGGCGGCAGATGTTACCCAGTAAACACAATAGAAATCTAAACGAAACCTCGCTGTAATAATACACATGAGCAGGTATATTGTATACACATATGCCCTAAGGCAATAAGAATACACAAAGGCTAGGTCTGCAAACCGCATTAAAATTCGAGACAAGACATGTTTAGCTTAGGTTTGGTTAGGATAGGTTCATAACGAAGAATTTTTCCAGTTCAACTGATTCTCATTGTCAGAAACTTATCACGGGAATAAAGTTAAAATTAACACTTGCCCTAATTAATTGTGAAACTCTTGCCTTAAAGTCCATATCACTAAGAGTGGCAACTCATCGCCTTACTTTTTCAATACCCCGTAGCAATGTCTGAAAAGATTTCTGTGAACGAGGTAACGTTGCTTTCATTTCGTAGGAGTCCTTGATGACATTTCGTGCTCGTTAGACATCCTAACTGATTTCTGTACGTAAGTATTGGACGAAATAAAACCAAATTAATGAACCAAAATTAATAAAATGCTGCGTTCGTCATTTGTCATAAAATACGTTATCAAGTGCCACTTGGTATTAGCCAAACAGATTTACAATTTTACCCGCAAACGTAAGACTAGTGACTGCAGTGGCAATACGTGATTCAGGCAATTCAAGAGATAAATCCTGACTGTATAGTGTCGGACGTTGTATCGGAAAGTAGGGTCCCTAAACTGTATGGTTAGCGACACTGAATAGAAACCAAACAGTTAGAAAAGTAACTATAAATCACTATCCTTACATTACAGGGGAGAAAGAGTAAGGTTGCATCCTTAGTGTACGGGTTTACGTGTTCAGGAGTACAACAATGGTCATTTGAGTGTTGCAGTCAATGGCCAGAGATGAAAGTGAAGAAATGAATGACAACAGGGAAACGATCCAGATTCTCTGCCTGTGTAAGTTGAAAGCTCAAGTGGAGAAGATGTTAATGTTTTCCATCAGGTTTCTCGCGAGAAGAATGCTGTTCGCAGGTTGAAAACAGCGGAAAGGGAAAATCTTATACCACTTTAGAGCCATAGAAATGGAACTACTTAGCGACTATCGATCAAAGTGTAAAGAGAGACATCGTGAAGACGTATGAGAAAGATTATTGAAAGAATATTGGTCTCTTGGCAGCAGAGGTAAGAGAACACCACATGTTGATACTGATAAGGAGACATTTAGAATTGTGTCATGTGTTTCATATCTTAAGAGAGATGTAGTATGAGCAAAAGTGCGCATGGTAGAACACCACATGTTGATACAGAACAGGTGATCCTGATTAGCGGACAATTAGAATTGTGTCATATGTTTCATATCTTAAAACAGATGGGATATGAATAAAAGTGTGCACCCTTGAAAATTGGTTATTGGTTTGCATGGGAAGAATATTTTATTTCTAGTGTGGAACCATGCATAAATTTATCATCCAGGCAGGTGATTTCAACTCTGCACTGTCTGTTAGCCAGCAAGGAAACAGGTTTTTCCCGTGCCGTGTATACGAGTCTGGGTTTTTTTTTGTGTGCAGAAGGGTGGCACGTGGACAAGACCCCGACCTGATTAAAAGCGATCAATACTTTGAGATTTTGACGTCATGATATGTAACCAATTGGACCGCAAGGTTAGCCTGATCGCAAAATCTCAGCCAATAAAAATTAATTAACAAACACACCTACGTCTTGAAGAAATAAATACCCATGTACTTGAGGAAATCACTCTCTTTGCTCATTTGCATTCGCTCAGTTGCGCAGTTGCTCAGTTGACTACGGGAATAATTGTTCGAGCACATGTGTTACTGGAAACGACGTATCCGACGTGGAATATTACCAGTATTCGTTTAAGGAAAGACGAAAAATTTTCTGCTTCTGAGGAAATTTTACGACAAAGAAATATCGGAAACGCCGCAGTTCAGATTTCCTTAGTTTTATAAATCTGAAGAGAATTTATAAAGTAGGTAAAACTGTGCCATCTTGAAGAATCGAGTGTGTGTTGAGTACTTTTTCTAAGACAGATCTTTTAGCTTCAGCTTTCACCAGAAGACGCAAGATCCCCAGCAACCCTAAAATAGTTTGGAAGAATGGAACTTCAGCATTACGACGGAGTTTGTATTTGTCCTAAGTCCTCGCCTGCTGAGGCATAATTCAGCCCGGGAGAGAATAACATCGGAGATGGAGTTTGGTTAAATATTCATTGATCATCAACCGAGTCCAGAAGCCAAGTCTACTACAGCTAAGATTTTAAATTAGACTTTTCTCTTTCTCTGTTGTAATGATTATGTAGACGTAGTCCTTGCTTGAATATTTAAAGTCATTTCTAATAGTCTTTGTAGTTAGGATTTTCACTCTTCATTCACTGGTGTTGGTAGATTTGATGTGTGTGAGAGTGTATTTGGGACCTATAATTTGTTCTATTTGAGTGAGTGCTTCGTGACATGTTCTCACTGTCCCAGGTTAAGTCTAGGAAAGTGTTAAAAATATTTGACCCACGCGATAATAATTATTAATTTATAAATTAATGATGGAATAATTTTTGAATTATTTGGGACAGAATATCGACGTGTTCTGTGAATTTAGGATTTTTCCTTGAGGTTTTGTGGTTTACCATAGATTCGAGATAGAATAGAGTCATCTATGATTTCATTAAACCATAGCCTGCGATGACGCGACCGCGCGCGTACAATAACAATAATAATAATAATAATAATAATAATAATAATAATAATAATAATAATAATAATAATTGACATTATTACGGTCTAATAGAATGTTTAAAGGTCATGAGTTTAATTATTGCTGTGCTTATAAGTGATTAATGTGTGCTATATTGAAGTAGATGTTGACCTGGAATATTGGTCGTGGCTTGAATGTCCACAAATTTTGCATTTACTGTTATTGGTATTTTTGAGACTTGTAAATGGATCTTAAGATAGGATTATATGTGTGTGTCCATTACATGAGTCAGTTAAGGAAGAGAGTGTGTTTTTGAACATAATTTCTTCTTATGCAGCACATGTTGATCAATAATTTGTGATAATGAGAGATTAAAAATAACGTAGTCGTGACTCATAGACCGTATGCGCGAATGTTTATTTATCTGTGACTGTAGGCAATTCTATGGAATTTTTAGTGACGATTTCTACTACAAAATTATCCTGGAACATCGTTGTGGCATTTATTTCATTGGAAAAGTGGTAATCCTGTCACAATCACACGTCAGACGATTGTAATGGTAGCCATTGTTTGATATGGTCATCGAGAGAAGTTCTCATGTTTCAAATAAAATTTAAAAATAAAAATCAAGAGATAGGATTCGATAAACTTATTTAATAATATTACCGTGGACCAAAGCTTGAATGTGAGATGGATGAATGATTGATTTTGTTTATAATTGTGATTTCCATGGTTATATTTCGTTATGTTATGTGTACGCTGAGCGCGTAAAGTTTCGATTATTTTGTTGTTTTGTGGCGAGCATATTTGGCTCAATTATGAATCTTTAAGTGATTTTATGACGGAATAAGATAGATTAGGATCTTAGCTTCGAGAGAATATACTTAAGCAAGGATCGCGTCAATGAACTAAGCTCACAAAATGTAAAATGTTTAACGCTATAATGCGAGAATTTTTAGCCTTTATTGTGAGTTGTGCACAACACTAGGTCAATTGACGTAAAATAAGAATCAAATGAGTTAGATATTGGATTTCAAAATAATTTTGTTATATAATTTGGAGCTTAAATAATTAATTGAAATAATATTTAATTAATAGAAGGGAGTTATTGGATTTTTCGTGTGAGGTAGAAATTTGACTCACAATTCAAATGAACCACAGAATATTTTCAATTTAAATTATAATTCAAGAAAAGGAAAATAATTCATATTTTTGGATTTTGAGATAGGATTTTCTCAAATAATAATTTGTTTAATTTCTTAGGACGATTTATTAAGACCCAATTTCGTATTTTTACAGAATGAAATTTTAATGGAGAACTGCGGAAGAATTCCGGCAGGGAAGAGATAAATAATTTTATTTCACGATTTTGAAAATATTTATAAAATCTGGAAAGTGCTGGTATTTTATTTAATAAATGTTAAAACCAATTTCTTTTTAGTGTTTTCATTTGTCGTCAGTCCTTAGATTGTCCCTGACCCCTATAATTTAGCGTCGCATGTAAGCGAACGTTCCGCCCTTGGGAACTTTTGCTTACCGGCTGAGCTGCCCGGCAAAACGGGGGCAATAAGGAGACATTTAGAATTGTGTCATGTGTTTCATATCTTAAGAGAGATGTAGTATGAGCAAAAGTGCGCATGGTAGAACACCACATGTTGATACAGAACAGGTGATCCTGATGAGCGGACAATTAGAATTGTGTCATATGTTTCATATCTTAAGACAGATGGGATATGAATAAAAGTGTGCGGAGGATGTTTTATAAACACATCGGCAGTAATGAACAAAAATGCTTCTACATCTGGCATAACGCAAGAAGAAAAGGGAGGAAAATCCACAGTTCTAGGCCTCTGACAAGCAACTCAATGCTGAAAATATCCTAGGGATATGAGCTACGACTCTTAAGTAAATAAAATATAATAAACTATGATAATATATTCTATATTGATTCCCAAAACTGCAACCATTTGTTTAATCATCGTTACCCGGTCGATTAGTTTAGCAGTTTGCCTTTGTCTACCACTACGAGCGCTAATGTGAGTCTATGCAGAGTCTTCGTCCATATGGCCCCACATGGATCCCGCTAATATGAGTCTATGGAGAGTTTCACTTAAGCCTTCGTCCATATGGCCCCACATGGAGCCCGATCTCCCGCGACACCTGACACCCCTACGGTATACTCTACCGCGGGGTTCGGTATCGCTGGACCCGCCTGCCGATGGGACATAGCCTGGCCCCATCCGTCATGCAACGCTGGGCCGTTGCAGTGCAGCAACTTCTGTCCCTTGAGTTCGGTGTTCAGATGATCCCTTTTCTCGACGACTGGCTCATCCATAGCCCCGATCTCACGGACGCTCTCATGCGCGAGATCGATGTCTATCTTACCCAGATTCTGGGCATCACCCTCAACTATTCCAAGTCGGTGCTGCACCCGACTCCCATACTGACGTATCTTGGCGTCACCATCGACATCCCCAGCGAAGAGGTGACCATGCATCATGTCACCCAGCAGCGCGTCCTCTCCCTTGTGCGCGAACTGCCCGACCTGTCCCCACATCAACTCCAACAGGCTGCCGGCTATTCTTGGCTCTGCTGGGTCATGGGGTGGCCGGTATTCCCTGCTAAACACATCCTTTCAGGCGAGTTCTTCTGGGTACGACGACTCTTCACCCCTCAGTTCCTGTCGACGTCCCGCCAGATGTCCGGTGGCTGTCTACAGCGACGCCACCCCACAAAGCGTTGCAGCAGTCTGCCCTGCAGTGAACCAGGCCTGGGCACAGGCATTCCACCAGCCTCATCGGATCAATGTGGCCGCGGTCGTGGCAGTGCATCACTTCGTACAGGACTTTGCCCACTTGTTCTTGTGTATACGGACAGTTCTGTGGCCCGATACACTTTGCAGTCGGGCCGCGGACCTGCCCTCCATTCTAATGTATTTCTTCTTGATTTGTATGTACAAGTTCTCAGTAAAGCCCATCAGTCGGCCGATAATCCTGCTGACGCTCCCTCCCGGGAAGTGCTGTCCTCAGTACACGCGAGCCTCAATTCTATATAAGGAGGCTCTCCCCGGGAGAGACGTCAGTCGGCTGTCGGTTCGGGGCGATGGGGCGTCACATTCCCACGGCCGGGCAGCATTCGGCGCAGCCACGCGCGTCCGGGCGACGGTGGCGAGAGGCTCCGCTGGAGACCTACAATCGGGCGTCCGACCAGAGGGTACTCCCCAAACTCGCTTAGTCGGCACGTCGATTGTGGCGTCAAGCTGGAACCTTCAAGTGCTTTATTAATATGAAAGAATACAGGAGGGCGGTCCGAAGACCTAGTACAAACAAATTATGCATGAGAATACCATTAACAAAAGAATAAGATCAAGGCTGCATAGGCTGTAATGAACAGAATCACTCCACAAGTCCATGACACAACTGGTGATGGCTGATGCACGGCGTGCTGGGCGGCAGGCAATTCCCAGATGTCGTCACTATGTTGTTCCTCCGGATGGCGCCCCACGGGCGCCGCGAGCGCCGCGACTGACCGCGGGTAGCCTGGTGGGGTTCTGAAACTGGAAACCGGGCGGCAAGTTGACCAGGTCATCAGCGGTGGCGTTGTCCACCTGGACAGCTATGTAGTGCGTAGTACAGGATCGATGCCCCGGTATAGAAAAACCTGCGTTGGGCGTGATCCATTTTTCAAAAAATCAAAGATCCCTGAGAGTGCTGAACCAAGGAACGCATTACAGAAAGAATATTTCGGCTAGGATTTGAGCAAGGAGGAAAACGAGTAATGACCAAGCGATTTTAGGCTCAAAGTGATTTTCGAAATTTACTTTTTTAGTTTGATAGAGCGCTACAGTGCTCACAACATAACACGTTAGCCCCTCAACTCTCGGCACAATTGAGGAAATTCCCTACTTTTATGTTTTTCGCAGTATGGGGACCCTACATTGTCAGCTGAGAAATGTTTTCTATATTAAAGTCACCTGGTGATGCGATGTGTGGCTGAGGTTCGTTCGTTTGAATCTCACTATGTACTCCGTGTCGGTCGCACCCTATATTCAAACATGTCACAAGTGTGGAACTCTACAAATGAAATTGAAGCTAGCCAAGGATTAAGGAGAACAAGAGATAAAAAATGAAATTTCTATTCATGAGGTGAATCCTTCAGTTCGACTGAAATCAGAATACACACTGAATGATGACACAAACCTGTTTGTATCGAATAAACTACAGCCAAATATGTTTACAACACTGCACTTCCTATTTCCAAGGAAAATAACAAGGATCTGTTAGTCCTTTACCGCTGATTGACACAGTCTTCGAAGTTGAAGTCCACTGCGGAAGCTGAAAATACATTTCCTGATATAGATGAATTCACTGAATGTAAGTGTGCCCTGTTAGAAGATGTAATTGTGCAAAATACACTTGCATTCTTATGAAAAGTACGACATATTTGGTGTTGTCAAAACAGTTGTCAAGCTTGAAACTTAATTTTCTTATAATACATCAATTATTTTACGTTATTCTCCGTTCGTTCTCTCAGTATACGGTATACTAAGTCCCATTAATATTAAGAAGGTCAACGACATAAGGAAACTTATACGGTATATTGGTGGTGAGATGCCAGTTTCTACCATGACACTGTCAACAACTGTCCAATTACTGAGCAGGAAGCTCTGCCTGAAGAAGAATTCTGATCCCCTTAAAGAGGAGCTACTTGCAGCTCTTGTTTTATATTCTTAACCTACGGTCAGGGACTACAATATGTTCATTACAATGGTTACAAGGCCAGTTCTCGATGAGAGAACATGAACCGTATTGAAGAATGTAATGTCCTATAAGACGGAATGAATATGTTCGCTGATTTTTTTGTGAAAACTATAATATGTCCGTTGTTTAGGATCACTTCATAATTCTCTGATTTCTAAATGTTATAGGTTGATTGAAAAGCGACATTGTAACGGAAACTCAAATTAAAATCAAAACTAAAGGACAGGGATGAAAATTTCGTTTATGTTTTCTAAGAAAATTCTGTTCACTTAGAAAACTGTATGCATCCAGAAAACAACATTTGATTTTTCTTACCTTCAGGGATGGGATCTGGAATCCGTATTATAGGAATAAAGGGCCTTTTACTAGTTATATGCAAATTCAAAAATTTCGTTTGTTAATTCCTTTTTGTATCTCTCCTGTTAAATGCAATATTTTGGACGTGTCCCCTTTTCCAGATGACCGACTCAGTCAGTGACAATCGCTCAGCTTGACTTACGTCAGGAGAAAGTTTCTGTTCACCACAGGAACTGACTCCAGAGATGAGAGAACTCATTTGTTTCTGATAACTACTAGCAGTAGAACTTTGCTGTGTACCACAAGAACTGACTCCAGACATGAGAGAACTCAGTTCGTTCTGATAACTACTAGCAATAAAACTTTGCTGTACACAACAGAACAGGCTCCAGAGGTGAGAGAACTCAGTTCGTTAGCAGTAGAACGAGGAACTCTCAGTAACGTTATCAAGTCTAGCCGTTACTACGAACGTACAACTTACCGGAAGTTCCATGGAAAGGTAAACATCGTCGCGCTAAGAAATGAACAATGCCAATTACAACGCCTCAGTTCTCTTTGAATGAGAATCCAATTGCTTTTAGATGTTTCCTGTTCGCTGAGATACGAGTATAAATGTCCTCCATCACCAGTGAGAGAAATTTGGTTACAAGTGAACAAAACGCATGGTGCATTCCCTAGTACAGCTACGAGGAAGAACGAAATCACTTTGGACCCACGAATTAACCTGCTACTCATTTCTGGAGCAGGCTGAGTGAACCTCTGTGTCATGTGCTGCTCCAGAAAATGAAATATATTTTCTCACGTTTCTCGAACTCACACCCTTCCAGGAGAATCAAGGACGTGTTGGCAACCTCGACTATGCAGCCCTTGTTAAATAGAGTTCTTACTGTAAGGGTGAGTCTCAATTCTGTGAAAACAGGTGACTGGTGTAAATTAAGGATATTTCCCCCTCTCTCGGACGACCAATGAGTTATATCCAAGTGTTAGGCGATTTAATACGCGTGCCTAACGGGCAACACAAGTGTTCATAGACAGTAAGACTGCATTTTATTCGTCGTAATTTGACATTGAAAGAATGTTTAACTTTACTCTGCGCGTTTAGCAGTTACAAGAACAAACAGGTGTTTTAGAAAATAACCTCAGTGTTGTCATAAGAAAGGCGATGGTAATAAACAGTTGTACACCGCGGGTGTGACTGTACTTCTTAAAGTAGCTGACATTACGGTATCTGCAATAAGAAAATGTGTAGATCTGTTTTTATCGTGAGAGGAATGAGAACTACCAAGTATATCCAGATATATTCATCTAACAAACGTTGAAGAAACTGCAACTCAGGTACATTTTACCGCACGAGCTACTCGTCTCATCATACATCACAATGAAAACAATAACAAGATATTCATAGCACAGCGGACATTGAGCAGGTACGGCAATTGCTTGTTTTAACCACTTAGAATATAATTAACTACTTCTAAATCCCGTAATGGTCCACATTGTCTTTTTTCGTGTTATATTAGTTATATTACTCGATTGTAAGCACTTCTGATACGAATAATAGAAACACTCACTCGGATCATGAACTTAATAGTGGGCACTAGGAAAGTTTTGCAATACGCAGAACCAGTTGGGTGGACACCGCATTTATGGTGAGGGATGAAAAGAGGGGTTAAAACCGGTCTAGAAGACAGCAAGGCGCGACCTTCACACCAGTTGTTACCAAGCAGTGGGATTTATAGCATGTTAAGATGTCAGTGTGGTCTAAGGGTGAATATCGCGCAAATATCCGCTACAATTTTGCTCGTGTATTAACTGTTGACCAGTGCCTAGAGGAAATGACTCCGGTGCTGGGGAAAGACTGTCCACATCGGACACCAATTTTCCGCTGGTATAAGGAGTTCCAGAGGGGAAATTTTGGGGTTCAAGGCGATCCTCATTCTGGGCGACCCTTTGAATCAGTGACTGAGGAAAACATTGAAGCTCTGAGGAAAATGTTGCAGCAAGAGGGGCGGATGACATATCGGCAGGTAGAAGATACCTTCCACATTACTGCACCAGCTATTCATTCAATTCTACACGACCATCTCCATGTTAGAGCGGTTTGTTCTCTTTGGGTGCCCCATTCACTTTCAGAGCAAATGGCACATCGAGTGAAATGGTACCGAAAAATGCTTAAACAGTTTGAAAATGAGACTTCGCGTAACGCCAATAGCATCGTTACAGGTGACAAAACTTGACTCTATTGTTACGATGTCCCAACAAAATCCCAGAACAAGGTGTGCCTGTTTGAAGATGAGGGTACTCCTGTGACTGAGCGAAAGTCAAGGTCAGTGAAGAAAAGGATGATTGCAGCATTCTTCACTGAAGGGGTCATTCTGACTGGGGTTGTGCTAGAAACACAAAGGGCAGTTACTGCGAAGTGGTACAGTGAGACTTGTCTGCCTCAGGTCACCCAGGCTCTGAAGCAGCTCCGTCCAAGGTCACGGCTCAACACTTGGCTCTTGCATCACGACAATGCTCCAGCACATACAATTTTCCGCTGGTATATGGAGTTCCAGAGGGGAAATTTTGGGGTTGAAAACGATCTTCATACTGGACGACCGTCTGAATCAGTGACTGAGGAAAACATTGAAGCTGTGAGGAAAATGTTGCAGCAAGAGGGACATCGTGCTAATGTTGTTGTCTGTGCTTGATCGCCGTCCATACAGTCCTGATCTTGCCCTTGTGACTTCGCACTCTTCCCAGAAGTGAAGATGAAACTGAAAGGGAGGCGATTTGCATCCGACTAGGATCTTCTGGCAGCATGGGATCAAGAGTGCGAAAACGTAATCGAAGAAAAGTGGCAGAGTTGGTTCAGTGACTGGTTTCGACGTATGTAGAAGTAAATTGAGTGGGGTGGAAATTATTTTGAAAAAGTCTAAAGCGTTCACTCACATTGCAAAACTTTCCTAGTGCCCTTTGTATTGGGCATTTGGAAAGAGATCCTCTAGCGAACACCAATCCATGAGCAAGGGAGATGGAGGGAAGATATTTCGTTGATCAGTCACAGGCAGTGTGTGGGCTGAGAGCACAAGATTGTCAGTATCAGTCAAGTAATTGAACGATAGGAAGAGAGAGTTATGCTCATGGCAGAGCACCAGGAGATCGGGAACAGATTGTTACAGAACTGATGACAACCTTCCTCTCTTAACACCAATCGGAGGACAATGAAGCTATCGATAAAAGGAAGGGAAGACACAAACCTAATAGCGTCAGAGTCGGAAAAGATTAGGAGTTGAGTAAGGAAGATCGGGCAGTGAATACGAAAGTTAGGAGGCTCACAAAAATAACTAGATAGTGTGTTAGACTCAGCTACGAGTTTCGTGGTCACCAAGCGTAGAGTCAAGGAGAGGTTACCTCTTCTTTCTCCTACTTAGGATTATGTGATTCAGAGACGGACGATCTTTTCTACAGCTGTCCCCTATCAGTTCAACATGTCGCATCACTAATCAGATAACTTAGTGGTTACATAGAGTTAGGCACCCCTTTAAGTCCTTTCTTACGAGCGCGCTCAGGGTGATTCTGTTCAGTCTGGTTGTTTGTATACTACATTTAAAAATGATGAGCTTCGTATTGTAGCCAGAGAAGGGGTGTTAGGTCAGAGTGGCGACCGTGGAATCACGAGCTGGGTAAGACAATGTTTCCCCTCTCCCTGTCCGATATCTCTTGGTAAAGTCCTGGTCTCTTCTGACGCACAGTAAATCCCTCATTTTCTGTGGACATGTCTTTATTGCATTCTATTTTCTCTTTTGTTTTACCTGCACGCTGTACCGTCCTGGTCACAATCCATACTTTGTAAGGAGCACGAACACTACATTTATGAAGAGCTCGCTTCCAAAATTGGCAAGTTATTGAATTACATGTAAAAATGACTTTATTTGTAATTTTTACTCGTAATTCACTTCTGAAATTAACATTGTAATCGTTACATTGTAGTAATCGAGATACATCGCAACAAGAGCTTGGTAACTTTGGAGCGCCAGCACTCGCAGCTTGTTGAGATTTAGGTAATCGTGTACTACATTGTTCAGACGGTGGTGGTGATCATTGTTTTCAGAGGAAGTACAACTGGACAACCATCCTCTATTAACACTAAGCAGAGGGAAAATGGAGGAGATATGACATTTAAAGGTATCGGCAAAAGAAAGAGTGGACTCCATAGGACTCGAGCACCCCAAAAAACCGTGGAGGGGACTCACACAAGACTCAGCTAGCGGAATCGTGGAGAAGCCTTACACAAGAGCCAGCTAGCGGAACAGTGGAGGGGCTCACACAAGACTGAGGTAGCGGAATCATGGAGGGGCTCACACAAGACTGAGGTAGCGGAATCATGGAGGATCCTCACACAAGACTGAGCTAGCGGAACCATGGAGGAGCCTCACACAAGAGCCAGCTAGCGGAACAGTGAAGGAGCCTCACATAAGACTCAGCTAGCGGAACAGTGGAGGAGTCTCACATAAGACTCAGCTAGCGGAACAGTGAAGGAGCCTCACACAAGACTCAACTAGCGGAACAGTGAAGGAGCCTCACACAAGAATCAGCTAGCGGAACAGTGGAGGAGTCTCACATAAGACTCAGCTAGCAGAACAGTGGAGGAGTCTCACATAAGACTCAGCTAGCGGAACAGTGAAGGAGCCTCACATAAGACTCAGCTAGCGGAACAGTGGAGGAGTCTCACATAAGACTCAGCTAGCGGAACAGTGAAGGAGCCTCACACAAGACTCAACTAGCGGAACCGTGGAGGAGCCTCACACAAGACTCAGCTAGCGGAACAGTGGAGGAGTCTCACATAAGACTCAGCTAGCGGAACAGTGGAGTAGCCTCACACAAGAGCCAGCTAGCGGAACTTGGGAGGTACCTCTCACAAGACTCCACTAGCGGAACCGTGGAGGAGCCTCACACAAGACTGAGCTAGCGGAACAGTGGAGGAGTCTCACATAAGACTCAGCTAGCGGAACAGTGGAGGAGTCTCACATAAGACTCAGCTAGCGGAACAGTGAAGGAGCCTCACACAAGACTCAACTAGCGGAACCGTGGAGGAGCCTCACTCAAGACTGAGGTAGCGGAACCGTGGAGGAGCCTCACACAAGAGCCAGCTAGCGGAATCGTGGAAGAGCCTCACACAAGAGCCAGCTAGCGGAACAGTGGAGGTACCTCTCACAAGACTCAACTAGCGGAACAGTGAAGGAGCCTCACACAAGAATCAGCTAGCGGAACAGTGGAGGAGTCTCACATAAGACTCAGCTAGCGGAACAGTGAAGGAGCCTCACACAAGACTCAACTAGCGGAACCGTGCAGGAGCCTCACACAAGACTCAGCTAGCAGAACAGTGGAGGAGCCTCACATAAGACTCAGCTAGCGGAACAGTGGAGGTACCTCTCACAAGACTCAACTAGCGGAACAGTGAAGGAGCCTCACACAAGACTCAGCTAGCGGAACAGTGGAGGAGTCTCACATAAGACTCAGCTAGCGGAACAGTGAAGGAGCCTCACACAAGACTCAACTAGCGGAACCGTGCAGGAGCCTCACACAAGACTCAGCTAGCAGAACAGTGGAGGAGCCTCACATAAGACTCAGCTAGCAGAACAGTGAAGGAGCCTCACACAAGACTCAACTAGCGGAACAGTGGAGGAGCCTCACATAAGACTCAGATAGCGGAACAGTGAAGGAGCCTCACACAAGAATCAGCTAGCGGAACAGTGGAGGAGTCTCACATAAGACTCAGCTAGCGGAACAGTGAAGGAGCCTCACACAAGAATCAGCTAGCGGAACAGTGAAGGAGCCTCACACAAGAATCAGCTAGCGGAACAGTGGAGGAGTCTCACATAAGACTCAGCTAGCGGAACAGTGGAGGAGTCTCACATAAGACTCAGCTAGCGGAACAGTGAAGGAGCCTCACATAAGACTCAGCTAGCGGAACAGTGGAGGAGTCTCACATAAGACTCAGCTAGCGGAACAGTGGAGGAGTCTCACATAAGACTCAGCTAGCGGAACAGTGAAGGAGCCTCACACAAGAATCAGCTAGCGGAACAGTGGAGGAGTCTCACATAAGACTCAGCTAGCGGAACAGTGGAGGAGTCTCACATAAGACTCAGCTAGCGGAACAGTGAAGGAGCCTCACATAAGACTCAGCTAGCGGAACAGTGGAGGAGTCTCACATAAGACTCAGCTAGCGGAACAGTGGAGGAGTCTCACATAAGACTCAGCTAGCGGAACAGTGGAGGAGTCTCACATAAGACTCAGCTAGCGGAACAGTGAAGGAGCCTCACACAAGAATCAGCTAGCGGAACAGTGGAGGAGTCTCACATAAGACTCAGCTAGCGGAACAGTGGAGGAGTCTCACATAAGACTCAGCTAGCGGAACAGTGAAGGAGCCTCACATAAGACTCAACTAGCGGAACAGTGAAGGAGTCTCACATAAGACTCAGCTAGCGGAACAGTGGAGGAGTCTCATATAAGACTCAGCTAGCGGAACAGTGAAGGAGCCTCACACAAGACTCAACTAGCGGAACCGTGGAGGAGCCTCACACAAGAGCCAGCTAGCGGAATCGTGGAAGAGCCTCACACAAGACTCAGCTAGCGGAACAGTGGAGGAGTCTCACATAAGACTCAGCTAGCGGAACAGTGGAGTAGCCTCACACAAGAGCCAGCTAGCGGAACTTGGGAGGTACCTCTCACAAGACTCCACTAGCGGAACCGTGGAGGAGCCTCACACAAGACTGAGCTAGCGGAATCGTGGAGGAACCTCACACAAGACTCAGATAGCGGATTCGTGGAGGAGCCTCACACAAGACTCAGCTAGCGGAACCATGGAGGGGCTCACACAAGACTGAGCTAGCAGAACCGTGGAGGTGTCTCACACTGTTACCGAGGTAACGATTTTAGCCTTGCCCATTTATGTTTTGGACTGGCTATCGCTGTAGAAATTAGTGTCACATCATGCTCATCTTTCAAACTGGTTTTCTACGACTACTTCTAAGTTACTGGAGGCCATACTCCTAACTTATTATTTCTACTTGCCTAAAACACTCTGTTCTATTTTAATTCAAGAACTGTCTGTTTGTGTTTCGCGTTATTCTGTGCCAGGTACGGACCATTGATGGACTAATTAATATAAAAATAGGATCAAATAAGTATAAAGTGTGCACTATGGAACAGTTAAATAAACTAAAGTGATATGCGGGAGAAATGTTCACAACATTTTGTAACTTTCTATTGTAGTTTAATTTTAGAGTTATCCTTATAGTATATAGTAATTTTTAACATTAACTCTCTATTAGAACGTAATTAGTAATATAGTTTACTTTTGCTTGCCGTAGTGGTAGATTGGTGTTAGTAGCAGCAGACTTGGTTCAGTGCCTTATTTTTGTCGTGTTTATTTCCACTTGCATTATTGACACATTGCCATTATCGTATTGATCGCTGTAAATTGTTATTCCCATTCCCATTATTGTCATAATCATCTCCAACGCAACTGAGAACAGCGTAAGTTACAGTCCCCCTGATGAACTTGAGACAAACGAACAGGCTCCCCTCTTCCTTGCAAACATTCCTCAAAACCTTTCATTTACTCCACCCTCCCACACTGTCGCTGGAACCAGCTGTGCAGGCAACACACACCTATTGTCATCTGATCTTTCTTGCCATTCCCAGTCGACAAGGGACATCGTGAACCACCAGCTCTCTGCGTACAGTAATGCTTTAAATATTTGCAATATAAACGCTCAAAGCTTCCTTGCGGAGGCGCGAATGGATGAAATAAAAGCCTCCCAGTTTCCACGCAATATTAATCACTGAATCTTGGTTAAAACCACACCACGCAATAGAAAGACTCCAGCTGGCGGGTTATACATTTCTCAGATCCGACAGATTAAGTAATCCCTCCGGGGGTACTGCCGCATACTGTATGTTATGACCGGCTTACGCCTTAAAATAATCTGTAGGTCTCCAGGTCCGAACGAATGAAAACCTGAGTTCATGTTGGAAATAACTGAGTGAAGTGAAATATCTTCTGGGTGTAGTATATAAACCACCGAAAGCGGGGTTTTTATGCGATCTAGAGACTCAAATACAAGATTAAGTCCCTGATTACTCAAATATAATTAGAACGGGCGACTTCAACATACATCTTCTTGAACCTAACTCTCCTCAGACAACCCACCTATTAACTTGCTTGCGATTTAACGTTTCTCCCTCTCAACGCTACACATCACACAGACACATCACACATTTTAATTGATCTCATTACCACTAACCCACCTGAATTAGTTCTTCATCGCGGTCAAATTAGTGCCCCAGGCATATCGCGACATGATGCTATATTTATGGCCTATTCTATTAAAAGTCCCAAGTTCAAACCGAAAATAATGTCATATAGAGATCTACGAAGAATCGATAAGAATAAAATTTTTACAAGACACAGTTGCAGTGCCATGGCATGACATTTTTAAATTTAAAGACTTAAATGACAAAGTGACTCTTCAATCAACATATGACTGAACTGTACGATAGACATGCCCCTGAAAAAAATGGCTCGAGTTACGCGAAAGCCAGCTCCCTGGCTCTCAGATGAGATTAGAGCACTAATGGCTGAACGCGATGCTGCTTATAGACGAGTTAAGAAACATTGAACTGCTGACAATCTACTGAACTATAAGAGACTAAGAAACGCTACGACCCAACAGATTATAAACGCGAATCTACGACACGCTCACAGTTTAATTCAAACAAATGCTTCAACAGCTGTATTTTGGAAATCCATAAAGAGCTTTGGAATTACCAAAGGACGAGACGACGACGAAAAAAATATACCCTTGGAAAAACTGAACGATTATTTTTCATCTGACTACACATTAAATGCAGCCCTGAAACAGATAGTTCTAGACGGGAATTATGCAAAGACGCGAACAGATAGAGAAAGCTTCTACTTCCGTCCAACAACCCACTCACAAGTCAGGTTTGCTATAAATCGGATAACATAAGCGGCAAAAGGAAATGACAGTATAGGAATAGAGATGATAAAAATTATTCTGGATGTGATATTTCCTGCACTAATTAACAAATTTAACTCTTCCCTTGTAGAGAGCACATTTCCCGAAATATGGAAAGTAGGCATTATACGTCCTCTAAAAAAGTAGCATCCCTTTCTGAACCATCTGACTACAGGGCCATCTGCATACTTTCTGCTTTATCCAAAGCGCTAGAGTTCATCGCTCATAGACAAATAACAGACTACATGACGACTTACAACTTATTTGACCCACTACAATCTGGTTTTCGTCAAGCACACAGCACTACAACGGCACTACTGAAGGTCACAGAAGACATCCGAGAAGCTATGGACAACGAGGAAGTGACAGTTTTAATACTCCTAGACTTGAACGAAGCTTTTGACTCTGTTGAAATTGACATTTTGCTCTAGAAATTGCATTTCCTCTATTACTCGGACAGCGCCCTCCTTTGGTTGCATTCCTACTTATAAGGCCGTCGGCAGTGTGTTACAGATAGAATAAACAAATCAATTTGGCGGTCTGTGCAGTGTGGTGTGCCCCAAGGGTCGGTGTTAGGACCCCTTCCTTTTTCTCTTTACATTAATGACGTCTCCCAAATCCTAACACACTGCAAATACCATATTTATGCTGATGGTGTACAAATGTACCTCCATACATCTCCAAATCTAATATTTTTGGCCGTAGACAAAATCAATCAGGATTTAACATCGTTTTCTTCTTGGTCTTTGGGATGTGGTCTTAGGTTAAACCCAGCAAAAACGCAAGCGCGCATCCTTGGATACCCTAAACTACTCGCGAAGGTCAATCGACCAGAGATTCCATCTATAAGGTTGTGTAATACTAACATACCATTCATGTCATCAGTAAAAGTCCTAGGTGTTACTTTCGATTATGATATGTCATGGAAAACGCATATTACAAACATCACCCAGAAAAAATTCTCTGCATTGCACATGCTGCGCGGGTATAAATACTTATTTTCCTGAAAAACTCAAAAAATACTGGTAGAAGCTCTGGTTTTCCCTCATTTCGACTATTGTGACGCGATTTATAGACACACTCGGAACATGTTATTGAGCAGATTACAACGTGGTCAAAATGCATGTGTGAGATACGTCCGTAACCTGCGGTACTATGACCACGTAACTCCTTCATATAACCACCTATCTTGGCCCCGACTAGAAATCCGTCGCACTGTGCATACCCTATGCCATCTCCATAA
The DNA here is from genome assembly GCF_040414725.1 of Anabrus simplex. Classification (NCBI taxonomy): domain Eukaryota; kingdom Metazoa; phylum Arthropoda; class Insecta; order Orthoptera; family Tettigoniidae; genus Anabrus; species Anabrus simplex. The sequence continues at coordinate 23,359,483 of NC_090279.1, read as the reverse complement.
AGTCCTTAATTCTTCAAAGCCATTTTACCTTACTTCATATTTCAAATACCTATCCTCTTATCATAGTCTTAACACCAGATCTGCTAATAATTCCATCCTTGCTTTACCTACCCATAGAACTGCCATCTACGATAAATCATTCACAGTAATTGCCTGCCGTGAGTGGAACCTCCTTCCCGAAAGTATCAAGGGGTTAAGCGCTATTCGCACTTTCAAGGAAGCACTTTGGAGACATTTTATGCACTAGTAAGGATCATCTGTAAACTTGATGCTGCTACTTACAACCATTCTCTTGTTATGGATGTCCTGGTAGAGAGTCTAAAATTCTTATCCGATTTGTTTTTAAAATCAAGTTTTATGTACTGCCTCTTACTTTTACATGTAGAATATTAGTTTGAAGAATTTATCCTTTCATTATATCTGATTTATTTCATCTTAATTTAATCTTAATTTATTTCATCTTAATGTAATATCACCATCCTTGTATTTTTATTAATTAAATTTGTATGAGATCTACTTATTGTAAGTAATACAATGTAATATATGTATATTTCACTTCCTGGTTGGATGGAAGAGGAGGCCTGAGGGTCTTATATATCGGTTTTGTTACAATCTGTACCCCTTCTGAATGTTCATTCTTGTTTTTCATGGTTTCGCAAGGCTAAGTTCTTTACCATATTAGATCTTAACCAGGCATATAATAAAATACCTCTGGCAGAAGAATCCAAACACCTGACGGCTTTCGCCATGGATTGGAATCTGTATCAATACTACCGCGCCCCTTCGGGATCCACACGTGTGCAGCTGCCCTTACTAGACAGCTGGAGAGTGTCTTCTCCGATATCAAATTCGAATATCTGAAACATTACCTCGATGATGTCGTCGTGTTTTCAGTGACCTCCGAAGAGCACTTAGATCATCTGACGGAAGTCCTCAATCGCCTTCGGAAGCCTGGGTTGACTGTTAAATTATCTAAGGTAGCCTTTGCTAATCCTTCTATGTTGTTCTTAGGGCATACTGTGTCGCCCGATGGTGTATATATCGACCATTCCAGAACACAGACTTCAAGCCTCCGAAGGACATAAAGGGAATCGCTAGATTCATAGGCATAGTGATTTTTTTCAGGAAATGTATTCCTAACTTTGCTATTAGGGCGGCGCCCTTGAACTTACTTCGCAAGAAAGGTGTAAAATTTGAATGGGGCTGTCGCAGCCAGCCGCTTTTGAAGACCTTAAATTAGCTCTTTGTAACGTCCCTGTACAAGCCATGCCCGATTTCTCTAAGAAATTCACTCTCCAAAGTGATGCCTGTTCATCTGCTGTGGCTGCTGTCCTTTTCCAGGAGACGGAACTCGGAAGGCGGCATACCTTCTATGCGTCTAGGACCTTATCGGCTCGAGAAGTAAAGTATTCTAGCTATGAATTAGAGGCTTTGGCAGTCTTGTTTGCCCTGGAGAAGTTACGCCTTTATCTGGAACATGTCAAATTTGAATTAGAAAGACACAAGCAGCCTTAAGGTGGCCTCGTAACGCCCGTCGGGCTCTCAGGATCTCAGCTTTCCTATGTGATGTAAGACACATTAGGGGATCAGAAAATGCAGTTGGTGATGGACAAAGTCACATGTTTTCTAGTGATATTGAGACCAGTGAACAGGAAGTTAGTTCTTCTCTTTCTATGCCCACACCTCCTAGTATTAATGCTATTTTGACGGATGTCCCTACTCTGTTTCGTGACACTGAGAATTATCAACCAGAAGATCCCGTGCTGGCTCCGATAATGGAAACCATTTCTTCTGGGGAACGTGTTGTCCCTTATGTATTGAGTAACGGGGTTTTGTGCTGCCCTTCGAGGCATGATCAGAAGATGACAGTTCTTGTGCCAATGATCTTCAAATATTATCACGAGACCCCATTAGGGATCAAAGGGGCACGGGAATAAATTTATTATTGTAATGTGTAGACGGCTTCACTAGATTTTCATGATTGTTCCCCACTAAGCTGACTACCGTTCTTTTGGTCTCAGTCAAAATATAGTTTCTGATAATGCAAAGGCTTTCACATCTAACCTATTCCGGAAATACTGTTTTAATCTGTCCATATCCCATGTAACAAATTCCGCTTATAACCCTCAACCATCTCTGGCTAAGGGGATCAATCGTAATCTTCGATCTGCGTTGACCGCTTTTCTTCATGGAGATCATTCCAAGGGGGATACTTCTCTGCATTGGTTAGGTTTTACTTTAAATTCGGCTGTTCATGAGTCCCACAAGATCACTCCCGCCTCTCTCATGTTTAAATTTATTCCCAACACGCCGCTGTCTAATGTTTCATGCTTCCTGCTTAAACGCAACGATACGATGAATACACTCTAACTGTAAGACGTATTCGAGACATTGAACAAGACATTGTATGTGAATAACATAGCGCTTTTTCGAAAAAGATTGGCTAGCAGTTTAGTGTGTTTCGACGTATAGTTAGGTGGAATCATATTTTCAACACAAAAAGGAAGGTCAGAATGTGAATCATGCAGATGAGAAGGGTATGCAAGAGAAGCTTCCAGCACGTAGCCGCGATGAGGATCTTTTGCAGCCTCAAAAACATCTAAATGTTGAATTTCAGTTTCTGTTAGCCATATAAAATTCTTACACGGTAATGGCTGTGACATGACCCACCCATACATATTATTGACATCGAAATACATCAGGTAAGAATCTTCTTTCTCTGGATTATAGTTGTCGAGGTAGGGATTATACAAGCGAAACGAGTCCGCCGCGAATGCCGCGTTCAAAAGCAACAGCATGTCGACATCCGTTAGAAGATCAAGTTGAACACCGGTACACTTGAGCATCGCATCCCACGACCGACCTGGTGTTGCGTAGTAATAGCAAGGGTCTAATCCGTAGATAGATAAACACCTTTTACGAAACTTCTCAAACACATCACAGAGTAAAAGTGTATCGATCTTAAAATACAAGTCAGCATATTGACCTAAGATCTGTAGCTGAAACGTTGGCCACACCTGGCAGGCATGCAAATAGTCTTCATCAGAAATAGATACCGTGTGCTTATCGTATGACGATGAGCTGAGTGACAGCGTGCTACATTCAATTAACACACTTGTAAATGCAGACTGAGGAGGTAATTTTGTTTCTTCTAATGTTTGAAAGCTCTGAATGTAGTCTAAGGGACAGAACCCCTTTCCTTATACAAAGTATAAATTTCTCAGGATCTGGAAAATACTCACGAATGTTCTTCAAGTCGTCGCAGGAAATCCCATTTACAAGTGTATCAAGTAAAAGTTCATAAATATGTAGGAATCTCGAAAGAGAATGCTAATATCGCCTACAAGACAACTGAATGAAACAAACCGTTCATGATTTTGCGCAATCACAGTGAACTTTGCACAATTTAATTGCCCAAATTCACGAACGATATATTGACTGTTGTAACCTGACAAGTAATAAAAAAAAGCATGGAATAAATTTAGGTACACGATATAAAAGATTGCACGAATCATGTGCAGGTCCACGATATTTCCCGGTGAAGTGACAGTGGTCTCTAACCTTAATCTGTGGGGAAATAATGGGCTGTTTACAGATGTGACATTTATCACTTTCATCATGCAAAATCATTTCTTCTAGCGTCATTTGAATGGGCACTGGTTGCGAAATAAGCGTATGAACGCGTTCTGCCAACTCCTTTAATTCATTGAAAAACCATGCCGTACAGTTTTCGCCTCGATACATCTTAAAAAAAGGATAGAGATGCATCGTACGAACAAATGACTTTGTAAGCTACTGAAAACGGAGTGTGCTTTTGCACATAATCCGTGTAAGGTTCGCTCAAGTCGGGTTGGCAACATTGAAAAGGAACAGTAAAACATTCAAAATCTCCATATACCGTGAAGGGAACAGGTTCCTGTCGATAATAATTCTCAAACTATATTTCTGCATTTTCCGTGGTTGGCAGAACAAGTTTTACGGCAGGATGTGTTGTACAATTATTGACATGTGTAGCTAACAAGCTATCTGTCGTAAAGTACTGCAAACATCGCTCACAAATAAAAATTTTCCCATGGTGTATTGAAAGATGAGAGTTTAACAGACGGGAAAGCAGTAGTGCCTTGTGGTTTCATTGCAAACGTATAAAAGTTGAAGATGATGTTGTTTGGGAGGAGAAGCGGACTAAAGTGGCACTACAATACGGTCTCCGTCAACACCGTATACAGGAAAGGAAAACGTAGATGTGTTTACTAAATCCATAGGAAAAGAAACACCTTCAAAATTTAATGTCTGTTGTAACTGGATAAACATATCCTTGTACTGAGAAGTTCTTGAATGATGACGTGTTGCTGGTTTCAACACCATGGCAATGCGCCATAAGAAGCAGTAATCATCGTTAATCTGAATATTGATGACTGATCTTTTATTTACGATCGCTGGAGGAAGTTTAATGTGTCGCCTACCTGAATTGAAAGGGTCAAATTTGCACACGTTAACTTGAAGATGTAAAACACTTTCAAGTGCCTTATTCCTCGCTCCTTCTTCAAATGTTTGAAATTTTGCTAGCAGTCTGTCAACGATGTGTTTGCGAAACCATATCGAAATATCGTCTGAACATAAGAGTTTCGTCATTTTAGAAGAAATGTAAAATGTTTCATGATTTTCATGATTATCTTTGAAAAGAATAAAAGAACATGCAAGACTAGCGTTTAGTTTAAGCGCCGTATAGATGGACAGCAAACACTGATTTTTTCTTCGAAAACATTATAGCAAGAGAGTAAAAATGAATTTGGATCTAGAATATTTAATGAATTTCGTATCATGCCGCTTAGAATACGCGATGAAAAACATGTATGTACAGTTTCCGAATTCATGGTCATAATTACGCACCAACAAAACTAATGACACAAGATTTAGTTCTAAAATCAGTTAGCACACTGAGTAGAAGTCGTCACAGGCACGGAAAAATCTTTCCTCCCATTTCTAAATCGCTGAAGTATGCCTAGCCGTCTGCATAATCCGTTTGATTTTTCTACAATAAAAGCGGAATTCTATTTTTTAGATTTTTAAAAACCATGTAAATATATGAGATCGTTAAAAAAAATATTAAAACATACCTTAAGACGTGCTCGTTTCAAGACTGCGAACTGCAACTCGGATGAATGACAACAATAATTCTTGATGTACCTAGAAGAAAACAAAAAAATATTAATGTATGTCTGAAAGATATCCTAGAAAGGTAAACTTAGCACTTGCGTCGCACATAGCGATCATAGGATAGGAAAGGGCTCGAGTTTCTTACCATGTAGCCTGTTATTACTGCCTGAGAGTAGCCCAGCACATGTATCGCACATAGCGATCATAGGACAGGAAAGGGCAAGAGCTCGTTAACAGGTAGCCTGTTGTTACTGCCTGAGTGTAGCACAGCATTTGCGTCGCACATAGCGATCATAGGATAGGAAAGGGCACGAGCTTGTTAACAGGTAGCCTGTTGTTACTGCCTGAGATTAGCACAGCATTTGCATCGCACATAGCGATCATAGGATAGGAAAGGGCTCGAGTTTGTTACCAGGTAGCCTGTTATCACTGCCTGAGAGTAGCACAGCACTTGCGTCGCACACAGCGATCATAGGATAGGAAAGGGCTCGAGCTTGTTAACAGATTGCCTGTTGTTACTGCCTGAGAGTAGCACAGCACTTGCATCGCACATAGCGATCATAGGATAGGAAAGTTCACGAGCTTCTTAACAGGTAGCCTGTTGTTGCCGCCTGAGAGTAGCACAGCACTTGCATCGCACATAGTAATGGAAGCGCTCGAACGTTAGTTGGATTGTTAACAGAACTGCCTGGCACCAACCAACAGCTTTGACTTACCTTAAGTTGAAGACTGCAAACTGATCAATGCTCACTGGAATAATGTTGAGGCAGACGATGATATTCTAAAAAAAAAGAAAAAAGTTGTAAAAATTCGAAATATTAATAATAAAAATAATAATAATAATCAAAGAATTAAACTTACCTTTTTTAAGCAGATATGAATCTCGATAGTCAGCTTCGTTGAAGGTGAGGGTATCCAGTATATTGCCTAAATGCACACACGATTACACACACACACACGGGTGGACTGCAACTGCCGTGCGTTTCACACAGACTACATCCGGTGGACTGTGACTTGTTACTATGCAGCAAAGCAAGTTGCATACGTATGCAGTACAGTTGTAACAAAAGTTTATGCACTGACTTTCTTCCTCAAAAAAGCGGTCAAACAGCAGGTTCGATCCTGGCTCAGAGACCGTAAAGAATAGGGGTATCATCTACGATATCCCCTGCCTGTAACCTCTTAGGGCCGTTGTGCTGGACCGAGAACAACACGAGACGCCGAGGTGCCGGAATGTAGGTGTTCTGCCAGTAAATCTACCGACACGAGGCTGACGTATTTAAGCACTACTAGACTAAGCCATGATTGAACCTGCCATGTTAACAACACAAGGCGCCGAGGTATCAGAATGTAGGAGTTCTGTCAGTAAATCTACCGACACGAGGCTGACGTATTTAAGCACTACTAGACTAAGCCATGATTGAACCTGCCATGTTAACAACACAAGGCGCCGAGGTATCAGAATGTAGGAGTTCTGCCAGTAAATCTACCGACACGAGGCTGACGTATTTAAGCACTACTAGACTAAGCTAGGACTGAACCTGCTGTTTTCGGAGACGCCGAGGTGCCGGAATGTAGGAGTTCTGCCAGTAAATCTACCGACACGACACGACACGAATTTTTTCATATCTTCTTTCTTTCCCATATATGATTTTATATGTACTAAAGTACCGTATTTCAGCAAAATTAAATATGATCTACTGCGCAAATTACTCAAATAATCACGAAATATACCCCACTTGTTAAGAAAAGTGCTAAATAGTTCCGGAAAAGCTCTCCAATAAATGTTGAAGTGCTTCTGACAACTTGAATATTTTAGTTTCCTGTCTGTTGCTTGATAGGCTGTATATTCTCCACACAAAGCGATGAGGACTATGTATTCAGTTCCGCGGTCTCTAAGGCAATCAATCAAAATCGCTACATATTATCGATTACAGCCAATGGCGTTGTGGTTGTAGATATAGCAGTGCGTATTATACTCTTTGGCAGTGAGAGTTCGCTACTGGGAAATGTCCACCATTTAAGAATAAAAATGCCGAAAACTAAAGTCACAACAGTTTTTTTTCCGAGGCCCGATGAATACAGCAGTGAGGCGTTCTATGTGTTTGGTGCTGCAAGAAAGATTCCAATGTGTAAGTACTGTAATGTTCGTATTAAGTCGAAACGAGAAGACAGGTGCGATAAACAGAGAATCAGAAACACACAAAAAGAGACGAATGAAGCAAATAAGCCACGAATAATATTCGGCGATACTTTACACATCGCAAGGAAGTTGAAAAGTGATATCCAGCAGTTTGTAATAGACCAAACAAAAGCATTCATGCAAGCCAGCATTCCTATAGAGAAACTGGATAATCCTGGCATGAGGACATGGAGGATTATAAAAGGAAAGATAAATAATACTGTCTTTCTCGTAAAATACGACGGTATTAATAGTAATAATGTTATTGTTTTTGTCCACGGAGGCGCCGAGAAGCCGAAATGTTGTCCCGTACTTGACAGGGCTGACGTATTTGAGCACCTTCAAATACCACCGGACTGAACAGCGCCTTAACCGTGTGAGCTACACATCCCTGGTCGGGCAGCACCAGCCTATCCACGAACATCTTCCAGGGCAGTGAAAGCACATCTGGTACAGACGAAGACAGTATTAGTGAAGTTTAGGAGCTTTGAGAGAAGACCACAGTGAATTTGCATCCAAGTGTTCGTCTCTAATGTGGTCACACAAAGATACTTTCTGACTGTCGCACATCTCTGCATCCTCATAACGTTGAAACCATGCTTAGTTCGAACTTTGTAGACAAGTAATGCAAAATGGAAAAATATGTAGGCTATGTAAATATTCATATCACAGGCAGACCAACTAACTTCATTTCGAGGTATCAGTGGTTTATATACCATTACTTATTTCTATGACATTTTGTATATTTAGTAGTACTATGATTCAATAACAATTTAATACATTACAAGAGTTCACTTAAAACCCCTAATCACAAAATCAGTTAGTTTTACCCCATACTATAAGGAAGGAATCACAAGAAGCACAGATCACTATGACAATTTATTTCACGAAATACCGACCGAAATAAGTCAGTTTTGACACCGAAATCAACAGGTATATTTCACCAAAATATACGGCCCTTAGTCATCTATATATAAGCAGGTCGGTCTGGAGCGATCTGTATATAAACGTATAAAAAAAGAAAATTGCCGCGAATTTGTGAGGCACTTCCAGAAATCTCAGAAATAAGAAACTTTGTACCGGAGAAGCTGGCGACCCCAGGACCCCTAGAAAAATAGAAAATTCTCAAAATTCCCCGAAGGGAGCACGTTGGAGGCCTTCAAATTTTGGGCTCAGCGTAAGCCCAGTCGTATAATTTATCCAAAGCGACATCCTATATGTTCCGTCGTCTTACAAAAATTTCCTGAATTTCCTAAATTTCCCCTTCCCCCCAAAAATCAAGGTCGCGGCACAATCTGCCTGATGAGCTAGGATATTTAAATTTTGCGAAATTATAGCTTTTAGCCTGTAACCGATGGAAAAAATCCAAGATGTTAAAAATTTTCACGTTTAACCCCCCAAAATATCGAAATGTGGACGCAATTTTAATGACTGTGCAGACATTTTTTGAGCTATTTGCTGGCTAAACAATAAGTCGTATCACAAAACGGATGGCACGAACTCTGCCTAATTTGGAGTGATCTACAACTTTGGTCCTATGACTTTTTGTCGTATCTCTCTCCCTTATACATTAGATTTGGCTGTATTTCTGGATTGTTCGTAAATATGGTTATTTTTGCTGTATATTTCACTGTTTGACACACTTATAAGGATGATAGAGTCATCAAGTTTGGTGCGCACATTGGCACGATTGAAGACCACATGTGGACCAAATTTCATGAGTCTAGCTTATACATCAGTACACAAAAAAATTGCAAAGCGTTAAAATGTACCCAAATTAGAAGGTAGAGAAATACTTGCAAATATTTGAATGGATTAACAGCAACAGATTACCTATACATTTAATAAAAATCCTCCACAAAACTTTCGGCTGGTTATCGTTGTAAGGCCAGTCTTGGAAAATGGAGCAGCCACATGGGATCCGTACCGAAGAGAGCACATCTCGGCAGGGGTAATCCGTGCTTGCCACTCGACCGTTAGCTTCATCCCTTGGACGTTCCGACTTTCTCCGAAGCTGCTGACAGACGGCAGCGGGTAGCACGTAAAGAGTGACAAAGTGTCATGTGCAGTGACATCATGCGGAAGGTTTCAGAACAATATCTACCACTGAATGCAATTCGAAAATTGAATGCATTACGTCCTTAGCTCCTCCGTTTGCTGTTTCTTTCATTCTGCAGTAGATTAGATGGCGAGACTACACCAGCGCCACGCGTACTCAAGCAACGGAACTAGTGCAGTTGTGCGGAACTTTTGCACTTCTCAGAGATGAAATTAATAACATTAGCGTTGAAACAACCTAAAATCATACTTCAGACAGTCCTTTGGGCTATCATAACGCATGCAATGAAAATACGCCCCTGTTCACCAACCTTCTGAATGCGTTCCTGTCAGGAATTTCTTAGTCTGAAATACCAATCTGCCTGAGATCTTTTTCGCATTCCTGGAACAATCTCGGCCTTATTATTATTATTATTATTATTATTATTATTATTATTATTATTATTATTATTATTATTATTATTATTATTATTATTATTATTATTATTATTATTATTATTATTATTATTATTATTATTATTATTCCGGAAATATCGTGGATCACAGAGGTGTAAGAAGGTGCTGGGCTGAATGAATGGGCAAGGAATTGACAAGAGCATAATTTAATGATATAAATCGTGATTTTCTTTCCTTCTTTCTTGTTTCTCTTATTTAAAATTTGGTACGTAGATGATCAAAATGAACAATAACAATATAATAATGAACTCTTTAGCTCCAGCAACAACGACTTATAGTCCAAAATCAGGTACAAAAGTAGAGAGAATCATCAGCAAGATAATATACGAGGTATGAGTATTATAGCTCTGAAACTGGTACACTATTGTATAAGAGCAGGTTTGCTCCATTAACTTCCATTGCCTAAGAGTCTGAGCTCCAAACTCTAATACAGTCCAGCTTCTCAGCATAAAGTTCTTATAGTGCACAAGGATATACAATGGCAATCTTGAAATGAGGTATTTACAGTCACTTCTGTTCAATTATTTTCAATTTCTTTTCCGGAAATATAAAGAGGGCAATGAGTGCCCATACCAAATGGACATAATGCAAAAAGGAAAAGGTTGATAAATTTCGGGGGGAAACAAAATGCAGGGAGGCGAAAATACAGCACTCCTTCTAGAAATCTCTTGAAACTTTAAGTGGGATTGTGGCAAAAAGATACAGAGGCTAGGTCTATTCCGCGTTGCGGCGACTAAATGATAAACATTAATTACCAAAAAACTGTTAACAATTTTAGAGGATTAGAAACATTACCCATCCTATACCGAGTTGAATGGTAGTCAACAGAGGGTAATCATTCTTGTCCCCTTACATTACGTATTTCCCAGTAGAAAACAGAGCCCCTAGACTGGCGAAAATTTTACTTTTAAAGCACCAGGTTTAGAAATGTACACGAAATATAACAGCTATGAAACGTTCCCCTCAAGCTATCTCCGGGAGCTATCACATGTTACCAAAATTCTACCATTACCCTGAGCTGATGGGCCTTCCGAACGCCCATCTGCGACCTCTGTCACTTTAGTATACGCCGCAGACTATAAACTGGAGCCATTACAATGAGAATACGGCCGTAAAGTGCCCAGCGTTTATAGCATCTCGAGGGGAAATTCCAGAACTCTTTACATGTAGGCTGGATGCTTGTACACACCCCAAATTTTATTTGGCTGGAGAAATTAATATTCACATAATTTCTGGGAGACACGAGAGAAACCTCCCAGTAGGGTGTATTTGCATGCGATATTGTTATACATCCGGGTGTCTCCTGGGCAACGGACTAGGACTCTTACTAGACGGCTGATTCTCTCACACCAGAAGTAACAGAGTTATCTAATATGAGATCCAACAAACGGTTCTTTTCAGAACCAACCTTAACAGTCATTTCTGTTAACATTGAAGGCATAACATCTTGCAAAGAACAACTTTTGTATGAACTTTGTCGCGACAAGCAGTGTGATGTTCTATGTGTTCAGGAAACACACAGAGATATGAAGCAGAAACGCCCTTTTGTTCCTGGCATGAAACTGATCGCTGAAATACCACACGCTCTGTATGGAAGTGCCGTTTTTGTGAAGCCGAATTTAGAAGTCAGAAGTGCTTGCCAGTCAGATGAAAACAATATTGAAATTATCACCGTTGAACTAAGTAACTGTGTAATCACCTCAGTCTATAAACCACCTGCAGCAGAATTTTCCTTCATTCCACCCCACAATTTTGATAAAAGTAAAGCCTCCATTGTTATAGGTGATTTCAACAGTCACAGTCATGTATGGGGTTATGCACATGAGGACAAGAATGGTGAGACAGTTCTCTCGTGGGCTGAAAATTTTCAACTCGCCCTCATCCATGATAGTAAACTCTCTCCTTCTTTTAACAGTGGAAGATGGGGACGAGGCTATAATCCAGACCTCCTTTTTGTTAGTGAAAGCATTATGCATACATGCACCAAAGCAGTATGTCCACCAATTCCAAACACACAACATAGGCCCATCATGGGCCAAATTTTGCCACCAATAAGACCTCAAGGAGTCCATTTTAGGCGAAGATACAACTTTAAGAAGGCTGACTGGGCAAGATTTTCCAGCATACTGGATGAGAAGATTCTGAGCATCGCTCCTGTTCCTGAAGAGTACGACAAGTTTGTTGACATCGTCCAATTTTCTTCAAGGGCATCAATTCCAAGAGGTTGCAGAACCAGTTTTATCAAAGGCATTAAACCTGAAACGGCCACTTTGCTAGAAGAATATTACAAGAAATATGAACTTGATCCTTTTAGCGAAGAAACATCAATCCTAGCACAAAGCGTTCTTTCCTCAGTATCACTGGCTAAAAGAGATGAGTGGATAAAATTAATGACAGATTGTGACATGAGCAAGAGCAGTCAGAAGGCCTGGAGACTTTTACGTCGTCTCAATAATGACAATACCCAAGCCAGCACATATTCTAATATAAAGGCAGATCAAAATGCCCATCAGTTGCTAGTAAATGGAAAATCAACCCGATCTAGAAAGATAGATAAGAAACCAATAACACGGAAGCCAAACCAAGAGAGCAACATACTATCTCCACCATTTACTGAAGATGAACTGGAATCAGCACTCAGGAAGTGCAAATTGGGAAAAGCAGCTGGACTAGACGACATTCGAGTAGAGCAAATCAAAAATTTTGGTCCTGTTACGAGGCGTTGGCTACTGGAATTAATGAATATCTGTGTCCAAGAATGCAAGATTCCCAAAATCTGGCGGAAGGCTAGAGTCATTGCTATCCCTAAACCAGGCAAAGATCGGCTGGATCCTAAAAGCTATAGGCCTATTTCCTTGCTCTGTCACCTGTACAAGGTCCTGGAGAGGCTCATTCTTGAGCGACTGATAGGAAAGGTGGAGTCGTCTCTTATACCACAGCAAGCTGGATTCCGAGAAGGAAAAAGTTGCACATCACAGGTATTAAACTTGACACAGCATATTGAGGATGGCTTTGAGAATCGGCTCATTACAGGCGCTGTCTTCATTGATCTTTCTGCAGCTTATGACACAGTCAACCATCGGCTTCTTCTAACAAAATTGTATGACATCACCAAAGACGTCCATCTAATGTGCAACATTAAAAATATTCTCCAAAACCGAAAATTCTTTGTGGAATTTCAGGGAAAAAGAAGCAGATGGAGAACACAGAAGAATGGGTTACCGCAAGGCAGTGTGCTCGCACCACTGTTATTCAACATCTATACTAATGATCAGCCTCTACCTGAAGGTACCCAGAGTTTTATCTATGCTGATGATTGTGCAGTCACTGCTCAGGCCAACTGTTTTGAAAAGGTAGAACAGACTTTATCCAAAGCTCTGAAAGAATTTACCAACTACTACAATGAAAATGATTTGAAGCCAAATCCTGCCAAAACTCATAGCTGTGTATTTCATCTCAATAACAAAAAAGCAGCTAAAACCTTACAAATCACCTGGGAAGGAATCCCTCTTCAACACTGTTCGACTCCAAAATATCTGGGAGTGATTCTGGACCGTACGCTTACGTATAAGAAACATTGTCTAAACGTGAAACAAAAAGTGTCTGCCAGAAACAACATAGTGCGGAAACTTCGAGGCACCACCTGGGGAGCTCACCCTTGCACTGTGAGAACAAGCGCGCTAGCACTGTGCTACTCCACTGCTGAGTATGCTTGCTCCGTGTGGCATACGTCCAGCCATGCCAAAAACATAGATGTAGCACTAAATGACACCTGCCGTATTATCACAGGTTGTTTAAGACCTACTCCCATAGATAAACTCCACTGTCTCGCTGGTATAGCACCACCTGAAATCCGACGTGAGATTGCTGCTAGGCATGAGAAAAGCAAGGCTATGACTATGGAAGCCCATCCTTTGTATGCCTGTCAACCAGCACATCCTAGGTTGAAATCAAGAAAGAGCTTCTTGACAACCACTGAAGCTCTTAAAGGAACTCCACAACAAGCAAGAATCTCAATGTGGCGGGAAAAATGTCAACATTTGAGAGAATGGATGGTTCCAAAGGAAGAACTTCCTCCTGGACATTCTGAAAAGTGGACAATATGGAAGGCTCTCAATCGATTACGCTCCAGTACCACGAGATGCAAGACCAACCTACAGAAATGGGGCCTTCCTGTGGAGACAGTTTACTGCAAGTGTGGTACTAAGCAGACTAACGAACATCTTCTACTGTGTCCATCTTCTCCAGCCACTTGTACCATTAAAGATCTAATGAGAGCAACTCCAAATGCGCTTGTCGTGGCCAATTTTTGGTCAACCAATGTTTAAAATTTTTTGGTTTAATTTTTGTCTCTCTTACTTTGTACTTCTGACACGATAAATAATAATAAATACATAATTTCTAGTTGATAGTACAGGATATAGAGATGGGGAGGGGGCAGAATTGTTGACAACTTTGAAACAAGTACAAAACAATCTTCAAAACCAAAGTTGACCACCTCTGAAAGTTAGCTTTTTCTGTAGCAATAATTTCCTTTAATCCCGCCAGAGGTGGCAATTAGGCCAATGGTAGAGATATCTCAGTCCAAGTGTCCTGCATAAAATTATTTCAAGTTCAATTACATAGGTGGCCTCATAGAAGGCACGCAGTTTATTTTTATTTTATGATGTTAGCTTTACGTCGCACCGACACAGGTAGGGCTTATGGTGACGATGGGACCAGAGAGGCCTAGGAATGGTAACGAACCAGCCGTGGCCTTAAGTAAGGTACAGCCCAAGCATTTGCGTAGTGTGTAAATGGGAAACAACGGAAAACAATCTTCAGGGCTGGCAACAGTGGAGTTCGAATCCACTATCTCCCGGATGTGAGCTCACAGCTGCGCACCCCTAACCGCATGGCGAACTCGCACGGTACACGCAGTTTAACTGGACGGAGAAGATTAACCCCCGATACAGCCCGACACCCCTTAACGTTTTAACACCGTATGAACAGCTTTGACATCTTCAATCTTGCCGTACATAATTTTTGAGAAAACATTTATAAGTCGGAGTAACACTTTATAGAGAGTCCTTTCTTATTTATTTGTTCGACTAAGGTAGTTTAGATAGTGTTTGCGAAGTAGTAGAAGTTCGGGCTGTTGCGCCCAGACATGATGGCAAGAGCGGCCGTCGCTAACGATGTCAGTATGGGGACGCCCGCACCTAAAAGGTACCCTGAGATACCATCCTCCCGTCCATTGTCGGGAGCCAACCAAGGCGATGGTCCCAAAGTACCAAGTAGCATTAATCGGGCCAAGGATACAGTGGGCGTCCAGCATCCAAGCCACTCCCAAGGATGATAGTCCCAAACGGGACAGTTTAGACCGATTCTCGGCCGTAACGAGGCGGGTCTCTACCCCGTCCCGGCATCTCTCGCTGGTTGACACGACGTGCCCTCAGGTGAATGTAGGGCACCGCAACATTGAACATTGGGGCAACAGTAACTTACTCACAGATAGTGTTACATGTGGTGCAGATAAGGTTGGCGACTTTGGAGGACAAGTGCACGGAGTTTCTTATACAGGTTTAAGGGCGGGGTCGTTAATGGCAGAATGGTAAAGAAATCATTGAATGGAAGGTCTTCAAAAAAGGATTTAAACGTAAAATGAAAGTTAACTTACGATATAACGCAATTACATAAAATATTTCACAACCCACAGGGGCAGATGGCCTCCTTATTCAAACTTGCTTATATAAAACTTAAACAAATAAGATGCTAAGGTAATAAATATAATTAAATCAGCCACATCATCACTTGGTGACATAAAATGAAAAATTAAAGGCCTTCACAAAGGTTTTACTTGACACAGGTGTACCCCTGAAATCCTTTCATATCCAGGGTTACTCACCAAAAGGGTGACAGGAGTAAGGAAATCAAGGATAATGCACGGTCTATGAAATCTGGGGGCAAGCTTGTCCGCGGGAACAAATTTTTATACCAATACCTGATCTCCAAAATTTTAAAGTGGTGGGTCTTTGTCCAAGGTCATACCTCATTTTTAATCTCTGATGAGAGGCCTTAAGATTATTTCTAGCTTTTATCCATAAATCCCGGATATTCTCTGGATCTATTGTCTCTGGAAAAGTTCTTTTGTCGACTACAAATTTGACAAAGGAGAATTTGGGAAAAACATAAACATAAGAGAAATTGGAGAAAACTTGTGGGACTCATGTGGGGCTAATGGTCACCAGTGTAAGGAAGTGTCCCAACGAGAGTGATCTTCATTATTATTATTATTATTATTATTATTATTATTATTATTATTATTATTATTATTATTATTATTATTATTATGCCTTTGCTGGCAGGACGTAGTGTTTACGGTGCACTATGTCTTCTGGTATGGCCTAGAGCAATTTTGTTACTTTCATTGGTCTGTCTCAGCTTTATCCTTGGCTTTGACAAGATGAAAGTGACTGAGGTATGAGCGATGCTAGTAATGCCATTCCTTATGCAGCCAGTCCCTGCTATGAATGCTATGAAAATGTTGCTCATAGGGTCAGTTGGTGCATACATTTCAGTGGGCTTGGCAGACTGATATGTAATAGCAACTTCTGGCTCGGTGAGGAAAGCAACGGGAAACTACCCCACTCCTCATTTCCCTAGTACGCCTCTTCAGTGATGCCTAGGCCATTTATGACAGCTGATGGCGGAGCTGTTGAGGATCCAACCAGCCTTCGGGCTGAGAACTAAACATACATACATACATACATACATACATACATACATACATACATACATACATACATACATACATGCATGCATACATACATTATTATTACTATTATGATTAACTCGCTCAGCTGTGGCAGTGGATGTGGGTGGTACGCAGACGTCGTGACATGTGAGATAGAGAGATCGAAACAGAACTTAGGAAATAAATTAGAGGGGAATGCCTTAGCGTTATAAGAAACAATATATTGAGAGGGTCCAGAAGATGACAGAAGAGCATTGAGAAAAGAAATAGTGGACTGAACACTGGCAAGCCTACTCGGGAAAAGCCATGAGAACAGTGTGAAACCATTCACACACGCACGAATGAATTTATTCCCATTCCTTTCATATTGAGGTAAGATTCGACGTAATCGATGTATACTCGCGCCATAGGGCGAGATGCTTGGTGTGAGGACAATAGTCCTAAATAGGTAGACAACGAGGGCTTGCTAATCAAACAAGACGTTCATGCTTTGACCAGTTCCCTGATCTCAACATCCATACTCTTCGAGATAAAACTTCCCCCTTATCTTCTACCTTGGTCTAGCTATAGATGCCTAGATGTCCCCCTAATGCGGTCTCTTGGTAATACTTGAAAATCATACGTATTAGCACTGCTGGAACGGAAATTTTCATCTCCTGATCGTGCATCGGAGGGCAACAGAGAACTCCATTCCTCAAAACAAAAGGGACCACATATTCCCCAGAAGAAAGGGTTTCCATAATAGGAGCATGCACCGGATCTTCACGTTGATATTTGGCTATATCGTGAAATTACCAAGAGGCATCAATCAAAATGACATTTATGCTAGGTGGTTTGAAAATAGAAGGTCAACAGAATTAGAATCGCTGGAAAACATTCGCCTTAAGGCACCTGCGACTACATTCTCGGACCCCCGAACGAGTCGCACGTCAAACTGAAAAGCTGAAATCCTAGTTGCCCATCGGGCGATGCGCCCGGTACGACGGGGCCTATGCAAAACCCAATTCAGAGTCTGTTTGTTGATGTCGAAATCAAATTTAACGCCCTCAAGGTAAGGACGGATTTTTTCTAAGGCAAATAGTACGGCCAGTCGTTTTAACTCCTATATACAGTACATGGCCTATTGAGGTGACAAGGTTCTAGACGCATAGGCAATTTGCCGCCTTCTGAGTTGATATTCCTGAAGAAGAACCGCCGCGACCGGAGATGAGGAGGCGTCTGTCTGTAAAATTAAATTCTTGGGGAAATTTGGCACTGCCAAGACCGGGGCGTTATACAGAGCTAATTTCAGATCCTCAAACGCAGCTTGCTGCGACGCCCGCAATTCAAACCTGACAACTTTACTGCGGGGAAGGTTTAGGGCTGCCGTCCAACTAGCGAAGGTTGGAAATTCACCTTACTGATGAATCTGGCAACCCCTTTAGCATCTCCGGAAGGCTTGAAGTTACGGATTGCGTGAGTTCTGGAATGATCGACCGAAACTCCATCCGGTGACACAGTATACGCCAAGAAGGACATAGATGGTTTAGCAAAATGTACCTTTGAAAACTTGACCGTCAATCCAGCTTTACAAAGGTGTTTGAGAGCTTTCTCTAGATGAGCGAAGTGCTCTTCAAAGGTCTCGGTAAATTTAATATCATCCAGATAATGGTACAGATATCCAAATTTAATATCTGAGAAGACACTAACTAGCAGCCTATTAAGGACCGCCGCGTCCGTAGGGAGCCAGAAAGGCACCTAATTGTATTCATACTGGTTCAATTCGGTAGCGAAGGAAGTCAGATATTTCGATTCTTCCGCCAGAGGTATCTGGTTAAGATCTAAGATGGTGAAGAACATAGCCTTACGAAACAAAGAAAAACATGAATGCAAGTCGAGAAGGGACACTCATTATAGAACTATCTTATGATTTAACGTCCTCTAATCAATTACTGGTCTGAAGCCGCCTTGAGGTTTCGGAACCAGAAAAATGGGTGAGGAATACGCTTACATGGAGGGTGGAATGATATCATCCCTCAGCATTTGGTCTATGATTTCCTTAAGGGCTTTCATTTTAGGTGCAGATAACCTGTATTGAGGAAATCTTACAGGGATGGAATCCGGAAACTCGGTCTTGTATTCAGTTAAAGGGAGTACGTACCTCAATTTTTGCAAAAATTTGCGAATTTCATTTTAATGTATTTTAGTATTCTTTGGTTTGTGTATAATAGAGCACCGTTTTTATTTCAGTGAAATCGCATTACAAGTGCCCATAATTTGGATATTCCAATGGCCCCTCCCATTTACAAATGCCACGCAATCTTCTGACTGTAGGCTGGGTTTACTTTTTGATAACTTTCTAGTTCTAGGAAATAAAAGTCGATTAGTGAACCACATAGACTATGTTGGAGCTTCTCATCAGTCGAAATCGTATGAAGAAAAGTTGCCCAAAGCAACGAATATCCAAAATAGCACAAACGGCATCAGTACCAAAACTTGCCCAAGATTAGACAGGAAAAGAGAACAAACTAACATGAAGTTTTCCAAGACATAATTATACCGTATGATGTACAGATAATATCTAGGATCTGAATACGTTTAATCCACCTTCACAATTTTTTACAGGTAATCTGTTTAATCCAGCTTCAAGTTATAGCAATATTAGGCTGGATTTTTCTTCAAGGTTTTTATGTTAGCTTATTATTTCGGGTTACTGAGTTGCTTGTCGTGGTTCTTGGTGCACGTATAATAAAGACAAGGAAACCTACAAACTCCATGGACTTCCAGGAGGAGTGATGCTTCTGATTAAGCCCATTTATAAGGATCTTGCCCATCCCGATTTATTGAAGAAATGTTTGCATGGGAAAACTCAAAATGTAAACGAGTATTTTAACAGTGTTATTTGGAGCCGTGTACCGGTACCTAAAAATATTTTTGTTGGATATAAAACCTTAAAATTAGGAGTACATGATGCTGCTTTATCATTTAATATGGGAAATTCAGGCAGAATTAAAGTTCTAGAACAGCTGGGGATCCAACCAGGGTGGAATTCGCTCAGTGCGTTTCAAGCTTTTGATATTCGTTGGACCAAAATGGAGGATGAAAAGCTGTTTATAGTTGAAGCCAAGATAAGTAAGTCAATGAGAGCAATGAAAAGGAGTCTGGAGGACAAGTAGAATGAGGAATATATAGCAGGGGGTTTCTAGACTACACCTCAAATAGATTTATATAAGCTAAACTTTAAAGATAATTTTCTCTGCTTTTCTTTTTTTCCTTATATAGGTACGCTCAGTCAAAAAACTATAAGAGGTAGAAATCTGAAATAATTATCAGTGATACTTCCACACCTTCTCTCTGTAAAGCTACCAGGTTATTTTTGATATGTTAATATATGAGACCAGAAAAAATTATTATTACTCAAATTTTTCATGAAAATTTTTTAAATTTGGAAAAAATTCCCAAAAATAACCATGCATCCAATCCTAAAACTAAAGACAGCACTGTAAAGAACAAAGCTCATACAATAACACTATAAAGTTTCAAATCTGTAGGACAAGGGACCTTTTACCTGAGCGTACCTAAAAATGGAGAAATTAACATTGTCAGCATAGGCAGTACGTACTCCCCTTAAGTCAGTAACACAGAGATGTTCCGAAAAAGGTCAGAAAATGGCTGACGTAATTTACGAATCCAATTAGCCCGATCCTCAGGTAGATGGCTGAAGTCTAATGGCATCTCATTCTGGGTAAGAGCGAAATCACAGAAGTTGATAGAGAATTGCATTTTAAAAGAGGTGTATGGAAATTACTCCTAAATTTGAATGTGCAGGATTTACTTTGATGATCGAGCACACTACCGGAATGTGATATGAAATCTACCCCTAATATCACAGGAAATGACATTGTTTAGCAACAAATAATCTAAACTTCCGTGCCAATTTAGAAATATGAATTTTCGCCTGAATAAATCCTAAAATTTCTAGTGGAGAAGACTTAGCCGAAACATATCTTGCAGAGTAAGAAACATATTCAGGAAGTTTACAACAAAACTTTAATTTTGAATACCATTCTGCTGAAATCATGGAGTTAACACTTCCGGAATTTAAGAGGGCAGTAACATGTTCAATGTTTGTTTCAATTTTATGGAATGGAATAAAATCTGAAGTATCAGAGGCAATCTTGAGGCACTCTTTGGGACCTTCAAAGATGGTCTTTTGTCGTCTTCCCTCTTTAGAACGTATGAGTCCAGACTTAAACTGGGCTGAGCTTTGAGATGCAGATAGTGTCGAGCAGCTTGCACCTTGTCATTTTCTATTGCTCCGGTTAGCAGAGGTGAAACCTGAAGTCGGACAAGGAGGAGTACTATTTGATTATTTAAAGTAATTAGCCAGGTGTGTGAACGGCCCGCATTTGATACATCCTTCAGAATAAGACGCTCCAATTTTTGGTCCGTTAGTTTTTAATTATTTCTTAGATGGTCGACCGAGCCACACGCATAACATTTACGGGGAGAGAAGTTTCTAAGAGGTGGTGGCTGAGAGATATTAGAAGTGTGTGATGGATCTCGAGCGACTCACAGAGTATCTGCATATTTAACTCCTTCCGCCGACACTGACATGGCCTCAAGTTCCCTAAACGTTTGCGGACGGGAATCGAAACACAAGTATGATCTATAAGATGGTGACATCCCTTCGAAGATAGTTTGTATAATTTGGTCTTCAGAACAGTGAAATGCAAAATGTATAGTAAAACCTTAATATCCTGTATAAAGTCCGCTAGGTTTTCACTAGCCTCTGGACTCGGAAGAAGTATTTATGAATTAGGGAGGACAAGGCACTTGCAGGGAAAAAGTTTGCAAACAAGTGGGCATGGAGTGTTTCAATGGAACTCCTTTCCGACATCGCCTTAACAATATTATCTAATAGAACCCCAGCAGTGTAAGGGTAAATGATCTGTGAGATTTGTGAATGTGAGAGGGCAAACACCAAGGCTTGATCCTGAATCTTAAGAATGCTATTACGTCATTATTTGAGTTAACTGAAAATCTAGAAAATCGAGTAAATGCCTAAAGGATGGGGTAAGCCGCTAACACCCGTAGATATAATCGCAGGGTAGCCGGATTTTGAGGAGGGTCAAATCTGTATTACTAATGAAAAATGGCGGATGATTTTGTGGATTGCCAACGAATTTGTTCGGGTGGGGCAGAAGGTTGTTGTTGCTCGACTGATTCCTTACTGTCTAAGGATTCGTTCGGATCCTCTGCCATATGGGGAAGCATAGTCACTCCTTCCACTCGCAGACCCAGACAACAATTGACTAACTTTATTAGACAGCTCAGATATACGTTGAGCTTAGTAGTTTGGTACAATTGAGTTTCATCACTGATTTTAAGAGACAATAGATGCCCTACTCTATTATAGAAATTAAAGAGTCTAGGCTGAAAACGTTTAAGTTTGTTACGAGAGCACTCACGTCCTTAAAATAAACTCAAAACAGAATCGAGGTCTGTATTGTTAATGGTGATCGTGGATAAAGTGTCACTAAATTCCTTCTCTCCGTACAGAAATACCAATAGGTAAATCCAAAAAATCTTTGCCTCTGTGACAACCGTGCCACTTGACTGAAACTTTCTGCCATTTAGTTCATAAACAAGTTCTTCCTTGCGCAAACACCAACGAGCCATAACCTCTCTAGGACGAGCCATGATGAAACAATTTTGCCAAAATTTAGAAAAATTGGAAAACCGAAACATTTCTAGTGTTCAGTTTTAAATTTTATGTAATTCCGTCAGAAGGGGCTTTGTCCGGGCCCATCAAACTACGCTCTGCTACCACTTGTTCCGGAAATATCGTGGATCACAGAGGTGAAGAAGGTGCTGGACTGAATGGGCGGAGAAGGAATTGACCAGAGCATAATTTAATGTGCTAAATTTTGAAATTGCATTCCTTCCTTTCCCTCTCATTCAAAATTTGGTAAGTAGAAGATCTGAATAAACAATAACAATATAATAATGAGCTCGTTAGCTCCAACAACAACGACTTAAAGTCCAAAATCAGGTACAAAAGTAGAGAGAGTTATCGTCATGATGATGTACCTAGGATGAGTATCATAGAAACAGGTACACTATTTTATAAGAGCAGGTTTGCTTCACTAAATTTCATAGCCTAGAAATCTGAGCTCCAAAATTTAATACAGTCCATCCTCTCAGAGGCATGAATTTCTTATAGCGCACAAGGTTATACAACGGCAATCTTCAAATGAGGTATTTATAGTCACTTCTGCTCAACAGTTTTTCATTTTCCTTTCCGGAAATATAAAGAGGGACAATTAGTGCCCATACTAATGACCATAATATAAAATGAAAAAGATTGATAATGATCGACCTAAAACAAAATTTTAGATTATACGTAACTTTAGTCACCCCATACTGATTTGAATGGTAGTCAACAGAGGGTAATCACTCTTGTCTCCTTACATTACATATTTCTCAGTAGGTAATAAGACAGATTCCTTAGACTGGCCGAAAATTTTACATTTAAACCACCGGGTTTAGAAATGTACACGAAATAAATGAGATTTGAAACATTCCTCTCAATCTATCTGCCGAAGCTATCACATTCTAAGGAAATTCTGCAATTATCTTGAGTTGCTGGGCCTTCCTATCGTCGATCTGCGACCCCTGCCACTTTAGTACACGCCGCACACAATAAACTGGAGCCATTACAACGGCAATACGGCCTTAAAGCGCCCAGCGTTTATAGTATCTCAAAGGGATGTTTCCAAAGCTCTTTACAGACAGGCAATTTTAATTGGTTAGAGAAAATTGGTTGATAGATACAGGTGATTGAGGGGGCAGAATTGGTGGCAATCTTGACACAAGAAAACAACAATCTTCAAAACTAAGGTTATCCACATTATTTCAAGTTCAATTTCATAGATGGCGTTATAGAAGGCACGCAGTTTAACAGGACGGTACAATTTTTATTGTTATTGTGTGTGTGTGATTACCTCAGTGGTTTAGCTGATGGCTCCCCACCTGGAAAAGCTGAGGATCGAATCCCCAGCGATAGTGGGTTGTGATTTTCATCTAAAAACTCAAACGCCATAGAGCCCTGAACCCCCGGCCTTAATGGCTTCAGCGGCCGCAGCTATATCCGAGTTAATCTGAAGAAATTACATATTGTCAGTAATGTTTAAGTCTGAATCATTTACTCAAAAGGACACTTTCTTCTCCTTCACTTCTTCTCCCCCTTCTTGTTTCCTGGCCATCTTTGTGCCCGTAACGGACACTTCCACGCTGGCACTTCTGATCCTCAGAGAGCAGGTAGGTAGGCAAAATGGAAGGAAAGATACGCGGGCAAATGTCTTAAGGTCAAGGACAGCGATGGCTAAGTGTTATCCTTAGGGAATGGGCCCAGGAACTGTTGGTTTGAGTCATTGCAGAAAGATGAGCAGAGGGAAGATGGTGATCAGGGAAGTGTTGACATGATTGGGCAGGGCAAGAGGAAAGGAAATCATAAAGTAGTGGATAGGAGCAAGGAAAGGGAGGAAGAAGTGACCGGGAGAGGAGGGGATCTAAATTTTGCGAGGTTGAGGCTCTAGTCAGGCACGTGGAAGAAAGGGAAGAAGAGTAGAGTTTTAAGGCACATGTTGAGGAAAATGGAATTGCGGGAGGGGTAAAAAGACGGTGGTAGTTTTTAACCTAAGGCAAACAGGAGGATTGTGGGATCTGGTTGCTGCAGAGCGGAAAAATGTTGAGGAAGCGGAGACATTTATCATTGGGATATTGTGCAGGAGGGATAATGAATGGAGTATGAATGGGGATATATATGAGACTGTGGAGAGGGTACGCGGGGAATGGGACGAGAAGTTTGGAGATCCTAATGGGTAGGAATGAGATGGGGGATTTTCGCTGAGATGGCCGTCACTTGAATAGGAATGGAAGACCTACGTATAAATTAGTAGGGTTTGTTCAGGAGAGATATAGGGGTGTGCAATTAGGGAAACCGGTGGACCAGGTAGCGGTGATCAGAGGCGGATCCAGGATTCCATGAAGGGGAGCGGAACATATCTTTGAAATATATACATCAGACAAAAATGAATTTACATTGTGCAGTAAAGCGCACTAACATTTACAATTGCATACATGTTCATGAATATTAAAATATTTAAGCTTATGATTGTTGTAAGACTATCAACATTCCACTCAGGATTTACTGTTAAGTATGTTCATAGATGAATAATACCAAGGAAAACGCTTCCAACAATTAGCGAGTTATTATTATATTATATAATTGGATTACTGTAAACAAGGAGGGTGTACTAAGCATACAAAATCATGCAAGGCACCACTAGCAACCATATATTGCCATGTTTGGGTCATGTGTGCATTTTATTCTGAATTAATTACAATAATAATGATGGTGATGATAATAACAATTCCAGGCTTTTCCGTGATCCGGAGAGGGAAGCAAACGTGAGGGCTAAATGGCTGGAAAAGTCAGGAACCAAAGTTTAAAATTTGATAAAGTATGTTTACCGTTTTTTCTTTTCTTTACTGATGAAAAATATGTCGAGAAAACAACGAGAAGAGCAGTGATAGAGATTTAACAAGAGATAACAAACGGACAAGTTTAGAAGCTTAGTTAATTCGCATCCAAGGGAAAAAGGAATCCCATTTCACACAAGACTTTCATTCGACCTTCATTCTTTGGCATAAATTGTGAGATAGTAGGCATTAAAAATAAAACCCCCAACAGAGGGAATATAGAAACTTACTTTGTTCAAAAAGGAAGACGCAGAGGTTTCTAGAACAATGTTACCAACAGGGGAATCGAACACTCAGATTCAAAGTCATATATCAGATGAGTCCCGTACCCTGATCCACAATTCACAGTTCATATTTTACAGTGTCGTAATGGGCCCCGAATTCACATGAGGTTAATGATTTCACGTCAGAACACTTCTAGTTACATTTAGCAGATTTCTTCTCATAAATGCTGGGGAACCGGAAAATCAGCAGCCACACGGCCAAAAAGAGCTGAGAACCAAAATGAAATGGAGGCACTCCTAGTACAAGGCCCGGTCACACTAAGAAAAGGAAATTACGAGTCCGAAAAGAAGGGAAGAACATTTAGGATTTGAAAACTCAGTCACCGGACAATGAACTGGATAAGGAAAACGAGGTCACGCACTCTTGCGTCCCTTGTAGGAGTTTTTCATTAAGTCCGTAGAAATCTTACATTTTAAGTTCCAACACGTAAGGGAGAAACCATACATTTAAATTTGAGAAAACGCAGATCGACCTGGCGTTTACATGCTGAAGGGGAACGCTAGAATCTCCCTTTTGCCATAAGTAGATAAATTTCACATAACGTAGTTAGGTGATTGTTCTGCTTTACCTTATGTCAGTTTTACGCGTTAGGCTCCCGAGGAGATCTCCTCAGTTAACGTAGCACTCTGAAATTTCCGGA
Source organism: Anabrus simplex (assembly GCF_040414725.1). Classification (NCBI taxonomy): domain Eukaryota; kingdom Metazoa; phylum Arthropoda; class Insecta; order Orthoptera; family Tettigoniidae; genus Anabrus; species Anabrus simplex. The sequence continues at coordinate 23,333,443 of NC_090279.1, read as the reverse complement.
TGAAGATTGACACTTTGAGATTCAAACTCACAGCTATATAAAGGGGCTAGAAAATGACGTAGTTAAACAGTCTGGTTGGTGAACATGACGTCACAAGGCAGATAGCAGATTAGTTGATAAACTCAACAACATCTTAGGGTGATCATGTTTATTACCGTTCAATCCACTAGGTGGCAATTAGAAACAAGAGTGGTGACATCTTGTGAAGATACACTAAACTTTGTAAATATGCAGGGTTCAAACCGTTGCCTACGCTATAATACAAGGCCTGGAAAAGAGCCCGTAAAACGCTATAGAAATGGTCACACTGCAGTTCATTGGCGGGCCGCTAGGATCGCTACCTTGCCCCCTGTTTACCAGGTTCGCGCCTTTAAACAGTTGGTTATGAATGTGTGTACTCTTGTGATAATAAGCACTCGCAGGTTCAATCATGGTTTATTGCTGTGTTCCTTATTGTCATTCACGACAAATTAAATGTAGTGGAATTTCATTTCACAAGTTTCCAGTGAATAGTGCTTTAAAAGAACGGTGGCTTGTTGCTATATCCCGCGGAGGAGACAAACCGAGACCTCTCTGGGTTTCTATAGAAAAATCGAGGGTGTGCAGTAAACACTTCAGAGAAGAAGACTTTAGTATAAGTACATCTAAAAAAAATCTCCTGCCTAATAAAGTCCCTTCAGTTTTTACAGAGTTCCCCAAACACAAACAAGTCACTTTAAAATGTAGGAAAGCTCCTAAGAAAAGACAGCTTGAAAAAACGGACAGTGAAAATGAGTATATAAGAAATAAGAGAAAATGTGTGGAACAATCGGATTCTCCTGTGCCTGATAATACTGGAGAATCTCACCTGATAAATGTAGGCCCCACAACAGTAGGTACACAGTTTTCTCCCGAATCAACAGTACCAAAATACATTACCAGGAAATTAAGGAAGGAGATCAGAAGAAATAGAAAGCACGTGACAATTTTTAAAAAGTTCCGCGTAAAAATTCGTGACTTGGAAGCAGAACTTAGTAAGGTAAAGAAGGATCCCGGAAATCTTGCAAGTCGAGTTTCTAAAATTCAGAAGGAAGCTGAGGGAGGTAATATGAAAGCAAACTTTGAACAACTTCAGAGCTTTGGAAAAAAGAAATGTAAATACCAGGAGACTACAGTTAAAATTTGTGTGCTATCATCTTCAAGGTCGCCAACTGGTTATCGGCTCCTCAGAACACTCGATATTTTGCATCTTCCTCATCCAAGAAAGTTGAAAACGTATGTTGGATACTCAAAAGGGGAAACGGGCATAACTTCGCTAACTAAAGCCCGATTACTGGCAGAAAAACTGTCGTTAGTGAACGATAACGAAAAGGTTGGTTCCCTTATAATAGATGAAATGTTCATAAAGCCGAAACTTAGGTATGACAGGAAATTAGATATGTTTATTGGACTGAATGACATTGACAGTGACGCTCTTGGAATCGAAGATAGGTTGACCAATAAACTACTCTGCATTTTGTTCAAGGGACTCACTGCATATTACAGAATACCGGTGTCTTTCTATTTCACTTCATCCGTTACGGGCTCACAACTTGCAAAATTAACCTTGGATGCGTTAAATGCTGTTGACGAGTGTGGTTTCAGAGTGATCAGAATTGTGGCCGACAATTCTCAGGTAAATGTTTCGATGTTCGAAACATTATGCGAAGGAAGCATTACGCATGAGATAACACACCCAGCTGATGAAACTAGGCCTCTGTTCCTAAGTTTCGATCCCAGTCACGTCATAAAAAACCTGCGATCCCAACATTTGTCACGAGACTTTTTTTTGTAAACAATGCTATCGTGACCGGCGATCATTTGAGAGGTCTTTTCAAACTCCAGAAATCTTCAATTATGAAGCCGGTGAGGAAACTAACCAGAAAAGTAGTTTACCCTACAAATTTGGAGAAAATGAATGTAGCAAGAGCCAAAATTGTATTTTCCCCTGAAACAATCGCTGGTTTGAAGAGTATGGAGGTGGTTTGTCCCGAGAGCATTAAAGACAGGAACAGTTTGAAAGAAACTATTTCTTTCATGGAACATTTTATGAAGTGGTTCGATGCCCATGATGTCTGCAACACCTCGTACGGGACATATTCCAGGAATGAGAACAGTTGGTTAATAAATGATTTCCTGTCATATATCAAGAACATTCAAATGCATCCAGAGAAAGAGAAAATATTCACGTATCAGGCGTTGGTCTTGACTACCCAATCCATTGTGGTCTGCGTAAAATACCTCACAAGTATAAATTTTCATTATGTCTTGACGAGGAATCTAACAAGCGATGATATCGAGCTTTTCTTTAGCCACCTACGACGCAAAGCGGGATACAATGACACAATGGATGCAAGGTCATGCCTTAACGCAATCGAAACAATGCTCCATACAGGAATTATTGCGGCATCAAAACATGGCAATGTTGAGCTGAAGGATAAAATAAGATACGCAATGTACGAACCAGTTTACTACAACCAAGAATGTGCCAGATGGATGAAAGATATGGAAGGAATGAAAGTCGCGATGATGTGCAAATTCGGCATCTTCCTGAAACACGTAATGTCTATCATTACAAAACATTTGCAAGGTAAATTACATAAGATCTGTGTGAACAATACTTTTTTATTTAAGTGTTCGCTAGTACATAATTATGATTAATTTGTTTCAGATTCAACAGCTACAATACCCGGTATTTCTCTAGCTATGGTAGCAGGATACTTAGTGCGTGTGGCAGAAGAACAGACTGTGAAGGCTGTTTAGAACATATCACTTCTCCAGCTAGTGAAAGTCCAACATTGTGTCTTATTCGCTTTCAAGATCGAGGAGCCCTCAGATACCCGAAATTATCGTTTGTGGCTCTTCTCCAGCGCATGACCGAATTTGTTATCTCTGCTGTGCAGTATTTACCCCGACGACAGTTACTAAAAATTTGTACATTTTTTCTGAAAGCCGCGTTCATCAGTGAAATTAAGTGTAGAGAGTGTAAAGACGACAAACTACCTCTTTTTCTACTCCAAAATTTCTGAGAACTCTATTAGACAACATTGCTTCGAGCCACTCAAGTAGAAGTGAGAAAGTTTTGAAACTCGATACGAAGCCCCTGAGTAGGAAAGTTTTAAAAATGTAGACACCTACAACATTCAGCTCTCTTTATTTGGGATATAATTTACTTATAGACATACACGGCCATGCGAACACAAGGGGGCGACAGCGCGATACTAGTGGCTGAATGGTGAATTAAGATGGCACCCGTTTTCATTAGTGCATTTCAAGGCCTTGTATTATAGCGTAGGCAACGGTTCAAACAGACTGCGTTAAACTTCCGACAGCTGATGAGCGGCAATTCAAACTCAGGAAAGTGTCGCACTACTGGCACAATAATAATAGTAAAACATTGGTATTCATGCATGACACCTGACCAACTTTATTAATTATTCTGCTCATCACTGACTAACCGCTTAGTGGTAATTGGAAAGTTATTTATTAGTGAACTTAGCCCCTGTTTAATACTTGTTTCCCTGCGATAATCTCAACATTATTTGAGACGGTTGAAATGTAAGCTATTTCATCTCGAATGCTACGATGCCTTGTCGGTATTCCATCATCTGCAGATCCTTTGTCTTTTTCAACAGTAATCATGCCTGCGCCACTTGAAGAAGCCTTATCTTCAGAATTTTGACATATTTTATCTTCTGATTCATGTTTTGGTTTTTTAAAATACTATTAAATTGAAACACTAAAAAAATTACGTTTGCTGCTGATCGGAAATAAATTAGTAAACCTTCAGCTAATATTCCAAATATTACTTGTGAGATAAAGTTACTGTGAGTGTTGTAACTTGCTGTGGAGCACTGTCGCCTGTCGTTGCCTATTGTTGACAACAGCTAGGACAGGTCCAGCAGTTACAATTCAAAGGATGTTTGCTCATCCCTAGCGAACTTTGGTGTCAGTCGTATTTAACGTTAGCATTGCGTCACATCAGTAGTAGGGTGTTGTACGTTCTAAAACAATGGGTGTTGAGTCAGAATGTACCCACGACGTTTTTGGCTCCTACTAGTACGGGTAGGGGGTAATGACCCGAGGTCATTGACCCCTACTTGAGTACTAGGACTATGGTTTTTTCAAGGATTTTGCGTACGAGGGCAAGCCTAAACTCACAGCCGCCATCCTGGAGAGGACTAACCTCACAGGGCCATCCTTTACGGCCAGACGCTCTTCCGTCCTCACAGTCGCCTTCCTGGAGTGGTATAACTTCAGAGGGCCTAGTTTTACGGTCAGACGGCCTTCCCTCCTCCTTATCTGGCCTAGTTGTAGGGCTAGATTCCCTTCCCCCTTACAGATGCCATTTTGATCACAAGTCCCAGTTTTATGGATAGATGCCCTTCCCTCCTTCTAGAGAGAAAGCCTAACCTCACAGTCGCCATTCTGGAGGATCATGGCCCAGTTTTACACTCAGATGCCCTTCCCTCCTCATCTGCAATAGTTTTAGGGGTAGATTCCCTTCTCCTTACAAAGGTCATTTTGCTCACAGGGCCCAGTTTTACGGACAGATGCCTTTCCCTCCTCCTAGAGAGCAAGCCTAACCTCACAGTCTCGTTTTTGGGGACAGGGCCCAGTATTACAGCCAGATGCCCTTCCCTCCTCATCGGACATAGTTTTAGGGCAAGATGCCCTTCCTACCTCAGTATTTGCGTACGAGAGCAAGCCTAACGTTATTCTGGAGGGACAGGGTCCAGTATTAATGTCAGATGCACTTCCCCCTCACAGACGCGATTTTGAGGGGCCTATCCGGCCTCCTCATCTGTCGTAGTTTTACTGCTAGATGCCTTTCCCTCCTTACAGACGCCATTTTGCTTACAGGACCCAGTTATTAGGTCAGATGCCCTTCCCCCTCACAGACGGCACTTTGGAGGGCCTGAACTCACTACTCCTCCTGATCTGGCCAAGTTATACGGTTAGATACCCTTCTCTCCTCCCCTGACTTCAGGGAGCGTTGTCACCAAGCAAATCACTAAGCCTTTTGTCATTTTCGATGTTATATAAAAAGTTTCATGAAAGTCATCATTGTCTATAGAACGAATTAATGATCATTCTAGTGCTGCATTGAGCTTAAGTGCGGAATGCTTAGATAGCAAAGAAGATACTTTACCATTAAACACATCATAGCATGATATTGAAAACGAATTTGGATCTAAAATATTCATTGAATTTTTTGTATTACCACTTGTTGTACGTCATGAAGAACATGTAGTAATAGTTTCCCAATCAGAAGCCGTGGCCAAAAACCTTTGTTATACCATAAAATTTTAAAATATGTAATATTGTAATTAATAATCAAATCATGCTATGATGGGATGTAATTTGCGTGTTATATTAAACAATTACATATCGTTAAAACTAACAATGCTTGTATTGTTTTCTATACACGTCATTGAAATTGTTCGTTGGTTCATATTTTAAAGATCTGAATCGAATAATGCATTAAATCTATTTCGTAAAATCACTTTAAAATCCTGATATGTACATAAAATTCTCTCTCCAATTCTTGTAGATATTCTTTGAATTTAAATAACACTTAAAGCTTGTTCAACAGGAAGTTCGGAAAGTCTGCACGTTGGTTTTCCTGCGAAACGACCGAGGTTGTTAATTGCCCCCATTCTGTAAGAACATTTACAATTTGTACCGCGAGGTACACCCGCCCCATTCATTCAAATGAAGCGCCTTGAAGAATGCCATCTTCAGTATAAACTTGCAACATCTGGCGCAAAATGTTCGGACTTTGTTCTACAGATGTCTCTACTAAGAAAAACTTATGAAATTCCCTCTAGTGTGAAGAGGAACGATTAAGACTACAAAGTAATTTGTTATTTTAAGGTTTCCTAAACTGAGTTGATTTGTCTTTTTTTATATCAGAGTTTTCAACACTTTGATCTCTTTCCGCCAACTTCAAAATTGACCAATATGAAATTTTTAATGTGTATTTTTCCACCAATAATGTCCATCTTCTACTTCATTATCCGATAAAAATGGGGTATGTGTCAAGCCGTAGCCCAGATCAATCTGAAACCTTCCTCTCGTGTATAAAAGCTGGTACTTTTCTAGCCACCTTGTCTTATTGATCGTCCGCCTTACTGACTGTGAGCTAATAGAGGAAGCGGGGACGTCTCGCCTTTCAGCGAGATTTACTGCAGATTAAGTTATTGGCAGCTAATTAATATCTATGTGATAGCCTCTTAAATCTAGCTCGAGTGGAACGTTACCTATCTTTATTAATGTAACCTTAAATTTCCTATCTCCTAAAATGTAAATTTCTACTGTAAATTTCAAACAGCCTGGAAGCACTTAGCTAAAATTCGGGAACAGAGAGTGTGACACCCTCTCGATTTCCCTATCAAGATGACTTCGAGGTGAATGATTTTGTAACCCTTTCCAGCCTGTAACTTGATTTTTCTCCATCTAGTCACCTCAGTAGAATAGGATTAGCCTCTGTAACGTCGGTCAATGAGCCCAACTAGGGTTTTAAATTTCTAAGTGTAAGTTTCAAGGAGTGGAAGAGTCCGCCTACGCATCATTCGGCCAGTTACGTGAACCTGTGTTTTTTCCACAAAGGCTCGGTAGAGTGAATATTCGATACTCCTGTAAAATTCTATCATTTTTGTTAAGTCGTTGTTGTTGATTGTTTAAGACAGTGAATACGGTTTGAATTGTAAAATTTACGTTGTGCCTCGAGAGGCCTGGAAAGTGTTAATTTTATTGAGCAAAGGTGCTCTGGTTGTAAATGTAAAAGTTGAAGTTTGCCTTGAGAAGACAGTAAGGGTATAAGGTTCGGAGCGCAGCCTCCTCGGTATATTCATAGAGCATACGTGCTCTTTCTATTCTTGTAGAGGTGTTAGTGTAAATATTGAATGGTGCCTTTTGGAAGGCGGTAACGTTGTCGAGCAAAAGGTGCTCTCGGAAGATTGTACGTTGTGAGTACTCTGTAAATGAAATTGGGAGACCTGTCATAGGAAATGTACATTTTTTCATCATTTATTTCTGTTACGGGGAGACCGTGGTGGATAGAGGGGAAGGAAGGTGCGCGCATGAATTGGTCTGTCTATGACAATCAAAAGGTTAATTAAAAGCTTTAAAATTAGAGTTATATTAATTTTTTGGCTGTTTTTACGCTAAGTTTTAACAAAACAAGTCGCTCAGCAACAGAACAAGATTTCAGGTACAGAAATAGCTCGTTAGCTTAGGTACAAGATAGGAGAAATCAGAAAATCAACCAAAATTGCTAATTAACAATACGAGCTTAAAGCTCCCAATTTTACAAATGTTACTTGAGCACTATTGCTCCATCCACTCAGTGGTCAAGGAGACAGGTCTCCCAATTTCACTCAAAACAATCTAAGGAAGTATGATTTAAATGGAGGAGGGAAAATATGTAGCTGGTCTCATACTGAAGAATTTTATAATAAATATTCAACCATTGTTCCCAGACTAGGCCCAGCATTAATAAAACAATGTATTTCACTTCCCCCTTTTAACCAATGAGAGGGTGTTTAGCTGTTCGGACTGTGAGTCATTCTGTTGCTAGTGGCATAAAGGTGCATGTTCATGTTCAATTTAATTCACTACCATCCTCTGAAACTATTTGAGCTGATTTGATTGAAAAATGTGACATAATATTTGACATCTTGAATTCCTCAAAATGTAGTATGACAAACCCTAAGCAGTATAGAAAATACCTTTGCAGTAATTCTAATCATTTAGAAATATTGATAGAATTGAAAATATCTAAGGCAGATCATTGTGTTAAACAGAGGTGCTAATAGTAAACTCAACCAATGTGTATTCAATATTTGGTAGATAATATCACTGCTCTTAAGATTTTGCGGTCAGAATTGATGGAGCAATGGATTTTCAATTTCTCTTCACTAGAAAACTGATACAAGATTGTCTGGAAAATTCATTGGCCTTTGTCAGAGTTAAAGAGGGCAATAACACAGCTCCAGATGCACCTAACATTCACAGTGCAATAAGAACTGTTAGACAAATAACTTACTATCCCTATCACAAGAGAGCAATTGTGAGGCTGATGCTGCAGTATTCCTAAACAAATAAAGTTATTTGAAAATGAGTTACGCTGTGAATGAAAGATTAAATATTAATGATAAGAGACCTAATTTTAATGAAAAAATGAGATCATCGACTCTAATGTGCAAACTACACAGGCAAATGCAGACAATTATGTTATTGGTTGGGCAATAACAAGACTGCCACACAATGAGTGTAAAAATGTTTCGATGTCCCTTGACCTTAATTCCCATGACCCTGAAAACTTCCTCTTACTAGTGAAGAAATATGAATCAAGAAACATGATTCTCCCCAATGATTGTTCTCACATATTGTGTTCTAAAATGTACAGTCTTTTTTTAGAATAATCTAAATTAATTCATATATGAAAGCACTCAAGATGTAAATAACAAGTTAGCGAAAACCTTAATGAATGAATATGTTAGTGTAGAAGGTGTGTGTGACAGTTGTTATTCCTCGTTGGCCCATAAATACTTTGCAGTCCTCAATAAAGCTTTTGTAAATAAAACAAATGGTTTCTACACATCTCAGCAGAAAAATAAAATGCCAAATTACAGAAAGTAACACATATGTAATTTCATGTTCAAGTGCACTCAGATGTACATAATATAGTATATATAATTGTGGTATGTGCATGGTTGTCAGTACATATAGTTGCCTGGCCTGTAGTTGTATGCAAATTGTTACAGAAATTAGTCATGACTAAACTTCAATTTGGGGAAAATAGCATGTGTACAGTAGGAAAATATACTTTTGAATGTATATGACATATGTGAAAATTGTGGACAGTTGGCTATCTCTTGAAAAATCCAGAATTTTTGGTCTAGTTGTAGCCCTAAAATTGATGTTACTTTTCATGCCTTATTTCGTGACTAGTAAAATGTTATAACCGCAGATCAAACATTTTGTACTTGAAAAGCTGTTCCATAATTCGTCTAAAACTTACAACCAATACATTTTCGTGTACAGGTGAAATTTCGAGACGTCTGCTTCAGGTATTATGTCATAGCAGCCACAAGGAGCAGTCCACAGCGAGCCGCTAGATAGTGGTAGTGGCTGCACTTTGGAGAGTGTTTCTGCTATTATCTTTATAACCTACTTGGTATGGCCATGTAATGCGTACAGAGCGCACTTCACATCGCACCATCTGAAAACAGGCCGCGTGGTCGGTCCTAGAAACACCTTCAAGAAGACATGTGGGATATTCTTCTTGTTTCAAATGATGCTCTTATAGAACCAAGTGAAGATTCGCTTGAAAAAAAAACAGCAGACCCTGCTCCATTGCGGGACAAGCGCTAACAGGTATTACTTGCCTATGAAGTGTTCTGTAACAATCAGGATGTAACAACACAGTAAACTGTACTCTGGTCCGACATCAGTACCGTTAACACGTAGTAATACGAGCTTGTGTCATGAGCACGAATATCTTACTTATAGAGTAGGCAAGTAATTGAATTACTTGTAACGACTACTGTCTTAGTAACATTTACTCTAAGTTACTTCTGAAAATAAAATTGTAATCGATACATTGTAGTAATCGATCTACATCGCATCGGGAGCTTGGTAACTTTGGAGCCTCATCACTGGTTCATTAAGTCACAATTTGTTCAGATTTAGTTAATCGTGAGACGGTGGTGGTGATTATTGTTCTAAGACGAAGTACAACTGGATAACCATCCTCTATTAACACTAATCAGAGGGAAAATGGAGGATAAGTGAAGGTATCGGCAAGAGAGAGGGAGAACGCTCAAACCGTGGAGGAGCCTTATACCAGACTCACCTAGCGGAACCGTGGTCACCAAACGACACTCCCCAGTTGACAGTCCTTGGTCCCCCTTAAAGTCACCTCATACAGCCCCCACGTCGTGGAGAATGGAGCTGGAATAAACACGTGACAGTGAACGGGTTAAGGCACTTCCACTCCCCTATTTGAATAAGTTACCCTGAAAACTCGTAAGTGACACTCTAATTTCTCTCGGGAACTATCATTTTGAATTCTCTGTTTAGTCTAACGCAGTGCTGATAGCCACTGAATGTCCTTGTACTAAAAGGTACAAAATAGACAAATGAACTACCTTCTGGCATACCCATGTAAAAAACTCAGTGGTTCTCTGAAGACTCGGGTTCTACGATTATTGTAGCTTTACTGATTACATTCAGAAATTAATTTCTGCTCGGGTAACTAATTGAGCTCGATCACTTTTATTTTGCACTTTTCCCACCATAGCTTAGTTACAGCATAACTAATATGTTTCCACAGAGCTAGTGACCACATAACTGTCGGGAGAAAGTGGGATCAAACCCCACCTCAGCAAATCTGAATATTGATTTATGTGGTTTCCTAATTCCACACCAGGCAAACTAAGGCCAGTGTAACTTACTTCCCTGTCTCATTGTCACCGTAAGACCTGTGCACGTCGGTTTGAGAAAATGCTGGGGGAACATCTAATAGTGAACCTGCCATCTGGTGACTGCCCTAAATGCAGATCAGTGGCGACTGACTGAAGGTTGCATCCTCCTTTTCCAATACCACGGTTATTCATAAACGCATCAAGGAATCAAATGCGGCATTTCTTGAGGGAAGATTCGCAAAGGATTTGTTGGAAGTAAGAGCTAAAATGTTTAGATTGAAATGCATAATATTGCATAGTGCAACTAGTGACCCACTCAAGCTTCCTATGGGATCAATTGTTTCTTTGTAGCGACAGGCCTCTTATGTCATTGGGCGTTCTCCCCTGTGCATAGCTCAGTATGACAGCCGTCAGCTCCCTCCTTTCAACCTGTGTTATGTTCAAACCCATTCTGCCATTTCAATGAAACTACGGCAGCATAACATTTAGCTTGGGTTCGATTCCATTTAAGTGGTTAAAAAGTTATATTTGGCTCAATTGAGGGGTGCACCTCAAATTAGCTGCACTAATTTAGGGTGAGGACGCGAGTTTACTGAGCCAACAGCTTTTCAAACCAAATATTCAATGCAAAATATATTTTTATTGTCATAAGTTAATTGAGATCATTCATTATTATTTTGATAAATACTATGTAATTAATATCAAAATATGGTTTCTAATTTCAAGCCTGATTTTAAACCCTTGTAAAATCGTATTTCAAGCACTGGGATAAGTGGATCATTAGTCTGCCTTATTCACCGCTGACACAGTCACTTGCATCGATTCTCACTTTCACCCCTGTTTAAAAAGTAATTCAGATACTTCTGCAGGGATCAATGCAGGAACTACTGAAAGCGTAAATGTAGTGGTGAAGAAGGAAAACATGAACATTTTAAGATGACTGATGTGATTGTCATTTGTGTGATGGGAAAATTACGTACATTACTTCAAGTTTCCCATCTGTGCCACATCTGAAGGCCACCTACCTAAGTGAGATCAAGCTACATATTTCATTGCCAGCGTCTTCAACGCTAACGTTCCTCTAGGTCACTTACCTGGATGATCTATGGTGCTGACTATCCACACTGTCCTCAGCCTGTAGAACGGCTTCAACCACTTAATTCGACGATACTGTTTATTACTTACTCAACTCCCAATTAGAGAGCGGCATATGGTCTGCACCCCTCGGGAACAAAAGAGGCAGAGAGCTGCTAATTTAATCACAAGGAAGATGGGTCTGGGGTCAACACTAACTCATATTTAACAGTTTTATTACCTTGAAACAATTTATTTACATTGGTACAAGCCTTAGCATAGAATACCATTCGCTTCCAGGCAACGACACAACACAGAGTTCTTTGTTACCGGAATAATCCCTCACTGTTGTAGCACTGAACCTCCTGAGAGGAGGAAGGGCTCCTCCTCACCTCCAAGGCGCAGGTAAGGATCGTACTACGGATAGAGAGAGACACACTAGATTACTGTTGTGTGTCCAAGTAACTTACTTATTCAATGAGCACTGCTCTAGGAAGCGTACCACCTCATGGTGCCTTCCCCCTCCTTTTGGCAAGGGTCAGAGCTGTGCAACTATTAGTCTTTGCATTGAAACTAGTGGGGTCTTGTGTGGTGAGGAATCCCACTATATCTAGGTGACCCCACTGAGCAGCTTGTACAAGAGTAGTGCCCAGCAACTCCATAGTAACACCTCCCTCCTCCACCAGGTACATCACCACCTCCACGTGGCCATGTATGGCTGACAAGGAAAGTGCAGGCACTCCTTGTCTGTGGGTACCAATGTTCACACCAATGGCACTCCTTCCAAAGGACAGTCCTCTCGACCTCGATTTTCTCCTTTCCTACCAGAGCCTCCACAGCATGCAGCTGTCCCCTTCTTCAGCATGGTTCAAATCGGTACGTTTCCAGTCCACACAGGGATTTCTTGCAAGAAGGAAGTTCACCACATTGATATATCCCTGATCAGCGGACCAATGTAGAATTTGCTGAAGGATTTCGTGACCTGGTTCGTACTTGACGAGCAGTTCCCGCCACCGTGGACCTTCCTCTCTTTTCCGCCAATCCTCTCTCTCTGGAGAGGAGGTTTGTCTCTCATCTCGCAAGTCAGCTCTCTCTTCTCAACAACCTTCTCTCTGTCCTTACATGCTCTTTTCTTTTCCTCCTCTCTCTTCTTACATGCTCTCCCCAACTCCTCTCTCCTTACGTGCTTTCTCCACATCCTTTGCTTTCTTCTCAAATGCCTCCTCCCTCTGTTCTATCACCATCTCCTTCTTTTTCAGCACATCTTCCCATGAACTCGTGCTGTTCTCTGTCTCCCTAGGGGTTCTCACCAATTCTTCCACCACTCTCGTGTCATCTTACAGCTGCAATTCCCTAATCTCCACATGTTCCGCCAGTGACCCATGGAGTGCCGCACACAGTCGCACCGAGTCTGGAACACACAATAACACCACAAATTAACAGATAATCCTCCTTAGAGCCGGTTTACATGGGATCATGTTAATGAAACTGGCCACCATGAGAATTACCTGAAAGGAAATTGATTCAGTTACGAAGTGCTGCAGATATGGCAAACCTATTACAATGTTCTAGAAACCTACTTCGTCAGCTGAGTGGCACTGTAGTCAGGTTGCCAACAAAGAAAGGAAGAAAGAATAAATTGCACGCTAAAAGGTTGATTTAAGCACTGAATTTATTTGCAATGTAGAACCCTCACCTGTCATTTTGAATGCCACACGTTTTATATTAAACCACCTGTATTTCTCAATGTTCACGGTTGAATTTTTACTTCTAGGATTGTCACGGCCTGTAAATTATCTATGATGTGAATTTTTGGAGATTTCTTTGCTGTGAGAGAATTTTATATTCTTCACTTTCTAATTTTAGTTTTAAAGTTAATATACCGGTATATTTAATTAAAAATTATATTATTCTGTCTTAGGTTTCTTGGCAGCTCATGTTGTCTACGGAATAGTTCATTCTTTCAAAATAATAGCAACCCTCGATTACCTATTCAAAGAAATGTAAACAACTATAATTAATGCCAGACTCAGCTTGAGGTACTCTAGCCGCTAATACCACGGTCGGAAGCTAAGAGCTCATAACACCCCTTTTTTGTCGTTTCTTAAAGCAGTATTCCATCACCCTCCTGCCTATGTTACATCACTCCACCGAGAGTCGCAAGTTAGGAAGTGCATCCGGTTAGAAGGATAGAACCTCGAATTGGGGTAATACGTGAAAAAAGCCCTAGCACAGCCTCCGCCGGGTTAGTGTCATAAGAGTCCATGTATGCGCGTGCTTATACTTACTTGTGTTAGGCCACTCACTTTTATCTATCCTATCCGACCTTCCTCGGTTAACTCTTGTTCTTTTCCGGCCCCCACGCTATTACGTTTACGAGGGCTAAGGAGTCTTTAATTTCCACGCCTTTCGTAGCTCTTGTCTTTCTTTGGCTGATACCTTGCGCGGTCGTTCCACTCCCCAAGACCTTATGTCGCTTTTCAGCGTTAAGCTTCAATGAATAATGCACATTGTGTATTAAGACTTACACCATCTCCCTGCTACCGTGTCAAGTCCTAGGAGGTTAACGTGTGGTCAACGCGACGTTAGGCCTGCAGGAGCATCGAATGTGTAGTGTAGGTAGGGATTTCATTCCATATTCGGGAATTCTGATAATACGCGAAATCCTGCAGAGCTAAATTCCGGCACTACATTATTTTTACTTATTATAGTGGGTATTCAGTACAAAGATAGTTTAGGTCTTCCTGCGTGATTGTACCTGGGTAAGTTGCGAACTTGCAAAAAAAATGAACTTTGTATTCCATGTGTCAAAAAATACATCCAAACTAGTCAAATTGCACGAGCAGTTATTTTTTTGCTGATGTGTGCATCCTATGTTCACCGTTTCTAGAATTTCTAAGATGCTTCCCAATATTACGCCGCGTATGAATAAAACATTTGTATTACACCATATTCCAAGTCCTATGTGTAGCCATCAGCTTCCACAAATCTCAGCATCAAAGTCGAATCTCGAACTTGAAACTGTAACGCCCTTGTAAAGTTAAGCCTGGCGTCAAACGCATGGGTTAACCTAGCACTTTTGACCATAATCACGTCAGCAATTAGATCTTGAGATGTTAACGCGTGGGTGAGGCGGGCTGATGTACTGGTCATCCTCCTCAGTTGTATCCCCCGACCCCCAGAGTATGTAGCTCCAGGACACTGCCCTTGAGGCGTTAGAGGTAGGATCCCTCGGTAAGTCCAATGGAAAAACCGACCCTGGAGGGTAAACAGAATAAGAAGAAGAAGTAATTAAGGAATTGCCTCTATAAGGCTCTGTGTATGCCTATTTACCCCTGTGTCCTAGCAGAGCTCTCCCCTGAGTTAGCCCTCCCTATTAGTCACCCTTACGACTGGCAGTACACCACTGATGCAATTCTACCACTCCACCTCACCTCATAAAAATGAGGATCTGTGTGGAGTGACGTCATCATAGAAGCAAGAGCTGTAGTGACGTCACCGCGAACAAGCTTTGACCTGTAGCTGAAGACTCCAAGTTCTCTCAAGTCAGGTGTCTTGGGTCATAACACACTGTCGCATTCCTTTACAACGCCAGATAGGAAAAAATACAACTTAGCTCGCAAAGTCATTCTTTTTTTTTTTCTGCTGACATGTACACGTCTCCACATTTACTGTAGTCAGTACATCTTCATCGTACACATATTTCAATCAGGGTGAGGATATTTGAAATGCACTTAAGCTCTTTCAGTTTTTGAGTTTATGTCAACTCCACGTTCGAATCCTTAGGAGTGGCATTTACTCTGCTCACCTAGGGCTTAAGTGCCCCCTACAAGAGTTAGCCAAGGAGGTTAGATAGACGACAGCTTAGCACACAACATGCCTAGACTCAGATAGAGACCCCCGGGATTTCGCTAATGCAGACACAACAACAGCACAGGTTGCTCGGCTCTTACCTAAGGCAAGGGTGCCCCTGGAGGAGCTTTACTCTTATAGAACCCCAACATATCAGAATAAAGTGTCCTACAAGAGTTGGCCCAGGAGGTTAGATAGACAACAGCTTAGCACACAACATGTCTAGACTCAAATAAATACTCCTAGTTCACCAATGCAGACACAACAACAGCACAGGTTGCTCGGTTCTTACTAAAGGCAAGGCTGCCCCTGGAGTAGCTTTACTCTTTTATAACCCCACCACATCAGAATAAAGTGTCCTACAAGCGTTGGCCAAGGGGGGTTAGATAGACAACAACTTAAAATACATCATGCCTAGACTCAGCTAAAGCCCCCAGTTTGCTAACCCATGCTCTCTCAAGTCAGGCACCTCTTTTAGTAGCCTCTTTCGACAGTATTCCATAAGATAACGGCATCGTATTGTCTGAAGGTGTCAGAGGACGTAACGCGTGTCTAGTATCATAATCTCCAGAAATCCCTTCTACAGCTGTAGTATTGTATCCAAGGGACGAGCTAAACCTTGGTATAAAAACTCCTACTTTCAGCTGGAAATATATCACAGGCAATGTGCTTCAATGTGGTAGCAAACACTTGTACTGAATTGTGGATTTGTGACAATTAGGCCTATATTCTACAGAGTGCTTGCGGTTACCCCGATAAGTCTTAAACTTATTACCATATTAAAAGTTCAACATTAATAGTTCATGGTGTAGGTTACTGTAGTCACGTACTTCAACAGATGAGTGGTCCTGAGTTCGGGATAGAAGTTGCTACAGAATAGGTGTGGCCACCTCAAGTACATTCCGAGTTGTAGCCCTCCCTGTTAAAAGCCACTGCAGTGAGCTCAGAGTTTGATCAACGGCATTCTGTGAGAAAGAATTCCCAGACCACACTATCTTTTCATCGGTCTGTTTTCACATCGACTTTGTTGTATGGGAGTGAAAGCTGGGTGGATCTGGGGGTACATTGTTTATGATATAAGTAACAGACCTGAAAGGAGTGAGAATGAGTGCTGGTACAATCAGGTGGAAACGATGGCAGGAGGATATTCGGAATGAGGGTAGTTCAATTCCAATTCGTACAGTACAGCTGCTGATTTAGTGTGGCTTTGGCGAGTGGCGAAGAAGGGAAGGGTAAGGTAAGTACAGGGAGGACCAATACGACGATCGTTAGACTCAGTTCTTAACGAGATAAAGATTAAAGCTATGAAACTAAATGAACCACAGAGGGTTGCAGACTGAACGCAGTAGACATGACATTTGTAAATTAAGAAGTACTTATAAGACACACTTTGACAGTAATTTGTGTTTGTATCAAGCCTGTCCTTATTCCTCCTTCCAAGATGCGCAGGGATCAAATGACGCCAGACGCCGCTAGCTGCAGGAGAAGATGGCCGATACACAGCTTGGTCACGTGTCACAGCTTATCGCTTCTCTCTGAATACCTGATGTATTCAAACATGTGGAAAAAACAACTTCAGGAGAAAAGAATTAACAAGTAGATTTTGGGATAAAATAAACAACACTGAAATTACAAAGAAGTTGTAGTCTAAACTTCAAAACTTGGCCAAAATACTCTCAAGATTGCACAAATTACCTTTACTTCGCCGCCTGCATTGCTGCTAACGTCACTTCGCTTGTTACTACACTACTGACGTTATACTGCCTCACCGTACAGCTGCTACCTTCGCTTATTCTCCTCACTTCTTCAACCTGGGAACCTCTATGTTACTACAACATCAGCCGTCTGGAATCATCTTATGATAAATGTGTTTTTGAACTTTCTACACTCGCCCTATAACAGATCAGCCCTCAGCTTCTACAAATCAGTTCAATGCTGACAGCGGTGTGGTTCTGCTTTCGGCGTATTTAATTTGACTTAACATCTTTGCTACCTGGACTCTTGTTCAGCACGGCATGGGTGAGAAAAGGCTTGACATTTATATTTTGTTGTGAGCATTAAGTCCTTCATTTCATCAGCTCCGTTAGCCAATCATCTACGAGTGTTTATTAAGCTATCTCGAAATTTATGAAGTTCCCTGAGTAGCACAGTGATTGCAGGTGGTTAACGATCCTTTGCATTAATTTGGTTACGTAACTGCGTGTGGCCATGTGAAATATTTTTCTTTACTTATGCCATTTTCAACTACGCGGGACGGTTGCTTCGATTCATGTACCTCCCCGAGTTCCCCTTTTCCTTTTTCCAATGATGGGGTTCTTCCTTTTTAATGTTCGCCACGTCTTGTTATTGTTTACCTGAGATTTGGTGTCAGGATTATTTTCTTAAAGTAACTTCCACTGTTGTTATCTTTGCGACCATTCAAGTAATATGCGGCTGGTACACTGCGTCTTGGTCAGTGATTCGTTTTATGAATGTTATTCCGTGTTGCTCTCTTAACTTGGTCCTCTGAATTGTGTATTTAATTCTTAGCATTAATACGTGTTATACGTTGAGTTGTTTGAAATAGATTTCTACTGTCTTTTGTCAATAATGTACTTTCCTGCGAAAATCTCTGGTTACCGAAATGCTTCCACGAACCTAGTTAATTCCTATTATCATTGCTCTTTGGTGGTTGGACATTAGTTTCTGTATTGATGTTCGTGACTATTATTATAGCCAACTCGCTTGAGTTAAAGTCAACTTACCACAGTCTATTAAATATTTGATACCTAACCTAACGCATAACAACCTGAAAACATATCTATGTGTCCTGGTACAGCACATGTTTACTTCACAACGGTCCTTTGGAGATTGTTCAGTTCCCCGGATCTCACACCTGTTGACGTCTACATATGGGATATGCTGAAAGCATGTGTTTTCCGCTATGTCTAGTAGTATACATGAAGACTGGGCTACATAGGAATGGGGTACAATTGGGAAGGGATGATATGGGGTTGTGTAAAAAGGTGGTCCAAAGTGTGAAAGACACTGAAGGACAAACGAACGAACAAAATGTACTAAATTATCTAAAGAGAATGAGTAAAATATGGCAATAAGGACTAAAATGTTAACAAAAAGGGAGATGAGAGGGATAAAGCTGTAAGACAAGAACATCCGGAAATTTGATGCATTAAATGCTATAAAGATATGGAAGCGGGTAATCTAATAGAAGACTGTAAGGAGAAGAAGAAAGATCAGAGTGAAACATGGATGAAAAGGAGATGGGGAAAATCGAAAAGGAAGTTGAACTTAACGCTCTCGGTAAGGTATTAAACAGAGAATGAAGACACCAGCAAAACTATGTACTATTATTTTTAGAATATGGGAAAATAAATTAATAGAAGATTAAAGCGGAGGAGATACATGCAGCTAGTAGTAAGGTTCTGCATGCGGATGTATCTTAGACGCTATGACGTAGATAAAGTCTGGGAAGTACCTCAAATACTAAGTTTATATAATGACAAGCAAATGTACCCGTACTTCGCTATAATATTCTACCCTGTATACGGATTTCTCCGTAAATTACTGTAAAGGCAGTTAGTAAGATTATACTAAATTGCATGTCTGTTAGCGAGTCCGAGAAAGAAAACAGGGAGGACACCATACGTTGTTTCCGATGTGAGGTAGGCATTGGGGAAATTTTCTTGATTATAGTAGGCCACCTTTCCTTCCGCCAATCACAATCGAGTTCGGTAATTTCTACTATAATGACAGGCTCATTTGGCAACTGCCATTCACAGTAGAGATGGAGAGTTTTCATTATAAAGGCAGGCCCCTTTTCCTTATGCCAGTCACAATCGAGTTGGAGAGATTTCATAATAATCGAGAAATGTAGCGCTGCGTATCAACAATCGAGACACGACAATAAATCATAGGAAAAAAGTTGTAGATCTCTCCAAATTGAACGGCGATTGTGCTATCTGTTTTAATTCGCCTTACCGTATAGCCACCATCTACCCAGAAACGAAGGTCTGCACCGTTCAGGAAAGAAATATCAAATATAGTCTGCGGTAAAATAAACAATACTGAAATTACAGACAAGCTATGAACATCAGGATTCGTCATTGTAACATGAAAGGTGACCACGGAGTCACATATCTATGCACCTTGGTCCTTTGGAGATTGTTCAGTTCCCCGGACGTCACACCTGTAGATGGCCACACATGGGGCATACTGAAAGAATTTGTTTCCCATTCAAGACGACTCTATTTGGAAATGTACATGAATTAAAAGAGAAAACTGTCTGCTGCAACCAGTATTCACAAATATGTTCGACGATCTACAGGAATCTTATGATCTATGCATGACGCATTAGGCCACACTTTTGACAGACTTGCACAGCAAAGTGCATACCAGTTCGTGCCAGTGCTTCAAAATTAACACATTGCGCACTGCCTACGCAAACATATGAGGAAACGGAATAAGCGAAGAAGACATCCAACGAACATTTACGGGCTTTTTTACAATTCTCTACATGTCTTTAGTGGGAAGCTCCCATAGCCAGGGTCTCAACTCCATTTTGCTAATTATTATGCTTTTCGGTGTTGCTGTTAATCTTCATACATCAACAGCGATTGCACTCAGACCGGCTACTTCATGCCAGGGAAAGGCTGAGCATTGTAAGCTTCAGTTTGTACCAATGAAATCATGTGATTCCTACGGGAGAATTTGAGGCATGTAGAGACAATTGCTCATGGATATCTGTGATCCAAAGTGCTCCCTCTGTTTTCCCGTGTAAGCTGTCTTGTATATGACAACTATTTCCAGGTATTGGGGAGACTCACTTCACTTCATAACAAGCCTAATTTCTTATTAAAATCTCTACAATTATCATTATGAAGGATGCACACTGGTACCAGACATGCTTAAGGGAGAGTGTTTGCATATAAACCTGAACTTAAGGGTACATGTCTGTGAAGGACCATAATTTTAACTACAAATCACACACAAGATATCGCCAGTAATTTGCTTCATATAACCCGAAATTCACTGTACAAGTGGAATTAACCTTTTAGAACCATAAAACAACAAATAAAAATTAGTTAGTCAAGTATTTTAACAATTAACCTACTTTGTCCTTTGTATGTAATTTACTTTTTGGGAGTGTAGACAGTTTTTAGGTACCTTTATCTCAGAAAATTATCAATAAAATCCACCATTTTTAACTGTATACAGAGAATGTGTGTGTGCATAAAGTAGACCACTACGGAGAACATACAGAAAGAAATGAATTAGCAGCATTAATTAAAACTTGGCACATAAAAGTACAGCAATTTTTTGTTGGGTGTAGCTGAAGTCAAGTCCTAACTTTTTAAGATAGGTCCATGATTGTAGTCTACTTTTCTTCAATTATCGTACTGATTCAATGCACGAAGTTTCAGCCTTCTAGCTTGAGTACTTTTGGTCTATTAAATAAAATATGTCATAAAACTAAACTTTCGGGAAATTGGACTTAAAGTTAAACTTTGCTTTTAATGAAAGTTGTGGCGTAACCTGATGTGTTTAATGTATTCCAGTCCCATAATCATTTTGTTAAAGAAGTTCTTCATCCTCTTTCTTCCTCCTTATATTCCTTTTTCTGGTTCTTGCCTCCTTGGAAGTCACCCTGAACATTCTCTCTGCCTCAGCAACTATTCTGTCAATAGCAGTAAGGAGGTAGAGGAAGATCCATAATTGCACAGAAAGTTTGTATTGCTTAATACCCTTTGCCTATACACCGCATACCACAGGCTAGTCATGTGTTCATATTATAGAGCCTCTTGTTATTTACCCCTAGGTATATACAGATTCCACATGACCACAGACACTGCACATAATGATAAGTTTTGAGACTGAACTCTTTCTGCTATTTACATCTTCAAGCAGTTCAATACTACTATCACTTTCACAACATTTACACTTTAAACACTTGTTCAGTAAACTACACACAACACTCAGTTCAATTATCACAGACCCAGGATTAATGTTTGGAATCTTTTCTTCACGAAAGTTACTGCTGTATGAATCGTACAAATATTTCAGTTAATTTTTTTGAAGCACTTGATTGCACCTTAACCTCACTCTCACCAGAACCATTGCTGGTATTGATTTGTGTTTCTTGCTCCTTAGATGTAAATCTATTTCCGTAGAACTTGCGCCTGCCTTCAACAAATTTCCTTGTCCTCGGCATATCTATGGAAATATTTGCTACTTATATTTTAAGAAAAACTGTTGTGATCAACACTGTAGTTTATTTATTACTGATGTGGAGAAAGATGAACATCGTGCAGAATAGCCAACTTTTGAAAGTTAAATTTACTACTTTTGCACAGAAATTACCTTTACTGCCCCAAAGTGACTTGTTCAGGAAATATTATGAAGTTTAAATACATTTGACATGTAAAGGAGCGTGGCAGAGTTCTGCAGATATTTTAGATTAGGGCTGTAAAAGGTCCTAAAATATTAATAACCTGCACTTATTGTATAAGGTTGGATTCAGGAAAGACTGGGGGATAGTAAAAGAGCAATTTTTTATATTTAAAAAATCGCGTACATATTCCCTTAAAATACTAACTATGATTACAAGTAAATAATACATAACAATAGTACGATATAGACAAGGAGAATATTTGAGTGATATATGTAACATAAATATTACATACTTTCGTGATTTGTCTTGGTTGTGGCAGTGAGTTTACAGACGAGGAGGTGACAGGAGTAAGTCAATGAACATAATGAATTATTTTATATTTTATACGAGTTTATTGAGTTGAGTTCTAAAAACTGACCATGTATGTCACAAAAATTTACTGTAAATTTATTTATACCTATTTCCTTATTTTAATTATATTCTGATACCTCAGGGAAGGTGATATTTAATAGTTACAATAAAATAAGTGAAAACTATAATCAATTCATTACATGAATTAGAACAAAAGGTAAATCATACCTCCTGCAGTCCTGTACCTTAATCTCCCTCATTGAGGCAAATAACAACAGCCCCACATTAAACCTTTGACGCCGACATCCATATATCATAATACGACTCCTTTTCTACACACGCTGCCGACCTCCATACGAGGTATAGATATCTGCAGGCCCAACATCATTTTGTTGTTGCTCTTAAAGTATTAAATGTTCTAGAGTAGGAAGTGGTATATCTTTGACGGTAAAGATCTCTACCTTCCTTGTATGTATGAATCATCCCAAATCAGAGTTTCTGTCTTTCTCTCTGAAGTATTTGAAATAGTCTGATCCCTATCCGCTTGAGAGCACGAAGTCGAATCTAGCAGATGTACGTTTCATCACGTAGATTGATAGTAGAAATCGCAATCTCTTCACTGATATGAATGTTGACATCACCTGGTGAATTCATATACCGTAATTCTTTCAGTGCCTTGAAATCTGCTATGACTCCTTATTAGTTGAGAAAAAGGATATAGAGATAAACTACCCAATCAATTACAAAGTCAGTACGGCCAATATGAGCTGATTATCATAATTAATTGACCCGCTGTCAATTTGAAATGACATTGCGTGCAGCAGAAGAATGGCACGGTGCAGTTTGAATGAAAGGAAGTAATACAGGTTTAATAAATCAGACAATGACAGCACTACACCAGACTAAACTGAGCGAAGCGAGAATGGGCGTATTAACAAAAGAAATGGGAGTGCATGGTACGCGCAGCAAAGTAACGGACGATGAAACACGCCAAAGTGAACTATTCGACCCATTAAGCTTGGATTGATGACAAATAAATCTTTCAACTATTGTTCTCGGTTCTTCCACTCAGTTACTGAGACAACGATTACCGTAGTTTTCACTCACTGTGAAACAACCCAGGCAAATACAAGAACGTACAAATGCGGAAGGTCCCTTCCCTATTACTAAACTATCAAGGTAAATACAAAATTAATGTAAACTGCATTATTTTCAGTCTCTTCTGTAAACGTCTGAAAATAATCTGGACTAAACTGTATAAACTTCATGATCTCTACTGTCAGTGCTGAACTGTGCAAAGTGTAAGTCTTTGTTTTTTCCTCCTATTCAATACCTTGTTCAACCTCCTGAGCGGAACATTCTTTATGGACATTTGAGGTACAGCTTTTATTGTACTGAGTTTGAAATAATCTAGATATACGGTACGGTAGTATAAAAATTCACAATTATGGTACACTACATATTAACATTCACAACTTGTGGACCTAAATTTTGTTGATAAAACAAAAATTGCGTTTGGTTAACAATGGTCTGATGTTGCTAAACTAATTCTAAACTGAGTCTGATTCACATGAACAGATTACACACAAACTTAGCCACATATTAATACTTTGCTTACAGGCGGAATCATTATCATTGACAGTGCTCTATTAACTTGGATGAAACCTTCTCCATTATTCGGACGCTTTTAACTTTCAGAACGAGCATAAGTAACTATCTACAAGCACTCAAAAATTTGTTTATCAATAAAATGGTTCATGTTTGTGGGTTACTGTAGTCACGTCCTAGTTCGTGAACCATGGGCAACGGCTGAGTGGCCTAGTAAGTGCTCCTGAGAGTCGGGATACCAGTTGCTATGGAATGGGAGTGGGCATCTCGGACATATTCTGAGTCATGGCCCTAATTCTGCTCTGGCGGCTAGGACTATACAATTAACCGGTGGTCCATAACCCGTTGGAGGAGAGATTCTCACTTGAACTATCTGCAAGTAGGGTAGCATCCTGCTTCATGAATTTACCGATCTCCGAACATTGTAAGCAAGCATATTCCAGCAACTCAAGGATTCCTATCTTTTTAATATGCACTGGACTTATTATAAATCTCTTTCAGAGAGTTATATTCTAACATAATGCTGCACAATATTTCACATGGTATGTACTTTTACGAGACCGTACGTGCCTTTACATAGTTTAATTTCTTCGGTATTTGTGTTTTAATTTTGCTGTAGGCTGACGATGACCTAGTATTAGGTCGAAACTAGTCCCTAATCTTTCATGTAATTTAAGCTATTTACATTTTGTATTGAAAAGGTGGACCCAAATCATACATTAATTTACTCTATTGTAATCACAGTTCAATACGGATCTTTGTGAAACTTATTTCATTTAATTAATGTACGAGTTTTTCGCGTGCGGCCAGTATCCAGTATTCGGGAGATAGTAGGATCGAACCCCACTGTCGGCGGCCCTGAAGATGGTTTTCCGTGGTTTCCCATTTTCACACCAGGCTGTACCTTAATTAAGGCCACGGCCGCTTACTTCCCACTCCTAGCCCTTCCCTGTCCCATCGTCGCCATAAGACCTATCTGTGTCGGTACGACGTAAAGCAACTAGCAAAAAAAAGTTTTCCGCGGATTTTTCGATGATACAGACCACTATCTGATCTGTAGTGAACTAAGTATCTCTAGGCCTAGGGTAGAGAAAGTGAAATCTGTCTGCAAACGAATAAGGGTAGAAAATCTCCAGGACGAGGAAATTAGACAGGAGTACATGGATATGATTAGTGAGAAGTTTCGAACAGTAGACAGTAAGCAGGTTCAGGATATAGAAAGTGAATGGGTGGCATATAGGGATGCTGTAGTAGAAACAGCAAGGGAATGCCTAGGAACAACTGTGTGTAAAGATGAGAAAAGGCGAACATCTTGGTGGAATGATGAAGTGAGAGCAGCTTGTAAACGTAAAAAGAAGGCTTATCAGAAATGGCTCCAAGCAAGGACCGAGGCAGACAGGGATTTGTACGTAGATGAAAGAAACAGAGCGAAACAAATAGTTGTTGAATCCAAAAAGAAGTCGTGGAAAGATTTTGGTAATAACTTGGAAATACTAGGTCAAGCAGCAGGGAAACCTTTCTGGACAGTAATAAAGAATCTTAGGAAGGGAGGAAAAAAGGAAATGAACAGTGTTTTGAGTAATTCAGGTGAACTCATAATAGATCCCCGGGAATCCTTGGAGAGGTGGAGGGAATATTTTGACCATCTTCTCAATGTATATGGAAACCATCCTGGTGGTGTTGCGAACAGCCAAGCTCATGGGGAGGAGGAAAATGATGTTGGTGAAATTACGCTTGAGGAAGTGGAAAGGATGGTAAATAAACTCCATTGTCATAAAGCAGCAGGAATAGATGAAATTAGATCTGAAATGGTGAAGTATAGTGGGAAGGCAGGGATGAAATGGCTTCATAGAATAGTAAAATTAGCACGGGGTGTTAGTAAGGTACCTTCAGATTGGACAAAAGCAGTAATTGCACCTATCTATAAGCAAGGGAACAGGAAGGATTGCAACAACTACCGAGGTATCTCACTGATTAGTATACCAGGCAAAGTATTCACTGGCATCTTGGAAGGGAGGGTGCGGTCAATCGTTGAGAGGAAGTTTGATGAAAACCAGTGTGGTTTCAGACCACAGAGAGGCTGTCAGGATCAGATTTTTAGTATGCGTCAGATAATTGTAAAATGCTACGAGAGAAATAGGCAGTTGTATTCATGTTTCGTATAACTAGAGAAATCGTATGACAGGGTACCGAGGGAAAAGTTGTTCGCCATACTGGGGGACTATGGAATTAAAGGTAGATCATTAAAATCAATCAAAGGCATTTTTTTTTGCTAGTTGCTTTACGTCGCACCGACACAGATAGGTCTTATGGCGACGATGGGACAGCGAATGGCTAGGAGTGGGAAGGAAGCGGCCGTGGCCTTAATTAAGGTACAGCCCCAGCATTTGCCTGGTGTGAAAATGGGAAACCACGGAAAACCATTTTCAGGGCTGCCGATAGTGGGGTTCGAACCTACTATCTCCCGAATACTGGATACTGGCCGCACTTAAGCGACTGCAGCTATCGAGCTCGGTCAAAGGCATTTATGTTGACAATTGGGCTTCAGTGAGAATTGATGGGAGAATGAGTTCTTGGTTCAGGGTACTTTCAGGGGTTAGACAAGGCTGTAATCTTTCACCTTTGTTGTTCGTAGTTTAAATGGATCATCTGCTGAAAGGTATAAAATGGCAGGGTGGGATTCAATTAGGTGGAAATGTAGTAAGCAGTCTGGTCTGCGCTAACGACTTGGTCTTAATGGCAGATTGTGCCGAAAGCCTGCAGTCTAATATCTCGGAACTTGAAAATAGGTGCATTGAGTAATTAGCCTGTCAAAGACTATATTGATGTCAGTAGGTGAGAAATTCAACAGAATTGAGTGTCAAATTGGTGATACAAAGCTAGAACAGGTTGATAATTTCAAGTATTTAGGTTGTGTTTTCTCACAGGATGGTAATATAGTAAGTGAGATTGAATCAAGGTGTCGTAAAGCAAATGCAGTGAGCTCGCAGTTGCGATCGACAGTATTCTGTAAGAAGGAAGTCAGCTCCCGGACGAAACTATCTTTACATCGGTCTGTTTTCAGACCAACTTTGCTTTACGGGAGCGAAAGTTGGGTGGACTCAGGATATCTTATTCATAAGTTAGAAGTAACAGACATGAAAGTAGCAAGAATGATTGCTGGTACAAACAGGTGGGAACAATGGCAGAAGGGTACTCGGAATGAGGAGATAAAGGCTAATTTAGGAATGAATTCGATGGATGAAGCTGTACGCATAAACCGGCTTCGGTGATGGGGTCATGTGAGGCGAATGGAGGAGGATAGGTTACCTAGGAGAATAATGGACTCTGTTATGGAGGGTAAGAGAAGTAGAGGTAGACCAAGACGACGATGGTTAGACTCGGTTTCTAACGATTTAGAGATAAGAGGTATAGAATTAAATGAGGCCACAACACTAGTTGCAAATCGAGGATTGTGGCGACGTTTAGTAAATTCACAGAGGCTTGCAGACTGAACGCTGAAAGGCATAACAGTCTATAATGATAATGTATGTATGTATGTATGCATGTATGTATGTATGTATGAGGAATAGGCAGTTGTGTTTATGTTTCGTAGATCTAGAGAAAGCATATGACAGGGTACCGAGAGAAAAGATGTTCGCCATACTGGGGGACTGTGCAATTAAAGGTAGATTATTAAAATCAATCAAAGCTATTTATGTTGACAATTGGGCTTCAGTGAGAATTGATGGTAGAATGAGTTCTTGGTTCAGGGTACTTACAGGGGTTAGACAAGGCTGTAATATTTCACCTTTGCTGTTCGTAGTTTACATGGGTCATCTGCTGAAAGGTATAAAATGGCAGGGAGGGATTCAGTTAGATGGAAATGTAATAAGCAGTCTGGCCTATGCTGACAACTTGGTCTTAATGGCAGATTGTGCCGAAAGCCTGCAGTCTAATATCTTGGAACTTGAAAATAGGTGCAATGAGTATGGTATGAAAATTAGCCTCTGGAAGGCTAAATTGACGTAAGTAGGTAAGAAATTCAACAGAATTGAATGTCATATTGGTGATACAAAGCTAGAACAGGTCAATAATTTCAAGTATTTAGGTTGTGTGTTCTCCCAGGATGGTAATATAGTAAGTGAGACTGAATCAAGGTGTTGTAAAGCTAATGCAGTGAGCTCGCAGTTGCGATCAACAGCATTCTGTAAGAAGGAATTCGTCTCCCAGACGAAACAATCTTTACATCGGTCTGTTTTCTGACCAACTTTGCTTTACGGGAGTGAAAGCTGGGTGGACTCAGGATATCTTATTCATAAGTTAGAAGTAACAGACATGAAAGTAGCAAGAATGAGTGCTGGTACAAACACGTGGGAACAATGGCAGGATGGTACTCGGAATGAGGAGATAAAGGCTAATTTAGGAATGAACTCGATGGATGAAGCTGTAGGCATAAACCGGCTTTGGTGGTGGGGTCATATGAGGCGAATGGAGGAGGATAGATTACCTAGCAGAATAATGAACTCTGCTATGGAGGGTATGAGAAGTAGAGGTAAACCAAGACGACGATGGTTAGACTCGGTTTCTAACGATTTAAAGATGAGGTATAGAACTAAATGAGGCCACAACTCTGGTAGCAAATCGAGGATTTTGGCGACGTTTAGTAAATTCACAGAGGCTTGCAGACTGAACGCTCAAAGGCATAACAGTCGATAATGATAATGTATGTATGTCTATATATATAAAAGCAAGTCGGTCTGGAGCGATGTATATATAAATATTTAAAAATGAAATAAGTCGTGAATTAATGAGGCACTTCCAGAAATCTCAGAAATTTGAAACTTGGTACGGGAGAAGCTGATGACCCGAGGATACCTAGAAAAATCGAAAATTCTAAAAATTTCCTGAAGGGGGCATGTGGGGCACTCAAATTTTTGGCTCAGCATAAGAACGCAGTTGTATAATCTATCCAAAGCGACAATCTATTGGTTTCGTGGGCTTAAAAATTTTCAGGATTTTCCTAATTTTTACCCCCGTCCTCCAAATCAAGATGGCGGCACAACCTGTCAGACGAGGTAGAAAATTGAAATTTGGTGAAATTATAGCTCTTGGTCCCCAACCGACGGAAAAATTCCAAGATGTTCAAATTTTTTACCTTTTACCCTTAAAGATATCGAAATATGGGGGCAATTTTAATGACTGTGCAGAGCTATTTTTTTGGCTTAATGGTAAGTCGTTTCATAGCACGGATGGCACAATCTCCCTTCAATTCGGAGTGATCCACAACTTTCGTCCTATGACATTTTGTCGTATCTCTCTCCCTATACGTTAGATTTGGCCGTATTTCTGAATTGTTCGTAAATTTGGTGATTTTTACAAGTATATTTCATTGTTTGACAGACTTATAGGAAAGATTGGATTATCAAATTCTT
Organism: Anabrus simplex; assembly: GCF_040414725.1. Taxonomy (NCBI): domain Eukaryota; kingdom Metazoa; phylum Arthropoda; class Insecta; order Orthoptera; family Tettigoniidae; genus Anabrus; species Anabrus simplex. The sequence goes on along the minus strand of NC_090279.1, from coordinate 23,304,305 downwards.
CACGTATATTGGCCCACCCAGTAGCCGTATTTGTGCCAAATTGTATGTTTTGAGCTGTCACGTATCTGAAAGGTAATTCTATATGTGAAAAGCTTACACCAATTTCACTCTATTCTTCTTTTCTAACACAACCTTACCTCCAAATAGATTAGATACTTGAACGTATCATAAGACCACCCATTTAGATCGCTAAATGTGGCCAGAAAATGCGCCTTATCGTACAATCCGTTTTTCGATTTGACGTACCGTTTAGCAACAGTAATTCTGTAACGGAAGTTAAACATCCATATACTTCCGTAAGACGACTATATTCTTTCATTGACGTCGATTTGTAGCGATGTAGAAAGTGTTTGTCTGCCATTGTTATTAAATACTTTGCAAATCCATAGTGACTGTCAGAAGGAGGGCGTCTGCAATTGTTGACAGGCAGTAAGAATGGGGTCATCCTCCATCTCCTGTGCACTATTTTAATGCATTATTCCCTTTTTAATTCGACTAGCAGAAGAGACGGGAGCGCGCAATTTTTTTCAAATATCTTTTACCCGATCCTGTTTGTCAGTAGGCAAGGGTGTCTTCCATTATAAACAAATTTACCCATCTAAAATGTGACTGACGTTAGGCATAGTGGCCTGCTATTATAATGGAAAGTAGGCTACCAGCAGGCTGAAAACTGTAACTATACTGACCAATGTAATCTACAGGTGGCATCCCTGTATTTCTTTTTTTTTCTTGTGGAACACTTTTCCTCTAGATTTTTAGTTTTGCTTTGTTTTTCGTAATGTAGCTAACATAATCTAACATGAAATACATAGATCAATTTCGTACATTGTGTGGGCATTGGCAGTTTAAACTGGTGTGTGTGTGTGTGGTAACCATCGCAGACATACTTAGCAGATGAAGGTAAAGAAATCTCAGCCGTAATTAAGCCTTTTGGACTATTTCAATTCAACTACATGCCGTATGGTCTTAAAAGAAATCACATTTATTGTAATGTTTTAAGAACATTGAGAACGAATATGGTTGGGATGATGTAACAATAAGGGAGTGTTTTGGTTTAAAATATTACTTTAAAATATTTTTTTCTGGAATTCTTCTTTGAGACTGTAAAATATATTTATATTTTGTATAACACGATTGCGATGCAGAGTGCCAAAGCAGTTACAATATCCAATGCATTACAACGTTTTGAATCAGCTGTTTCTGAAATAAGAGAAAATAATGAAAGGTATGAGGTAGATGAAAATAAATGTTCTACTCCAGCAACAAAAAGCTCTAAACACAATTCTGGTTTAAATCTGATTGTAGATGCCAACTAGTGATCAACCAAGTGATAGACCGATTACCACAGTCTCATACATTAAGTAGTTTCGAAATTTTGTTCCGAAAAGTTTGCTACGTTCAGAGAAATTTTCCCAACGAATTTAGTCAATACTTTTTCATTAAGTTTCAGTCCATTTATCTACCGAGATAAATTGAGAAATGAACTTTCAGTGATTTATCGGAATTATATTTTAAGGATATTTCCTTCTGCCTGTGATTTGTTCACATTCTTCATGAAGCATTCCTCAGAAGAATCGTTCTCTGTGGAACACAAAACTCTACAAATTGCACTACCTACGCCAGTTTCAGCAGCGAAATCAGAGCGAAGTTTCAAAGCAGACTGAATTCACTCACTGATTGTTCAATTCATAAGGAGGACACCGGTGAAATGGCCAACTTCAACAACAGAGTCATAGAAATGTTTGCCAGTGCTCAACCACTGTATAAGTAATGTGCCATTTGGTGAGTTCACTTCTATGTCTTCATTATTAACTATTTAGTGTATATATTTTGGCCGATATATTTTGATATACGTACTCTCCTTTGGAGTTTTTGTGGTACCCGTGTTTCAAACCGTTAGTAATGTAACTTTTATTTTGTCAAATGTATATTTCAAACTTTAATTGTAAAATTCAAACAAGTCAAAAGAACTGTACCGTAATCAGAGAATAGAGAGTGAGTAACTCTCATGTATTCCCTCTCAAGTTGACATTGAGGTGACCATGATTTTGTAACCGTTAAAATCCACCTAGCATTTCTGTAACTTAATATTTTCTCCATGTAGTCACCTCTCTAACGTCGGGTCATAAGCCCAAATAGGGTTTTAAGAATTTCATGTAAATATCAAGTAGTGAATATGTTCGCCTCCTTACCATTTCGATCTTCGGCCAGTAACTTTACCTTTTGTTTTTATCAAAGGTCAGGTAGGATGGGTACTTGTTACCCCTGTTACAGTTAACATCATTCACTTCATTTTTAAGCAGTTAGACTGTTGAGCAGTTAGGGCAGTGAGTACTGTTTCATTCTGTTAAATGTAGGTTTCGCCTGGATAGGCCAGGAACTTGTAAATTTCGAGAATAGTCTACAAAAATGTGAATTTGTAGAACAAAAAGCTCTTCCCCTGATGTAGAAATTGGAAGATCCGTCTCCTTGACAGTTGATTGAAAGGATCAGTAGCGCTGATTTAAAAATTGTACTTAGGGAGCTTCATGCTCATATCGTTAAATTATTGTTATCTAATTTTTCCAACATTGTACCCAAGCTAATAAGCCAGATCTGTACCTGAATCGTTATTTGTTTAGCAAAGTGTAAAATTTAATATTTGAAAAGAAACAGTAGAAGAGAAAGAAATATAGCTCCAATTTTAAAGCAGCTGTCATCCCTCCTCGGGATCCATCGTGTTGTGAGGTGATTGCCGTAATATTTCTGTACTTATCTACGACGAAACACTGCGAGGTACAGTCACGCGCCCCATGTTCCGAGCTATAAGCGAGGTGGATACTTGCCAACACTCCTGCGTGACGGTACAACTCTGAATGTTCATAAGCGAAAAATGTGTACTTATATTTCAGAGAAAGTGCCTCTAATTGCCTTACATTTATACCGTAGGCCCAGTAGGCTTCGAAACACTGTGCCGGCGCAATCAACACATCAAGGCTTCACTTTTCGAAACATTGAGATCACTTCGTGCGTCATGTCGCGTGAACAGGAACCCACACACGTCAGCTAGATCGATGCTTCGGAACACCAGAGCTTTGAAACAGTGACGGTGCTTTGTTCACCTCCTCGCCACAATAGAAACACTCCGCGTGACATTGTCCTGAAGATAAACCGAGACTCTTTATATTCCGAATCGCGAGTAAAGTGATTAAAGTAACAATGCACTCCACAATGTAAGGTCTTTCACACGGAAACATTACATTATTGTCCTCAAAGCAGGGTCATATTATAAGAGAAAGTCGCTTCCAAGTGCAAATGTTTCTAAAATTATTTTTTAAAACTTCAATTTGAAGTACAATTTTAAACTGGAATAGACCAAGTCTGTTACTCTACACATAATACCGATCTTGGGCTCTTCTGAGATTTAATTACTCATTTTCTAATTATTCAAGTTGGTCCACTTACTTAGACTACTTTTGCAACTGGATTACGTGTACATAAAATAACTATTTTGAACTGTTTTTAAATTTCTTTAATCATTTTATAATTATTCACATTAGTTACTGTTTTAATGTGCATTTAACGGAAAAATTGATTGCTTTTAGTACCATTGTAAGCGCGTAATGAGGAAGGAAACGCTGTATATTACCGGTACTACTGTATATACTGGTACTACAATACTGTGCATCATATATTTATCATACTGTACGTTGTACATTTGCTCATTAAATACTTTATGATCCTCATATTTTATCTGTATTAGAACGTCGAATATTTTAGTCCGTGAATTAGACTTAGCTATGAAGCGTGGTTCATGTTCCACCACGCCATCGCGAAGCACTGTTTCTCTTGGATTCCGAGACGGAAGTGCGCCGTGTGTCGCTGTGCCGTATGAAACATTCAGCAGTGAGAGTCTATTATTAAAACAGTATTTAAGCCACACGAGGCGGAATAATTCAGGCTTATTCCATTCTACGTTGTACAGATATATCTAGCAATGATTCATCGTCTTGTTCTTCTTCTACAATATCCTTATCATATGTCGGCTGTCATCGGGGCGATCTGACCCTTGTCCTCAGCAAGTTGGGGTACGGAGTCCATACCATTCTTGCACAGTACGTAGCCAAGATTTTCTCCTCCTCCTCCTACACCTCTTTCCTTAAAGTATATCTTTGAGATAAACTGAAGGATGTCATTTATTTATTTGTGTCAGTCGCATAATACAGTAAAAATTACAAGAGAGATTATACATATCACAGTGGTGCTGACTAGTGCCAGATATGAGCACTAGTATCAGGTGGATGTTATTATTTACGTTGTCGCAATTCGCACTCTCTTTGAAGACTTCCACGTCGTCCAGGGCTCTCCGTAGTTACGGAGCAACTTCTATTCACGTTTCGCAAGTTTCAGGCGAGCTGGATGAGTAGCCCTGCCTGATCATGTCAAAGCATCGTGAGAGAGGAGTTTTGCCTCGGAGTTGGCGCAGTGATACCTGCAAAGTGTGGCCACAAGTACATAGGTGTATCACTGTGTTCCAGTAACTCTCCCATCTACTTGACCTGCAAGTTTCAAGATGCTTCTTCATTCCTCACGTGAAAAGCATGGATCTGGGTTTTTGATGGATTTGGTTTTAACTTATAATTCTCTAAACGTATAAACCACTGCACTACCTCATAATTTCGAATGATATTGATTCTGATATTGTACGTGACATCCAGCTCGGAGTACTGTAGCCTCACATCTCAAAGGATAGTGTTCAGGCCTCAACAACATTAAGTAATACAGGAGATACACAACACCGAAGTAAACATGGACGGAGAAAATGAAGTCCCTGTTACAGAGGATTTAAATAAATCTCTTGAAGGCAGTCTTTGGGACCTAGTTTCAACAGGACTGCTCAAGCTGTGATCAAGTACGCAGGTGAGAGACCTAATGTACTGGACTCGCTTTACTGATGTGCCAACTACTCTCAAGTTTATAGGTTGAATGACACGTTTTCTTACGATCATTAAGTTAGTATTTTTCGTGTTTAAACGTACAACTCTGTTTGACGACACAATTCGCTACTATCTGTGGACCTTCAGCACTTATTGCAAACCGAAGGGTATCATCCGCATATGGCAGATTATTTTTCACGATTCCTTTAACAATACTGATATCAGAAAAGCACCCTTTCATAGAAGTTATTGAAGAGGAGTGGAGTTATAACAGAGCCTTGCCTCATCCCTTGCTTTATTTCAATAGCACAGGCGTTGGTGTTATCAACCTTAAGAGATGCGAACTGATGTTAATACAGGTTGGCAACGTTTCGTATATCTTTTCCATCCATACCAATATCATATAGTATAGTCAATTTACCATGTAACCAAAGAAGTCTCTGGACAACTGAGAATAAAGCAACACCAAGATGAATTAGTCTCTTCTGCAAGGAAACTTCCTGTCTTTCATGAACATATATACCTTGATCATGACCAAGGGTTTCTAGTGTAATGTGGAATCCGAACCAGAGGATGTTTTCATTTTACGGGGCACGCCCAGAAAGTAAGTTCCGTTTCAATTTATCTCCGCTGCAGCCCTGCGATCGCAGGTCCGCACATGCACGGTAGACGCTCTGTATCAAGGAGAAGAAGCTTGTGCCATTTTGAGATCGCTGTCAGCCACGTACGCTTTGTTGTGCTTCTTTACAATGTCGGTGCTGATTGAACATCCCGCCACTTGTGAAATCAGGTCTGTGATCCGTTTTCTGAATGCTAGAAAAGTGAAACCAATTGAAATTTATCGGCAAATTTGCGACGTTTACGGACAAAATGCGATGAGTGATAAAATGGTGAGAAGGTGGGTCCGACACTTCAATGAAGGACGTAGTGACGTGCACGATGAAGAACGAAGTGGGCGTCCATCTTTGGTTACAGAAGAACTGCTTCACAAGATCCGGGAAAACCGCAGGTTTACAATTAGTGCTGAAAGAAAATGTTTCCATCTGGTTGAAGACACAGGCGGCAAACTTCTATGAAGAAGGTATACAAAAACGTGTGCCCCGCTATGACAAATGCCTGCAAAATTTCGGCAGTTATGGGGAAAAGTAGTTTAAGAGTTGTAGAGTTTTGTGCAATAAATAATTTTTCTGTATCTGTACTCAATTTAGTTTTATTACCAAACGGAACTTACTTTCTGTACGTACTTCGTATAACTCCCGAATTCCGTGGCCAGAACTCCAACCGCAGCCAGCTCAGCGACAATGATAATAGGCTATCAAACCCCCTGATCCTTATCGTCAAATTAAGTCACCAATACCCTTATGATAGGAACATCTGTCCTGGTAGAAATGGGCCTCTACTTTGTGTCAAAATTGGAAGTCTTCATTTAAGGCACCATTTCGATGGATTCCGTTTCCGGACCACGCCTGGCTGAGGGTCGGTTGCTAAAACTGAACGCGACATTGCGTTCGAAGGGTGGATGCGTCGCGGTTCGTGCGGCCACGGCCGCCGCCGCGTCTCCTGAAAAGAGCTTCACCCTGGGGGAGCTGGATCGGTCGACACCACCACTGAGAGTGTGTGAGACGGGGGGGGGGTTGGTCCGCGCAGCGTCTTTGTGTCTACTGGCGCCGGTTCGCCGCCCTTGCCCCGCGACCAAGCTCGAAAGTGTGTGCTGTGTGTGCAGCGACCGAACATTTTGTGCGACACGCACAAACCAAACACGACCTCAGAGCAGGCGAGACTACCCGCTGAATTTAAGCATATTATTAAGCGGAGGAAAAGAAACTAACAAGGATTCCCTTAGTAGCGGAGAGCGAACAGGGAAGAGCCCAGCACCGAATCTCGCACGTTCACCCTGCCGGGAAATGTGCTGTTTGGGAGGGTCCACTTAACCGGGAACCTGCGGCGAGTTGAAGTCCTTCTTGAATGGGGCCACGTTCCGCAGAGGGTTCCAGGCCCGTAGAGACCGCTGCGGCTTCCGGGAGGATCTCTCCTCAGAGTGGGGTTGCTTGAGAATGCAGCCGTAAGTGGGTGGTAAACTCCATCTAAGGCTAAATATGACCACGAGACCGATAGCGAACAAGTACCGTGAGGGAAAGCTGAAAAGAACATTGAAGAGAGAGTTCAAGAGTACGTGAAACGGTTCGGGGGTAAACGTGAGAAACCCGAAAATACCTCAACCGGGGAGATTCAAGCCTTACCCGCGCCTCTTCCCCTGCTTTGTCCAGATGGGTCTGTCCCCCTGCACGGAGCAATCCGGCGTCAGGGTGGTAACGGGTTTCTACTCGGCCAGGTAGTGGTGGGGAGGTCGGTGGGCCGCACTTCTCCCCTCGTTGGACGTCGCGACCCGTTGGGTGTCGGTCTAAGGCCTGGGTGTGTAGCCTGTTTGTCCGCGTCGCAAGGCGTGTTCGTCGGACAGACCCCCGGTGTTCCGGCCGACGGTTCGACGGTATGTGTGCGCGGAGTTGATTCGCCGCCCTTCGGGGCAGGCGTCCGGCCCCTGACAAGCGAGGGCGCGTGGCATGGACGACGGACCTCCGGCCCGGCTCCGGCCCCGCTCAGCTGTTGGTTTGGGGATGCCACGGACAGAAAAATCTTGTAGACTCCCGTCAGCGGCACAAAAGCTTCGGGTAATTTCACGACCCGTCTTGAAACACGGACCAAGGAGTCTAACATGTGCGCAAGTCATTGGGTTGACACTAAACCTAAAGGCGCAATGAAAGTGAAGGTCCCGCCTCGTGCGGACCGAGGGAAGATGGGCCGCGCTGCTGTGCGGTTCCGCATTCCCGGGGCGTCTCGTTCTCATTGCGAGTTGAGGTGCACCCAGAGCGTACACGTTGGGACCCGAAAGATGGTGAACTATGCCTGGTCAGGACACTAGCAAGGGAGATGTGGAGCTACAGGCAAGAAACCAAGATAATTTAGAGTTATGTGTAAATATGTTGGAAGGAAGATATTTTAAGATGTCCTTGATGAAGCGGGCAGTCACTTCACCACTGCCTGCTCCTTAGGCTCGAGAGCTTGCTGAACTCTCTGAGACTCTCGGTTTAGTTTTTCACGGCCGGTGTCTTCGCTGTATGCCGTGGTCGAATTGCGTTAGCAGTTGCCAATGTCCCACCGGAAACTGAGCGGGGCATTCCCAGGAATCCGCTCCGTATGAAGGTCAGTAGAGTACTGAAGGTGTGGCATCCAGTAAATGGAAGAGCAATCCGAAGCGGCAAGAAATTTATCTGAAAGGAAACATAAAACACCTTGTCGGTGTAGCTCTGAAGATGTAGCAAAATGAAACTGCCGTGAAAGTGGGAATCTGGCAACGCTTGTGGCCGTCGAGTGGAATGACGTGTTCCTACAAGCTGTGGCTCAGCTTACCTCGCCTTTCCGTTATGTATAATAGAGGAAGGACTGTTTACTACTCGGCCGTGTGTACATATTTCAATCTGTACTCAACATACAACGGCCACACCCAGAACTCCTGAGCTGTATAGTGATTACCTTCCTCATGACGGAACTGCAACGTGAGTAACAATTAGCGAAGTATACTCCATATCTTCGTTATGTGATGATGATTATTGTTCAAAGAGGCCTAGCATCCAGCTCCTTGGCCCCTAATGATACGAAATGTAAAAACAATTTAAAAGTCCAAATATTCAACCAATTCATATCTTGATTGTGAATAATGAATGGACTAATACGAAAGCAAGATAATCAGCGGATCCAACTCGAATATTAAACATTAAGAAGAATTCCAATAATCAATCCTACGAATACAAATATAAACACGACGATGAACAATTATTATGAACTTAAAACAATCAGCGGATCCGCTCCGAAATGGCGCACCTATCCAGAAGCTAACTTATAACAATGGTATATACTGACCAAGGAGCTGCTTCCAAAGCACATCCTTGAATCGATTATGCTTTGTGTCTAAAGAGGTCGAAAATCTAGGTGAATGGCCCCTCATAAAGGTACCTATCGCTAGTAAAGAAGAACCACGGTGTAATGGATTTAAAATTAATCTTCGCGATGATACGAAGCATATTGATTATGTGTCCATTTTCTTGTCTGGCCGACCGTGTATTCAAACTTCAGGATTCCATGGACTTTCTCTAATTGGTGATGGTGTGCTATGTAGCGGTCGACTTGGAATTTAAGCAGCGAGGTAGCTAAGTTGCGCTGCTATCTGGGCGCTAGAAGTGAAGCTTTCTCAGTCGTAGTCAGTCGACAATGCAGATAGCAGTTGTTCTGATTTTTGCTTCTTAACCTGAAGACGCTGGAACCTATTCTCTGCTGATTGTACCTTAAGAAGCGTAGATGGTCGCGAAATTAGACCCTTGATGATGGATTGTCCATCTAGGCGATAGGCCTGAACATTTGGTTATCCTTTTAGAATATTTAATATATCCTGTTTCCTTCGACCTCGTAAGTAAGTTGCATCCATCTTCTGTACTGAACTAAGCTACCAAGGAATGGATTAGTTAATAGTGTTAATACGCGGAGATATTTAACCTCTAAATTGAAATTCTGCATGTGGTTTTAAAAGAAATTGACTTCCTAAAACAGGTCCTCATAATAATCTTGCAATATGGTAATATTTTCGGGCTTCAAATTGTAATGGTCATTATGGCATTTCTTTATCTTCTTGACTTTAGTTAATTAAGGTTTTGTGCACAAAACAAGTTATGTTTATTATTATAATATTTTCAATCAAATGTCGGCCTACTAATAGAGAAACATTGTGCCTTTAATGTAGGGCTTCTAATGACTTCCTCGGTACTTCAAGTGTTTGTTTTGATTTCGGTGCCCGTCATCTGTTACACTCTGTGTAACACAATGAAAACATACCGTGGCCATGCTGTGTTGAATTTGACATTTGAGTATCGAATTATTGTTGGTAACTTGATTTTCAGCTGATTTTTGGTGTGGATCTTCGTGCATATGGAAGGTTTTTCTGATGAGTTTGATTAACTCATTTGGTTTAAGCTACCGTACCTTGGAGAATATTAGGGTTATTTATCCTATTTATGGATTTATGTCCATGTTTCGAATGATTTCATGGTGTTAACTGAAGTTATGCTTTTTGGTGGATTTAATTTAATTTTAATGCAGCCCTGGAGTAACCGAGAAATTCATTAGGGAAATTTCAGCTTTCTTTCAGTAATAGTTGTCTTAAGATTTTAATCTTCTATTGATCTACGTTTGTTTATTGTTCAAAAAGATTTTCTGCCTCCTGGCAATTTGAGTTAGTGTTAAAATAATTTATTTTCAATTGATATCCTTGATTAATTATTCTGAAAGGTGTTCACGTTCATTGTGCAGTGGTAATTGATTTAAAAAAATAGTTTTGATGTCGAAAATTCTTAAATTATTTACCTAATTAAATTTTGTTTGATCAATTTAATTTGAGTTATTATTTCAGCCAATTTGTTAATTAAGCTTATTTTAGTTGATTCGCTAGGCCTCTTGTGTCCAGAGTTTCCTCAATCAGCGACTCCCTTCTGTTGGGATAATTCGTAAGTCGTCCTTTTGCTTATTTTATCCTTGGTCGTGCTAACACTCTTGAATTTACCTTATGTTGTGAGAACGGTATTTCTAGAAAATAACGTAAACATTCGGTGTTCCACACAAAAGGGCGCAACCCATAGGCAACTCAAACCCATAGTGTTCCCCACATAGTGGGTACTATTCACAGGGACCCGTTCTACCCCGCGGTATTCCTTGACATATTGAATAGTAATCACAGTGACCCGTACTATACCGTGGTGTTACCCACATAGTTGGTACTAATCACGGGACACGTATTATCCCGCGGTGTTCCTCACACTCTGGTACTAATGAGAGGTAAAACCCAGACCCGTAGTGTTCCTCGGAGGCAAACCCAAAATGTACCTCACACAGTTGTACAAATCTCAGGGAACAGTACTATCCGTCGTGTTGTTCACATAGTTGTACGAATGACAGGTAAACCCCAGACCCGTGGTGTTCCTCGAAACACAAACCCATTGTGTTCATCACATAGGGGTACTAATCACAGGGTCCCGTACAATCCCGTGGTGTTCCTCACATTGTGGTACTATTCATAGGGACCCGCAGTATCCCGCGGTGTTCCTTACATAGTGGGTACTAATGACAGGTGACCCCCAGACCCATGGTGTTCCTGGGAACGCGAACCCACGGTTATCGTCACATAGTTGTACAAATCTCAGGGACTCGTACTATCGCGTAGTGTTCGTCACATAGTGGTTACTAATGCCAGGTAAATCCCAGACCCGTGATTCTCCATGGTGTTCCTCATGACAGGTGAACACGAGACCCGTGGTTTTCCTAGGAACGCAAACCCATGGTATTCATCACATAGTTGTACAAATCTCAGTGACACGAACTATACAGGGGTGTTCCTCACAAAGTGGGTACTAATCACAGGGACCCGTTCTATCCCGGGGTTTTCCTCGGAATGAAAACCCATGGTGTTCCTCACATAGTTGTACAAATCTCAGTGACACGAACTATACAGGGGTGTTCCTCACAAAGTGGGTACTAATCACAGGTAAATCCTAGACCAGTGGTGTTACATGCAACGCGGACCCATGATGTTCCTCACAAAACGTAACTAATCACAGGGACCCGTACTTTACCGTCGTGCTCCTCGGAACGAAGCACATGGTGTCCCTCACATAGTGGGTACTAATTTCAGGTAAATCCTAGACCAGCGGTGTTATATGCAACGCGGACCCATGGTGTTCCTCATATTGTGGTACTAATGACAGGTAAACGGCAGACCTGTGGTTTTCCTCAAAACGCAAACCCCTGGAATTCATCACATAGTGGTACTAATCACATGGACCCGTATTATCCGGTGGTGTTCCTCACATAGTGCGTATTAATTTCAGGTGAATACTAGACCAGTGGTGTTCCATGCAACGCGGACCCATGATGTTCATCACATAGCGTAACTAATCACAGGAACCCGTACTATCCCGTGGTGTTCCTCTCATAGTGGTACTAATCACAGGGACCCGTACTATACCCTGGTGTTCCTCATATAGCGGTACTAATAATAGGGAGCCGTATTATACCGTGGTGCTCCTCACACATTTTTACTATTCACAGGGATCCGTAGTATCCCGTAATGTTCATCACAGAGTGCGAAGTAATTATGGGGACCCGTACCATCCCATGGTATTCCTCACATTGTGTTACTAATCAGAGGGACCCATACTATCCCATGGTGTTCATCACATATTGGTACTAATCATAGGGACCTGTACTGGTGTTCCTCATATAGTGCGTACTAATGACAAGTAAAACACAGACCAGTGGTGATCCTGAGAACGCGAGCCCATGGTGTTCGTCACATAGTTGTACAAGTGTCAGGGACCCGTACTATCCCGTGGTGTTCCTCACAGAGTGGGAACTAATCACAGGGACCCGTCCTATCCCATGGTGTTCCTCACAGAGTGAGAACTAATCACAGGGAGCCGTACTATACCCTGGTGTTCCTGACAGTGCGTACTTATCACAGGTACATCCCAGACCCATGCTGTTCGTCACATAGTTTCAGAAGTCTCAGGGACCCGTTCTATCCCGTGGTCTTCCCCACATAGTGGGTAAGAATGTCAGGAAAATCCCAGACCCGTGCTGTTCCTCGGAACGCAATCCCATGGTGTTCGTCACATAGTTGTGCAAATCTGAGGGACCCGTACATTCCCGTTGTTTTCCTCACATGGGTACTAATGACAGATAAAACCTAGACTTCAGATGTTCCTTGGAACGCAACCCATGGTGTTCGTCATATAGTTGTACAAATCCCTGGGACTCGTACTATCCGGTGGAGTTCCTCGGAACGCACACCCATGTTTCCACAACCAGATGCTGAAACACCCGAGCGACGTTAGCTTCTTTTATCTCCCTGGGATCCTCTAACCGAATCTAGGCAAAGGGTTAGCCTCCGTCATAGTGATGTGTACTATACATGGGTACTATAAATACACAGTGATCCTCTAACAGACCCATGGTATTCCTCAGTTTGTGGTACTAATCACAGGGATAGTGGAACTAAGCGCAAGTAATTTGGTTCAAAATTCAGCATCCCTTGGTCTCGTCTTCCACGCACAGAGATCTGTGTATTTGGTCCGCGAGAGCTATATTATTTCGCTCCCGTCGACTGGAAAGCCAGGTAAGAACCCCCTACACGCCACCTGGGACGCAGCACGTGGGAGTAACACCTCTCCCCATGCTACGGCAGCGTAGTATGTTCGTGGATAATCTGCTGTTACTTGATGTCGTGTGTCCCCCCAATCTCTTACAACTGCCAATGGCTGCCATACAGAAAAGCCGCATAAGATGACTAGACTCTAATTCTTCTGACCGCAACATTTTGAAGTCTGTTGGTGAGGTTTACCATTTTCCACGAGCTGGTGGGCAATCTGTTTAGCTGTAACATTCGCATGACCCTCTGTAACTGGTTGGTTACAACTCAGACGTTTAAGAAACCTCCAGCCTTTCTGGCTATCGTTCCTTAGATCAGTGTCCCCATCGCTCCTGTTATTAGATATCGCTTTTAAGAAATCTTCCCCAGCTTGGACGGTATCGGATCTGAAATGATCGTTGTCAAAGAGATCACGATAGTTCCTCAATATTTCAATAGTTTTTGTATATAGTGTTCACCGTCAGCGAATTGAGATACGAGAAAAATGTCACGATATTTACATAATCATCACATTAAGGAAAATGCTCCATATTCAGAATGTTCTCGTGCAGTGAAATAATACATTTCCCCCAATCAGCCTCCTTAAAATGACATCATCTTCGAAAAGGCACTCAGATTCTAACGATTTAAAGGTAAGATGTATTGAACTAAGACGAGGCCACAGAACTAGTTGCAAACAGAATTTTGTGGTGGCGTTTTGCAAATTCACAGAGAGTCGCAGACTGAACGATGAAAGGCATAAAAGTCTGTAATGAAGATGTATGTATGAAAAGGAACTGTCTGCGGTCATATTGCAGCATATATCTGGCATATAACAGGACGATGAGGGATTGTTTGCCCCACTGATTTCGCTGAAAACCGAGATATGTGTTTGCTTACGCAGATACTGTAATTTAATATCTGGATAACATCCATCCTCCATCTCGCACTGTTGAATGATACTGGAAGTTTGTTATCATGCTGTAGAAATAGATTGCACGAATCTGTCCATTCTACGCCAGCTTCTCCTCTTTCTTCGGTACCTGGGTAGCCCCATGTTGTATTATGACTCTTGATGTCACCAACCAAAAAATTCACATGTTGATGCTGGAAGGCTCCACAAATCTAAATACAGTACCTGGTGGCTTATTGATTGAGCTCTACTGTGAGAGTCTCAATGTCATCACGGGAGATGATCTGGATGTTGGATAGCATTGAGGGTGTTCAACCACTAAACGCATGACCTTGATTTTTGGACGGCGTAGATTCTAGTCTCGGCGACTTTCCTGAATGCATATTATTAGAGTGTCCAGTAAATTGCAAGGCTATATATTTTGTTGTCTTTCAGATTCTTAAAATTAAGTGAATAATAGAAATAAAATAATCGAAGTGCAAAATATTATTATGAAAACTTGCGTAACATAAACCAGTAAACCTGTACATACAGAGGACGAAGCTGAGCAGGAAATGGGAGCTGATAAGAGTTAAATATAGTCTGTGTATTCCAGGAAATTCTACATTCCGACTCGTTGGCTGCATGGTCAGCGTACTGGCCTTCGTTTCAGAGGGCCCCGGATTCGATTCCCGGCCGGGTCGGGGATTTTAACCTTCATTAGTTAATTCCAATGGCCCGGGGCTGGGTGTCTGTGCTGTCCCCAATATCCCTGCATCTCACACACCACACATAACACAATAACACGCAGTTCCCTACACGTGGCAGATGCCGCCCACCATCATCGGAGGGTCTGCCTTACAAGGGCTGCACTCGGCTAGAAATAGCCACACGAAATTATTTTTATAGTAACTTCTACAACGTAGCATGGTGTATTTTTCTATGTGTAGGTCTGATTTGACCTTGTAATATTTTAGTGGAAGTTTATCACAGTTTCAGCTATTAATTTTTGTGCTGAAAAGACACAAGTAGAAATTTACGATGCTTGCGTATGGTAGAAGTGTCACTGTGTTATAACCGACATTTATTCATATTTTTTTAAGGATGGGACGTTAGATTGAGTGCATTTCTCATAAAATTTGTTCAAACGTAATGAGGAACATGTTTGCAGTATAGCAGTGAAATTTAGAGGAATTTTAAATATGTTAATTTGTGAGATTTTATGTCCACAGACGTAGGATCAGTTGAGTATGCAAATTGGAAAGTTCTGGTCAACTAATTTGTACATGTCAGTAATTCCAATATTTATTTATTTATTTATTTACTTTTTTATTTATTAGGCGTGTGGCTACATCACTAAAACAAATAATATTTACAAATATTATCTCATACTAATAACAATAATTGATTTCATAACGCTAATAAGTTGAAGACAGGGGAGAGTTCGATTTTAATCTATCTCAGCAGTATAACTAAGATATTTAACATCTGAGGTTGCCTCAAGACACTTTCCGTGAAGCTAGTTAATCATAAATTCATATCAAATGTTCGGCCTTCACAAAATTTCTCATTATTTTACCCAACAATAGGCAGGAACGAATTCAGTCCCTGGAAAACTTCGTGCAATTGCATCTAAAACGAATCTAAAACTCATATAAGAAAACCCAATACATGGGAGGATCTACTCGATAATTACACAAACAAAATCTGGTAACTCATTTTCGCAAAATTACTCAGGTAAATAATTTCAAATACTTGGGGAAATCATCCAACAATCTGCATTAAATCATGAGGAAAACAGAGAGAGAGATTTCTATGTTACAAGTAGGCCATAGAACCACATGGAAAAGTACGACAAAATATCAGTATCAAGCAACGCTATATTAAAGCATTATAACACCGTAATTAAGCCTCAAACATTACACACGTCAGAAACCTTGATCAGTCGAGAAAGATCATTATCTAAAATGATCGAAAAACAAGATAGGCAAGTCCTCAGGGAAACCATGGCCCAGTATGCATAGGAGTGAGGATGAATAGGAGGTCTCCGGAATTATATCAACATATTGAGGAAATATCAGATACAATCTTTGGAAAAGGTGATTGAAGTTTGATTGCCATATTCAAAGAATAGATGATGAAAGACTCACTAAAAAATTTTATAATGCCTCCTCGCTTAAAGTCAGAATAACTGGATAATCGAAATTGAAAAGGACCTTCAAGAAATCAACATACCAGATGAAATTATATGGGGCACGCCTAACTTTAGAACGTTGGTGAACAAACATCATTTTGCTGAGAACCCAAGATGAGAACACAGTTACACAGAAGGAAGAACAGATGATAAACACAAAGAGGGAAGAAACTCTGGCAGGTGAAGAAAGCACAACCATCTGCAAAATAAGTACAATCGCGCTCCTTAGTGGGGCAAAACATTTTGAAGTAATAATAATAATAAGTAATGGAATGAGTAATAGTTACCATCCATGTGGTATGCTTTTTTGTGAAGTGTCAGTCTGCGATACATTTGTCAGGAGGTGATAGCTCGGGGTTCGGTGTATAGAGGTTTGGGGTCTATGTTGAAGTCAGTGTCATATGTGTCTGGAGTATTGTATTTCCTAATGAAGTGAGACACTTCGTAACAGTCCATAACTGTCGGTGGTAGATAAGTTCTATTTGTCCATGTAGTTATGAAACCATGCGACTCAGTTTGTGAGACATGCTCCTAGTAGATACTCCAGAGGTAATGGTGTAGATAATGCCGAGGTTTCTTTGTAAAAATGCTCGAGGGAAAAAATCAGGACAGAGTGTTTTGAAATATGGTAAGGTCCATGGTTTGAACACATAACAGGTTCGTATATCCAGAGGGATTCTTTGTTCATCCAATTACTCCATTAGTACCAGTGAAATGCATATCAAATTCTACAGATCCCATTAGACTTGAAATAATTCGTGATGGAAATAATGTTGACCGATATATTGTGATAATACAAGGATTTGGACGAAGATTTGTGCTGTAGTAAAAGGCCATCCGTGGCGAGATCTGTTTGCTCACTTGTGTAAGCCAGTGGAGAGCGGCAGGTATAAACCTGTTTGACGAGATAACAGGTGTTCACATTTATATGCGGCGGAACCTCTTAGGAAATAGAGGCCCGTGTTACAACATTATTGATGTTACAATAAATGGGGAGTAATGTGAATTTCAATTCTACTGCATAGGCAAACGACAAGAGTGGATTCTCAGTAACATTCCCGAACACTTGACTATGTATTCTAGTTTCGATGTTTCCATAACACAGTCATAGTTCGTATTGCCACTGAGCGTTTAAATAATTACTTTGGTGTCGGAAGGTTGTCCTTAGATATTAAGATTTCCATTTCTTGATATATTCGTAGTGCAGCTAGGTGTTAAGGACTGCCGATGGCGTGTCCTTCAGTGGAAAGCAGGATGGTGGTTGAAGTGCATGGAAGGGATTCTTGGGATTGCTCGCCCATGATAGGATCGTGAAATTACGTAGCTAGCCAACTGCTCCTAGATGACAGGTTTGTTTGACACAATGAGTCAGTACCACATAGTATTCCATAGGGTGTAGCAGCACCCTGCCATTAGTCCATGGGATACCCATGATTTTTGCCATGTTGTTTATAAAGGAGTTGTAATATTTTGTGTGTTTATATTTTAGCAGGACTATAAGTGGATGCAGTTGAACTCCGTGACCTAAAATATGTAAGGGTTACACATGAGTCGAGTTTATTTTGGGGTTTGACTGAAGGTTATAACTAAATGTTAACAGAATTTCTTTTCACAGGTTTTCATGAATTTATTCCAATTGCTGACTTCAACCTGTTATTTCGGTTCAAGAAACATCATTCAGTCAATACAAATAACACTATTTTATGTTGTATAATTTTACGCTATTATTCACTGGCACTTGAAGTCCACTTGTTTTGGAGGGTCACTGTGGTCATCACGCACATTCAATTAACTTCAACGATAGGTCACTTTGGTCCTCAACCTTAAACATTAATATAGTGGGTGACCATGATAGCTCAGTGATGTACATTTCGACGTTCCTCAGATTCCATTGAGGGTCCAGGTATCTCGTCCTATGCTGATGGACAGTCAGTGGATGGCCTAAATTAAAAAGGTATCGAAAATACTTCCTCATTTTTAGACGATCGAGAAATCGGATGCATAACGCACAGTTGTTTGTGGAGCTGAGCAGATTGAATCTCATGTTGTTTTCTAGTTAACCATAAACTGGTTTTCTGTGAATAGCCCTTCAGACTTTTTTGGTGGATATTAATTTCAATTCGAAATCGTCCAGCCGCAGCGTTATATTAATATCACTGACCGCAGAACACTGTTTATGGCCATATTTGTTAACAAACCCGCCATCATTTTTCATTGTATTTTATTGAATAAAATAGTTAGATTATGTAGGCTTTTAATTTATGTAGGCCTTCCTTGATACCCCAATAGTCATGTCTGGAAGTGACGAAGAGCCATTAACACCCCCTGAGATACAAGAGTTAACAATTCATGCTGAAGACCTGGAACAGGCAAACACCAGTTTGACATGACGAAAAGGGTTCATTACTCACTATGTCTCTTCAACACTTGCAACGTTGAGATATAAGAGATATTTAGTAACTTCCTTGTGGCCCCGTTAGATGAAAGAGAGAAGCCAATTAACTGCCCCCAGGTAAACTAAAATGGATAAAAGTATACTGCAGCTGTCAACATACGAGTCCCTACTTAAAGACGCCCCTCGAGAATTACGTGACATTCATGAATAGCTATGGGCACATAAGTAGAACTTTCAATTTGCATTCAGAACCTGCTAACAGACACAATATTATCGTACAAGTGCCGAGGGAGCATGTACAGTTTTGAGCTACTGGTCTACTCATAAATAAAAGAAAACACGACATGTAGGAAACGGGAGCACAGATAGGCTCAGGTTTCAGCAACAATTTCTTAAATTGCGTCGTATTATGACTTGATTCGGCACTTGCTAATTCCCTTGAATTGTTTATTCATAAGTCTGAATACTTCTTTCATGCGCTTCTAGTCTTTTACCAGTTTTCTTTGTTATAGGATCCTTCTGTGTTCATCCGAATTAATTCTTATCCTCGTCCTGGACGGCTCCCTAACGATTGTTGATGAGCACACTTCTACTTTGGCCCGAAAACATAAAAAGGGTCGTCCATGGTTGAGAACAATCGGTTGTATATATCTGTGGTTGATGAGGAGATAATTCATGAAATGACCTTTGCTCTTTTCGTACACGGACCTAACATTATGTTACCTGAAGACTTTCTCTCAGAGAAAATGGTACAAAAGGATGGACCGCTCCCCGATGTATGTTATGAGGTCGCAGAAAAGGTGCTGTCCTAGCTGAAGAGCTGACTACTTCTCTGCTGTGTGCGATCGCATGCGCCTTGCTACATCTCCGGAATTGGAGGTCTTGTGGAACTCCGGACACTTGTGTAGTAGTTAGTGGGACGTTAAGCAAAATAACATTGTTATTAAATCACGTGCGGCTTAATCACGACGTGACGTGACGTGGAGTGACGCTCGTGCGCCGTATCCCCCGTGTGAAACGACAGCGTAGTGCTGCGTGCGAACGATTTGCCAAGAAACACGGTGGAGTGCGGCATCTCACCAGTGTGGTTTACATGTGCGTGGTTAACTTAAATGATTCTCTCAACATTTTATCGCAAAACAGAGCACTCGTGTGTGTTCTGAACTGAAAAGTTAAAGGGACCTTCTTCGCTGTATATTTGTCACAGACATAACACCAGTATAGCTTCTGGCCTGTGTGAGTCCGCATGTGAACTGGTAGGTCGGTTTTCTGGATGAGGGATTTGCAACAGATATTGCGGCAGTGCGCCTTACACCCGCGTGAGTCCGCATACGACGTGCTAGGTGGGATCTCCTGCTGAATACCCTGATTCAAACATTGCATGAGATTGGCTTCTTGCCTGTGCAAGTCAGCATATGAACTACTAGGCTGACTTTGATGCTGAAGAATATGCCACAGATATTGCAGTAATATGGCTTCTCGCCTAAGTGTGTCCGCATGTGATCTCCTAACTCGCGTTTCTGGATGAATGATTTGCCGAACAAATTGCAACAGTGTGGTATATCGCCTGTGAGGGTACGCATGTGACCTGCATAGATGGACTTTCTGGCTGAAGGAATTCCCACAGACGTTGCAGGAGTATGGCCTCTCAACTGTGTGTGTCCGTCTGTGACTTGCTTGGACGGATTTACTGCCGAATAACTTGCCACAGATATTGCAGGAGTAAGGCTTTTTGTCCGTGTGAGAACGCATGTGAATAGCATGGTTGTCTTACCTGCTAAAGGATTCACCACAGAAAGTCTCGTCTGTATGGGTCCACATATGATGAGATAAGAGTGTCTTTCCGGCAGAATGATTTGCCCCAGACTTTGCAACAGTATGACATCCTGTCTGTGTGTGTCCGCATATGAACAGTCAGTGTGCTGTTCAGGATGAATGATTTGCCAGAAACATTGCGGCTGTTTGGCTTCACGCCTGTATGGGTCCGCATATGATCGGTCAGATTGCCTTTCTTTATGTATGATTTTCCACAGATATTGCAGCTCTAAGGCTGTTCGCCTGTATGGGTACGCATATGATCGGTCAGACTGACTTTCTTCATGAATGATTTACCACAGACATTGCAACTGTATGGCTTAACACCTCTATGGGTGCGCATTTGATCGGTTAGTTTGCTTCTCATTATGAATGAATTGGCACAGATATTGCACCTGAATTGCTTATCCCCAGTATGAGTCCACATATGATCGGTTAGTTTGCCTCTCTTTATGAATGATTTGCCACAGACACGGCAGCTGTGTGGCTTCTCACCTGTATGGGTCCGCATATGTTCTGTTGGACTGCCTTTCTTCCTGAATGATTTGCCACAGACATTGCAACTGTATGGCTTCCCACCTGTATGGGACCGCATATGACCGGTTAGAATGCCTTTCAGAGTGAATGATCTGCTACAGACATTGCACCTGTAAGGCTTCTCGCCTGTATGGGTCCGCATGTGACCGGTTAGAATGCCTTTCAGAATGAATGATCTGCTACAGACATTGAAGCTGTAAGGCTTCTCGCCTGTATGGGTCCACATATGATTGGTTAGTTTGCCTTTCTGTATGAATGATTTGCTACAGACATGGCAGCTTTATAGCTTGTCGCCTCTATGGGTCCGCATATGACCGGTCAAACTGCCTTTCTGTATGAATGACTTGCTGCAGACACTGCACTTGTATGGCCTCTCACCTGTATGGATCCGCACATGTTCGGTTAGACTGCCTTTCTGTATGAATGATTTACCACAGACAACGCAGCTGTATGGCTTCTCACCTGTATGGGTCCGCATATGACTGGTTAGAATGTCTTTCTTTATGAATGATTTGCCACAGACATTGCAGCTGTGTCGCTTCTCGCCTGTATGGGTCCGCATATGACCGGTTAGATTGCCTTTCTTTACGAATGATTTGCCACAGACATTGCAGTTGAATGGCTTCTGGCCTGTATGGGTCCACATATGATCGGTCAGTTGGCCTCTCATTATGAATGATTTGCCACAGACATTGCAACTGTAAGGCTTCTCGCCTGTATGGGTCCGCATGTGACCGGTTAGAATGCCTTTCTGTATGAATGATTTGCCACAGACACGGCAGCTGTAAGGCTTCTCACCTGTATGGACCCGCAAATGTTCGGTGAGACTGCCTTTCTTCCTGAAAGATTTGCTACAGACATTGCAACTATACGGCTTCTCACCTGTATGGGTCCGCATATGAGCGGTTAGAATGCCTTTCAGAATGAATGATCTGCTACAGACATTGCAGCTGTAAGGCTTCACGCCTGTATGGGACCACATATGATTGGTTAGTTTGCCTTTGTGTATGAATGATTTGCTACAGACATGGCAGCTATAAGGCATCTCGCCTCTATGGGTCCGCATATGACCAGTCAAACTGCCTTTCCGTATGAAAGACTTGCTGCAGACACCGCAAGTGTATGGCCTCTCACCTGTATGGGTCCGCAGATGTTCAGTTAGACTGCCTGTCTGTATGAATGATTTGCCACAGACACCGCAGCTGTAATGCTTCGCACCTGTATGGGTCCGCATATGTTTGGTTAGACTGCCTCTCTGTATGAATGATTTGCAACAAACACTGCAGCGGTATGACTCCTCGCCTGTGTGAGACCGCATAAAGTCCGGCCTTTCCCTGAAATTTTTATGAGATTCTGAGCATTCGTTTATAATCGCACCTGTATGCAATCGCGTGTCCCCTGTCAGCATTTTCCTCTTCGTAAAGCGTTTATCAGAAAATCCGCACACTTGGAGCGGGTGGATCCTGAGGTGTTCCGACAAGCTGCTTCGGCTACATAACACCTTTCCGCAGTGATCGCACATGAAGGGTCGAACTTCCTTGTGTCTCTTCAGATGTCGCAAGAGGTGCAACTTCCCAGTCAGGATGTCACTGCACACACTACACCTAAAACTAGCTGATCCAACGTCCGGAGGTTGATAATCTCTATAGCTCACCTCGGGTCTCGATCTACAGTGACAAATTAAAACCATGTGACCAATAGTTCAACAGCCAACACCACTACAACTCTCACACAGGGGATTTGCTACTGGACATTCCAATCAGTGATATCCAGTGCAGAGAGCTCGTTACTCATAAACATTACATTCCTGACAGTAAACATTATCTGAGGTGAAATTCAAAACCTCTCACTTGTAACGAGAATGTGTTGCGTCCTTTCTTAATCACGGTATCAGGCGCAAGAAACTTGTCACGGTTCAGAAATGTACGAGTTAATACACCTGATTTGAAGAAAGCATGAGAAGTGGTCCAGCCTAAAAGGGTAAATACTCATACAAGCTCTTTAATCCAGCACATATTATTCTACCGAAATCCGTAGTCTGTTCTCCTACATAAAGAACGGCATATGCTTTGGAGTTTTGATCTTGTTGAACCACTCTGCGCTTTGTCGCCGGCAAGTAATAATTTTTGTAAAGCACCTTGTTCTTGAGGTTGTTTGAGAGAATGTGTGTGTTGTAGATATTAATAAAGTTGAGAACGTTTGTCGACATTCAGCAAGATCTGTTGAAACATGGCTAATCTTTTATGAATGTTATTTTGTCACACAAATATACATATTGTATTTGTACATTGTTATCATATCACTATAGCATTTTATTATGTCACTGTGTCGCTTTTCTGAAATATGTACCTTTGATGTGCAATCAAACATAGCCAACCTATATATAGGACGGTAGGTTTATATAAGGACGTTCATAATTACTACCATGTACTACATCAGTCTACGTCTTAACTGCTGTATTTAACACGGAAACCACTGATACTGATGAAATCCTGGAAAAGCTGAAATATAACAAGTATACGACGGCTTTCTCCCTAGCATTGATACTGTCTTTTCTCCTCGAGACACTGCTGTTATAGACATTATGAAGGCAACACCGAATACGGTTTTGGTGGTAGCGTTTTATTACAATGTTCTAATATCCTGATTTTGAAACCAAACGCAACCTATCATGCCCTTGAATATTCTTACAAGTATTACTTTAACAATACGGATAGAAGGAGCATAAAAATCAAGGCTTGAGTCAAAATTCGAGATGACAAGACGTTGAATTGCACTGAAGTGGATATTGCTGCTATGTAAAGGAAGGAATGTTATTCTATTTATTTCAAAAGATCACGGGCAACGTGATTATTTTTAGTGGATTGATAACATAGTTGGATAGCATCCAATTCTGTGCCTGTCTCCCCACCACAGAGCAGTTCTACATATTCTACGGAAGAAGGGTTAAAGGTGAGATCCGCTTACAACTGCCACATGGGAAAATCGATCACGCAGGCTAAAGTATATCGTAATATGAACAGGTACTTTCCAATTCATGCTGTATGAAATGAATTCACATGGCCCAGTCGAATGCATGACTGGCTCACAAGCAAAGTAATGGGAGGCTCGATCATGTATTGTTACTGCACTCTTTGGAGAAAATAAGTGGACAAATGAAAGGGGGACATTGATTCCAGATATGACAGACTAAATCTCTTGATCATCAAACAAGATATTGATGTTGACACCACTAGACAACAGGGGTCAGAAAATACGACACTGGATTGTATGTCATGCGTTCTGTGGCATATCACGCCAAGCAAAGGTGCGAACGTCTGTAACCCTTCTTCTTTACGTGAATACGTGATTCTTGTGACAAGTAATTTATCAGGTTCACAATTTTTTTTCAGTCAAATAATGTCTCATTTTGCATTGATAAATATTCTATACGAACCAGCTATATTGCTGTAACTCGTGGCGCGTCCCAGGTGACGGATACGGGTTCCCCGCTGGCCTGCCGATGAACTTGAGCAAAATATAAAAGCTCTCGCGTACCAAACATGTACAAAGTCTTTAATGGCAACTTTGGCGGAGATGGAGACGTTAAGCAGGGACCAGGTGGCGGAAGAGGTACACTAAATTTCTGGAAGTTAATGCAGAAAAGAGGGTAGCGTTTCTTCTCTAGAGGAGTGGCTGCAAAAGGCATCTGTTCTCCATGTCCGGAGCTGCGTTACTCCCTTCTGTCATGAGCTCTAAAATGGTCAAGACAAGCCGGCCGTAAAATAATACCGTTATATCATTACAGAAATATTTCTCATGGTATCGGAGCCAAGGTTAGTGCAGCCCCTGGAAGGGACGCGTATTGGCAGGGCCCAGTCAGCATGAAAAGTATGCTAGGGTTACCGTCGCACGGGCTGTGGCGGCTAACCATGCTAGTATCCCCATTTTGTATCCCATCATTGAATTATGCCTGGATGAAGTAGCGAATAAGCCTCTGCACTTGAGAGAGGGCTTGTAGGCATCTGAGAGGTGCGGAAAAAGATGGAATGGAGAAAAGTCATGGGAAAAGAGGTGTGGTTACTAACAGATGTACAACAGAAACCGAAGGACAGTTCATGGTGTTGACATTGTCATATCAGCTAAATTTGACGGTTCAGTCTCCGAGGTGCAAAAGTTTGACAATCGCTTGATGTAACTCGTCCGCACTGGAGAAAGAAGGAAATTCCAATTTTTCACAGCAACGCTCCACAAACTGACGTGCTCATGGAAACCAAAGATGCGTTCTGGGCACCGCCTGACAAGAAGACAGCTGACTATCTTATCGCTGCCGCTAATCTGAATGGACGTGTCGGACCGAGGAAAGAAGAACAAACAGTCCATGCCCTTCATGGACTAGTGAAAAGAACGACGATGCCCAACAAATTCGCGATTATGCAGAAACTGATCATCGTAAACACACGGTTCAAAAAGAGTGATATTCATCTACTCAGTACTACAGTGGCTCCCATCCAATTCGCATTGACTACATCCTTGTGAGAGAGTGAAATCTCGAAGATGTTCTAGAGATAACAGTTGTCCCTTATTAAATCCTTGCGATGCAACAAAGACCAGTCATCTAAGCTGCGGATAAAGTCACCTAGAGCCTAATACCTCACAGCAAATAGACAAATTGGCATCAAATAGTGTCCCCTGAAGAAGGAGACTACCGTTGTTGCAAAAGTAACAGAGCCACAAATCACCATAGTTGAAGTGAGCCGGACTAAACTGAAAGATGCCTTTCGCTCTATTCCTGGAACAATTAAGTCAGGGCGACGACAACGAAGGATTAAAAATGACATATGGCTAAGGAATGAAAATGTTAAATATGCAGTACGGTTGAAGAAGCAGCTGTACCACAAGTTTCTTGCTCGTTGGAATGCCTACGAGGCTGCCACTCGTAAAATGAAGGAGATATTTGCCGTAACATAATCAAACCGGTAGGCAGGACTATATGTGAAACATGACATGCGCGAATTCGAGCGGAATTTTTAACGGCTAGTCCAATCGAGCCAACGCAAAACGTCAGAAGTCCAACGTTTTTACGGCATCAATGAGGAAACAGACGATTTGCTACTGGACAGGCGGGAAGCGCGAGTACACTGGCGGAACTATTTTGACAACATTTCAATCATGGAATTTCCGTATCTACCAATCCTAATCACCTCCGCTGTTGAAGGTCCAACGTAGGAAAATGACGTCACTAAAGTCCAGGCTATGCTGAAGGAAATGAAACCAGGGAAAGCCATCTGCCCCGATTATCTTCCAGCAGAGTTTTGTTTCTCTCAATGGGGGGATGCAGCAGTGTGGCTAAAGCAAGCTTTTCAACCATATCATCAAAGAAGGTCATAAACAAACAGACTGGCGACGGAGTATCAATTCAGAAATAAGGGAAGCCCTGGCGATTTTTCTAATCACGGCCCGAACATAATTCTGAGCCTCGCAATGAGAGACTTAGAACAAATCTTCGACAAAAGGATTAGCGATTTAGCCAAACATACAACAAGCCAAGCTGGATTTGTGTAAAATTGTGGCGCAATAGGAGAAACCCATGCTGCCGGACTGTTACTTGAGAAACACTGTGAAAAATAAGAGGCTTCATGATAAATTTCTGGACCCTTAGAAGCCCTTCCATCGGGTAATTCATGACCTAATCAGTCAGCCGTACAAGTACATGGCATTCCATAGCACCTTGCTGAGAGGGTATAATTGCTCTACAAAGAACAAATGAGTTGTGTTCAAGCTGCCGCAGGAGCGTCTGATGACTTCTGCATAACTGTAGGAGTCCATCAAGGCCCCGGCTTATCACCACTGCAGCTCATTCTTGTGATGGACACAATTACCACAAACCTGCGCAGTCCAATACCGTGGGCACTTCTCTAAGCAAATGACATCATTTGGCTGAAGAGAATAAGCTAGACCTGCAGCGTCAAACAGAAGACTGGAACAATCGACTAGCGCAATAAGCCCCGCGCCTCAACAAGAACAAGACAGAATACATTGCATTAAATCGTCGAGAAGTTGGAACCATGCATGTTGACGTTGAAGATATAGCACGAGTAGAGATATTTAAGTATATTGGCTCCACAATCTATGATAATGGCCGACTTACTGATGAAGTCAACTTAAGGATATACAAAGCCTGACTGAAGTGGAGAATGACAACAGGCACCCTTCCGAACTTTGGACGAAGGGCCATCTCTAAACTAAGTTCTACCGAACTGATATCTGTCCTATCGATATCCATCCTGTCGTTTTCTACGGCAACGAATGCTGCCCAGCTCTAGAGGTAGAACGCCAAATAAGCATCATGGATACGAAGTTGCTTAGGTGGAAGGCTGGCATAACTAGACTAGATCACATTTCAAATGATGTTATTAGAAAACGTTTTGGCATTGCGGCGATCCAGAAGAAAATTGGGGAAAGGCTTGTGCGCTGGTTTGGGCAAGTGTTGCGTGTAGAGGACGATACATTGGGAAAGTCAGAGTATTACACAGAAAGTCGGTGAAAAGAGGCGCTAGGGACGAACCAAACAGCATAGACAGATAGAGTGCACAACGGCCTGAAAGTTGGAAGACTACATGCAGACATGGCCCGAGACCGAACTAACTGGAGTCAATGAACCACAACACCGGACCCTGCCACCAGATGCAGACTGATGAATATTCTGTTACGAAAATGGAGTGCAAAGGATATTTTACACATCCTAACATTCAAATTAGTTTATTGTATGTTCAAAGTTTCTCCCCTAAAGCCTATTTCCGATATCTAGGCCTATAGAAACTTATTTTCACAAAATAGTGTTTGAATGGCTGAACGCTTCTCGATTTCGTGTTTAAGTGACTCCTATAAATGCATTGTGAAGAAAAATTTATAACTCAACAAAATAAAAAATGGGTATATCTGTGTTAAATGGGAAGGACAGTTTGAATATCCGGTGAAATTCTATGAGTACTGTGCCGTTACATTGCCAAACACCACAACAACAACCATAGCGGCCAGCCCAAGGTATGAACTAGCAGTTACACAGCTGCACCAGTTCGTAAGAAATAAGTGGAAGCTTAATCAGACACTATACACTCCTTCCAACAACAAGAGAAACTTACCTTAACAAGTAGAGAAGTGTCACAACAAACCGTGGATAATTTAAATTAACCCCTGTACTGGACATCAGAACACCAAAAAGTGAAAGAAAGAACAACAACATACCTTTAAGAAGGTAAAATAATTTAATCTTGATGCCCAAAGTAGAACAACCTTTTTTTTAAATATAAAAATAAAATTAAATAAAACCCTCCATAGCAGAGAAAAACAAACAATAATATAAGGTAATTAACAACTGAGAAAAACTCCTGAAAAACTGAGGTCGGCCAACCAGAAATAAGTGTAAAAGGTACATGACTACATGATAATTACTTTAAGTGAGTAGTGCCTTCGGGGTGCTTTAAAAAGGGTGACCTTCAAAGTTCAAGTTTTCTCTTCTTTTACTCTTACTTTCATTTAACTTATTATATTCGTCCGGATAGTGTGATCATGGAGCTTTCGCAATGGGATCAGGGTAATTACGTCTCGAGTGACATAAACACAAGTAGAATAAACATATGTTAAGACAGCCGAACAAGCACAAACCGGGAAAATATCAAGTCAAGAAAGTTTGGATAAAGTGTTAAAGTCACACAGACACCAAAATAAAATATTTACAAAAGCGACAGAATCCCAAAAACAACCACTACCATCACTACAGAGTAGCCATGGTAACCAACATTCGCCATCAAGAGTTGGCAATGACCAATCACAAAGCATAAGCATAACAATGGTTGAAACATAAGGAACCCGGAAATTCCAAAACTCATTCATTTACATTTCACAAGAAAAAAATAAAAGGAAAAGCAGGAATAAAATTAAAAGCGACCCAAACTAAATTTCCGATACCCTGGAGAAAACTCACATGGTCCTAAAACCTTTCCAAGAGGTAGAGTTCCTTTGTAGTACATATAGAGGAAATACACCTTATCTCCCAAAACTCCACATTAATAATAATCACAAATTTCATAATTTCCCAAACTAGATGAAACGTAATACACCTTCATACCACACATATCCAGATCATTAGGATATGTATACTATATATATATAAATTTTTACAGAGGAAACCCGAAAAACTTGAACAGTTACTGCCTTTTAAATTTTTGAACCAACAACTAGCATTATGGCTTTTTCAAACGTCTTAAACACACGAAAGTCTAGAAGAGGGCATGTTTTCCAAAACATCATTCCGGTCTCCGGCGACTAAGTTCAATTTAAATGAAGAAGAAACATAGAGTTGCAGAATCAGGCTTGTAGTAACATCGAAGGGTCAGTTGCTCCATACTCACGTAATGATATCACAAAATATTGCATTTACTGCAGAAAGGAGGCCGGTCTTCAAAATTTAAAAATTAAACCTTTAGAATGGCTGAAAGCCATCGCACTTTTATATTATGTCGGATCCATAATGTGCGCTAAGGCCAAAAGCCGGAGCGAGTGAGTAGCATGTCCTTCCTCCATCATGGTCAAGCTTCTTCTCATTTCATAATGGCCGATTACTCCCGCTGGAAGAGAGCAGTTCAACAAGATGGCGAGGGGCTCCCCGATTGGTCGGAGGCGAGGTCACGTTTCGACCACACCATAACAGATGGCAGCACACAGCAGAATGAGAGTTAAGTATCGAGAGCAAGTCCCAGAGAATAAATTAATTTCTTAAGAAATATGATGGTTTACAAGTAGGAGAAATCCAAGTTGAGAATATAAACGTGACACTGTTTTCTACGGCTAATTGGCCAAATCAAAACCGTTCCTTGGGAAAACAGTTTTAACTCCGTAATAATGTCTCAGTACCTACAAGAGGGGAGTCCGTCAGTGTATTCTAGCCTGAATAGAATTTTGCAATTCATATTTCTGCTTACATACGTCATAGACAGCAGACGATCATATTAATCAGTTTGTTATTTTCACTCCCATCACGCCTATAAATATGAAGACCATGGAGGTGTGGCACAAAGTGGTCAGCTCAGGGCCATGTAACACTCAACACTCTAAAGCTGGAAGGAATCCACATAACTAAGTGGTTAGTTCGGGACCATGTATCTCTACACAAACGGAAGTAAGCCTCATCACTAGTTAGCTCAGGACGATGTGTCTCTCCACAAATGGAAGGTAATATCAACACTAATTTGTAACCTCAGAAATACGTGTATTTCCACAAGTCAGCAATTAGGAAATTTTATGAATCTTAAAATCTTTTCTTATGTAATTCAATACCCAACTGGCATGGCAAATATTTTAGACATTTTAAAGGAAGTCATTTAAGTTGCGGCATGATATTTGTAGACTGCTGAAATGAGAGTGAGGAAACAATAGCGCCTGAGGTGAGATATAAAACAAAGTGGGAAGTAGCAGATAAGATCCGGTCGACTGAATCCTTCAGAAGCATCTAAAATCTATGATGTAAAATGGACTAAGCTATGTAGACAATGGACTGTCCTCTGACATATATGCCAAGAAAAAAGAAAACACATAAAATGCATGTCGCTTTGCTGGTCTCTGCACAAAATATGTTTAGAAAGTAGAAAGCTAATTTAGACTCCATCAAAAATAGAAATATGATTTTGTGTGTGAAAAGGATTCATAAGCAACATTTTTACTGGTGGTCATAATACAAGATTGTTCTCTAACGTAGCCTATTGTGTCCTGTTACATATGAATTACAAAGAAACAGAGAGTGTGAGTGGGTACTGGGTAGTTCTGAGGACCGACATGAATATTTCTTGCCACTAGTTGTGAAAGTACAGTAGGAACAAGTCAGTGCATCACATGAGAGCCGAGAAGACCCTAACCACTCACAAAATCAAATAAACCATTCAGAATTCATAGTTTCCATCACAAATCTGGTTTGAAGTCAAACCTTAGGCTATGACTAGCCATCGCATGACCTGCTGATACAAGGGCTTGGTTAAGCCCACCATTCCGAGATTATACAATCATTTCCCACGGATTATCAAAGATCATTTCATACAGTAACCAACAAAGATGTGACAGCAAAAAATTAATTAGCAATGTCACAACTACAGTTCAAAAACACTACTGCATTAAATGTTTTAAAACAGGACA
Source organism: Anabrus simplex (assembly GCF_040414725.1). NCBI lineage: Eukaryota > Metazoa > Arthropoda > Insecta > Orthoptera > Tettigoniidae > Anabrus > Anabrus simplex. Next base: position 23,273,162 of record NC_090279.1, on the reverse strand, counting down.
TACACTTGTGGTACTTTGTAAGGTCAGTGACAATAATTACAATTTTGAAAGAATATTATATCACTACGTTATTTACCTATTATTAATATTATTATTAGCATAGGGCAACAAGTTAGATACATATATACAAATATATAGTATTTACAAATATACACAGACAAGAAACATGTTTTATAGCAGAATGTCCAGTTGAGTGATCCACTGTATGGCTTCCTCTCTTGGTTCCAAAAAGTCACTCGGGCTACCTGTGTAGGGAACGCCGTGTACATTCACTTACAATATGGGGATCATCTGTCGAGAAGCACCACAGTCGCACTCTGGTGATGAGATATATTTCCACTTATAAAGGGCATCCCTGCGTCGTCCATGATTTGTTCTCACCCAATTCAGAGTGGTCCAAATCTTACGCGGAAGATGATGTTCACCAGAAAAGATGTTGTGTAAGGAACTGTCTGTGGCAACTTTCCAGCGACTTCTCCATTCTTCTAAAGGGTGAAAATTCCCATCAGCCAATGCGACAGCATCATGCAAAGATGGATGTTGTGACTCGAGCCTCGTTACCTTGAGAACAGGAATATCATCCAAAACAGGCAGTTGAGGGTTCATTTCTATCTTCTTGAACTCTCGGATGGTAGCAATTCATCTTTTTAAAACAGGTGGCATTTTACCTGACAGAATTGGGAGCCAATAAAGGGATGTGGACTGGATAGTACCAGATATTAACTGCAAGCTAGCATTCAGTTGAGTATCAATTAGTCTTGTATATGGGCTATCCAGCCAAACTGGTGCACAGTACTCAGCACACGAGAAAACCAGTCCCAAAGCAGAAGATCATGAAGTCTTTGCTGATGAACCCCACCTTGAGCCATACAACTCCTGAAGGATAATATTACGTGTTTTGAGCTTTCTGGACAGATTCATAAGATGTTGTTTTTAAGATAGTGTGCGATCAAGTGTAATCCCCAAATATTTGGGATAGCTGCTATGCCGAAGTTCTTGGTGACAAAAACGTATGTGAAGTTTAATGCCAGCTTGGCGATTATTCAGGTGAAAACATTACACTTCTGTTTTGTTAGGGTTAGGACACAGTTGCCATTTCTTGAAGTATGTTTCAAGTGAAATCAGGTCTCTTTGTAGCACTTCTTCTGTCACACTAAGGTCTCGAATTTGAGTAGCTAGTGTTATGATATCAGCATAACAAAATGTTTGTGATGATATTTCTGGGAGATCAGAGATATACAAATTGAACAGTAGGGGAGACAGTACCGATCCTTGGGGTAATCCATTTTTGAGCTTCCTTTCTCTACTCATACTATTTCCCATACACACTCGAAATCTTCTGTCATCGAGCATATTGCTTATAACCTGCACGATGGTCCTACAGGGTACAATTCTGAGAAGCTTGTAAATTAATCCTTCCCTCCAGACTGCGTCAAATGCTGATGTAAGATCAATGAATACAGCTGAGGTCTTGAGTTGTTTCTGGAAACCTGCTTCCATGTGGAATGTCAGTGAAAGCACTTGATCGCAGCAGCTGCGATTTGGCCTGAATCCAGCTTCATCAACTGTAATACGCTGAAAAATAGTTTCGCTGATTCTGTTGTGGAATAGCCTCTCAAAAAGAAGGGCAACTGGTCTATAACTGCTTGGGTCATTGGCAGGCTTACCTGGTTTCAAGATGGAAATCACTTTCGTTCGTTTGAATTCTGCCAGGAGTTGTCTGTTCTGTAGAAGGTCGGTAAAAAACCTTAACAGCCAACTTCTTGCATTCTTCCCTAAATGAATGCGAAATTCTGGATGAATGTCGTCAACATCTGGAGCTGTACTTGGTTTAACGTCTTTGAGAGCAGCATTGATGTCTTGCACCGTAAGCGGTTGTGAATACCTTGATGTGCGTGGTGTTCTTGATTCCAGAGTTTGGAGCTGGCGCCGTATGTATTTGGCATGTTTCTTATCTGATGGAGTTTGGGAAGTTAATAATAATGTTATTTGCTTTACGTCCCACTAACTACTCTTTTACGGTTTTCGGAGACGGCGAGGTGCCGGAACTTTGTCCCGCGGGAGTTCTTTTACGTACCAGTAAATCTACCGACACGAGGCTGACGTATTTGAGCACCTTCAAATACCACCGGACTGAGCCAGGATCGAACATGCCAAGTTGGGGTCAGAAGGCCAGCGCCTCAACCGTCTGAACCACTCACCCCGGCGGAGTTTGGGAAGTTGTGACGATGCGAGATGCTACTTCATCCGGAGTAACTCCAGGCTGTTCCTTCACCAAATGTGTCCTTCCTCCAAGTTTTCTGCTGTGCCCCCAAGATCTTCTACTGGAATGAGTTAGGTCGATATTCTCCACTGATTCAATCCACCGTTCTCTCCGGGTAGTATCCATGCTGGAAAGAAGTTCATCAGATATGTCTTCATCACCAGTATGCAGATATTCGTTATAGAGTGCATCAGTCTCTGCATTCCAACCAGGGATGTATTCTTTTCTATGGCATACTCTTCTTCTTAGCCTCCATCATAACTGCATCTACGAAACGCTTGTAATTGTGCTTGGGAGCAATCCACCGAACACATTTATCCAGTTCAGTGGTGAATGTTGACAAGTTTGTTTTTCTGAAGTTCCTCGGAGCATGTGGTATTGACCGTACAACAGGAATTTTGATGCCAATGTCCACTACAATGGGGCCATGTTGACTGTGGGGAAAATGCCTTAAAACTTTATGACTGGTATGTAAGGGCTGTCCTGCCTCCTATCAGCTAACAAATCACAAGTCAGGATTGAAATCCCTATTTCATGCAGCTCATTGGAAAGTACCAAGATCTTTTGGGTAAAAAATCATATGGAGATTGTTCATTTCTGTCCATTCTACGAGTTTCTTTCCACATTCATTGTTATTCGAGTACTTCCATAGTTCCTGATGGCTGTTGAAGTCGCCTATATAAACTGCAGGGTGTTGAGCAGTCGGGAGTACGGTACCTGACCACTGTGCGTTTGGGGGTTTATAAATGTTAAAAATAGTAACATGTGCCACTCGCACAGCAACACAATGGATGTCTTCGTCTTTGTCTTCGTCTTGAAAGAGCAGTGAGGCATCTTGGATACGAACATAAGTAGCTACACCATGTGCACTGTGATATGTTGCACCAGGAGCTGTGTAACCATCAATGAGGCCCCTTTTCCGAAACTCTTCTTTATCGGCTGTATGGATTTCATGTATAACCACAACATCTATATTATTATTCAGGATAACTTTGGATAGGTAGTCATATTTTGCTCTGCTGATGCTTTCTACGTTAAGCTCGAAAACATGGATGAAAGGTCCGATGTTTCTTGTCTGGTAGCTCTGAGAAGAGCAATTTCCATGAAATACTTCTGCCATTGCTGGAGGATCTTTAAAAAGATAGGTCCAGCAGCCACAGTTATTACTTTCTTAGCACCACCCGGGGGTCACGTGTAGGTCACTTTGAGGGTAAACCTACGGACGTGAAGCAATAATGTACCGCCTATTTATCTACTTTTATGAGATAATAAATTCACTTACTTGAAGAATTCTGAATTATTTTAGGCAACCTGAACAAATTTAAAATTCCACTTGTACCTGTCCATTTTATTAGTTAATACTAATTGTGTAAGTATGTTTGCAATCAACACACTAGAAGCACCTGACTGACAATGAACACTAAAATGAATCAGAAAGTGTGACCACATCACTGCAATGAACATAAATCAATAGCACAAATTTTTATGCTTACAACAATGCACAAGTTTTATTTGAAAACTATGATACCGAAGATGTAGCATAACTGACCTCAAAGTTTCATTTCTACAACACATCATCTGCTTTGGCGTCCACAAATAGAGGAATCTGACTTAACACACAAGAGAACAGAAATGATCAGAAAAAAGGAATCTAACCAAATAATTTCAAAATGAAATTCTTCAAGTTATCACATTATTGAACTGAGCCATCATGATATTGATTAATGAAACTGATTATGTTAGTTTGAAATATTTATTGTTTACAATGTACATAAAACAAAACAATTTCGAATTAGAAGATTTAATTTCTAATCTACAAGTATAGCTTTTTCTGTGTGTCACTGTTGGCATGAACGTATAAAAATATTACTCAGAATATCTGGAAGCAATAGTTTCAGATAGCATTTCAGATGATAAGAATGTGATGAACAAATGATGCAGAGAAAGTGAAAGAAAGAACACTTTTTCATGGTTGCTTAAAGGTATTGTAAACAAATACACTTCAAAAATATCTAGCTTTACCAGATATTCTTTTTGTAGATATATATTGAATAAAACTACGAGTACATGATGGAACATTAAATATAACCTTAAAGTTCCTGAATATTTTAGATACTTTTAACCAATAGAATTTTCAGATATTAGTGTTTAAATGTAACCTTGTAAAGACAGGGTTGAACTGATGAACATGGCCACTTTTGGAGATAAACCAACCACTACTGAACACAACTGTGAATAGGTACAACATATTCCATATTGTATAAAACTTGTAGTGTACGTACTTTGTTTCTTCTTTGATGTCTGGCAACAGCTTTTCATCAGTTTGTTCCTCTATGAATATTTCCTCCTTAGTATCTTCGGAAGGCTGTCAGTAAGAAATAAGACAAGTAGAATAAAGAAGTAAGGAATAAAAATATATAGGCCTAAAATAAAAACAGCTGAGAAAATAAATTTCATAGTGGCACAAGAAGAGTATAATTAATTTATCCCCATTTAAAAAATATAGAATGGAAAAGAACAATCAAATGAAAATCCCATTAAATGCAAGAGAGGTGTCTACCTTGGTGGCAAATGGTACACAAAAATACATTATTATCAAGCACTAAATTTTAAAAGGACAGAGAAGAAGACAATTTCCTAAAAACAGTATTCTACAATTTTTGCTATTTTTTTTCTATTAAGCACACAGCTCATCCTTAATAAATGTATAGAATTTACAAACTCTTACTCATAATGTTTTCTGTTTTACAAACATAATCAACACATACCACTTGTGCAACTACTTCAAATAATACTATACAAATTCTATTAGGTTAAAATTTACATTGCATTTTCTTATTTAAATTTTTACCCTTTTTGGAAATTAACTTGCACAATGACCTGCTGTGTTTTAACCTGAGTCCCTTTGGCACTGCTTTTCAAACAATTGATGAGATTTAAGAACATAAAAAGGAACACACTGTTGGACAGCAGTAAACACAGTAGCATAGAAAGGGAGGAACATTGCAAATTTGTAAATTTAAAATTACCTACATATTTGTGAATATTCAGCAGAGTATATGTACACATACATGTACAATTTTAGGAAAATAAATAATAGTAAGAAGTATCTCCGAATCATTACACAATACCATTCCTTGCTTCTGTTTCTCTTTCTGTTGATCCCTAATTCCACAATGACTAGCCATTTTCTTCATCCTCTTATATTCATACTGCCCTGTTCCCATCTTCCTACATATGAGTTGACTTGTCACCTCTTTGTTCATTTCCATGTTCCTATATACCTTCTTTCCAAAAACACTTCACTGTAATATCAAATAATCCCACAGTACTCCTACCACTTTCCCAACAAGTGGATAATGCTTAAATCATAAGCACAGAAATATCCATCATCCCCCCCTCTGTACATCACATTAAGACCAAAAGCATAAATCAGTTAATGTCCCAATCAATGAATGAATCAATCAATGAATCAATCAAACAACAGCAATTAGGGCTGTTGGTTGTTTATATAGAAGAAAGATTGTGGAAATATATGAAACATATTATTTCAATCACTAAATCATTTTCCTATAAGTGAACATTTGCCAAAATTTGTCCCCTTGAATTCAAACTTATCTTCATGTTGTGACCTCTCCTACAGTTAAAGAACATGACTTAAATGTATTCATCAACTAATGTCATTCCAAGACATCTCTCCAATGACATCTCAGAATATACTGCTTAATCAAACAACTTGTCTCCTTTCTCCAAGTCTCCCCAGCTGAAACTTTGCAATATCTCTGTAACACAACTCTTTTGTTAGAAATCACCCGCAAGAAATGGAGATATTTCTGTGGATCATTTCCTGTTCTCTACTCAAGTAATACTGGTGATGGTCTCACACTCTCATTGTGGCTTTGCTGGAGATTTATATGCCCTCTCCTTTACAACCCCTAAATAACCTCATAATCATATTAAGAGATCTGTAAATTTTATTTTCAAAATGTTTAAATGATTACCATAATGAAGCTATATCCTTATTATGAATAGCTAGGTACTTACAGAGATCCCCATGAAGAAATTTCACCCATCAATACAATAATAAAACCGGAGAGGACTCTTTCTATATGTGAAACAAAGAAACTGACTTTTCACCATGTTTACAAATATAGCATTGCCTGATGTCCATCTTACAATATTGTCAAGGTCTTTTTCAGTTACTCATAATCCTGAAACTTATTTATTACACAGAGCCTAATCACTTTTTCAGTTCATTATTCATATTGTTTTATATATCAGAAAATAAAGGTCTCATAATACTGCCCTGTGAGACCCAATCCCATAATTGTTACAGGATCAAATAAAGCTTCACCTACTCTAATGCTCTGAGTCCTATTTTGTAGAAATACACCAGACGTGGCCAAATTTTAATGGTAAAAGTTATATTTCTACCTTTATGTAAACTATCGACCTTTATAGCCTAATCCTTGAACTTGTTTGGAGGCAAAGTTTCCACTTGGGATATCCTGGTCCACACTATTGTATTTTTTTCATACAGTGGCTACAGTGAGAACCACAATGTAATTTCATTATTCACATGGTTTTGTGTCATTTTTGTTAGTGAGCATGTTCTGTTGTTTATCTTTATTACCTGCATATTGTTCCTGTTTGGAAGTAAATAATGTGACTTATTGTTAAGACTATGCATTCTGTAAATTACATGTATTATTGATACTATTCAGGAGTTCAGTTGATATTTCTTAAGAGTGGTTCTAGAGAACTGTCAAATTTTGAGGTTATGGGGAGACGAAGAGACCTTTCGCCAAGAAAGGCATTGTCAGAGAGCTACTTCTTGAGAAACGTCATTCACAACAAGAAATAGATTCTAGATTGCAAATACCACAGCAATCTGTAAGTAGAATTTTAAAATGTGAAGATAACGGGAAGACAAAATGTGATGATGATGATGCTTGTTGTTTTAAGGGGCCTAACATCGAAGGTCATCAGCCCAAGACAAAATGTCAACAACGTGTTGGAAACGGTGTGCAGAAGAAGAAACCAACCCCAAGGAGGAAGCAAAACTGATTAATTTGTCAGTAAACAACCGCAAGGTTACTAGTTTGGATTTACGTAAGAAATTAGAAGAGTATGGGTCATTTGTATTAGCCAGGACTCAGGCGAGAGCTGTTTAATGCTGGAATGAAAGCAAGATGACCTCAAGGCAAAGCGAAGTTTACTCTCGCTATGGCTGTAAAGAGGTTCCAGTGTGCCACGACTCTCCAGAATTGGTCATCTGATGAATGGAAACAGGCAAGTCCATGACAATTACTGTAATTCCTAAATTACCATTCATTATTCCATTATAACCCAATCTAAGTGATGTAACCGTACAGCACAGCAAATGTATGAAGTTCTTCCTTTAAACCATACAGCTTATTGCATTTAATGCTAGGCTTATTTGTTTTATTTATTTCAGGTTTGCTTTAGTGACGAATCGGTATTTCCTGTCATAGAAGAGACAAGTCAATATGTCAGAAGATAAAGAGAAGCATTCCATCCAGATTGAGTGAAGCATCCAACTTTAGTGATGGTCTGCAGTGTGTTTTCTTGGTATGGCTGTGGACGATTATATATTGTAGAAGGAACTATGAGACGTGAACAGTATAGTACTAAGAACCCGTTTGGTAGCTCAGGTGCAAGAGTAATTCGGCCAAAGTGAATTTATTTTTATGCAAGATAAGATTTTTATGCAAGACCAAAGCCTAGAAACAGTCCAGACATGAACCCCATAGAATATCCTTAGAAAATAGCAAAGAAAAGTCCAAAAAATTATATCCAAAAAATTATAACGACAAAAATTGGCTTGATTGAGAAGCTCGGTCAGATCTGGTGTCATGATGACGATTTAAAGAGTCAGTGTAAAATACTGTTTGAGGGTATGCCCAGTCTAATCAAGTCGCTCATGAAAGCTAAGGGGGTGCATAAAAAGTACTAATGTCATCAACTTTAAAATTGGTAACATCTTATCTGTTCAATTCTCGAATTTTTAATGTTTAATAATTTGGCCATATCTTTATAGTCGCCCATTTAGCCACTGTTTTATCTATCCCGAACGCACTAATTTTTGGTCAGTAGTTTCCCGAGATCTACCCTAAGAAAATCCTTGGATATGTCAATCGTGATACATTTGACTTCCTGAATCTAATATATCTGCTATATCCCGCTGGAATCCACAAGATGAGCTTCAGTGGAATAATGTTTCCTAAATCTGAACTACCTTCTATTGAGCCAGTTGGTAATTTCTTAAATGTGTATAACATAATCAGAAAGAATGCATTCCAAGAGCTTGCATGCAACACAAGTCAAGACGACAATTGTGTAATTACTAGCCCTAAGTTTAGCACATTTTCTCTATACACAGAGTGCTACTATACTAAGTATTCATTCATCTGGTATAGCTGTTTCATACATACTCTAATCAATATCTCAAAGAACTGACTTTCGTTCATGCCCAGAAATTTCACCCATCCCAGCAGCATTTCTAGTTTTAAATTTTTGTGTATTACATTCAATGTTCCGTATAGTGGATATTGTAAAGTAATTTCAAAGGATTAGGTGAAATTGTCAACTGCATCAGGTACTGCAAAAGGACATGACCAAACCATTGGTGACATACTATGCGTCACGAGTGACGGCTGCGATGCCCACCGACCAATGAAGTATACACATTCCCATGTTGTGTAATTGCTACTTCATACCTTTCTAAATCTGTCAACATTCAACACCGTGCACAGCAACAAGCCGTAGCAACACGGTTGAAAGTAATTCCAGTATCAAGGAAGACAATGTACACTGCCGGCTGGTGCTCTCAGTGCTTTTCAATTAGCATTCTGGCAGTGAAAATTGCATGAGTTGTTCCAACACCCTTAATGAAGATGCATTGTATAGCAATAATGCCGGCGATTTCACCCAGTCAATAATGAAGGCTACTCTAAAAGATCTTCTCATGTACAATTGGGTGCAATTTGGATGGTAATTTGCACATTCTGCTGAATCGTCATTTTGCTCAAAAATAGGCACAAGGATGTTTACAGCCCAATGACTGGGAACACAGCCAGAGTCAACTCTGGCTCTGAAAAAGCTTGTCAGCCAGTTGATAATGAGTTCTTTAAACTCCCTCATCTTCCAGAAGTTTGCTGGATGGTCATCCGGTCCTGGCGCTTTTTGGTCCTTCATACTCCTAATGGCACTCTCCACTTCCTTTGATGTGATGCATTAGGTGGGACTTACCATCAGGAATAGGGTGATGTGGTAATTCAACGCAGGAAATATCTACAAATGTTGTTGCCAATGATTGAGGATTTCTTGTTAGTCCTCTAATCACTGGTCATCTTTGTCTCTAATGCAGACAGTGTCCTCAATAGTTGTGTCAATTTTCGTCAGATGGAAAACAGTTCTCTTCTTCATCCCTTGAGCGCAGTGGTGTACAGTGTTTATCAGAATTACACCGACAAAAATTCAAGAATGCTCTTCGTATTATGTTAAGAATAATGGTTCAATCAGACTGGCGGGGAAAATTATATTTTTGAGAAAATGAGGTTAAATTGTTACTTCCTGGTGCGCGATTGAAATTGAAGAGCTGCTGCCGCCTTTCAGGGAAGATAAGGGTAGGGAGGTGTTGTGGAGTGTATGAGCAGACAGAGATAATGCTTCCTCATACGACTTCGAAAGGATTGTCTCTAACAGGCAATATCCACAGTCCATTTATATAATAGCCGTAACTGCACACAGAGTTAAAGAACACACTGTATTTAAGACACGCATGTTAGTCAAGGAAAGCACCAGATTGGTTCTCCTCTCGTCTGTTTATCGCAGTAATATTCTATATTAATTAACATGCTCGAAGATTGTGTATTCCTTCCCTCATAATATTGTAAACTCAATGAAATACTGAACGAAGGAATCAACACGCCCAATGGTTTGATTACAGTGTATGTTCAATAAGGCCCCCTCCTACTTTGGTGTATAGTTCACTACGGCGTAGTAGTGAGTGACTATGGACTACGTCCAGGATGTGTAGTGTGTGGCGAACGGTTTGGAAAGCTGCCTGTATTCTTGTTACAAGATGTCTGCTCTTTCTATAGGGTTCACATAGTAGTCAATTCGTGTAGAACAAACTGTACAGTGCCTACCGGAGTATGGAAGCGACTATGCGAAAAGAACGAGAACCTTGTGCATTCGCATCGAGAATTACCTATTTCTCCAAATTACACTTCCCCTCCCTTCCCTTTTGTGACGCACAGCGGCTGAGTCTCTGACGTAGCAAATAGAGCAAGTTCATCAATCTGAACTGCATGACCGGAAGTAACAAGGTCACTTTAATTTCCTCAAAAGGAAACATTTCCCCGAGAATCTGACAGCACCATCATTCTCAACATTCCACGAAGAGCATCCCTGATTTCTCTGTCAGTATAGTTCTGATACACCTTGTACACAAGTCATTACAGTGAGTGCGTCTCGATTGAGATTTATATACAGTATGCCTTCTTCTTATCCTACAACTCTTCTTGGACTGCAATCATCCATAGGAATGTTAGATATTCAATACAAGAGGAACTAGGTTATATCGTACCCAAGTTTACTTTGACGGTTGCAGAGAAAGATCTGTAGAATGTGTCTACATGTTGTCAAATGCATTAAGATCAACAAGAGGAAAATTTGTGTTGTTGCTAGGGTCTCCTTCTAGTCTTTAAGCTTCCACCACTTGATGTTCTCAGGGGCATAGAGGCCCTTAAATCCTACCTTATGCAGAGGTGGAATACAGTCAGATGATATGACATTCACATCCTTTCTTCGTCGTAGATCACGGTGCTGAACAACGATAAGGTCAATTTGCTTGCTTCAGTCACCACAAGTGAAACCTCAAATACGAGCTCCATCATCATATCAGGTACCGAAAGTATTACCACCATGGCAGCTATAAAAATTCTTAGTGACCATCATGCGCATTAAGGTTATCACAAAGAAGTGGAAACTCATCTTCAGGATACGTTGCAACATGACCTCGTGGTTCCTGCCAATGCACTTCCTTATCCAGGTCATCACAGCCAGATTGTGACATAGAAAACACAAGTTCGAGAGGATGCAACGTCAAATGTAATAAGGCTGTTGGAATAGCACTGAACCTCAGCAACTGAATCTTGCATGCTTGTGCACACAATGAAATCAACACCATTCCTGCTGGATGTAACCTGGCAGATAAGTTCACAGACATCTTTGATGTCATGAGATTTCTGGCCTTTCCAAAGCGAGCAACTTAAAATCTAATTACATAGCTATACTTCAATTCTAAACCGGACTTATATTATCCAAATTGCAACAGGTTAACAGGAACAATAGAATGAAAAGATTAAGTAATATTAAAGCAAGAATAATATTTACTAATAAAATAATTATTCTACAATAATTCTAAGCCACATTTAGATGTATCCTAACTACAATAGTTTAACTGAAGCAACAAATATTCCTAAAGTATGAATTTATGGAACTTATGAGAATGTAAATATTCATTGACTATATACATAAAATTTAGTTTCCTTGATTCATCAAAGAGACAAAAACGTGAATAGTTTGAATGTAATTATCAGTCAAAGAACAGTGGCCAGTTATAATCATAAATTTAAGCCATATTAATGAAAGTCAATTGAACATAACCTACGGCATATTGTTTATTTGATGGTTTCTACCTTTTCTCTTTCACATCGACACAGATAGGTCATATGGCGATGATGAGCTAAAAATGGCTAGGAATGAGAAGGAAGCAATTGTGGCCTTAATTAAGGTACATTCGCACAATTTGTTTGCTGTGAAAATGTGAAACATGCACTTCAGGGCTGTCGACAGTGGGTTCGAGCCCAGCATCTTATAAATGCAGGCCATAACAATGGCCAGTTATTCAGTACAACAAGGTAGCAATTGCTTGAATTCCTTCTCTTCCAATACTTACTGTGAGAGTATATTAATATGTAATTTCAAACAATACGTTAAAAAGTAAGTTTTTATTTTAGAAATTCAGCTTTCACAGTTCCCCAGATGTACATGCACATTTGGACATAAGTTTTTATATACATGTCCAAAACTTTACGATACATGGGGTTACTTTGGAAAAGTAAAGAGTAAAGTAGATTCCCAAAATTCTATGCAGAGCATGCCTTCCTCCCTTGAAGTCAGGATGGGCTGCCTACGTATGCTCTTCGGATCTAGGATCGAGGTGGCCCTTACTTCTTCGCAGCTTCTCTGTATGCCCTTCAGCAAGAATCCCTTTAAGAGACTTATCAAGCTTATCGGCATTGTAATTATGTTAGACAATGCTTCCAAATTTATGCTTATATTCTTGCAACACATTCCAAAGTAACCCCATGAAAGATCTCCTGCTCAGAAGAACAGCCAAAGACATGACTCTTGAGGTGATCAAGCTAATGTATGTTGAACCTAACAGCACTTCAGTTAGAATAAAACAATTCACTTCAACTAACATTTCTTGACAATGTGAACATTTGATACCACACGATACAACAAGCAACGTCTCTCAGTGAGGGACAAAGAAAAAGAGACAACAATCAAGAAAAAGGTTTATCACAATAGTTGTATGAATTTTGACTGTCCTACATCAACACAGATCTATCCATATTAAGAAACAAAGTACACATATATGTGAAGATAAACCGACGTCCAGAATTATCGCATGGAATATTTGGAAGAGAAGTGTACGAAAATACTAATAAATTGCAGGGTATATGCTGTAAACGGGAATCATGGATCAAAGGTATCTGGGCTTAGAGAAATACTCACAGGTCAATTTATCTCCAAAAGTGAGGAGACAGGGTTGGATCAAACACATTTCAATGACACTTGGGTGAAATATCAATTAAGAAATAGTAAATGTTATGATTATCATTATTTTACTGTAAAACCAATTATAGCATTAACATTAACAGCTAAAAGATAGCTGGGCATCTCAGAGAAGTTAACTGTTAACAATGTAGAATGATACTACATAAGCACTGTACAAGTCTACAGATAGTTTCACCTTAAAGTTCTACACAACACTTTACAGTGCAAATGCAGTTTTCACAGATCACACAGAATTTCTACAAACCAATTTTACTAATTCCGCATCAATATATTGAAATAATACACTTTTAATACTTCTGCATCATTTATACAGCAGTGTATACTGTGGAAAGAAATCTTTCACCTACAACATATTGTAACCGAAAATGGCATAACTGGAGATAAAATTGAGATTGCCGCAAAAGCCTAATTTAATTCGGTCAGTGGGTCATTTACAACAGCTGTGGTGATGGCCAGGATCTGATAACATTGGAGAAATTCGCCTTTAGGCTCATTGCTGCATGGCCGTGTGTCGATCCACTCCTTTTCTCTTATTGGTCAGGAGGTCACCATGCAACAGATATGAACAGTTAACATTTTCAAGGCTAACACCGCCGGCAAGTTTTCAGAACTCTTCACAAGAACAGTTTTGAACCATGATACCTTAAGAAGACGTGAATAAAATTATGATTGGTTTCCAACTAATCACACTTTCTAGGCCGAGAACTGATAAAAGCAGTGTGTAATCGACGCTCAACTTACTCAGCTCCTACACTGCTGATTTCATACTGCTCTACTTTAGAGCACAACTTCACTTCGCTTTCCCGCTACAATTCTACAAGATATTCTTCTCCAAGAGACGTTTATTAGTCGTGATGTCTCATAAAGGGAACACTTTATTTCGTCTTCTACAAGACATAACCACGACTATATTAATTCCAGAACACGTGTGGTATGCATAAATCATCTGAACCCGCAAGTTAAGTGTCGACTGACATTTAAATAGGCATGGTTGGAACACATATCAATGTGCAGCTTCAGTTACAGAGAGAGAGAGAGAGAGAGAGAAAGCCTACTCTTACGAGAAGCCTGCAAGACAAGGAACAAGGGGAATCATCATGCTGCTTGCAAGAGGAATCTTTACTTTCATCATGGTGCACCTTGCAAGGGATATTCCTTCTGGAATGTCTAACTTAAAGGGGAGATCCCACCAAACCCTAAAGGGAGGTAAAGGGACCAATCGTGAGACGTTGCCAGCCAGGAATTAATCAACCTCAATCATAAAATTTTAAGTAACATTTTAAAATATTAGTTTCATTTCCATTTTCTATTACTTTCTGCTGTTGCAGATTCTTATCGCTTCTGATCTACTTATTGATGTTGGTAAATTTTGTGAATGATTGAAATATACTCATGTCCATAAAATCCAGAACACCTTGAAAGACTAGAGATAGGAAGTCTATATTCATAGGACATGTGCATTAGTATGTTCTAAAGAAAGGTCCACATCGATATCTCTGCGCAACACCGACTGGTAAATTGTGCCTGCTGTGTTTTTAGTCTTAAGGTCTATAAAATGTGCTTAAATGTAGCTGCATATGCTTTTATAATATACTTTATATTAGGCTTATACCTTGTCAAATTAAGCAAAATAGACCTTAAGACTAAAAACAACGCAACACGACGAAGTCATTCTAGGAACTTGTTTTACTCGTAAAACTTGAACGTTAATGATATAATTCAAGGTCATATGTACATAGCAAAGTTTCATCATACGTTGTGATCCTTTTAATGTGTTCAAAAAGTGGTATCTTTTTAATATATAATAGTTTTCTAAACTTAGACATAAAAAACAGTATTATTCACTCTGAAACATATTACCTAATGTCAGCCAAATATGAAATGTTTATGGGCAAGGTACAACTATTAAAAAAATGCATTCTAATGTGAATGTACATGACAGCTGAGGATGACTTGTGAAGAGTCGAAACATGTCCTGTTATTAAGAAGAAAATTTTAATAAATTTGTATTGATTAGGTGGATCTCTTTCTCTCTATGACATACTTAGTTCATCTATATGAGTTGAGAAACTAAACTCTTGACACTAAGGTGACATAAGTGAAGTGTGCTTTTATGTCTATTTAGGGCTGAATGGACAATGTGACCTGTAACTTCAAGGAGGGGGAGATTAGGGTGAATGGACTAGCAGGTAGACAGGTTGATGGGATAGGTGGGGAATGGGAAGTGTAGCAACGGAAAATATTGCTATGGTCAGAGGGATTATGGCTGTTTGCGGTATGCATTGCCAATTGCTAAAATGAAACTAAAACACAGCATGTGACTACACCCTATTAACGGTCAGCAATTAACATATTTTAGGTAATTAAATTGTCAGTAATAATAATAGTGATAATGTGCAACAGCAGATTAGGCATACAGAATACTCAAGTAGGAGCTTTTTCTATGTAGTGTTGACGTTAGAACTATGTACTATGCCATATTTTTTGAGTTGCGACCTTTACCAGCATATCTGTCTTACGTTTTTGGAGTATTACCTGTGCATTCACATATGTAAATATTGCTCCGGCCTCTTAATTCTAAGTATCGGGTCGCAAGTCACACAAAGATTCCAAACTGGAATTGTATTTACGAGCATAAGTTCTAACATATGGCATATAATCATTTCTCAGGGTAAAACTCGCTTCGTTGTTCCTAAATGCATTAAATAAATCGTGTATTCCGTTGAAGAATCGCCATCCATTGAAATAGTCACACCATATCCTTATGTTAAAAGAAGTTATCCGATCCTCACCTAATATTCAGCGTAAACTAACTCAATAATTCCGTATACTATCCTACTACTACCTACTTAAAGAATAGAAATGCAAAATCAAATCTAAATCTAATTTATTAGCATGCTAATGAATAATGAAATTGAATAACATATGTTCATTGGCAATAAGGAAAGGAAAATCGTGGAAATATAAGTATCATTCTCGAAGAGGTTGGTTTTCGGAGATAAACATATTTGAAAGAAGATAAATCGTCAATATATTTGCTTACATATTTGTTAATAACCAAATTATATCATATCTTCCATGATCAAATTCATATTAGGGGAAAAATAGGGATCAGAACTTTATTAAATCAAGGATGAGTGGAATATCTTTCATTTAATGTTGTTTGGGCTTTTCTTTGGGGCATAGGTTAAGTTTCATTTTCGATTTCGGTCTATTTGACCAAAAATTTATCCAAACACATGTTTGTATTCTTGTTTGTGACTCTCCACGTTACGAGATAAGTATTAGCATGTTTAATTATGGGTTCAAAACACCCATACAGTTACCAATATTCCTAACATAACCCAAATGAATAAATTAAATCAGTACATCATCATCTGTACAACTCAAACCAAATAAATCTAGTACGGAGTGCCATAGATTTGACGGTGCGTCATCCTACTCTGCGAAATTCGTGCCATACAATCCTATTCATATGCCAAAATATTTACATGCTCCCAAATATTTCTTTGCTGTGCCATAGTTTTGATAAAGCAAACCGTGCTCCGTATAAGCACTAACATGCTGACCTTCAATTACGTAAATGTGCGAAATTTCATTCTATTCCCAAAAATATATATCTCGTAATGCATAACAAACACGTAACCTCTCCATTTCATCCTCCGAAAGTTACAACGCAACTCAAACAGCAAGGCTCGAGACATGCATTCAACTCAACATGGCCTATATTCATTACTTGCAGTGCTAACCCAAATCTAAATATAATACATAACACAGGAATCTGCATTTTAATTATCTATCCCATTCTTCAATAACGAACAGAAACATGTCTCCTCATTCTACTTATAACATGCCACATAAACACTTCATTTCCTCTGTATATATATATATTCCTCCATATTTAAAATATATCATCACTTAATTCCACTAAATAACCTCTGTGTTACGGACGCGGTATTCAATAACCTGACTATTCTTTATACACTGCAACTTCGTAATATCAAACACTTCTTTACCATATTACTATCATACTGGCCATGATTGGTATACATATTGACCTGAAGTTCTAGGTTACGTCTTAAATCTTGCTTACATTTATATATTCATAACTGGTTAAACGCTTTCACGGTCTATACGTATTAATTGGCACAAAACATACATAAACATTCAGTCAGATCTAGTTTCCAATAACCTTAAAATTATCACATTAGCACCGTAGTTATATAGCACAAAACAGCACATTTCATCGGCTAATAATTGGCATTTATATTCATATATCTTTTTATTGGCACTTGATCTCTTATATCTAGCACTCCTGTACACCTATAAATATTTTTCATTAATTGATTTGAAATTCATTATGATGCAACTTGTAATACTTATCTCGTAATTGGATTTCTGCTGGATGTCTGCTGGACTACGGCATCATGGAGTAGGCAACCACTGCGATCCGAAGACTACGTCATTTGCGGCTTCGTCTTGGGTCTTGGCTTGAGCTAATCAGTCTTGAGCAAAACATTTCCTCTGTTTAAGCTGAGTCCATGTCACCAGTCATCATGCAAACATAAAAGAACAAATACAGAGTAGAGTACATAGTATACTGGTGAGAAAATAGGCAATTCAATTCCCAATACATGTTCTTGGAAACTCGTATTAGATGAAAATATTCTTTTCTTTAAATTTATAATTTTCTCTAATTTGGCCTATTCCTTGTTCTTTCTTTTGCTTAAACAGATATTGCCTCCCTCCTGGAAACAATAAATTATGCCGCTATGGTACTGATTTCGGCAATGTGTAATTCAGCTGAAGCTTCCTTTCCGTTTCTGAATTCAGATTTCACAGTGACGAATAATTCTTTCAAATCTCGTCTTCTTTCATATTACGTTCTTGCAGATATACTCTTCTATTCTGTTAATACACTCAGATTTTCGTATTCGACGTTGATTTGATACTTTTATAATCTTTCTATAAGCCGTGCAACTTCTCTTCAACTTGTAGCTTTTTCTTCACAAAATAGTCAAGAATCGTTCTCTTTCAATTTTTTTTTCGTTCGTCATTATTTAACTCTTGAAATTCTTTTCCCTTGCGGCCGGGCGATATCGATTTATTAGATCACTACTCTGTGAACTTGCACCTGAAGTTATCGTCCGCCATCTTTGTCCTCTGTATTCATTACATTGACGGCCGCTAATGTAACGTAATGGTACATTTCACCTCCACGTTAACTTTAAATATGTTGGATACAACATATTTAATTCGCTCTTTCATATACTTGTATAATGGACCTTTACGTTACATTATCCTCATTCTCTGTATCTCATTTCATGTTTGATTATTTCTAAATTTCTTCCGTATACTCACTCCTGATTGTTTTTATTCCCATTATCTGTCTGACATTCAATATATGGATCATTATCTTTCTCAGTGATTTCTAAGGTATTATTTGGCCTTAATCCTTCGTTTTCTCTGTAATAGTATTTGAGGTTTGCTGCGTTATATACCCCTTTATATGTCCCTGACATATTTTCGATCTGGTATGCGTTGTTTCCAAACACTTTCTTAATGACATATGGTCCATCATATAAATGTGCAAATTTCGCAAATACCTTCCCTATGACGTTGGAATTGGGCGTTTTCTTAACTAATACAAGATCATTTACACTCAATTGTCGGTGAAACTTTTTGTTTCGTAACCTCCTGAGCCTCTTCCGTGATTGATCCTCCAATTTTGCGCGTACCATACTATTTAATTCCTGAATACTCAGTCTATCCTCCATTAGCCTTTCTATTACTTCATCCCATGGCCTATGTGGGATTTTATCTCTATGTAGTACACTTGGGATCTGTCCGGTTGATTCATGTACGGTATTGTTTATACTGTGCTCAATTATCGGTATTACATCAATCCATCTCCAATGGTTATTTCCGCAGTAAATCCGACAAAACTTGGAAATCTCTTTCATACATCCCTCTACTGGATTTGACAATGGGTGCCTAATTGAACACATCACATGTTTTATATTCAACCTCTCCATAGCTTCACGGAACTGCTCTGACGTAAACTGAGTACCATGATCGCTCAGTACTCTCTCCGGTTTTCCCATTCTTGGTATGACACCATTAATGAACGCGTGGAGGACTTGTTTTGAATTAGCTCTCTGTATTGGTCGTAAAAACTATATATTTAGAGAATATATCCATCGTTACTACGATAAACTTCCTTCCTTTACTAGCCACTGGAAGTGGTCCAAAAATGTCGATTGCGAATATTTCTTTTGCTCTTTCTGGTAGTATTGCTATCGGTTGGTGTGTAAGTAATCTTGCATTATGTTTAGTTCTCTGGCAGATGTCACATGTCCTAATCAATTTCCTAATCATTGCCCTCATTCCTTTCCAGCTAAATCTTTCCAAGACAGTATTTAGCACTTTGTCAATACCCCCGTGTCCAGTGATCCGGTGGGTCAACCATATTAACTCATTTTGTAATTGGGTTGGCACCACAATTCGTGCTTTCCTCTGACCTTCAAGAAGATACTTATTTAATCTTCAATTTATAATCCGGTATGTCTGTATTATGTTTGTTTCCGTAGTCTGTCCTTCCAATTTATCCAGTATTTTAGCTAGATTCGCATCTGCCCTTTGTAATACCTCAATATTTCGCAGCCTTTCAATGATTTCCTCGTCACGGTCATCCAACTCTATTTGATGAATTAATTCTTCCGCTTGTTCTGGGTTTCTACTCAAAGCATCGGCTAATATATTATCCTTTCCTCTACAATGTTCTATTTTCAACTGAAACTGCTGTGTGAATAATATCCAGCGCGTAACTCGTTCGCTTGCCATTGCGGCCTTCAAACCAAAGACTAACGCCTTATGATCAGTGCGTATGGTTACGGGATATCCACTTACTATTTTCGCCCATTGCTGCAATGCGAATACTATTGCCAAGAGTTCCTGCTCGGTTGTCGTGTAATTTTGTTCATGCTTTCTTAATTTACGGCTTGCAAATGCCAAATATGTTCGCTTCTTTCCGTCTTCTGGTTCTTCTTGATACAGGCATGCCCCGATTCCAATCCTAGATGCATCGGATTGTATTATGCTTTTTCGTAATCAGGATAACCCAATCTGATACAATTCGCCATTAATTCCTTCATTTGTACGAACGCCTTTTCCGCTTCATTTCCCCATTTCCACCTATTATTTATTTTTAATAATTCCTGTAACGGTGCCGCTACCTCGGTATACCTATCACAGTGATCTGCAAAGAATTGCGTCATTCCAAGGAATTGTCTAATCTGCTTTATTCTTGTTGGCCTCGGGAAATCACATATTGCTTTAATTTTAGCTGGGTTAGGTCGTATTCCTTCACCGTCGATAACATGTCCAACAAAAGGGATCTCTGACTGGCAGAACTTTGACTTTGCAACATTGACTTTAAATCCAGTGTTCTTCAAGTTATCCAGCAACTTTTCAAGTCTTTCACAGTGCTCTTCGTATGTTCTTGTTGCCAGGATTAAATCGTCAACATAGGAAGTCACATAACTCTTTACTTCTGCTGTCAAGTTTCTATCCAGAGCCCTTATAAGAACGGCACAACTGTATTTCAACCCAAATGGGAGTCTACAGTAAGCATATGTCTGATTGTCGAACATGAAACCAGTCAATAGTCGTGACCTCTCCTCCAACACAATATGATGGAATGATGACGTGAAATCAAGGCTAGAAAAATACCTCATGTTCTTGAATTTCTTAATGATGTCCTTAATTTTCGGTACCTTATCATATTCTGGAATTAGCTTCCCGTTTATAGACCTCGCGTCTAGGCAAATTCTGAGGCTACCGTTGCTTTTCTTTACGATTACCACTGGGTTCAAATATGGTGTAGCTGTTTTAACTATTATCTCATCATCCAACATCTCCTGGATTATTTCTTTCACTTGCTGGAAATACTTTTCAGGTATATCATACAGCTTTGCTTTATACGGTGTCCAATCGTTAACCATCAGCTTGTATTTGAAATTGGGGATTTTCCCTGGTTTGTTCTTAAATATGTCTGAATATTTCTTCAAAATTTCGTATAACCTGGTTTTCTCCTCTGGCGAAATCTTAGCTTCCGTAAGGCTTTTCCATATTTCTTGATCCTTTTCTTCTTCCTCTAAGCTCAATATTCTTTCAATAGTGTGGGCTATCTCTGATCCTGCTGCCTGATTTGAGCTTTGGTTTATGACATTACTCTCCTGGTCATGGCCATTTGTTTCTCGACCTACTATTCTCATATGTTCTGACAGATCCTTTCTAATGCTTATTCTGAGTCTTTCTGTGGTTTCCTTCCCATATTCTTCGCTAATTGGAAACCTAATTTCCTGTCTTTCCATATCAATGACCATTTTCGTAGCAACCATGAAATCCACGCCTAAAATAATATTGTATTTTATTCTGTTCATAATTATAAATGGGTGCTCAAATCTTCGGTTCCCTATTCCGATATTCAAATACGTTTGCATTTTGCATTCCACAGTTTTGTCTGGTATAATTCCCTTGATTTTTATTCCTGACACAGGTATCGTTGGTAATTTCATTTTTCTCTCTAATTCTAAGAATAAACATGTTCGAGATCACACTAATACTTGCCCCAGAATCTATCAGACAATGGGTCCTCATTTCGTTTACTCTTACAATAATTATTGGTAAATTTACTCCTTGTGGTCCCACATTCGATGATTCATCATACAGTAAATCTTCCGGTTGTATCTCCCATGATTCGATCTGCGCAATTAACCAACTAATAATTTTGCCATTCGATTTCCTTTCTTTATTGCACCTATCATTTATGCCTAATTTATAATCGACGTTTTTTTTTTCTTCTCGGAAACGTCTATCCCTGCACTAAAGCTTTGTGCATTCGGATTCAATCTTCGTTTCTCTGCCTCCATCTTCTTGTATTCCTGGAGTTCTAAACTCTCCGCACCTTCTATATCACCTACCACTTCTTTATCCTTAATTGCTTGTTCCCATTTATCTTTATTGTTTGAACTTTCCCTTAACTCTTGGATATATTTTCTTTTGGCAAATTCTCTACCTCTGAAACTTTGTTCTCTCCTTCCTTCATAGGGTTGTCTTCTTCGAAAATTATTCCGAGCTCCGTTTCCTGAGTACCTATTATTCGTCCTATAATATGGTACATATCTATCGCTCGTTTGATATGTCCGTCGACTTACATATCCCTTCTGGCATTGGCATTCCTTCGCTTCTTTCTTTCCATCCCTTTCCCGGTTTCTAACACCATTCTTAAGTTCTCTCCATCTCTTATTCTCCACATTCTCCGGCGTTATCACATTTATCGATGCCTCATTCTCTACATTCCTCATTAACCTGGTTGTGGGATGTGCAGTTGCCATGTCTAGCTGCCTTAGCCGGTCTTCCATTTCTATAGCAGTCTGAACATTTGCTACTGCCAAGTGCCTTTGCACCTCGGGAGGAAACTGCCTCTGGATTGTTTTAATTGCTTCCAATTCACTTGGTGCGGCGTCCAGATCTTGAAATCGTTGAAATTGGAACGCGAAATAGTCTGAGTATCTTGTCTGCCCATTAAATGCGAATTTTCGGGAGTATAGCTCCATCCTAAGTTGTAATTGTGCCTCTGAGCTCCAATACCTTCGCAAAAATGCTGTTTTAAATTCCTCATAATCATGAAAGCTGTACCTAAATGCTTGGTACCATATACCAGGGTTAGAATCTAAGTGCTTTTCAACTATTTTCAGCTTTCTTTCATTCGGAATCTGATTAGCCCTAAAGTAATCCTCCATTTCCCGAAGAAATTGCTTAGGTGATAGACTTGCGGTATTATCAAAATGTTTTGGTCTATCATCAACTGTCTTAATAATATTTATTACGGCTGGACCTCCACTGCTACACTTCCCGTTTCCAATTATTCCACCGTTGATAACCTGGTTGGAATCCATCGTCATCGTTGGTGTTGTTTCTCTCTCGTTCATTCGAATATCCATATTCCCTAACATACTGGATCCTGTGTTTTGGTCATGTACCCTTAATTCCTGTATCTCTTTTCGGATAGTCCGCAACTCCCTTTCCGTATTGTTAACTCTACCGTCAACCTCATTCTTATTCCGCTCTACTTCCTCTCGGATTATATCTATTTTATTCGATACCTGTACTCTCGCCAAGATAAAATTTACTTCTATTGACTTATTTGTATTTCCTATTACCTCATCTAGCTTGTTCATCCTCTCTTGATATTGTTCCCATCTCTCCGTGGAATTTAATTTCAAGTTTTCCAAATTCTCCGTCAAACTTTTCATTTCCTTTTCCTTCAAAGTCCGTATAGCCTCTCTACTTTCCTTCAATTCCTTGCTGACTTCATTTATTTTTTTATTAACTTCCTCACTCCTGTTTTCCACAATCTCCGTCATTTGGTTACGCAACTCGTCAATATCTGTTTTAATTTGCGTAACTTCGCTTCCAAATTTTTCAATCTACGTTCTTATGACCTCTTTCATTTCTTCCCTCAATTCTTGCTGCCTCTCATTTTGCCTGTTAATCTCTTCTTGCTGCTTTTCCTCCTGCCTGATAATCATTTCTTGAAATCTCTCATTAATCATCTCCTGTAACCTTTCTTCCTGCCTGGTAATTATCTCTTGAAATTTTTCATTTTGCCTTCTTGCCTCTTCCTGTCTTTCTCTACTTTCTTCCTCATTCCGTTTTCTTGCTTCCTCCTGTCTTTCTCTTCTTTCTTCCTCATTCCGTTTTCTTGCTTCTTCTTCTCTTCCTTCCATTTTGTTAATCATTTCTTGGAATTTTTCATTTTGCCTGCTAATTATTTCTTGGAATTTTTCCAAAATCCCCTTTTGATTATCCCTGACCTCCTGTATCGCTTCGTCTCTCTTCCTGATTTCCTCCTCAGTTACCTTTTGGTATCCCTCAAGTTGGGATTTCAGCTGGGCTAAATTCGACATCTTTATATTGTTTATAATTCTCTAATGTGCCTGTTAAATTCTCTATAAGCCTAACTTTCTCTATGTATTCCTTAACTCAACTAATTCAATCTCTAAATATTACTATAACACAGTCTGACAGACTTAATTATACACTTATTCTACTACTTCTAGTACTTCAACAAATTCTTTCTTAATTAGGAATGTTCACCCAAGACTATTTTAGCTCAACCCAAACCAGCCTGTCCAAGTCACACAAGAATCCAAACATTTAAAATAATAA
Organism: Anabrus simplex; assembly: GCF_040414725.1. Lineage (NCBI taxonomy): Eukaryota > Metazoa > Arthropoda > Insecta > Orthoptera > Tettigoniidae > Anabrus > Anabrus simplex. The sequence goes on along the minus strand of NC_090279.1, from coordinate 23,248,768 downwards.
TCATTTTCAATTATGTTTATCCCTTGTTTACTTAGCCTATATATACAATAAATAAAATTAACATTGCATTAATACACTTCCATTATCCTAAGTACCTAACGAAATTTTCTCGGAACAATCTAAATAAATACATATTCAATCCTTTTCCTACATTATTCCTAATATATAAGAAATCATCCTTCATCGCATGCCATATTTGCATCCGCAATCCATCATGCTTCATCTCATTCTTCCATACATCCTCAAAGTTATATTCTAATCCATCGTGCAGCTTTCTTCTTGACTAGGGAATACTATATTATGTTTGCCATCCTCTTTCCCTATTATTTGTCTTCTCCGCTATAACCTGATCTCATATATCTTCATGTCATCCATAATCTGTCTTCTCAATATTCCTTTATCGCGATATATTTTCCTCCTCATTCCTTTTTCAACAGCTCACTTCACGAATAAAAGCTCAGAATATTACAGAACAGCCAAGGTATCCTTTTTCAACTTGCTTGAGGCTACGGCATCATGTAACCCATGTCCAATCCAATCATCCATATCTCATCCTCAATAACTGCTCCATAGTCAAATCATAAAATTTCTGTACACCCAGAATTCAATTAATCATCCGACCTCTTCAAACTTGCCTCACGGTCGGGACAAAATTTAATAATATTTGGCGGCTACGGTACCTTACTCTTCAACTTGCTGTTGGGGGCAATATTATGTGGTATACAACGATCACGGTACCTTACTCTTCAACTTGCACCACGTATGGGCGGCAATTTTTATATATGCCATATTTTTTGAGTTGCGACCTTTACCAGCATATCTGTCTTACGTTTTTGGAGTATTACCTGTGCATTCACATTTGTAAATATTGCTCCGGCCTCTTAATTCTAAGTATCGGGTCGCAAGTCACACAAAGATTCCAAACTGGAATTGTATTTACGAGCATAAGTTCTAACATATGGCATATAATCATTTCTCAGGGTAAAACTCGCTTCGTTGTTCCTAAATGCATTAAATAAATCGCGTATTCCGTTGAAGAATCGCCATCCATTGAAATAGTCACACCATATCCTTATGTTAAAAGAAGTTATCCGATCCTCACCTAATATTCAGCGTAAACTAACTCAATAATTCCGTATACTATCCTACTACTACCTACTTAAAGAATAGAAATGCAAAATCAAATCTAAATCTAATTTATTAGCATGCTAATGAATAATGAAATTGAATAACATATGTTCATTGGCAATAAGGAAAGGAAAATCGTGGAAATATAAGTATCATTCTCGAAGAGGTTGGTTTTCGGAGATAAACATATTTGAAAGAAGATAAATCGTCAATATATTTGCTTACATATTTGTTAATAACCAAATTATATCATATCTTCCATGATCAAATTCATATTAGGGGAAAAATAGGGATCAGAACTTTATTAAATCAAGGATGAGTGGAATATCTTTCATTTAATGTTGTTTGGGCTTTTCTTTGGGGCATAGGTTAAGTTTCATTTTCGATTTCGGTCTATTTGACCAAAAATTTATCCAAACACATGTTTGTATTCTTGTTTGTGACTCTCCACGTTACGAGATAAGTATTAGCATGTTTAATTATGGGTTCAAAACACCCATACAGTTACCAATATTCCTAACATAACCCAAATGAATAAATTAAATCAGTACATCATCATCTGTACAACTCAAACCAAATAAATCTAGTACGGAGTGCCATAGATTTGACGGTGCGTCATCCTACTCTGCGAAATTCGTGCCATACAATCCTATTCATATGCCAAAATATTTACATGCTCCCAAATATTTCTTTGCTGTGCCATAGTTTCGATAAAGCAAACCGTGCTCCGTATAAGCGCTAACATGCTGACCTTCAATTACGTAAATGTGCGAAATTTCATTCTATTCCCAAAAATATATATCTCGTAATGCATAACAAACACGTAACCTCTCCATTTCATCCTCCGAAAGTTACAACGAAACTCAAACAGCAAGGCTCGAGACATGCATTCAACTCAACATGGCCTATATTCATTACTTGCAGTGCTAACCCAAATCTAAATATAACACGTAACAGAGGAATCTGCATTTTAATTATCTATCCCATTCTTGAATAACGAACAGAAACATGTCTCCTCATTCTACTTATAACATGCCACATAAACACTTCATTTCCTCTGTATATATATATATTCCTCCATATTTAAAATATATCATCACTTAATTCCACTAAATAACCTCTGTGTTACGGACGCAGTATTCAATAACCTGACTATTCTTTATACACTGCAACTTCGTAATATCAAACACTTCTTTACCATATTACTATCATACTGGCCATGATTGGTATACATATTGACCTGAAGTTCTAGGTTACGTCTTAAATCTCGCTTACATTTATATATTCATAACTGGTTAAACGCTTTCACGGTCTATACGTATTAATTGGCACAAAACATACATAAACATTCAGTCAGATCTAGTTTCCAATAACCTTAAAATTATCACATTAGCACCGTAGTTATATAGCACAAAACAGCACATTTCATCGGCTAATAATTGGCATTTATATTCATATATCCTTTCATTGGCACTTGATCTCTTATATCTAGCACTCCTGTACACCTATAAATATTTTTCATTAATTGATTTGAAATTCATTACGATGCAACTTGTAATACTTATCTCGTAATTGGATTTCTGCTGGATGTCTGCTGGACTACGGCATCATGGAGTAGGCAACCACTGCGATCCGAAGACTACGTCATTTGCGGCTTCGTCTTGGGTCTTGGCTTGAGCTAATCAGTCTTGAGCAAAACATTTCCTCTGTTTAAGCTGAGTCCATGTCACCAGTCATCATGCAAACATAAAAGAACAAATACAGAGTAGAGTACATAGTATACTGGTGAGAAAATAGGCAATTCAATTCCCAATACATGTTCTTGGAAACTCGTATTAGATGAAAATATTCTTTTCTTTAAATTTATAATTTTCTCTAATTTGGCCTATTCCTTGTTCTTTCTTTTGCTTAAACAGATATTGCCCCCCTCCTGGAAACAATAAATTATGCCGCTATGGTACTGATTTCGGCAATGTGTAATTCAGCTGAAGCTTCCTTTCCGTTTCTGAATTCAGATTTCACAGTGATGAATAATTCTTTCAAATCTCGTCTTCTTTCGTATTACGTTCTTGCAGATATACTCTTCTATTCTGTTAATACACTCAGATTTTCGTATTCGACGTTGATTTGATACTTTTATAATCTTTCTATAAGCCGTGCAACTTCTCTTCAACTTGTAGCTTTTTCTTCACAAAATAGTCAAGAATCGTTCTCTTTCAATTTTTTTTTTCGTCCGTCATTATTTAACTCTTGAAATTCTTTTCCCTTGCGGCCGGGCGATATCGATTTATTAGATCATTGCTCTGTGAGCTTGCACCTGAAGTTATCGTCCGCCATCTTTGTCCTCTGTATTCATTACATTGACGGCCGCTAATGTAACGTAATGGTACAGTACACGTAATATGGAGGCCTGACTTAAAAGAGAACGAGTTAGGAAAATTTTATTAAAGAGTATGTAGATCGACAGGGGGTAGGATAAGAAGACAGATTAAGTGAATAGATATTTAGACAGATAGATAAATACAGTAAATGGATAGATAGATAAACAAATTTACTTGAAAAAATAAAAAAAGCTAGCTCCTCAGCTGTGACTTACGGTAAACGATGGGTTTGGACTCACATAGTCAAGTGATCAAATAGCACTACAAGAGAAGCTTATGCCATAGGAAGTTCCTTTAACTGACACACTTTTAATTTCATCCCGTCAGCCTTCTTGATTATGATGTCTCCTGAGTCAGTCCAAGTGTTTTCAAAACCAAAACACTGGATTGCTGTCGTTATGATGGACATTCTGGTAGCTGTAAGATCTTCACAGATTGTTGTGGATGAGCCTTTCAGTTTCCTTTTCCTGGTGAAGACATTCTGCCATGAGTGATAAGACACAAATTTGAATAGGATAGGTCTTGTTTTCCATGGTGATCAAGGAGCTAGTCTGTGACACCTCTCAATATCATTAAGTGTAACATATGCACCTACTGCTTTGCACACGCTGAGCACTAGTTCATCTCAGTTTTCGTTCAAACATTTGGGGATGCCGAAAATCTTACATTATTCCTCCTGTTGTATTGCTCCAATGAATAACATTTGGAGTCCATATCCTCCTTCATTTTGTGGATTTCCACCTCCTTTTTATCAAGATTTTCAGTTTACTCTGAAAATGCTTCGACATTAAATATTAAACTTTTTTCAAGTTCTCTTATAACCATTTCTGTTATGCAGGTCAAAATGGCCTGCACAATTTTTTTAAGGAAGCTGTCTGAATTAATAAAGTCGTCCAGCGTGCACTTCATGAGGTGGTCTACGTTGGCATCGATGGTAGTGGCTGGGCCTTTAAGTCTGTTGTTTTGGCGGCCCATTTTGTTTACAATGCAAATTTGGAAGAAAAAGAACAATACCGAAAAAATGTGTTGGTATGATTCATAAATACAAACGTAACACTGCCACAAGTTTTTATCACTTCCACTGCTGTATAACACCTCCAAATCACTTGATTACTGAGGAGCCTCACTCACCCACGTCCGTGACGAACCATTTCATCAGATAGGTTAGAAACTCAACATGGTGCGGCCCGAATGGTGTCACGATGCATTACGCATTTACACAAGGTTTACCTACATCAGCACATTTAATAATTGTAATAATAATAATAATAATAATAATAATCGTACCGGGCGGTACACCTCCACGTCGCTTATTTAAAAATTGCGCCAGTTGAAACTACTCTGCTGGAGGAAGTCTGAACCTTATCTACGGTATTAATTTTCTACTTTCTCAGAAGATGTCACTACCTGGAAATTTTGGAGTTTTTGAACTGTGTCATTTTCGACGTATTTTTGTTTTGCTTGTAGTAAGAAGTGTGAACTTTCTCCTCTAGAGGACACTACTGAAGATCAACAATAGTGCACCCTAGTGCGGAGTGAAAGAACTGTTTTTTTTTGGAGAAAATTTAATTTCAAAAGTTTGTTCTTTGCTAAATTTCTTTCAGTGCATTGTTTAAGTTGGCAATATTAACCCTTTCTTTCCTCTTGTTTTGAATTTAGCCAATCCCGAATTTCTTAAATTAATTTTCCACCAATGATGTGTTTCTTCTTCATCTTGTGTAGGGGTTTTCTTTAACCACCAATAAAAGATTGTGGGCGGGTGTTTTCCTTCCTAAAAACGCCTCGAACTTTCCACGAGAGTATATAAACTGCTGATTTTAGGGTCTCTGCGCCACTTCTGTTCCATCTTTTCGTGTGTAAAGTACATAGCAGGGGGCGGGAAGCGCCTCTTTCTTCGGCGGCAGTCAACAACCAGGTAATGGCCGATTAATTACTTCTTTTCTTGCTTGCTCAGCAGTTTAACTCTCGGGGCGGGTCCGAAGTTTTTCCATTATGTAACCTTCCTTAAAATGTAAAGAAACTTGTATCTATTCTACCTTTTAAACTACATATTGGGATAGAGAGTGCTTAACCCTCTCGAGCTCCCACTCATATTGTTTTGAGGTGAACTTATTTTCTCAAACTATTCTTCCTTAACATTATGTAAATTTGTTTCTTTCTAAAGTCACCTCTTTAGTATGGGATTAGCCCTTGCATTTGTGGCCTAGAGCCAGATTTGGTTTTAAAAGCAAATGTATTAGGAGTGCAGTTTGCCTCCTCTCAACTTGGTATTTTAGAGGTCATGTAATTATCCTTTTATCGCTTAATAGACCTCAGTAGGTTGGGTATTTTACCCCTGTGCTTACGTCCTTAGAGGACAGCTTGAAAGTAGAGTTAGGTGTGGCCTTGTGATAGGCTTAAAACTTTGAGAGCGGATCGCTCTTTTGCAATTTGTTTCTGCGTGCCTCTAGGAGGTATTACTGTGCAATTCGGAGCAAGTGCTCCTGGGCATGATTGGGGTTTTCTGCCCCTTTGCTAAACCTTATGTACATGTAAATTCGGGCTAACTGCTCGAGAATTGGAAGTTCGGGGCCCGAAGCCCAAAAACCTGTAAATACTATTGTTGCTCTTTGTTGCCTTGCTACTCTGTACCTGCCATTCTTGTTATTTCTGAGTTTGAAAAGAAAATATAACCTTGTTAAATTTTAAATTAATTTTACTTTCGTAGCTTGAGACCTGCACCTTCTTTCGCCTCTAACTACCACAAAAACACGGTAACAAGTGGTAGCAGAGCGTGGTTGAATGGGACTAAATTTAGCCCCTGTTGACGGCTAAACATTGTTTTGTTCCGAACTCTAACCATTTTCTCAGTTGCTGGAATTTTTTTGAGTTTTTCAAAATTGTTCTGTCATCATGCTCGGCCCTCGCGATGTTCTCCATCTTAACTATTTGTGCAAAGAGGAGTTGATCTATGAGTTAACTATCAGAAATGTGCAATCTAGAGGCACGGTTGCAGTAGATACAAATAAGAGAGAGTCCCTTGATTTGCCCATTTCCATCCCCACCTTGGGAGAGAAAGAAATTGACGACTCTCTTTCCACGATCGTCGAGAATATTACTGGGCTAGCATCTGTAGTTAGTTTTTTTGATGAAAATGATCCTTCTCCTAATGAAATTAAGCGTGTGCAAGCTAGGCTGTTTCATTTTTCAAATAGAGTTAACGATCTGTTGTCTCTAAAGTTGAATGACGTTCAGAAGAAGGAAGCTAGTACGCTGCTTGAAAATATTTCTGAATTATCTAGCAAGGTCACTCAATTGTTAACTGGGGAGGTTCCTCCCAAAAGCGATCTACCCACCACAGTGAATGTAGGTAGCGAGGAAGAGCCTCCTAAGGGAGAAGTAAATAGGAAAACCATCGCTGCTCAAACAACCTCTGCCCCATTGGACGAGTCTGAACGCCGTAACTCATTAAATAATGTACGTTCTGAATTAACTTCCTTGCCACTGAAACCTTTACCTACTATGTCACCCGGGTTCAGCAGTTTGCCTCATCCATTGGCAATGTTGCTCAGAGGTATCTCTAAGTTTTCCGTTAATACCACCAGTGAAGTAATTTCCTTTTTAAGATTTTTAGTTGAATTTCAGGATCATGCCCTTGTGTTTTCTCTTTCCCCATGTCAGATTTTGCAAATTATCTATCCCTATGCAATTGGCATTCTCTCCGACAAAATAGTAAGAGCCATTGCCGAGCAATCATCTATTGAGGATTTCCACGCCCACTTGCTAGCTAACTTCATCCCGGCTAGGGCCAGGTCCTCCCTTATTCAGAAGTACTATTATCGTGTACAGCGTTTGGATGAAAACTTGGCAGATTTTATCCAAGATATTAAATTCTATACTAGGGTGTTTGCTCTTCATTTTCCTGAAGACCAGATTGTACAGGCTATTGTAGAAGGAATTTCACCATCCTATAGGTCATATTTGTGTTTCGCGGCGTGCCCGCAAACCTTCTCGGAACTTGAAGCATTGGCCGTTTCAGCGGAAGGGGTTAGATACGCCGATTCCTTGCGTGTCGCGAAAGAACCCCCACCTTCATTTAGTAATACTCGGCCTCCACCTCGCCGATCAGTCACTCCTCGTAAATGTTACGCTTGCGGGTCGCCTGACCATCTGCGGAATAAGTGTCCATTGATCAAATCTAGTAGGGCAAATAATGGAGCTGGTTCATCACAAGGCTGTTTTAAATGTGGGGCTTTCTCACATATCGCCAAGAATTGCCCAAATTCAAATAGCACCCCCTCCTGCTCAACGTCTGGTGTAAATTCCACCAATGCCAATAATAAAAAATGACTAGTGGCTTCGGCTGAGTCGACTAATCCTTCTTCCCGAGGCTCAGCCCCTGGTAAACTGGTCGAAAATTCAGGGAACGATCAGTCTTCAAATTCATCTTTTGAATGCCCTAAAGAGTGTCTTAGGATTGCGGCGGATACCCCCGCTCCGGTCCCCTTTCTCAAAATTGAGGTAAATAACGAACCTATAACAGCTCTATTAGATTCAGGCAGTGTTTGTTCTATTATTTCGGCCGAATGGTATGCAAAATTGAAATCTGTTTGTAAACTACCTGACTATGACTCATCTCCTGTTCAATATGTTTCGGCTAATTCATCCCCATTAGAAATTCTAGGTTCTTTACAGGTCAAAATTCGTATTTTTAAATTTACATGGAAAATCAAATTGTTTGTGGCCAAGCACTTGTCTTGCCCCATTATAATGGGAGCTGACTTCATTTCCTACACTGGTCTTGTGCTCGATCTCCAGAGTAGGTCGTGCTCTTTCAAATTTGCTTCCAATTGTAAAATCCCCTTGTTAAAGTGTAATTCTGTATCATGTTCATCTATTTCGCCTACCCAGGATGAGATGTTGTTAGACCTTAGACATCTACCTGAGGAGCAGGCTGATAGTATTCGTAAGTTGTGTCAGTCGTTTCCAGAGGTGTTCTCTGATACTCTTGGTGTTACTGACCTTATCGAATACAAAATTGAGGTCACGGATTCGATTCCTGTCCGTTTTCCACCTTATACGCTATCTCCACCTAAAATGAAGGCTCTGAAAGAAATCATCGAACAGATGTTGAAGGATGGTATTATTAGGCCCTCTAAGTCGGCGTATTCGTCGCCTATTTTTCTAGTCCCGAAACCCCAGGGGGGCTTCAGGCCTGTCATTGATTATAGGGCTCTCAATCGGAAGGTGTTGTTACAATCTGTGCCCCTTCCCGACCTTCATTCTTGTTTTTCATGGTTTCGTAAGGCCAAGTTCTTCACCATCTTGGACTTGAATCAGGCCTACAATCAAATTCCTATAGCCGAAGAGTCTAAACATCTTACAGCGTTTGCCACGGACTGGAATTTATACGACTACAACCGCGTGCCTTTCGGGCTCCCCACGGGAGCAGCTGTACTCACTAGGCTGCTAGATAGGGTCTTCTCCGACATCAAATTTGAGTACTTGTATCACTACTTGGATGATGTCGTCGTATTTTCGGAGACATTTGAAGAACATCTAGATCATCTGCGAGAAGTTCTCGGTCGCCTTCGTAAGGCTGGGTTAACTGTCAAGTTGTCCAAGGTTGCCTTTGCTAAGCCCTCTATGTCATTCCTAGGGCATATTGTGTCACCTGATGGTGTTGCAGTCGATCATTCGAGAACACAGGCCATCCGTGATTTTAAACCCCCTAAGGACATCAAAGGTATCGCCAGGTTCATTGGAATGGTGAATTTCTTCAGGAAGTTCATTCCTAACTTTGCTAATAGAGCGGCGCCCTTGAACCTTCTTCGTAGGAAAGGCATCATATTCGAGTGGGGACCTTCTCAACAAGCCGCTTTTGAAGATCTTAAATTAGCTCTCTGTAATGCCCCTGTCCTTGCTATGCCTGATTTCTCAAAGAAATTCATTGTCCAAACCGACGCGTCGTCGTCAGCAGTAGCTGCAGTCCTTCTTCAAGAGACTGAACTAGGGAGGCGACCCATCGCCTATGCATCTAGGACCTTGTCGGCTCAAGAAGCCAAGTATTCTATCTATGAGCTCGAAGGTTTGGCACTCTTATTTGCCTTAGAAAAGTTCCGTCTCTATCTTGAACATGTCAAATTCGACCTGGAGACAGATAATCAAGCCTTAAGCTGGGTCTTAGGTAGGCCGCGTCGTACTGGCCGTATAGCCCGTTGGGCCATCCGTATTTCTGCCTTCCAATTCGATGTCAGGCATATCCGAGGCACCGGAAATGTTGTTGCTGATGGACTCAGCCGTATGTTTTCCAACGACGTCGAGAACCATGAACCGGTCGACAGTTCATCACCTTCCGAGTCCATACTATCTGATGTTAATGCCATCTTAACAGATGCTCCCATGCTCTTTAGGGATATCGAGAAATACCTACGTGAAGATCCGACGCCGGCTCCGATAATGGAACCCCTTTCTTCTGGGGAACATGTGGTCCCTTATGTTCTGAGGAATGGTGTTCTATGTTGCCCTTCGAGGCATGATAAGATGATGAAGGTTGTCGTTCCAGCTGTTCTTGTGCCTATGATCTTCAAGTACTATCATGAGACCCCATTAGGGGGGTATCTTGGAATCTTTAAAACTCGTGAAAAGATTCGTGAAAGGTTCATCTGGAAGGGTATGGACGGTGAAATCCGTGAACTTGTAAAAGCTTGTAAATCTTGTTTGCTCAGTAAACCCACCATGTCCACCAAGGTAGGCCTTTTATCTTCTCATCAAGCGTCGCGCCCCATGGAACGCCTGTATATTGATTATGTAGGACCCTTCCCCCAGTCTAAGGGAAATGCTAACAAGTTTATCTTTGTATGCGTAGATGGCTTTACTAGATTTTCCTGGTTATTTCCGACTAAGCAGGCTACCGCTCAGTCCACCATTACTTGCCTAAATTCTATTTTTGCTTCTTTTGGTCCGTGCCAATATATTGTGTCTGATAATGCTAAGGCGTTCACATCAAATCTTTTTCGTAAATTCTGTTTTGACTTGTCCATCTCTCATGTAACTACTTCTGCTTATTACCCTCAAACATCTCTGGCTGAACGGGTTAATCGTAATCTCAGGTCCGCGCTTATTGCCTATCATCATGAAGATCATTCCAGGTGGGACACGTCCCTGCATTGGTTAGCTTTTGCTTTGAATTCGGCGGTTCATGAATCTCACAAGTTTACTCCAGTTTCTTTGATGTTCAAGTTCGTTCCCAACACGCCGCTCTCTAACCTCTGGTCTCTGAGTGACATTCTACCCGAGACAATAGATCCGGATAATATTAAAGATCTTTGGAAGAAGGCTAAAGCCAATCTTAAAGTCTCTCATGAAAAGGTTAGGGAAAGATATGATCGTGGACGGAGACCCACCCATTTGAAGGTAGGTGACCAGGTGATGGTCAAGAATTTTGTTCCCGCGGGCAAGCTTGCCCCCAGATTTCATGGGCCGTGTATCATTCTAGATTTCCTTACGCCGGTCACATTATTATTAAGCAATCCAGCCACCGAGAGGATATTTAGGGTTCACCTGTCACAGGTGAAACCGGTGTAATTTTTTTTTTTTTGCTACGGGCTTTACGTCGCACCGACACAGATAGGTCTTATGGCGACGATGGGATAGGAAAGGCCTAGGAGTTGGAAGGAAGCGGCCGTGGCCTTAATTAAGGTACAGCCCCAGCATTTGCCTGGTGTGAAAATGGGAAACCACGGAAAACCATCTTCAGGGCTGCCGATAGTGGGATTCGAACCTACTATCTCCCGGATGCAAGCTCACAGCCGCGCGCCTCTACACGCACGGCCAACTCGCCCGGTGGTGTAATTTCTGGGTTAACTTGCTTCATATAATCGTGAAAGGAATATGAAGGTTATATTTTTTTTTGAGTTTTCTCTTTTAAGGCATTCTGCCCCTTCTATAATATTTTGTTTCATATGTAAGTTTTTGTAAACCTTCCCCGCACGGTTAAACTGCCATCCTATCCTTGCCACGGCCATTACCACGCTCCCGTCTCCTGCTCCACTACACACAGTGGCTCGCATCTGAAATGAATTTCTGCACGCCGCTGGCCCCTCAACCTCTCCACAAAGCCTGTGCCCTCAAAAAAAATGATGATGGTCCAACAATTCGGCCGCCTAGCTTTAATGTTTCAGTGCCCCCGCAGCCGCGCGGCGCCGTGCTGCGACTGGGATAGAGGAAGGGCCCCCTCTTCCCCAGCGAGGACGACATGTGCACGGCGAGCCGGAGCCCTCCTCCCGGCCAAGGCTGATGTGCGGCGCACGACCTGCTACTGGCCCGCAGCCTGTATATGTTCACCGCGGGCGCGGCGTGCTTCAATACCTCTACTACTCCTCTCATAGTGCGGGCGAGCGGTATCTCAGGGTACTTGAGGGGTCCGAGCGGCCTCCTCTGGACACAAGCTGCAGCGGCCGGTCTGGCCATCCAATTTAATTAACTACATGGACAATTACTATCAGCAATTACTACACCTGAGAATTCAACAACAATATCTGGTGGACTTAGAAAATTTTTCCTCAACTTAAAACTAAAGTTTTCATTCTCAATTCAACCTTCTACACACATTAAGACTGTACTTCCGCTGTTACTACAAGAATCCTTGAAACTGAATCAAACTACATTTCAACCATTTCGATAAATGCTTCTGCAATCAATCTTCATATCCACATCATAACTTGGACCTTGTTTTCAAACAAATTTCATGTGTCACCCCTGGAGGAACCTTTGGGGGGGGAGGTCTGTACCGGGCGGTACACCTCCACGCCGCTTATTTAAAAATTGCGCCAGTTGAAACTACTCTGCTGGAGGAAGTCTGAACCTTATCTACGGTATTAATTTTCTACTTTCTCAGAAGATGTCACTACCTGGAAATTTTGGAGTTTTTGAACTGTGTCATTTTCAACGTATTTCTGTTTTGTTTGTAGTAAGAAGTGTGAACATTCTCTTCTAGAGGACACTACTGAAGATCAACAATAGTGCACCCTAGTGCGGAGTGAAAGAACTGGTTTTTTTTGAGAAAATTTAATTTCAAAAGTTTGTTCTTTGCTAAATTTCTTTCAGTCATTGTTTAAGTTGGCAATATTAACCCTTTCTTTCCCCTTGTTTTGAATTTAGCCAATCCCGAATTTCTTAAATTAATTTTCCACCAATGATGTGTTTCTTCTTCATCTTGTGTAGGGGTTTCTTTAACCACCAATAAAAGATTGTGGGCGGGTGTTTTCCTTCCTAAAAACGCCTCGAACTTTCCGCGAGAGTATATAAACTGCTGATTTTAGGGTCTCTGCGCCACTTCTGTTCCATCTTTTCGTGTGTTAAGTACATAGCAGGGGGCGGGAAGCGCCTCTTTCTTCGGCGGCAGTCAACAACCAGGTAACGGCCGATTAATTACTCCTTTTCTTGCTTGTTCAGCAGTTTAACTCTCGGGGCGGGTCCGAAGTTTTTCCATTATGTAACCTTCCTTAAAATGTAAAGAAACTTGTATCTATTCTACCTTTTAAACTACATATTGGGATAGAGAGTTCTTAACCCTCTCGAGCTCCCACTCATATTGTTTTGAGGTGAACTTATTTTCTCAAACTATTCTTCCTTAACATTATGTAAATTTGTTTCTTTCTAAAGTCACCTCTTTAGTATGGGATTAGCCCTTGCATTTGTGGCCTAGAGCCAGATTTGGTTTTAAAAGCAAATGTATTAGGAGTGCAGTTTGCCTCCTCTCAACTTGGTATTTTAGAGGTCATGTAATTATCCTTTTATCGCTTAATAGACCTCAGTAGGTTGGGTATTTTACCCCTGTGCTTACGTCCTTAGAGGACAGCTTGAAAATAGAGTTAGGTGTGGCCTTGTGATAGGCTTAAAACTTTGAGAGCGGGTCGCTCTTTTGCAATTTGTTTCTGCGTGCCTCTAGGAGGTATTACTGTGCAATTCGGAGCAAGTGCTCCTGGGCATGATTGGGGTTTTCTGCCCCTTTGCTAAACCTTATGTACATGTAAATTTGGGCTAACTGCTCGAGAATTGGAAGTTCGGGGCCCAAAGCCCAAAACCTGTAAATACTATTGTTGCTCTTTGTTGCCTTGCTACTCTGTACCTGCCATTCTTGTTATTTCTGAGTTTGAAAAGAAAATATAACGTTGTTAAATTTTAAATTAAGTTTACTTTCGTAGCTTGAGACCTGTTCACCACCCCGCACCTTCTTTCGCCTCTAACTACCACAAAAACACGGTAACAATAATAATAATAATAATAATAATAATAATAATAATCGCAATAGCAATGAGCACTTGAATGAGTATTAAGTTGAAGTGATTTTCACACTTACCTGCGTTCAGTCAGTGTTTTTTGTCTCTTTTTACATTTTACGAGGTAGTGACTATCGCAAACGTCATTACATAGGAAACAAACAGAGTCATCTGTTGTCTATGTGCATATTTCGCTGTGGAAGCCATATATTTAAGCTATTAGAAAGCTGAAAACGCAATATAGGCCTCTCCATTCAGCAACAACACAGAATATACAATAGTAAGCAAATCAAAACATTGAAAATTGGATCAACCGATCAGAGCGCTATAGGCTACCCATATAGCTACTGAAGCTATTGGTTACTTCACATTCAATATCACACTTGGTTTTGTTTGAATGTTTATTCAGTTTCCTTTACAATTTGTTCCTGGCATAAAAGACATAAGCCTACCCAAGATTAGTGTTATAAAAATTAAAAAATGTGCTTCTATTAAGGGATAAATAAGGTATGTCCATTTTATTTGGCCGAAGAACGAATTTCCAGATATTTTCTGAATTCCCTGACATTTCCTGGTTTTCCCGCTATTAATCGAATTCTCTGACATTCCCTGATTTGCGGTTATCCATGCAGGTGGACACCCTATTAAACCCTTATTTGGGCCGATGACCTTCAATGTTAGGCCCCTTAAAACAACAAGCAGCATCAAACCCATATTTGTATGGGGAGGCCACTCACTTTTTATTTTCGTTAAAGTGAAAAAAGGTTCATGACCGTGTGTTACTGTGTATGTTTTTACTAGTTGATGTGGTAACCTCCTTTTGTCGAATTAGTCAAGTGGAGACGCTCATGCTTGAAGTTGGCTACAGCTTCAATGTTGAAATCGACTACTGAGGGATGTGTAATGAAGAATCAGTAATGAGAGGAGGGTAGAACGATATTTAAGATCACAGAAAAAAGGGTTACATTTTGTGAAAAACACTGTGTATACATTTACCTACACCATCAACCTTTCTGGTATGAACTAGTTGCCTTTGTAGCGTCAGAACAAATGACACTTGCACTTCTTGTATTGTATCTGTGTGGTATTGAGGGAAGGGGGTGTGGCGAAGGAGAGGAGATGGGCAGAGCATTGATCTTATGCGCTGTTGGCTGTAGGCTGAACATTTACAGCGATAGTGGCACAAACTTCTTCAGAGTAGCTAAATAAATCAAGACCTATCTGTAAAACAACCTTCAGAAAACCAACTCTTCACACAACTGCAGGCATGGGACTAAGTTTCCTCCTTTTTATAACACAAGGTCCTCTATGTAACACTTTGACTAGAGTAATCAGGATCATGATTTTAATCCCTTAGGCATGAGATCACGGCTGATGATGCACATGCAATGGGCGAAACATGTCCCCTTAAATTAGTATGACAAGATGAAATTCTTAATTTTAAGAACCCAATGTGTATTGAATACGAGGATTTCAATAAACTTTTGTAACCTCGTTGAATTAATGTACATTTCAATATGGACCAGTCATGAGATTTGTAACATATAATTATCTGAGATTGTTGTAAACAACCAACGGAGTGAAATTAAAGTCCACTGTTTGTATCGGAGTTAAACCCTTCACACAAATATTATATTAATGTTGTGCAGGAAACTAACAACTCATATAAAGACTATTAATCCATAGATCAAGAAGGCCATCTACTTGTCAGTGGATGACTGCACAATACTCCAATACTAGCGGACTGGAAATATTAGAAATTCTGTATCACCTCACAAATATAATTATGATGGCAGAACACCTTGGACTACTTCATCCTGGCACTCAACACTCTGAGAGATAAGTTTACGATCTCTTCAGAAAGGGGAACAAAAAGAAGCCACACCCATACACATCTCAGGTGTTACATCGTGTCATACTAATTTATGTTTCGCCCATTGCATACGCATCATCAGCCGTGATCTCACGCCTGGGGGAATAAAAATCAGGATCCTGATTACTCTATGCAAAGTGTTACATAGAGGAATAATTAATGAGAAATACCAAAATGGTGCCTTTAACCCCAACATACCCCTTCCTCAAAACTAGAACAGACTATGCTGGCCCAAATCTAATAAAAAAATTGTGTGAAATCATACAAGACCAGACTGCCAGCTAATAAGGCTCTCTACTTAGACATGATACCCGATCTCACCACAACAACATTTCTCTCCGCACTTTATCAACTTAGTTCTCACAGAGGTCAACCCCTAAACATTTACAGCAATAATGGCACAAACTTCAATGGAGCAGCTACAGAAATCAAGGCCTTCCTGCAAAATAACCCTCAGAAAACCAACTCTTCGCACAACTGCAGGCATGGGACTGATGTGGCATTTCATCCCCCCTGCAACACCACACTTTGGTGGAATCTAGGAAGCAGCTGTCATGAGTCTGATTTAACGCCCCAGACAAGTGATGGATTCTTATCGCTTCACCAACAAAGAATGTACCATTCTTGAAACACATACATCCACTCACCAAAGCTAAATGATGAACCTTTTGACACTTCTTACCTAACTACATCCCCTTTCCTTATAGGAGAGCCAATTACTACACTCTCTGGTCATGATTATACTTCCTCTCTCATCACAACCTTGCCCACATGGCTATATTTTCAGCAGCTAACCCAGATCTCCTGGATGAGGTGGTGAAATGAATATCTCAATAAATGGGCAATGAAATACCCCATAGCAACATAGTGATAGTAAAAAGAAGATGACACGCATGCTATGAAGTGGACGATGACAGTGATCAAATGTGCATCCTGGTAATATGAATTATTCATGTAACGAATGTTCAGGTGAGTAATGGTGAACTTACAAGGTCTATTCACAAACACTATATCTTACGAAGTATGAAAAACAAAGGCAAGATAACAATTCAATGGCTTATTTATTCATTGCATGTTTAAGTAATATTGTTCCGAGATTATCTGTGGAACGCCGAGAGGTGAAAGAAGGTGTCAGCATTAATGGGCCTATCTACGATATCAAAGATTAATTTAAACTTTAAAACAAAGTTTACAACGTCACAAATGTTGCGTTTGGTTAGATAATGAGAGATATCTCCCAAGACACAGTTCCAGAGCACCTTGCACCAACGTTACACATACGGCCTTCCAAAGGCCCGACTGAAAATTGCACCAATATCAGACAAGAGTTTACATGCTCTTTAAATTCAACCAAGGATGCTGTGCTCCCAATTCCTTACAGCCTACTCAAGGAAACAATACACAAAACTATACAATTTCTGGCATCTCTAGGCACAACCTACAATTCCTTTACACAGTGGTATCTAGTACCCATACTACTGGGCCTTCGTGGAAGACAACAACAGGTTATATTACTGGTCCAAACTCAAAATGTATGCAGTCGTAAACTTGCACTCCTTGAAAACCAACTTTTGAAACCCTACTTGGGCTTGTGGCCCAATGATGCAGAGGCTAATTCTACACAACTGAGGTGACTCGAAAGAGAAAATAATGAGTGATTTACAGAAGAAAAAGGTTACAAAATCGTAGTCAGCTCAAGATAAACTGAAGGGGAATTCGAGAGGGTAACATACTCTCTATCCCCAATTTACAGTTTAAGTCTGTATGAAATTTTACATTAGCAGAATGAAAGCTTACATTCTTGAAAACAGATGATTACATAGTTAAACATTAGAAGCTTCCCCTCCTGTGAGTTTAAGGAGACAGCTACAGATATAGAAAAATGGTGGCCATTACCTGAGCTGACGTTCTGCCTGCCAAAGAATTAGGCCTCCTGTCTTAACACACAGTCAGAAATTTGACGAGAATAAGACAAGATAACTAGAAAAAGTCGTGGTTTTTATACCCGACAGGAGGGTTCGAGAAGGCTCTGGGCAAAATCTGACCTCACCCTCTCATACTCAAAAAGTTACAAGAAGCTTATTATTAGCTGAAAAATAAATACAGAAACTTTGTGATTGGCCAGACTTCAAAGCTGGCGAGATGAGAAGGAAGTGTTGCAAAACAATGAAGTATCAAAACAAATGAATGTAAATTCAGTTGAAAAAACTTATAAACCCAAAACTTCTTTAAATCAGTAATTATTCCACCTTGCACCAGTGTGCATGACCGTAGCTTTGTGTGGGGACATCTATGGAGAAAAATACAAACTTTTTGATGTACACCAAAACAAAACAAAGAAATCCAGTCAGTTTAGGAAACATTGAAATAACATACTCAGTTATTCAGTAGTGACATCTTCTGATCAATGTCCCAACTTTATGCATTAGTGGTTTCAAGTTTTGTTCGATAGATAGTGTTCCCTAAGGCGTTTCTTTTCAATGTGCGGGGTTGAGGTGCACCTCCCGGTACAAATATTATAAGTCACATTGGACTAGTACCATCACAGAACACATTAGAGAGAAAAAGAATATTTTTCACTTGCCAAGAGATGGCTACAATGTGTGTAGTATACAAGCAAACAATCACAGTAAACAAGCATATCACCTGCAACTTGTATCAATAAATTACTGTATTATTTAGAAAACAATAATTAATATAATCAATAAGATAATAAAGGTGTTTCATTTGGAAACGACTAGTAAAATATTCTGTAACAGTAACAAAAGAATGTACCTTTCAGCTACTTTGTGTTCAAAACTAATTAACAAATTCAAAAGTATTAGTAGGAATGATACCAGCTACCAAATGACATAAAGTAGAGTTCTTTGGAATAATCCTAAATGCTACACAATTCATAACGCAAGATCGTGGAACAACTTGAAGGAAAAGTGAAAACTAGATATGTAAACAGTCAATCTCATAACAAAAGTATATTATCGGTAGGACTATCAATCATGTGCACTAAAAAGATGGATCAAACCCTGGTATCTGTTGAGCTATTTTCTATCCATTTACATTATCTGACGATGGATTATCAAATTATATACATTACCTCAAGAGAGTCTTCCTGCAATGACTCTGGCTCGGTTAACTCTGATTTAACTTCTTCTTTCAGAGCTATCACTTCTGATACATGTTCAAAATTTTCCTGTGGAAAATAAGAAATATTACGTATGCTCATAACACACATCTACAAATACAGTCACCTACAAATGAGCATCTAAATTCATTAATTTCCAGTATTACAGTTACTTTCAAAATTTCACTAATGTTTAAGGAAGATTTCTACCAGAAGAGGATTGTTATAACCAAAGGCTGTACTGAGAATGGTGTTACTATTCTTGCTCACTCCTTATGTCAGAGAAAGGATGAGACTAAGAACAAAATATAAAATGCCAAACGTTTTCTAGCCATACCAGAAGATATAATACCAGAGATGGAATGGGGGCTATCTCATACAGAATTTGGAAGGACGCAGCCATAGGCATAAACACTAAATTGTATGAACTGTTTTCATATGATCAATCATATCAATCAAATGATAAAAGTTGTCTGAACCAATTAGAAGCGTTACATTTCTAAAGGATTTTTTGTTCTCGGCATACAGTTTGTTTATAGACAGATTAAAATTACTAGAAATAATGGAATCACATTCTCTACTATGGTTTTGAAGAGATCACAGGGGCTATATAAAACATTAATACAGTTCTTTTTGGAACAGCAAATTTCAATGCTTCCAAGTGTATAATAAAAAACATAAACATGAAAGAAGCAGACTTATCACAGTCATATAACAGTGAAAGATGTGATGTAACCCAAAGTCAAAGCAGCTAGAAATGAAATATTGCACTAATATAACCATGTTATCTAGTGTTCTGTGAGGAGCTGAGGGGATGAGGACACCATCAGTGGAGAATCAGCAGTGTTGGAGTTAATATCTGCAGTTTCAGAAGATCTTTTATGATCTACTACGGGACATTTAAATTTCACTCTTAGATTCATAAAACCTTGTCAGCATTACAGGGGGGACTGATTAAAACTTACGTTCTCATGTAAATTAAGTAACTAATAAAAGTGAATTAAAGTAACAAGTTCTAGAATATGCCAACTTAACACATTCAATACAGAAGAGAAGAGTAGCTGAACTAAGGAATGGATGAAAAGGATGCACAAAAAGGACAGGGAAATAATGACAAAGAAGAAAGAAACAAATCTGTTTTATGTGCCTTAAGTCCTTAAAGTGTCAGAGCCAATTAAGAAGGGGCAGATAAAAGAAATCATTCTCAGAAATCATACATTCTAGAGCCCTTAGACATGGTTCTCTATATAACATAGAATCTGACCTGTATTTGAGGAATAAAATGAACATTTTTTTTTTGTTAGGGGCTTTATGCTGCACCGACACAGATAGGTCTTATCGCGATGATAGGATAGGAAAGGCCTAAGAGTTGGAAGGAAGCAGCCATGGCCTTAATTAAGGTACAGCCCCAGCATTTGCCTGGTGTGAAAATGGGAAACCACGATAAAATGAACTAATCACTATTCTGTCTTTCTAGAAGAATTCAACATCTGAGCAAAATACTTATTTTGAGAGAACGTACATTCAGATTTTGAGCTATTTCATCCCTCGTATGTCATAGGCAAATCTGCTCGTTCCTTAAAACACATAATAATATCTTCCAGCACATTGTGGATGTGAGGGTAACCCAGAATAATCACACCTGTGTTGACATTTTGTTTAGGAGGCTGGTGTATCCAGGCTCAAAAACACTAATGAAAGATTTGTGATTTAACTTCTTCTACACTAATTATGGTAGGAGTAATAATTTTTAACATGTGGTGCTAATACTGGTGCAGTAGTTTAGGAGGATATTAGTTTTTTTAAAGTACAATTGGCCAACCATCCTCTATTTTAATCAGAGGGGAAAAATAAAAAAGTGCAACCCCTAAACCAAAGTAATTTCGATACTGACAGTAAAAAGTACAGCCTAATCCAAGCCCAACCTTAAGTTCCTAAGAGTTGGCAGCTTTGTGTAGTGCGTTGTGGTGTATTCCCAGACAAATAAGCAAAACAGAGTTGTACTACGCATAGATGCTCATTCAGCAATTGGTGACTGCTGGTGTTAATACTGAGGAAGCACATAGAAAATTATGCCCCTGCCAAACTTACTCAGCTATTAAGGGTTAATTTCTGACCTCTGTAAAGTTATCTGGAATGAGACTTACAAGTGATGCAGTTGTTTTTCCTTTAAGCCAGGCTGGTTCCTCTTTGATTTTTGCTTCCAGGTCCATTTTGCACTGCAAACTGAAGTAGTTAGAAGGTACTGGTATGGTTGATTACTTCCACTGACCATACACTGAAACATAAGCCAGAAAAATATATTACCTTATTGATGTCATTGATACTTACGGTATTTGTCAACAAACTAAGCAACAATTGTCTCATTTTATATGAACATCAATATTATGATCATACCAAAAAACCTGAAATTTTACATGACAGTTGATATTATGATCATACTTACAGGACCTCAAGTTTTCTATGACTGATACTTCAATCAAAGCTAAGGACCTGCAGTTTTATATCATTTCTAAAACAGTGATCACTTCCATAGGAAATATAATTTAACTTATCTGTCGATATCAAGATCATAGTCAAAGGATCCCTGGTATTACATGACCGAGCTTGATAGCTGCACGATAAAAATAATTTAAAAGTCACCACCTTATCAATACAAGATTTATTTACTTCAAAATTGGTAAATTAGGTCAAGACTGGTTTTCGACCCCTAAGGGATCATCTTCAGTTGACACATATATAAAAAAGATATTTACAAAAACATTGCATGTAAAATATTAATCTTTCAGTTAATTCAATGTTGGTGGGTACATCTGAGTTTTGAAAGTATATGTGTGAGATTTATAGGCTCTCTATGTCTAAATTATTGCGTATATAGGTCCTATACATCTTTACATACAGTGTCAAAATTATTACATTCAATATAATTTATCTATTTGATGAAAACAATAGCAAATTGCTTTCTAAAATGGTAAAGTGTGTACATTTTTAGTTTAAAAGTACATGTTGTTTTTTACATGTTGTCATGTTACAATTTATATTACAAAGTATAAAGTAAAATTATTCTTGCATTTGTGCACATTGGTAGTAGTGAGACTATTGTAGGGTCTTCAAAAATATACCGTTGTATGAGGTATGTCACTGTATATCTGCTTTTTGAAATGTCAATAGCCTGATTACATTCTTATATATAAGTTATGAAATTTCTCTTTTTATAGTTCGGTCTAATGGAAGAAACATAGAATAACCTTTTTAATGTAGATTCTTCATGAATAAAATGGTATATAGTACCTTATTAAAATAGATCCTTAATACTAAAATACAAGTATGTGGTACCTTCTGTGCTTGTTTTATATATTAAAATAGGGTTTACATTTATTCACATTAGTTCTATGGTTTGTTACCATTTGTAAATTTATGGTCTAATATGAAGGCCAGTTGGAAATATTTGAAGTTAGTCTGATGGGAATAGTTCAATCCCTTGTTTATATTGTTTATTTTTGCCGCTTGTTAGGTACAAGCATGGGATAATCTTGTTAAAATGAACTCTTCATAACTAAAATATTGGTATATGGTAGCTTATTAAAATAAATTTTTGCATTAAAAGTGCTAATTTGTAGTGCTATATGTGCACATTTTTCAAACGTAAGATAGGGTTAACATAGGTTAACAACAGTACTATGGGTTGTTACCGTTTGTGAGATTGTAATCTGATATAACTGGTCAGTTAGAATGTATGAAATGTTTACATAAATAGGACCAGATACATATTTATACTATACAGCTTTGCCTCTTTTTACAAGTGAATTACGTAGTGTAGTATAGTATTTGTTGCAATTTTGTAAGCTGCTGCTGTTGTTGGAGTTATCTTCAGATTCTGTATATCGTTAAGAAAACATTTTCCTTCTTTTCGCGTGTCGTTACCAGTTAAATGGGTGACTATCGTGAAATGGAGTACGTTTGAAATGTTGCACGTTTGTTGTGCAACTCTATCAAGACGCACAACATTTCAAACGTACTCCATTTCACGATCGTCACCCATTTAACTGGTAACGACACGCGAAAAGAAGAAAAATGTTTTCTTAACGACATACAGAATCTCAAGATACCTCCAACAACAGCAGCAGCTTACAAAATTGCAACAAATACTATACTACACTACGTAATTCACTTGTAAAAAGAGGCAAAGCAGTATAGTATAAATATGTATCCGGTCCTATTTATGTAAACATTTCATACATTCTAACTGACCAGTTATATCAGATTACAATCTCACAAACGGTAACAACCCATAGTACTGTTGTTAACCTATGTTAACCCTTTCTTACGTTTGAAAAATGTGCACATATAGCACTACAAATTAGCAATTTTAATGCAAAAATTTATTTTAATAAGCTACCATATTCCTATATTTTAGTTAGGAAGAGTTCATTTTAACAAGATTATCCCATGCTTGTACCTAACAAGCGGCAAAAATAAACAATATAAACAAGGGATTGAACTATTCCCATCAGACTAACTTCAAATATTTCCAACTGGCCTTCATATTAGACCATAAATTTACAAATGGTAACAAACCATAGAACTAATGTGAATAAATGTAAACCCTATTTTAATATATAAAACAAGCACAGAAGGTACCACATACTTGTATTTTGGTATTAAGGATCTATTTTAATAAGGTACTATATACCATTTTAGTCAGGAAGAATCTACATTAAAAAGGTTATTCTATGTTTCTTCCATTAGACCGAACTATAAAAAGTGAAATTTCATAACTTATATATAAGAATGTAATCAGGCTATTGGCATTTCAAAAAGCAGATATACAGTGACATACCTCAAACAATGGTATATTTTTGAAGACCCTACAATAGTCTCACTATTATCAATGTGCACAAATGCAAGAATAATTTTATTTTATACCTTGTAATATAAATTGTAACATGACAACATGTAAAAAACAATATGTACTTTTAAACTAAAAATGTACACACTTTACCATTTTCGAAAGCAATTTGCTATTGTTTTCATCAAATAGATAAATTATATTGAATGTAATAATTTTGACACTGTATATAAAGAAGTATAGGACCTATATATGCAATAATTTAGACATAGTGAGCCTATAAATCTCACACATATACTTTCAAAACTAAGATGTACCCACCAACATTGAATTAACTGAAAGATTAATATTTTACATGTGATGTTTTTGTAAATATCTTTTTTATATATGTGTCAACTGAAGATGATCCCTTAGGGGTCGAAACCAGTCTTGACCTAATTTACCAATTTTGAAGTAAATAAATCTTGTATTGATAAGGTGGTGACTTTTAAATTATTTTTATAGTGTGATACCAATCAATACAGAAATGAAGCTTATAGATAATAACTTGATAGCTGCAGTCGCTTAAGTGCGGACAGTATCCAGTATTCGGGAGATAGTGGGTTCGAACCCCACTGTCGGCAGTCCTGAAGATGGTTTTCCGTGGGTTCCCATTTTCACACCAGGCAAATGCTGGGACTGTACCTTCATTAAGGCCACGGCCGCTTCCTTCCTACTCCCAGCCCTTTTCTGTGCCATCGTCGCCATAATACATATCTGTGTCGGTGCAACGTAAAGCCAATAGCGAAAAAAAAAGTATTACATGACACCTTATATCGTATTAATAGCTATCAAACACACAGTTTTATATGCAACTGAAACCGCAACAAGATGACCTTTCTTGAAAATTCAGTGACTGCATGGTCTGCATATCACTCTGATCACCGGGGTCCATATACTGGAATCTTCCTACCATTTTTATCCTTTGCAATCGGCTTCAAAACTAACTGAACAAGTTCAGTTCTTTGAGATGTGTCCTATCAAAATTTTCCTTCCCAGGATCAAATTCTCTCAAACAATTCTCCTCTCATTAAACTTATTCACTCTCTCTTTATTTGAGACATGTTCTATCAAAATGATCTTCAAGAACTTCTGATAACACGGCATTTAAAAGGCTTCAAACTCTGTTTTTCTTGGCACCAGTTATTATCTGTGTTTCACTTTCATATGGTGTCATACTCCATATTCAGTGTAAACATAATTTTAAAAGTTTTTAATCTGTTCAATCTAAAGAACGTGACGGAGAACAGATGGGAATTTAGGCTGGATTCAGTGATGATATTTATCGATATTGAGAAGGCATATGTCAGTGTACCATGGCAAGTGGTCTCGGATGTATTGATAAAAAAGAAGGCATGGAGAGGTGAAGAACATAATATAAAAGCCATGAACGAAAAGTGAGTAAGTAGTATGAATACTAAGATAGGACAAACAAACTGGTTCAAAGTAGAAACAGAACTTCAAAATGGATGTGTTTTATCCCCTCCAATCTTAATTACAAACATTTATGAAATCCATAAGAGTATACAACAAAAAAATGGGAACCAAGGAGGCAAAGGCCTCACTCTTTACAGATAAGACAGTAATATGTGGAGAAGATGAAATGGAAGGACAAGAACAAGATAATGTAAGGAATCAGGAGATGGAGGAATATGGAACGAAAATCAGTGCGGAAAAGAGTATGATAGTAGTGGTGACGAGAGGTAATAGAGAAGGAATTGGGAATATTGAAGTAAATGGAAGACCATTAGAAGTTGTGGAAAGCTTCAAGTATTCAGGGATAATAATTGAAGAAGATGGGAAAATAAATTAAGAAACTGGATAGAGACTTGAACAAGCCAATGAGTTTTACCAATGTGTGAGATGTATAGTCTGTAACTGGGACATCCAACGGAATGCAAGAAAATTTTGCACCCTATGTATTACATACCATGGACAACAAAAATACATGATGAACGCAGAATGCAAGAGGCCAAGATGAAATTCTTTAGAGAAATAATAGGGAGGGCATAAAGGGATATAATCAGAAACATAGAAATGAGGGAGTGAATTGGATTCCCTGAACTGAAAGGCAAGATAGAGACACATAAGCTGAAATGGTATGGACACATGATGAGAATGGAAGAGGATAGAGTTCCACAGTAACTATTTACAGAGAAAGTCATAGGAGAATGACATTGGAGAATGCCCAGAAAGGGGTGAATGGATACGGTAAGGAGAGTACAGAGAAGAGTGGAGTAAAATTAGAAAAAATATTCGAGGAAGGAAAGGAGTGGTGGAGAGAGAAAAACTGAGGAGGTTCTTGATTCACATTTCTACCCAGAAGACTGGAAATGGAAAATGAAGAAAATTCTGTTGAAATGAAGACAAAAGTTTATACAATACTGCTATCAGCTCATTTCATCGAACAATGCCAGCAAACTTTACTTAAGTGCCTTTTCTTTATTTTTCTATGCATGTCATGTCTAATGACACAACCAAGTGGTGTTTAACAGAGAGCCCCTTGTAGGGAGTTCCATGTCAACAAGTGGTTTAAATGTTAAGCAGATTTTATTGTTTCGCAGGTGGTACAAAAATTGTCTATGTTGAATACACACAATATTAAACAGAAGGAAGGATCCACCTTTCAATACTCCGTTTTAAGTTGAACCAAATAGAGGTTACAACTTGTTCGTTTGAGACCGGTTTCAACACATCTGAAGTGTCATCATCAGCCAATTGGCAAAGCAGTGCAAAAATTAAGTCATAAATGTCTAAAAACAATTAACAAAGTGATCACAACTTAACAATGGAGTATTGAAAAGTGGATCCTTCCTTCTGTTTCATATTGTGTGTTTCTCTATTCAATACGGGAAAATCATGAAATTTTTAACTTTATATGTTGAATACCTCGAGTAGTGCCCCAGAGAATTCATTTCACCCAATTGCAGTGTTCATTAGTCACTTTGTGATATTTTACTGTAAATGTAAACATACTGCACAAACAATGAATACTACAATTTCTCCTACAGGTAATATAAGCTTCGTTCCTGTGGCTAATTTTGTCGATTCTTACACATTGCCAGGGAACAGATTTCTATCTATGCTCAATTGTATTTTGTATATTTTACTATAGGGGACAATACTGAACTGTGCCGTGTTTACTTGTTCTGAATACCGTTTACAGTTTCCACAGCCAGAATTTATTCCTGAAGATTGTTCTTCCATTCCTGCCAGCAGTTTATTGTTGCACAAACAACTCCAAGTAAAGGGTTAAGATTAGGTATGCAGTGGCATTAATTAAGGTTAATTAATGATAAAATGGGGAAAGCACGGAAACGTTTTTCAGGGCTGCAGATACTAGTATTCGACCCCATGCAATCTCACCACCACTCACTCCTGAAAATCATTTACACAGCAATAAACCAGAGAGACAGCCTACTGTAACCTAAATCATCACAAAAAATTACCAGAAATAGCTGCTGCGGGGTATTGATGTGATACAGAAGAATCTCCATAACAACACGGATAAAACAAGATACAGATATCCTAAATGGAAACCTCCCAGGAATTTGAACACTACTTCCATATGTCGCATCATAGAGAGTAATGAACAACTCAACATTCACAGCCTCACTATAAAATTGCACACAGAGGTAAATAACACAGCAAAACAATATCGGTAATTAAAATTACACACTAAATATTGCAATTTTTTGTCTAACTACCATCCGCATTTCTTCATCTGCGATGCTCTTCAGAAAAAAATATCATCATTCCACAAAATGTAGATACATGATAGATTGCTACTACACACAACTTGCAGGCACTTGCAACGCAAAGGCTGGGAATTTTCTAAAAAGCATGCTACTTATATGCGTATTCATTTTTAATGCTAAATTAATATTAACTTCTAATATTCTTACTTGAGATCTATACATTTAGCAAATGTACATTATTGAACTTGAACATTACCGACAATATGTTAGAGGTTGTGGACGCAGTGTAAAAAGACATAAATCACAATTCCTCAATGAAGAAAATCCGCAACTTTCTTAACGGAATAAGCTGTAGAATTGGCCTTATATAACAACATACCAGCCACTTCGAAACAAAACCGGATATTTGAATGTTGTTCAACCACTTAAAACAAACTATTTAATTACAAATTTGATTTCTAACAGTCAGTAGAACCTTAGCCTACAAAGGAATACAAAGCCTGCCCGATAGCCACTCATAGCTGTCCGCCCTGTGGATGCTATATTTGCCGCTAGAGGTGCCGCAATTCAACCTCACATCAATACCTTGGTTGGCGGTATTTCTACATGTTGTCTGCCTACTGGTGACGTCGTATTGATAAAATACCTCAATTATATGACAATGGTGTACTGTTGCGTACCGCTTTTTAAACAAGGCTCTAGAAATATAGTTCCTGGAATTATGGGTTAAAGCAATAAGCAGACAAGGTATGGTACAGTAAATACGCAGACCATGTGACGGCAAAAGTTAGGTTACTTATTATTAGGCTATTGCTCCTGTTCTGATGATAATATTATCTTCGATATACATCTCCTGGCTCGAGAGACAGTGTCACCGTCTAGGAAGCCCACCTCCCTCTTCAGAGGAGGAATGAAAGTATTTAGTAGTTACATGATCCGCCAACATTAGCATCAGTGGCGTATACTGGAATCTCCACTGAGGCATGCAACTAGTAACCATGCAGTTAACACAATGTATTAAGTAAATTTCAATTCTACTCACCCTAGTTACATGTAGGTGAACTCGAGCCAAACAGTTTTACTGTAAGTTTCTGGATTGAACGTGCGTACACAATTCTTGTTTTCTCTTTCTAAATTTACGAGGGTCCGCCTCTGTGGTGTAGTAGTTAATGTAATTAGCTGCCACCCCCGGAGGCCCGGGTTCGCTTCCCGGCCATGCCACGAAATTTGAAAAGTGGTACGAGGGCTGGAACGGGGTCCACTCAGCCTCGGGAGGTCAACTGAGTAGAGGTGGGTTCGATTCCCACCTCAGTCATCCTCGAAGTGGTTTTCCGTGTTTTCCCACTTCTCCTCCAGGCAAATGCCGGGATGGTACCTAACTTCAGGCCACGGCCGCTTCCTTCCCTCTTCCTTGTCTATCCCTTCCAATCTTCCCATCCCCCGCAAGGCCCCTGTTCAGCATAGCAGGTGAGGCAGCCTGAGCGAGGTACTGGTCATCCTCCCCAGTTGTATCCCCCGACCCAGAGTCTGAAGCTCCAGGACACTGCCCTTGAGGCGGTAGAGGAGGGATCTCTCGCTGAGTCCGAGGGAAAAGCCAACCCTGGAGGGTAAGCAGATTAAGAAGAAGAAGAATAAGAAGAAGAAATTTACGAGGGAAGGTAGAGGTCTCGCGGCTTTAACTATTTGCATTCAAACTGATTTACAATTATATCCGTTTTAGACTCATCCGTCGTTAATACCACATTGCGCAAAATATAATCAAACAACGAAAACGACGAATAGCACAGGAACAGCGCACACAAAATGAACTCACTAATCAGCAAAACACACAATGAATTAACTCACTAGTTAGCCACAACTCAAGCACTGGAGGTAAGTCACCCCAGTGGCATTGGTCAGTTTCGTCACGTTGGGTTCTCGGTAGGGGGTAATCTGTGTGTCCCGTTCGCTGTAAACATGTCGACTTTCTCCAAGTTGCTAACAGATGGCAGAGGGTAGCACGGGTATGGGGTGACAAATTCTGACCAAGTTTCAATTGCAGCGACATCGTTCGGAGGGTTTCAGAACTACGTCTGCCACTGAATGCAATTTTAAGATTGAATGCCTTACGTCGTTAACTCCTCCATTTGCTGTCTCTTTCTTCCGAGAGTGGAGTAGACGGCGAGACTACACCAGCACCACACGTAAGCAAGCAACGGAACTAGTACAGTTGCGCGGAACTTTTTAACTTCTGACAGATGAAATCTTTAACATTTGACCTGAAACAACCTAAAATCGTAAATCAGACAGTTCATTGTGTTATCATAACGCATGCAATGAATGCCTTGCATTCAAGGAGAATACGCCCCTGATTAGCATATTATTTGGGAAGGTATAAGCAATGCCAAACTCCTAGGGTGTCATGGCCATCGTATTTGGCACAAATATTGGAGTAGGTACCCCGGACTTGAAGGCTCTCTCATGCTTCCATTATTTCCGTGGTATACTCTACATGAAACTCACACTGAGAATTGCCTGTGTCGAAACCGTGATTTGAAACTTGGAATATTCGAAGTGTGCAGCTGCCCATTCTTACCATGGAGCGTAAGTTAATGTGCTCGTCTATGCAGGAGGAAGAGAGGAATAGTTGTGGAACGTAAAGTGACACAATATACTGTACAAATAGTTCCTTTTTACCTTTCAGTTTTTCATGAAAAACAACTAGAAAAGGAATAAATGGTCTCCTATAAGTTTCTAAATGGCTTTCGTCTTATTTTTCGGAACAAAATAAATAAAATGTGTCTTTTCCAACTTTTGCAACCGTTAGTTAGTGAGCAAATCACACACGCGGATGAACCGGCAGCAACGAATCCTGAGTTAGCAAGAAATTTTTAAACACAACTGGAAAGCATCGAAAAGGAAGCCGAAGGAGCACCATGAGTTTCTATGTCGAGTGCTGCAATAGCATATGTTGGAGGGTATTTGGCAAAAGTCGTCAAAGATTACATGCCATGTCAAGAGTGTGTTGATGAAATTAGTAGTATCAAGAGTCGATCTCCACTAACGTCATTAATAAAAATCAAAGACAGAGGTGGTCTCAGGTATCCAAAGCCAAGGTTTGTCTCACTGCTGATGAAACTGGGGAAAGTAACGGACGAAATGATATCGGTAACGCTGGGCGGTCCAAAAATAGCACAAACATTAACCGAAATACTGTTGCCTCATGTTGCTAAAAATCATATTCTACAGTGTGGGAAAAGTGATCATCCTGATGAACTAAGCAGAATAATACTGCACAAGTTTCTGGGCCCCTCTGTCACTAACTACGATAATGACATGACAGATGAGTATCGCCGAGAATATTTCTTGAGAAGAAAAACAATCTATGAGAAGAAAATATCAAGAAAAATGGTTAAAGTCGTTCCTTTTCAGTGAAAATCTGCGGTGCGAAAGTAAAAATATCTTGTGCAGACCTTATATCCTTTTAAAAGCCAGACATAAATTTCGACAGTTATGTGTGTTATCTGAAATTAAAATACACAGCTGAATTGAACTCCTAGGGGTAAAAGGTGAACATTTATTATTTTCTACTTCATTCTGTTCAGTAAGGTGTATAATATACAGGAAGCATGGTTTTAACTCCCGTTAGCAATGCTAGTGAGTGCTGATTTGAGGTGGTATACTAGCGCTGCAGTGGTCAAGGCGCGCACTGCCAGGCGGACACTGTTTCTGAAGAGAGCACTGCGAGTGAGCAGGCTTTGTATTCCTTGTAGGCTAAGGTAGAACAGGCTGAATTTAGGAAAGGATGTATTACTTAAGACTTCTTCTTCCTCTTCTTCCTCTTCTTGATACTTATGGACTTTTTTACTGTCGTCCAGCCACTATGCGTATAAGAAGAAGATCACACGCCAAATAGAGTCCAAAAAACATAGGATAAGTGCATTTTGCACATATTATAGAGGGTTGAAAAAACTTATGTCTTGAAAGCAGTCTAAGGGTTCACTGTTCACATACAACCAAAACTTGCACTGGATTCAAAGATGGAAGCCAGAACAGCACGCAATAATGATAGGCATAAACTTGTGGAGAGAACAAAATATATGGAGCACCAGTAAATATGATCGAACTGCGAACATGTCATGTAAATTCTTGTATGAAACGTAACAATGTAAAGCAGGTGAGAAGGGGGAAAATAAGGGTGTGTGACACAGAAAAAATCACAGGGACACAAAGGTTTCACGCCGAAGTGGCCTGTCTTAGCGACTTGTCTACTACTCAAACGCAACACCGGGCCTACAATTGGGATAGACAAACACTAGGGAAAAATGTAGTAGAGAGAAAGGAAAAAATTAAAGCTAATAGGAGTATTAATTGAAGGAATATGAATGAGTTGAGGTATAGGCCTATACCAGAGAATTTAGTGCAGAAATGAGAATACTATCCTAAAAACAGTAGTGCGCAATGTTCTGATTTAGTTGGTGAAAGACAAATGCACCGGAATTACGTATAGTAATGTTTGAAGCACGAGGAACGGGAGTAACAAAAGACTGTAGCTGTGGAAAGTAGCGAGACAAGCAGTAGCAACAAAAGTGAAGTATAACGGGAGCCAAATGAAAACTAAGATCAAATGAAAATGAGTGAATAAACGTATATACCAGTGAAATATGTAATTAAAGGACCAAAAGCGTGGAATTATTAGAGGGTCAAATGAGCATCTTCAATAAATTGATCAAGAACTGCAATGATATCAGATGAGAGATCAACGAATAGACAAGTAAGACTTGTAGGAAAGGGAATTTTCATTCGTGTCAGGCTAGCGAGTAACTTACGCCGGGGTGCAGAATAGACAGGACATTGAAAAAAGAGATGGTTACTATCCCCTTCTAATTCACCACATACACAGTTAGGATGATTAACTAAATGAAAACGAAACTTGTATTGCGGCGTAAGGGAATGATTGAAACGTAATCGAATTATGTTAGTGATATGTCGACGTGTGTATGAACCCTTGGCAAACCAGGAATTTGTGGTAATATGTGGTTGTACCTGATAATAATACGCGCCTCTAAAACGTGCAGTTTGATTCCAGTCATCTTGCCAGGAGCTGTAGGCGGTGTCCTTAAGACTGGGATAGAAATCAAGAGAGGGTATAGTTACTGTGAGAGGGGGCGTGGGGAGTCGACTAGCTTCTTTAGCAGCAGTGTCCGCTAGAACATTACCAAGAATATTGGAATGTCCCGGTATCCATACGAGTGTAATATATATGCCATTTTGTTCAAGGTGATAAAGTAGGGATTTAACAGTATAAATATATAAATTTAAGGATGGAGTAACAGAGGATAATCCGTGTAATACACTTTTAGCGTCGGTATAAATAGTAGCTTTTGGCAAGGAATGTTGTTGTATGTAAATTAATGCTTGTTGAATGGCAAATAACTCTGCAGAAAAGATGGAGAAAGTAGTCGGAAGATGAAAACATTCAATTGTGTTGGAGTCTCTAATAACAAAAGCAGCACCGACTCCTTGGGGGTGTTTTGCCCCATCTGTGTCAAAGTCTACACCGATAAGAGAGGGAGATATGCGCATTCTTTTTGACATGGGGTAGGCGCAATCAGCGATAGCTGACGATCCTGTTAATAAAGATGTATGAGAGAAAATTATTGTGGGTGTGTAGTGCAAGCTTGCAAATGGAGTAGAATACATGGGTATGGAAGGAGTTCTAAGGATCGAAGTGCAGAATCTGTTTATAATGGTATATGCAGTATATATAGCTGGCACGCGTCCCGATCTAGGCGGACATTGTTGATAGTAGTCATGTAAGAGCTTTAGCTTTGGAATTAAAGGGGAAGATGAAAAAGCAAGCCTTTTAATCAGATATTTTTGTGAGAGCAGTAAACGCCTTATCACAACTGGGACTTCACTCGTTTTCACTAATAATGCATTGGTTGGGGTAGTCTTAAGTGCTCCAATACAAAAGCGTAAAGCTTGAAATTGGAGGGTATTGAGTGGAATAAGCGAGGTAACTGAAGCGATGTCTATTATGTGAGCTGAATAATCAAAAATGGAGCGTATAAATGCTTTGTATAAGGAAAGAGCAGTATTGGGGTCGGCGCCCCAGTTACGACGAACTACAGTTTTAAGAATTTTGATAAATCCATCAACTTTTTCTACATATCAAAGTAATATGACGTTGCCAGGTGAGTTTGTGATCAAAGATTATTTTTGCTTTGTTTTTTGCTAGGGGCTTTACGTCGCACCGACACAGATAGGTCTTATGGCGACGATGGGATAGGAAAGGCCTAGGAGTTGGAAGGAAGCGGCCGTGGCCTTAATTAAGGTACAGCCCCAGCATTTGCCTGGTGTGAAAATGGGAAACCACGGAAAACCATCTTCAGGGTTGCCGATAGTGGGATTCGAACCTACTATCTCCCGGATGCAAGCTCATTCAAAGATTATGCCAAGGTATTTATGATGAGTATTGAGAGGGATACTATATCCCTCAAAAGTAAAGGGAGAGTGATCATATGAACGCTTATGAGTAAATATTATTGCCGCACATTTTTCGATGGATAGTTGAAGGCCATTATCTTGAAACCATATATACACGTGACTCATGACCTGGTTCATCAGCTGTCGGGCAACATCAATGTTGTCTTGCGATGTGTAAAGAACTATATCATCTGCATTAATAAGTGCTCGGGCATATTGTGAAATGAGATGTTCCAATTCACTGATATAAAGGGCAAATAAAATTCCGCTTCATATATCACTCTGAGGCAAACCATAACAAGCAGAGCGGCTGGGTACGTGATGATACGATTATTTAATATTTAATGAGCGATATGTATATGATTTTTGCAGGATAACAATAAAGGCGGGAGGTATGCCTTTTACCGCTATTTTTTCCCAAAGACAGTGGAGTCATATGCACCTTTGATATCTAAAAATATAGAAAGAGTACTTTGCTTTCGATGTTTGGCTAGGAGCAGGTCAATAGTAAAAATATTAATAGGATCTTGGGTGCTTTTGCCTTTAAGGAAAGCATATTGATATTTAGGTATTAACTGATAATACTCAATAATCCATAATAGTCTTTGTAATAATACTTTTAAGAATGTCTTACGAATACAAGATCCAAGTACAATACCACGATAACTGTTTGGATCTGTTGGGGATTTTTGTGGTTTGAGGATCGGTATCAGAAAAAATTCAGTCCAATGCAGTGGAATATGCTTATTCAGTGAAATATCATTATAAGAATTTAGAAGTGCATTTTGTGCTCGTAAAGGTAAGAGCCGGAGCATAGTGTATGAAATATAATCCGGGCCTGGGTGGATTTAGAGGCGGAATGAAGGACAGCTGATATTTCACTTAATTGAATGGGTTGAATTAGAGTGGAGTACTGTGAGCGAACATTATACGAGGGAAGTTCAAAATAAGGTATCACATAGTCGGGGGGCAAAGAATGCAGAAACTTACTGATGATATCACGTGGGATGATTCGATGTACTTGATGTTGAAAGGCACGCGACAGCATACGAATAGCGTTCCATAAATGCAGAGCTGACATATGAGAATTGAGAGAGGAGATGAACGACTTCCACGCAGCACGCCTTTTCTGATTAAAGATAAGTTTAGTTTTGGCAATATGATTCTTTAAACGTAAATAATTATCTCGCGTTAGAGAACGACGATATGTGCGGAATAAAGCCTTGCGGGTTAATATTAATTGGTGACATTCCTTATCCCACCAATGGATATAATGGAACGGGCGAGGAGTAGAAGAGGCGAATGGTTTGGGAGGATGATAGATATCAAGATACTGATGAAGAAGTGACATAAGGGAAGAGTACGTGTTGATACGCTCGGAGCTATGACGAAGATGATATTGCCTATAAGATATATGTGTCTGTTCATCAAATGATCGTATTGAACGTACATTGCTGGATGACATTGAAGTGGGCTGGTCTTGTATGGGTCTACCAACTCCATACGTAATCCATATGGGATAATGGTCGCTGGTGTAGGTATCTGAGAGTCTTGACCGCGTAATTATAGGGGTCAAGATTGATCGACACAATGTTAAATCAACCGCACTAGGTGGGGATCCAGGTACAGTGAGGCGAGTAGGGGATCCATCATTAAGAAGAGTTAGGTCATGCTGCTGAGACGCTATGAGGAGATATGAGCCTCGTGGGGTATCACTAATGCCACCCCATGCTGTATGGTGTAGATTGAAGTCGGCAAAGATATGAGACAAATGATGAAATTGTTGGAAAAAGCGAGACCAACTCGAACTCGAAATATAAATATCAGGGGGGCAATACAGGTTAATAAGGTGTAGTTGCCGATAAGAAATGGCGACAAGAAAAGTATGTGGAATGTAATACTGTATAGGTAATGATTGATATGAGATCGTATAATGAATAAGAAATGCAGCCCCTCAATACCCCGGGCCATCATGCCGCACAAGATCATATCCGGGAAGTAGAAAATTTGTTTGTTCGGAAAACCATGTTTCCTGTAAAGCAATAACATGTGCACGAGTTTCATTAATTATTAACTGAATATCACTCTTCTTATGTAGGACACTCCTAGAATTCCATCGGACGATATTGATCATACAACGAAAAAAATATCACTTAACCTGTCACGTAATTGGTAAATAACATGCTGTAAAGAAGGGTGACCGCCTACCGCCTGCAGTAGGATAAGAATTTTATGTATGTCCTGTTGTATGTCGTCTTTTTGGCGATAAACGGGACTTTGTGGCTGGTCAGAAGATGGAAGGGGGAAATTACACTTGCCAAAGGAGCCGGGAATTGCGGCTGTGAAAGGGGTGGGGGGAGCATTATATTCATAGGCACAGTAAGTGGATTAGGGGTATCCCGAAGGATAGCCATGTGTGCAGCTCGATCATACCCCTCAGCGGGTTGCGGTCTGGGTGATTGAGTAATAATCTGAGTAAACTTTCGTTTTCTCGGATTTGAAATAGGAGGAGGGGAGTGTTCAGCAACAAGAGGGGGAAATTGTTGGGGGTGTTGCGCTGGGCAGTAGCTAGGTGGTGAAATCTTGGACTTGGTCTCAAGAAAAGATACATGCTCGGTGCTCATTATTTTCTTAATAAGCTGTTGTTGTTTGTGCTCGGGGCATGACTCATGTCCTGTGGGATGGTCCCCATTATAATGAGCACATTTGGTATACTGCTCCGTACACTTATCCGTAGCATGCGACAAGGTGCATTTGCCGCATCGGAACGTTTGCGAACGACACTGACGTATTGTATGGCCGTATCGCTGGCATTTTTTACAAACTATGGGATTAAAGATAAATGGTTCCACCTCCAGAAAGACACTATATAGAGAGACATATCGTGGCAACTGCTGGGATCGGAAAACTACTTTTACTGATCCCGTAGGAAGGTATTCGATAGCCTCATTAACAACCGCTTTACGTTTTAATCTCTGGACAGATTTAACAATGTAGTCAGATTTGAGATGTTGGAGTATAGATTCCTCAGTCAAATTTTTATCAACCCCTCTTATGATACCAACACGGAATATGCTTGTGCTTGGAATATATGCCCGTGCACAAATAGATTCTAATAACGGGTGACTCAAAAATTTATTTGCTTAGGTAACATGCTCAAATTGCACCTGAAGACGATTTCTGCCCTTACGTATGATGGATTATACTGGTAAATTTCGATCACAAAATAAACGACCTAAGGTCATAGGATGCAGCTCACCAACATTTTTGTCCGTTACAGATTCTACTAGAACAATGTAAGGACCAGAATGTTCTCGAGTGTATTCGTCCGAACTAATCAAAGATGTCGACTTTTGAGTATTCTGAGTGGTTTGTTTGTTAGGTATTGGATCTTGAGAACTTTGATTATGTAAGGTTAATACCTTATGTTTAATCTCCTTCAAACATGTCCTCCTTAAATTGTTAGCAGAGGTATACATATCTTTGTCTGTGTACCTCTGTATCATGCTGCTCTCATTGTGGGTATTTTCCTCCTTCCCCCCCCCCCCCCCCCTCGCTCCCTATTACTAGCGATAACGGCGTGGCCTTGACTAGTGTTGTGGAAGCCATTTTGCATTTTGTTTCCTGTCCTTGTACGAGACAGACGTGCCATGTGAGGGTTTATATTAATCCAGGGTTTTCCCTGGTTTTTTCCCCTTTTGGGGTGTAATTTTGGTAGGTTCTGACCATTTTTAACTATTCTTATTTTGTTTACGTAAATTCAACTTGTGTTATATTATTCTGTTCTGATTCTCCTTCGGAGCCGTCATTCTCGCTAGTCCATAACTGACCCCTTTCCAAAAACTCATTTTCTTCTGGTTCTCGGATTTATTTTTCAGTGGTCAGCTATGCCTATTTAACCTTCCCTTTATGCAAGGTATCAAAGTTGTTCTATTGTATGAATGTAATTCTGTATAGGGTTATACCCATTTCAAACTTGGCAAGCTAAATATGCCTAACAGATCTATTAGTTTAAACCTTTATCACCAACCACCCTGGGTGGTAAATTGTTATTCCTTAACGGGGCTGAGAAAAATGAATTCCAATCCGTTCAACGGTGTTTTGTTACTCGTTGACCGTCTAATTGAGATTGATTGACATTGTTCGATTTAATGAGATGACTGATGTTTTTGTTGGTGACTGACACTGCTACGTTTACTGTTGGTTCTTGTGAACTTGACTTGGAATTTTG
The DNA here is from genome assembly GCF_040414725.1 of Anabrus simplex. NCBI lineage: Eukaryota > Metazoa > Arthropoda > Insecta > Orthoptera > Tettigoniidae > Anabrus > Anabrus simplex. The sequence goes on along the minus strand of NC_090279.1, from coordinate 23,210,718 downwards.
GGGAATTATTATTATTATTATTGATTTCTTTATTTCTCCCCGGTAACTGATTTCTTAGGGTGAGATCCGTGCGATCTCTGTGGTGATTTGGTACGTGAAGTGTTGTATTTGGCAGTAACTTCTCCGTTTCCTGTCAGGCTCTGGTTGAGTCGGTGTGGGATTTTATTGTAATTACACCTCTGCGCTTGTGACGCCCTTCTGATTATGGGCATATATGATCTAACCTATGAAATATTGTATCGAGCGGTTATTCCTGCTCACGCCGATATGCTCCTGAAGTATTGGTAAATGTATTACCGTGTTTCTCCTTTTCTGGTCTCCACTGGCCCTGTGGTGTCACACCAGTGGCGTATCCTGGAATCTCCACTGAGGCATGCAACTAGTAACCATGCAGTTAACACAATGTATTAAGTAAATTTCAATTCTACTCACCCTAATTACATGTAGGTGAACTCGAGCCAAACAGTTTTACTGTAAGTTTCTGGATTGAATGTGCGTACACAATTCTTGTTTTCTGTTTTTAAATTTACGAGGGTCCGCCTCTGTGGTGTAGTAGTTAGTGTAATTAGCTGCCACCCCCGGAGGCCCGGGTTCGCTTCCCGGCTCTGCCACGAAATTCGAAAAGTGGTACGAGGGCTGGAACGGGGTCCACTCAGCCACGGGAGGTCAACTGAGTAGAGGTGGGTTCGATTCCCACCTCAGCCATCCTCGAAGTGGTTTTCCGTGGTTTCCCACTTCTCCTCCAAGCAAATGCCGGGGTTGTACCTAACTTCAGGCCACGGCCGCTTCCTTCCATCTTCCTTGTCTATCCCTTCCAATCTTCCCATCCCCCGCAAGGCCCCTGTTCAGCATAGCAGGTGAGGCAGCCTGAGCGAGGTACTGGTCATCCTCCGCAGTTGTATCCCCCGACCCAGAGTCTGAAGCTCCAGGACACTGCCCTTGAGGCGGTAGAGGAGGGATCCCTCGCTGAGTCCGAGGGAAAAGCCAACCCTGGAGGGTAAGCAGATTAAGAAGAAGAAGAAAAAGAAGAAATTTACGAGGGAAGGTAGAGGTCTCGCGGCTTTAACTATTTGCATCTTTTCATCAAACGAACGTCCAGTAAATGGCTTTTCAAACTGATTTACAATTATATCCGTTTTAGACTCATCCATCGTTAATACCACATGTGCGCAAAATAAAATAACACACCGAAAACGACGAATAGCACAGGAACAGCACACACAGAATGAACTCACTAATCAGCAAAACACACAATGAATTAACTCACTAGCTACAACTCAGGCACTGGAGGTAAGTCCCCCAGTGGCACTGGTCAGTTTCGTCACGTTGGGTTCTCGCTGGGGGGTAATCTGTGTGTCCCGTTCGCTGTAAACATGTCGACTTTCTCCAAGTTGCTAACAGATGGCAGAGGGTAGGGGATGACAAATTCTGACCAAGTTTCAATTGCAGCGAAATCGTTCGGAGGGTTTCAGAACTACGTCTGCCACTGAATGCAATTTTAAGATTGAATGCCTTACGTCCGTAACTCCTACATTTGCTGTCTCTTTCTTCCGAGAGTGGAGTAGACGGCGAGACTACACCAGCACCACACGTAATCAAGCAACGGAACTAGTACAGTTGCGCGGACCTTTTGAACTTCTGAGAGATGAAATCGTTAATATTTGACCTGAAACAACCTAAAATCATAAATCAGACAGTTCTTTGTGTTATCATAACGCATGCAATGAATGCCTTGCATTCAAGGAGAATACGCCCCTGTGTCACACATTGAATTTATTTCTTAAAACTGTATTCTGCTTATTCTCGAGTTAACCAATTTGTATTGTGCCCGCGCTGTACCTCTGGTTCGTGAGGTTTCACATATTTCGCGTTTTGGGGCTTTCCCTGTTTTCTGTGTCCTGTTAATTTTTGCAGGTATTTACAGATTAACATCGTGGTAAGGATAGAATTCATTTCTCTCCTTGTGATTGTGAATTCATGTAAATTATTATTAGCTCCACCCTTTGAAACTTTAATTTCGCAAACCTCTTGGTTAATCTTCGTTTAGTTCAACCTGGTGTAGTATTTCATTTTGTGTTTAAATTAAATTTCTATATTCCTAAAACCTCGGCTTATCCTTTCGTGTTTATGAAAGTGCACTAATTCTTAAATTACTATGATACTGTAATACTATTGGTCACGGTTGCAAAGATCCAAAAGCACCTACATACCATCCTCGAGGTAAGTTTTTTTTTTAAAGAAACTGGCATTTACTTATTGCTTTAGCTGTTTCTATGTCGTGACTCTGTGAGATAAGTTACTTGGATTTTCTGGGTGCATTATCTTCGGTAATTGCTGTGCACCGGAGTACTTACTGCCAGTGAACTGTCACTTGACTATCGCCTACTACGTCACTGTGTCTCGAGATTTACCAGATACCTTGGTACCAAAGGATTATTAACTAGTGAGTCGCTCTGAGTTTCTAGTGTTATGTTTGGTGTCCTAGCTCCTTATTGTGCTAAAAGTGTTTTCATGTCGTTGTACCAAACTCTTTCTAGATTATGTACTGACCTAACCCGTCCATCACTGCGTGTCTATAGTCAGCCTTAGTGTAGCAGTGCTACGGATACTGTCTGAGTTTCTAATTGGTCCTCACCGTGTGCTTGTAACTAACCTAACTGTAACTGAGTATATCTCTTGGTATTTTAACTAATTATCGAGACATCTTTAAGTGTAACCCCAACCTAACATTTAAATAATTGCATCGTCACCGTTCTTATTATCGCACGTTACAATTATTAGATTGACTATTTAGAGAAACATCGTCCATTTCCACCTCAATCTCCTTTTCAACTGGTAACTTGGAGATATCCAGAAGGGACCTCCCATCACTGGCGGCAGCCATCACACGCTAACTACACAAGACACAAAGCACGAACAAACTCCTCGCGACCACCAAGTAAATACCGTGCACACTGTACAACCGAACTGACTCGCAGCACAGCGTAGACTGTATTACTTAAGACAACTACAGAGCATGAGACACTTCTTCCGCTACATGAAATGTGAATGGGCTTGTTATATCACCCAGTTCCATACTTGTAATAAATCACACTGTAACACTCATATATACTAAAATACACAACTGTGGGGAGAGTTGTAGTTGAACACATCCGTAATGTCTATAATTGTAGTATGAGGCACTTACTGAAAAGTGCACTGTTGGCACTGAGTGAAATGAGTAGTGTTTAAGAACCTTTTGTCCCGCTATGTCTAGCTCAAAGAGGATATATAAGGGAGAAGGAACCTCTCCGGGTGAAAGAAAGAGAATACCAAAGCAGGTCCGTAAGTCTAAACGAATGTGGACAGCCATGGAAGGAGGAATCAACTGCCTGAACTTTACGATCCAATTCTTCGTACACTAACGGAAATAAAATCATACGGATTTAATACATATATACATGCATTATCATTAAAGTCTGTTATGCCATTCAGCGTACAGTCTGCAAGCCTCCGTGAATTTACCAAAACGGCACGTCGCGACAATCCTCTATTTGCAACCAGTGCCGTGGCCTCATTTAGTTCTATACCTCTTATCATTAAATCGTTAGAAACTGAATCAAACCATTGTCAACTTGGTCTCCCTTTACTCCTCTTACCCACCATAATAGAGACTATTATTTTTCTAGGTAACCTATCCTCCTCCATTCGTCGCCCATGTGCCCACCTCCGAAGACGGTTTACGCATGCAGCTTCATCCATCGAGTTCATTCCTAGCATAGCCTTTATCTGCTAGTTCCGAGTAGGGCTACTCTCCTGCCATTATTCCCTCCTGTTTTAAAAGCAACAATTCTCGCTACTTTCATGTCTGTTACTTCAATTTTATGAATAATATATCCTGAGTCCACCCAGCTTTCGTTCTCGTAAAGCAAAGATGGTCTGGAAACACACCGATGTAAATACAGTTTCGTCCGGGAGATGACTTCCTCCTTACAGAACAATGTCGATCGCAACTGCCAACTCACTACATTGGCTTTACTAGACCTTGATTTAATCTCACTTACTATATTACCATCCTGGGGGAACAACCAACAAAAATACTTAAAATTATCTACCTGTTCCATGTTTGTATCACCAGTCTGACATTCACTTCTGTTGACTTTCTTACCTACTGACATCAATTTAGTCTTGGAGAGGCTAATTGTTATTCCATACTCACTGCATCTATTTTCAAGTTCCAGGACATTAGACTGCAGGCTTTCGGCACAATCTGCCATTAAGACGAAGTCGTCAGCAGAGGCCAGACGGCATACTAAATTTCCACCCGCCTGAATCACTCCCTGCCAATTTATACCTTTCAGCAGATGATCCACGTAAACTACGAAGAGCAAATGTGAAAGATTACAGCCTTGTCTAACCCCTGTAAGTATCCTGAACCAAGAACCCGTTCTACCATCAATTCTTACTGGAGCCCAATTGTCATCACGAATGCCTTTGATTGATTTTAATAATCTACCCTTAACGTCATCCCCCCCGCAGTATTGTGAACATCATTTCCCTCGGTAACCGGTCATATGCTTTCTCTAGATATACTAAACCAATACACAGCTGTCTATTCATTTCCTCACATTTTACATTCACCTGGTGCGTACTGAAAATTGGATCTTGACAGACCCTCCGTGCTCTGTAACCACACTGGATTTCATGCAACTTCCTCTCTGATCGCATCCTCTCTTCCGAGATGCCGGTGAATACTTTGCTTGGTATAGTGATCATACAGGGAACGGATTTATATCTACTAATATTTATTGAAATATGTACATATATATTTAGTTATTTTTATTAAAATATGGCATTATATATGGACTTAAAATTGCACATATAACATTCATTTCTATTTTATCAAAGTTCAAAGAAGCTAAATAAAGTAGATCTACATGCAACATAATGTTGCACTTCACATTTTAATATATTTGAAGAACACACAATATTTTAATCTCTGTTACAAAAAGAATGGATTACAAAATATTCTTTTAAGTGCTGCAAAGTGAATCTCCATCTATTATCTGTAAGGACAGTTTTATATTGACTGAAACTGCGTTCAACATCGGAAGACTTAATGGGGGCCTAATTCAACTTCACAATACCTACTGGCGTTAAATCCAGTGTTAATTTTACAGTTAAATCTCCACACACATTGCAGCAACCATTGTCATTTCTTCATATCCGGAGTTATTTGAAAGCACAGTTTGCTTCATTTGCAGGATTTAGTTGTTCCACAGTTTTATTCACAATTTCACAACTTTCAGAAAGTGGGAGATGCGAGTTTTGGAGCCTTTTCAGTGTTTTTGTGTTGCATAAAAAATTATGCTGAATGTAACATAAGTCATTTTTCACATATATGTCGCAAACAACTGTTTTCGCGGCTGCATCTTCAGAGTCCATGGTATGCAGAACGTTCATAATACAGCCTATATATATTCAACATAATATTCAATCGCTTGCAGCCACGTACCCCACCTAGTTAGAATCGGCTTAGGCGGCACTGGAATCTCTGGGTACATTTCTTTCAAAAGATGAACTCTTCTGTGGGCTTTGAGAAAAACTGTTTTCACTGAGGAAATCAATAAATTTACCTTGGGGTAACTGCCTTTTACCACTTCAGCCACACGATGCAAGGCATGTGCTACACATGTTAAATGAGTCATCTTTGGATATACAGCACATAATGCTTTCCGGCGTTCATCATGTAAGGTGCGGCATCGCTAACAAAAGGTAACACTTTATTATTCTTAACGCCCTGTGGCCAGAGGTTACTCATAGCCTCACTGAACAGTTTAACTATAGTTTTGTTATCGCACTTTTCTAGAACATCACAGTGTAAGAGAATCCGTTTACAATAATCTTCGCTTAACAAGCCAATGATTACGTAGCCAATTAGCCTGCCTTCCTTGTCTGTTGTCTCATCCATGGAAACCGAAATTGGACCGTCTTTAATCTCTTGCCTTATCTTCCGAACTGTTTCATCGTATATGGCTGAACAGTACGTTTTTCTGAACGTTGACTCATCCGGGATGGATCGTTTGGTATACTTCTCGAGGAATTCCATGAAGCGCTGATTATAAGAGAGGTATGTCAGCAGAGATGAGAGCACGGCACAGATCGGTGTTGAACTCGAACGTTACACTGGAAGTTGCTGGTTGTGTCAGAAACAACTGTCTCTGCTTGGAATATCCTTGTTTGTTAGCCTGGTGTTTACTGGTTGAAACATGCTGTTGCAATAGGAACATTTGAGTAGATGTCACTGCACAATGACACAAATTACAAAATAATATCTTACTGTCAGTTGATAAACCATCTTCTTTATATTCTGATACGTAACTTTTCTCTTTTAAACTGGTTGACTGAGCTACTTTAGGCATATTGTAACAACGTTAATGTCTTCAATGAATATCAATATACAACTGCACACACTGAACGTACTAGAACACTATGATCCGTCTCACTGCTAATTCAAACTGTGAATGACTGGTAGTGAACTAGATGGAGTTATGAAGCAATCAAAGGGAATGCCCGAATTACGAACTAATCCGCGAACAACTAGCACATCGTCGATGAATGAGATTTCCCTAGTAACGACTTTTTTTGCTAGGTGCTTTACGTCGCACCGACACAGATAGGTCTTATGGCGACGATGGGATAGGAAAGGCCTAGGAGTTGGAAGAAATTGGCCGTGGCCTTAATTAAGGTACAGCTCCAGCATTTGCCTGGTGTGAAAATGTTAAACCACGGAAAACCATTTTTAGGGCTGCCGATAGTGGGATTCGAACCTACTATCTCCCGGATGCATGTTCAGAGCCGCGCGCCTCTACGCGCACGGCCAACTCGCCCGGTCCTAGTTACGAAATTATGGCACAGACACAGTCGATGTTATGTAATGCAGCTTATCAGTGCTGTAAGTGTGATTCAGACCTCTCTCTTTCTTCGCACCGCTTATCAGCTTATTTTATCAGCCCAGACCTGGACAGGCTTGATAATGACCTGCACATCACTTAAAATATTAATTTTTCGAATATTGATTTTTAATTTATTTCATTATTTAGATGACTGCTAATTTAATATAATTTAATATTTTTAACCGAAATATGGACTATATTGATTTTAATGACGAAGAATTTAGAACATATGTATTAAACTCAAAAATATGGAAAAACATGGAAAATAAATACTCTATTTTTCAACTCCACGTGTCATGATTCGTAAAGATAATGAAAAATATAATTAATTTTATCTTTCTAAAGAGATATGCATTTACATATAAATCCGTTCCCTGCGTAATCAATGAGATACCTCGATAGTTGTTGGAATCCTTCCTGTTCCATTGCTTATAGATGGTTGCAATTACTGCTTTCGTCCAATCTTAAGGTACCTGACCAACACTCCATTCTAATCCAACTACTCTATAGAGCCATTTCATTCCTGCCTTCCCAGTATACTTCACCATTTTGGGTCTAATTTCATTTATTCCTGCTGCTTTATGACAGTGGAGTTTATTTACCATCCTTTCCACTTCATCAACCGTAATTTCACCAACATCACTTTCTTCCTGCCCATTAGCTAGGTTGTTCGCGACACCACCAGGAAGATTTCCCTTTACATTGAGAAGATCTTCAAAATATTCCCTCCACCTCTCCAGTGATTCCCTGGGATCTATTATGAGTTCACCTGAATTACCCAAAACACTGCTCATTTCCTTTTTCCTTTACTTCCTAAGATTCTTTATTACTGTCCGGAAAGGTTTCGCTGCTGCTGGACATAGTCTTTCCAGGTTATTACCAAATTTCTCCCACGGTTTATTTTTGGATTCAACAAATATTTGTTTCGCTCTGTATCATTCAACTACGTGCAATTCCCTGTCTGCATCAGCCCTTGTATGGAGCCATTTCTGATAAGCCTTCTTTTTACGTTTACAAGCTACCGTCACTTCATCAATCCACCAAGATGTTCGCTTTTCCCCACCTTTACACATACGCGTTCCTAGGCATTCCCTGACTGTTCCTGCTACAGCATCCCTGTATGCCACCTATTCTCTTTCTGTATCCTGAACCTGCTTACTGTCCACTGTTCGAAGCTTCTCACTAATCATATCCATGTACTTCTGTCTAATCTCCTCGTCCTGGAGATTTTCTACTCTTGTTCGTTTGCAGATAGACTTCATTTTCTGTATTCTAGGCTTAGAGATACTTAGTTCACTACAGATCGGATAGTGGTCTGTATCACCGAAAAATATCCGTAAAACTCATACATTCCTACCAGACTTCCAGAATTTAAAATCGGTTAAGATATAGTATATTTTGTGGACCTGTTACCCTTAGCTCCCCACCTGAATAGCCTTATGCTTGAAGAATATATTCGTAACAGCTAAACACAAACTAGCATAGAAGTCCAACAAACGTTTCCCGTTCCCATTAGCTTCCATGTATTCCCCACATTTACCAATTACCCTTTCGAATACTTCAGTTCTGTTTCCAACTCTCGCATTGATATCGCCCATCCTTCATCGGCTAACGTATGCGGCTGTTGGCCGCAAAATTTAAAACCAACTCGCCGTTTCGTCTCGGCGCATCACAATATAATGGAAGGAGCCAGTATTCCTAAGTTACACCCTTCCCCATTAGGCGGCACCCACGACAAGGAGGCGCCCTGTGTGTCTTCTAAGTTCATAGGTGTCCGATCGGCGGCTGTCTGTGTGTCTCAGCTCTTGGTCACAATGTAAGTGTATGTTATTATTATTTTGTTTTGTGGACTGCTTTGTAAATAGGTGTTTTCAACGACATTAACTATAAAATTATTAATATCTAATACAAATAAGTACATATTATAAAACTTTTGTCATAATATAATATATACGCATCCTTACTTAGAAACTTGACCAGCTACTACTACTTCTGTAGCTAACCGCTTGCTGAGCATCTTCTGAAGGATAGCATCACATTCCTTGGGATTCTGCGTGAAGTCTTTGCAGTGTGATTTTCGAAAGTTCCTGAAATTACATAGTGCCTTTACTTTCTTTTGTACGAGCGTGAATCAATCAATCAATCAATCAATCAATCAATCAATCAATCAATCAATCAATCAATCAATCAATCAATCAATCAATCAATCAATCAATCAATCAATCAATCAATCAATCAATCAATCAATCAATCAATCAATCAATCAATCAATCAATCAATCAATCAATCAATCAATCAATCAATCAGTCAATCAATCAATCAATCAACCAATCAATCAATCAATCAATCATTCATTCAATCAATCATTAAACCAATCAGTCAATCAATCAATACTGATCTGCATTTACAACAGTCGGCCACGTGGCAAATTCCCTATCTGTTTTTCTCCTAGCCTTTTCTCAAATGATTATTAAGAAATTGGAAATTTATTGAACGTTTTCCTTAGTAAGTTATTCCAATCCCTAACTCCACATCCTATGAACGAACATTTGCCCCAATTTTTCCTCTTGAATTCCAGCCTTATCTTCGTATTTTATTCTCCTACTTTTAAAGACACCACTCAAACTTATTCGTCTACTGATGTCATTCCGCGCTATCTCTCCACTGACAGCTCGGAACATACCACTTAGTCGAGCAGCTCGTCTCCTTTATTCCAATTCTTCGCAGCCCAAACTTTGCAACATTTTTGTAACGCTACTCTTTTGTCACATATCACCCAGAACAAATCAAGCTGCTTTCTTTTCGATTTTCTCAGTTTCTTTCTCTCATCAAGAGAGATTATTCGTCATATTTTCAGTTTACAGGCTGGTTATGTCTTCAAGCTTATCCAGGAAACATAGAGGAGAACTAATGTGCTAAGCTATGTGAACGGAAATTAGGTCAGCTTTCAAGCTCATTTCTGAATTGAGAATAATAATGTTAATATTTCTACTAACTAAATCTATGGTTTTTATAAAGGACGAGGAGCCAGAATTTCGTCCCACAAGAATTCTTTTACGTACCGGTATGTCTGCAGACATGAGACTGGCGTATTTGAACACCCTCAAATACTGCTGGACTCGAACCCGCCAACCCGAGCTAGTCATACGCTCCCTTCTTCATCAGCTTAAATTAAATGTAAATATTTCCTGCCTTTATTTTGATTTAGGCATTAGTGTAACGCTATTGTCAACGGAAAGGGGGAGCGAGAGGAAAAAGGAGAGAGATCTAGATTGTATATTTTATTGCAATTTCCATACGTTCAAGGACTTACCACGTAGGACCTATACATCCTTCCTTTGGCTTGGATGTTGTTTTATTCTTCGTCTGTCTTCAATAAGCAGTAGGGGAAAGGAGGGTCATTTTAAACATGTTTTGAACTTACAATTTGGTGTATCTCAAGCTTACCACATTAGGGAAACCCAGGAATTCTCCAGGGGCACTAATGAGTCAAACAAAATTACCAGATTTTTTAAATATATTGGCCTAAGTCACGCTGATAGAGGACAGGTTGTAAGGCAAGAATGGGATGGGAAAGAGGGCTAATACTAAAATGAAAGCAAGCGGTCTTTGCCTTAATAAGGGTACAGCCACAGAATTAGCCTAAAGTGAAAACGAGGGATACGGACCATGAAGCTGATTTTATGTAACGAAAGAGAATGACAATTTAAAAATTCAAAATCGTCCACAGAGCAGAATAAAAACGTGATGAAGAATTAAGGGTGGATATGAATTTAAAACAATCGGTGTATCCGACCCAGAAACTGTCATAAACGATAGTATTACTGACCAAGGGACTGCTTCTAAAGCATAAACCTGAATCGAGGATGCTTGTTGTCTAAAGGGGTCCAAAATGCTGGTCAATGGCCCGTCATAATGACACGTATCGCTCGTAAAGTAAAATTATAGTATTTGTCATGTTGCTGTACTAATAAAAAATAGTGTAGAGTCATGGTGTTCCACACATTATGGTATGACTCAAAAGTATTTTACTTCGCACATGTAACGGAGACCAATGGTGTTTCTCACATTATGACGCTACTTATAGGCAACGCAAACCCATAGTGTTCCTCACCTAGGTGTACTAATCACGGGTTCCAGTATTCCCTTGGTCTTCTTCATATAGTGGGTACTAATTACAGGCAACGCAGACCCACGGTGTCGCTGATATAGTGGTGCTAATCGCAGACAACGCCCAGACCCGTGGTGTTTCGCACAATGGTACCAATCACGGGTACTGGAAAATCCATACAGACTCACCCTATGTTGCTACTAATCACAAACCTATTGTGTACCTAACATAGTGGTACCACTCGCAAGTAAAGGTGACCCATGGAGTTCCCCGCATGATGGTACTAATCACAATTATTTTCATGGCTCTAACACTATCATCCCTGTGTCGCCCCTTATAGTCGCCTCCTATAACAGACAGAGTACATCGTGGGTGTATTCTTCATCTTCATCCTTCACCCACACGGGGTGTATAACAAATCTATTTGCGAAGAAATACTTTTCTACTGTGTCTACATCAGAAAGAAGTCATGTTGCCATAGCGATAACAATGTGCAATAAAATAAAAGAATCCAAAGAGATAAGCATAATATTCTATATTAAATATTAGTTTATTTACATTTTAAGAGATACCGTATGTAATATTAATAATAATAATAACAACAAAAGTATGCAATACAAAATAAATGAGCGGTAATTTTCAACATCAAGAGCCATTCCATGGACACTGAATTACCTACAGAGCAGGGAGTGTGAATAAACAAACATAATAAACATGCTAGGGGCTTTACGTCGCACCGACACAGATAGGTCTTATGGCGACGATGGGATAGGAAAGGCCTAGGAGTTGGAAGGAAGCGGCCGTGGCCTTAATTAAGGTACAGACCCAGCATTTGCCTGATGTGAAAATGGGAAACCACGGAAAACCATCTTCAGGGCTGCCGATAGTGGGATTCGAAGCTACTATCTCCCGGATGCAAGCTCACAGCCGTGCGCCTCTACAAAATCATCTCCGTACAAGCAATGGGGGCCATTGGAATGGTGAAAGGTAAAGGCTTCCACTGTTCATAACTTTGGCACTTGGCGGGGTAGAGTGTTAGCTCTACATTCAGCATGAACATTGGAACTTGCTCACTGACCGCAAGTTCTTCCCGCCAAGTGACATTGATTTGTTAATGGGTACAGAACAGTTCTTTTCATTATTGAAACCTGGTCCCAGAACTCGATCACCAGATTCCTCAAGACACTGAACTAGGATGGATTATTGCTCGACACTACCATCGGGGGAAGAGAATAATGTCTTACATTAATCACATGTTTCTCGAAGTCAGAGGACAGGTTAGACACGCAGCTACAGCAGTCATGGGAAATAGAAGAGATTACGTCCCCAGTCATGATAAGAGAAGAGAGAGCAACAGAAAGGCACTTTACAGTACCAGTAGGGAAGCTACAGGTAGATTTATAGTTTAGTTACCCCTCAAGCACAAGCCTGAGATTCTGGGAAACTCCTTCAGTCATGCCATGTCAAGACTAGCACAACTAGAACTGCATTTCAGTAGGCAGCCCTCACTTAAGCACGAGTTCTGTAACCTTCTTCACTAGTATGAGGCCATGTGGTATATGGCTAAGGTCAGGGAATGAAGGTGGAAACTATTATCCACCCCATCATCCAGTTTTTAAGCTTAGTAGCTCAACTACAAAAACGAGGGTTGTATTTGATTTACCTGCTAAAACTTCTAACAATATTTCATTTAATGATATATTAATGGCTGGAACGACAATACAAGATGATCATTACTCCATTCTTCTAAGATTTAGAATTCATATATTTGCCTTCACTGCAGATATTGCTGAAATGTATCGGCAAGTCATGGTTCATGCAGATGATAGGAACGCTCAGCGTATTACCTGGAGTGAATCTCCTAGGGACCCACCCTGTCATTATGGACTGACAACTGTAGCATATGGTACAGCAGCAGCAGCCTTCCTAGCTACCAGATCACAGAAGCAACTTGCTGAAGATGAAGAATCAAGGTTTTCCCAGAGACGCACAAGTTGTTCGCAGAGATTTTTATGCTGATGACCAAGTAAGCGGCTGTGAAAATATAGTTGATGATCTTCAGTTGCAGTCTGAAACTATTAATTTACTAGTGAGTGGAGGATTTCACCTCTAGAAATGGTGTGCAAACCACTCTGCATTACTGGAAACATTTAGGACAGTCGCCCAGGCGGCAGATGTTACCCAATAAACAGAATAGAAATCTAAATTAAACCACGCTGTAATAATACACATGAGCTAGTATATTGCATACACATATGCCGTAAGGCAATAAGAATACACAAAGGCTAGGTCTGCAAACCGCATTAAAATTCGAGACAAGACATGTTTAGGTTAGGTTTGGTTAGGATAGGTTCATAACGAAGAATTTTTCCAGTTCAACTGATTCTCAATGTCAGAAACTTATCACAGGAATAAAGTTAAAATTAACACTTGCCCTAATTAATTGTGAAACTCTTGCCATAAAGTCCATATCACTAAGAGTGACAACTCATCGCCTTCCTTTTTCAATACCCCGTAGCACGGTCTGAAGTGTTCTGTGAACGAGGTAACGTTGCTTTCATTTCGTATGAGTCCTTGATGACATTTCGTGCTCGTTAGACATCCTAACTGATTTCTGTACGTAAGTATTGGACGAAATAAAACCAAATTAATAAAATGCTGCGTTCACACAAGCTACGTTATCAAATGCCACCTGGCATTAGCCAAACAAATTTACAATTATACCCGCAAATGTAAGACTAGTGACTGCAGTGGCAATACGTAATTCAGGCAATTCACGAGATAAATCCTGACTGTATAGTGCCAACGTGGCAGACGTCGTATCGGAAAGTGGGGTCCCTAAACTGTATGGTGAGCGACACTGAATAGAAACCCAACAGTTAGAAAGGTAACAATAAATCACTATCTTTACATTACAGGGGAGAATGAGTAAGGTTGCACCCTTAGTGTACAGGCTGATGTACTCAGGAGTACAACAATGGTCATTTGAGTGTTGCAGCCAATGGCCAGAGATGAAAGTGAAAAAGTGAATGACAACAGGGAAACGATCCAGATTCTCTGCCCTTGAAAGCTCAAGTGGGGAAGATGTTAATGTTTTCCATCAGGTTTTTCGCGAGAAGAATGCTGTTCGCAGGTTGAAAACAGCGGAAAGGGAAAATCTTATACCACTTTAGAGCCAGGGTAATGGAACCACTTAGCGACTATCGATCAAAGTGTAAAGAGAGACTTCATGAAGACGTACGAGAAATATTATTGAAAGAATATTGGTCTCTTGACAGCAGAGGTAAGAGAACACCACATGTTGATACTAATAAGGAGACATTTAGAATTGTGTCATGTGTTTCATATCTTAAGACAGATGTAGTATGAGTAAAAGTGCGCAGGGGAGAACACCACATGTTGATACAGAACAGGAGATCCTGATGAGGGGACATTTACAATTGTGTCATGTGTTTCATATCTTAAGACAGATGTAGTATGAGTAAAAGTGCGCAGGGGAGAACAACACATGTTGATACAGAACAGGTGATCCTGATGAGGGGACATTTAGAATTGTGTCACATGTTTCATATCTTAAGACAGATGGGGTATGAGTAAAAGTGTGCGGAAGATGTTTTATAAACACATCGGCAGTAATGAACAAAAATGCTTCCACATATGGCATAACCCAAAAAGAAAAGGGAGGAAAATCCACAGTTCTAGGCCTCTGGCAAGTAACTCAATGCTGTAAATATCCTAGCGATATGAGCTACGACTGTTAAGTAAATAAAATATAATAAACTATGAGAATATATTCTATATTGATTCCTAAAAACTGCAACCATTTGTTTAATCATCATTACCCGGTCGATTAGTTTAGCAGTTTGCCTTTGTCTACCACTACGAGCGCTAGTGTGAGCCAGTGCATTGTGTCACTTAAGCACCACTACGAGCGCTAATGTGAGTCTATGCAGAGTTTCACTTAATTCTTCGTCCATATGGCCCCACATGGATCGCGATCTCCCGCGACACCCGACAGCCCTACGGTATACTCTACCGCTGGACCCGCCTGCCGATGGGACATAGCCTGGCCAATGCTGGGCTGTTGCAGTCCCTTGAGTTCGGTGTTCAGATGATCCCTGGCTCATCCATAGCCCCGATCTCACGGACGCTCTCATGCGCGAGATCGATGTCTATCTTACCCACATTCTGGGCACCACCCTCAACTATTCCAAGTCGGTGCTGCACCCGACTCCCATACTGACGTATCTTGGCGTCACCATCGACATCCCCAGCCAAGAGGTGACCATGCATCATGTCACCCAGCAGCGCGCCCTCTCCCTTGTGCGCGAGCTGCACGACCTGTCCCCACATCAACTCCAACAGGCTGCCGGCTACTTTCCTTGGCTCTGCTGGGTCATGGGGTGGCCGGTATTCCCTGCTAAACACATCCTTCCAGGCGAGATCTTCTGGGTACGAGGACTCTTCACCCCTCAGTTCCTGTCGACGCCCCGCCAGATGTCCGGTGGCTCTCTACAGCGACGCCACCCCACAAAGCGTTGCAGCAGTCTGCCCTGCAGTGAACCAGGCATGGGCACAGGCATTCCACCAGCCTCATCGGATCAATGTGGCCGCGGTCGTGGCAGTGCATCACTTCGTACAGGACTTTGCCCACTTGGGCTATGATCATGTTCTTGTGTATACGGACAGTTCCGTGGCTCGATACACTTTGCAGTCGGGCCGCGGACCTGCCCTCCATTCTAATGTATTTATTCTTGATTTGTATGTACAAGTTCTCAATAAAGCAGCACAGAGAGGCGTTTGCCTCTCGTGGCGGCCCATCGCGTCGGCCGATAATCCTGCTGACGCACCCTCCCGGGAAGTGCTGTCCTCAGTACACGCGAGCCTCAATTCTATATAAGGAGGCTCTCCCCGGGAGGGACGTCAGTCGGCTGTCGGTTCGGGGCGATGGGGCGTCACATTCCCACCGCCGGGCAGCATTCGGCGCAGCCACGCGCGTCCGGGCGACGGTGGCGAGAGGCTCCGCTGGAGACCTACAATCGGGCGTCCGACCAGAGGGTACTCCCCAAACTCGCTTAGTCGGCACGTCGATTGTGGCATCAAGTTGGGACCCTCAAGTGCTTTATTAACATGAAATAATACAGGAGGGCGGTCCGAAGACCTAGTACAAACAAATTATGCATGAGAATACCATTAACAAAAGAATAAGATCAAGGCTGCATAGGCTGTAATGAACAAAACAATACACAGAATCACTCCACAAGTCCATGACACAACTGGTGATGGCTGATGTACGGCGTGCTGGGCGGCAGGCACTAGGTTGTCCCTCCGGATGGCGCCCCACGGGTCCCACGAGCGCCGCGACTGACCGCGGGTAGCCTGGTGGGGTTCTGAAACTGGAAACCGGGCGGCAAGTTGACCAGGTCATCAGCGGTGGCGTTGTCCACCTGGACAGCCATGCTCCACCCCTTGGTTAGTGCGTAGTACAGGATCGATGTCCCGGTTGGGCGTGATCCATTTTTCAAAAAATCAAAGATCCCTGAGAGTGCTGAACCAAGGAACGCATTACTGAAAGAATATTTCAGCTAGGATTTGAATAAGAAGGAAAAGGAGTAATGACCAAGCGGTTTTGGGCTCAAAGTGATTTTCGAAATTTGCTTTTTTAGTTTGATAGAGCTCTCCAGTGCTCACAACATAACACGTTAGCCCCTCAACTCTAGGCACAATTGAGGAAATTCCCTACTTTCATGGTTTTCGCAGTATTGGGACCCTACATCGTCAGCTGATAAATGTTTTCTCTATTAAAGTCACCTGGTGATGCGATGTGTGGCTGAGGTTCGTTCGTTTGAATCTCACTATGTACTCCGTGTCGGTCGCACTCTATATTCTAGGGAATATCTTTCAAACATGTCACAAGTGTGGAACTCTACAAATGAAACTGAAGCTAGCCAAGGATTAAGGAGAACAAGAGATCAAAAATGAAATTTCTCTTCATCAGGTGAATCCTTCAGTTCGACTGAAATCAGAATACACACTGAATGATGACATAAACCTGCTTGTATCGAAGAAACTACAGCCGAATATTTGTTCATCACTGTACTTCCGATTTCCAAGCAAAAGTACAAGGATCTGTTAGTCCTTTACCGCTGATTGACACAGTCTTCGAAGTTGAAGTCCACTGCGGAAGCTGAAAATACACTTCCTGATATAGATGAATTCACTGAATGTAAGTGTGCACTGACAGAAGGTGTAATTGTGCAAAATACACTAGCATTCTTACGAAAAGTACGACATACTTGGTGTTGTCAAAGCAGTTGTCAAGTTTGAAACTTAATTTTCTTATAATACTTCAATTATTTTACGTTATTCTCCGTTTGTTCTCTCAGTATACGGTATACTAAGTCCCATTAATATTAAGAAGGTCAACGACGTAAGGAAACTTATACGGTATATTGGTGGTAAGATTCCAGTTTCTACCATGACACTGTCAACAACTGTCCAATTACCGAGCAGGAAGCTCTGCATGAAGAAGAATTCTGATCCTCTTAAAGAGAAGCTACTTGCAGTTATTGTTTTATATTCTTAACCTACGGACAGGGACTACAATATGTTCATTACAATGGTTACAAGGTCAGTTCTCGATGAGAGAACATGAACCGTATTGAATAATGTTATGTCCTATAAGACGGAATGAATATGTTTGCTGATTTTTTGTTAAAACTATAATATTGTTTAGGATCACTTGATAATTCTCTGATTTCTAAATGTTATAGGTTGATTGAAAAGCGACATTGTAACGGAAACTCAAATTAAAATCAAAACTAAAGGACAGGGATGAAAATTTCGTTTATATTTTCTAAGAAACGTCAGTTCACTTGGAAAACTGTATGCATCCAGAAAACAAAATTTGATTTTTCTTACCTTCAGGGATGGGATCTGGAATCCGTATTATAGGAATAAAGGGCCTTTTACTAGTTATATGCAAATTCGAAAATTTCGTTTGTTAATTCCTTTTTGTATCTCTCCTGTTAAATGCAATATTTTGGACGTGTCCCCTTTTCCAGATGACCGACTCAGTCAGTGCCAATCGCTCAGCTTGACTTACGTCAGGAGAAAGTTTCTGTTCACCGCAAGAACGGACTCCAGAGGTGAGAGAACTCAGTTCTTTCTGATACCTACTAGCAGTAGAACTTTGCTGTACACAACAGAAACAGGCTCCAGAGGTGAGAGAACTCAGTTCTTTCTGATAACTACTAGCAGTAGAACTTTGTTGTGCACAACAGAAACAGGCTCCAGAGGTGAGAGAACTCAGTTCTTTCTGATAACTACTAGCAGTAGAACTTTGCTGTACACAACAGAAACAGGCTCCAGAGGTGAGAGAAGTCAGTTCTTTCTGATAACTACTAGCAGTAGAACTTTGCTGTGTACCTCAAGAACTGACTCTAGAGATGAGAGAACTCAGTTCTTTCTGATAACTACTAGCAGTAGAACTTTGTTGTGCACCACAGGAACTGACTCCAGAGATGAGAGAACTCAGTTCTTTCTGATAACTACTAGCAGTAGAACTTTGTTGTGCACCACAGGAACTGACTCCAGAGGTGAGAGAACTCAGTTCTTTCTGATAACTACTAGCAGTAGAACTTTGTTGTGCACCACAGGAACTGACTCCAGAGATGAGAGAACTCAGTTCTTTCTGATAACTACTAGCAGTAGAACTTTGCTGTGTACCACAAGAACTGACTCCAGACATGAGAGAAGTCAGTTCTTTCTGATAACTGCTAGCAGTAGATCTTTGTTGTGCACCACAGAAACAGACTCCAGAGGTGAGAGAACTCAGTTCGTTCTGATAACTACTAGCCGTAGAACGAGGAACTCTCAGTAACGTTATCAAGTCTAGCCGTTACTAGGAACGTACAACTTACCGGAAGTTCCATGGAAAGGTAAACATCGTCGCGCTAAGAAATGAACAAAGCCAATTACAACGCCTCAGTTCTCTTTGAATGAGAATCCAATTGCTTTTAGATGTTTCCTGTTCGCTGAGATACGAGTATAAATGTCCTCCATCACCAGTGAGAGAAATTTGGCTACAAGTGAACAAAACGCATGGTGCATTCCCTAGTACAGCTACGAGGAAGAACAAAATCACTTTGCGCCCATGAACTAACCTGCTACTCATTTCTGGAGCAGGCTGAGCGAACCTCTCGGTCATGTGCTGCTCCAGAAAATGAAATCTATTTTCTCACGTTTCTCGAACTCACACCCTTCCAGGAGAATCAAGGACGTGTTGGCAACCTCGGCTAAGCAGACCTTGTTAAATAGAGTTCTTACTGTAAGGCTGAGTCTCAATTCTGTGAAGACAGGTGACTGGTGTAAATTCAGGATATTTCTCCCTCTCTCGGACGACCAATGAGTTACATCCAAGTGTTAGGCGATTTAATACGCGTGCCTAACGGCAACACAAGTGTTCATAGACAATAAAACTGCATTTTATTCGTCGTAATTTGACATTGAAAGAATGTTTAACTTTACTCTGCGCGTTTAGCAGTTACAAGAGCAAACAGGTGTTTTAGAAAATATCCTCAGCGTTGTCATAAGAAAGGCGATGGTAGTAAACAGTTGTACACCGCGGGTGTGACTGTACTTCTTAAAGTAGCTGACATTACGGTATCTGTAATGAGAAAATGTGTAGATCTGTTTTTATCGTGAGAGGAATGAGAACTACCAATTATATCCAGATATATTCATCTAACAAACGTTGAAGAAACTGCAACTCAGGTACATTTTACCACACGAGCTACTCATTTCTTGAAAGAAGCAGTCATGCATCACAATGAAAACAATAACAAGATATTCATAGCACAGCGGACATTGAGCAGGTACGGCAATTGCTTGTTTTAACCACTTAGAATATAATTAACTACTTCTAAATCCCGTAATGGTCCGCATTGTTTATTTTCGTGTTATATTAGTTATATTACTCGATTGTAAGCACTCCTGATAGGAATAATAGAAACACTCACTCGGATCATGAACTTAATAGTGGGCACTAGGAAAGTTTTGCAATACGCAGAACCAGTTGGCTGGACACCGCATTTATGGTGAGGGATGAAAAGAGGGGTGAAAACCGGTCGAGAAGACAGCAAGGCGCGACATTCACACCAGTTGTTCTAAGGGTGGTCTAAGGGTAAATATCGCGCAAATATCCGCTACAAATTTGCTCGTGTATGAACTCTTGACCAGTGCCTGGAGGAAATGACTCCGGTGCTGGGGAAAGACTGTCCACATCGGACACCAATTTTCCGCAGGTATAAGGAGTTCCAGAGGGGAAATTTTGGGGTTCAAGACGATCCTCGTTCTGGGCGACCCTTTGAATCAGTGACTGAGGAAAACATTGAAGCTCTGAGGAAAGTGTTGCAGCAAGAGGGGCGGATGACATATCGGCAGGTAGAAGAGACCTTCCACATCCCTGCACCAGCTACTCATTCAATTCTACACGACCATCTCCATGTTAGAAAGGTTTGTTCCCTTTGGGTGCCCCATTCACTTTCAGAGCAAAGGGCACATCGAGTGAAATGGTACCGAAAAATGCTAAAACAGTTTGAAAATGAGACTTCGCGTAACGCCAATAGCATCGTTACAGGTGACTAAACTTGACTCTATTATTACGATGCCCCAACAAAATCCCAGAACAAGGTGTGCCTGTTTGAAGATGAGGGTACTCCTGTGACTGAGCGAAAGTCAAGGTCAGTGAAGAAAAGGATGATTGCAGTATTCTTCAATAAAGGTGTCATCCTGACTCGGGTTGTGCTAGAAACATAAAGGGGAGTTACTGCGAAGTGGTACAGTGAGACTTGTCTGCCTCAGGTCACCCAGGCTCTGAAGCAGCTCCGTCCAAGGTCACGGCTCAACACTTGGCTCTTGCATCACGACAATGCTCCAGGGGTTGAAGACGATCCTCATTCTGGACGACCGTCTGAATCAGTGACTGGGGAAAACAATGAAGCTGTGAGGAAAATGTTGCAGCAAGAGGGACATCGTGCTAATGCAACAATGGATTTTCTTGCCAGATCAGGGTTAACTGTGCTTGTTCGCCCTCCATACAGTCCTGATCTTGTCCTTGTGACTTCCCACTCTTCCCAGAAGTGAAGATGAAGCTGAAAGGGCGGCGTTTTGCATCCGATGAGGAGCTTCTGGCAGCATGGGATCAAGCGTGTGAAAATGTAATCGAAGAAAAGTGGCAGAGTTGGTTCAGTGACAGGTTTCGACGTATGTAGAAGTAAATTGAGTGGGGTGGAAATTGTTTTTAAAAAGTCTAAAGCGTTCACTCACATTGCAAAACTTTCCTAGTGCCCTTTGTATTGGGCATTTGGAAAGAGATCCTCTAGCGAACACCAATCCATGAGCAAGGGAAATGGAGGAAAGATATTTCGTTGATCAGTCACAGGTAGTGTGTGGGCTGAGTGCACAAGATTGTCAGTATCAGTCAAGTAATTGAACGATAGGAAGAGAGAGTTATGCTCATGGCAGAGCACCAGGAGATCGGGAACAGATTGTTACAGAACTGATGACAACCTTCCTCTCTTAACACCAATCAGAGGACAATGAAGCTATCGATAAAAGGAAGGGAAGACACAAACCTAATAGCGTCATGGTCGGAAAAGATTAGGAGTTGACTAAGGAAGATCGGACAGTGAATACGAAAGTTAGGAGGCTCACAAAAATAACTAGATAGTGTGTTAGACTCAGCTACGAGTTTCGTGGTCACCAAGCGTAGAGTCAAGGAGAGGTTACCTCTTCTTTCTCCTACTTAGGATTATGTGATTCAGAGACGGACGATCTTTTCTACAGCTGTCCCCTATCAGTTCAACATGTCGCATCACTAATCAGATAACTTGGTGGTTACATAGAGTTAGGGACCACTTTAAGTCCTTTCTTACGACCGCGCTCAGGGTGATTCTGTTCAGTCTGGTTGTTTGTATACTACATTTAAAATGATGAGCTTCGTATTGTAGCCAGAGAAGGGGTGTTAGGTCAGAGTGGCGACCGTGGAATCACGAGCTGGGTAAGACAATGTTTCCCCTCTCCCTGTCCGATATCTCTTGGTAAAGTTCTGGTCTCTTCTGACGCACAGTGAATCCCCCATTTTCTGTGGACATGTCTTCATTGCATTCTATTTTCTCTTTTATTTTACCTGCGCGCTGTACCGTCCTGGTCACAATCCATACTTTGTAAGGAGCACGAACACTACATTTATGAAGAGCTTGCTTCCAAAATTGGCAAGTTATTGAATTTCATGTAAAAATTACTTTATTCGTAATTTTTACTCGTAATTCACTTCTGAAATTAAAACTGCAATCGTTACATTGTAGCAATCGAGATACATCGCAACAAGAGCTTGGTAACTTTGGAGCCCCAACACTCGAAATGCGTGGCGCCACTCGTTCATTTACTCGCAGCTTGTACTACATTGTTCGGACGGTGGTGGCGATTATTGTTTTAAGATGAAGTACAACTGGACAACCATCCTCTATTAACACTAAGCAGAGGGAAAATGGAGGAGATATGACATTTAAAGGTATCAGCAAAAGAAAGAGTGGACTCCATAGGACTCGAGCACCTCAAAAAACCGTGGAAGAGACTCACACAAGAGCCAGCTAGCGGAATCGTGGAGGAGCCTCACACAAGAGCCAGCTAGCGGAACCGTGGAGGAGCCTCACACAAGAGCCAGTTAGCGGAACCTGGGAGGAGCCTCACACAAGGCTGAGCTAGCGGAACAGTCGAGGAGCCTCACAGAAGAGCCAGCTAGCGGAAGCTGGGAGGTACCTCACACAAGACTCAATTAGCGGAACCGTGTATGAGCCTCACACAAGAGCCAGCTAGCGGAACCTGGGAGGAGCCTCACACAAGACTGAGCTAGCGGAATCGTGGAGGAACATCACACAAGGCTCAGAGAGCGGAACAGTGGAAGAGCCTCACAGAAGACTGAGCTAGCGGAAACGTGGAGGTGTCTCACACCGTTACCGAGGTAACTTTTTTAGCCTTCCCCATTTATGTTTTGGACTGGCTATCGCTGTAGAAATTAGTGTCACATCATGCTCATTGTTACAAGTGAAATATGTAATGCGAGTGGAATGTATTTTTTTTGAAGACTTTGTTTGTAAAATATGATATGATGTTTTATTTATCATGACATAACCTGTACTGTTATTTGTAGAGCATGAGATAATTTAATGACCTAACCTGTACAGTATAATATTGTAACATAGGCATTTGTAAATAGTAGAATTCTATTCTATAGTTCCTGGAAAGATCCAGAAAGTTACATAACTTTGTACAAGGTGTGTTACTTTGTTGGTATGTGTTCTAGAAAATGTGTTCTGTCTGTTCTGGAAAAATACGACTTTCGCGATCGTGCGTATTCTAGAATGTTAGTCAAAGTTCGCGATCGAAAGTAAGGTTGTGATTGGTGAGTCTAGGTGGCGATAGGGAACACGTGCACGCTGATTGGTTGCCTCCAAGGCCAGTAATTCCTCTATATAGTGAGCGAGGCAGTGTTCGAAGGAATTCGGTATCCTGATTTCTGTCGGTCTCGGTTTATCTGTCTGCGAGCAGCCTATCTGGTTGACATCCCCCGGCTTCCGGATGGCACTCTCCTCGGGTAAGCACTCTTGAATTCCGTCCTGCTAAAATTTCCGTAATGTTCCGATTTGCTTTTCATACAGGAGTCTGCCCTAACCTCGCATAGATTCACCAAATTAGTTACTTATGACGCCTTAGTTTTTCAGCTAGACTTACCTGTTCGTTTCCGAGGCATTAACATTTATTGTTTCACTAAAATATGTAGAATGTAGTTTAATATTATTTCCCTTGGGGTTTGCCTTTGGTAGTTCTGTATCACTTTAGGTACGCTAAGTTTTGGATAACCTTTTTCACATCACTGTATATTGCATTGTACAACTACATTGGTAAATAGATGTATATTTGTTTTGAAATTTGAATTTACACTGCTACGAAATAACCTATGTATATCACTGAACTTATAGCTCATAACTTGGAATGTATTTGTAAAATTATCTTGTAAATAATATTTTTAAAATCTAAGGATCACGGTGATCTATTCGGAATCCGCTATCTAAGTCATGTCCATGCCTTTGGTAGGTTCCCAGCCTTTTCATCTTCCCGGTTTGTTGTTCAATATTTGGCCCTACTGATGTTTACATACATGTTTTGTTGGAGACCCGCGTGATGCCAGCTACTGTTCCGAGTGTGTAGTGTTTTCTTATATTGTGTATTGTACTCTTACCTTCCCTTTTAACTGTGTTTGTGCCTTGTTTGTGTTACCACTGTAGTAGTAGGTAACACTCATCTTTCAAACTGGTTTTCTACGACTGCTTCTAAGTTACTGGGGGCCATACTCCTAACTTATTATTTCTACTTGCCTAAAACACTCCGTTCTATTTTAATTCAAGAACTGTCTGTTTGTGTTCCACGTTATTCTGTGCCAGGTATGGACCATTGATGGGCTAATTAATATAAAAGTAGGATCAAATAAGTATAAAGTGTGCACTATGGAACAGTTAAATAAACTAAAGTGATATGCGGGAGAAATGGTCACAACATTTTGTAACATTCTATTGTAGTTTAATTTTAGAGTTATCCTTGTAGTATATCGTAATTTTTAACGTTAACTCTCTATTAGAACGTAATTAGTAATATAGTTTACTTTTGCTTGCGTAGTGGTAGATTGGTGTTAGTAGCAGCAGACTTGGTTCAGTGCCTTATTTTTGTCGTGTTTATTTCCACTTACATTATTGACACATTGCCATTATCGTATTGATCGCTGTAAATTGTTATTTCCATTCACATTATTGTCATAATCATCTCCAACGTAACTGAGAACAACGTAAGTTACAGTCCCCCTGATGAACTTGAGACAAACGAACAGGCTCCCCTATTCCTTGCAAACAGTCCTCAAAACCTTTCATTTACTCCACCCTTCCCCACTGTCGCTGGAACCAGCTGTGCAGGCAACACACACCTATTGTCATCTGAGTATCCTGCCATTCCCAGTCGACAAGGGACATCTTTAACCACCAGCTTTCTGCGTACAGTAATGCTTTAAATATTTGCAATATAAACGCTCAAAGCTTCCTTGCGGAGGCGCGAATGGATGAAATAAAAGCCTCCCAGTTTCCACGCAATATTAATCACTGAATATTGGTTAAAACCACACCACGCAATAGAAAGACTGCAACTGGTGGGTTACACATTTCTTAGATCCGACAGATTAAGTAATCCCTCCGGGGGTACTGCCGCATATGTTACGACCAGCTTACGCCCTAAAATAATCTGTAGGTCTCCAGGTCCGTACGAGCGAAAACCTGAGTTCATGTTCCTGGAAATAACTGTGAGTGAAGTAAAATGTCTTCTGGGTGTAGTATATAAACCACCGAAAGCGGGTTTCTTATGAGATCTAGAGACTCAAATACAAGATTAAGTCCCTGATTACTCAAATATAATTATAACGGGCGACGTCAACATAAACCTTCTTGAACCTAACTCTCCTCAGACAACCCACCTATTAACTTCTTTTAAAGCTTGCGATTTAACGATTCTCCCTCTCAACGCTACACATTACACAGACACATCACACACCTTAATTGATCTCATTACCACTAACCAACCTGAATTATTTCTTCATCGCTGTCAAATTAGTGCCCCAGGCATATCGCGACATGATGCTATATTTATAGCCTATTCTATTAAAAGTCCCAAGTTCAAACCGAAAATAATTTCATATAGAGATCTACGAAGAATTGATAAGAATAAACTTTTACAAGACACAGTTGCAGTGCCATGGCATGACATATTTAAACTTAAAGACATAAATGACATAGTGACTCTCTTCAATCAACATATGACTGAACTGTACGATAGACATGCCCCTGAAAAAAAGGCTCGACTTGCGCGAAAGCCAGCTCCCTGTCTCTCATATGAGATTAGAGCACTAATGGCTGAACGCGATGCTGCTTATAAACGAGTTAAGAAACAGTGCACTCCTGACAATCTACTGAACTATAAGAGACTAAGAAACGCTACGACCCAAAAGATTAGAAACGCGAAACTACGACACGCTCACAGTTTAATTCAAACAAATGCTTCAACAGCTGTATTGTGGAAATCTATAAAGAGCGTTGGAATTACCAAAGGACGAGACGACGACGAAAAAAATATACCCTTGAAAAAACTGAACGATTTGTCATCTAACTACACATTAAATGCAGCCCTGAAACAGGATGTTCTAGACGGGAATTATGCAAAGACGTGAACAGATAGAGAAAACTTCTACTTCCGTCCAACAACCCACTCACAAGTCAGGTTTGCTATAAATCGGATAACATCAGGGGCAAAAGGAAATGACAGTATAGGAATAGAAATGACAAAAATTATTCTGGATGTGATATTACCTGCACTAATTAACAAATTTAACTCTTCCCTTGTAGAGAGCACGTTTCCCGAAATATGGAAGTGGGCATTATACATCCTCTAAAAAAGTAGCATCCCCTTCTGAACCATCTGACTTCAGAGCCATCTGCATACTTTCTGCTTTATCCAAAGCGCTAGAGTTCATCGCTCATAGACAAATAACAGACTACATGACGACTTACAACATACTTGATCCACTACAATCTGGTTTTCGTCAAGCACACAATACTACAACGGCACTACTGAAGGTCACAGAAGACATCCGAGAAGCTATGGACAACGAGGAAGTGACAGTTTTAATACTCCTAGACTTGAGCAAAGCTTTTGACTCTGTTAAAATTGACATTTTGCTCTCGAAATTGTATTTCCTCTATTACTCGGACAGCGCCCTCCTTTGGTTGCATTCCTACTTATAAGGCCGTCGGCAGTGTGTTACAGATAGAATAAACAAATCAATTTGGCGGTCTGTGTAGTGTTGTGTACCCCAAGGGTCGGTGTTAGGACCCCTTCCTTTTTCTATTTACATTAATGAGGTCTCCCAAATCCTAACACACTGAAAATACCATATTTATGTTGATGGTGTACAGATGTACCTCCATACATCTCCAAATATAATATTTTTGGCCGTAGACAAAATCAATCAGGATTTAACATCGTTTTCTGCTTGGTCTTTGAGATGTGGTCTTAGGTTAAACCCAGCAAAAACGCAAGCCATCATCCTTGGATACCCGAAACTACTCGCGAAGGTCAATCCACCAGAGATTCCATCTATAAGGTTGTGTAATACTAACATATCATTCATGTCATCAGTAAAAGTCCTAGGTGTTACTTTCGATGATGACATGTCATGGAAAACGCATATTACAAACATCACCAAGAAAACATTCTCTGCATTGCACATGCTGCTCGGATATAAATACTTATTTTCCTGAAAAACTCAAAAAATACTGGTAGAAGCTCTGGTTTTCCCTCATTTCGACTGTTGTGACGCGATTTATAGAGACACTCGGAACATGTTATTGAGCAGATTACAACGTGGTCAAAATGCATGTGTGAGATACGTCTGTAACCTACGGTACTATGACCACGTAACTCCTTCATACAACCACCTATCTGCTAATAATGCTATCTGCTAATAATGCCATCCTTGCTTTACCTACCCATAGAACTGCCATCTACGATAAATCATTCACAGTAATTGCCTGCCGTGAGTGGAACCTCCTTCCCGAAAGTATCAGGGGGTTAAGCGCTACTCGCACTTTCAAGGAAGCACTTTGGAGACATTTTATGCACTAGTAAGGATCATCTGTAAAATTGATGCTGCTACTTACAACCATTCTCTTGTTATGGATGTCCTGGTAGAGAGTCTAAAATTCTTATCTGATTTGTTTTTAAAATCAAGTTTTATGTACTGCCTCTTTCTTTTACACGTAGAATATTAGTTTGAAGAATTTATCCTTTTATTATATCTGATTTATTTCATCTTAATTTAATCTTACTTTATTTCATCTTAATGTAATCTCACCATCCTTGTATTTTTATTAACTTAATTTGTATGAGATCTACTTATTGTAAGTAATACAATGTAATATATGTATATTTCACTTCCTGGTTAGATGGAAGGGGAGGCCTGAGGGCCTTATATATCGGTTTTGTTACAATCTGTACCCCTTCTGAATGTTCATTCTTGTTTTTCATGGTTTCGCAGGGCTATGTTCTTTACCATATTAGATCTTAACCAGGCATATAATAAAATACCTCTGGCAGAAGAATACAAACACCTGACGGCTTTCGCCACGGATTGGAATCTGTATCAATACTACCTTCGGGATCCACACGTGTGCAGCTGTCCTTACTAGACAGCTGGAGAGGGTCTTCTCCGATATCAAATTCGAATATCTGACACATTAACTCGATGATGTCGTCATGTTTTCAGTGACCTCCGAAGAGCACATAGATCATCTGACGGAAGTCCTCAATCGCCTTCGGAAGGCTGGGTTGACTGTTAAATTATCTAAGGTAGCCTTTGCTAATCCTTCTATGTCGTTCTTAGGGCTTACATACTGTGTCGCCCGATGGTGTATATATTGACCATTCCAGAACACAGACTTCAAGCCTTCGAAGGACATAAAGGGAATCGCTAGATTCATAGACATAGTGATTTTTTCAGGAAATGTATTCCTAACTTTGCTATTAGGGCGGCGCCCTTGAACTTACTTCGCAAGAAAGGTGTGAAATTTGAATGGGAGCCGTCGCAGCCAGCAGCTTTTGAAGACCTTAAATTAGCTCTTTGTAACGTCCCTGTACAAGCCATGCCTGATTTGTCTAAGAAATTCATTGTCGAAAGTGATGCCTGTTCATCTGCTGTGGCTGCTGTCCGTTTTCAGGAGACGGAACTCGGAAGGCGGCATACCTTCTAGGCGTCTAAGACCTTATCGGCTCGAGAAGTAAAGTATTCTAGCTATGAATTAGAGGCTTTGGCAGTCTTGTTTGCCCTGGAGAAGTTACGCCTTTATCTGGAACATGTCAAATTTGAATTAGAAAGACACAAGCAGCCTTAAGGTGGCCTCGTAACGCCCGTCGGGCTCTCAGGATCTCAGCTTTCCTATGTGATGTACGACACATTAGGGGATCAGAAAATGCAGTTGCTGATGGTCTAAGTCACATGTTTTCTAGTGATATTGAGACCAGTGAACAGGAAGTTAGTTCTTCTCTTTCTATGCCCACACCTCCTAGTATTAATGCTATTCTGACGGATGCCCCTACTCTGTTTCGTGACACTGAGAATTATCAACCAGAAGATCCCGTGCTGGCTCCGATAATGGAAACCATTTCTTCTGGGGAACGTGTTGTCCCTTATGTATTGAGTAACGGAGTTTTGTGTTGCCCTTCGAGGCATGATCAGAAGATGACAGTTCTTGTGCCAATGATCTTCAAATATTATCATGAGACCCCATTAGGGATCAAAGGGGCACGGGAATAAATTTATTATTGTAATGTGTAGACGGCTTCACTAGATTTTCATGATTGTTCCCCACTAAGCTGACTACCGTTCTTTTGGTCCCTGTCAAAATATAGTTTCTGATAATGCAAAGGCTTTCACATCTAACCTATTCCGGAAATACTGTTGTAATCTGTCCATATCCCATGTAACAAATTCCGCTTATAACCCTCAACCATCTCTGGCTGAGGGGATCAATCGTAATCTTCGATCTGCGTTGACCGCTTTTCTTCATGGAGATCACTCCAAGTGGGATACTTCTCTGCATTGGTTAGGTTTTACTTTAAATTCAGCTGTTCATGAGTTCCACAAGTTCACTCTCTCATGTTTAAATTTATTCCCAACACGCCGCTGTCTAATCTTTCATGCTTCCTGCTTAAACGCAACGATACGATGAATACACTCTAACTGTAAGACGTATTCGAGACATTGAACAAGACATTGTATGTGAATAACATAGCGCTTTTTCGAAAAAGATTGGCTAGCAGTTTAGTGTGTTTCGACGTATAGTTAGGTGGAATCATATTTTCAACACAAAAAGGAAGGTCAGAATGTGAATCATGCAGATGAGAAGGGTATGCAAGAGAAGCTTCCAGCACGTAGCCGCGATGAGGATCTTTTGCAGCCGCAAAAACATCTAAATGTTGAATTTCAGTTTCTGTTAGCCATACAAAATTCTTACACGGTAATGGCTGTGACATGACCCACCCATACATATTATTGACATCGAAATACATCAGGTCAGAATCTTCTTTCTCTGGATTTTAGTTGTCGAGGTAGGGATTATACAAGCGAAACGAGTCCGCCGCGAATGCCGCGTTCAAAAAACAAAAACATGTCGACATCCGTTAGAAGATCAAGTTGAACACCGGTAAACTTGAGCATCGCATCCCACGACCGACCTGGTGTTGCGTAGTAATAGCAAGGGTCTAATCCGTAGATAGATAAACACCTTTTACGAAACTTCTCAAACACATCACAGAGTAAAAGTGTATCGATCTTCAAATACAAGTCAGCATATTGACCTAAGATCTGTAGCTGAAACGTTGGCCATGCAAATAGTCTTCATCAGAAATAGATACCGTGTGCTTATCGTATGACGATGAGCTGAGTGACAGCGTGCTACATTCACTTAACACACTTGTAAATGCAGACTGAGGAGGTAATTTTGTTTCTTCTAATGTTTGAAAGCTCTGAATGTAGACATAGGTCAGAGCCCCTTTCCTCAGGATCTGGAAAATACTCACGAATGTACTTCAAGTCGTCGCTGGAAATCCCATTTACAAGTGTATCAAGTAAAAGTTCATAAATTTGTAGGAATCTCGAAAGAGAATGCTAATATCGCCTACAAGATACGGTAACTGAATGAAAGAAACCGTTCATGATTTTGCCCAATCACAGTGAACTTTGTACAATTTAATTGCCCAAATTCACGAACGATATAGTGACTGTTGTAACCTGACAAGTAATAAAAAAAGCATGGAATAAATTTAGGTACACGAAATAAAAGATTGCACGAATCATGTGCAGGTCCACGATATTTCCCGGTGAAGTGACAGTGGTCTCTAACCTTAATCTGTGGGGAAATAATGGGCTGTTTACAGATGTGACATGTATCACTTTCATCATGCAAAATCATTTCTCCTAGCGTCATTTGAATGGGCACTGGTTGCGAAATAAGCGTATGAACGCGTTCCGCCAACTCCTTCAATTCTTTGAAAAGCCATGCCGTACAGTTTTCGCCTCGATACATCTTAAAAAAGGATAGAGATGCATTGTACGAACATACGACTTTGTAAGCTACTGAAAACGCAGTGTGCTGTTGCACATAATCCGTGTAAGGTTCGCTCAAGTCGGGTTGGAAACTTTGAAAAGGAACAGTAAAACATTCAAAATCTCCATATACCGTGAAGGGAACAGGTTCCTGTCGATAATAATTCTCAAACTATATTTCTGCATTTTCCGTGGTTAGCAGAACAAGATTTACGGCAGGATGTGTTGTACAATTATTGATATGTGTTGCTAACAAACTATCTGTCGTAAAGTACTGCAAACATCGCTCACAAATAAAAATTTTCCCATGGTGTATTGAAAGATGAGAGTTTAACAGACGGGAAAGCAGTAGTACCTTGTGGTTTCATTGCAAACGTATAAAAGATGAAGATGATGTTGTTTGGGAGGAGAAGCGGACTAAAGTGGCACTACAATACGGTCTCCGTCAACACCGTACACAGGAAAGGAAAACGTAGATGTGTTTACTAAATCCATAGGAAAAGAACACCTTCAAAATTTAAGGTCTGTTGTAACTGGATAAACATATCCTTGTAC
The DNA here is from genome assembly GCF_040414725.1 of Anabrus simplex. Classification (NCBI taxonomy): domain Eukaryota; kingdom Metazoa; phylum Arthropoda; class Insecta; order Orthoptera; family Tettigoniidae; genus Anabrus; species Anabrus simplex. The sequence continues at coordinate 23,178,857 of NC_090279.1, read as the reverse complement.
TGAGAAGTTCTTGAATGATGACGTGTTGCTGGTTTCAACGCCATGGCAATGCGCCATAAGAAGCAATAATCATCGTTAATCTGAATAATGATGACTGCTCTTTTATTTACAATCGCTGGAGGAAGTTTAATGTGTCGCCTCCCTGAATTGAAAGGGTCAAATTTGCACACGTTAATTTGAAGATGTAAAATACTTTCAAGTGCCTTATTCCTCGCTCCATCTTCAAACGTTTGAAATTTAGCCAGCAGTCTGTCAACGATGTGTTTGCGAAACCATTTCGAAATATCGTCTGAACGTAAGAGTTTCGTCATTTTAGAAGAAATGTAAAATGTTTCATGATTTTCATGATTATCTTTGAAAAGAATAAAATAACATGCAAGACTAACGTTTAGTTTAAGCGCCGTATACATAGACAGCAAAAAACTGACTTTTTCTTCGAAAACATTATAGCAAGAGAGTAAAAGTGAATTGGGATCTAGAATATTTAATGAATTTCGTATCATGCCGCTTAGAATACGCGATGAAAAACATGTATGTACAGTTTCCGAATTCATGATCATAATTACGCACCAACAAAACTAATGACACAAGATTTAGTTCTAAAATCAGTTAGCACACTGAGTAGAAGTCGTCACAGGCACGGAAAAATCTTTCCTCTCATTTTTAAATCGCTGAAGAATGCTGAGCCGTCTGCATAATCCGTTTGATTTTTCTACAATAAAAGCGGAATTCTATTTTTTAGATTTTTAAAAACCATGTAAACATATGAGATCGTTAAAAAATATTAAAACACACCTTAAGATGTGTTCGTTTCAAGACTGCAACCCAGATGAGGGACGATTAAAGACTGCGAACTGCAACTCCGATGAATGACAACAATAATTCTTGATGTACCTAGAAGAAAACAAAAAAATATTAATGTATGTCTGAAAGATATCCTAGAAAGGTAAACTTAGCACTTGCGTAGCACATAGCGATCATAGGATAGGAAAGGGCTCGGGTTTGATACCAGGTAGCCTGTTATTACTGCCTGAGAGTAGCCCAGCATTTGCATCGCACATAGCGATCGTAGGATACGAAAGGGCTCGAGTTTGTTAACAGGTAGCCTGTTGTTACTGCCTGAGAGTAGCACAGCATTTGCATCGCACATAGCAATCGTAGGATACGAAAGGGCTCGAGTTTGTTAGTAGTATAATTGGGTGGTTCTGCCGCCTCCTCCTTCTCACGCGGCGCGGGAAATTTGAATTCTGGCGGGAAATTTGAATTTTGGCGGGAGATTTGAATTTTAGCGGGAGATTTGAATTTGTAAACAAAGCCACGTGCTTTTTGACAGCTGTCATCGACAACAACGCATCGCTAACCTCACAGCTGCCATCTTGACGGGCCTAAACCTCACTAGTGCCAACTTAACCTAACTAGCATGAGGTAAACAAAGCCACGTGTTTTTTGACAGCCACGTGCTTTTTGACAGACAACAACGCATCGCTAACCTCAGTGTTGCCATCTTGACGGGCCTAAACCTCAGTAGTGCCAACTTAACCTAACTAGCGCGAGGTAAACAAAGCCACGTGCTTTTTGACAGCCACGTGATTTTTGACAGATTTGTAAACAAAGCCACGTGCTTTTTGACAGTTGTCATCGACAACAACGCATCGCTAACCTCAGTACTGCCATCTTGACGGGCCAAAATCTTAGTGGTACCAACTTAACCTAACTAGCGCGTGGTAAACAAAGCCACGTGCTTTTTGACAGCCACGTGCAGCTGTCATCCGCCATCTTTAAACCACAGAGCACTGTGCTGCCCTCTTTCGTCACCTGTCATCGGCAGTGCTGCAATCTTGGCGGGCATAAACCTTAGTGCTACCAACATAACCTAACTAGCGCGTGGTAAACAAAGCCACGTGCTTTTGACAGCTGTCATCCGCCATCGTTAAACCACAGAGCACTGTGCTGCCCTCTTTATCGTAGTAGATGTAAATTCGTCACCTGTCATCAGCAGTGCTGCCATCTTGGCGGGCCTAAACCTTAGTGCTACCAACTTAACCTCACTAGCGTGAGATAAACAAATCCACGTGCTTTTTTGACAGCTGTCATCCGCCATCATTAATCTATAGAGCACAGTGCTGCCCTCTTTAGCTACTTACCTTTGAAATGTGGTGGCGGATAATTTGAAAAATGCTTTTTGACAGCAGCCATCTTTGAGCACAGTGCTGCCCTCTTTGTGGTGGCGGAAAATTCCACGTGCTCTAATTTGGAAACAAAGCCACGTGCAGCTGTCATCCGCCATCTTGCATCACAAACCTCAGTGCTGCACTCTTTAGCTAGATGCATTAGAAATGTGGTGGCGGCAATTTGAAAAATTCTATGTGCTCTTTTTTAGTAAACAAAGCCACGTGCTTTTTTGACAGCTGTCATCCACCATCTTTAATCAATAGAGCACTGTGCTGCTATCATGCGGGCAATTTCGTCAGCTGTCATCCGCCATCTTTAATTCACAGAGCACCTGCTGCCCTCTGTAGTAGCGGGCAATTTGAAAAGTTCTGTTAGCTATCATCCGCCATCTTTAATCAAGAGAGCACCATGCTGCCATCTTTAGCTAGATACCTTTGAAATGTGGTGGCGGCAATTAGAAAAATTCTATGTGCTCTTGTTTAGTAAACAATGCCACGTGCTTTTTTGACAGCTGTCATCCACCATCTTTAATCAATAGAGCACTGTGCTGCTATCATGCGGACAATTTCGTCAGCTGTCATCCGCCATCTTTAATCTACTGTGCACCGTGCTGCCCTCTTTATGACATGTAGTAGCGGGTAATTTGAAAAGTTCTGTTAGCTGTCATCCGCCATCTTTAATCAAGAGAGCACCGTGCTGCCATCTTTAGCTAGATACCTTTGAAATGTGGTGGCGGCAAATTGAAAAATTCCACGTGCTCTTGTTTAGTAAACAAACTCACGCGCTTTTTTGTCAGCTGTCATCCGCCATCTTACATCGCAAACCTCAGTGCTACACTCTTTAGTTGAAATATGGTGGCGGATAATTTAAAAAGAAAATTCTACAGCAGCCATCTCTCGGCGCTAATTGCACAAGATGGTGGCTATACATGACTCCTTAAAGGTGCTTATGCAAGATGGCCGCTATACATAGGTTCTTATGAGACACCCTTGGGATGCTTGCGCAAAATGGCGGTTATACATGGCTCCTTATGAGATGCCCTAGGGATGCTTGCGCAAGATGGCGGTTGCTCTTATGAGGCGGCTTAAGGGTCCTTGCACAAGATGGCTAGAGACGCCCTAAGGATGCTTGCGCAAGATGGCGGCTATACACGACTCCTTATGAGACGCCTTAAGGGTGCTTGCGCAAGATGGCTGCTGCTCTTATGAAGAAAGCTAGCTTAGAGGCTAACGTGTCGTGCTAGTTCGATTCATTAAATTTGGGGCTTAAATGCAAAATGTTAAATATCTCGAAAGCGGTGCATCGTAGAGCAAAACGGCCAAAAAGTTTTCTGCCCAGTACCTCGGTTCGCAGTACGAGGAACAAGAAAAACATAGTCTACTGATGAGATCAACGGTTCGGTTCCTACTTAGGCCCTTTGGCATTCGCTCTGTTTTAGCTTGTATTGAAGCAAGTCTTCGTAACATGATCAGCTTTAGCTATGGTATAGAGTATAACGTGCCGTGCAGGTTCGATTCATTAAATTTAGGGCTTAAATGCAAAATGTTAAATATCTCGAAAACGGTGCATCGTAGAGCAAAACCTGATACCTAGGTTTGCAGTATCAGGAACATGATAGCGTAAGACAAACATAGTCTAATGATGAGATCGACGGTTCGATCCCTACTTAGGCCCTTTGGCATTTGCAGCTATCTAATTCTACAAGATGGCGGCTATACATAGCTTCTTATGTGACAGCTTAAGAGCGCTTGCACAAGATGGCTGATGCTCTTATGTGACGCCCTAGGGGTGCTTGCGCAAGGTAGCAGCGACAAGACGGTGACTATACACAGCTCCTTATGATACGGCCTAGAGGTGCTCACACAAGATGGTGGCTGCTCTGATGAAGAAAGCTAGGTTTGCATCGTGCAGGTATCTTTACAGCACTAAACCTCATACCTTTGAAATGTGGTGGCGGGTAATTTGAAAAATTCTACGTGCTTTTTCTTAACAGCAGCTATCTTTAAACAATAGCGGCTATACATAAGCTGTTAAGGCCTCCTCTTATGTCAAGGCATAGCTCTATCGAACAAGTTTAAACCTGCATCGGGATAGCTAGAGTAAGCACGTGCTGCAGTGATGACGTCATTATGCATGTTTAGATTTGCAAATCACTAAAGAAACATAACAAGACTAGAATCGAACACTGCACTCTATGCCGTTAACTTTATCATGTGATCGGAACATTGATTGAAGTGTTTAGAACGCTAAATAAGTAGAACCGAACACTGTACTCGATACAACAAGTGTTTAGAACATGTCAGGGGATACCTTTGTTCTAAGAAGATTAGGTTACTGCACATTCCTTGTAGGGCTAATAGGCTAAAGGGCTAATGGGTAAAAGGGCTAAAGGTCTAATGGGCTAAAGGGCTAATGGGCTAATGGGCTAAAGGGCTAAAGGGCTAAAGGGCTAGGGTGCCTCTCCTCTCTTTATCCGGGCTTGAGACCGGCTCTACAACTAGAGGCGGAGTTAACACCCTAAGGAAGGAAGGAAGAATGTTGGGAAATAATCTATACGAATATAGCTACTCGATCGACTATATACTACAGATGGATTACTTAGGTGAGGGTAAGCGCTTACTTAACAATACCTACACGACGTAATTCATGCTCTATTTCAAAAATATCTTCTTTGTACTGTGTGTAACCACCATCATGATAGGCTCTTAGCAGTTGTAAACGTTTTACGAGTACGTTGGGGTCTTTACAGTACCTTATATCTACATAGGGTAACAGAGGCTTGTTGTGAACTTGGAGTCTATATGCAGACAGTTGATGTGTAGGGACTTGTTTTGATGTAATACGTGCTTCAGCAGTAGCGTTTCTAGGTACAAACTTAACTTGTTTCGATAGCGATGAAGCGTTGAAATTTCCTTCTTCTTTACCTTGCATCTCTTCTTGAGATGTTTGCACTGCGACAGAACGTGTAGTAGGCTTAGGAAATGAAGTAAAATCATCAAGCTGTAATGGCTATGAATTTTCTTCTTCTTCTTCTACTTTCCCTTTACTACTGTTTTGATCAACATCATTATCCTTATTATCATAATCATGATCTTGCCTCTCTTTATCTTGAAGTTTGTGCTTAGTAACAGAACTCGCAGCAGGTCTAGACAACAAGGGAGAATTAAAAATCTCTCGCAGAGGTGTACTTTTTAAACATAAATCAGTGTTCCCTTGAATATGGTTGAGCTCTTTGTATTTTGTTCCCGATGAAGCTACATTACACGCGGCTTCATGTTGAGCGTTGTATGCGTTCTTGAACTCTCTTCTACAATGTTTGCATTGAAAAATTGTCCTACATGATATCTCATGACGTCTCCTGTGATAGCTTCGGGAAAATGCTTTTCCACACTCTTCGCAAATATACCTAGCAGTGGGTTTTTCCATGACCGACTTTTATCTTCTACTAATAGATTCTTCTTTAAATCTACTTGACATTTGTTACTCTCTACTTCGATGATGCGAACAACTTAGCGATTAACAGTAAACTAACACAAAAGCGTATAACCAAGGTAGTAACAGTAAGGTTTAAGCCCATCAAGATGGCAAGAGTGAGGTTAGTGACGTTCTATTGTTGGATTTTAAATTCCGCGCTATAACATGCATAAGGTGGCAGCCTTGAGGTTTACCGCTGTAAAGATGGCAGCAGTGAGGTTAGCGACGCTCTATTGTCCTTCAAAGTGAGGTAAGGGTTCGTCAAGAAGACAGCTGTCAAAAAAGCACGTGGCTATGTTTACCAAACAAGAGCACGTGGTCGTGACGTCACGGTCACGTAGTATGCTGCCACAGCATGCAAAGTTCAATGTCTACAACTACGTAGTAAACATTCTGCTATGTTCACAAGAATTTTTACACATAACTATTCTTTATGCTTTCAGTTCATTCACATAGGCTATGCTAAGATAGCAGCACAAACACCTGCGAACTTTGTACATTCTAATGGAATAAGTTTAGTACTGTGTGCATCATGGATACATGATGTGTGCACGCATTTAAACTTGACTGTACGTAATGCTGCTGCTTTGTTTACAAGATTTTTATACATTGCTATTCTTTGTGCTTTAAGTTCGTGCACATAGGTTAGGGATACACAAAAGCGATTGCTACATGCTCTAGCGGTAGAAGTCTAGTGCGATAGTCGATGCATGTAAAATCGATAGGTTATGCTAAGATAGCAGCACACTTACACGATTTTAGCACAATCTAGTGGTAAAAGTTTAGTATGATAGTCGTTTCATGCAAAATCGTTAGGTAATGTGTACACGCTTTGAAACAAGGCTATTCTTTGTTCTTTAAGTTCATGCGTCTTAGTTATGCTAAGATAGCAGCACAATCTACCTGAAGAAGTTTTGTACGTGAGTCGATACATGCAAAATCGATAGTTGATGCGTACACGCTTTGAAACATGACTATTCATTGTACTTTAAGTTCATGGGTATAGGTTATGCTAAGATAGCAGCACAATCTAGCGGAAGAAATTTAGTACGATATTTGATGCATGCAAAATCAATAAGTAATGTGTACACACTTTGAAACATGGCTATTCTTCGTACTTTAAGTTCATGTGTATAAGTTATGCTAAGATAGCAGCACGATCTAGCGGAAGAAGTTTAGTACGATATTTGTTGCATGCAAAATCGATAGGTGATGTGTACACACTTTGAAACATGGCTATTCTTTTTACTTTAAGGTCATGCGTATAGGTTATGCTAAGATAGCAGCACAATCTAGCGGAGGGAGTTTAGTACGAGAGTCAATGCATGTAAAATCGATAGGTAATGTGTACATGCTTTGAAACATGGCTATTCTTTGTACTTTTAAGTTCATGTGTATAAGTTATGCTAAGATGCCAGCACAATCTAGCGGAAGAAGTTTAGTACGATATTTGTTGCATGCAAAGTCGATAGGTAATGTGTACACGCTTTGAAACATGGCTATTCTTTGTACCTTAAGGTCATGCGTATAGGTTATGCTAAGATAGCAGCACAATCTAGCGGAAGAAATTTAGTACGAGAGTCGATGCTTGCAATATCGATAGGTAATGTGTACATGCTTTGAGACATAGCCATTCTTTGTACTTTAAGTTCATGCGTCTTAGTTATGCTAAGATAGCAGCAAAATCTACCTGCAGAAGTTTAGTACGAGAGTCGATACATACAAATTCGATAGTTGATGTGTACACGGTTTGAAACATGACTATTCATTGTACTTTAAGTTCATGGGTATAGGTTATGCTAAGATAGCAGCACAATCTAGCGGAATAAATTTAGTACGAGATTTGATGAATGCAAAATCAATAAGTAATGTGTACACGCTTTGAAACATGGCTATTCTTTGTACTTTAAGTTCATGTGCATAAGTTATGCTAAGATAGCAGCACTATCTAGCGGATGAAGTTTAGTTCGATGGTCGATGCACGTAAAATCGATAGGTGATGTGTACACGCTTTGAAACATGGCTATTCATTGTACTTTAATTTTATAGGTATAGGTTATGCTAAGATAGCAGCACGATCTAGCGGATGAAGTTTAGTACGATGGTCGATGCATGTAAAATCGATAGGTGATGTGTACACGCTTTGAAACATGGCAATTCATACTACTGCTCTGTTCCCAAGACTTTTAAGCATAGCTAATCCTAATGCTTCTCTTAACGACGTCGAACTAAGGATTGATTACGTGACCGTGACGTCACGACCACGTGCTCTTGTTTGGTAAACATAGCCACGTGCGTTTTTGACAGCTGTCTTATTGACGAACCCTAACCTCACTTTGAAGGACAATAGAGCGTCGCTAACCTCACTGCTGCCATCTTTACAGCGGTAAACCTCAAGGCTGCCACCTTATGCATGTTATAGCGCGGAATTTAAAATCCAACAACAGAACGTCGCTAACCTCACTCTTGCCATTTGATGGGCTTAAACCTTACTGTTGCTACCTTGGTTATACGCTTTTGTGTTAGTTTACTGTTAATCGCTAAGTTGTTCGCATCATCGAAGTAGAGAGTAACAAATGTCAAGTAGATTTAAAGAAGAATCTATTAGTAGAAGATAAAAGTCGGTCATGGAAAAACCCACTTCTAGGTATATTTGCGAAGAGTGTGGAAAAGCATTTTCCCGAAGCTATCACAGGAGACGTCATGAGATATCATGTAGGACAATTTTTCAATGCAAACATTGTAGAAGAGAGTTCAAGAACGCATACAACGCTCAACGTCATGAAGCCGCGTGTAATGTAGCTTCATCGGGAACAAAATACAAAGAGCTCAACCATATTCAAGGGAACACTGATTTATGTTTAAAAAGTACACCTCTGCGAGAGATTTTTAATTCTCCCTTGTTGTCTAGACCTGCTGCGAGTTCTGTTACTAAGCACAAACTTCAAGATAAAGAGAGGCAAGATCATGATTATGATAATAAGGATAATGACGTTGATCAAAACAGTAGTAAAGGGAAAGTAGAAGAAGAAGAAGAAAATTCATAGCCATTACAGCTTGATGATTTTACTTCATTTCCTAAGCCTACTACACGTTCTGTCACAGTGCAAACATCTCAAGAAGAGATGCAAGGTAAAGAAGAAGGAAATTTCAACGCTTCATCGCTATCGAAACAAGTTAAGTTTGTACCTAGAATCGCTACTGCTGAAGCACGTATTACATCAAAACAAGTCCCTACACATCAACTGTCTGCATATAGACTCCAAGTTCACAACAAGCCTCTGTTACCCTATGTAGATATAAGGTACTGTAAAGACCCCAACGTACTCGTAAAACGTTTACAACTGCTAAGAGCCTATCATGATGCTGGTTACACACAGTACAAAGAAGATATTTTTGAAATAGAGCATGAATTACGTCGTGTAGGTATTATTAAGTAAGCGCGTACCCTCACCTAAGTAATCCATCTGTAGTATATAGTCGATCGAGTAGCTATATTCGTATAGGTTATTTCCCAACATTCTTCCTTCCTTCCTTAGGGTGTTAACTCCGCCTCTAGTTGTAGAGCCGGTCTCAAGCCCGGATAAAGAGAGGAGAGGCACCCTAGCCCTTTAGCCCTTTAGCCCTTTAGCCCATTAGCCCATTAGCCCTTTAGCCCATTAGCCCTTTAGCCCTTTTACCCATTAGCCATTTAGCCTATTAGCCCTACAAGGAATGTGCAGTAACCTAATCTTCTTAGAACAAAGGTATCCCCTGACATGTTCTAAACACATGTTGTATCGAGTACAGTGTTCGGTTCTACTTATTTAGCGTTCTAAACACTTCAATCAATGTTCCGATCACATGATAAAGTTAACGGCATAGAGTGCAGTGTTCGATTCTAGTCTTGTTATGTTTCTTTAGTGATTTGCAAATCTAAACATGCATAATGACGTCATCACTGCAGCACGTGCTTACTCTAGCTATCCCGATGCAGGTTTAAACTTGTTCGATAGAGCTATGCCTTGACATAAGAGGAGGCCTTAACAGCTTATGTATAGCCGCTATTGTTTAAAGATAGCTGCTGTTAAGAAAAAGCACGTAGAATTTTTCAAATTACCCGCCACCACATTTCAAAGGTATGAGGTTTAGTGCTGTAAAGATACCTGCACGATGCAAACCTAGCTTTCTTCATCAGAGCAGCCACCATCTTGTGTGAGCACCTCTAGGCCGTATCATAAGGAGTTGTGTATAGTCACCGTCTTGTCGCTGCTACCTTGCGCAAGCACCCCTAGGGCGTCACATAAGAGCATCAGCCATCTTGTGCAAGCGCTCTTAAGCTGTCACATAAGAAGCTATGTATAGCCGCCATCTTGTAGAATTAGATAGCTGCAAATGCCAAAGGGCCTAAGTAGGGATCGAACCGTCGATCCCATCATTAGACTATGTTTGTCTTATGCTATCATGTTCCTGATACTGCAAACCTAGGTATCAGGTTTTGCTCTACGATGCACCGTTTTCGAGATATTTAACATTTTGCATTTAAGCCCTAAATTTAATGAATCGAACCTGCACGGCACGTTATACTCTATACCATAGCTAAACCTGATCATGTTACGAAGACTTGCTTCAATACAAGCTAAAACAGAGCGAATGCCAAAGGGCCTAAGTAGGAACCGAACCGTTGATCTCATCAGTAGACTATGTTTTTCTTGTTCCTCGTACTGCGAACCGAGGTACTGGGCAGAAAACTATTTGGCCGTTTTGCTCTACGATGCACCGCTTTCGAGATATTTAACATTTTGCATTTAAGCCCCAAATTTAATGAATCGAACTAGCACGACACGTTAGCCTCTAAGCTAGCTTTCTTCATAAGAGCAGCAGCCATCTTGCGCAAGCACGCTTAAGGCGTCTCATAAGGAGTCGTGTATAGCCGCCATCTTGCGCAAGCATCCTTAGGGCGTCTCTAGCCATCTTGTGCAAGGACCCTTAAGCCGCCTCATAAGAGCAACCGCCATCTTGCGCAAGCATCCCTAGGGCATCTCATAAGGAGCCATGTATAACCGCCATTTTGCGCAAGCATCCCAAGGGTGTCTCATAAGAACCTATGTATAGCGGCCATCTTGCATAAGCACCTTTAAGGAGTCGTGTATAGCCACCATCTTGTGCAATTAGCGCCGAGAGATGGCTGCTGTAGAATTTTTCTTTTTAAATTATCCGCCACCATATTTCAATTAAAGAGTGTAGCACTGAGGTTTGCGATGTAAGATGGCGGATGACAGCTGACAAAAAAGCGCGTGAGTTTGTTTACTAAACAAGAGCACGTGGAATTTTTCAATTTACCGCCACCACATTTCAAAGGTATCTAGCTAAAGATGGCAGCACGGTGCTCTCTTGATTAAAGATGGCGGATGACAGCTAACAGAACTTTTCAAATTACCCGCTACTACATGTCATAAAGAGGGCAGCACGGTGCACAGTAGATTAAAGATGGCGGATTACAGCTGACGAAATTGTCCGCATGATAGCAGCACAGTGCTCTATTGATTGAAGATGGTGGATGACAGCTGTCAAAAAAGCACGTGGCTTTGTTTACTAAACAAGAGCACATAGAATTTTTCTAATTGCCGCCACCACATTTCAAAGGTATCTAGCTAAAGATGGCAGCATGGTGCTCTCTTGATTAAAGACGGCGGATGATAGCTAACAGAACTTTTCAAATTGCCCGCTACTACAGAGGGCAGCACGGTGCTCTGTGGATTAAAGATGGCGGATGACAGCTGACGAAATTGCCCGCATGATAGCAGCACAGTGCTCTATTGATTAAAGATGGTGGATGACAGCTGTCAAAAAAGCACGTGGCTTTGTTTACTAAACAAGGGCACATAGAATTTTTCAAATTGCCGCCACCACATTTCTAAGGCATCTAGCTAAAGAGTGCAGCACTGAGGTTTGTGAAGCAAGATGGCGGATGACAGCTGCACGTGGCTTTGTTTCCAAATAAGAGCACGTGGAATTTTCCGCCACCACAAAGAGGGCAGCACTGTGCTCAAAGATGGCTGCTGTCAAAAAGCATTTTTCAAATTATCCGCCACCACATTTCAAAGGTAAGTAGCTAAAGAGGGCAGCACTGTGCTCTATAGATTAATGATGGCGGATGACAGCTGTCAAAAAAACACGTGGATTTGTTTATCTCACGCTAGTGAGGTTAAGTTGGTAGCACTAAGGTTTAGGCCCGCCAAGATGGCAGCACTGCTGATGACAGGTGACGAATTTACATCTACTACGATAAAGAGGGCAGCACAGTGCTCTGTGGTTTAAAGATGGCGGATGACAGCTGTCAAAAAAGCACGTGGCTTTGTTTACAGATCTGTCGAAAAGCACGTGGCTGTCAAAAAGCACGTGGCTTTGTTTACCTCGCGCTAGTTAGGTTAAGTTGGCACTACTGAGGTTTAGGCCCGTCAAGATGGCAGTACTGAGGTTAGCGATGCGTTGTTGTCTGTCAAAAAGCACGTGGCTGTCAAAAAACACGTGGCTTTGTTTACCTCATGCTAGTTAGGTTAAGTTGGCACTACTGAGGTTTAGGCCCGTCAAGATGGCAGCAGTGAGGTTAGCGATGCGTTGTTGTCCATGACAGCTGTCAAAAAGCACGTGGCTTTGTTTACAAATTCAAATCTCCCGCCAAAATTCAAATTTCCCGCCAGAAGTCAAATTTCCCGCGCCGCGGGAGGAGTAGGAGGCGGCAGAACCACCCAATTATACTATTTTTGTTAACAGGTAGCCTGTTATTACTGCCTGAGATTAGCACAGCATTTGCATCGCACATAGCGATCGTAGGATAGGAAAGGGCTCGAGCTTGTTAACAGGTAGCCTGTTATTACTGCCTGAGATTAGCACAGCACTTGCATCGCACATAGCGATCATAGGATAGGAAAGGGCACGAGCTTGGTAACAGGTAGTCTGTTATTACTGCCTGAGACTAGCACAGCACTTGCATCGCACATAGCGATCATAGGATAGGAAAGGGCACGAGTTCTTTAACAGGTAGCCTGTTGTTACTGCCTGAGATTAGCACAGCACTTGCATCGCACGTAGTAATGGAAGCGCTCGAACGTTAGTTGGATTGTTAACAGAACTGCCTGGCACCAACCAACAGCTTTGGCTTACCTTAAGTTGAAGACTGCAAACTGAAGAATGCTCACTGAATAATGTTGATGGCAGACGATGATATTAAAAAAAAAGTTGTAAAAATTCGTATTAATAATAATAAACTTTGAACACGACACATGGGCAAATCAACCGAGTACCACACTTCAAGTACTTGGGAGAAATACTTGAACCAACGGGAAGCGAGAAGGTTGCCCAGAAAATTCGCCTACAAAAATTTCGGAAAGCCTACGGTAGGGTTCACAACATATACAATAAAAAGTGCTTGTCCCGCCATGCAAAGATCAGACACTATAATACAGTAATAAAGCCCGAAGTCTTATATGCCAGTGAGACCCTTACACTAAACGGGAAAGGTGACCTAGAAAATATTTTAAAAGAAGAAAGGAGAATCCTGAGGAAAATTCTCGGCCCCCGAAAAACAGAAGATGGATATAGACTGAGGTTACGCAGAGAGACAGAAGAGCATTCCAACATTGCAGCAGACATCCGTAAAAGACGTCTGAAATTCTATGGGCACGTCCACAGATTGCCGGCAAGTAGACTGACACACAAGATTCTCACCTACATAGAACATCTAAAAAATATTCCATGGGTATTAGAAGTGAAGAAGGATCTGGAAAAAGCCCAGATAAACCCAAATGACACCGCGGACAGAAACCTTTATAGGAAAAAAATTAATGGATGGAAAGTGCAACCAGAGAACGAAGTGAAAAAGAAGACTGGAGCAAAGTGGACAGAAGAACGAAAAAGGATCCACGGAGAAAGGATGAGAGCTGTTTGGCAACTCAGAAAACAGAATCGTTAGAGCTTTGCGTGATCCATTGGGTCCATACGCACATAATAATAATAATAATAATAATAATAATAATAATAATAATAATAATAATAATAATAATAATAATAATAATAATAATAATAATAATAATTATAATAATAATCAAACAATTAAACTTACCTTTTTTTAGCAGAAATGAATCTCGATAGTCAGCTTCGTTGAAGGTGAGGGTATCCAGTATATTGCCTATATGCACACACGATTACACACACACACACACGGGTGGTCTGCAACTGCCGTGCGTTTCACACAGACTACATCCGGTGGACTGTGACCTGTTACTATGCAGCAAAGCAAGTTGCATACGTTTGCAGTACAGTTGTAACAAAATTTTATGCAATGACTTCCTTCCTCAAAGAAGCGGTCAAACAGCAGGTTCGATCCTGGCTCAGAGACCGTAAAGAAAAGGGTTATCATCTACGATATCCCCTGCCTGTAACCTCTTAGGGTCGTTGTGCTGGGCCAAGAAAAACACGAGACGCCGAGGTATCGGAATGTAGGTGTTCTACCAGTAAATCTACCGACATGGAGCTGACGTATTAAAGCACGAATTTTTTCATATCTTCTTTCTTTCCTATATATGACTTTATATGTACTAAAGTACCGTATTTCAGCAAAATTAAATATGATCTACTGCGCGAATTACGCAAATAATCACGAAATATACCCCACTTGTTAAGAAAAGTGCTAAATAGTTCTGGAAAAGCTCTCCAATAAATGTGGAAGTGCTTCTGACAACTTGAATATTTTAGTTTCCTGTCTGTTGCTTGATAGGCTGTATATTCTCCACACAAAGCGATGAGGACTGTGTATTCAGTTCCGCGGTCTCTAAGGCAATCAATCAAAATCGGTATATATTATCGATTACAGCAAATGGCGTTGCGGTTGTAGATACAGCAGTGCGTATTATACTCTTTGGCAGTGAGAGTTCGCTAGTGGAAAATGTCCACCATTTAAAGATAAAAATGCCAAAAACTAAAGTCACAACAGTTTTTTTTTTTCGAGGCCCGATGAATACAGCAGTGAGGCGTTCTATGTGTTTGGTGCTGCAAGAAAGATTCCAATGTGTAAGTACTGTAATGTTCGTATTAAGTGGAAACGAGAAGACAGGTGCGATAAACAGAGAATCAGAAACACACAAAAAAGACGAATGAAGCAAATAAGCGACAAATAATTTTCGGCGATACCTTACACATCGCAAGGAAGTTGAAAAGTGATATCCAGCAGTTTGTAATAGACCAAACAAAAGCATTCATGCAAGCCAGCATTCCTATAGAGAAACTGGATAATCCTGGCATGAGGACATGGATGATTATAAAAGGAAAGATAAATAATACTGCCTTTCTCGTAAAATACGACGGTATTATTAGTAACAATGTTATTGTTTTTGTCCTCGGAGGCGCCGAGATGCCGAAATGTTGTCCCGTACTTGACAGGGCTGGCGTATTTGAGCACCTTCAAATACCACCGGACTGAACAGCGCCTTAACCGTCTGAGCTACACATCCCTGGTCGGGCAGCACCAGCCTATCCACGAACATCTTCAAGGGCAGTGAAAGCACATCTGGTACAGACGAAGACAGTATTAGTGAAGTTTAGGAGCTTTCATAGAAGACCACAGTGAATTTGCATCCAAGTGTTCGTCTCTAATGTGGTCACACAAAGATACTTTCTGACTGTCGCATATCTCTGCATCCTCATAACGTTGAAACCATGCTTAGTTCGAACTTTGTAGACAAGTAATGCAAAACGGAAAAATATGCAGGCTATATAAAAATTCATATCACAGGCATACCAACTAACTTCATTTCGAGGTATCAGTGGTTTATATACCAGTACTTATTTCTATGACATTTTGTATATTTAGTTTTCTATGATTCAATAACAATTTAATACATTACAAGAGTTCATTTTAAAACCCCTAATCACAAAATCAGTCAGTTTTACCTCATACTATAAGGAAGTAATCACGAGAAGCACAGATCACTATGACAATTTATTTCACGAAATACCGACCGAAATAGGTCAGTTTTGACACCGAAATCAACAGGTATATTTCACCAAAATATACGGCCCTTAGTCATCTATATATAAGCATGTCGGTCTGGAGCGATCTATACATAAACGTATAAAAAAAGAAAATTGCCGCGAATTTGTGAGGCACTTCCAGAAATACCAGAAATTGGAAACTTTGTACCGGAGAAGCTGGCGATCCCAGGACCCCTAGAAAAATTGAAAATTCTCAAAATTCCCCGAAGGGAGCACGTTGGAGGCCTTCAAATTTTGGGCTCATCGTAAGAACCAAGTCGTATAATTTATCCAAAGCGACAACCTATATGTTTCGTCGTCTTACAAAAATTTTTTGAATTTCCTAAATTTCCCCTTCCCCTCAAAAATCAGGGTCGCGGCACAATCTGACTGACGAGCTAGGATATTCAAATTTGGCTAAATTATAGCTTTTAGCCTGTAGCCGATGGAAAAATCCTATCTATCTAGGTATTCTGCCCTATGGCAGGTTTTGTCATGGGATGAACCTCTTCCACTGTTGCCTGTCCTGCGCCAAGTTTTTCATGTCCGAATATTTATTTCCTTGGATATTGTCCAACATTTGATATTTTTTCCTTCCTCTTCCTCGTTTGCCTTTCACCATTCCTTCTACTCCTTCTTTCAGTAAACAGTCCCTCCTCAAACAATGTCCGATCCAGTTCATTTTTCTCCTTCTAATGGTTTGTAACATACTTCGTTCTTCTCCAACTCTTCGTAATACCTCCTCATTCCTTACCCGGTCTTCCCATTTCACTCGTTCTATTCTCCTCCATACCCACATCTCTAGTGCCTCCAATCTTCTCTCATCTTTCTTTCTCAATGTCCAAGTCTCTGCGCCATACAGCGCTATGCTCCAAATGTAACACTTAGCAAGTCTTTTCCTCAAATCTTTGTTTAGTGGTCCACAAAATAATTTTGATTTTTTCCTAAAGCCTTCTTTTGCTATGGCAATTATTTTCTTAATTTCTGTTGTGCAATACATATCATCTCTGATCATACTTCCCAAATACTTGAAGTTACTGACTTGCTCTATTTCTTCTCCTCCTATACTAATATGACAACTTCTACCTTTTCCTCCAATTATCATACTTTTGGTCTTCTTCTTATTAACCCATTTGTTCCCAGAATTTTATTTTTGAAGGATTGCCTTGATTTTCACAAAAGTTACTCAATAGGGGGTGTGGAACTGTAAGAAAAAATAGATTTTGAATTAACATAATTTTCAGGGTTATTTTTAGCATGGCAGGATTTCCTGCCACTGGGATTAATAATTATCTGTTTCAACTTGTCACTTTTATTTGAACTTATTGTCAAAGTACTACATAATAATGCTCATCAGGTTAAACATTTACAACAATGTTACAAACTATATCAGCAATGATGACTGAGTCCACATTCTTACATAACTATAAAAACGTTTTGAAACAAACTTGTTACGAAAACTTGCACTGTGTTGTTTCTTTACAGAGGTCTCACATGGTAGTACTTGTGACATTCAGGATGAAGAGGTGTGTTACATTTTTCAAACTTGTACATTGTTCTACCTTTCCACTGCTTGCATCTCGAATTAGGTTGCTCACTTGTTATTATCCAATGATTTCTTTCATCAAACCGTGTTGCATTATAGGCGGTGCCACTGATTTGAAATCTTGGACTGGAGCACTACCGTTCACTTCCATACTGCAGGAGCAGTTGCTGACTAATATCTTGCTGGAACATTAGCAATGTTATATTATTACCAAGACTTCGGAAAAGGCGCCAAGTGTTCACAACAGCTGCATTCAGCCCCAAAGAAACAAAGGCCACCACTTTTTTTTTTTGTTTAGTCCAACTCTTTTGTCAGAAGCACCAAAATTTATTTTCTGATTTTTCTTCTTTTTTCTGTCTTCATCTATTGTAACAACTGATCCAGCTAATGATGTAACCGAAGTATGGCGCGCAGACCTCTGGTGGAGGACATCGGAGGTCTCTCTGGATATAGGAGATTTAGGTGACATATTGGGTGCAAGGAAAGCCATTTTCTCTAGTCCGCTTTCTTTGACTAGGTCGATGGGTATTACTGCTGAGGTTGATGGTGAGCATAACGTGTTAAAATTACTAAATACTGGCTGATCTTCGCCCGTTTCTATAAGTAGTTCAGCAGAACTTTTGAGTATACGCCTAGGTAAATGATGCAACTGAAAATCCACTTCATCATCACTTTTGTCGGAGTCAGCATCTGTCTCTGTGTCTGCATTTTCAACTGGCGGGAGTACAGAAATTCCAGTCACATTGACATCATCCAAGGCATCACATTCTAACAGGTCACATTTCATTGACGCACAGCCTAAAAGAAAAAGAACATGCATTTTTAGAACTATAAGTATTATGGCTAACAATGGTAGTGTTATATCCCAATGGCAGGAAATCCTGCCAGAGGATTTAAATGGTTCATTGTTGCCCTTTCAAGAATAATGAGCAAAATTCCAGTAGCAACACTGTCTTCCTGACTGTCTTGAGAACTTAAATACATAATACTACTCAAATCCAAGGTGAAGTAAAGGAATACTTACGATGTATGTCTGTTGCTGTATGCCATTTCATTCCACTCGATCTTTTGCTCAAACTAATACGCCTGTGGTGATTAATAGCACAAAATGATTGTATGGATCTTTATAACTGGCTTCTCTATGAAGGTCAGGGAATATGCTAAAACAGTGAATAAACAAATTAACTTAATGCACTGCCATCTAGATAGAGAAAACTACACCGGTAGAAAATCCTGCCAGTGGGATGAAATGGGTTTCCATATTCTTCTAGTTTCATGTTGAGTTTATCTAACATTTGTATCATTTCACGTTCGCTTTCTCCCATCACAACCATATCATCTGCAAATCTTATACATTCTACTCTCCTACCTCCAACACAAACTCCACTATTTCCATTAAAACTTTCATTGATTATTTCTTCGAGATAGATGTTAAACAGTGTCGGTGATAAAGAGCAGACCTGTCTTACACATCTTCCTAATTCAATTTCTTCACTCAACTCATCTCCTATTCTCACTCTTGCTCTCTGGTTTATATACAAATTCTTTATTAGCCTTCTATCCCTCCAATCAACTCCATGTTTCTTCAGGATTGTCATCAATTTGTCCCATCTGACACAGTCAAAAGCCTTCTCAAGGTCAATAAATACAGCATAAACCTTCCTGTTTTTCTCTATGTACCTCCCTCCTATCACCCTCAGAAGTCCAATGGCGTCTCTTGTTCCAACTCCTCTCCTGAAACCAAACTGTTCTTCACCTATAAAGTTATTCAGCTTTCCATATATCCTTCTGTTGAGCGTCCGCAGTAAGACTTTGGCTGCATGTGAAATTAGACTCAATGTCCTATGTTCTTCACATTTTTTGCTGTTCTTTTTCTTTTCCATAGGGATTAAGATTATTTCACTGAAGTCCTTTGGCCATTTTCCTGTCATGTATATTTGATTACATAATCCAATCAACTCCTTTCTCCCTTCATTATTTAACGCTTTTAACAGTTCAACAGGAATCTCATCTATTCCCATTGCTTTTCTATTTTTCATCTCGTTCAGTGATGCTTCGATCTCTCTTCTCAGTATGGTTTCCCCTTTATCATCCTCTTTAACCATATCTTCCTCCTCTAATTCAAGTTCTTCTTCATTTGGTCGATTGTCCCGATCATATAGCCATTCTATGTATTCTTCCCATCTTTTCATTATTTCTTGGGGTTCATATATCATTGTGCCATCTGTAGCCTCTATTTCCTTATTGCTGTTGTTCCTTCTCTTTTCTCTGAATACTATATTTGTTGCTTCTTTGTACATCAATTCATATTTCCCTTCTTTCTCCAGTTGCTCTATCTCATCACACTTTTCTGTCAACCATTTCTTCTTTGCCTTTTCTGTTTCTCTTCTTAATTCATTATTTAACTTCCTGTAGTTACGCTTTCCTTCTTCTGTATTTACTGTTTTCCATTTCCTGCGTTCCTCCATTTTACTTATCATTTCTGATGTTATCCATTCCTTCTTTGCCCTTTTCCTCTCCTTGACTCCAAGCGTTTTCTTAGCTGCTTCTTTTATCCCATTTTTAGAAGTTTCCCATCTCCTTTCCACATTTTCTGTTTCATTTCCTAATGTATTATTGTTACAATACTCATCCTCTAGTTCTCTACACTTGTCTTTATCTTTCAGTCTCTCAATATTAATTTCTTCTCTCTTCTTTCCTTTCCATACTATTATCAATTTAATCATTACCTCTGCTACAACTAATATATGGTCAGAATAAATGTCTGCTCCTGGGTAACATTTAGCATTCTTTAGGCAGTTTCTGTACCGTTGTTGTATCATTATATAATCAATTTGATATTTCTTGTCATCTAATCGAGATATCCAAGTATACCTTCTCCTTTTGTGGTTGTCAAACAAAGTGTTTCCAACCACCATGCAATTTTCATTACAGAATTCAATCAACCTTTCTCCCCTCTCATTTCTGTCTCCCAATCCAAATTTACCAATGGTCTTACCATCTGATCCTTCACCAACAACCGCATTCCAATCACCCATTACAACAATACATGCATTCTTTTCCTCTTTCTCAATGAGTTGATCTATCTTCTCATAACACTCTTCTACCTCTTCATCAGAATGATTACAAGTCGGCATATAAACTTGAATGATCACTAAGTCTTTTCTTTTCCCGTTCAGTCTTATCATCATAATCCTTCCATTGATATATTCAACCTTCATAACTTTGTTAAAAATTTTAACGTTTTACCCCCCCAAAATATCGAAATGTGGACGCTATTTTAATGACTGTGCAGACATTGTTTTGAGCTATTTGCTGGCTAAACAATAAGTCGTATCACAAAACGGATGGCACGAACTCTGCTCAACTTGGAGTGATCTACAACTTTGGTCCTATGACTTTTTGTCGTATCTCTCTCCCTTATACATTAGATTTGGCTGTATTTCTGGATTGTTCGTAAATACGGTTATTTTTGCTGTATATTTCACTGTTTGACACACTTATAAGGAAGATACAGTCATCAAGTTTGGTGCGCACATTGGCACTATTGAAGGCCACATGTGGACCAAATTTCATGAGTCTAGCTTATACATCAGTACACAAAAAATATTGCAAAGCGTAAAAATGTACCCAAATTTCACCCTATTCAAATTTTCGGACTCAATTTAACCCATAAATGTGGGAGATAGGAGAAAATGTTATAGAACCAAACATATTGTTTCTAAATCACTGAATTCACTGCGGGTTTATACGAAATCGAGACCGTGATTTTGCACTCCCACAAAATATACACAACCAAACTTAATTGAAATCTGCTCGCCTTAATGGAAATACATTTCTAAACACTTTTCCTCATTGGTCGATTGCCAGTCAGGTAAGTCTTGTATACAATGTGGAAGAGTTAAATCACTATTTCGGTTTCCAATAAATCCCCAGTCCATTCCGGGACCATGAACCTCGAAACATACCTTGGATAGGTAGATGCTAAATATGAAGTTTGGTTGACGTATCTAGAAAATTAAGGATACGAGTAACACTATGAGCATCGCGTCTAATAACGCTCAGATTCAGTCAGATTTCGTTCATATCAAGGCTGAAGAGGAAGAATGGACAATCGTGAAGAAGAAGATCAGTAGGTCAGCTTAAAATAATTTAGGAAGGAAGTTAAGATCAAGTAAGAATCAGACATATTCGACCTGATTGATGAACAAGAACACAAAAACTGAGGAGGGAAGAAAAGAATGCAAGCGATTAAAGAACGAAGAAGATATAAAGTGCAGGACAGCTAAGGAAGAACGAACTCAGCTCGTAACCACTTCTGGGTAAATAAGACAGGGCAGAAAGATGCGGGAACTGAATAATTGTATCAAGCAGAAGAAGAAGCTGTTGATGCTGGTGAAATGGGAGACGCAGTTTTGAGGTCAGGACTGGACAGAACTCTGCGAGTTCCAAATAGGAACAAGGCACCTGTTACTGATGACATCCTCTGCCATAGGAGAAGGTGGAGATGTATGATACAGGGGAAGTGCCATCCGATTTTATACAGAATATTGTTATACCAGGTGATTACAAGTGTTAAAACTGAACTAATGGGATACACCATTAGTTCAGTATCCCACGCCTGCAAAAGGTAACCAGTATTATTTACTGAAAAATGGAAAGACAAGTTGAACCTGAGTTGGCAGAACATCAGTTTGGCTTCAAAAGAGATGTAGGAACATCTGAAGCAATCCAGACTTTACTTATGATCTTACAGGACCGAATTAAGGAAGACAATCCCACGTGCAAGTCATTAGCAGATGTAGAAAAAAATCGTTATTCGATATTCTGAAGCTGATCGCGTACGGATACCAAGAATGATTCTACGATCTGTACAAAAAGCAGTCTGTACAGATAGGAATCGTAGGCTGTGAAAAAAATAAGCAGCAGTCCAGAAAAGAGTCAGGAAAGGCTGCAGTTCGTCCCGTCTCCTTTTCAATGTCTACATAGAGCAGGCAATAAAGGAAACAGAAGGAGAATTTGGGAAATAAATCGATATCCTAGAAGAAGAAGTAATAAATCTGAGGTTTGCCGATGATATTTTATCTGAATCTGGAGAAATTCGTGAATTGTATGGACAGAGTCTTGGAGGAGTACAAGATGTACAAAGGAATGGAGCGCAGATTAGGAAAGGAATAAGTAAGGAGCAGACTAGCGCAAGCAAGAAAGTCGTACTTCTAACAATAATATAGGAATTATGGAGCATGGTATTGTACTGAAGTGAAACATCGACGATAAGGAAGGAGAATAGAAGCTTTTGAAATGTGGTGCTATAGAAGATCAGTTGGATAGATTGACTCAAGAATGAAGGGATACTGAATCGGACTGCTGAGAGGAGGATGATTTGACAAGGTTTGATAAGAAGAAGAAGAAGAAGAAGAATAGGAAGAAGAAGAAAAACAGGACATATCTTAAGACTCGCAGGTTTTGTTCAGTTGGTTTTTGAGGTAAATGTAGGTGGTAAAAACGGCAGCGGTAATCGAAGATTTTGCGTGGAATAATCGCTACTAAATTACACTTGCGCCTCTTCCTGTAGATGTTTCATAAATCAAACTTCTCGGTCGTCCTCGTACCTACGTCGTACTTTAAAGACAAAGACGCTGCTGGTTTAGGGTACAAATATTGTGAGCCGAGCTCGAGAACTCATTAACAAAGCCACAAAGTTGTAAATTTAGGAAAGAATGCCGACACCGGGTGTCCAGCTCACGGGAGGCCTATACAGTTTAAAAAGCCGCACATATTTTGCTATTGATCGAATCAAACCTAATGTTAAACTAATTATTACCTTAGCATAGAAAAATTGTAATTTTTCTAGTCACAAAATGAAAGAGTTTTGTTAAAATCTGCTCATTATTCGTAGTTTTTGTTACAGGCTCGCACAGTGAGTTTTTTACGTGCTAAACCTCCTCTCGGTTATTGGAACATGACGGCAAAGGTTCTCAGAGGTTATCGAGTCGGCCAACAAGCTGGCTGCTTTCAGCATGCGGGACTTTCTTAACACTCAAGTCAATGAAATAAATAGCAAGCCAGAGCTAAAGATACCACTATCAGAACTCGTAAGGATGTCGCTTCTCTTGGTGAGTGTTTGTTTATTTCTCTGTAGCTGATAACAAGGGGTCAAGGGAGAAGTGATGTCAGGCTTGGATTGGAAATTTAATACTACTACTAATAATAATAACAACCCACCTCTTGGTCTTGATCGTTGAGGCTTTGAGGTATAAACGCTGTGACACTGCGGTTATTCGGTTCGAGTCCCGTTGCTCGATAAGATGTTCACAATACGAATGTTGGCCGGCAGGGTAGAGGTGTTGGCGGCATGCAATTTCTAATCACTAGATTGCGTGTCCAATGCCTGGATTAAATTGTAAACGTCTCCGCAGTGCTCATACGGAGTGAGCCCATATGACGCTGTTGCCTTTGATTCGACCGTCGAGTGGAGATGTTCCGTCATAAGCAGCCAGCTTGGTGCTATTCGACACGAGTAGGCTATGTGCCGGCACCGGGTTTCAGCCTCTCCTTCCTTACTATCATATCAGGTACTTCATTTCATCTCATTAACTTCTCTGATAAGTTTGACATCAGAGGATATCCGGTCAAAAGAAAAAGAAACCGCCACGACAGGTTGATCTCATATCATACACGACCTCGTAGTGAAACGAGACAAGTGTTGGACAAATAATAATAATAATAATAATAATAATATTAATAATAATAATAATAATAATAATAATAATAATAATAATAATAATAATAATAATAATAATAATAATAATAATAATAATAATAACGGCGAATGTCCCCGGAGCAGGCCTTGTGCAGGTCTTATGAGCGATCTCCATGTCTCTGGGCATGCGGCTCCTACTTAAGAAGACGTGACAAACACATGGCCCCCGATTAACCGAATAAGGTTTAAATCTCGACACGGCAGCTAATCGAACCCGGTACCCGTTGTACCAAACCATTTCGCCATGGAGCTTGGTAATTTAAGGATGGAATACCTCTTTACAGTAATGGAATTTTCATAGAATTTGAGTGAAATAATTTGTGATTGATGAATGTTCAAACAAGGGAACGTGAGTGTACTGTCAGTGTAGGAGATATGTCTTTCAGCAGGCACCAAGCTATACAGTTAAGTGCGGTCTCTCCACACGAGTAATAGAGGGACAATCCGTTATTAAGAGTACATTATTCTGTGCATGTAGTAATGATCAGTTTCACGTTTATCCTCCCGTCTCTTTGGACGCTTAGTCTACCGGAATAATTAGCATCACACTGGACAGAGTCCTAGTGCCGTATCCGTCATCGGACGTTGGCGATCTTACTTTTGCCGTTGGCTTAACCACAGTCGCAGGTTCCCCAGTCAAGACGTGCGGGGTCTCGCAGGACCCCTCTTCTCTCGATGTTCCCTTGCTTATTTATTTGGAGGGGGACGCCTCATGATATGGCCAGAGTAGGGGAGCTTCATGATCGTAACAGCCAAACGCATTTCTGCACATCCTGGTAAATACAGTAGACCCATATTTCAAACGCTCCTAATCTTTCCTCACAGTCCAGGACTCTACAGCACCGCGCTATCCTAAGCGCTCGTTGACGGCGATATTCTCAGTATCGGAGCTCCGTTGACCCACAGGGCCTTGGTCTTCTTTAAGTTCAGGTGTAGACCAAGGTTTTCACACGTCTCCACAACTTTCACGAAGATCTGATGCACGTCATCAGTCTGTTTCCACACCATTCTATCCCCAAAGAATATGCGTATAAAGTGTCTAAGATGACGCTTAGGTCATGCTCAGAATCTTGCAGGCAAAACACATAAAACTCTATCCCTGACAATTTCCATGAAGTGTGGTGATGTATTACTAATCAAAATAATGTTGAAAATATTTGTCTCCTTACTCTCAAGTCTTCCCAGCCCGAAGTTTCCAACATAACACTACTCTTTGTCGGACGCCACGCAGAGCAATTTGCGCTGTTCCCCTCTGGATATTTTCATGTTGTTCTTGAGTCAAGTAATCTGGTGAGTCTCTCGTACGCTGAATGGGTCTTACCAGTGACATACGCCTCTGTTTCACATTCTTACTACAACCCCTAAATACACCCATAACCATATGAAGAGATCTCTAAACCTCACCTAGGTACTTGCAATTATCCCCATGTGCTGCTTTCACAGCATCGACGCAGTAATTAACATGCAGTAATTAACATGCAAGAAAACAGTAACATTGGCTTGCGGGATCCACTCTTAATCATAGTATAACCCGACAGCGTTCCACCTATTCTAAGGCATTGAGTTTGCTTTCTGGAAATGTAGCCACCTATTCAGTCACACCTTGTCCAGTCCAGCGGCCTTCTCTTCCTTGTTCTGCTCTCTCAATAGACGTTGCATAGATGAATAGCGATGCAGTCCATTTGGCCTCCTGAGTATCAAATACCTGCCATATCTTGCTTGAACCCTTCCTTAGTGGAATGACTTTTCCTAAACACAAATTTCCTTCTATCAGAGCAGTTTGAAATATTGTGTGCAATGTAACAAGAAGGAATGCTTTCCTTATCTTACGTGCATCACATGTCAAGCTATCTGGACTATAACTATCCCCTTTATATGTTTGTCACTTAGTCTTTTGTAAACTGGGGATACTATAGAAACTCTGAGCTAATTTCGTATAGCTCCTTCATGCAAACAGTGAAGTACAGTAAATGGGGAAATGCCCCGAAGTAAATAAGTAGTTATGCCCAATTATGACACATTTAGAGAGGTGTATGGTGGAATCCTACAGGACAACTTGTAGGTATTGCCGGCATTTATGTTCACTGTATCTATATTACGGCCTCGTGAAGTTGACTATGCTGTCACCTGTGTGAAATGCCTTAAACCGTCAGATAATCTAGTAGTTTGACTTCCTGGACAATATGTCCCTAGCATCGATTTTGGGCAGCTCCCTGGTGTTAAAAGCACTTCATCAGCCTGGGATAGATGTGGTATCTTGAAGTTGGGTAACCTATCGGTGGTAAGTTTTTCTTTCAATCATTCAGAAGCTATCACAACTGTGATCAATTCAATCAGCCCATCAAATGATATAATATCAAATTAATTACCACTCAAAATGTACGAAAATAAATCCTTCAGCAAACATCGGCCGATAGAGTTGTCTTGTACCGATTGAATTGTGTGTGTATTAAGGGAGAGGAGTTGGGGGAGCAGCATGAACATAAGGTAACAAACAAGGTATGGCACAAATTTAATTAAGTGAAAATTCTGCGTGTGAAACTTATGAAGATTTCGAAATTTAGTAAGCTTGTAACTGTTAGTGTGTCCGCATTTCTCTAAAATTCATGAAGGTCCCATCGTCTGTTGTTTGGTTCCACTAATACAGAGAGGATAACCAGGTATAACGAATTATCTGGGTAATACACCCTTCTGCTTTAAGGGTCTGTATAACGTACTCTACAGCCCCGACAACGGGCGTATTGTAAAATCATTGTGAACAAGATCCGAGGGTTCAATCCCCGTCTAATGTAAAACTAGAAGCAAATACTCATTCAGATTCTGAGTATCTTTTGTAAACCCAAACGTAAAGTGAACTTCTCGGTTCAAGACCCGACCTAGATAATGTGCTCTGGAAGCTACAGCATCTTTTTGTGAATTATGTCTTTCCCATTTGTAAAGGCTAGCCTAATAATTTCTCCAGACCTAGGGTCATCATGCTGTGATAGACGGGAGTCCTTTCCCCCAAATATGTTGTAAAGTATCAGAGATTTCGAGCTCCTCATTCTACTTTCCACTTCTTGGTTCATGTCCAAAGAGTTAGAAAAGAAAGAAAATACAGTTCAGAATAGATTGCCCAGGCATTGTTCCTAAGGCGGAAATAACTACAGTGAGTCTCTGCACAAGGCACCCGTTACTTGGACTAGTCGGGGTGTAGTTATATTGTCCATAGTTTTCAAGGCTTCGTTATAGGAATATAGGCCACGACAGGGGAAAATGTTTCAAGGGTCGTGAAATGGTCAGATCAGTTAGCATATACTTAGAACCAAGTTGATGAAGCTCTCATCACGATAATTAACAAATACTTAGGAACAAGTTAATAAATCCCGTCAGAATACTTCAAATTGTAAAGGGAAGCAGACGATTAATTTACACAGTAAACTATTGCGGGCTGTTATTTTAACTGACCAACAAAGTTTTCAAGCGGGGCTGACGATCTAGGGTAATGTGTTTGTTTGACTGAGGATGGTTAGCGAATGGAGCTGAAATCAGTATTCTGCGTTGAAGTACAATATTTTCTGTCATAACCCCCTTTAGGCAGTCATTTTAATCATAGTTAACTGTTGAACTCTGTATTTGTTCCAGGTTCTCTTGCTCCTGGCGCTAGCAATTTCACTGGCGAGCACAGACCACTGTGCATCGTCTGTGGGCTCTAAGTTGGACGTGTCTGTGCATGGCTACAAGAACGCCAGTGGACATTGGATGATAACGGTACCGTATATTCTCACATGCAGAGTTGTGCTTCCGTGTTGGATGGATAATATTGTATGTGATTAATACACATAACTTAGTGCTGTGTACAATAAATATTTGCATGCACCATTCAAATTTCATCCAACTGTTAAACCACAGTAACACAGTTTGCGGAAATTATCTAATAGGCCCTTGATATCAAAGTGTATCAAACACAAACCTGCTTTGTATTTGCTAACCACTAACGGCTTAAGAAAGTGGAGTAACTCACGGCAGACGTAATTACTCACGATTGTGGTGTTATTGCTGGGAAGAAAACCCGCGTTTAAAATTATATCTGCCATGTTGCTAATCTGCTTGCCCCAAGACAAGCAGCCAGCCAGTTGGCGAGATCGTCACGCAATGCGCTAGAGCTTAGTAGTTAGCTGAATTTATATTTCACCGACTATGTGACATTCCACACAGCTTGCCTTCGTGACAAACAGCCTACGTTAATCCCACACTGAATTTGTTAAATAATATAATAACGGTAACACAAAGGTTGTGCATTTATGGAAAATATATGCGAGAGAAACTAGACCTTTCCTTTAACAAATCATTCCAGCAACATCGGTCTGGCTGGAAATATCTCGTAATTGTCGTCCCCTGATTTACGGTGAAGTCTAAAGGTTTGTTCGGCCGAGATGGAGTCCCGGAGGGAAAGAAAAGTAAGCCTGGTGGAAATGGAAACTGTCGCTTTCCTGCGTTTAATGAAGATCCATCGATATCTGTTGCAATATTGCCTGGAGCCGTAAGACATAGCCCAGCCAGGTCATATCTACTGCTACACTGCCTGGAGCCGTAAGACATAGCCCAGCCAGGTCATATCTACTGCTACACTGCCTGGAGCCGTAAGACATAGCCCAGCCAGGTCATATCTACTGCTACACTGCCTGGAGCCGTAAGACATAGCCCAGCCAGGTCATATCTACTGCTACACTGCCTGGAGCCATAAGACATAGCCCAGCCAGGTCATATCTACTGCTACACTGCCTGGAGCCGTAGGACGTAGCCCAGCCAGGTCATATCTACTGCTACACTGCCTGGAGCCATAGGACGTAGCCCAGCCAGGTCATATCTACTGCTACACTGCCTGGAGCCGTAATACATAGCCCAGCCAGGTCATATCTACTGCTACACTGCCTGGAGCCGTAAGACATAGCCCAGCCAGGTCATATCTACTGCTACACTGCCTGGAGCCATAAGACGTAGCCCAGCCAGGTCATATCTACTGCTACACTGCCTGGAGCCATAAGACGTAGCCCAGCCAGGTCAAATCTACTGCTACACTGCCTGGAGCCATAAGACGTAGCCCAGCCAGGTCATATCTACTGCTACACTGCCTGGAGCCGTAAGACGTAGGCCAGCCAGGTCATATCTACTGCTACACTGCCTGGAGCCATAAGACGTAGCCCAGCCAGGTCATATCTACTGCTACACTGCCTGGAGCCATAAGACATAGCCCAGCCAGGTCATATCTACTGCTACACTGCCTGGAGCCGTAAGACGTAGCCCAGCCAGGTCATATCTACTGCTACACTGCCTGGAGCCATAAGACGTAGCCCAGCCAGGTCATATCTACTGCTACACTGCCTGGAGCCATAAGACATAGCCCAGCCAGGTCATATCTACTGCTACACTGCCTGGAGCCATAAGACGTAGCCCAGCCAGGTCATATCCACTGCTACACTGCCTGGAGCCATAAGACATAGCCCAGCCAGGTCATATCTACTGCTACACTGCCTGGAGCCATAAGACGTAGCCCAGCCAGGTCATATCTACTGCTACACTGCCTGGAGCCATAAGACGTAGCCCAGCCAGGTCATATCTACTGCTACACTGCCTGGAGCCATAAGACATAGCCCAGCCAGGTCATATCTACTGCTACACTGCCTGGAGCCATAAGACATAGCCCAGCCAGGTCATATCTACTGCTACACTACCTGGATCCATAAGACATAGCCCAGCCAGGTCATATCTACTGCTACACTGCCTGGAGCCGTAATACATAGCCCAGCCAGGTCATATCTACTGCTACACTGCCTGGAGCCATAAGACATAGCCCAGCCAGGTCATATCTACTGCTACACTGCCTGGAGCCGTAATACATAGCCCAGCCAGGTCATATCTACTGCTACACTGCCTGGAGCCATAAGACGTAGCCCAGCCAGGTCATATCTACTGCTACACTGCCTGGAGCCATAAGACATAGCCCAGCCAGGTCATATCTACTGCTACACTGCCTGGAGCCATAAGACGTAGCCCAGCCAGGTCATATCTACTGCTACACTGCCTGGAGCCGCAAGACGTAGCCCAGCCAGGTCATATCTACTGCTACACTGCCTGGAGCCATAAGACGTAGCCCAGCCAGGTCATATCTACTGCTACACTGCCTGGAGCCATAAGACGTAGCCCAGCCAGGTCATATCTACTGCTACACTGCCTGGAGCCATAAGACATAGCCCAGCCAGGTCATATCTACTGCTACACTGCCTGGAGCCGTAATACATAGCCCAGCCAGGTCATATCTACTGCTACACTGCCTGGAGCCGTAAGACATAGCCCAGGCAGGTCATATCTACTGCTACACTGCCTGGAGCCATAAGACGTAGCCCAGCCAGGTCATATCTACTGCTACACTGCCTGGAGCCATAAGACGTAGCCCAGCCAGGTCATATCTACTGCTACACTACCTGGAGCCATAAGACGTAGCTCAGCCAGGTCATATCTACTGCTACACTGCCTGGAGCCGTAAGACGTAGCCCAGCCAGGTCATATCTACTGCTACACTGCCTGGAGCCATAAGACGTAGCCCAGCCAGGTCATATCTACTGCTACACTGCCTGGAGCCATAAGACATAGCCCAGCCAGGTCATATCTACTGCTACACTGCCTGGAGCCATAATACATAGCCCAGCCAGGTCATATCTACTGCTACACTGCCTGGAGCCATAAGACGTAGCCCAGCCAGGTCATATCTACTGCTACACTGCCTGGAGCCATAATACATAGCCCAGCCAGGTCATATCTACTGCTACACTGCCTGGAGCCATAAGACGTAGCCCAGCCAGGTCATATCTACTGCTACACTGCCTGGAGCCATAAGACATAGCCCAGCCAGGTCATATCTACTGCTACACTGCCTGGAGCCATAAGACGTAGCCCAGCCAGGTCATAGCTACTGCTACACTGCCTGGAGCCGTAAGACATAGACCAGCCAGGTCATATCTACTGCTACACTGCCTGGAGCCGTAATACATAGCCCAGCCAGGTCATATCTACTGCTACACTGCCTGGAGCCGTAATACATAGACCAGCCAGGTCATATCTACTGCTACACTGCCTGGAGCCGTAAGACATAGCCCAGCCAGGTCATATCTACTGCTACACTGCCTGGAGCCGTAAGACGTAGCCCAGCCAGGTCATATCTACTGCTACACTGCCTGGAGCCGTAAGACGTAGCCCAGCCACAACATATCTACTGCTACACTGCCTGGAGCCGTAAGACATAGCCTAGCCAGGTCATATCTACTGCTACACTGCCTGGAGCCGTAAGACGTAGCCCAGCCAGGTCATATCTACTGCTACACTGCCTGGAGCCGTAAGACATAGCCCAGCCAGGTCATATCTACTGCTACACTGCCTGGAGCCGTAAGACATAGCCCAGCCAGGTCATATCTACTGCTACACTGCCTGGAGCCGTAATACATAGCCCAGCCAGGTCATATCTACTGCTACACTGCCTGGAGCCATAAGACGTAGCCCAGCCAGGTCATATCTACTGCTACACTGCCTGGAGCCATAAGACATAGCCCAGCCAGGTCATATCTACTGCTACACTGCCTGGAGCCATAAGACGTAGCCCAGCCAGGTCATATCTACTGCTACACTGCCTGGAGCCGTAATGCATAGCCCAGCCAGGTCATATCTACTGCTACACTGCCTGGAGCCGTAAGACGTAGCCCAGCCAGGTCATATCTACTGCTACACTGCCTGGAGCCATAAGACGTAGCCCAGCCAGGTCATATCTACTGCTACACCGCCTGGAGCCGTAAGACGTAGCCCAGCCAGGTCATATCTACTGCTACACCGCCTGGAGCCGTAAGACGTAGCCCAGCCAGGTCATATCTACTGCTACACTGCCTGGAGCCGTAAGACGTAGCCCAGCCAGGTTATATCTACTGCTACACTGCCTGGAGCCGTAAGACGTAGCCCAGCCAGGTCATATCTACTGCTACACTGCCTGGAGCCGTAAGAAGTAGTCCAGCCAGGTCATATCTACTGCTACACTGCCTGGAGCCGTAAGACGTAGCCCAGCCAGGTCATATCTACTGCTACACTGCCTGGAGCCGTAAGACATAGCCCAGCCAGGTCATATCTACTGCTACACTGCCTGGAGCCATAAGACGTAGCCCAGCCAGGTCATATCTACTGCTACACTGCCTGGAGCCATAAGACATAGCCCAGCCAGGTCATATCTACTGCTACACTGCCTGGAGCCATAATACATAGCCCAGCCAGGTCATATCTACTGCTACACTGCCTGGAGCCATAAGACATAGCCCAGCCACTTCATATCTACTGCTACACTGCCTGGAGCCATAAGACGTAGCCCAGCCAGGTCATATCTACTGCTACACTGCCTGGAGCCATAAGACATAGCCCAGCCAGGTCATATCTACTGCTACACTGCCTGGAGCCGTAAGACGTAGCCCAGCCAGGTCATATCTACTGCTACACTGCCTGGAGCCATAAGACATAGCCCAGCCAGGTCATATCTACTGCTACACTGCCTGGAGCCATAAGACGTAGCCCAGCCAGGTCATATCTACTGCTACACTGCCTGGAGCCATAAGACGTAGCCCAGCCAGGTCATATCTACTGCTACACAGCCTGGAGCCATAAGACATAGCCCAGCCAGGTCATATCTACTGCTACACTGCCTGGAGCCGTAATACATGGCCCAGCCAGGTCATATCTACTGCTACACTGCCTGGAGCCGTAAGACATAGCCCAGCCAGGTCATATCTACTGCTACACTGCCTGGAGCCGTAAGACATAGCCCAGCCACAACATATCTACTGCTACACTGCCTGGAGCCGTAAGACATAGCCCAGCCAGGTCATATCTACTGCTACACTGCCTGGAGCCGTAAGACATAGCCCAGCCACAACATATCTACTGCTACACTGCCTGGAGCCGTAAGACATAGCCCAGCCAGGTCATATCTACTGCTACACTGCCTGGAGCCGTAAGACATAGCCCAGCCACAACATATCTACTGCTACACTGCCTGGAGCCATAAGACGTAGCCCAGCCAGGTCATATCTACTGCTACACTGCCTGGAGCCGTAAGACGTAGCCCAGCCAGGTCATATCTACTGCTACACTGCCTGGAGCCATAAGACGTAGCCCAGCCAGGTCATATCTACTGCTACACTGCCTGGAGCCGTAAGACGTAGCCCAGCCAGGTCATATCTACTGCTACACTGCCTGGAGCCGTAAGACGTAGTCCAGCCACTTCATATCTACTGCTACACTGCCTGGAGCCGTAAGACGTAGCCCAGCCAGGTCATATCTACTGCTACACTGCCTGGAGCCGTAAGACGTAGCCCAGCCATGTCATATCTACTGCTACACTGCCTGGAGCCATAAGACGTAGTCCAGCCAGGCCATATCTACTGCTACACTGCCTGGAGCCGTAGGGAGTATTCCAGCCAGGCGATATCTACTGCTACACTGCTGGAAACGCACCTACTTCTACGGTACCGTATTCTCCAAATCAATCCCTGAATCTCGCCGGATATTCACTCTGATATGCTGTTGATTTACAGCACTCCAATATTCTTTCTTTGTTATTAGCGTTGGTCAGCTGATGTTGAAGACTTTCAGTTTGTCAGCAATCTTGTTATTGAGCTTAAAATGTTCACAACTACACGGAGCAACCGAACACCAATTGCTCCTTAATATTTAAAAGTAAATTCGTGGATATAGTTACGTAGAAAAGGCCTTCCTTTAATTCGAAACTATGGTCACTGAAACCGGACATGGAGATATCAGAAGTCTCGTTTGATTAATAAATTGCTTGTTGGACAAATTGTCCCTTTTCGCAGCAGGAGAATTATGTCCAGAAATACCGAAATTCTGTGCTTTAAACATTCAGTTTCAAAACACACGAACAATAGTACTGAATTAAATGAAACTGGGATTGTTTTAGTAATATCTAGAGGCATGAATTTTTTCACATTAATTTTTGAGTAATTTCGCGAAAGTGATCCTAATTTTCGCGTTATTTCGCGTAATAGATATTGCCGTATCGCTTTAATGAAATTCTAAAATTAATCACTAAAGGTTTCATTATTGTGGTTCTGAATTATTTGTATGAATGTTAGATGTATAAATTACTTGTTAGCATCCAATATTATTTCATTTTATTCCTGATTATGATTACATAGCACTTACATAACAGTATCACGGGGCCATCCCACCCATTCCTTACTTTGTGAAAAGATAACATAGCACATTTTACAATGGAGCTCTCTTTCATTAGTCGTCTCCGGTCATTGACAACCAAATTGTACTTCGAAAGAGAAACGCTCTGCATCAACGGATGATCAGGGAACCCAAATAGACTTTAAAAGAAAATTTGCAAATTTCAGGTGCATTAATTTTAATGCTAGCAGTGACTGAATTAGTTCAACTTGTTCACCGGGATTGTCTTCAATTTCTTTTCGCAGAATATCTTTAAAAGCAACGTACCCAGCAATAATATCAGACTGCTTCAACACGTTAAAGCCAGACAATTTTTGTACTTTTTCACTCAGTGTCGAAACATTTGTATAGTTTTTGCATTTGGATGAAACAAATCATTCAAAAGTCCAAATAAAATGTGGGAAGGTCTCCTGATCCTTACCAACAGAAAAACGAAAAATCTTTATCAGAAAGAGGTCTTAGAAAACATAGTCTGGAGGTTTAAATGATAGACTGTACATACCTGGTACATACTTTTGAAGCCATTTCCGGACTGCAGGGTCGTCTAACTTCTCCAGCGGGATGTTGGCTTTGAGTAGCATCGCTGTTGTTTCGTGAATAAATTCTATTTTTTCACTCTTAGCTTTCTTTTGCATATCTAAGGAGACACAACAAATATATTGGTAAATGATCCGCCTAGTCAATACTTGACTAGGCGGATCATTTACCAATATATTTGTTGTGATTAAGTGAATACGGATCCAATACGGGCCACTATGGTCAAGTTTATTAATGGTTTCTAATGAGAGTTCTACTGTTGCCTGCCGTTTCACTGCTGGAGTGCTAAATTTACGTTCTGAATGTTCCTTATTAAAAAATTGAGACAGCATCTTTTTTCTCCCACTCGATACGAACATTACAAAATGTACACATTAAAATATTGCTTTCTGAAACTTTCACTCGCAAACCGTTTAGCTCTGCTGTGCACCGTAACATTTGTCGAGCGACCCATCTTCGCAACTGTCTCTGATCACTTTTTCATTTTACCTGGCCACGAAGCCGAAATACACCAGTCAATTTTGCTGCTTGTAGACGTCATTAAGGATTCCAGGATTGCACAATGCCGTGAGGAGACAGGCTGGGGCGGGATTACCAGCCACCACAGAACAACATTCAAAATATTTCGTTTGGCAAGAAGCCTGGAGCCAACCCCTTTTCTTTGATGGCATATCTTAAAGAGATTTTCCAGAACATTAATGATAACATATTTCTTTCCTGTTGATGAGTCTTTGTTCGCTCTTTCTTTTCTTTCTATACATAATCTTGGAACAAAATGTTAAGTTCATTATTCACTACAGATTTCGATGTAATATCGCGCTTATCGTGAAATAATTGAATTTCGCTTTAAAATGGCCTTATCGCTTTAATTCACGAACATATTATCCATATTTTCTTAACCGGAAACATAAGATTCGTAAAGATATCTCGAAATCGCTTCAAAATATTTTTTGTCGTGTTTATCGTTATTGCGAAAAAATCATTCCTCTAGTAATATCTAAGAATAACGAACAAACAGCATCTCTGGGAGTACGTTATTGGTTTTCAGTAAGTTGCGGCTCCGATTGCCACTATATGGTACGGTGGAACGTCGAGTAAAGCACCAATTATGGTTGTGTGGTGTGGTAATTGGGCATAATGTGACGTGCGAGGAAGAAAACACGAGTGTGATGAGGCAGGATTGTTTCAAATGGGTGCTTCATACTCACCTTGGAATTATAGTGGATTGTGAACTGAATGTGGGCTATAATTTTCTATGTCTTAAGAGTTCAATATTCGTTACAGGTTGATACGCGGCGATTGACATCGACGGAGAACCAATGGGAATTAGCCGTGAATGTCCACCAAGAAAGAAGATCATGTGATAGCAGTGAAGTTGAGCAGCTTGTTTCGGTGACTTCTGTACATCGACCAGTACACGGTAAGACCTGATCGTTGTCATAGAACTCTCATTCACACTCGGTGTTCCTTACCCCAAAGAAGTAGGACCCCAGTGTTTGTGGGCGGTATCTCCTCCGTGTCCAGGGGCAATCTGCTAGGGAACGTGCCTGCGTCAGTCTCCTCCCTATTCGATATTGTCTACGGGACTAGGCGTTCTGAAATGCTTGAGAGGATTGGAATTACAGGGAACGAAGAGTAACACAAACTGCAGTGGTCAGCGAGCGAGGCAGGTGCGTGGTCTGCCTCTCCTTCAGTTAAATGTGTGTATAGAGCAGGCAATATTGGATATGGAGGAACGTCATTGTTCGAGGATGTCAAGGGCAGTTGAATGTAGAAGATAAGGTCAGGTGAAGCAAGTGATATAAGACTAGGAAATGCACTCATAAAGGAAGTGGAGGAATTTGGGTGGCTAGGAAGTAACATAACGAATGAAAGGAGAAACTATCCGTTCATTTACCGAAGAAGATTATTTGCTAAAGGAAGCCATCTTGTAAATGAAACATTCTACTCACCATAAATATACAATTCAGGCCGTCGTTTGCCGAAGTATTTGTCTGTAACGTTAGAGTCATGCTAAGTAGAGAAATAGAGTAGAGGCCTTTGAAATGTGGTGTTACAGAAGAATGCTTTTGGTAATAATGGGAACTCGTGTCCTTGCCTCGAGGTTATGCAGTTCTTTCCAGCAGCATTCCTAATCGAGGTGATCATATTTAACTACCTACCTGCAGTCCTGCCAACATTACATTTCTCAAAGTAGTGGGAAAAAGCGTAGACCACGTGCTTTGCAAGTAATTGTGCTAACCGTTACTCTACGGAGTTTAAGGTGAGATTGGACGATCATAGCCCAAACAGAGAGCAGGTGACGGGAGGGAGATATGGGATAAATATGAAAAAGTGTTTAGTCTGCTGACGTAGAACAGGAACAATGTACAGGGCTCGGTGGGAGGAGAAGTTCTGAAAGACAGATATGCTAATAGTTTAAGGGGGAGGAAACTGAGGACAAAGGGATAAAGTCAAGGGCAGTTATCACTAGGGTATCCGTGAGTAACCGCTGGTAAACACAGAGAGATATAGGAGGAAATGAACTTGTTTCAGGAATGTAGGGGTAAGAGAAAAGGAGGGGAAGAGGGGGTGGAACAGGGTCACGAAGAGGAGGAAATGGAGGAGAAGGTATGGTCTGTAAACATCAGGGAAGACTATTGAAACTAGTAGGGAAGCGGATATAATGAAGTAAGTGAGGTCGAGACTCTGGTCATCGAGGACTCCATAGTTAGGATCGGGGAGAAAGTGCACGGAGGAAAGGGAACCAAGGTAGAGGAATTACGTTAAGACAGAAGATGGGGAAAGGGTGTGGTAGTTTTCCATGTTGGTACGAACAACGTACGACGTAGTGTGGGATCTGTTATGAAGTTGAATTGAGAGGAAATTATTATCAGTGGGACTTTAAATGAACTACGGGGTATTTATGTGGGGGGTACTGGGAGTGCGTGTGTTGTTTAGAAAGGATACATGGCGGACTAGGAAGCGGAAAGTACGTGGACATGGCTGGTATTATTAGATTCATATTTACCAGATATTGTATAAGGAATTGTTTCATGGTAGAAAAGTGACGTAATGGATGCGAAGATTCTTCCAAAACTGGAGTGTTTTTGTAGAGATGGGATCAAATCGATAGCTGAGTGAGTATTTATACCGGCGGAAGAAGTATTTTTATGGTATGGAAAAGTTAAAGATGAGAAACATTAAGTTCTAGGTATAGGACTCATCTCTTTGCGGTGTACAGGTACGGATGAATTGATGCAGACGCGGAAATATTTCACTAGGTAATCAGCGATGTGGGAAGCGTGGCATCAGTAGGCAATTCAGATCTGGCTGTCAAACTGAGTTTCCTTCTGGAATGAATGCCATGTGTGTAGGAGATCTAAATTATACCAAAT
The DNA here is from genome assembly GCF_040414725.1 of Anabrus simplex. Lineage (NCBI taxonomy): Eukaryota > Metazoa > Arthropoda > Insecta > Orthoptera > Tettigoniidae > Anabrus > Anabrus simplex. The sequence continues at coordinate 23,140,714 of NC_090279.1, read as the reverse complement.
CCGTTGCTATATGACTCTGCTTTGAAAATACAGTAATATAAAGTGTAAACAACTTATCTTTATTTGTCATCAAATCAAAATTAACCTCCTTCTTAAACTCGTGATTGTGTTCAAAAGGACCTAAGTAAGGAATCTAACCTTTCTTCGCTTTCATGAATGACACAACAAACCTTATACACCTTTCTGGAGCGGCATTATCATGATGAGTAGTGTTTCAACTGGACAGAATAGAATCATTACAAGTAAGACACACACGCACTATTTTAATAATCTTGGTACAGGCGATTTTTTGAACATAACCATAATCTGATGTAGGCCTTGTCGCAGACCGTAAAATGATTCCATACGGATTTTATTTGAACAGTGTGCGATAGATTTTCAGGATTTTTATTTATCAGAAATTGCATATTTCATGCGTATTTTTGTTCCAGTTACTTCGACATCTCAATATATGAAGCCAGTCACACCTGCAACTACTACACCAGCTAGTACTACTACACCAACTACTACTACTACTACTACAGCTACTACTACTACAACAACTCCAGCTATGTCTACTACTACTCCAAATACTACAACTACTACAGCTACTATTACTACGAAACCAAGGTCCTGTCCTCATTCAGGTGAGTGATAAACTCTCAAGAAGTTAATCATATTATCAATGAGTGGTGTACGAGAGACGAACGTACATGTGTTTCTTGGAGATTTGGATCTAGTTTGTTCAGATAGAAAAGTAAAGCTCTTAATCGTTGTATTCCACGTTCCACAGATAAAGTACTCACCCTGCAGTTACTGTGTAGGTGTTTGCTTGGAGCAGCAGTCTGCAGAACGAGTGCATGAGTAGAGAGAATATGAGAAATGAGAGCGTCTTGGGACCCGGTGAGTGTTCCGCATATAGCAGCGTACGGCACAGCGGCCCCACACGCGAGCCGATGATACTATCACGTGCAAACCATTGTAGAGGTTGTGGGTTCGACATCCCTCAAGGTGATTCCGTGGCTTCTCAGTTTTGCATGAGACAAATATCTGGATGTGCACATTTAGTAAGGCACCTTCCCGTTTATGGCTCTTTCCTACAGCACGCAGTCATAATATTATTATCAAAGATTGATTCACGATTTTGGGCAGGAAAGCAACTGGAAACTACTTCAATAAAACTACCAGGAATCCATACTTACCTTTTGTTTCCAGGTGAATTGCAATACGTACAAAATTTAGCAACGAACCATATCAGTTCTTGCTGAACTCCGCAGGACTCTCAGAGAAAGGCTCGTCTCCCTCCTCAACTTGTTCGGGGCGCTCTTGAGAACTGCGAACAGTACACGTTAGGATTGTAACCGTTCCTCGAAAGGAGAATTCCACTTGTGGGGGCTTTTGACTGAAATAGGAAACAAAACCCGTGGGGGATCCACTGGAGAGAAAGTATGTCACAACCACAGATTTATAATTATCACTTAGTTTACAAAAAATGTTTTATCACTGATATTTTTTCACATGAATAATTGAATAGCAAATAAGTCCAAAGCCTTACAACACCATCTGAAAACAAGTCATCTTATATGTCTGAAAAAAAACAGAGGATAATATTTTTAAATGAAACGTTGCCAGGTTAAGTTTAATTTAATGACTTGCAATTTGTCAAAACCTGCGCTGCATAAATTTTACATTTGGTAATTTTAGTTGGAGGCACAGCCTTCATTATAACGAGAGAGAAGAACTGGTAAAATGCCAATAGCAGTTAATTAAAGAAAAAGTTTCACATTGATAAATACACCAAAGGCAGGAGGTAGCAAAGGGCCCTTTTGGTAGATTCGCTGACTAAATAATATTAACATTAAGAAAAACTCTGAAGGGCACCGCCTTCATCAAAATGACAGAGTAAGACTATAAAATTGGGCGAGGTGCCATAACAGTTACTTTATTGATTGCTTTTGTGATTAAACATATGTACTAAATAAACAATATTTCGAGTTAAAGTAAATACCTACTAACCCTAGGAAAGAACTATACTAGTGATATAACTTCAAAATAATAGCCGGTATATATGGGTGTTCGTTTGGCAGAGATTCTAAAACTTTCATCTTGTTTTTCTCAGAACATCATTTTCTGACTAAAGTCGTATGTGAACGATTCGATCGAAACTTGTAATTGCTACAACTTCTCTTTCATCATACTTTTCAGCGAACTTAACGTTAACGCGGATAACTGTTTATGTCTCCCTAAAGAGAATTACTCCTTTTGAAGACCCTAAAGTCACATGCACCCTCTGACAGAACCCTGAATGGTTACACACCAGTGACGCATGTCCCGCCATGTTTCAATTTGAATTACACAAACATAAAGATGATCAATATTACGTATGAAAAGAATAATTATCAAGACATTTTTTTGAAATATTAAATCAAGAGACACGTGAATCTTGTGAATTTTTTTATATATAAAACTTGCTGAAGTTTGAATTACAGATCATCCCTCTGTCAGTTATTCCATTCTTCCCTCGCGGTTCCCTGGGCACGTGAAGAACGTGTGGAAGCTCTTTATAGACCTTGAGGCAGACAGTGGTCAAGCAGAAGTTCTCCATTTATCTCTTGCGCTCGGTAACTCTTATTACTTTACTTGGTACAACTGCAGATGCCTTTCCGATGAGTGGCACAATATGTGCGGGTTCAGGACGTTCTAGGACGACATGACCTGGCCTTTGTTCTCTTTCACAGTATTATTATAATTCGGTCTGAGAACGACGGTTCTTCCCAAGTGTGGATGCCGTTGATCAGTGCTGATGTTCTCAGTTTTACTGACTGTCATATGTGCTCCTGTTTTGTGTAAGTGCTCGTTTATTCTACACTAATGTATAACATGGGTCTCGCAGGCCAACACAAAACAGCTGCATTTTGTGCCTAATCAAGACGTAATGAGGTAGAAATACTCATAAATGCAGTGTTGCCAACCGCTGAGATTTAACTTTTAAAATATTGCAAAATAATGTCTCGTGTAATTTAACAATGAAGTTAGTAATATGTCGTTCACTTTTAAGAAATCCAATGTGGACCACATTCTAGTGATTCTATTGCTCGCAACTATTGGAAATACTGTACATAGTAGAAACTTTTCAGTTGGAGAAAAGCCCCCTCTAATGAATGATTAATGTAGATTTAGGCGGCTCCAGAGTTATTAATAGTGAGCAAATGGAGGTGGCAACAAAACAGAGGAAATGCAACTAAATTCAAGAGGAAGTCATTAATACATAGTGCGTCTTGCGTTATGTCTTACTGCGCTTGATGACAGTGCCGCATGTTTCGTACACACAACCGATCATCTTCCGGTAGCCATTTAGAGCAGTGGGAGAAGGCTGTCCGAGGAAAGGACACACATCCGACTCATAATTTGTTTTTATGTGTGATACCAATTTTTAGCATTACTTCTTGATAAAAATAAAGTAATTTACGGAGATCGATGAAATTTCTCCCGAGGACAGTTAGGAAACGTAACTCTTCAGAGAAGGGACAATCCACACGGACAGATGTCTCTATAAAAATCCCGAATCTGAACATAAATCAACAAGAATAGGAAATAATTATATTCTATACAATGTTAAAGGAATATCAACTGAAAGTTACGAATGGAATGCATTGCCTTGGAATCTCTTCTTTTTAAACAAAATCTCCCAGTGGTTTTCGGCACCGCTTAATCATCACGACTTACCGCCACTTTGCCTCTCATTTGAGTGAAGGGCCTTAAATGATCGTGCTACTGCTGCCATAGTGCAATGTTTGAGTGGAAGAAGGAGCATGGACGTTGATATTACACGAGCTAAAGCTTACAGAAGGAAGTATGTTTAACTGTGAATCATTACAAGTGAAGGTTTTCTTATTAGGAAGCATTTATCTCAGAAAAATGAAGATCAGTTGGCATATCATGACCTGGTTTCATGTTCGTTCCCTGTGTGTACAGCTGGATCCAGCTCAAAGCAATGCATGCTGGACTGAACGTCACCCCTGTTGATATAATTGCAAACATTCTAATTCATATCATCATACAATTAGAGCAGGCATGTGTAGGAATCATTGGTTTCAAGTCACATGGTAGCCAGTAGAATAAAACGTTATGGAAATCGTTAGGAATATCCGGCAACATAAAGAATCTAATATGTCCAATTTCCAATCCAAGTTACTCAGCTGTAAACTGGGCACTCTCAGACGCGCCACACATATTTAAGTATCCATGACCAAGTACAGAAAATACGATGGTGATCTTGTTGATTATTCATTTTTCACATCTCCGGAATACGAAGAGAGCTGGCTGCTTCTAAGACAGCTAAATCATCTCGAAAATACTTCGAACGATCCAGCTCCGGAAATGAGCTGCACAAATCAGTTTATCACGTAGATAGAAGCACTGGTCCGCCTGCTGGGCAAGATGCTTAAGGCGTCCCGTTGGTCGAAACAATTTTCACCATCACAATGTTGGCCAGCCGGGTGGGAGAGGTGCTGGTGGATTGCGTACAAAAGCCTGGATTCATTACAAACCTCACCACATTGCTCATTTAGAGTGAGGGCGAAGTTGAGCCATGAGCAAATCGCTTGCTGCTTTATGAGCGAAGTAGGCTGCATGTCGGCACCGCGTTTCACCCTCTCCTTTTCCGCTATCGTACCTCACGTCCTTCACTTCAGCTCATCAACTCCTCTTCTGTACGCTACGGTGTCTCCTGATCATATCATGCATCGAAGAGTACGACAAATAATGAAGCATCGTCATTTTCACCCGTAGGATGGTCTAAAATATAAACGTGTGATGTTCTATCTGCCCACAGGTTACCGACTGTTTGAAGGTTTCAACTGTTATAAGACGTACCGTGAAGGAAAGAGTTGGAGTGACGCCAGGGAGCAGTGCAAGAGAGACGGAGGTGATCTCATGGTATTAGAAAGTGAACGAGAGAGAAGCGAGGTGTTCCCTACAATGTTCGAGAGTGTGATCTGGTACCCCTGGATGGGAGTTTACAAGCCCGAAGGTGAAGATCGTTGGGTGTCTGTGAAAGGTGAGTTCTCTCCAGCTCTCTTCTCCTCATGAATTACCGAATGTCGGACGGAAGACATTTGTCATATTAAACAACAGAAGCCGACATTTAGCTGTAGTTAGCGATGTCACTGGCTGACGACCACACTGTATTGCCTATAATCAGGGGAGGAATGAAGAAGTCCTGCCCTCAGTAGCCCAAGCGGTAGGCCGCTGGCGTTCTGAGCCCAACTTGGCAGGTTCGATCCTCGCTGAGTTCGGTGGTATGTCAGTCTCATGTCCGTAGATTTACTGGGACATAAAATAAACCCTGATGGATAAAATTCCGGCACGTTAGCGTCTCCCAAACCAAACGAATGTAGTTACTGGAACATTAAGTGAATAATATTACTTATTTCTAAATGAAGCTAAAGAGTCGTAAAGTGAGGGTATGAGGACATTCATCTGTAGGAGGGAGACGTTAATCCTTTAGCAGACCTCTCGGTGCTCTTTGACAGGAGTAGGCTATGTGCCGCATCAAGGCGTGCAGGTTTATCACGGACGTCAACTAGAGAGTAGGACACACTGGGGTCGTGGTAGGGACATTATCATTATAGACTGCTGTAGCCTCGTTTAGTTCCACACCTCTTGTCTTTAAATAATTAGAAACTGAGTCCTGATCTCCTCTACTGCTCTTACCCTCGATGGCTGACTACGTTATTCTCGCAGGTAACCCATCATCCTCCATTCACCTCACGCGACCCCAACACCGGAGTACCGCTTCATCAATGGAGCTTATGCATCACTTAGAATTTATCTTCTCATTCTGGGTACCTTCCTGTCATTGTTCCCACCCGTTTTTTCTGGACTTCATTCTCGTTATTGCAATGTATTGTAACAGGAACGCCCGTACATCAGTTTATCGGAGAGCATGAGGAACGACAAGGCGTGTACGGCCCATGCTAAGAGAGTGAGAGAGAAGGGTAGTGAAAAAAAAATTCATGATTAAGTGGATCCTTCAGTTTATTCAATAGATATGCAAAGAATTATGTCACCTTTTACAGCTGAATCGTGGGGTTGTCCCTGACGGCGTGGAGAGGACGTCGTCCTGCGGCGGCTGCGTCGTCTTGCGGTCGGCGTCGGCGTTGTCTTCCGTCGTTGGTGTTTTCTCTGTATTAGTGTTGATGACTCGAACCTGAGGCAGGAACGGGGAAATGTGGAGCTTCCACATTTGACGTCATGGGGCACTGGTGTGACACTTCTCTAAGGCGAAGCACGCCGAAATAGTTCCCACAGTCAATGATGTTGAACGCACTTTAGCAGCAAGGATAAAGTTAGAGTCACAGTTCCACGAGGATAAGATGGAAGGAATTATCGTATTTGGAATAATAAACAAACGAAAACAATCTAGGACCTTCCGAGGTGCAGTGATTAAGCACTTCATAAAGAAAATTAAATTTACCGGGTACAGTCTCTGCACTGTACTCCATCAGCACAATACACTTGTTGAAATAAATGACAGTCCAAGTTCCATTATGTCGTAACACAGTTCAACGGATAGACACAGTCTTTAAATGAAATGAAGGTCGACACAGTCTATGCTAGGAACACTGTCGCTGTTTTCACACAGTCTTTAAATGAGATCAAGGCTGACACAGTTTATGCGAGAACACAGTCTTTAAATGAAATCAAGGCCGGCTAGAAACACTACCGCTGTTTTCACACAGTCTTTAAATGAAATCAAAGCTGGCACAGTTTATGCGAGAACACAGTCTTTAAATGAACTCAAAGCTGGCACAGTTTATGCGAGAACACAGTCTTTAAATGAACTCAAAGCTGGCACAGTTTATGCGAGAACACAGTCGTTAAATGAAATCAAAGCTGGCACAGTTTATGCGAGAACACAGTCTTTAAATGAACTCAAATATACAGCCGGACCGAGAGACGAATTATGTCGTGACGTGCTTATTTGCACACACTCACTGAACTTACGGCTTACTGCTGACTCACTCCACTCTCTGCCTTCAGCACACTGCCGCTGCATACCGCACACTCTCTCTGCTTTACCCCAGGCTGGCGACTCGCTTATATTGCCGAAGGCCGGTGGGCGTGGCTACACATGTGGGCCCCAAGAATTTTTTGTATCTTGGCCATCTTCACACCGATTGACACGAAATTTCGGCTAGCAGCGTTCATTATTCCTGCCTGCAAGGTGACGCTATTGAAATATTGATATTATATTTCGTTCATGCAGCAATACTATGGAACACGAAGGAACCTTCTGCGTGACGTCGTTTGTCCTTGGCCGGTGTTCTAGAACGTCGCGAACTTGCTCGCAGTTCCCACTATGCCTGTGCGCTCGGCGCAAGTTTTAAATGCTTACGGCCGGGTATTAGCGAGCTCCTCTTAATAAAAGAATGAAACGTGAATGCTCGTAGGGCGTTCCCGTTTCATCTCCCCCCCTGCTCGGGAAAAAGAAAATTGCTGGGCGATTTTCTTTTCGCTCATCTTCTAGTAAAGTATTTCAAAAACTTGAACAGTCTTCTCACTATAGCCAGAGGATTAATGTAAGGTGTGACGCATTTTGATATGATTCCATCATTCTCCATCTGTTTAATGATGACCCGTGCTTCTTCCAAGTACTTCATGGGTATCGGATAAGGCCGTTTCTTATAAGGTGATGTGTCAGTAACATCTAAGTGGTGCTTGAAACCCTTAATGACTCCAGGTTTCTCGGAAAATACATCTGGAAACTTCTTGAAAAGCTCTTGGATCGCCTTTATTGCTTCATCATCGTAATCTGGGCTTTCAGCTACATTGGCGTAAAGCGTGAAGTTGTAGTGGTCCTCGTTCAACTCATCATCGATAATGGACGCCATCTGGTCCTCTACTGGTCCCACTTCCTCGGGTCGCCCCTCTTCGTGGACGCTTTCTTCGACAGGCAGAGCCTCGCTCATCTTGCCTTCTACTATGTCCACCGGGGTCTCACATTCCGGATTCTTCACGTCATTATAAGTAACCAACTGTAGCCCTACAGATTCGACGTGGAAAAATTTAATCACATTAGCGGGATAATCAATGATTCCCCCATGTTGAATGAGAAAGTCTGATCCAAGGATTAAGTCAAATTTCATTTGCGTCAAGATCAAAAATAGATGTTGGAACTTAACACCACCAATTTCTAACTCAAGAAACGCTTGGAATTTGCATTTAATAGCTTTGTCAGGAACTATGCCTTTAACCTTAACTTGAGCAACCGGCAAGATGGAGATGGAGGTCGTCTCCTGCGCCACATCTATTAATTTCTGCGAAATTAGTGAGGCTTGCGATACTGAGTCTACTAAAGAGTGGACAATCATATTGCCTAACTTAATGATAATGATCGGTAAGCCGCGTTGTATCTGAGGCTGTCGTGGTGTTGAATCCTCATATAGTAAATCTGCATCCTCTAAATACCAATGGTTAATGAGTGCACTACATACTACCTCTCCTCCCTCCGGGTTTTCAGGCAATCTCTTTATTGCTTCGACAAAGTTTTTTTTTGGTACCCGTAGCTCTTGGATCCATTTCCGTTCTCTCATTTCTTCTCTGCATCTCTGCCTGGTATTCCAAAGAAGCTGCTCCAGGTAAGCCCTCTTCCCTGTTCTTATTCCTTACATATTCCGTAGTCTCTCTCCAACGTTTCTCTAATTCTTCCCGCTGGGAGTTCCTATTATCATTGGGTTGGTTAGCTGCCTGTCTCCATGAAGGTCCAGGTTGAAACTTAGCCCTCCCTTCGTAGGGACGATTCCTAGATCTTCTGTACCGAAACGGAATATCTCGGCGAGTTTCTCTTTCTTCTCGCGGTTCTGGATTTACTTGAACCGGAGTCTTCATTTCCGTAAAGTTGGTTGTAGTTTCTTTGGTTCGACCTGCTTTTGCTGCGCTCTGAGTGTGCGCAGTATCGAGTCTCCTCAGGACGTCATCGAGCTGCTCCAAGTCCTGGACGTTTGCCGCCACCAATATTTCCTGAACATTTGGTGGAAATTGCAGCGTTATGACCTGAATAAGTTCTTGCTCCGGTAAAGGAGGGTCGAAAAACTGCATCTTTTTAAGCTGAGATATGAGATAATCTGAATATCGCGAGGAATTAACGGACGTGTTATACTTTCTAGAGTATAATTGAAGTTTTATCAGGTGCTGAGCCTCAGCACTCCAAAATCGTCTAAGTAAGGCTTCCTTAAACTCTTCGTAAGTGTTAATACTGAATTTAAAAGCGGTAAACCACATTAACGCCTTGCCTTCTAACAATCGAGATGCTATTCGTAAACGACGGTCGGTCTTAACGTGATTTTCTTGAAAGAATTCTTCGAGGTTGAGGAGAAACTCCTTAGCAGTATACTCCTCCTTCCCCGAAAATTTGGCTGGTTTTTCCTCAGTTATTTTAAAAACTGTGGAAACATTCATGGATTCTCCACTAGTGTTGTGAAGGCTAGATGATGAAACATCCTGTTCGATTTGCGATACTTTGCTGTTGAGAACTTCTATACCTCCTTGGAGTTCAAGTTTTAGGGTTTTAATTTTCCCCTGTACAGAATTCTCAATTTCCTTGACTTCCTTTTCTATGTCGGTCTTGACTTCTGCTACATCGCGACAGATACGAGTAATCTGCGTGTGAGCATTATCTAACTGAGTCTTAACACGTTTATCGGCCTCCTCTTGCTGACTTTTCAGAAGAGTAATTTCGTTTCCCAACTTCATGAAATTATTTTTAACAGATTCATGAAGTTTGTCTTGAATAGAAGCGATTTTAGTTTGCGCGAGAGATAATTGAGCATGGGACTCTTGAAATTCTTCCTTTAAGCTTTCTACTTCTTTAAGGACTTCCTGCGAAGAAGACGGGAAAGCAAGTTTTAAGTCCTCCGCCACTTGTGTTTTTATATCTTGCCTAATGGTTTCTAAGTCACGTGTTAATCTTTCATTTATTTCCGTAAACTTAGAATCCATTCTTTAAATCTTTTTTCAATTTCGGCACCTGCACTATTGAGCCTACGTTCCAAATTATTATTAACTTCTGCAAACTTTTGATCAACAGATTCTGTCAATTTTACAATGTTGGCATCATTAGCCTCCCTTAGTTGAGTGATATTACGATTAGTTACTTCATTAGCCTCCCTAAGTTGACCTATACTAGCCTTAGTGTCTTCCATACGACTTTCCAAGGCCGCGTTAGATTCAGCAATCCTACGCCCGAGATTAGTGTTACTTTCCGTAATCTTGTCATTTAGACTGATTTTTAAAGCCTCAATGGCAGCTAGTATATTTTCCATATTAATGTCGTTATTTTCACAAAATGCAGAAAATACAATCATTCACTTCATACGTAAAATCACCATTATTGTCCAATGGTAAAGTTCAAAATTTCACCAACACAAAATATCAAACACTTGTGCATAAAATTAAATATCACCATTATTGTCCAATGGTAAAGTTCAATGTTTCACTGACATAAATATCAAAATTTATATAAGACTGTGCATAAATATTATGCCTGAAATGTTTTACATAGCAAGAGAAAGAGAAAAAAAAAATAATAATCACTTGTGCCATAAACTTAATCAGAGTTCTGTGCCAAAAGTTTAAAATTTCGTCAAAGTCATTGAATTGAACTTCGTAAAATTTTAACACATTCACTGAACTGGAATTAACGTACGTACTATGCACTTTTATTTGAATTGGTAAGTTAAGATATCACTGATTTCAAAGTTAATTTTTATCACTTTACTCTCTTTAATCTGGCCCCAAAGTCACGGGTGCCACTATTCACTACGTTCTCTCTGTAACAGGAACGCCCGTACTTCAGTTTATCGGAGAGCATGAGGAACGACAAGGCGTGTACGGCCCATGCTAAGAGAGTGAGGGAGAAGGGTAGTGAAAAAAAAATTCATGATTAAGTGGATCCTTCAGTTTATTCAATAGATATGCAAAGAATTATGTCACCTTTTACAGCTGAATCGTGGGGTTGTCCCTGACGGCGTGGAGAGGACGTCGTCCTGCGGCGGCTGCGTCGTCTTGCGGTCGGCGTCGGCGTTGTCTTCCGTCGTTGGTGTTTTCTCTGTATTAGTGTTGATGACTCGAACCTGAGGCAGGAACGGGGAAATGTGGAGCTTCCACATTTGACGTCATGGGGCACTGGTGTGACACTTCTCTAAGGCGAAGCACGCCGAAATAGTTCCCACAGTCAATGATGTTGAACGCACTTTAGCAGCAAGGATAAAGTTAGAGTCACAGTTCCACGAGGATAAGATGGAAGGAATTATCGTATTTGGAATAATAAACAAACGAAAACAATCTAGGACCTTCCGAGGTGCAGTGATTAAGCACTTCATAAAGAAAATTAAATTTACCGGGTACAGTCTCTGCACTGTACTCCATCAGCACAATACACTTGTTGAAATAAATGACAGTCCAAGTTCCATTATGTCGTAACACAGTTCAACGGATAGACACAGTCTTTAAATGAAATGAAGGTCGACACAGTCTATGCTAGGAACACTGTCGCTGTTTTCACACAGTCTTTAAATGAGATCAAGGCTGGCACAGTTTATGCGAGAACACAGTCTTTAAATGAAATCAAGGCTGGCTAGAAACACTACCGCTGTTTTCACACAGTCTTTAAATGAAATCAAAGCTGGCACAGTTTATGCGAGAACACAGTCTTTAAATGAACTCAAAGCTGGCACAGTTTATGCGAGAACACAGTCTTTAAATGAACTCAAAGCTGGCACAGTTTATGCGAGAACACAGTCGTTAAATGAAATCAAAGCTGGCACAGTTTATGCGAGAACACAGTCTTTAAATGAACTCAAATATACAGCCGGACCGAGAGACGAATTATGTCGTGACGTGCTTATTTGCACACACTCACTGAACTTACGGCTTACTGCCGACTCACTCCACTCTCTGCCTTCAGCACACTGCCGCTGCATACCGCACACTCTCTCTGCTTTACCCCAGGCTGGCGACTCGCTTATATTGCCGAAGGCCGGTGGGCGTGGCTACACATGTGGGCCCCAAGAATTTTTTGTATCTTGGCCATCTTCACACCGATTGACACGAAATTTCGGCTAGCAGCGTTCATTATTCCTGCCTGCAAGGTGACGCTATTGAAATATTGATATTATATTTCGTTCATGCAGCAATACTATGGAACACGAAGGAACCTTCTGCGTGACGTCGTTTGTCCTTGGCCGGTGTTCTAGAACGTCGCGAACTTGCTCGCAGTTCCCACTATGCCTGTGCGCTCGGCGCAAGTTTTAAATGCTTACGGCCGGGTATTAGCGAGCTCCTCTTAATAAAAGAATGAAACGTGAATGCTCGTAGGGCGTTCCCGTTTCAGTATATTACAACTAACGTATGGACGAGATATCCAGAGTCCTCCCAGCTTGCACTCCCACACAGCGAAGTTTTCCTGAAAACAGACCGTTCCATACAAGAGCTCACTGCATTAATTTTGCTGCACGTTGCTTCCTGGCAGAAGTTCCAGTTTTGTATCTCCGACCTGACATTCAGTTCTCGAAACTTTCCTAACTAACAGACATGACTTTATTCTTGGCAATAAAAAAAAGCAAAGACATCTCCGTACAGGCCACGAAGGCCCTGGGAGTGGTGGCAGGTAAAGACTTCCACTATTCGTAATCTCGGCACTTGATGGGGTAGAGTTGTTAGCTCTACGCCCGGCCGCCTTTGACCCCAAGAATTAACCTGGTACTCATTTTTGATGTAGGATGAGTGGACCTCAGGGCCATATGCACCTCCGGAAGTGGAAATCTAATTTCCTAAATTTTACGACTTTCTGACGTGGATTCGAACCCACCTCCTTCAGGGCGAACCGAGTACGCCTTTTCCGCCTCGGCCAGGGAGCCTCTTTATTCTTGGTAATGCCAATATTAATGTCGGACTCACTGCACCTATTTTATTTTCCAAGAAATTAGACTGCAGGATTTCAGCTCTGTCTGCCATTAACACCAAAATGCTTACGACATTTCCGCATCCCTGGCGCTTTATACCTTCCAGTAGATGATCCTTGTAAACTATGAACAACAACATTGAAGATTGCAGCCATATCCCACCCAGTGGCGGCCGGTCAGTACGTGCTACCGGGCTCCAGCACGTAGCTTGGAACTGTAAGGAATATTATTTATGTACAGTACAATTATCCTGGTGCTTTTTCGTTGTTTTGAGTACGATATGAATTTGTGTTTTGTGCAAATCAGGACGAGATCTGTCGAACACCTAGCGCCGTTCTCCCGGGGAACAAGGCTCGTGCTCATGTGAAGTGAGCCCTTGCCTGTAGCCTGAAGGAAGCAATACGCAGGCGCAGCCAAGCTTGCAACACTCCCCCTAGCCGGCGGAGTATACCGTAAACCGGGATCAACTTTCACTGATCCCGTTTATAGTTACTTCCTCTCCCGCAAGGGGGTAGAATTACTCGATGTCTCCTGCTACCCGGAGCGCAGCGAGGGATCCAGTCGGCCGTGCTTATGTTGAACGTGGTAAGCGAATCTGCCACTAGAGAGTAGCATCGTCTGGGTTCGAAAGTAAAGCGTAAGTGGAGGCAATCTATCTCACACATGCTTATTAAAATATCCATCTTCCTTTTGTGTCAAAAATAAGGAATTTGTAGGTGAGTCAAAGAATCTTTGACTGACCCTAAATGTTATCCCGCATTACAATGTAATTTACTCTGGTGAAATTAAATAGCGTATGGCTTTTAGTGCCGGAAGTATCCGAGGACATGTTCGACTCGCCAGATGCAGATCTTTTGATTTGACGCCCGTAGGCGACCTGCGAGTCGTGATGAGGATGAAATGATGATGACGACAACACGTACACACAATGATGGTTAAAATTCCTGACCCTGCCGGGAATCGAACCCGGGATCTCTGTGACCAAAGGCCAGCGCGCTAACCATTTAGCCATGGAGCCGGACATTTACTCTGGTAATAGGGGAGGTCTCAATGAATCAGTTGGCAGCTCTTTCAGTTGCTTTGTGCGGTTTTTAATCTCGCAGTTATATTACTGGTGCGTGTTTTTTCTGTCATTGTGTTAGTGCTAAAGTTTATACCAAGATTTATCAAATTATTTATCCACTGCAGTGTATATAAAGTGAAATTAAATTAGTGTTCTTAGTGGGGATCTATATTCCCACGATTCTATTTGCACTGATGTAAGTTGCGCCATTAGGTTAGTAAAAACAATATTTCTCCAATGAATTATTTATCTCGTAGACAGTTGTCGAAGAATTCATCTGCTTCCAAATTAATGTTGTTTTTGTTTGTTCTGAGTTATAAATTGTGAGAAAAGTTGTATTAGTAGTAGTAGTAGTAGTAGTAGTAGTAGTAGTAGTAGTAGTAGTAGTAGTAGTAGTAGTAGTAGTAGTAGTAGTAGTAGTAGTAGTAGTAGTAGTAGTAGTAGTAGTAGTAGTAGTAGTAGTAGTAGTAGTAGTAGTAGTAGTAGTAGTAGTAGTAGTAGTAGTAGTAGTAGTAGTAGTAGTAGTAGTAGTAGTAGTAGTAGTAGTAGTAGTAGTAGTAGTAGTAGTAGTAGTAGTAGTAGTAGTAGTAGTAGTAGTAGTAGTAGTAGTAGTAGTAGTAGTAGTAGTAGTAGTAGTAGTAGTAGTAGTAGTAGTAGTAGTAGTAGTAGTAGTAGTAGTAGTAGTAGTAGTAGTAGTAGTAGTAGTAGTAGTAGTAGTAGTAGTAGTAGTAGTAGTAGTAGTAGTAGTAGTAGTAGTAGTAGTAGTAGTAGTAGTAGTAGTAGTAGTAGTAGTAGTAGTAGTAGTAGTAGTAGTAGTAGTAGTAGTAGTAGTAGTAGTAGTAGTAGTAGTAGTAGTAGTAGTAGTAGTAGTAGTAGTAGTAGTAGTAGTAGTAGTAGTAGTAGTAGTAGTAGTAGTAGTAGTAGTAGTAGTAGTAGTAGTAGTAGTAGTAGTAGTAGTAGTAGTAGTAGTAGTAGTAGTAGTAGTAGTAGTAGTAGTAGTAGTAGTAGTAGTAGTAGTAGTAGTAGTAGTAGTAGTAGTAGTAGTAGTAGTAGTAGTAGTAGTAGTAGTAGTAGTAGTAGTAGTAGTAGTAGTAGTAGTAGTAGTAGTAGTAGTAGTAGTAGTAGTAGTAGTAGTAGTAGTAGTAGTAGTAGTAGTACCACCAAGTTTGAAGTATGAGTTGTTCATCATGGCAATATGCAGATTTAAAACAGCGTATTTAGCTTGTTTTTTGTAGCACGTAGGACGATTTTTTCACGAGCCGCCACTGATCCCACCCCTGTAAGTACCTTGAATCAAGAACTCGTTCTACCATCAACTTTCAATGTCAACATAAGTGAGTTTTATTGCTCCCAATAATCTAGGCTTAATCCCATATTCTCCCAGTGTGGCTGACATCCTTCCCTGATGTACTCTGTCATATGCCTTCTCTAGATCTACGAAACAAAAACAAAACTTGCTATTCATATCATAGCACTTTTTACTTATGTGACGAATACTGAAGACCTGACCATGAAAACCCCTCTGAGGTCTGAAACCACACTGGTCTCATCCAACACAGTAAAAGAAATTTATTGGTTTCTCCCTCCAAAAATACTAGTGAATACCTTGCCCGGTGCACGAAGGAATCACCATCATCAGTGTCGTTGAAACACCTTGACGGTTCTAGCAGTCCTCATGCTTACAAATAGGTGCAATTACTGCTTTCGTCAAATCAGAAGGACCTTTACTAACTTTCCAGGCTCATTTTATTACTCTGTCAGCTTGGTGGTTCGCGACGTCAAGATGAATACTTCCTCTTATATTCCATCCACCTGTACCATTATCTGTTCGGAAGTACTATGAGTTTACCAGATTAATCCAAATTTTTTTTTCCTTTTCCGTACATCATAAACTGCCCATCCTTTTTCAACACTTGTTAAAAGCATTTGATTTCCTCCTGTCCCTTAATCGTTATCACGGCTTGCCGAAATATCATTATTTCCTAACTCTTCCTAACTCGCCCATTTCTACTTTATTTGTTATGTTTTCCCCATTACTGTGGGTTGATAGATTAATATCGAATACCATTTCCTTCACCTCTTTGCTTCCAAAGAATCCTGCACTGTCAAAACTAATTGGAAATCCTTTACTCCCGGAGGCTTGATTAAAATATTCTCAGCTCGGTAAATTATGTGAAGCAGGCTGCTCATCTACTTACACATAGTCCAAGTGAGCGTCTCTCCTCTGACAAGTTAGCGACCTACGGTTGATTGTATAGTCCTCGCCTCTTGAGCACAAGGAGCGCCATGATTCAGAATATGTCCGAGGTGCCCAATACTACTCCCGACTCTCAGTACAACGTACTCGTCCCCTCAGTCGTTGCCCATAGTTCAAGTACTAGGACGTGACTGCAGTCACTCACACGACAACAGTACCCTGGGGTCATGGTTGGACACGAAAGAGGTTCAACAACGAAGCAGCCGTCAAAAACGCCTTCGAAATATCTCTCACCATCAGACGGTCTATCAGCTGGGAAACGGGTGCGAATGCTCCTGCATCGCGTAGGGGAAGTGAATTGCATTTAGTGATGCACATCCTATTTAATAAAAATTCCTCGTCATGGAGTTCTCGTTGTGAGAAATGTCACTACCAACTAGCAAGTACAGGGTGTTTCTTGATCACCAACACATTCATGTGCGACGATAAGTATTACAGGTAAAGCTCGTAGACAAACAGCCCGAGTGAATAAGATTGTGTCGCTTCCTGTTTAAATGTACCGTCTGTCGTCATATTTTATAATTCTCTTTTTCACACACACTACCAATCACCAGCAGCTGTCAGTTACTCCGATCTCTATTTATAGTTGACGTTGTGTTTTACCGATTTATTACTAAACATTTCCTTATTTTCTCTGAATCACTTGAAGTAATTCGTGAGGCAGGGCCCAGAAACTTGCTTAGAATATCCATATTTCCATTTTTACGGCTAGAATGTACTTTTCGGTACTCGCTCAGATGATCTCGAAAACAATATTTTTATATAATTATAACGAACGGTTTTGAACGATGACGACCGTATGTAAATGCTGTCTCTGTTTCAGGATATATATCGCCGTGAATTACCTAGAAGGATACGCGTATGACCGTTATCAGCGTCATTGATATTACTGAGCAGAGCCAGAGCAGGAATATCTTTACTTTGACACGTGAAAATATTTGAGTAGCCTTCGCAGACTTTAACAGTTCTCACAAGCAGCAAGCAACAACTTCTAGATTGCCAGATTACCAGGTCTCATTTACATCATAGCCAGAACTTTATATTCCTCCAATATGCTGATTTATCTCCGTCACAAATGCAGAAACGCAGTCCTGTGTTTTGTCGCAGATTTTCTCATTTCTGATTGGTAGAATGTGTGGCCTTGTCCTTACCGTTTGCACTCAGAGATGATGAACAATTCCGGTGGGGATGAAAGAGCACTTGTTTGGTCATCACATCCTCCTGAGACACATAGGAGGTCATATCTACTCTCTGGTGGGGCCACACAATTTTACAGCCGGATGGCCTCCCTGATGTGGGAGAGGTGTTCTCTATTGTGTGAGCTGAAAACTTTGTTGTGAGGACAAAACGGAAACCAGATTTTGAGAAGTACCGAATGCATCTCACAGTGGACAAAGACCAAGTGTTCGTAAACCTCCGCTGAGAAACTCCTTGGTGTGTGTTTTGTACTTGAGTTTTTTAAATTATTGATGTAAATAAGGTATTCATATCTTCAGACCATCTGAATTAGGATTCCTCGGTCTCAAGAAGTGCACAACACCTTGCAAATATATGGATCTTTTTGTTCAGCAAATGTCTACAAAGCGGAATAATCTCCGAGGACTGGAGGGAATTTAGAATAAAGACATGATATAAAGGAAAGGACAAGCCGACAAACCAATCTCATAACGAGGGATTGCTCTGGAGTATAATATCAGAAGGACAAACGAACTTCACTGACCATCAAATATAAGAGTATCAATTCAGATTAAGAAGTAAACGATCACCTTCACAGGCTATAAAATGTCTACAGGAAGACATCTGGGCGGCTTAAGACACCCCAAAGGCCAATACTGTACAGTCTTCACATTCGACATAGTGGACAGGAACAGTATGGACCCCATGACAGAAGACAAGGCAATTGTAAAACTCATAGGAAACTCCTATGACAAAGCAATGTAGCGATAAACGACGGGATAAGTATATCAAAAGAAATCCTTCAAACAAATGGAATAATTCAAGGTGACCCTGTTAGCCCCTCCTGTTTAACATTGCTACATCGGACGCAGAAAATCCATTGAAAATATGAAATCGGTGTCGCTCTATATATATCCTCATGACATGGTCCTAGGTTCGCAGACCGATAATGACCTTAAAGAAGCCTTAAACAAACTGAACATTTGAGCTGAAAACAACAAATTCGTCATAAACCAGGAAAAAGTATACATATGGTTTTTCGAAGAGGGGCAGGTTACCGACCGAAGACAAGATGTTACTAGGAACAAATACTTAGGACTAACTCTAGAGACAACAGGAACGTCATACAGGATCCACATCAGGGAAAGAGCGATAAGAGCTATGACTCTGTTCAGCGCTAAAATAGTACCAATTATCACGTACGACTTGGAACTGATCTGGGAATTTCTAGAGACAATACAAAAAGTAAAAGCGCGCTTCCTAAAATGAGCCCTCGGAATTGCCAAAAAGCGCCCTCAAGGCTTGCGTATGAACCTGCAAGAGAAACCTCCTTCAATGAGGACTTGAGATGTCACATAACCAGCCAAGAAAATAATTATTGACCCTCCGACGAGACAAGCGGACGAATGTAGAAGAGAATTTCTAGTCTACAGATGCCATGATTGATAGAGGATGGACAAAAGGAAATCACGACGTGCGTTCTGCACTGACAAGCCTGGCGATACGTGGATACTACCACAGAATATGCAAGAATACGAAATACCATGAACCCAACAAGGACTCTTCGTGTAGTTTGTGTGACAAATAATACTCCTTCTGTTGCAAGAATCGCAAGACAACACTACTATATTATACCAGAGAATAAACACCCACACTTCCCTATGTGCATTTGTATACTCTTATTAATTAATTAATTAATTAAAAGTGCCCACATGTCTCGTCGTGAAAGTATAATAGGTACGTAGTGTTCCTAACTTCGTCGTAATCGCCAAGAACTCAATGGTGTCTCTCTGTACTCGAACGTGAACAGTAATTTACAAATTGAGATGCTAACACTTCAGAGACATATGACAGTTGTGTGGCAATGTCATCCATATCCTTGCTAACGACTACGGAACCTTCTGAACCTCAGACCAAGTAGTGACATCGTCGATAGTAAGACGACAAAAGCCAACTTCGCTGTTCTAATAGTCTCTGTGATGTGATCCCGGAAATGTTTTCTTCTGAACAGATGACGTCTAGACGTGAACCGCGGTGTCTTCACTTGACCTCAGGTTAACTAATCGATATATATGTACTTGCTCTCTTCACCTTCACATCATCGACTCCCGAAGCAGTTTCTACTTTCTGGTGCGCTTGGATTTTTATATTTTTGTGATATTTGAAACCATCTCCTTCCCGTTTCTTCTCAGTTATAATAAAAGAAAGTGCTCGAATTTGTTATGAATCTCACTGTGCTCTCTTTTCAGCTTCCTTATTGCAGCTACTACAATCTCCGTTTCTCTTTGAGTCTGCCACTTGCACGTTTCGCATCACTGTATTCCCTGCAGCTACCAACAAGTACAGTCTGACACTATCACTCCACTGGGGGTGATATTTGCACTGTGCCTTTGAGTATTTCGTTCATCGCAATTATGATTCTCATCGCTTCACTTTGGCTGACTTTTGGGTGGTTCACTGGTTTGTATTGACTTTAGATATGTCTGTTATAAAATGTGCACTACGGGTGACAGATCGGGATGGGCATAGTTTCGTCAGTGGCCGTGCTCAATGAAAGTAGAAAAATTACAGATGGGAAGGAACCTCCTAGAAAAGCATCGCATGAAGGAGTCTTGTTTATCTCTGATGTTACTCAGTGGAACACAGCAGGGCAAATTACGATATCCAGGTGCTACCAGCACGCCAAGTGCTAGATATCGGTGGCTGTGAGGATACCTTGGCCATATCTTTCATGTATTAAATCCCTATTTTGTTTGTCATTCAGGATGATATTGAAATAATGAGAATGTTTCCACAGTTATAGACAGACGATCATTTCTGCGAAGTGATTCCCTCGTGTGAATATGTGCATAGCTACAACGGCACTTCTGTTGCCTTACACAAAGTTACTGAGGAAACGAGAATCATTGGCACCAGTTACACATTACAAGATCTCGAACTATTAAGTGTTAAATACTACCTCTCAGTGAATGGATCATTTGCACTATGCAAACCATGTTATCTCCACAGTATGTATTAAAGACTATTAGCATACATACATACATACATACATTATCATTATGGACTGTTATGCCTTTCAGCGTTCAGTACTTCCAGGGGTAACGACTATCTGTCTTTTGTTTCATAAATACATTAACATGTGTGGTTCTTATTTCCAATTACTTGTCGTACAGCACTAATCGTTTATAATGTTGTGAGTTTCTGACAGCACGGCGCGATTCTTACTAAGTGGACATTTTAGGTCAACAGATGTATAAAAAACTTCTTCAGACGACAGTGCTCCAGGCATAGTGGATTTGATCATGGTTTGAGGAGCATCAGCATGTACTTCAACTTCTTCTCTGGCCTATTCAATCACTCGAACCACTGTGGTACGTTATAGCGACAAGACTTCATCGCCTGTGAGGCAGCTCGGTCAATATTTCATGTCGGCATTTGTTACTTATTACTGTTTTCAGTTATTGAGTGGTGGTATGGTGGTATTTGTATTTTATGAGGATCTAAAATTGGGCAGCCATCCACTAATGGAGCAAAAGAACGAAAAGGGTCGACACTTCGAGAGATGAAGGTATCGGCTAAAGAAAGGGAAGGGGGAGATGCAAGTCTCCTCAGGTATCGAAAATGTAATATCGCCGTGGTCGAACAAGAACAAGAGTTAACCTAGGATAGATGAAAGTGAGGAGCCAGACAAAATTATGTGGAAGTAATGCCAGGACTCAGCTAACTTCCCCACGGTCACTAACTCACGCTCCAAATGAAGAGCTCCTGGGGCGCATTTTGTTATCCACTTACGATTGGCAGGGAATACCATGGATGTATTATATGGTCCCTACCCACGGGGTCGTACTTATCGGGAAAATAAAACAACAATGTTCTCGCAACCTCAAAACACTCGGATAAGAATTACGAAACTTGAAAATGTTGAAAATATACCGAAAGCGATGACTGTGTCTTATAAGGGACAGACTATTTATTAATAGAATTGTAAGAATAAGTACATCAAATCAGAATAGAAATACCGCGGTGCGTAATGATAGGGAATACAATTCAATACAGAAGAGCGGAACAGAAAGTGGAAATGCACGTAATAGAGTCCAGGTGCAGGAAGAAGTTGACTGGCAGCACACGGCGTATCGACATGAAGTACCAGCTTCGTAACATCAAAGTTATCGGATTGAAAACTAGAGCACGAGATAACATCCAAGACTTCGTCATAAATTTCCACAAAGTGCTTCAGCTGCCTGTGAAAAGCGTAGATAAAATTGACATCGCTCCAATTCGTGGATCTGTGAACATATTCCGATCTCATTTACACGGACCTGGTTGACTTCATGATAGCAATATGTAATACCAGTCTGACGAACCACTCACGTGGCAAGTTCTTGCCATCAATAGAAATTATTTTTAGAATAAGATTACTGGTGGCTTAACAGTGCAGTCAAGTAGAACATCAGTGAATATTGTTTTAATAGGAATACCAGTGGGAGACCATCCTATATAAGCACTAATCAGAAGCGGTCCGGCACTTCTAAAAATTGAAGGTACCGGAAAGATAGAGAACCCCACGACGGTCGTGATTATGAAAGACTCCCAAGGCCATTGGTGTCGGACTAGAACAAGTGTTGACCCAGAGAGGTCGCACAAGAAAGATAAGAGAGAGGAGCCTGACAAGAATTTAGTGGGGAAAATGCCAGGCTCAGCTAGAGGAACCGTGGTCGTCAAACCACGGTCTCAGGTGAGATCCAGTGGTTGACCTTTTAGTGTCCTCTTACGACAAATAGGGGATAACGTGGATGCTCTAATAACTCCCAAATCCACTGGGGGTCCTGAAGGCTGAGGTTCGAATCCCACTCTATACTGGGTTGATATTTTAATCCAGAAATGCGCGTGTTGTCAGGAAGTCCATCTGGCCGTAAATCTGAGGCGAAAACCAAAATGAGCCTGGGGTGCTCCAGTGACCTCGGAAATAACTGGGATAATCTGAAGAAAGATAAAGTGTTATGTATCTACTGTACGACACTTGTGTCCTGTGTTTCAGGTGAGCCTGCTCCCAGCAGTTGGTGGTGGCCTGGTGAACCGGATAACATAGCTGGTAGGAAGTGCGCCGTTGCTCACCGGAGAGGTCTGCTGTGGAACACCGATTGTGCAGTACTCTGGTCCTTCATCTGCGAGATCCCGCTGTGAACAGATCTCATGTACTGTGTTGATATATAATAAAGATACTTGTTAATAAGTCGTGACGTTCTTTCTCCTGTTTCAACACTAACTACAGGGAAACTTTACAGAACAGCGAGGTCATCAGTCGTGTATGTTCTAGGTTCCCTTAAAAACAACAAGGTAATCAGACATCTAATATTCTACCTTTCCTTAAAACATCAAGGTCATTGGACATGTAATGTTCTACATTCCCTCAAAAGTAACAAGGTCACCAGAAATACAATGTTCTGCCTTCCTTTAAAAACAATAGGGTCACCAGATATGTAATTTTCTACCTTCCCTCAGAAACAGTAAGGTCATCAGACATGTAATGTTCTGCCTTCCTTTAAAAATAACAAGGTCACCAGACATGTGATATTCTATATTCTGTTAGAAACAACAAGGTCATGGGACATCTAAAGTTCTACCATCCCTTAAATACAACAATGTAATCAGGCATGCAATTATCTACGTCCCTTAAAAACAACAATGTCATCACACACATGTTCTACCTTCCCTTAAAACAACAAGGTCATCAGTAATGTAATGTTCTAACAACCTCTAAAAACAACATGCTCACCAGACACATGATGTTCCACCTTCCCTGAAAATCAGCAAGGTCATCAGACACGTATAGTTCAGCTTTCCCTTAAAAACAACAAAGTTATGAGACATGTAATTGGTTACCTTCTTTTATAAAATACAAGGCCATCTGGCATATGTAGTGGGCATTGAGGTTTCACGCCATTGTTGATAGAAGTGTGCAACTGTGGTTTTCTCTACTGTCTCTCGACTCGTTCGACACCTCACTCAGGGACCGCCATCATTCTGGAGCTCAAATGTAGAGCTGATAGTCTACGCACTGCGATGGAACGACTGCGAACAGAGCGGCACTCAGTAAAGATCTCCATGATTTTGAACGTAATACACGAACCGGAAAACGCATGAGGGACATGGAGTCCCCTCAATCCCCTCTGTTTTATGGTGAAAATACCACCAGGTACCGTTCTGAGACATTCCCAGGTAAAAATAAAACACGGCGACTAAGTGCTACTGCCGAGGAGCAGCTTCCTGAATTGTGATCCACGGCAGACCGTCACACACGTCAAGAAACCTCGCTCATCGAAGGCCCGCAAAAGTCTTCCATTATCCATCCCTACAGGCAGCTTTCAGAGGCCATTTCTTGGGCATAATCTTTACCTGGCTTGGGAATTGGAATCCCAGTGCCCTTACGCCATATGCTGTTGATCAGTCACTCAAATGGTTATGGATTTTGTACGGCCCAGGAGACGCTTTGCTGCACTCCTCAAGTCCATCTCCATGAAGGGCGCCTGAGATGGTGTGCCACAACCTCGCGCTTTATGGCCAAAACTGAACATACCTGCCGAAAGTGACGGGAGATGGAGATGAGTAGGTGAATTGTGTACTCCGACGATACGCGGGAGTTCTGCCCACACTTGCGATGATGGAGTATGTGCCGTCACGGAAGACACATACTATACCTGCCATCTCGAATACTTTAGGCCGTAGGTGTTTAATTGCTATATGTTTGGTCATCTGACTAATTGCGAGAGATGCCGGAGGAGGAAACACTTGTTTGCTCTGCCGCAGTCGCAATTCCCAGCGTGGTTTTCAACAGACCCGCAATCACTTGGCGTTTGGAAAATGACGGCCAGTTTTCCCATGAGGTAGGCAGTGTTTCGGCACTTCGGACTGTCTTTGTTATCGCCATCCATTTGCTATGGTGATGTTATCTGAGTTTGCGTTACATTGAAGAGCTAGGGAAGGAACGCAACTGGAAAGTACTCCAGTGTAACTACGGGGGGTCCAAGAAGACTTACGTACTTCAGGTTTCAAGTCAAAAGTAGCACAACCAAAATTCAGCAAATTGCCTAATCATTTGCTTGCATCACTGAAATCTGCAGGACTCCCAAAGTGAGGGCTGGTGCTGTTCAATGATGAAAGAGATGAAATAATTCTACTTTTCTTCTTAAAACGAAGTTAGAACTGTTGGTCTTGTCGTTCCGTTTTCCTGTCACTTACTGACTCAGTTGGTTCCATGGAGCCTTGAGGAACCTTGGGAAGCCTTTCCTTGACCTTCAGGTAGACAGTGGTCATGCGGGAGAATTATATTTCCTCTTTGGGTTGTTGTGGTTAGGCTTGAGTAAACAGGTGCTGAGATTCACAGTTCCGCGGACTGAACTCTCGCAATGTTCTCCTCAGAGGAATTTTGTACCGTCTTTTTGACATTGAACATTGCTGGGTTTAGAATGGTTCTCTATCAGTAAGCTAACAGACTTCCACTCTGCAGCTTTGCTACAGCCTCTTGAGCTTCTGCGGGGCAATGTGCGTCTGACACTAAAAGGACACTCTTCAATTTTTATCGGCATAGCAATAGTCAAATGGCAGAATTAACGGCCTGGTTGGGTCACACCCACTGTGGGTTGAGGCGATTGATAACAACCAAGTTAATCCTACCTTTCGTAAGAGACGACTAAAAGGAGCCCTAGAGGTTCTTGATTTGGGATCGCTGGTTGACGACCTCTGCACACTTAGCTAAGTTCTAGCACTGCTTCAACTTACTTGAGGAACGCTCCTCACTTTCATCTGTCTTACCCGAATTTCCTTGGCCAGCACTAGTTCTTTTCTGACCCCTTAGGTATTAGGTATCTTGCCCTGGGGGTATTTCATTTCCAAGGCCTTCGTGGCCCGTGTCTTTCTTTGGCTGATACCTTCATTTTTCGACGTTATCATTTTAACTCTGTTTAGTGTTAATAGAGGGTGGTTAAATTATAACCACCACCTCCACCACCACCACCACCACAATGGTTTCCCTTGAGCAGATGCCAATGTAGAACTTTAGGGTTGTTTTGCGGTGAACTGTGATCATGGACACATTTCGGGCAGAGGTTTAACAAGCCACTAAACTCGGTATCTGACGGATATTTCACTTTAACTTCTGTCCGAAGGCAGTGACTTCTATGTGAAAGATATCACCTTCTCATCATTGTTTTCGGAAGCAGTTTCTAATTTATTTACAGTCACGTCGCGAATCTCACTCTGTTGCCTTTTCAGTTTCTTCACTGTACCTACTGGAATATCCGATTTTGTCCGAGTCTGCCATTTTTCAGCATTCCCAGCAAAGGCGACACGGCTGTGTGTTGGTGACACATCACATCACTGTCTAACACACTATCTCCGCCTTCATCACAACTGGGATGCTCATGGCCTCTTGCTCGCTCATGTTTCGCTGTTTTGTGTTTACAGTAGTCGCGAGAACATAACGGTATCTTATTATCGGCTATAACATGTGCACTACAGATGACAGATCGGTAATATCGGGATCATGGAGATGGATGGGAATAGTTACACACACAGGAATACTTACAATTAAACAAAATATTAACTATGAGGTCCTGGGTTCAAAAGCTTGTGAGAAATAGCCGTGAACCATTAGTCTCTTAGAAACCAAGGACTCTTGTTACTCTCAGTGAAACACAGCATGGCCGCGTGCTACCCAGCTGTTTTCTAGCGGGATCGTCTATAATATTGTAGGTCTTGACGCGCCTCCTACTGGAAGACACGGAGATGATCTTGCTTTGCGCAGCACCAGGATCAACTTCAACTTCTTCCCTGCCTATTCAATCATTCTACGGCCCACATCCACGAGGGTTCCCGAAAGGTGAGGTTCGAATCCCGGTCTACTCTCGGTTGATATTTTAATCTCGAAATGCACGTGGAGTCTGGAAGGGCATCGGACCGTAAATATCCGGCCAAAAGCAAAATTTTCCTTGGGGTCTCCAGCGACCCCAGAAACAACTGCGATATTATGAAGAGAGAATAATTGTATGGATCTACTGTGCGACTCTTGGTGGCGGTCTGGTGAGCCGCTCCTCAGGGCTGCGGTCTCGTACTTTAGCCCTCATTTTCGTTTTGCAGAATATTATCTCTGATATCTGGAGTCTTTTGTAACATGCTGAGTTGTGTCGCTGTGGTGGATTGTCAAATATTTCTATTTAAACGGAAACAGTTTATATGAGTCCAACCTTGTCCGCCGCAGTAAGAGAGAATGTATAAACAGCAGACAGGTCCTAAGTTGCTTTTTCGCTAAATAGCAAACAGAACTAATAATAGCTCTGTTGGTAATGAGGTACACATATGTTGAGCATTCTGCGTACAAATTCTTTTAAAATGGTGTCACGTTTCTATGTAGGAAAATAAAAGTTTCGTTCTATATATCTCTTCGTCACGGCTATCCATCATCGGTTAACCAGATTCACGTTAGTCTCGTGACTGACTGAGATCAATGTTCTAGCTGTGAGGCGTTAAACAATTGCTGGTAGGCCTGAGAGGAAGACTGTTATGCTACCGTATTGAGGTATGGTGAGTAAGGTGGCCGTGTATTGTGCGACGTGTGGACGTTAGAGTGGCCCTTAAAACCCATACTTACCAGTACTGACATTGACACCTGCACTGCGGATAGGTAACATTGTCAGGCTACACATCCACACATTACATCACAGCATGCAGAGTTACAATGTAACTTTGTCAGGCTACACATCCACACATTACATCACAGCATGCAGAGTTACAATGTAACTTTGTCAGGCTACACATCCACAAATTACATCACAGCATGCAGAGTTACAATGTAACTTTGTCAGGCTACACATCCACACATTACATCACAGCATGCAGAGTTACAATGTAACTTTGTCAGGCCACACATCCACACAGACATCACAGCATGTACGATTGCAATGTAACTTTGTCAGGCTACACATCCACACATTACATCACAATGTGCACAGTTACAATGTAACTTTGTCAGGCTACACATCCACACAGTACATCACAGCATGTACGATTGCAATGTAACTTTGTCAGGCTACACATCTACACAGTACATCACAGCATGTACGATTACAATGTAACTTTGTCAGGCCACATATCCACACATTACATCACAATGTGCAGAGTTACAATGTAACTTTGTCAGGCCACACATCCACACATTACATTACAGCATGCAGAGTTACAATGTAACATTGTCAGGCTACACATCCACACATTACATCACAGCATGTACGATTGCAATGTAACTTTGTCAGGCTACACATCCGCACATTACATCACAGCATATACGATTGCAATGTAACTTTGTCAGGCTACACATTATATCACAGCATGCAGAGTTACAATATAACTTTGTCAGGCTACACACCCACACATTACATCACAGCATGCAGAGTTACAATGTAACTTTGTCAGGCTACACATCCACACATTACATCACAGCATGCAGAGTTACAATGTAACTTTGTCAGGCCAGACATCCACACATTACATCACAGCATGCACGATTGCAATGTAACTTTGTCAGGCTACACACCCACACATTACATCACAGCATGCAGAGTTACAATATAACTTTGTCAGGCTACACACCCACACATTACATCACAGCATGCAGAGTTACAATGTAACTTTGTCAGGCTACACAACCACACAATACCTCACAGCATGCAGAGTTACAATGTAACTTTGTCAGGCTACACATCCACACATTACATCACAGCATGCAGAGTTACAATATAACATTGTCAGGCTACACACCCACATATTACATCACAGCATGCAGAGTTACAATGTAACTTTGTCTGGCTACACAACCACACAATACCTCACAGCATGCCGAGTTACAATATAACTTTGTCAGGCTACACACCCACATATGACATCACAGCATGCAGAGTTACAATGTAACTTTGTCTGGCTACACAACCACACAATACCTCACAGCATGCCGAGTTACAATATAACTTTGTCAGGCCACACATCCACACATTACATCACAGCATGCAGAGTTACAATGTAATTTTGTCAGGCTACACATCCACACAGTACATCACAGCATGTACGATTGCAATGTAACTTTGTCAGGCTACACATCCACACAATACATAACAGCATGCAGAGTTACAATGTAACTTTGTCAGGCTACACATCCACACATTACATCACAGCATGCAGAGTTACAATGTAACTTTTTTAGGCTAGGCATCCACACAGTACAACACAGCATGTACGATTGCAATGTAACTTTGTCAGGCTACACATCCGCACAGTACATCACAGCATGCAGAGTTACAATGTAACTTTGTCTGACCATCCATCCACACATTACATCACAGCATGTACGATTAAAATGTAACTTTGTCAGGCTATTACCCATCCAGAATTTACATCCACACCCTGCACTGTTACTAGGAAACGTGGTCTGGGCATCCATTCTTATATTACATCACAGACTGCTCGGTTGTATGAAAACATTGTCTGGCGATTCATCTAACCTCCACATCACAGCCTGTACAATTTCTTGGTAAAAATTTCTAGCCATCCATCCATACCTTACATCAAACCTGCACGGTTACTAGGTGACACTGTCTGGCCATCCATCATGGCCGGACTTTACTAAGGCCGTCACATTGGAGATCCGACAACGTCGCTTGGAGTGAAGCATATGACTTCTGTGTTCGTAATTTGTAAACAAGTCTAACGTGGTGTATTATTGTATTTTGTGTTGAGCGTGAATTAACTTGATGGCACTGTTTAAATTCAAATTATACTGAAGATATTTTATGTGTTATAGTTTAAAAAATTAATCTACACGCTATTTGGCATCCTGGAACGGTATTACGGCAAAGTTGAGCTTTCTCATGTTTCAGTATGTATAAGAGTGACAATCCACACCGTTGTTTTAAGCCATTCTGTGTTTGTATTTTTAGAATTGAGTAGTTAGAAAGAGCAGAATGATTGTGTTATTTTATTTTACATTGCACAAGTATAACAACTAAAGCTAGGCTTAATTTCAGATGCCAAGGCATTGCTGTGTTCCTTCGTGCTCCAGCAACTATGATTCTAATAGACATTTGTGTGGTGCCAATTATAATGTATCTGTTTTACAAGTTTTTGAAGCTGAAAAGAAGATAAGAGTGCAGTGTTTGCTAGGATTAAGGTCTGCAAAATATAAAGAAATATATTTAAGCAAGGACATGTTTGAATTAGATTCCGATTCATTGAACATAACTGACGAAACAGATATACGCAGTGAATTTTCCAGTGTGCTAGTGAAAGTAAATGAAATAGAAGTAGACTTTGATAACATGTTTCCTGTCATTTACGTTTCAGATAATGTAGCTTTAAGCTAGCCAGTAAACTTAATTGCAGGTACTGCATCTCGAACATATCAAATGAAGCAGTGGAAAATGGCATGCTTAATAGCTTGAACAGAGGTGGATTATCGGTCCCATTAAAATTGCTCTTAAGTGTGTGTACAAGTATATATAAGATCATGCAGATTTTAATCTCTGAGGAATATGAAGTAGCATTCTTCAGAAATTTGTATGGATTCAGCTTGCTAGGCAAAGTGTAA
Source organism: Anabrus simplex (assembly GCF_040414725.1). Classification (NCBI taxonomy): domain Eukaryota; kingdom Metazoa; phylum Arthropoda; class Insecta; order Orthoptera; family Tettigoniidae; genus Anabrus; species Anabrus simplex. The sequence goes on along the minus strand of NC_090279.1, from coordinate 23,110,643 downwards.
GTGATACAAGGGAGTGCTGCTCATATTGTGAAAAACCTCTATATTAACTTATCTGCCTACCTTTGCCCTATTCTGCAAATATTTTGATCAACAACTACACGAAACATGTTAATGATGGTGATGCCATATTTAAGAGTTCTGGCAAGGAAAGGAAACTGATGACCCTGGAGTAACTTGATTTAACGTTAACTGAAGTAGTGAGGTGCAGGAATATAATCAGCTGTGTCTAGAATTATCTATTATTTTCAAGTGCGACTAAATTAAGGGTGTTGTGTCTAAGTAAATAAAATAAAAATTAAAGTATTTAAAAACGAAAGTTGTTAAATGAATGATTAATCATCAAGAAATAAGAAAGCAAATTCAATTATTTAGTAAAATTTATAGATAAATAGTAGCAAAACTAAGCTAAACGAAAATAAATGATAATTCACTAAACTATTCTAAGATAAAATTTAACGATCTTGAGAGAAATAAATATGGACTAATCTAGGAATATAAACACTCAGTTCAGTGAATTGTCACATTTAGCTGCTGTCTCTGTCCTTAGGAATGTCACTCAGCCGGTTAATTCTAATTTTACTGCCATCTGGTTTCTTAATAATGACGTCTCCACTCGAGGTCCAACAATTGCTCTGATTAAAGCGGAGAATAGCAGCCTTAAGAATTGACAGTCTGGTGGAGGTTAGATCCTCGCGAATAGTTACTGGGGTGTCTTTCAATTTTCGCTTATTGCGAAACACTTCCTGCCTTGTTCGATATGATGTGAATTTGACAATGATCGGCCGAGGTTTCCCTGGAGATTTGGGTCCGACTCGGTGACTCCTATCAATGTCTTGCAAATTCACATTCACACCTATCTCCCTAAAAACATTTACTGCAAGTTCGTCCGTATTTTCACTTACACTTTCCTGTACCCCAAAAATTCTAACGTTAGCTCTTCTACTGTATTGTTCCAGTGAGTCACATCTTGCAGAAAAGTCTTCCCTCATCTCGCGGATTTCTTTATCCCTGCTCTCAAGTTTTGCGCTCAATTCTGCCACAATTACAGAATTGAACTGGAGAGATTTTTCTAATTCCTTTATGACGAGTTCTGTCACACGCTCCGATATGGCGGCTACTATCTTTTCAAGAAACTAACCAGAGCTGATGGTTTCGTTTAGTATCCTGGTGACTGCCTCTTCAACAGGGTTGGCACTGCTGCTCGGGTCACTGGTGTTGCGCTTGCTGCGACCCATATTGCCTGAGATCACTAAACTGTGAACTGATTGTTACAATGACTGATACTCGCTGGTTTGATTCAACACTGTATCACACACTCGTGTACCACTTATTATATAGCTACCTTTAGAATAACACCTTCTAATTCACTTAAACTGAGGAGCAGGTCTTACGCACGTCCGTCACCCATACCATAAAAGATAAAGGATTGTATTTTTTTCTAGTTGTAGCCTTTCTCATCTTTACCTTGACGTATTTATTTCAATTTTCACCTTGTTTTATATGTATCCAATGAAAACTTCTCCTCCAGCAACGTCTTATTTGAGAAAACATCATTGAAGGTTAACTTCCCATATGTTACAAGTAAGACTCCAAGGAGTAACAGTACAGTGTTCACAAGTTTCAGTGTCACGGCCTTTAGTGCAGTCTGGCCATGCTCCATGCCACGACGAATTCATCAATGTATTGGAGCTCGTGGTGGGCACATCCTGTAATGATTGTTGTCCAAACTTGCCGTCAGAGGGACCTGGAAGTGTAATCATCGAATCACAACCGAACACTCGTCCTGCATGTTCAATTGCAGCAATGTAGCACCACTCCTTCTGGGTGTTGCAATTTCCATTTTCTTTGGTGTATATTTGATTCATTTCCATACCATAATATTTTAAATTTCATAACCATTTGATACGCACAGGATGAGAGGGGTAATGGAATAGACCACACCGCCTTCAACTCTACGCCTAGTGTCGGGTAGTGGAAAATAATCCGACTCCCTGACTACTCTGCGTGAACGAATTTCTACTCAGTTTGATTACAAGGCATCTGACTTTCCGTTTTCGGAGAACCTTACAAAAATGTAATCCTACTCCTCACTATGTTTAAGGGTGAGGAAATGCCATCACAGACAGATGAACTGTATATACATCTCGCCAGTCATATAGGATTTAGCAGGCAAGTGTAAATCACCTGATATTTCCCCAGCAGTGTGTTTCGTGATGTAAAATTGGCTACCTGCCATGTATAGCATAAGTTGAAGCCAAGTGATATAAGTGCTAGTGTGACAGCAGGGCGAGTATCAGAGGAGATGCTGTGAACGCGCCGTTACCGATGTAGTGAAGCGCAACAGCTATAGCCGGCCGTTAATATTATATGAGAAAAATTTAATGTACAAATACACTTTTAAAGGTAGTGATTCCAACTTACCATATTAAACAATGAATACCCAGTTCATATGTGATCTCATAATGCAATTAAGTTGCCAGCAGAATAGAACTCTCTACCATTGTGCACTGAACTGTCATGTTCAGAGTTTGAATCGCTATTCCTGTCACTACCAACATGTATGAGGAGTTCTCCGAGCTACACATTCCTCTTCCAGTACTCAACTCTTAACTTGTATACAAATTCATACTCATTCCATTCCTCACTTGTAACGGCTGCAAAGGAAGAACACTGTGGTGATGCACTCTTTATCCCTGAGTAACTGGTACATATTTTTGTCAGCAGTTAGGTGCTTCACAATACTCCAATTTGTGATTAGCCAGTTCTCTTAATTCGTATTTACTGCCATATGTTGAAGGTACTTCATTAATCTGATGGGTGTAGTACTTGGAATATTTCTTTTGCTCTTATATTTAAGTTTATATGAACACATAAAGGAATGACATAGAAAATAACTTACTTTAGATGGTCTTCAGAAATGAACACAAAAATTAAAATCAAATAGTCCATTCGTAACTCTCACAATGGTTTCATGGGCTGTGAAATAGTGGAACACCCTCTTACATTATTTTAAAGACGTAATATTTATTATGAAATGTAAACTTCTCGAACATACGCATCGGTAATTACTTAGTATCTATTTCTGGAGCAGAAGTCATAGAATCAGATGTCGAAGAGACTCCCACTATCCCCCATTTAGTGTAAATTATTCACTTCACAGATATATACACATATCTATACAGTGGGCAACATTAACATTGAATCATACAATAATGTTTACTCAACGAAGCAGGCAACGTGATCTTGCTGTCACTGAACTGCGACTACCAGAGTCAAGATTTTGTCTGTCATAAACGTGTTAGATTGTTAATAACGTAATTCTAAATACAGGATGTAATGAAAATAACATTAACATACACTTCTTTAACATGGCATTGCAGTTTATTTTCTGAGTTGTCCCTGAAATATTCACGGGCCCATGATTTCCTCTTGGTAGCTATCAATATGCACTCTAAGAACTGCATCGCAGTCAAATGATTAGGCTTAAATTAAATGACTGACTTTTACTCGTAGGTTAAGTGTGATGTTGCAAACCTACTTACTTCCCCGTGAATAGAAGGCCAAACTTCCATTCACGACACGACCTGTTGTCCCGTTGCGCACGATGTCAAAGCCTGTCGTTCTCAGTGTGCCACGTAACTGTGGTGTAAGGTGCGTGCTTATGTCCTCGAGAGCCTCATGAGGCATGCTTTTGTGAGAAAAAGCATTGAGAGGTTCTCGAGAAACTTGAGAGATGTCCTCTTGTTTCCTATCCCTAGTGCACAGTGACAAAGCATGGAACTAGAGCTATTCAATATTGGCTTAACGGAAACGTCTCCCATGAGACCTGGTTGAGCATTGACCTGCGTTCACCGTTCGACAACATTGGGCAATCTTCACTTTTATTGGCTTGTGACGGTACACTCTCCTGTGCAGATTAGAAAGCTATTGGTCTTGGATGACTAGGGCCAGAAGAGCAGGCAAGTTATCGAGAAGTTTGCATTTCCCAGAAGTTTCACTTGGAGTTGCTGAGGTCTAGGTATGGAGGTACAGGCCTCACATGTGGTATTGGTGACTTGATCCGGCATGTGGAATGCGGTATCAAGAGTATTAGTTCCAAGGTAGACATTTGTGGCTTCCCCAGAACACATTAGCCACATTGAGACACAACACACCGCAAGGGACACATTCCTCTACACGATCATGATCGTGTTGATCACCAGTCATATCAGTGCAGAAGTATGGAAAGTCACAGACGTTGATCTGAAGAAAGCAAAGGGGATTTGGCTAGGACTGAGAAAGGAGAATGCCTCATACATTTTGTGATTTAGACAATAACACTCCTTCAATTCATGTTTATTACTATTAATTTGCAACATATAAAAGAAACAGAAGAAAAATTCTACTCATGGCATCTCTAAAATACAAAATGAACTAAGATTAGCACAAAATCGCATAATTTCTGTGTCACAAAACAATCAAGATCTCGCAAGTTAACATAACACATCTTGTTCCACAAGCTGTAAAAATTCTTCTTTCTTGAGGAAACCACTTTTCATTGCTCAGAATTTAAATCCTGACCTTCTTGGTAATCAACCAATAGTAATGTTATCCAGAAATTATGCCCCACAAAAAAGATATTTTAAATGTTATTCAAACACCACTACTAAAATAAGTATGTTTTAGATTCACACAAAATACCATTCCTCATTCAATTCTGAAGAGTTCGAAAGAAATACCCTACACAGGGTGGCGCAAAAGTCACTGGACACTGATTTAAACAAAAGATTGAATTTATGTTTCATTACAAACACAAACAATGCTAACTGTATTCCGTCTGCATGAATACATCTTTCAAGTCTTACATACTGTATGGCATAGTGTGGTATCACTGTCCAAATCATGAAATGCGTCGTGTATGTAGTCTTTTATTTCAGCAATGGTCCTTAAAGACATCACGCAGGAAAAGTCCACAGACGTGATATCTGGTGAACGTGGAGGCATGTCACCCTTCGACCAATCACTTTTCTTTGGAATGTTTCATGTAAATAATCGCGGACGGCAGTGACATAATGTGGTGGTGCCCCATCACGTTGAAAGTAATTTTCTTGAAAGTTTTCAGCACAAGTCCTGATACCAAGTAATTCTGAAGCATGTCCAAATACTTATCCCCTGTAACTGTTCCGTCAAAAACATGGTCCAAATACGCCAAATAATGATATTGCCCCCAGACACTCACACCAGGTTGATTTACTTGTTCTTCTAAGAAAAGATACTTATTCTCAGTATACCAGTACGTGCATTTATGTCCGTTAACTTAAAATTGGCCTCATCTGACTAAAGAATGCTATTGAAGAGGTTAGGACCATCATTTCGTTCGCCAAGCATCAATTCACAAAACTTAAGACGATATGGATCGTCTTCAAGTAACTCATGTCGTGAACGTGGTATGTTAATTTTAAACTTATGTTTGTGTAACATTCCTTGCACTGACATTCGTGATAAATCCAGCTCACTTGCTAATCGCCTGGTTGATTTTCGCGGACTTTGGGTCATAGCTAAACTTACACGCAATTCATTTTCCTCAATTGTGACTGTTCTTGGGCGGTCAGGTCCTGGTGCATCCATAACAGATCCATGTTCTTCAAAACTATTTCGTACGTCGTAAACTGTTTGTCTAGATGGTTGTTTTCATCTAAAGTGTTGTCCCCATACATTAACAACTGCAGTAGCACCACTTTTGAAAATGACACAGTTAAACCAAGATTCGTTCGTAAATCACATCAATGCACATCATATTATAAGAAAAACAAAAATTACATAGGACAATGAAATAACATTCCCAACAAATACACATTCACCAGCCTAGTCCTACTTGAAATACACAATTGAATGTGTATTTATACGAAAACCATAATTATTGATAAACAATTTGCTATGTAATGACGCTACCAATACGGTCAGGGCGACGACATGATTAAATTTGAATTTTGATATACCACAATGAAATAAAATGTACCATAATTTATAAGACAACGTTAGGCAATCAAACGTAGTTAATAATATATAATAAGAAGTAGGCTATGATGAGGAAAATCGCGCAGTAAGGAAGGAACTAGGCCCAAAAGAAGATGACCAGAATAACAGTGCAAAATAATATATAAATATATTTTAACAACCATAAGTTAACAACCAGATAAAAATTTGGAAATGGAAGAAAAATCTAAAAAAAGATGTGCCACATTTACAAAAGTATACAATAAGCATCGAAACCAGAACCCTGAAAAGAAAAGGGACGCATGGGAAGGGAAAGGGGACTAGGATGAAAATGGATCTTCTTCTCCGGGTAATTGAATTGTTTAGCAGTAGCAATAGATCATAAATGAGAACTGAAGAAGCTTTCCATTTTCTAAATAGTCCGTAGCGCAGTTCATAAGTAGAAAGAGTCTATGTGAAAGTTTTTGAAGTGAAGCATAGCCACTCGACTGAGTAAAGTATTTATATCAGGCAAATGCCAGAATGAAGGTAAAGTCCAAATGTAAACAAATGCGTTATAAGCCTTGCTCACCGAGTTGCAGCAGATAATGTCCAGCTGAAGTTGACATAATAACACAGCACAGTTGTTAGCGTGTGTAATCCACCACTCTGCCACGTAAGCCCGACTCAAAAATGGATGGGCGGAGAGGGCAATTTAAAGAGGAAAGGAACTTTCCAGAAACGAAGCGAAGGCATACACACTAGCGAGTTCTAGAAAGAACAAAGTCACGTGGTGCACAGTACACAAGCACGGCAAAGTGTAGCACAGCTGACGTAATCAGTCGAGTTGACAGTAGATGAGCAGTGTACATCATGCGGCGAGCGTGGAGTAGAAGCAAGCAGCGCCAGGCAAGGTAGGGAAACGTAGAGTATATACGGAGATCGTAATAGCTAACACCTTAATGCACATTTCAATCACCGTTTTCAAACTCATACTGCAATGACACTTATCAAGGTTACATAAACTGCTCTCAATTAGCAGAAATCATAACACTACCACTGGCTCTGTTAGATTCTGTAACTTAGGAAAATCGGGTTTGTAACTGTAACCAATTAACACATAGAAAATTCTGAACAGTTTACAACACAGGACATGACCATCAATGATGGACACTTCAAACCACCTCTCTACACTACTTTGGAATAGATCACCCCTTCCCTGTCACTATCCACAAGCAATTTATTTTCAGCCTGCAACATTTTAATGGAAATTGGAAATATATTGAACATCTCCCTTGGTAAGTTATTCCAATCCCTGACTCCCCTACCTGTAAGCGAAAATTTGCTCCAATTTGTCCTCTTGAATTCCAGCCTTATCTCCATATTTTAATCTTTCCTACTTTTAGAGACACCACTCAAACTTATTTGTCTATTGATGTCACTCCACGCCATCTCCCCACTGACAGCTCGGAACATACCACTTAGTCGAGCAGCTCGTCTCCTTTATCCCAAGTCTTCCCAGCCCAAACTTTGCAACATTTTTGTAATGCTATTCTTTTGCCGGATATCACGAAGAACAATTCAAGCTGCTTTTCTTTCGACTTTTTCAGTTTCTTTCTCCCTTCAGATACAAGTAAAGGAGAGAGATTATTGAACATATTATCAGTTTGATTATATCTGGTTATAACTTCAAGCTTATCCAGTAAACATAGAGGAGAACTAATGTGCTCAGCTATGTGAACAGAAATTAGGTCGCTTTCAAGCTCACTGCTGAATTGAGAATAATAATGTTATTATTTATACTAACTAATTCTATGGCTTCCATAATCGCCGAGGAGTGAGAATTTCGTCCCGCAAGAATTCTTTTACGTACCGGTAGGTCTGCGGACATGAGACTGGCGTATTTGAGCACCCTCACATACCGCCGGACTCGAACCCGCCAACCCGAGCTAGTCATACATTCTCTCCTTCACCAGCTTAAATTAAATTTAAATATTTTCTGCCTTAATTTTGGTGTACGCATTATTATAACCGTATTCTCAAAGAGAGGGCGGAGGAAGGAGAAAGGGAGAGAGATCTAGTTTGTATATTTTATTGCAATTTCCGTAAGTTCAAGGGCATACCACGTAGGACTTATCTGTCCTTCCTTTTGCCTGGATGCTACTTTAGTCTTCTTCTTTCTTCAATAAGCAGTAGGGGACGGGGTATCATTTTAAACATATTTTTAGCTTGCAAGTTGGTGTATCTCAAGCTTTCCACATTAGGGAAACCCAGAAAATCTACAGGAGCACTAATGAGTCAATCACAATTACCAGATTTTTATATCACTATCACTATCACTATCAGCCATATTCAATCGTTTTTACGATGTGGCCTCTTTAAGTCCGAAGCAAGGTAGGTTTTCATGAGGTCTCTCCATCTGGGACGGTCTTGAGCGATGTTCTGCCAATTGATCCCAGTAATCTTCCGGATGTCTTTATCCCATCTGTCCGGTGGTCTTCCCCTTGGTCTGAGATGATCTTTCGGACACCACTCAAGCACAAGCTTTGTCCATCTACCATCAGTTCTCCGAGCAACATGGCCTGCCCACTGCCATTTTAGGTTAAATACCCTTTCTAAAATGTCACTGACCTTTGTGACTGACCTGATGTAATCTGCTCTCTTCCTGTCTTTCTTCGTCAAGCCTAGCATGAACCGTTCCATAGCTCTTTGGGTTGTTCTGAGTTTTTAAATCACACTGATTGAAGACAGGTTGTAAGGCAAGAATGGCATAGGAAAGAGGGCTGGGACTTAAATGAAAGAAAGCGGTCTTTGCCTTAATAAAGGTACAGCCACAGAATTTGCCAATAGCGATAGCGGGGGAATCACGGAGAAACAAAAAGAACTTCAGATCTACCGACTGAGGGTTTCGAATCAACCACCCCCGAAAGCAATCTCACATCAATGTGTTCGAACTGCAGAGCCAATTCACTCAGTTTCTTCTGACGCGCAGTACCGCATGGGCTTACTCTCTCCCAAATTACCATTTATACCTGTATATGGATCTTCAGTTCTTCAATTATACATGTAAGTAAGAACATATCGTACTGTAATGAAAGATACTTCCCTAGTCTGTAGTCGGATTGGTGCAGGTATAATAAACCTGATGATGCTTTTTGTTTTAAGCGGCTTAATATCTAGGTCATCAGTCCCTAATGTTATGAAATTAGACGAAGTGTAATGACAATTCAAAAGTTCAAAATCATCCACTGACCAGAATAAAAAGCGTGATGATGAAGAATAAATGGGTGGATATGCATTTAAATCAATCGGTGGATCCGACCCAGAAACTATTATAAACGATAGTATTACTGACCAAGGGACTGCTTCTAAAGTACAATTCTGAATCGAGGATGCTTGTTGTCTAAAGGGGTCCAATAATCTGGTCAACGACCCCTATTAAGTACACTTATGGCTAGTAAAGTAGAATCATAGTACTTGTCATCTTGCTGTACTAATCAAAAATAGCGTAGACTCACGGTGTTCCACACATTATGGTACTACACACAAGTATTTTACTTCCCACAGGTAACGCAGACCTATGGTGTTTCTCACATTATGGTGCTACTCATATGCAACGCAAACCCATGGTGTTCCTCCCCTAGGTGTACTAATCATGGCGCCGTTATTCCCGTGGTGTTCTTCATGTAGTGGGTACTAATTACAGGCAACGCAGACCCACGGTGTCGCTGATATAGTGGTGCTAATCACAGACAACTCCCAGAACCGTGGTGTTTCTCATAATGGTACTAATCACGGGCACTAGAAAACCCATACATAGACTCAACAGATATTGCTACTAAACACAAACCTGTTGTGTACCTAACATAGTGGTACTACTCGCAAGTAGAGGTGACCCATGGAGTTCCCCGCATGATGGTACTAACCACAATTAGTTTCATGGCTCTAACACTACCATACCTTGGTCGCTCCTTTTAGTCGCCTCTTACAACAGCAGGATATAGCGTAGGTGTATTCTTCATCTGCGTCCCTCACCCACAGGGGGTGTATAACATATCTATTTGGGAAGAAATACTTTTATTCTGTATCTACAACATAAAGAAGTCTTGTTGCCATAGCAATAAATATATGCAATAAAATACATGAATTCAAAGAGATAAGCATAATTTACTATATTGAATATTAGTTTATTTACATTTTAAGAGATGCGTAATAATAATAATAATAATAATAATAATAATAATAATAATAATAATAATAATAATAATAATAATAATAATAACTACAACGAACGTATGCAATAAAGTAAATATAATGTACAACATGAAGAGCCATTCCATGGTCACTGAATTACAAAGCAGGGAGTATGAATAAACAAACACAATAAACATGTATTTACAAAGCAAAAAGCAAAATCATCTCCACACAAGCCATATAATATCCTGTAAGAGGGAATGAACATGAACATGATTACTAATTATTATTTGTCAGAATTGCAATATGTGCCTTGTTTGGGATCACTTCGTAATTCTCTGATTTCGGAATGTTATAGGTTGACTGAAAAGAGACATTGTAATAATTAAATCGAGTTAAAAACAAAATTAAAGGACAGGTATGGAAATTTCCTTTTTTATTTTCTATGCAAATTCAGTTCAATTGGAAAACTGTACGCATCAAGAAAACAAAATTTGATTTTTCTTACCTTCAGGGATAGAATCTGAAATCCGTATTATAGGAGTAAATGGGCTTTTACTATTTATATGCAACTTCGATAATTTCAACGTTCATTCCATTTTGTGTCTCGTCTGTTAAATGTAACTTTGTGGACGTGTCCTGTTTTCCAGATGACCGACTCAGTTAGTGCCAATTGCTCAGCTTGACTTACATCAGGAGAACTTTGCTGTCCACCACAGGAACTGACTCTAGAGATGAGAGAACTAAGTTCTTTCTGATAACTACTAACAGCAGAACTTTGCTGTGTACCACAAGAAGTGACTACTAGCAGTAGAACTTTGGTGTCCACCTCAGGAACTGACTACAGAGATGAGAGAACTCAGTTCGTTCTGATAACTACTAACAGTAGAACTTTGCTGTGTACCACAAGAACTGACTACTAGCAGTAGAACTTTGGTGTCCACTACAAGAACTGAGTCCTGCGATGCGAGAACTCAGCTCGTTCTGGTAACTACGCTACTAGCAGTAGAACGAGGAACTCTCAGTAACGTTATCAAGTCTAGCCGTTACTAGGAACATACAACTTACCGGAAGTTCCATGGAAAGGTAAACATTGTCGCGCTAAGAAGTGAACAATGCCATTTACACTTCACCAGTGTTGAGTCTCTGCATTTGGGTAATGCGTTGAATCAATTGTATATTAATTTCAGTCGAGATAACACCTAAGTTCTCTTTCAATGAGAATTCAAGTGCTTTCAAAAGATTCCTGTTCGTTGAGATACGGGTATAAATGTCATCCATCACCAGTGAGAGAAATTTGGCTACAGGTGAACAAAACACAGGGTTCATTCCTTAATACAGCTACGAGGAAGAACGGAATCACTTTGGGCTGACGAATTAACCTGGTACTCATTTATGGAGCAGGCTGTGTGTACCTCTGGGCCATGTGTCGCTCCAGAAGTTGAAATCACTTTTCTCACATTTCTCAAACCCACGGACTTCCGGGAGAATCGAAGACATTTTTTCCACCTCGGCTATGTAGCCCTTGTTTGAGTTGTGTGAAGACAGGTGACGGTCTGGTATAAATTCAGGATATTTCTACCTCTCTCGGTCGACCAACAAGATATATCCACGTGTTGGGCGCTTTAATACACGTGACTAAAGGGCAACACGGTTGTTCATAGACACGGAAACTGCATTTTATTCGTCGTAATTTGACCTTGAACGAATTTTTAACTTTACTCTGCACGTTTAGCAGTTACAAGAGCATTACAGAATATCCTCAGGGTGGTCGTAATAAACAGTTCCACACCGCGGGTGTGAAAGTCTCTACCAGTAATAACAAAGTACATAGGAAATGCGTGTAGGTCCGTGAGAGGAATAAGAACTACCAAGTATCTCCAGATATATTCATCAAACAAACTGCAACTTCTGGTACATTTTTACCGCACGAGCTGCTCATCTTTTGAAAGCAGCAGTCATACATCACAATGAAAACAATAAGATATTCATAGCACAGCGGACATTGAGCATTTACGACAATTGCTTGTTTTAACCACTTAGGATATAATGAATTACTTGTAACTCCTGTAATGGTCCACATTGTTTATTTTCGTGTTATATTACTCGACTGTAAGCACTTCTGAGACGAAGAAGGGAAACACTCACTCGGATCATGCACTTAATACTGACCGTTTGATGAGAGGTTCTCTAGCGAACAACAATCCATGAGCAAGGGAGCTGGAGGGAAGGTTTTACGTTGATCAGTCACAGGCAGTGGGTGGGGTGGGAGCACAAGATTTTCGCTATCAGTCAAGTAATAGAACGAGAGGAAGAGACAGTTATGCTTATGGCAGACCACCAGGGGATCAGGGACATATTATTACAGAACTGATCAACACCTTCCTCTCTTAACACCAATCAGAGAAGAAGTGAAGCTATCGATAAAATTAAGGGAACATACAAAAGTAATAGCGTCACAGTCGGAAAAGATTAACAGTTGACCAAGAAAGGTCGGAGAGTGAATAGAAAGTTAGCAGGCTCACGCAAATAACTGGATAGTGTGTCAGACCCAGCTACGAGTTCCGTGGTCACCAAGTTTAGAGTCAAGGAGAGGTTACATCTTCTTTCTCTTACTTAGGATTACGTGATTCAAAGGTGGACGATTTGTTCTACAGCTGTCCCGTACCAGTTCAACATGTCGCATCACTAATCAGATAACTTGCTGACACATAGAGTTAGGCGCCCCCTTTAAGTCCCTTCTTATGACCGCGCACAAAGTCATTCTGCTCGGTCTGTCCCTTTTTACTGCATTTAAAGAGGATGAGCTTCGTAATACAGCTATGTCTAGAGCAGGATAGCGGTCCCGACCTGGGCCAGACAATATTTCCAGTCTTCTTGTCTGATATCTCTTGGCTAAGAGCTGGTCTCATCTCACGCATAGTGAATCCCTTACTTCCTCTGAACATGTCTTCATTGCTCCAAGAAGCGGCCCGTGGTTCCTTAACACTCAACATCGTTTGTTTACTTATAACGGTGATCTCGTGCACACTGCAATGGGCAGTGCTGGTGTCTTTTGCGATACCCTGTCACGAGTTCTGTAAGATTCCACACATCTTCCCGCATCTTTCAGGGGTTACAAGGGATCATCCTATCGCCGTGGCTCTGAATCTGGACGTAGAAAACTCGTGTGTTCTGATTCTCTCTGCATGAACATACGTCTTTTACGTATAGATTATCGGTCGCCCTTCCTTTCTATATGATGGCTGACGATCTACGTATATACTTATCAAAGTTGCCCAAGTGTGTTTTCTCTTGCTTGGTGTTCTTTTAATGACTTTCCCTCTAGCAACCAATTCTGCCTCTTAACGGTTCTCACTAAATACACTTAGCCCAAGACCCCGCTGTTGAGTGAATTACTCAGGTTACTACTGTACAGGGTGACCCACTAAAACCTTTCGCCGCATATATATCTGGAACAATAACAGATATTGAAAAATGACTCTCACGGGCATGAAGGCAGGGAAGGGGCTAATTAAAGTAATTAATATGAGCCAGTCCAAAACGTAGGAAAATAGTATTTTCAACATAATCTTACGTTTCATCAAACAGACACTCTGGATTATTTTTTGCGCAGACGTTAACACTAAAAATCACATAAGTAATGGCGTTTGCTTCATCGCAATAGGTCAATTACATCGCGAGATATTGCAACGTGAAGTTGCTTGAGATAAACGAAACGTGCAGCAGTTGCACATCCCGAGATTCCCGTGCGAACCTCACGGTTCTCTTACTCGCGATATAATTGCCGTACTACGATGCGACAAGCGCTGTACTTAATGCTATTTGCACTTTTATTACGATGGATGAAAATAAGAGAAAGGTTTCCTGCTACAGCAAAAGGATATGTAAATAACGGTTTCTCTCTTGCGTGTTTTATTTACCTACACAGTACAGTGCAGTACTCTGTATTGTACTACTTCAGAATGTACATAATTCGTACAACAAGGTTACTGTAACGAAATTTAATGTCACCGGTTAGTGTAAGCCGACCCATTACGCCACCCAATACACCCCTCGCCTCTGAAGGTCTGTACTGGAACAGAACGATATGACATCACCACTGTGCAGTGTGCGAAAGGTTCTCTACGAAGAAGGTTGACTTGTTGGAGGTACGTTCGGGTAAATGACAGTGGTAATTGGTATCAATGTTTTAAACGTGGCATTAATCGAACAGCTTGTTTCCTTTCTCCAAGTGTTCCCAGCCTAAACTTCGCAACATCTCTGTAAAAAAACAACTCTTTTGTCAGAAATCCCCCAGAAGAAACGGAGCACTTTGTGTTGATTATTTCCTTTCTCTGATCAAATAATGTTATGGTCTCATACTCTCATTGTGGCCTTGCTGGAAATTTATATGCCCTCTCCTCTACAACCCCTAAATAACCTCAAATCATATAAAGAGATCTGTAAATTTCATTTTCAGTCCTGTTTATGTGATTACCACAATGAAGATCTGTTGTTATTATTATGAATACCTAGATACTTACAGAGATTCCCATGGTGAACTTTCACCCCATCAACACAATAATTCAAGCGGAGAGGACTCTTTCGATTTGTGAAACACACAACTTGACTTTTCACCCCATTTACCAACGTAACATTGCCTGAAATCCATCTTACAATATTGTCAAGGTCGTTTTCCAGTTACTCACAATCCTGAAACTTATTTATTATAAAGAGCCTTACCCTTTATTTTAGTTCACTATTTATATATATCAGAAAATAATGTTCTTACAATACTGCCCTGTGGGACCCAATCCCATAATTGTTACAGGATCAAATAAAGCTTCACCTACTCTAATGCTCTGAGTTCTATTTTCTAGAAATACACCAGACGTGGCCAAATTATTAGGGTAAACGATATATTTCTATCTTTATGTAAATTATCGACCTCTATAGCCTCATCCTTGAACTTGTTTGGTGGTAAAGTTACCCCTTGGGATATCCCTGTCCTCATTAATGTTTTTTCTCATATAGTGGCTACAGTGCGAACCACAATGTAATTTCATTATTCAAATGGTTTTGTGTCATTTTTGTCAGTGCTCATGTTCTGTAGTTTATCGTCTATATCTGCATGTTGTTGGGGTATTAATTTAAATAATGTGACCCATTGCTAAGACTGTGCATTCTGTAAGTTACATGCATTACTGATACTATTCACGAGTTCAGTTGATATTTTTTTAAGAGTGGTTCTATAGAACTGTCAAATTTCGAGGTTATGGGAAGATGAAAGGACCCTTCGCCAATAAAGGCTTTGTCAGAGAGCTGCTTGTTGAGAAACGAATACCTGCCAACTTTTGAAAAGGCTATCAGTAAAACTCACGCGTGACGAAAACATCTAAGGATTTTCGACATACCCCGGCTTGACGAAAACAATAATACTTCTGAGCTACAAGATACAATAATTCATTCTTTAAACAGGACATTTCAATGAAATCAAATCCACTTATATCATGGACCAATGATTTGTAGATGAAGATAACAATCAAGAAGAAATCCCTGTTAAACAGCAGCAGGCGTGGTGAATATAAATTTGGATCATACATACCAGGACTTCCCTGAAAAATTAAGCAGATTTGTGATAACTGAAAAAGGCTTTAGACAATAAAACTTGTTTAACGTAACACAGGCAAGAAATAATATAATACACACTGCAAATCACACGCTAGTTCTACTTTAGAGCCATCGTTGTGGCATTTTTAGCTTCCTGCGAAAAGTCTCGAGAAAATATTTTGTCATAATAGGGACCAGAACTCCTGGTCTTCAAAATAGAAATAGACTCCAGAGATTCATTGGACATGGATGATCTGAATTTTGTTCTATTTATCTTCACAAGTTTGAAAACACGTTCACATTCTACATTGCTATGGGGTATGGAGAGAATAGAGAGCATTACCCTAGAAATTCGGTTATACTTAAGAAGTCCATCGGCTCCACGAATTCTTGATATTTGTACCCAGCTGGAACCACTCGCAGCATCTTGATTTGCAACGATAGTGTCATCTACCTGAAGAGCTGTGAACTGCCTCTGAAGCTCATTCACCATTTCATCTGTAGTTTCATTTTCTTCCTTTCTTTTCCAAGAAAAAAAAAAACGAATGGAAGAAAACTGTGCATCTTCAATTTTGTCTAACCTAGGAACTTGAGCATGCCTTAACACATCATCCTTGAGTGGAAACTCGTTGATGATGTAGTCACAGGCAGTACAAAAGTAGTTTCTCAGTGATGACAAGAAAAGGGATTTATCTGTATACTGGAGATCATTCACTATGTTCGAATTCTGAATGCCAATAACTAACTCTTCATCACTTCTTTGATTTTGAATCAAGTTGAACTCAACTTCTAGCAGTGAGGAGCTTTGGACAATTTTGGGCTTAACAAACTTGGTGAAGAACTGCTTTAGCAAATCCATTAGAAGTTCTAATAAAAAGTGAACTTGTGGGGTTAAGTCTGAAGGGCAACATTGAATTTGTCAAATAAAGGAATAGTCACATGAAGGAAAGTGCAAAAGGCCTTGTTCAAGTTGGAGGATAGGAACATAAACAATTCTTCCACACGTGTTGTAGCAGAAGTCTTGCTTTTTAGGATGGGTTCGTCACGTTTGGAAAAATATGCTATTCTTTTAGGGGCATGTGTAGTAGCATAATGAAGAATTCTCTTCTTCTGATATTCCTTGGATCCGCTTTGTTCAACTCTAGGTATCCTGAAAGATGTCAAGCTTGTGGAAATGTTTTGGGTACATAATATTACTTCCTCCTTGAAGACAAAAAGACAGAAAGAAGGGGATACCACTGGTCCAGTAGTATTTCCAAACATCTGCCTAAAGATAACCACCTAGTACATACGTGCTTCAGAAATTTCTTTGCCTCTTTATTGTGCAAGTTCCGAAATTCCTGAAGGCGTTCTTTCCTTTTGCCATTCTTCTCTAAGAAATAAAATATATCAACAAAGATCTCACCCACTTTAACTGGTAATCTTAAAGCACCTTTTCAGCTGCTAGGTTAATCACGTGTCAAGTGCAACCTATAACGGTAATACCTGGCTGAACTTCCTACAGTACTACTGAAACCCCATTTTTTTATCCTATCATAACATGAGCATTATCGGAGCACACAGTTTTGCAGTTGATATGTTATGAGAATTCAGCTGTTAGAATGTAACAACAATAGGATACACTTGGCATTCGTATCATTGCTTCCATCAGTTGCCAAAGAAAATGGACCGTTCTGAAGGCACTTAAACTTCAGATGATGCATTTTTGCCATTTTATTTACAATGCATGTCGTTTTCGTGCGACCACAACTGTATTTCCTTTCAACTTCTGATGTGGGAAGCATCTTAAATAAAGCACCAGCATGATAACCGCACTTAAAGGCACATTGTATTCCACCAAAAAGGAAGTAAACAGACACTCGACCCTAATTACGTCACTGTCAACGTCTCCAGACTCGGCAAAAAATGTGTTGATTTTTCTTGTTACCTTCCTTAGATTTAACGTAACGTAGGTGTTTACCGCATTTCACATGATTACTTAAATCGTTTCTTCCAGTATATGCAATATTAATATCACACCCACATACAGTGCAAAAGGCAAATTTTCTCCCTTTCTTGATTTTCGTATGCACGGAAAACCAACAGAATATGATTCTTGAAATGTCTCGATAATAATAATAATAATAATAATAATAATAATAATAATAACAATAATAATAATAATAATAATAATAATAATAATAATAATAATAATAATAATAATAATAATAATAATAATAATAATCGTATGGCCTAAGCTACCGTGTGCAGACATTTCATTTGACGCCATCTGGCTGTCTGCTCGTCAATTTCGACGTTCCGTTTTACTGTAGGCCCACTAGATAGCTGACCTGGTCGTCTATGGCTGAGATTTAATGTGTCATGCAACGTGCTCCCCTATCTCTACGATTCTACCTCTTCAACTGGTCTACTGCGGCTTCTAACCTCGGCGTGTGTTCCAGCTCTGTGCTTCACTACTGCTCTCCCTCCGTCCCCTCCCCTCTGCACGCTGCTTGTGTCGTCACCATGCGCTCTGCTCCTTCTGGACTCTTCCTTTACGATATAAATAGGCCTGCTCTGGCCTCGAGCAGCGAGTCCGACTTTGTGCAACAAACTGTGTGGAGGGAGGACTCCTTTTATTCGCATTTACGTCTGGCCCGTATGCGATGTTTACTTCGTCTACTGCTCAAGATCCGAACTGAAGACCGCTGGCTAGGTGAGCGAGTTTTAATCTCTTTCCGCTTTCTACTTCGTATTTTCAAATGAAACTATTTTCCTTTACCAGTATGCCCTTCTGGCTGGAAATGTAACTTTATACTTGCTCTGGTTACAAGACAAAGCTGTAGACTTTCGTGTTCTATCTCATGATCAAATTGAATTTTCTAAATTTCATTCCCCAATTAGCACTGAAAGGAAGAAAAGTGAACCAGAAAGGATAAACATTTCTCTGAACAGACGCAAGAAATAGACTGTATTATCTGTGACTTTTTCGAATCTCTCATTTACGCCTAGTTTTTGGTGCGAGCTCACTACTTTAAAAAATTATTTGCAGGCTGTACTTTTCTTTTCCCTTTGCCAGCCCTTGGATACTATTTTCTCCTCCCTTCATCCGTTGTGTTTCCTTTCATCCTATCCTGCAGGTTTCTTTTTTGATATTGTACAGTAGCCTTGGTATCTTTAAATTCCTTTTAAAAATTTGTGGTAATATATCGCTACGATTCTTGTTGTTAAATTCTAATCAATCTTTTGGTATCTAATCCCTTATTTTCTGTCAAACTACTTAATATTGATAATCTATTTGGTTTTCATAATCAATTTGTTGCCCTATTTTATGGTGATACCGTTCATAGTTCGATTGTTTACTGCTGAATATAGTCATTCATTTCAATTAATTCTTTTACCTTGTTTTCGTGTGACCACTTTTGTTGTCATTACAATACATGTCTATTATGAAAATACGGCTGGTTCTGGTTCCTTGATTACTGTTTCGCCTATTCCAATACTCCTTCCCAAGCTGTACTTACCACGCACACCTTTGGAAATGGTCTCAGCAAAAAGCTTCTTCGCGCACTCTGCTTACTTGCTTCCACCTTGTATTTGAAAAGTGAACTTTGGTTATAGCGGGGCAGGCCTATTTTGGTGAAGGACAGTAATCCTTTTCACTGTGTGCCATACCTCGCTTCGCTCGCGTTTGTTTACGCTACCACACTGGTCAGACCAGTGTCACACTATACTACATACTTTTCTATACTACGTGCCGTATTGGTGCTCGGTTACAATGAATGTTCTACAATCTTAGTTTTATTTTTATATGTTCGTCATCAATCTATTTATTCACCATTGCCGTCCCACACATAATAATTCAATGTGCAACTTACGTCACAGTCACCAGAGATGCCGACATCGTACGACATGGAGTGTCGAATGGACTTTCCCGCCCTTCAAAAATCCGACTACCTCTGCCGGGTTTGAACCCGCTATCTTGGGATCCGGAGGGGTCACTCTACCACTGATTCACAGAGGCAGCTAATGTTGGATTTATTCAAGATAATCTACAATAGAAGTATAGCGTATGAAAATGTCCGAGAAAAATGTCTCTATATCTCTTGAAACATCGAAAGAAACCTGGATCACTGAACGTCACATAAAATGATAACACAAACACTCAAGGCAGTCAAACACTTCATAAAAACATGGCAAAGCTCACAAAGTCTTAAACCATTAAATGAACACGACGCCAACCGCGTGAACGAAGAATATGCACATGGTAAAAAAACATACACACGTGGAACAAATGTAATTATTCTTCTTCTTTATAATTTAACGGGCTGTGCTAATAGCGGTATATCCAATCACTGGAGCGAATGTAATTAGTCAACGAATATAGGAAACTGCGAAGCACTAAGTTATAACACAAAAACTCGAACACTTCATTAGAATATGTCATAACAGTAAAAGGCCAACAAACAACAACAATCACGTGGTCAAAGTATATAGATTAAATCACAACAAGCGAACGGAGCGGAACAAAGAATTTGCGGAGCAGAGTCTGTCGACACCTAACATTCACACGGGAGAACTGCTAACACGGCTTTAAATTCAATTCCATTACCGACACAAACATCACATGGTTAAAATTACTAATCATATCAAAGAATGAGTTATCGGCAATCATGGATATGCCTTCGACCAAGACCGAGCGTGCTTCGACCCACGCAAACAATCGATTGTCGGTAGTGGAGTGATTATCGAATGTTAACGTTTCAAATTTTTGTCCTCGAAGTCGTAAAATGACACCGTCCATCCATAAAGTCGTAAAATGCTGCAATTTCCGTAAATTCTGCGGGTAAACAGTAAATATTGGCAGGTATGGAAACGTTACTCACCGCAAGAGATAGCTTCTATATTGCAAATATCACAGCAGTCTGTTAGTGGAATTGTAAAATGTGAAGACAAGGGGAAGACAAAATGTTAACATCGTACCGGAAACTGCGGGCGAAAGAAGATACTAACCACAAGGAGTACGCAAAACTGATTAATTTGACAGTAAACAATCGCAAGGTTACTAGTTCGGATTTATGTAAGAAACTAGAAGAGTATGGATCACTGATACCGGCCAGGAATGTGAGGCGAGAGTTGTTTATGCTAGAATGAGAGCAAGACGATATCAAAGAAAAGCGAGGATTACTCGTGCTATGGCTGCAAAGAGGTTAAGTGGGCCAAGACTCTCCAGAATTGATCATCCGGTGATTGGAAACAGGCAAGTCCATAAAAATTACTGTAATTCCAAAATTATCATTCATTATTCCATTTTTTACCCATTTTAACTCATGTACGTACAGCACAGTACAAGTATTATTTTTTCTTTGAAACGGTACAGCTTATTGCATTGAATGCTAGGCTTAGTTGTTTTATTTACTTCCGGTTTGTTTTAGTTACGAATCGGAATTCCTCTTGAAGAAGAGACAAGTCAGTATGTCAGAAGGAAAGGAGGAGAATAATTCCATCCAAATTGGTGAAGCAGAGAGTGAAGCATCCTATATCAGCGATGGTCTGGAATGTGCTTTCAGGTGTGGAGGTGGACGATTATATATTGTCAAAGGAAGTATGAGACGTGAACAGTACAGTACTAAGAACCCGTTTGCTACCTCGGGTTCAAGAGTGGTGTGGCCAAAGTGAAATTATTCTTATGCCTTGCCATAAAGCAAAAGAAGTAATGGAATTTTAAGGGAAAACAATATGAATGTGCTTGATAGGCCTAAAAACAGTCCAGACATGAATCCCATGGAAAATCTTTGGGCGATAGCAAAGAAAAATCCGAAAAACTAATATAACACAAAATTGGCTTGATTGAGAAGCTCGTTGAGATATGGTTTCATGATGACGATTTAAAGAGTCAGTGAAAAATAGTGACTGAGGGTATGCCCAGTCGAATCAAGTCACTCATGAAAGCTAAGTACCAAGTACCAGTCATCAACTTAAAACTGGTAACATCTTATATGTTAAATTCTCAATGTTTTAATGTTTACTCTAATAATGTGGCCAGGTGTTTATAGTCACCGATTCAGCCACTATTTTATTTAGCCCACCTGCACTAATTTTTTCAATAGTCTCCCAAGATCTACCCTATCAACATCCTAAGATATGTCAATCGTGATATATTTGACCTCCTCAATCTAATATATTTTCTTTATTCACAGGGTGCTATTACATTAATTCTTCTTTCATCTGGTGTAGTTGCTTAATACATACACAAACCAATTAAGCACTAGAGATTTGGTTCTATATCTCAACGAATTGACTTTGGTATATGCCTAGAAATGTTACCAATCCCAGCAACACTTCTTGTTTTAAATATTTGTTTCTTATTTTCAATGTCTTTTTATCTTACGTCCATGTGAACATTGCGAAGTAATTTCAAAGGATTGGTTGAAATTGTCAACTGCGTCAGATGCCTCACGAGTGACGGGTGCGATGCCCATTTGCTGGTGAACGGTGTCTTTTTTTACGGGATGCAGGACTGTGATGCCCATCGACTAATGGAGTATACACTTTCACATGTTGTATAATTGCTACTCCATATCTTTCTCAGTCTGTCGACATTGAACACCGTACACAGCAACAAGACGGAGTACCATGCAGTACATACTGGACTTCAGATGTAGTGGCATACTCCAGCCACAGTGTGTGCCTCCGACTTCCCATCATCTCATCCATGCTGCCTTTTTCATAATTTGCACTTCAACAACTACCCCACTACCAGTCTGTAGGCAAGATCCTAGATACGTGAATCAACTTGGATGGAGCCATTAGATTATTCGGACGACTCCACGTATTCACTCTTCTTTTTGTTCATTCTAAGGTTGTATTGTGAGAAACAGGTACACCAATATTCATCTTGATGCCGCAGTCCCATTCTGGCTTTATCAGCAAGTGCAACATCATCTGCATATACGAGAGTCCTAGGAACATTCCTTTTCAGGTCCCGTGTAGTCGTGTCCATGCTGAGGACAAAGAGCAATGGGGACGGAGTGGTACATTGGTGTACACGCCAACTTTAACTAAGAAGCCCTCAGAGACGTTGGCAGCGCAACATACACAACTTCCTGTTTTATAAGCATTTCTGGTACACCATGGTCACGAGTGCAGACCAGATCACACGATATGGAACACGGTGGAAAGTCAATTCGGAAGGTAATGTACACTGCCTGCTGAAGCTTTCAGTGCTTTTCAGTTAGCATTCTTAATGAATATGCACTGGTTAGCAATAATGTCGACGATTTCAAGCAGTCAATAATGATGGATACTCTCAAATATTTTCTCGTATACAATTGGGGGCAATTTGGACAGTAATGTGCACATTCTGCTGGATCGTCACTTTGCTCAAAAATAGCACAAGGATATTTGTAGCCCAATGACTGGGAACAGAGCCAGAGTCAACACTGGCACTGAACAAGCTTCTCAGTTGATAATGAGATCTTAAAATTGCTACAAATTCCAGATGTTTCTGGAAGGTCATCTGGTTTTGGCGGTTTTTGGTTTTTCATACCCCTACTGGGACTGTCGACATCCTTTGATGTGATCGATAAGATAGGACTTAGCATCTGCAATAGGGTGATGTGGGAATTCAATGCAGGAAATCTCTACAAATATTGTTGCTAATGTTCGATGATTTCTTGTTTGTCCTGTAATCACTGGTAAATTTTGCCTCTAATGTACACAGAGTGGTCAATACATGTGTCTATTTTGGTCAGCTGAAAAATAGTTCTTTTCTCCTTCTTTTGAGTTCAGTAATGTACAGTGTTTATCAAAACTGTACCTACAAAAAATCAAGGATGCTCTTCGTGTTATGTTCAGAATAATGGTTAAATCAGACTGGCGGGGAATATTGTTATTTTTGAGAAAAATAGGTTAAATTGTTACTTCAGGGTGCGCGATTCAGATTGACGAGCTGCTGCCGTGTTTTAGGGAAGACAAGAAAAGCACCAGATTGTTTCTCCTCTCACCTGTTTGTCGCAGTAATATTCTATATTAATTAACATGCTCGAAGATGCAAAGCTGCCGCGTCGCGATTGTGTATTCCTTCACCCACAACATTGTAAATTTAATGAAATACTGAACGAGGGATCAACACGCCGAATGGTTTGATTACAGTAGATGTTCGATATGGCCCCCTCCTACGTTGGTGCATAGTTCACAATGGTGTAGTAGTGAGTGACCTTTGTACTCTGTCCAGGATGTGTAGTGCGTGGCGAACGGCTTGGAAAGCTGTCTGTATTCTTGGTGCAAGTATGTCTTCTCTTTCTATGGGGTTCACATAGTAGTCAATTTGTTTAAAACAAACTGTACACTGTCCAGTTCCATTCACTTCCCCCTCCCTTCCCTCTTCTCACGCTCAGCGGCTGACTCTCTGGCATAGCACTAACAGCAAATTCGTCAATTTGAACTGCGCGCTCGGAAGTAACAAGGTCACTTAATTTCCTCAAAAATATACATTTCATCGGCAATCCAACTGCATCATCACTCTCAATATCACACGAAGAGTATGCCTGATTTCTTTGTCAGTATAGTTCTGATACACCTTGTACACAGGCCATTACAGTGAGTGCGACAGAATTCTTAGCCACACGTTCGGCAAAGACAATACTTTCCCTGTGTTCTGGAGTCTATTTGAAACCCAGTTTATATACAGTATGCCTCTGTCTTTTTCTAGAGCTCTTCTTGGATCGGAATCATCCATAACAACGTTTGATTTTCAATACAATAGGAACTAGCTTATTTCGTACCCAAGTTTACTGTGACTGTTGCAGTGAAAGATCTGTAGAATGAGTCCACATGTTTCCAGTTGCATTCAGGTCAACGGAGTAAAATGTATGCTGTCTGCTAAGGTCTCCTTCTGGTCTTCAAGCTTCCACCACTTGACCTTCTCGGGGGCATTTATCCTTCCACCTGTACGATGCATTAAATCCTTTATGACCAAGTTATGCTGAGTTGGTACACAGATGACGTGACATTCACATATTTTCTTAGTCGGATATCACGGCGCCGATCAAAGACCAGGTCAATTTGGTTGCTGCAGTCACCACAAGTACAGGCGATGAGGTGATTGATGCACTTTTGAAGAATGCATAACCACTAAAACCAAATCAATTGCCTCGGTGAAAACCAAAATATGAGTTCCATCATAATTTCAGATACCGAAGGTATTACACCATGGCAGCTATAACCATAATTGGTGGGACCAACATGCGCATTAAGTTCGCCACGGAGAAGTGGGAACTCATCTTCGGGACACGCTGAAACATGATGTCGTAGCTCCTACCAATGCTGTTCCTTATGTAGGTCATCACAGCCAGATTGTGACAGAGAAAGCACAAGTTCGAGCAGATGCAATGTCGATTGTAATTGACATAAGGCTGTCTGGATAGCACTGAACCTCAGCAATTCAATCTTATAGGCTTGCGCACACAATGAAATCAACACCATTCCTGCTAGATGTAACCTGGTAGATAAGTTCATAGACATCTCTGACGTCATGAGATTTCTGGCCTTTCCATAGCATGCAACTTACTATCTAATTAACATAGCTACTCTTCAATTCTAAAACGGACTTACATTATCCTAATTACAACAGGTTGTCTGAAACAGTTGAATTCTAGTGAGAGCTAAATGTCTAGGGACATATCTCCTCCACAATGAAAATATTATATAATAATGAAGCAAGAATGATATTTACTAATAAAAGAATCACACTACAATAATTCTAAGCAACATTTAGTTGTATCCTACTTACAGTAGTTTAACTGACATAACAAATATTCTAAACTATGTATCTATGGAGCTTATGAGCCTGTAAATTTTCAATTACTATGTACATAACATTTAGTTTCCTCGGTTTATGAGAGAGAATAAAAGGTGAAAATTTTGAATGAAATTATCAGTCAAAGAACAGTGGCCAGTTAATATCATAAATTTAAGCCCTAGTAACGAATGTTAATTCAACATACAATACGGCATATTGTTTTTTAATAATTTCTGCTATTTCTCTTTCACACCATGCTGAGCTAGAAAATGGCTAGGAGTTGGAAGGAAGCAACTGTGGCCTTAGTTAAGGTACAGCCGTACCATTTGTACGCTGTGGAAATGTGAAACCGTGGACAACATGCACTTCAAGACTGTCGACAATGGGTTCGAACCCAGCATCTCCCAAATGCAGGACGATACGTACACGGCCAGTTGTATAGTACCACAAAGAAGCAATTGCTTGAATTCCTTCTCTTACAATACTTACTGTGAATGTATCTTGTTATTTAATTTCAAACAATACGTTAAAAGTGTGTTTTTAATGTTAAGATTCTGTGTTAGAGTTACCCAGATTTGCATGCACTTCGGACATAAGTTTTCATATATATCTCCGAAATTTGACGATACATGAGGTTATTTTGGAAAAGTAAAGAGTAAAATAGTATCACAAATGCATCTTTCAAAATTCTGTGCAGAGCATGCTTGCCTCCGTTGAAGTCAATATGGGCTGCCTACCTATGCTCTTCGGTTCTAGGATCGAGGTAGCCCTTACTTCTTCGCAGCTTCTCCGCATGTCTTTCACCAAGAATCCATTTAAGAGACTTATCAAGTTTATCGGCATTGTAAATTACGACAGACCCTCCCTCCAAGTTTAAGATTATATTCTTGCAGCACAGTCCGAAGTAACCCCGCGAATGAACAATACTCAGAAAAACTGCGAAAGACATGATTCTTGAGGTTATCAAGCTTACGCAAGTTGATTCTAACAGAACTTCAGTTACAGTAAAACACTCGAAAACAATTCACTTCAACTAACATTTGTTGACAATGTGAACATGCAGTACCACACCAGACAAAAAACAAATTCTCTCACTGAGAGAGAGAGAGAGAGAGAAAGAGACAGCAATCAAGAAATAGTTTTATCACAATAGTTCTATGAACTTCGACTGTCCTATATCAACACAGATCTATACATATTAAGAAACAAAGTGTACACTTGTTTGAAGATAAACAGACGTCCAGAATTACACCATGGAATATTTCGAAGCTAATACTAAGAGAAGTGTAAAAAACACTAGTAAATTGCAGGGTATATGCCGTAAACGGAATCATGGATCAAAGGTATCTGGGCATAGAGAAACGGTTATGGGTCAATTTACCTCCAAAGGGAAGAGATCAGGTTGGATCAAACACATTTAAATAACACTTGGGTGAATTATAAATTAACAAATAGTAAATTTAATGATTATCATTATTTTACTCTGAAACCAATTATAGTATAAAAATTAACATCGTAAAGATAGCTGGTCATCTCAGGAAAGTTAATTGTTAACAATGTAGAACTAGAGGACCCGTGCGAGAAATATCGCATGTTTATAAAAGTATGCAATGGAGTAGCCCCTGGTGAACTAAGGAATACACAAATCAGTACAATATTCGACAGTCGTACTTACCACTTAATATAATCTCTTTTTAGATTGATGATATCAACTTGAACGGAAGCAAATGCAAGTGCATTACTATACTGACGAATGTTCCGGAAGTAACTTTTGGTTTTACTATCATTCTTTACTTAAGTGATAATTACAGCATATCATAATGACACAAAACAGGCGTCCCAACGGCCAAATGTGAAGTGGACACCAATGATGGCGCCTATTTTCCTACAGTTAACATTTTCAAGGCTAACACCGCCCGGAAAGTTTTCAGAACTCTTCACAAGACCAGTTTCGAACCATAATAATTTAAGAAGAAATGAAGAAAATTTATGACTGGTTTCCAACTGTTCACACCTTCTAGGCCGAGAACTGATAAAGGCAGTGTGTAATCGACGCTCAACTTACTCAGCTCTTACTCTACTGCTTTCGTACTGCTCTACTTTAGAGCACAACTTCACTTCGCTTTCCCACTACAATTCTACAAGATATTCTATGCCAAGCGACGTTTATTAGCTATGATGTCTTACAAAGGGAACACTTTATTTCGTCTTCTATAAGACATAACCACTATAATATTAATTCCGGAACACGTGTGGTATGCATAAATCATCTGAACCCGCAAGTTAAGTGTCAACTAACATTTAAATAGGCATGGTTGGAGCACATATTAATATGCCATTTTAGTTTCAATGTGTGTGTCTGTGTGTGGGTGGATGTCTGTGCGCGTCTCAGAAAGCTTACTGTTACGAGAAGCCTACAAGACTAGGAACAAAGGAATCATTGTGCAGTTTGCAAGAAGAATCTCTAATTTCATCATGATGCACCTCGCAACGGCTACTCCTTTCCGGAATATGGAACTAAAAGGGGAGATCCCACCACACCCTAAAGGGTGCTAAATGGGCCAATCGTAAGACATTGCAAGTCAGGACCTAATCAACTTCCATCATAAACATTTAAGTACCCTTTTTAAATATTAATTTCCTTTTCAGAATGACTTATTTATTGAAATTATATTTTCTACTGTTTTGTGTTGTGACATATTCTTATCGCTTCTCATCTACTTATTGGTGCTGGTAAGTTTTGTGAATGATTGAAATACACCCATATTCATAAAATCAAGATCACCTTGAAAGACTAGAGATAGGAATTCATACTCACAGGACATGTGCAATAGTATGTGTAACGGGCGGTACACCTCCACGCCGCTTATTTAAAATTTGCGCCAGTTGAAGCTCCTCTGCTGGAGGAAGGCTGAACTTTATCTACGGTATTGGTTTTCAAGTGTCTCAGAAGATGTCACTACTTAGAAATTTTGGAGTTTTTGAACTGTGTCATTTTCGACGTATTTTTGTTTCGCTTGTTGTAAGAAGTGTGAACTTTATCTCCTAGAGGACACTATTGAAGAACTACAATGGTGCACTCTGGTGCGAAGTGAAAGAACTGTTTTTTGGAGAAATTTTTATTTCAAAAGTTTGTTTCTTGTTAAATTTCTTTCTGTTATTGTTTAAGTTGGCTGTATACCCCTCTCTTTCCCCTTGTTTTGTATTTAGCCAATCCCGAATTTCTTTATTTAATTTCTGACCAATCCGATGCATCTTCCCCCAACTTGAATATGCTGCTTGTCCCTAACCAATAAATGATTGTGGGCGGGTGTTTTCCTTCCTGAAAAGCCTCGAACTTTCCGCGAGAGCATATAAACTGCTGATTTTAGGGTCTCTGGGCCACTTCTGTTCCATCCTTTCTTGTGTAAAGTACTTAGCAGGAGGCGGGAAGCGCCTCTTTCTTCGGCGGCAGTCAACAACCAGGTAATGGCCGATTAATAACTTATTTTCTTGCTTGCTCAGCAGTTTAACTCTCGGGGCGGGTTCGAAGCGTTTCCACCATGTAACCTTTTCCTAAAATGTAACTACTCTTTACATCTATTCTCTTTTAAAGCTACATATTGGGATAGAGAGTGCTTAACCCTCTCGAGCTCCCACTCATATTGTTTTGAGGTGAACTTATTTCTCACAACCGATTCTTCCGTAATGTAATTGTAAATTGTTCTTTTCCATAGTCACCTCTGTAGTATGGGATTAGCCCTTGCATTAACGGCCTAGAGCCAAAGTAGGTTTTAAATAAATGTATTAGGAGTGCAGTTCGCCTCCTCTCAACTTGGGATTTTAGAGGCCATGTATTATTCTTTTCTTTCTTAATAGGCCTCAGTAGGTTGGGTCTTTTACCCCTGTGTTTAGGTCTTTAGAGGACAGCTTGAAGGTCGAATTAGGTGTGGCCTTGTAATAGGCTTACAACTTTAAGAGCGGATCGCTCTTTTGAAATTTGTTTCTGCGTGCCTCTTGGAGGTATTACTGTGTAATTCGGAGCAAGTGCTCCTGGGCATGATTGGGGTTTTCTGCCCCTTTGTTTAACCTTATGTACATGTAAAATTGGGCCAACTGCTCAAGATTTGGAAGTTCGGGGCTCGAAGCCCAAAGCCTGTAAATACTGTTGTTGCTTTTTGTTGCCTTGCTTCTCTGTACCTGCCATTCTTGTTATTTCTGAGTTTGGAAAAGAAAATATAACCTTGTTAAATTTTACATTAACTTTAATTTCGTAGTTTGTGACCCGTTCACACCCGCACCTTCTTTCACCTCTACCTACCGCTAAAACACGGTAACAAGTGGTAGCAGAGCGTGGTTGAATGGGTCTCAATTTAGCCTCTTTTGACGGCTAAACATTGCTTTGATCCGAACTCTAACAATTTTCTCATTTGCTGGAATTTTTGATCTTTCCTGTTTCAAAATTTTTCTGTCAACATGCCCGGCCCCCACCCTGTTCTCCATCTTAACTATTTGCGCAAGGAGGAGTTGATCTATGAGTTAACTATCAGAAATGTGCAATCTGGAGGCACGGTTGCAGTGGACACAAACAAGCTTAGAGAGTCCCTTGATTTGCCCATTTCCATCCCCAATTTGGGAGAAAAAGAAATTGACGACTCTCTTTCCACGATCACCGAGAATACTACTGGGCTAGCATCGGTAGTTAGTTTTTCTGACGAAAATGATCCCTCTCCTAATCAAATTAAGCGTGTGCAAGCCAGGCTATATCATTTTTCTAACAGAGTTAACGATCTGTTGTCTCTGAAGTTGAATGACGTTCAGAGGAAGGAGGCTAGTACATTGCTTGAAAGTATTTCTGAATTATCTAGTAAGGTCACTCAATTGTTAACTGGGGAAGTTCCTCCCAAAATTGATCAACCCACCACGATGAATGTAGATAGCGAGGACGATCCTCCTAAAGAAGATGTTAATAGGAAAACCGTTGCCGCTCAAACTATCTCTGCCCCATTGGACAACGAGTCTGAACGCCGTGCATCGTTGAATAATGTACGTTCTGAATTAACTTCCTTGCCACTGAAACCTTTACCTACTATGTCACCAGGGTTTAGCAGCTTGCCTCATCCATTGGCAATGTTGCTCAGAGGTATCTCTAAGTTTTCAGTTAATACCACCAGTGAAGTAATTTCATTTTTAAGTTTTTTAGTTGAATTTCAGGATCATGCCCTCGTTTTTTCTCTTTCTCCATGTCAAATTTTGCAGATAATTTATCCTTATGCAATTGGTATTCTCTCAGATAAAATAGTAAGAGCTATTGCCGAACAGTCCTCTATTGAAGATTTTCATGCACATCTACTTGCAAATTTTATTCCTGCACGCGCGAGGTCATCTCTGATTCAGAAATACTATTATCGGGTACAGCGCTTGGATGAAAACTTGGCAGACTTCATCCAAGATATTAAGTTTTATACTAGGGTATTTGCTCTTCATTTTCCCGAAGACCAGATTGTACAGGCTATTGTGGAAGGGATCTCACCCTCCTACAGGTCATATTTGTTTTTCGCGGCGTGCCCGCAAACTTTCTCGGAACTTGAAGCATTGGCCGTCTCAGCGGAAGGAGTTAGGTACACCGATTCTTTGCGTGTCGCGAAAGAACCCCCGCCTTCCTTTAGTAATACTCGGCCTCCACCTCGCCGATCAGTCACTCCTCGTAAATGTTACGCTTGTGGGTCGCCTGACCATCTTCGGAACAAGTGCCCATTGCTCAAGTCTAGTGGGACAAGGAATGGGGCTGGTTCATCACAAGGCTGTTTTAAATGTGGGGCATTCTCACATATCGCCAAGAATTGTCCCAATTCGAATAGCACCCCCTCCTGCTCAACTTCTGGTGCAAATTCCACCTATGCCAATAATAAAAAGTGACTAGTGGCTTCGGCTGAGTCGACTAATCCATCTTTCCGAGGCTCAGCCCCTGGTAAACAGATCGAAAATTCAGGGAACGTTCAATCTGCCAATCCGTCTTTTGAATGCCCCAAAGAGTGTCTTAGGATTGCGGCGGATACCCCCGCACCTGTTCCTTTTCTTAAGATTGAGTTAAATAACGAACCTATAACAGCTCTATTAGATTCAGGCAATGTTTGCTCTATTATTTCGGCCGAATGGTATTCAAAATTGAAATCTGTTTGTAAACTACCTGACTATGACTCATCTCCTGTTCAATATGTTTCGGCTAATTCATCCCCATTAGAAATTCTAGGTTCTTTACAGGTCAAAATTCGTATTTTTAAATTTACATGGAAAATCAAACTGTTTGTGGCTAAGCAATTGTCTTGCCCCATCATATTGGGAGCTGACTTCATTTCTTACACGGGTCTTGTGCTCGATCTTCAGAGTAGGTCTTGCACTTTCAAATTTGCCTCTAATTGTAAAATCCCATTATTAAAGTGTAATTCTGTATCATGTTCTTCTATTTCGCCTACCCAGGATGAGATGTTGTTAGACCTTAGACATCTACCTGAGGAGCAGGCTGATAGTATTCGTAAGTTGTGTCAGTCATTTCCAGAGGTGTTCTCGGAAACTCTTGGTGTTACTGACCTTATTGAATACAAAATTGAGGTCACGGATTCGATTCCTGTCCGTTTTCCACCTTATAGGCTATCTCCGCCTAAAATGAAGGCTCTGAAAGAAATTATCGATCAGATGTTGAAGGATGGTATTATTAGGCCCTCTAAGTCAGCGTATTCTTCGCCTATTTTTCTAGTCCCGAAACCCCAAGGGAGCTTCAGGCCTGTCATTGATTACAGGGCTCTCAATCGGAAGGTGGTGTTACAATCTGTGCCCCTTCCCGACCTTCATTCTTGTTTTTCATGGTTCCGTAAGGCCAAGTTCTTCACCATCTTGGATTTGAATCAGGCCTACAATCAAATTCCACTAGCCGAAGAGTCTAAACATCTTACAGCGTTTGCCACGGACTGGAATTTATACGAATACAACCGCGTGCCTTTCGGGCTCCCCACGGGAGCAGCTGTACTCACTAGGCTGCTAGATAGGGTCTTCTCCGACATCAAAATTGAGTACTTATATCACTACTTGGATGATGTCGTCGTATTTTCGGAGACCTTTGAAGAACATCTAGATCATCTGCGAGAAGTTCTCAATCGCCTTCGTAAGGCTGGGCTAACTGTCAAGTTGTCCAAGGTTGCCTTCGCTAAGCCCTCCATGTCATTCCTAGGGCATATTGTGTCTCCTGATGGTGTGGCAGTCGATCATTCTAGAACACAGGCCATCCGTGATTTTAAACCTCCCAAGGACATCAAAGGTATCGCTAGATTTATTGGTATGGTGAATTTCTTCAGGAAGTTTATCCCTAACTTCGCTAATTGAGCGGCGCCCTTGAACCTTCTCCGTAGGAAAGGCATCAAATTCGAGTGGGGACCTTCTCAACAAGCCGCGTTTGAAGATCTTAAATTAGCTCTCTGTAATGCCCCTGTCCTTGCTATGCCTGATTTCTCAAAGAAATTCATCGTCCAAACCGACGCGTCGTCGTCAGCAGTAGCTGCAGTCCTTCTTCAAGAGACTGAACTAGGGAGGCGACCCATTGCCTATGCATCTAGGACTCTATCGGCTCAAGAAGCCAAGTATTCCATCTATGAGCTCGAAGGTTTGGCAGTCTTATTTGCCTTAGAAAAGTTCCGTCTCTATCTGGAACATGTCAAATTCGACCTGGAGACAGATAATCAAGCCTTGAGCTGGGTCTTAGGTAGGCCGCGTCGTACTGGCCGTATAGCCCGTTGGGCCATCCGTATTTCTGCCTTCCAATTCGATGTCAGGCATATCCGAGGCACCGAAAATGTTGTTGCTGATGGACTCAGCCGTATGCTTTCCAACGACGTCGAGACCCATGAACCGGTCGGTAGTTCATCTCCTCCCGAGTCCATTCTATCTGATGTTAATGCCATCTTAACAGATGCTCCCATGCTCTTTAGGGATATCGAGAAATACCAACGTGAAGATCCGACGCTGGCTCCGATAATGGAAACCCTTTCTTCTGGGGAACATGTGGTCCCTTATGTTCTGAGGAATGGTGTTTTATGTTGCCCATCGAGGCATGATAAGATGATGAAAGTTGTCGTTCCAGCTGTTCTTGTACCTATGATCTTCAAGTATTATCATGAGACCCCATTAGGAGGGCATCTTGGTATCTTTAAAACTCGTGAAAAGATTCGTGAAAGGTTCATCTGGAAGGGTATGGACGGTGAAATCCGTGAACTAGTAAAGGCTTGTAAGTCTTGTTTGCTTAGTAAACCAACCATGTCCACCAAGGTAGGCCTTTTGTCTTCACATCAGGCTTCGCGCCCCATGGAACCCCTGTATATTGATTATGTAGGACCCTTCCCCCAGTCGAAGGGAAATGCCAACAAGTTCATCTTTGTATGTGTAGATGGTTTTACAAGATTTTCCTGGTTATTTCCGACTAAGCTGGCTACCGCTCAGTCCACCATTACTTGCTTAAATTCTATTTTTGCTTCTTTCGGTCCGTGCCAATACATTGTGTCTGATAATGCTAAGGCGTTTACATCAAATCTTTTTCGTAAATTCTGTTTTGACTTGTCCATCTCTCATGTAACTACTTCTGCTTATTACCCTCAACCATCTCTGGCTGAACGGGTTAATCGTAATCTCAGGTCCGCGCTTATTGCCTGTCATCATGAAGACCATTCCAGGTGGGACACGTCCCTGCATTGGTTAGCTTTTGCTTTGAATTCGGCGGTTCATGTATCTCACAAGTTTACTCCAGCTGCTTTGATGTTCAAGTTCGTTCCCAACACACCGCTCTCTAACCTCTGGTCTCTGAGTGACATTCTACCTGAGACAATAGATCCGGACAACATTAAAGATCTTTGGAAGAAGGCTAAGGCCAATCTTAAAGTCTCTCATGAAAAGGTTAGGGAGAGATATGATCGTGGACGGAGACCCACCAATTTGAAGGTAGGCGACCAAGTCATGGTCAAGAATTTTGTTCCCGCGGGCAAG
Organism: Anabrus simplex; assembly: GCF_040414725.1. Taxonomy (NCBI): domain Eukaryota; kingdom Metazoa; phylum Arthropoda; class Insecta; order Orthoptera; family Tettigoniidae; genus Anabrus; species Anabrus simplex. The sequence goes on along the minus strand of NC_090279.1, from coordinate 23,076,112 downwards.
CTTGCCCCCAGGTTTCATGGGCCATGCATAATTCTCGATTTTCTTACGCCGGTCACATTATTACTAAGCAATCCAGCCACCGAGAGGATATTTAGGGTTCACCTGTCGCAGGTGAAACCTGTATAATTTCTGTGCTACCTTGCCTCATATTATCTTGAAAGGAACATGAAGGTTATATATTTTTTGAGTTTTCACTTTTAAGGCATTCTGCCCCTTCTATAATATTTTGTTTTATATGTAAGCATTTTTGTAAAACCTTCCCCGATCCTTTAAACTGCCATCCTATCCTTGCCACGGCCATTACCACGCTCCCGTCTCCTGCTCCACTACACACAGTGGCTCGCATCTGAAATGAATTTCTGCACGCCGCTGGCCCCTCGACCTCTCCACAAAGCCTGCGCCCTCAAAAATCATTCTGGTCAACAAAAATTCTGCCGCCTAGCTTTAATGTTTCAGTGCCCCCGCAGCCGCGCGGCGCTGTGCCGCGACTGGGGTAGAGGAAGGGCCCCCTCTTCTCCAGCGAGGACGACATGTGCGCGGCGAGCCGGATCCCTCCTCCCGGCCGAAGCTGATGTGCGGCGCATGACCTGCCACTGGCCCGCAGCCTGTATATGTTCACCGCGGGCGCGGCGTGCTTCAACACCTCTGCTCCCCTCATAGTGCGGGCGAGCGGTATCTCAGGGTACTTGAGGGGCCCGGGCGGCCTCCTCTGAACGCAAGCAGTGGCGGCTGGTCTGGCCGTTAAAATCATCAACGTTGAAGTACATATCCAGCTATATGGACACTCCAGTTCTACTTTACTACCTTTTCTTGGGTATTCTACTGCAATATTGGGTGGACTTAGAAAATTTTCCTCAACCTTAAAAATTAAAGTTTTCCTTCTGAATTCAACTTCTACAAACATAAAGACTTTACTTCACCAGCAACTACCAAATTTTTAAACTGAATCAAACACAATTAAGAAAATTTTATAAATACTTCTGCAATTAATCTCCATATCAACATCAAAACTTGGACCTGGTTTTCAAACAAATTTCATGTGTCACCCCTGGAGGAACTTTTGGGGGGGGGGGAGGTCTGTACCGGGCGGTACACCTCCACGCCGCTTATTTAAAATTTGCGCCAGTTGAAGCTCCTCTGCTGGAGGAAGGCTGAACTTTATCTACGGTATTGATTTTCAAGTGTCTCAGAAGATGTCACTACTTGGAAATTTTGGAGTTTTTGAACTGTGTCATTTTCGACGTATTTTTGTTTCGCTTGTTGTAAGAAGTGTGAACTTTATCTCCTAGAGGACACTATTGAAGAACTACAATGGTGCACTCTGGTGCGAAGTGAAAGAACTGTTTTTTGGAGAAATTTTTATTTCAAAAGTTTGTTTCTTGTTAAATTTCTTTCTGTTATTGTTTAAGTTGGCTGTATACCCCTCTCTTGCCCCTTGTTTTGTATTTAGCCAATCCCGAATTTCTTTATTTAATTTTTGACCAATCCGATGCATCTTCCCCCAACTTGAATATGCTGCTTGTCCCTAACCAATAAATGATTGTGGGCGGGTGTTTTCCTTCCTGAAAAGCCTCGAACTTTCCGCGAGAGCATATAAACTGCTGATTTTAGGGTCTCTGGGCCACTTCTGTTCCATCCTTTCTTGTGTAAAGTACTTAGCAGGAGGCGGGAAGCGCCTCTTTCTTCGGCGGCAGTCAACAACCAGGTAATGGCCGATTAATAACTTATTTTCTTGCTTGCTCAGCAGTTTAACTCTCGGGGCGGGTTCGAAGCGTTTCCACCATGTAACCTTTTCCTAAAATGTAACTACTCTTTACATCTATTCTCTTTTAAAGCTACATATTGGGATAGAGAGTGCTTAACCCTCTCGAGCTCCCACTCATATTGTTTTGAGGTGAACTTATTTCTCACAACCGATTCTTCCATAATGTAATTGTAAATTGTTCTTTTCCATAGTCACCTCTGTAGTATGGGATTAGCCCTTGCATTAACGGCCTAGAGCTAAAGTAGGTTTTAAACAAATGTATTAGGAGTGCAGTTCGCCTCCTCTCAACTTGGGATTTTAGAGGCCATGTATTATTCTTTTCTTTCTTAATAGGCCTCAGTAGGTTGGGTCTTTTACCCCTGTGTTTAGGTCCTTAGAGGACAGCTTGAAGGTCGAATTAGGTGTGGCCTTGTAATAGGCTTACAACTTTAAGAGCGGATCGCTCTTTTGAAATTTGTTTCTGCGTGCCTCTTGGAGGTATTACTGTGTAATTCGGAGCAAGTGCTCCTGGGCATGATTGGGGTTTTCTGCCCCTTTGTTTAACCTTATGTACATGTAAAATTGGGCCAACTGCTCAAGATTTGGAAGTTCGGGGCTCGAAGCCCAAAGCCTGTAAATACTGTTGTTGCTTTTTGTTGCCTTGTTACTCTGTACCTGCCATTCTTGTTATTTCTGAGTTTGGAAAAGAAAATATAACCTTGTTAAATTTTACATTAACTTTAATTTCGTAGTTTGTGACCCGTTCACACCCGCACCTTCTTTCACCTCTACCTACCGCTAAAACACGGTAACAGTATGTTCTGAAGAAATGGCTAGCATTTCAACCACGTCGACCCTCAGTTTCAAGGTCCACATTGATATCTCTGCACACCACCACCGACTGGTAAATTATACCTGCGGCTCTCGTTGTCGCTATAAACCTAAGGTAATGGATCAGTTTGTCCTGAGCAGTGCAGCACCTACAGTACTGTACATGTGCCAGGTACTGTCACTTTTATAGGTTGAATGACATATTTTCTTACGGTCACTAAGTTAGTATTTTTTGTGTTTAAACGCAGAACTTTGTTTGACCAATCAGTTTGCTAATATCTGTGGATCATCAGCACTTATTGCAAACAGAAAAGTATCATATGCATTATGCAGATTAATTATTACGATTCCATTAACAATGATGATATCCTGTTTTCCTTGCAGTGCTTAAGAAAAACTCCCTTTCACAGTAGATATTGAAGAGGAGTTGAGTTGTAACAGAGCCTTGCCTCATCCCTTGCTTCATTCCAATAGTACAGGTATTGGTGTTATCAACATTAACAGATGAGGACTGATTTTAATACAGGTTGGCAACGGTTGGTATGTCTTTTTTATCCAGACTAATATCTTATAGTTTAGTCAATTTAAGAGGTAACTAAAAAGTATCTAGACAACTGGAAATAAAGCAACACCAAGACGAATCAGTCTCTTTTGAAAGGAAACATGCTGTCTTTCCTGAACATAGATACCTTGATCATGACCAAGGGTTTCTAGTTTAATGTGGAATCCGAACCAGAAGGATGTCTTCTTAATTGAATGACTCCCACATTCCTTGGCCGGAACTCTACCCACAGCCAGCTCAGCGGCAATGATACTAGGCAATCATGCCGCCTGATCTTAGGTCAGCAATAACCTTACACCTGTCTTGGTCGAAATGGGCCTGTACTTTGTATTGAACTTGGATCTCATCATTTAAGGCACCTTTTGGGTGGTCCAGTGACAGAGAACACTAGCAAAAGATATGTAGAGCTACAGGCAAGAGACCAAGCGAATATGGAGTTTGGGTAAATGTGTTGCAAGGAAGATATTTTAAGATGTCGTTGGTGATGTGGGTCATCACTTCACTAGTGCCCGCTCCTAATGCACGAGAGCTTCCGGAACCCTTTGCGATTGTCGGTATAGTCTTTCACGGCCAGTGTCTTCACTGTATGCTGCGCTCGAATTGCGTTAGTAGCTGCCAATGTTTCGCCGGAAACTGAGCGCAGCATTCTCAGGAATCCGCTCTGTATGAACGTCAGTAGTGTACACAAGGTGTGGTATCCAGTAAATGGAAGAGTAACCCGAAGTGGCAAGAAATTTATCTGAAAAGAAACATAAAACACATTGTTGGTGTAGCTCCGAAGAAGTAGCAGATGGAAACTGCCATGAAAGTGAGGATCTGGCAACGTTTGAGGCCGACGTGTGGAATGGACGTGTTCCTACAGGCTGGGCTCAGCTTACCTCGCCTGTCCGTTATGTATAACAGAGTAACAGAGGAGGGACTGTTGACAACTTGGCCAAGTGTAGATCCTTCAAACGGCACTCGTCATACAACAGCCACGCCCAGAAATCTCCTGAGCTTTATAGATTACTTTCCTCATGATGGACCTAGAACTTGTGGAACAATTAGTCAAGTATATTCCATCTCTTCGTGAAGTGATGGTTATTATTATTATTGTTTATAGTGGCCAAGAATCTAGGTTATCGGCCCCCTAATGGTACGAAATGTAATAAAAATTTTCAAGTCCAAAAATTCATCCACCGACCACAATTCAATTCTTGATTATGAATAATGGATGAATTCGAAGGTAAAATTATCAGCAGCTCACAGTATTAAAATTTACAAATAATTTCAAATCAATACTCTGATTCCAATTAAAGAAACACGACGACGAACAATGATTATGAACTTAAAACAATGGTATGTTCTGACCAAGGTGCTGTTCCCAAAGCACATCCCTGAATAGATGATATTTTTGTTGAAAATACAAGCCAACGGCCCCTCATAATGGTATGTATCCCTAGTAGAGCAGAACCATGTTCTTTATCATATATCGGTACTAATCACAAGTAAAGTATACTCACAGTGTTCTTCACTACGCACAGGTAATGCAGACTTATGGTGTTCGTCACATAAGGGCCCCAATCATACGCAATGCAAGAATGGCGTTCCTAACATGGTAGGTACTAATCACAGGGACCCGTACTATCCCGTAGTGTTCCTAACATAGTGAGTACTAATCACAGGTAAACACCAGACCCGTAGATTCTGTCACAGTTCCAAATGGGGATATGAACACAGTTATGACAACGGCGAGCTAATACAACAATGGGCAGATGCTACGGAACTCTCTCTTATTCATGATGGCAAACAGCCACTTTATTTTAACAGTGGCCATTGGAGAAGAGGGTATCATCCAGATTTGATTTTCGTCACTAATAACTTAGGAGAACAATGCAGCAAGGGAGTATGCAACCCAGTACCTAAGTCTCAACACAGACCAATCCTGTCAGTTTTACTCCGCTATCCGACCTCTGTATGTTCCCTTTCGTCGTAGATACAACTTCAAAAAAGGGAGATTGGTCAAAATTCCCTGCTTTACTGGATGATTCGGTCCAAAACATCAAACCAATTCCTGAATCATATGAACAGGTCACTTAGGCTGTTAAGGAAAGTTCTCGTAAATCTATTCCCCGTGGATGTCGCACTAGTTACATCGAAGGTCTTAATCTGGATGCAGTCTCGCAACTAAATGACTACTACAAGCTATTCAAACATAAAATAATAGGTGAGGAAACTATTACAGCAGCACACGCCCTAACTTCTCTAATAGCCTCATCGAAAAGAGAGAGTTGGTGGTTATGACGCTGAGCAGCCAAGAGGTCTGGAGACTCCTAATGAAGTTGACCAGAGGTCCAACCTCGAGTAACACACATTCTTTTGTTACAGCCAATCAGATTGCCCACCAACTTCTCATGAATGGCAAAATAAAACAAGAAGCCAAAACCCGGAGAGCTATGTTGAAGGTACCTGCGGGTAGGGATGAAGAAATATCTGAGCTCATGCAACATTTCAATTTCACTGAGTTGGAAAATGCAATTATCAAGTGCAAATCAGGTAAAGCTGCGGGTTTGGATGATTTGCGAGTTGAGAAAATAAAGAAATTTGGAAGAAACACGAAAGAATTGTTGCTACAATTTTATAATAACTGCTTACAGATGTCCAATATTGTGGAGCAAAGCACGTGTAATTGCTGGTCTAAAGCCTGGAAAGGACAACAGAGACCCTAGGAACTACAGACCAATATCTCTTCTGTGCCACCGATATAAGATTTTCGAAAGAATGATACTCAACAGACTCATCCAGACTATCAACAACAACCTCATTCCACAACAGGAAGGTTTTAGACCAGGCATGAATGCTGTTGCACAAGTTCAAACCTCACGCAGTACATTGAAGACGGTTTTGAAAATCGATAAATTACAGGGGTAGCTTTCATTGACCTCAGTGCTGCATATGATAAGAGTGAACCACCGTATACTGCTTCAGAAGATCTTTACACTCACGAAAGATTCAAAACTTACCAGATTGATGTCAACCTTGTTGCAGAACCGCAGTTTTTTTATTTTCAAGGACAAAGAATCAGATGGAGATCACAGAAAAATGAATTTGCCCCAAGGAAGTGTACTGGCTCCATTGCTATTTATTAGTTATACCAATGACCAACCACTCCCTAACAAAACAAGAAGTTTCATATATACAGACGACCTTTACTAGCCTGCCAGTGTGCAACATTTGAAGAGGTAGAACTCACACTTGACAGCGCTCGGAAGGAATTATTCACATAATACAAGGCTAACCACCTAAAGCCGAATCCGTCAAAATCTCTGCTTTGTGCTTTCCAACTCAAGAACAGAGAGGCATCAAAGAAATTACACGTCTCTTGGAATGGAACCCTCCTGGAACATTCTTTCACCCCAAAGTACCTAGGCGTAACGCTGGACCGCTCACTTACTTTCAGAAAGCACTGTTTCAACATCAATCACAAACAACATCCTGAGGAAGCTGAGAGGTACAAACTGGGATGCAAAGCCACAAGTTCTTAGAACCACTGCATTGGTTCTGTGTTACACTGCTGCGTAATACGCATCCGCTGTGTGGTATAGATCAACAAACGCTAAGACTGTGGACCTGCCCTGAATGAAGCTTGTAGATTAATCACAGGATGTCTGCAACCTACCCCTGTTGAGAAGATACACTGACTTGCTGGCGTTGCACCTCCAAGTAATCGTCGAGAAATCGTTGCTGATCAAGAACGACTCAAGATTGAGAATGTTGAAGCTCACCCGGTGTTTGGTCATCAACAATCTCAATCTAGGCTGAAATCCAGGAAAAGTTCCCTCCAGACATCGAATCTCTTGAAAGGACCACCAGAAAAGGCAAGACATTCCTTATGGAAATCTAAGCACCAATAATGGATGAGGCCACGTGAATATCTTCCGGGTGGGTGTAATGAAGACTGGAGTGTTTGGAGGTCCCTTAATCGATTAAGAACTGGTGTCAGCAGGGCGAAGTAATAACTTAAGTTATGGGGCTTCACATCACAGGACAGCAAGTGTGAATGCGGTGAAGAAAATAAACAGTGAACCATATGTATCAATGTCCTTTCAGCCAATTTTCATGCTCAGAGCATGATTTAATGCTTGCTGATTACAATGCCCTAGGTGTGGCTCAGTTTTGGAAATCACCATGTAGATGTACAGTAAATTTGGTCAATTTCCTATGTTTGTTAATTTTTAGAATTTTCGTAGTTTGAAATTATTTTACTTTTACTGTATGATTAAGTATGATTCTGACACGAGTAAATAAATAAATAAACCAGACCCGTGGTGTTCCCCAGAACGCAAATCCATGGTGTTAGTCACATAGTTCTACATATCTCAGGGACCCGTACTATCCCGTTGTGTTCCTCATATAGTGGGTACTAATGATAACTAAAACCCAGACCCGTGTTATTCCTCGGAACGCATCCCATAGGTTTCCTTCATAGCGGGTATAATCACAAGGATGATGGAAATAAACACAGGTAATTTGGTCGAACTTTCAGCATCCCTTGGACTCGTCCCCCACCCACAGAGGTTTGATTGCTTGGTCTGCGAGATAAATTTTATTTCGCTCAAGTCGGCCCGAAAATCGGGTAAGACTCCCCCTATCTGCCACCTGGGACGCGCCATGTTGGAGTTATCACGACAGCGTAGTATGTTCGAGGTTAATCTGCTTTAATCTGATATCGTTTATCCCTCTCGGCTCACCGCTAGAAAAGTCGCATATTTTTTTTTTGCTAGTTGCTTTACGTTGCACCGACACAGATAGGTCTTATGGCGACAATGGGACAGGAAAGGGCTAGGAGTGGGAAGGAAGCGGCCGTGGCCTTAATGAAGGTATAGCCCCAGCATTTGCCTGGTGTGAAATTGGGAAACCACGGAAAACCATTTTCAGGGCTGCCGAGAGTGGGGCCCGAACCTACTATCTCCCGAATATTGGATACTGACCGCACTTAAGCGACTGTAGCTATCGAGGTCGGTGAAAAGACGCATAAGGTGACTAAACTCTAATTCTTCTGACCGTAAAATTTTGAACTGTGATGGTGAGGTTTACCATTCTCAACGAGGTGGCGGACAATATTTTTAGATGTTACATTCGCATGACCCTCTCTAGCTGTTAGGTTTACAACTCAGATGCTTAAGAAACCTCCAGGCATTGTGGTTGCTCTTTCTTATATCAGTCTCCTCCATTCATCCTGTTATTAGATATCGCTTTTAAGGGAACTTCCCCAGCTTGGACGGTTTCGGAGCTCAAAGGATCGTTGTCAAGGAGATCACGATAGTTTCACAATATTCCCCTAGTTTCTGTATATAGTGTGCAGCCTCAGGGAATTGAGATACGAGAACAATGCTTCACGATATTTGCAAAATAATCATATGATTCAGTAAAAATCTCTACGTTCAGAATGTTCTCGCCCAGTGAAATGGTACATTTCTCCTAATCAGCCTTCATAAAATGATATCTTCTTGGAAGAGGAACTCACATTCTAAACATTTAAAGGTAAGACGTATGAATCTAAGACGAAGCCACAGAACTGGTTGCAAATAGAGGATTATGGGGGCGTTTAGTAAATTCACAGAGGGTAGACGGTTGAACGCTGGAGGGCATAACAGTCTGTAATGAAGAACGATGAGGGATTTTTGCCCCACTTATTTCGCTGATAACTGAGATATGTTTGCTTACGCGGATACTGTAAGTTAATATCTGGATTATATCCATGTTCCACCTCGCACTGTTGAATGATGCTGGAAGTTTGTTATGAAGTATAATTAGATCGCACGAATCTGCCCATTCTACGTCAGCCTCTTCTATTTTGTCGGTACCTGGGTAGCCCCATATTGTATTCTGACTGTTGAAATAACCAAACACAAAATCCTCATATTGATGCCGGAAGGCTCCACAAATCTAAACACAGTATCTGATGGCTTATTAATTGAGCTCTACTGTGGGAGTTTCAATGTCATTACGGGGGAGGATCTGGATGTTGGATAGCACTGAGGATCTTCAACCACTATGCCCTTGATTTTTGAACGGCGAAGATTCTAGTCTCGGTGAGTTTCTTCAATGCATATTATTAGCGTGCGGAGAAAATTGCGAGGGTATATATTTTGTGTTCTTTTTCTTATTCTTGGAATTCAGTCACTAATAGAAATAAAATAATGAAATTGCAAAATATTATTATGCAAAAGTGCGAAAAATAAACCAGTATATCCATACATACAAAGGACGACGAAGAGCACAAATTGAGCGGTGACAAAAGTTAAATACTGTCTGTTTATTCCAGTAACTTCTACAATGTCGTCCGGTGACTTTGCTATGTGTAGAGCTTATATGACCTTGTATTATTTTAGGAGAAGTTTATCACAGCTTCAACTATTAATTTCTGAAATTAAATTGAAGCAAGAAATTAAGTGGTTGAACCTATTCAATGCAAGTAAATAAATGAAGTGTTACATTCTTATTTGGTTAAAAGAGGTACCGCTTTCGACCACCAATCTGGGTCATCATCAGCCAATTAAAAATATAGAAACAATGAACAGGGAAACAAAAAATTAAAGGATATGTCATTCACAAAAGCAGTTCATGAAGCATTATAAGACAATAGGGGTTAGGACTGTCCGATTTTAAATCATAAAATCCAGATGAACTCGAATAACAGTCACTTATTTGTGTCAAAGCGCAAGTCCCTGAAGAGTGGCACAACACACGCGATGTGCGGCACTGTTTTCAACCAAATAAGTATGTAACACTACATTTCTTATTTACTTGCATTGAATAGGTTGAACCACTTAATTTCTTGTTTCAATTTAATTTGTGATACAGTTCAATATGGAACATTATGACATTTTATTACCTTCTGTGTTGAGAGGTCACGAGGCGAAAAGTACGATGCTTGCGTGCGTTAGAAAATTTCGTCAAATTATTATTCGGCATGGGACGTTAAATTTAGTGCATTTCTCATCGAATTCTTTCAGACGTAATGAAGCACGTGTTTGCATTAGAGCAGTAAAGTTTATAGGAATTTTAAGTAAGTTAATTTGCGAGATTTCATGATCACAGACGTACAATCAATTATGTATACAAATTGAAAAGATTTGGTCAACTTTTAATTTATAAACGTCAATAATGGTAATAAAAATTATTTATTTGGCGTATGGCTACATAACTAAAATCAATTAATATTTACAATAATGATTTCATACTAATAACAACAATAATTGATTCTATCACGCTAGCATGTTGAAGACAGGGTAGAGTTAGATTTTAGTCTATCTCAGCAGTATAACTATGGTATTTAGCATTAGAGGTTGCCTCGAGGCATTTCCTGGCAAGCTGGTTAATGATAAAGTTCACATCAAATGTTTGGCCACCACATATTTTCTAGTTGATTTATCCAGCAATAGGCAACAAATTTAGTCTCTAGAAAAACTTCATGAAACTGCATCTAAAATGAATCCAAATCTCATAATAGAAAACCCGATACACGGAAGTATCTACTCGGACAAACAAAACCGGGTAACTCAGCTTGGCGAAATTCCTCACGTAAATAATTTCTAATACTTGGGGAAATTCTCCAGCAATCCACATTAAATCATGAAGAAAACAGAAAAAGTTTTCTATAGTACAAGTAGGTCATAGTATCACATAAAAAGGTACAAAAATTAATAACCTGGAACGCTATTAATATATTATAACACGTAATTAGGTCTGAAGCATCACACATGTCGGAAACATTGATCAGACTGGAGAAAGATCACTACCTAAAATTATCGAAAAACTAAAAGGAAATATCCTGACGGACATGTTTGGCCAGGTATGCATAGTAGGGTGTGGATGAATAGGAGGTCTTCGGAATTATACCAACATATTGAGAAAATATCGGACACAATTGGAAAAAGGCGATTGAAATTTGATGACCATATTCAAAGAATGGTTGATGAATGACAAACTAAAAAGATATTTAAGTATTCCTCCTCGCTAAAAGGCAAGAATAATTGGATTATCTACAAGAAAAGGACTTCGAGAAATCAGCATTCCAGATTAAAGTACATGGGACAAAGCGAAGCATTATGATAAAAAGCCAGGATGAAAACAAAGGGATGGACCGCTCTCCGGTATATACCTTGAGGTGTGACGAGGAGGCGCCGTTGTGGCTGAAGAACTTATTACTTCTCTACTGTGTGCGAGCGCATGTGCCTGGCTACATCTCCAGAATTTGAGATGGTACTATTCGTTCAGTAGTTAGTGTGACTTGAAACAAAACCACAGTATTAAATCACGTGCGGGTTCATCCCGGCGAGACGTGACGCTCGTGCACCGACAGCGTGGTGCTGCGAGCGAAGATTTGCCACAAAACACTTCACAGGTCATCTCTCGAGTGTGGTTCAGATGTGCAGCGTTAAGTTACATGAATCTCTAAACATTTTATCATATTACTGAGAACACGTGTGCTTTTACACCAGTGTGTGTTCGGATCTGAAATGCTAAACTGATTTTCTGGCTGAAGATATGCGACAGATATTTCACGGTATGGCTTCTCGCCAGTCAGCGTTTCGGAAGTGCGATTCTTCCGTTGAAGTGCTTACTACAGATACTGTTTTGGTGTAGCTATTCTCTCGTGTGAGTTAGTATGGGACGTACCAGTTGGGATTTTCTGCTCAATGATTTGCTACAGAAATTGCAATCGAAGGACACCTCGCCAGTATGAGTCCACATGTGACGTGACAAGGTGAATTGCATACGGAATGACTTGCTACAGATATTGCATGCGTATGGCGTCTCATCAGTGTGAATTCGTATATGACAAACCAGGCAGGATTTAGTGATGAATGGCGTGCCACACATACAGCATTTGTGCGGCGACTCGCTGGTGTGTGTCTGTATGTGACGTGCCGAGTGTTGTCTACTGCCGAAAGCCTTACGACAGTGCAACAAAATGGATTCTCGCACGAGTAGGATGTCATGTGACCCGTTACTCGGGATTTCGTGGTGAATAATTTCCCACACACATTACAGGAATGTGGCTTATTGCCCATGTGAGCCCGCAGATGATATTTTAGAACGACTTGCTCGCTGAAGGATTTGCCGCAGACATTACAGCAGTATGGCCTCTCGTCCGCATATGTTGCGTGAGTCAACCTCATTGCGTACAGAGCTTACCACAGATATTGCACCAGAAAGGCTTCTCGCCGGTGTGAATCCGAATATGACGAGCAACGCAGGAATTCGTGCTGAAGGATTCGCCGCAGACCTTGTACCAGTGTGGCTTTTTTTCCCGTATAACTCAGCATGCGACGTGTTAGCTGTACTTTTTGTACGAAGGATTTTCCACACACATTGAATTCTTGCCGCCTGTGGTCTGCGTGTGTTTTGATGTGACGTGCTAAATGGCATTTTCTACTGAATAACTTGCCACACGCATTACATTGCAGTGTCTTGTCTCCCGTGTGAGTCTGTATGTGATATGTTAGCCCAAATTCCAGGCTAAAAGATTTGCCACAAATATTACCTAAATATTGCCCCTCGCCAGTATGAGTCCACATATGTACCATAAGTCCACTTTTATGGATGAATTGCATCCCACACATAGTGCAAAGTGTAGCAGTTCTGCCGTGTGAATCCGAACGTGATAACCTAGGCGAGATTTACTGCTAAAGGATTTGTAACAAATATCACATCGGTATGGCTAGTCACCCGTGTGAGATCACATGTGAGCGACGACGTTTTTTTCTCCGGGTGAAAGCTTTGCTACATAGATGGCAGCAGTTTGGTTTGTCGTCTATGTGAGTCTGTAGTTGATAACCTAAGTGGGATTTTCTACCGAATGACTTGTAGCATATATTGCAATAGATAAGCTTCCTGCCTATGTGTGTCTGCATGTGAGAGTCTTGGAAGGATTTCGTGATGAACGACTTACCACATACAATGCCCCCATGTGGCCTTTATGCTATGTGAGCCTGAATATGTAGTGAAAGGTGGCATCTATTGCTGAATGTCTTGCCACACAATTTGCACCTAAAACATGTTGCTCCACCATCCGGAGGTTGATGATCTGCATAGCTCATCTCGGCTCTTGATCTATATAGACAAATTAAAACCATGTGACGAATAGTTTAACAGCCTACTCAACCAGAACTCTCATACAAATGAAACGCAACTGTACATGCCACTCACTAGTATTCCACGCAAAGAATATCATTACACATGAACATCACATTTCTCTCACTTGTTACGAAGATGTGTTGCGTCTTTTCTCTCGAATTACGATATCACGCGCAAGTAACTTGTGACGATGTGGGAATGTACAAATTCATAGACAACCTCACTTAAAAAAATCAATGATATGAGGAGGTATACTCTAAAGAGAGGATAACAAGCTCTTTAATCCGGCACACATTTATAAACTGAAATCCGTGTATGTCCGTTCTCCTGCATAATGACGGCATTAGCTTAGAAGTTTTGATGTTGTTCAAGTGCTCTGCACTTTCTGGCAGTCAAGTAATAATTTTTGTAAAAGCCCTTGTTGTTGAGGGTGTTTGGGAGAATCTCTCTGTTGTAGATATTAATAAAATTGAGAACATTTTTTGCCGACAGTCAGCAAGATCTGCTGAAGCAGGGCTAATATTCTATGAATGTTACTTACTGTCACGCAAAACATACTTATTGAATTTGCACATTGTTATCACATCAATGTAGCAGTCTATACTTCAGAGTCTGGTCATTTCTAATTACGTAGCTCTGATGTGCAATCAAACGGAGCCAACCCACATATAGGACAGTAGGTTTATACAAGGAAGTTCATACTTACTACCATCTCATTAACAGAGGCCATATACAAAATGGAAACCACTCATCCTGATGAAATGCTGTGAAAGATGAAATATAACAAGCACATGACAGCTCCTTCCCTAACACTGACGCTTTCTTTTCTCCTCCAGATACTGTTGTCATAGACATTATGCAGTCAACAATGAATATGGCTTTGGTAGTGTTTCATTACTATGTTCTGATATCCTGAATTTGAAACCAAATTCAAGCTATCGTGTCTGAATATTCTTACAAGTGTTCTTTTAAAACTACGGCTAGAAGGAACATGAAAGTCAAGGCTTGAGCCAAAACTCGTGAAGACAAGACGTTGAATTGCACCATAGTGGATATTGCTCCTATGTAAAGGAAGGAATGGGATTCTTTTTATTTCAAAAGATCGCGGACAACGTGAATATTTTAGTGTCTTGATGACATAGTTGGATAGCATCTAAGTCTAAGCCTGTCTTCCCACCGCATATTCTATGAAAGAAGAGCGAGAAATAAAAATGTCTTGGTTAAAGGTCAGATCCGTTTACAACATGCACATGGGAAAATTCGATCACGCATGCCAAGGCATATCGTAAAAAGAACTGGTACTTCTCAACTCATGGTGGATGCACTGAATTCTCATGGGCCAGTCGAATGCATAACTTCGTCACAAGCAAAGTAATGGGATGCTCAACCACGTGTTGTTACTGCACTCTTAGGAGAAAATAAGTGGACAAATAAAAGGGGACATTGATTCCAGATACGACATGCTAGACCTCATGATTATCGCACAGGATATTGATGTTGATACCACTAGGCAACAAGGCACAAACAGTATGACACCGGATTTTATGTCATACGTTCAGTGGCAAATCACGCCAAGTAAAGGGTGCAAAAGAAAGGCCATTCTTCTTTACGTGATAATGCATTTTTGTGACAAGTGATTTATAAGGTTAACAATTAGTTTTTCAGTAAAATGGTATTTCATTTTGCATTAATAAATATTCTCCACGAATCAGGTATATTGCTGGAACATATGGCACATCGCAGGAGATGGACACGGGTTGCCTACTTGCCAGCCGGCAGAATTGAGCAAAATATGATAGCTCTCGCGGACGAAACACACATAAAGTCTCTAATGGCGATTTTGGAGAAGATGGAGACGTTCGGCACGGAGCAGTTGGCAGAAGAGTTACTCTACCTTTCTGGAAGTTATTGCAGAAAGGAGCATAACGTTTCAACTCTAGAGGAGGGGCTGCACAAGTTGTCTGTTCCCCATGTTCGGAACGGTGTAACTACCTGCTGTCATGAGCTCTAAAATGCTTCAAGACACGCCGGCCGTAAAATAATACTGTCACATGTTTACAGAAATATGTCTCATGGAATCGGAACCAAGTTTCGGGCGTCCTCTGGAAGGTGCGCGCTTTGGCAGGGCCCAGTCAGCATGAAACGTATGCAAGGGTTACCGTCGCGCGGGCAGTGACGGCTAGGCAAGCGAGTACCAACATTCTGTAACCCATCACTGAGCTATGTCTGAATGAATTAGCAAATTAGCCACAGCACATGAGAGAAGGCATATAGGCATCTGTGAGGTGCAAAAAAAGGATTGAGGGGAGAAAAGTCATGCGAAGCGGGGTGCGATTACTCACTGATGTACAATGGAAGCCGAAGAACAACTAATGGTTTTGGCAAGGAAACCAAAAATCCCTTCTGAGCACTACCTGACTAGAACACTGCTTACTATCTTATCGTGGCCGGTTTCTCTGAATGCACGTGTCGGACGGAGATAAGAAGCACACACAGTCCATGGCCTTCATGGATATGTTCAGAAGAAAGATGATTGCCAACAATTTCCCGATTATGCAGAAACTGATCATCGCGAGCACACGGTACAAAAAGCGTGATATTCACCTAGTCACGTACTACAATCGCTTCCATCCAACGCACATTGACTACATCCTTGTCAGACGAAGGAATCTCAAAGATGTTCTAGAGACAACAGTTGTTCCTTACGAAACCGTTGCGATGCAACTTCGACCAGTTATCTGTAAGATGCGGATAGTCACCAAGAGCTCAATACTTCGCAGGAAATGGACCAAATTGGATCAAACGGTGACGCCTGAAGAAGGAGGCCAACATTGTTGCAAACGTTACAGTGCCACAAGTCACCATATTAGAAGCGAGCTGGACTGAACTGAAAGGCGCCGCACGCTCCATTCCTGGAACAACTAAGTCAGGGCGACGACAATGAAGGATTAACAATGACACGTGGTTTCGGAATGACGATGTTATGTATGCAATACGGTTGAAGAAAGAGCTGTAAAACGAGTTTCTTGCTCGTTGGAATGCCTACAAAGCAGCCAGTAGTAAAGTGAAGGTGGTTGTCGCTGTAACAAAAGCAAAGCGGTAAGCAGGTCTATATATGAAACTTGACATACGCTAAAACGAGCGGAATATTTAACGGCTAGTCAAATCGGGGCATCGAAACACGGAACGTTCTACATCATCAATTAGGAAACAGACGGTTTTCTACTCGACTGGCGGGAAGCGCGAGTATACTGGCTTAACTACTTTGACAAAATTTCAATCTTGGAATTTCCGTACCTACCAATCCCAATCACCGCCGCTGTTGAAGGTCCAATATAGGAAATTGACGTCACCCAAGTCCAGGCTATGTTGAAAGAAATGACACCAGGGAAAGCGGTCTGTCCTGATTATCTTCCGGCAGAGTTTTGTTTCTCTCAATTGTTGGATGCAGCAGTGTGGCTAAAGCAAGCTTTTCAACCAGATCATCTAAGAAGGTTAGTATCCAACAAACTGACGACGGAGTATCCATTCAAAAATAAGAGAAGTCCTGCCGATTTTTCTAATTACCGTCCGATCATACTTCTCAGCCACGCAGTAACACATTTCGAACAAATCATCGACAAAAGAATTAGCGATTTAAACGAACGCACAACAAGCCAAGCTGGTTTTGTGTAAAATTGTGGCGCAACAGGAGCAACACACGCTGCAAGGCTGTTACGTGAGAGGTATTTCGAAAAGAATAAGAGGCTTCATCATGACTTTCTGGACCCTGATAAGGACTTCCATCCGGTACATAATAACCTAATCAGTCAGCGCTACAAGAGCATGGCATTACAGAGCACCTTGTTGAGAGCGAATAATTGATCTATGTAGAACCGAGGAGTTATGCTGAAGCTGTCGCAAGAGCGTCTGATGACGTCCGCGAAACTGTACAATTCCACCAAGGCCCTTCCGTATCACCACTGCTGTTCATTCTTTTGACGGACACCATTACATAAGACCTGCACATTCCAATACCATGGACACATCTGTATGCAAATGGTGCAGAGAATAAGCGCCAAACGGAAGATTGGAACAATCCACTAGCGCAATACGTCCCGCGTCTCAACAAAACGGATAGAGAATATATGACATTACATCGCCGAGAAGTTGGAAGCATGCATGATGACGGTGAAAATATAGTACGAGAAGAGAAATTTAAGTATCTTGGCTCCAAAATCTCTGATGATGGCCGACTTACTGATGAAGTCAACTTAGGGATAAGCAAACCCTGGCTGAAGTTGAGAATGACAACGGGCGCCCTTGCGACCGTCGGTTGAAGGACCACCTGAAATCTAATATCTACTGAACTGTTATCCGTCCTGTCGTTTTCTATGGCAACGATTGCTGGCCAGCTAAAGAGGAGGTAAACGCCAAATAAGCATCATGGATACGAAGACGCTTAGGTGAACGGCTGACATAACTAGACTAGATCACATTTCAAATGGTGTTATTAGAAAACGTTCCAGCATTGCACCGATAAAGAAGAAAATTTAGGAAAGGCGTGTGCGCTGGTTTGGGTATATTTGCGTGCAGAGGACGATATATTGAGAAATTTAGCGTATACACAAAAAGTAGGTGAAAAGAGGCGCAAGGGACAAACAAGACAGCATAAGACGAATGACCTGAAAGCTGTGAGACTACATAGAAACATGGCCCGTGACCGAACTAACTGGAGACTCACACCAGGCAGGACTAATTTTAAAAGAGCAGAATAACAAGAAGCAGGTTGATGAATGATCTGTTATAGAAATGGCATACAATGGATATTTTGCACATCCTAACATTTAACTTACTATGTTCAAATTTTCTCCCTTAAAGCCTATGTCTAATATCTATGTTCTTATTTCCATTAAATAGTGTTTGAATGACAGAGCACCTCTGGATTACGTGTTTAAGGTATTCATAAACGTTTGAAATGGAGTATTTAGACAGAATTTTCACTTTTTCATTTTTGTTTCCTGATGAAATATTTATTCTTCTACTTTAAGAAAATGTATAGTACTTACATCTTTCGTGCATAAATATGCTCAGAAAATTGATATAAAGGGAACAGTGCACCCGTGTCTCGGTCTAAGATGGGCGTGGCTTCGCTGCACGGAGAATTTCATGGTTCCTTTCGATTTAATTTAAGTTTGGCGCTCGTTGTTACAGAATAGCTTTCCATAGATGGCTCCACATGCGTATTCTTTGTATGCAGCAGTAATACTATTTGGTATTGAGAGCTTCCATTGTTTCCATAACTGCGTGTTTTTAGTGAAAATATTGTCATGTTGCCTGTTTGCCTGTGTGCCTTTGGATGTATATTCGTTGTTGAGATAATGTCCAGAAAGTGTATTGGATGTAAGAAGCATTGAAATGATTATATGCATTCCCCATTCTATTTAGGTTGGAAAGCTGGATCATGCTACAGTCTTTGCCAAAAATTACAGTGAGTCTTCGCCTAATATGGAACAGTAAAAATATTTTCTCGCTCAGGTTACAGTAGAGGTCTGGAGTATGTAGATATCTATGGGGATGGGGATTCCAAAAGTTACAAGGTAGTGTGTGATTCCAATCCATACAATGGTAAAGAAGTCAATGAACTGGAATGTGTGGGCCACTATAAAAACATTTAGGAAAATTGTACAACATAATAAACCGTGTGTGGTAGAGGCAAATCAACTGGAACACTGAGAGACAAGTGTCAGAATTATTTTGGAATTGCTTTGCGTTCAGTTTCATAAAAGATATGACAAATGCTCTATGGGCAAAATTGTATCATTTGACTGCCCATAAAGCGCCTCCCCACCACAGGTGCCCTATAGGAACAGACAGCTGGTGTTTATACCAACGAGCCACAGCTGGCAAACTACTTGAAAATTATAAGCATAAAGCAGGAATACCACTGGAAATCCTAATGCAATGGTAAGGTAAGGGTTATTCTGCCTAAAGGCAGGTTCGAACCTCCGCAGAGGTGTTCCTGAGCTGGAGTTTACATGCAGAAGAGTGGCCAGTTCCTTTCTGCTCCTCCATTCTCTTACCCCCACCAACAGCGTGTGACACCCCATCCAACTCCTGACCACGCCCAATGTTGCATAACTTCGGAGATCTCACAGGATCTGGTGCTTCAAAACGGCTACGGCCGTTGGCACACGTAATGAAGCCTGTGTATGAAAGGCTCTGTAATCCAAAAATGTTATTCAAATGTTTTCATTGTTTGACTCAAAATAACAATGAGTCATGCAATGGTACGGTATGGAAGAGGTGTAGAAAAGGTACATATGTGGGGCTATCCACTCTCAAACTGGGTGTCATGGATGCAGTTTTACACTTTAATTGTGGAAACAACGTTCAAATAGAGGTTTTAAGAAGAATTAAGTTTGTTCCTGATATGTACTCAGCATCAGGAGTGCCACAAGCTGATGAGGCATGTGTACGCAAAAGTCAGCCTCAGAGCACTTCTGAACAAAGACAGTGAAGAAGGTACCTCAGGGGAAGAAGAAAACTGAAATAGGACAAGAAACTTGAAGGGGAAGGTCGCACCTATGCAGCGGGAGAATTCTAATACTTTCAGGTAAAAAGAAAGAGGTCTAATCATAATACAACCCTTTAAATTTACTCAAAACTAAAAACTATGTTTTCTTTTCAGGTTCGAACAACAATGAGTCGAGTTCTAAATCGGATATCTACCTCGAAAACGTCTCAAATTGATGATAATTAATTTAGGAATATCTTGTACTAAAACTGAGAAAAAATATATCCCCGTTCAAAAACTGAGAACGAAGAAATGAAATATTATTTTGGAAATTTTGAATTTTTGAAAGAAGGTGTTAAAGTTCTTTGTGAAATGGTGATAAACTAATATATTTAGTAGGAGACATCAAGAACACTAACGATGATAGTTCGGCGAAAGAAACATTAAAATAAATGCATTTTTGTAGTTGCTAGATAGTCTCAAAAAAGTGGCATTTTTGTTAACAAAAAATTCTTGGACAGCCCTTAAATGATAAAGTGGGCAATCCTATAGTCTTCATTTACCTTCCTGTTAACTACTAACACAATTTTAAAATTTTTCTGTAAAATTATGGATTTTGTAATGAAGCGAACATAAATACCGGGGACAAACAAGACAGCAGAGAACAAATGAACTGAAAGCTGTGAGACTACATAGAAACATGGCCCTTGACTGAACTAACTGGAGACAATGAATCACAACACCAGGCAGGACTAATATTAAAAGAGCAGAATAACAAGAAGCAGGTTGATGAATAATCTGTTATAGAAATGGGATACAATGGATATTTTGCACATCCTAACATATAACTTACTATGTTCAAATTTTCTCCCTTAAAGCCTATGTCTAATATCTATGCCTTATTTCCACAAAATAGTGTTTGAATGGCAGAATACCTCTGGATTACATGTTTAAGTGACTCCTATAAACGCATTATAAGGAATAATATATAACTCAACAAAATAAAAAAATCACGATTATCTGTTTTTATCGGGAGTGACAGTATATCCGGTGAAATTGTACGAGTAACAACAAGAGGGAAGACCTTCAGTGTATTCTAGCCTGATTGGAATTTTGCAATTCATATTTCTGCTGACATGCGTCATAGATAGCAGACGATCATAATAATTTATTTTCACCGTAATCACGTCTATAAATATGAAGACTAAGGAGGAGAGACAAAAAGAGGTCGGCTCAGGGCCTTGTGACACTCGACATCTACAAGTGAAATGACACCGCATCACTACATGTTTACTTCAGGACTATGTGTCTACACAAACTTAAGTTAGCCTCATCACTAATTATTTATTTCAGGGTGATGTGTTGTTCCAAAAATGGAAGGAAATCTCATCAGTAATTGTAAGCTCATAAACATGTGCTTTTCCACATGTCAGGAATTAGGAAATTTTATGAACCTTAAAACCTGTTCATATGTAACTCAGTACCAAACTGACAAGGCAAGAAGTCATTAAAGTTGCTGCTTGATATTTGTAGAATGCTGAAATGAGTCAGGAAAAACATAGCACATGAGGTGAGATATAAAACAGAGTGGTATGCAGTAGATAAGATCCGGTCAACTGAATCATTCAGAGCCTTATATACCAAGGAAAAAGCATACACACAAAATGCTTGTCGCTTTGCTGGTTTGAGACTGCATCTGCACAAGATATGTTTAGGAAGAAGAAAGCTATTTAAACTCCATCCAAAAACAGAAATGTGCATTTTGCATGTGAAAAGTATTCATTTTTATTGGTGGCCATAATATATGATTGTTCTCTAACAGCCTATTGTGTCCAGTCACATAAAAATTACAAAGAAACAGCAGAATTTCCTCCTCAAAGAGTTGTATTTGGGCGATCTTCAGTTGTGTGCATGGTTCTACTCTGACTAATGAAAGCATGTAAGCTCTAGTTCTAAGGACTAAAATGAATATTTTTTGCTACTGGTTGCAAATGTACAGTAAGAAGAAATCAATGCGTCATATAACAGTCAAGAAGACTCTAACCACGCACAAAATAAAATAAAACTTTCAGAATTCATAGTTTCCATCACTAATCTGGTCTGAAGTCAAATCATAAGCTAGGACTAGCCATTGCATGACCTCCCGATACAGGGGCTCAGTTAAGATTACCAATCCGAGATTATACCATCATCTCCCAAGTATTATCAAAGATCGTTGCGCACAGTAATGAACAAAGGTGTGACAGCACAAAATTAATTAGCATATAGTCCAAATAAACTACTGCATTAAATGTTTGAAAACAGGATGTACACTTGTGCTACTTTTTAACCTCAGTGATAAAAATTACAATTTTGAAATAATATTATATCATTCCATTATTATTTACCTACTTTTAGGAGATAATAAATTCACTTACTTGAAGTATTCTGAATTTTTTAGGCAACCTGCACAAATTTATAGTTAACTTGTAGCTGTCCATTATATTAGTTTATACTAATTGTGTAAATGTGTTTGCAATCAACCTGTTACAAGCACTGACAATGAGCACTAAAATGAAAAGTGGGAATTGGCAACAATCAGCTAGTGTGACCACAACACTGGAGAAAACATAAATTAAATGCCACAAATTTCCTTTGCTTACAAAAATGTGGACGTTTTAATTGAAAACTGTGATACCTAAGATGTAGCACAACTGACCTCAACGTTTCACTTCTACTACAACTTATCTGTTTTGGGATCTACAAATGGAGGAATCTTAATTAACACACAAGAGAACAGAACAGATCATTAAAAAGGAATCTATCCAAATAAATACTTGAAAATTGCATTTTTGAGTTATCACACTAATGAACTCAGGCATCATTATATTGATTAATGAACCTAATTATGTTGGTTTAAAATTATTGTACTGTTTACAATGTACATAAAACTTAACAGCTTCAAATTTGTATATTTTGTTTATAATCTACAAAAATGGCTATTTCTGTGTGTCAGTGTTGGTACTGTACCAGGAAAAATTAAGGATATGGACATGAGAATCTTGTGAAGGGGGAACGGTCCTTAGGGAGCAGATACAGAGAGATTTAGATGCAGAGCGAAATAATGGATATATTTTAAAACTTAATTTATTCACCTGGAGAATTTGATGAATAAGTTCCCTATTATTTCTGACTCGTAGCATTAAACCAAATTAAAATATTGTCTGAGCAAGTTCATGTCGCCTGGCTAATTGAAACAAAATAAATATTTATGATTGTCCATCTTTTAACATGAAACGATTATCTTTCGTTCAAAATCAATAAGTTCTTTCCTGATTAAGTTCCTAAAGTTCTTCAAGTATTGGTTCAAATGACAAAAACTGAAAATGAATGTAACACCCTTACACGTGTAAAATGAATTTCCCTACACCACTTTCAATATTTTAACACTTCAAAATTTGGCAAATGTTATCTTCTTCTAAAGTTCGGTGCTATAGTCTATTTTATAACTGTCACTCGACATTTATAAAATTTAATGTGAAATCCAATGAGCGAAATAGTTTGTTGAATTATGAATGAAATCACTGATTCTACAGTTCAACTTGTAATATAGTCTGTTCAAATCTCAAGTTTGTTTACAGTGGCACTCATGTCACCAGAAACATCCAAATATCAAACTGAAAATGTAGAGAAATGCGGTTCAACGAACATCATATGAAGTCCTCGACAGCTGGTGTTGTGATGCTATCCCCACGGTACCACGTCTGATTCCCGCGTAGTAACCACGTTCCGAATCGAACCTCAAACCGCGTTCCATGTCCCGCGTAGTAACCACGTTTAAATTCTATGAAGTCACCACGTTCCAACTCCCACGTAGTCAAAATGACAGCAGCTTTATATGATAAAATAGGCGAAGTCAGGGTTTCAGATGTCACTTATAAAATTTATAAACACGAAAACGTTCAACTGACAAGATTAACTTGTGAGTGTTCTATGCTTGTAAGTCGTACAATTGGCACTGTATTTTACTACGTGAATTTCCTCTAATATTTAATCACTGGTAGAAGATTGTTATTGCTCATTAGATTGGATTCACTGTTTATGTTGAAGCACAGTTATAACATATTTACACACGAAAATCAGTCTTATCCACCATAACGAAATACTTAATTCGCGGATATTTACAAGTTCCTATGACGGCAATGTCATACAATGTCAAATACTGTTCACTTGTGATGATGGTTTAACCGTATTAAAACTTCAACCAGTAATTATTACACACGTACTTAAGGTAACTTTATGAAATAGATTAGTTTGACAGATTAAATGTTTAATTATTTCACTTGAAAATCGTCTTAATATTCATACGCTTATTTCTCATGAATATTTAAAGTCAGTTTCATTTGAATATGAATACAAGTTTAAATCAATTAAATTTGTTCGATTTGCAGTGGAAAGTAGTAAGTGATTAAATATCATAAGTCTTTGACAACACTTTGAAATTATTAATTTAGTATCATATCACTAGAAAAGTTTCTATGTTCCAACACGAGTTATTGTTTTATAAGTCTTGGCGAAAACTTTACCGTAGAGGTCGTACGATGTGATGTTTTAAGTTCGAGCCTCGCGAACCCGTTCATGTGAGACAGCAAGACTACACCTCGGCAGCGATTTGATAATTGAACTGACTTGACCTAGCAAAACCCCGTTCTTGTATACCAATCTGCCGAGCTCAGCTTCCTCTCCTCTCGTGGAAAAATCAAGTTTCTTTATACCTGAATTACTCTTTAAGTCCGTAGGACGACATTAATGAAATTGCAGTATGTTTGCCTTTATATAATCGGCTATACGAAGGCGTATCTCATTAATTGATATATCAGTGGGTTCCAAAGTTAGTACAATTTCTTGTAGTATGTTCGACAATATCAGGGGGTGTTCACGTGATAGCTGCGTCACGCTCTGCGTGACGTATCTTGCTTGCTGTATGCATGCTCGAACCGTTCTGTTGCGCTACATCGCATGCTAGGGTCCCCCCGCTGCGCTACCTTCCATTAAATGAAATTATGTTCCAGGCCACACAAGGTTCCTGGTACAGTACGAACGTACAAAATTACTGAGACTATCTGGAGGTAATAGTTGCAGACGGCATTTCAGATAAGAATGTGATGAACAAATCATGCATTGACAGTGAAGGAAAGAACACATTTTATATGGTTGCTTAAAGGCATTGTAAAGAAATACACTTCAAAAATATCTAGCTTTACCAGAGATTGTTTTTGTATACATATATATATATATTCATTATAACTACATGACGGAACAAAAATATGATCTTAAAATTCCTGAATATTTGAGATAAATATAACCAACAGAATTTTAAGATATTAGAGTTTAAATGAAACTTTGTAAAGAAACGATTAAATTTATGAAAATGGCCAGCTTTTGTACATAAACCAACCACTACTGAACACAACTGTGAATAGGTACAATACATTCCATATTGTATAGGATTCGTACTGTACGTACTTTGTTTCTTCTTTGATGTACGGCAACAGCTGATCATCAGTATGTTCTTCTATGAATATTTTCTCATTAATATCTTCAGAAGGCTGTAAGTAAGAAATAAGAAAAGTAGAATAAAGAAGTAAGGGAATAAAATATATAGGCCTAAACAAGAAACAGCTGATAAAATAAATTTCACAGTGGCACAAGGAGAGTATAATTAATTTATCTCCCATTTAAAAATATAGGAATGGAAAGGAACAATCA
Source organism: Anabrus simplex (assembly GCF_040414725.1). Taxonomy (NCBI): domain Eukaryota; kingdom Metazoa; phylum Arthropoda; class Insecta; order Orthoptera; family Tettigoniidae; genus Anabrus; species Anabrus simplex. Next base: position 23,050,606 of record NC_090279.1, on the reverse strand, counting down.
AATCAAAATCACTTCAAATGAAATGGAGGTGTCTACCTTGGTGGCAAACGGTACACAAAAATACCTTACTATCAAGCATAAAATTGTCAATGAACAGAGAGGAAGACAATATCCTAAAATACAGTATTATACAATTTACACTAACTTTTTTCTATTAAACACACACTCATCATTATTAAATTTACATTATTTACAAAATTTAACTCATGATGATGATGCATGTTGTTTAATGGGGCCTAACATCGAGGTCATCGGCCCCTAATGGTACGAAGTGAGACGAAATGGTATGACAAATTAAGTCCAAAATTCTCCACTGACCAGAATTCAATACGTGAGGACGAAGAATGAATGGATGGACATGAATTTAAAGCAATCAGTGGATGCGACCCGCAATGCCTTACATTCACAGAAACTTACGTAAAACAATAGGATTACTGACCAAGGGACTGTTGCTATAGCATAACACTGAATGGATGATGTTTGCAGTCTAAAGGGGGTCGAAAATCCAAGTTATCGGCCCCGCATAACGCTACTTACCTCTAGGAAGGTAGAACATGGTATATGTCATGTTGCGGTACTAATCAAAAGTAGCAGAGACTCGCGGTATTCCACACATTATGGTACTACACACAGGTTATGAAATTCGACATGTAATACAGACCTATGGATTTTCTCACATTGCGGCGCCATTTACAGGCAACGCAAACCTATGGTGTTCATCTCATAAGAGTACTAGCCACAGGGACCTGCACTATCCCGCGGTGTTCCTCATAGAGTGGGTACTAATCACAGACAAGGCAGGACCATGGTAGCTATCATCTCATGGTCCCGCTCATATGGTGGTACTAATCACAGGTACTGCAAAACCCGACCGCACGGTGCTCCTGTGTGCTACTAATCACAAACCTATTGGGTACCTAATATAGTGGTACTACGCGCAAGTAAAAGCGAACCATGATGTTCTCGCATGGTGGTACTAATCACAAGTAGTTTCGTGGTTCCTTGGTCGCCCCTTACGACAGGCAGGGAATTCCGTGGGTATACTCTTCGTCTACGTCCCCCACCTACAGGTGGGTTGTGTGTTTGGTCCGCGAGAGGTATTTTATTTCCCTCAATTCCGCCAGCAAGCCGCTTAGGACCCCCTATCCGCCACCTGGGACGCGCCACGTGGGAGTATCACTTCTCCCCCTGCTACGCCAGCGTAGTAGGTTCGTAGAAATTTTACTCATAATATCCTCTGTATTTAAAAACATTATCAACTCATATACAACATGTGGAGTTATTTCAAACAATAATACACAACTGCTATGAGATTAAAGTTTACATTGCATTTATATATTTTATTTTCTTACACTTTTTGGAACCTAACTTGCATAGCGACCTGCTGCGTCTTAACCAAAGTCCTTTCGCCACTGCTTTTTAGACAACTGATAAGAGATAGGAATGTGAAAAGCGACACACTGTAGTATAGCAGTAGACAACTTAGTGTAGAAAAAGCGGAACATTTGTAAATATGTACATTTAAAATTACCTACATATTTGTGAATATTCAGCGGAGAATATGCACACATACATACGGGGATGGAGGCACTTCCGTGCATTTGTACATGTAGAATTTTAGGAAAATAAATAAATAATAGTATTAATAATAAATACTATCTCCAAAATATTACCCAATACTATTCCTCTCTTCCTTTTTCCTTTTTGCTGATCCCTATATCAAAAATGACTAGCTATTTTATTTATCCTCTTATTACCGGAGTAATAGTGTATATCCTCTCTGTGAATACTTTAGTGCTGCCGGCATGGCCATTGAAATTCCACTCTTTATTGTGGTTCGCCGCTGCGTTATTCATCAAGTGATTAATGGTCACAGATACCATGGTTTTCAATATTTATAAACATTAACTTCCACCGGCTTTAATGTTATTATTGTGCCCATCTGTGGTTTATGGCCAGACAGTGCCTTTTCCAGTATTCTCTTGCATTCTAGTGTCGTCGGTATGAACTATCTCGCCACTCTCCCCCTCCACCGAGCGATTATGCGCACGTAAACATTGCGACTGTGGTCTGACTTCTCGCTTCTGGGTTGTCGCCAATAATGTTCTGTGATGGAAGGACGGCGTGCTTCTCCGCTTGGCGGGGTGGATAGAGTGATTATCATGGACGCAGGGTGACGTTGGTTTGATAGGGCTTACGCCCTCGTGAACTTTGCAATTTCCTTTCAAATTTTGTCATCATTTAATGCACCTCGCCTGGAATTTTTGAGTGCACTCTAAGGGTTACCTTTACCATACGTAAGTAAGGATATTATGCTGAAGCGTACTGACGACTACGGCAAGATACTACACTGTAAGTGTTTTTTTAACTCATCTTCAACTTGTTCCAACAGGTGAACTGAATATTTCTAAATGCCTTGTTCCGCCATTGTGAGGGAATCTTGAAATTTCTGAATTTCCTCCCTCAGGAAGAGCCCGACTAATTTTGTGGAATTAGAGGCTGCTTGTACCTTTGCTAAATATGTGAAGCACGGGGACGCGGCCAGACCCATCTGCCACCCTCCTCCTTTTAACCCGGCCTCGCCTCAATCTAGGGATAGTGGAAATCTTAAAAATGGTATAATTGTGGATTACGTGACCACCTTCGGAATGCTCGCCCGTCAATAAAGCGTAGTACTGGTCCTTGTTCTTATTTGTGTGGGTCGAGGCAGCATATTAAGAATAATTGCCCAACCTCTTTCAAAAAACGCAATAAAGACTAAAGGTTAATAGTAATACTTGTGAATCTTGCCCCTGAATTTTCTGTGGATTCAGAGAGAGTTATTTGTCGGCAGGAATGTAATAAAATCTCCGATTTGGTTGAGTCTAAAAGTACCTTCGTGAAGGCAGAGCTGAATAATGAACCGATTGTTGCTTTAAATGACTCAGGTAACGTTGTCACCTTAATATATGATGATGCTTGTTGTTTTTTTCTATTTGCTTAACGTTGCACCGACAGAGATATGTCTTATGGCGACGATGGGCTAGGAAAGGTCTAGGAAGTGGAAGTGGCCGCGGCCTTAATTAAGGTACAGCTCCAGCATTTGCCTGGTGTGAAAATGGGAAACCACTGAAAACCATCCTCAGGGCTGGCGACAGTGGGGCTCGAACCCACTATCTCCCGATTACTGGATACTGGCCGCACTTAAGCGACTGCAGCTATCGAGCTCGGTGCTTACCGTCTTTCACCTCCTTACATCGAAGGTCAACAGACCACTTTAATTGATGCCAGTTGGTATGATGAAATAAGGTGCTCTTGTAAACTGCCTGAGTTGCACAATGTCAAAATTGCATGTGTCACGGCTAATAAGGATAATATGGAAATTTTTGGATCTGTTGACGTGATATTGCGTATTGTTAATTTTACTTGGAAGGTTCATTGCTTGGTATCTCCGAAGCTAGCTTGTAGTATTATTTTAGGCACTGACTTCTTGTTAAGGACCGGATTCGTTTTAGACCTCCAGGCTAGACAATTCTACTTTAAATTTTCCTCAAATTGTAACGTCGATATTATTGATGCTCCTTTGGGTACCGTCAAAATTTCTTTTGTAGGTAGGCCGCTACCAGGGAAGAACAATGAAATCGATCAGTTGGATCTTGATCATTTGGATTATCAACAAGCTAATAAAGTCCGTAACTTGTGCCATCAATTTCCTGAGGTATTTACCAACAAGTTAGGACTGACGGATGTATTGGAGTACGATACTGAACTGTCTGACAACCAACTTGTTAGAACTCCTCCTTACCTCTTTCACCTCCTCGCATGTTAGAACTCTAAAGGATTATCGACCAAATGCTTGCCAATGGTGTCATCAGACCGTCCATTTATCCTTATGCCTCTCTGGTTTATCTGGTACCTATACCCTCTGGAGGATACCGTGCCGTTATCGATTACAGATCTGTTAATCGCAAAATCATCCTGCAATCTATTCCCTTGCCAGATTTACATGTTTTGGGAGGTTCTCCGCCCAAGTTCTTTTCCGTGTTAGATCTAAATCAATCCTATTATCAGATTCCGCCCTCTAAAACTTATATTTCACTGAACCGCCTTCATCACGGACTGGAATATTTATGAGTACCTCAGGTTGAGGTTCGGACTATCTTGCGGAGCAGCTGTTTTAACTAGATTTCTGAATTCTATTCAAGGGGATATCAAGTATAAGTTTGTTTTCAATTCCTTGATGTCTTGTCATCTTCTCGAATACCTTTGAAGAACACGTGGATCATGTCACGGAAGTCGTTGAGCGTTTGAAAAAGGCTGGTCTTACTGTGAAACTATCCAAGGTAACCGTCGCCAAGCTATATATATATATATATCCTTTCTTGGCCATGTCGTGTCGCCCGACGGAGTCTCCGTTGATCAATCTAGGACCCAGGCTATCAGGGAATTCCAACCATCTAAGGATGTAAAAGGTGTTGCACGCTTTGTGGGTACGGTAAATTTCTTCCGCAAGTTCATCCCGAATTTTGCTGTGGTACCTCACCCCTTAACTATCAGAGGCGTAAGGATGTCAAGTTCATCAGGGTCCCTCCCAGCAAGAAGCCTTTGAAACTCTGAAACTTGCCTTATCGAATGCTCCTGTGTTGGCCATACCCGACTTTAGTAAACGTTTCATTGCACAAACTGATGCCTCCGGAAAAGCTGTTGCTGGTGCACTCTTTCAGGAACATGACGACGGTCGAAGACTCGTTGCCTATGTGTTTAGGATACTCAATAATCTGGAGAGTAAGTACTCAATCTATGAGTTGGAATGTTTGGGCGTGCTGTTAGCACTTGAGAAATTCGGACCCTTTATTGAACATGCAAATTTCGACCTTGAACCGACCCAAAAGAACGTACAGAATCACTAGATGGGCACTTAGGAATCCCGCTTTTAGTTTTCAGGTTAAGCGTATCAGAGGTTCGGAGAATGTCACCGCTGACAGCTTAAGTAGAATGTTTGACGGGAGCTTTGGCCTTGATGTAAAATTTGAAGTTGAAGAAATTGATGAAACTAATGTTGTTAGTGTGGGCGCCATTCTTCCGGATCTACCTTTGTTATACCATGAGTTTGGCGATCAAAAAGCTGATCCTGAGTTGAATGAAATCACCGACAAGGTCAGTGACGGAATGGTAGTAAAACCTTATTCTCTGGTGAAGGGTGTTCTATGTTGAAAAGGTCGAATTGATGCTAATTTCATTATTGTTCTTCCCAAGGTCCTAGTGCCAATCATCTTCAAGTATTATCACTGTTGACGCATTGGTGGTCACTTAGGCACATTTAAAACTTGACAGAAAATTAGAAACTTCTTCATATGGAAAATGATGGATAGTGATATCCGAAACATGGTTAAGTCCTGTAAAACTTGTGCTATCAGTAAACCCAACCTGAAGAACCGTGTTGGTTTATTTTCATCTTCGGAAGCCTCTCGGCAGATGGAAAGGTCATTAATCGATTTTGTAGGTCCGCTCCCTCGCTCTACCTAGGGAAACATTCATATATTTGTGTGTATTAACGCGTACTCGGTTTTCCGGGATTATTCCCACTAGATCTATGACTTCTCGTACGTCTATTAAGTTGCCTTAATTCTATCTTCGCATCCTTTGGTCCTCCCAAGTTTATGGTTTATGACAATGCCAGTGCATTCACTAGCAACTTGTTTAAGAAGAACCTATTCGAGTTGATCATTTCCCATGCGTCTACAACTCCAAACTATCCAAACCCATCTTACGCCGAGAGAATGAACAGGAACCTGAAATCTTCCCTGATTGCATATCATCACAATAACCAATCCAAGTGGGATTCTTGCCAACACTGGTTAGCCCATGCCTTCAATTCTGCCACACACGAATCTGATAGTAAGACTCCCATGTTCCTTATGTTCTGTTAAACCCCGTATTCTTCTATGTCCAACGAACTTGGTATTGATAATCTTCCCGACCTGTCTAAACCCAACTATGTTCAGAAGAAGAAATTGTCGGTATCCTGTAAGACAGGCAGAGATAAGTATAACGAATGTAGAAAGTCAACTAGGTTGAAAGTTGGTGATCAAGTTTTTGTCAGGTCCTATCCCATTAGTAAAGAAATTAACAAATTTTATGCTAAGCTTGCTCCTAGGTATCAAAGTCCCTGTACTATTTTACAGTTTTTGTCTCCAGTATCGGTACTGGGGAGTGACCCCATCACCAAGAAGATTAGGCGAGTTCATCTTTCCCAGTTAAAATCAGGTAAATGTGTGATCCCTCTTCAGTCTTAAGGGCTTCTTGATAATATATATGGTATGTAGTTCGGATCTGCGGATGAGGGCTACATTTCAGTGAGCAAATTTTTTGATTTCTTTAGATTATTTGGTAACTATTCTGGTTGCGTGTGAATTTTATTTAGTAACTTTTCCATGTATAGTATTTTTGTTTTGAGTATTGCTTCCTGACCGTATGACCTTTTTCTCTCCAGAAATTGTTGTTTAGTAGTGTGCGAATTAATTACAACGTGTTATGTTTTTCTGCACCAAATCTGCATTCATGTCTCATGTGAATCCTAATAACACTGTGTAGTAGCTTACTACCGTGTACTTGTTACCATTGTATTTTAAAATGTGATTGTGGTTCGTGGCGTGTGGATCCTTTCACTTGCGCTATTGGCACCTATTTATTTAATCGTTAATATCTCATTGCTCCTTTGGTTTGGGTGCATGCCTGCTCTGTCCATCATAAACTGATTCTATCCTGATCATTGAAGATTACTAAATTTTGATCATTAATTTAATTATGTATTATGTAGTAGCCTTTGTCTTGTAGCAATTTTTGGAAAATTGTATATAATATTAGGTCTGTGCATTGTTGTTCACTGGTATGAAAACTGTTAAGGTGTCCTAACCTGTATTTATCTTTAACTGTTCTAGTATTCTATTGCCTATGTCTTGATATCCGACTTTATTTTGGTGATATAACTACTGTCTATTCCGGTTGTGGTCTTCTTAGGTGTGAATTAAATGAACCGAGTAATCTGTTAGGTTAGTTTCTTTATTTGGAGGGTTGACTAGGAACTGGATAGTACCCAGTGTTAGATCCTATTTTTTGAGTTTTGGATTTGCCTGTGGATATTGGTTATTGCGGAACTCTGTCGATCGGACTTGGTGGTGGTTGGCTGTTTGCCTTTACGGCATGGACTTAACTGTCTTCACTGCTTTCGGTCTCTAACTTCTGGTGGTACGATTTCCTAATTTCCGATTGGTCTCATGCCCACCTTTTAATCATTTCTGTAATCAGTTGTGAATTACCCGTTAACTAAGTGACCTATTTCTAGTCATTCCTGTCCTTTTTATTTACTGGTGAGTAAAATTTTACCCTATCTACCTTTTGATAATTTTCCATCTGGGTTTTCCTTTCTGGTAATGGTGGTTAACTACGTTGTTCTTTGTTGTATTTTCGGGGCGCATGTGGTATTAATTCTGCATTCTTCTGCAGACCTTACTTGCCTGGTTTCTGTCTCTAAATTGGTGTATTATTCATGAAGTGTGTTAATCTATTGAGTTGTAACGTCCATGTCGTCCTACCTCGTCTACTTGTTATGGTGGTGTTATTTTTTACAAATTGCACCAATGGATCCTCTCCTTTCGAACCTAGTAGGTAATGGTTTTGGTCCTGAGTTAGTTATGTTGTAACGGTACGTGATTTTGATTTAAGCTTGCATTGTGAGGTGGCATGATTGCTTCACGGCATGTCGTTGAGGATAGTTAGTGCTCTCTTCCCCCCCCCCCCTTTTTGCTAACGCATGTCCGTTGAGATTCATTAAGGTTGTATTGTTATTGTGTTGTATAATTAAATGGTTATGACACTTCGGTATGATCGGTATTGCATTTAATTTACCCCTGTGTGCCCGTAGATTGGGAAATAAATCCTGGCATGGGTTTGCTACTGTTCTTAGAAAAACCTGGTCTGCTTGCATGTAATTTGTGATTCCTGTAGGACCTGGTCTATTCTTGTTTTGTTTTAATTCTCTGCATACCCAGGTAATCTGACGTCATCATGTATTTATCCTGTACTATAAAGTTCATTTTGGATTAACCTGCCAGTCTATTGGTCCTTTTCTCTCCGGAGTGTTAGTATCCGTTGCTATTTATTGTTGGTCATCTTGCCGTTCTGCGGGGCGCCAGTTGAGTATGGGATTAATTAGTGCTTAATAGGCGGTATTGAAGCCTCCCACTATTCGATGGTCGGGTCTTTTCACGGTGTTTTCTCCTTCTTCACCGTTGTATTGAGCGTTTTCCGTCGTCCTAGTTCATGATCTACCATTTAAATTTTATTTCCTTGTTTCATTTATATTTCGCACGGTACCTGTGGCTGTGTGGCTACAGTGTGAGTCTACGGATGTCACTTGTTACTAGTCCGGATTTGTCCGAGATCCCTTGTGGATAACCGGTAGGGAATCGTGTCAGGTCTCTGCTCTCATTTCCAAATTCGCCACTTAATTGAGGGGTATTTCTAATCCATTTATTTAAATGAGTATTCCATGGTTGATGTATATGTTTGAAAGTTCGGTGAAGTTGTGAGGAATATAATTTAAGATTGGGTGACACTTCTGAATTTCTTTCTGCATTTTCTGTCCTGCTCCACCATGGTGTTAATGATTGTGTTATTATGAGTTCCTATATCCTAATACTATTCTTGACTTGGTGTTGCTGATACGCGTATCCACCATCTGAACTGCAGCTAACTATATTCATCTTGCCTTGAGTAACCCATGGATATTGATCTTTTTCTCATATCCAGTTTCTCAGGGTTTCTCTTATTTGTGAATATAAATTCATCTGATCTTATCTCTTCTATAGACGGGTTATGCAAGGAGTGTATACGTAGCATTACAATTGATGAATTGCAAAATATAGTTTCTAGATTTTGGTCGTGTATTTAATGGGTTTAAAAATTTATTTATTGGCTCACTGATTAGTAGTTCTACTCCACTGATTTAAAACATTAATTGTAATTTTAATTAACTTGGATTACTGTGTAATGTGGTATTGCTTCGCAACATGTTCTCTCTTGGTCAACGTCTGGTTATTTTGAAATTATGTGTGGATTGCTGTTCTCTTAGTATTTCAATTCTGGAAATGATTTGACATATTATTATATGGCTGTGTTCAATAATTTGATGTGTTTCTTGCTGTGTTGTTATCATGCATTGCTAGATCAGCTGTTGTGATCTGTAGCGTGTTCTTACTTGATTGATGCCTGGACTTATTGAACTTACCATGTTTGTTGTTTGTTGTATTCTGTCAGTATCTTCTTTCCTAAGCTTAACTTATTTCTGTGTATTGTGTATGTTTGAAGTTGTATGTCTATGCAACGGTAGCTTCTAGTTTTCATTGTTGCTGGTGGTTCCTTTATTATGTGGCATTCCGATAGGGTTGCTGACGTGCACAGAAAACTAATTTCAGGAGATGACTATCTTTAATTTTCAAGTTAATTCTTTTCCTTATATGTTGTGCTTAAAATTTCTGCCGATATATTTAATTTTAGCATGATATATAACCGGTAGGGAATCGTGTCAGGTCTTTGCTCTCATTTCCAAATTGGCCACTTAATTGAGGGGTATTTCTAAACCATTTATTTAAATGAGTATTCCATTGTTGATGTATATGTTTGAAAATTCGGTGAAGTTGTGAGGAATATAATTTAAGATTGGGTGACATTGCCAGTCGCCATTGACCCTAGTACCTGGTCAAGGGCTGTTTAGGTAATTATTGTATTTTATTGTAATCCTGTTCTCCTTTTGCTTTTACTAGTAGTTTTATCCAATGCCATACTGTACTCTTAAGTCAAGTTAATCCAGTTTAAGATTATGTAAAGGATTTACCTGTTGGATCTTGTGGTCTTATTATATGCTCACCAATTTTGCTTTCCTATATTTGTTCATAACTTTTCCTTGCCCTTCTGGGCGTTTTTCATTTGTTAAATTGGTTTATGCCACCCTGGCAATAATAATAAAATAGAAACCAAATGAAGGCGTTTCTTAACTTACGCAAGTCCGATAAACAATACTAAAATGAATGTCTAACATGTGATAATCTCAATTTGGGTTTATAATCGCGTGCATTTAAATCTCAGAAGGTTTATTATTCTACCAATGAACATTTAGGAAGTTGTTCAGTTGTGTGTGTATACCACAAAGTATCGAAATCTTTGAACAGTTGATACATATGAACTTGCGGGACTTGTTTATTGGAATTAAAATTTAGCAAATGATCTGTAGCATGAGTGTCACCAGTTATCTAGAACATTAACAGATTTACCTGCGACTTGCGTGTAGCACCACTTTAATGCATGGGACTTCTTAATGATTGAAAGTAACTGGACAGCTAGTGTCATTTAAATGCACTCAATTGTTTCTTACTCAATTCATATATGTTTTGGTTCTTAACTGACAATGGATTCATCTTGCTAGTGGTGCATACAGTGGGACATGTGATCGGTGGTCGTTTTCTTATTCGGACTTTTCCATCAAAAACCCAGCTTGTATCCAGACCACCACCTTATGAAGGTCATTATATGTTGTATATGTGGAGCTTCGGGGAGGGAGACTATTACCGGATTAAGAATTCATACCTCTCTGTGAATACATTAGTGCTAGCTGCATGGCCATTCAAATTCGTGTCTTTAATGTGGTTTAACGCGGCGTTATTCATCAAGTGATTCATGGTCACAGATACCATGGTTTTCAATATTTATAAACATTAACTTCCGCCGGCTTTAAAGTTATTAATGTGCCCATCTGTGGTGTATGGCCAGACAGTGCCTTTTCCAGTATTCTCCTGCGTTCTAGTGTCGTCGGTATGAACCATCTTGCCACTCTCCCCCTCCACCAAGCGAGTATGCGCACGTAAACATTGCGACTGTGGTCTGACATGTAGGCATCTGGCCAGTCGCCATTAAGGTTTTGCTAGTGAGCTGTGATGGAAGGACGGCGTGCTTCTCCACTTACCGGGATGGATAGAGCGATTATCATGGACCCAGGGTGACGTTCGCTTGATACGGCTTATGCACTCTTGAACTGTGAAAGTTAATTTTAAGTTTTATTACCATTTAATGTATCTCGCCTGGAATTTTGGAGTGCACTCTAAGGATTACCTTTACCATACTGTACCATTACGTTACATTTGAGGCAGTAACTATTATGGAAATACAGCGGACAAATATGGCGCGGAGCAGCTTCAGGCGGCGTAAATGCGAACGGAATATAATCTTACTGCAAATCGATCTTGATCAGCAGGCGGAGGTCGATATTGACCAGCAAAAGAGTAAAGAGTTTCCTAGATTGAACAACTATGGACCATGAAATAATTGAATTGACCCGATTCTTGGATACCTTGAGAAGAAAAACTGCGTAAAGGAAGAACTGTACGTTTTACTACGAGATAGCGAAAGAAAATCAACGAATTATAAATACTAAATTTATATATAATAAATCGAAGGAATAAACCTCCAATATCTGCAGGATATTTAAGGAATCAAAGAAAAACGCCAAGATATTGAAGTAAAGTGTGACTGCAGCCGAGTCAGATATCGACGTAAAGAAAAAGGCCGGAAGAGCATAATAAGTGACCAATCTACACTAAAGAACGCAGAAATAACCATTTCAAGTTATAAGCAGTACCTGTTTAGGCGACATAATTGACGAAAAGCAGACCAAAATTGAGGAAATATATAATTTAAGAGAAATATTTCTATCAGTTATAAAATATATAAATTCAAGTACACGTATTGGAAAACCTGCAATTCATCAGAGAAATATGTATTCTACAAAATATTTGCTGTCTTTTCGTTGCATGATCCCTGGTGACGTAATAAAGCTCGCCTAAACGGATGGAGGAAGATTGCGCAAGATGAACTCAGCTCAAGCCAAGATGCCCAGCCGAATCCAGCCGTGACGTGATCCTGGGACATGATTGACTACTCCGACATGTCCTAGTCGAGGAAGGAGCCAGCAACGGGAAAGTCGACACGAGATAAGTAATGTGGTTTCGGACTTTGCATTACAAAATTTTAATTATTTGCTAGGATATATTTATTAGAGTGCAGAAGTGCCTACAGATATATATAAAGTGCCAATAAGTGAATAATATGGTCTGGATTTAAAAAATTAACCGCTGACATGTGCTAATTTAAGTAATACAAATCCTGTGCTCGTGAGATATTTGTAGGTTGTTATAAACAAGATCAATATGAGCATATCCGTGTTTTATATGCCAATCTACTTGAGAAGACCAATTAATATCGAACTATTTGTCGTTAAGAGGAATGTATGCGATGTACGTAACGTAACCTAGTCTTTATGAGCACTTGATCGGCAGACATGGCCAGTACGATTATTGTATTGAAAGGAAATGATTAAATATTAGCGAGTTGCAGTTTATGAATGGAAACTCAGGCTATTGGACTGTTTTGACCGTAACACAGAGGTTATTGAAATGAAGTTGAATTTGTATTGTTTTTATATGAAGGTATCGGGAAGAATTGAAATATGAGAATTGCATAATGTTGTTAGCCTGAGGAAATGTGAATTGTTCTCGGCGTAAGCAAAGCCTAGATGAGGTTATTGCGAGTTTCTGTGTCGGTTACGGTTTTTAATATAGAGGTTAACAATGCAAGAGATGGAATTAGGTCATGTTTATGTGAATGTATGTTACAGTCCAAGCGTTATATGGTCGATAAATAGCATTGATGCCAGACATATCGCTAGGTTATTTGTATATTACATGCAATATAATCTGAATATACGTACAGATGAAGGAACATCGCATAACTAAAAATATGTCTCATTATGTGAATGTAGATCGGTAGAGTAGGTTTTTAACCTAATTTTGGCACAGCGGTGAATAACTTGAGAGTTGGTTTTATATGCAATGGCACGTATTTATGAAAACATTTGGCACAACTTACGCGTTTACAACTGATTGATTATCGTAATGGTAGCACTCTATAGTAAGTGTTATGAAGAGACATTTAATATTTGTAAATGTATTTCATTAATTGAAGTTGGCACTTTCCAAGCCTATTACCGATTGGTCAGATGGTTTTGTATTGTTGAAAATGGTTACGCAAGCAACAGTCATGTCCGTCATCAAGTTGTGATATCGCATCATTAAGACATATCAAATGCAATAAAATATAGAAGGCACCAAGTTCCTTTACTTCAAAATCAAAAACAAACATTGGCGCCCAACAGCACGGCTCACAACAACCTGAGATGTTCAATACAAGCATGATCATAAAAAGAGAAATCCAGAAGTGAAAACAATGCGTCGCAATTGAGGTTAAGCACCGGAGTAAAAATACAACACATTTCGAATTCGTGGAATCATTCACGGATATTGCATTCTCGTTCATAACGAAAATCAGACCACTGAAGCCAACAACTTCAACGGAGTGCAGCATAAATCAGTAATCAGGCAAGTACGATTCCATGTTACGTACATACAAAGAAGTAAAGACAAGATTTCAAGTTTTACATTCTCCTCGCTGCTCACTGTAAGAATCTCCGTGCGACCGTGAGTCTCTTTGACATATTCACCATCCTTGCTATACATACGCTACTCTTAGACTAAGATTCTAGCCTCTTTCCCTTTAGTGCATGTTCGTAACATAAACATGCAGTGATCAACATAATAATAATGAGAAAATAATAATTGAAGTCCATTGATCCTCCTGTTGTCATAAATATAAAAGATCCATATTCCTTTGTCATATAACCTCAATTCAAAACACGATTCCTTTAAATTTATATATAATCTTCAAGCAATCCATTCGAACATTCACAGCATAACCTTAATTTCAATATGTCGCAACTAACTAAATTAAAACAATCGCGTGGTCGAGTAAAAGGCACGTTAACAAGAATAATAAAGTCTATTACAGCTGACATGTCAAAATCAGAGGCGAAGGTTAAAAAAAAATGTGAAGAGCTATGGAATTCTTTTGAAGAAGTACAAATGAAAATAGAGGAAACTGAGATAACTGATGAAACAGCTGCATAACAGTTTGAAGAGGAATGTGAGCGAGAGCTATTTGAATCTATTTATTTCCGCGCAGTTACGCAACTGCAAACGATAATAGATGAGGCAGAGGATGTTCAAAATAATTTACTAGCTGAAATGAACACGGCAGTAAACAACGCTGTTCATCAACAGGAAGTTCCACAACACCATAACAGAAGAATACATAAATTGCCAGAAATTAAATTAACGGAATTCAACAGCGAATTCACAAAATGGTTGCTTTTTAAGAACAGTTTTGAGTCAACCATTCATTCATAATGATACTCAACTAACAAATATCCAAAAATATCAGTATCTGATCGGTCTTCTGCAGGGCGAGGCACGCAAAGTCATTCAATGTTTTACCATTTCAGAAGAAAATTACACAAGTGCGTGGAACTTGCTTGTAGATACATATGATAATCAAGTGATGATAATCGAGACACATCTAGATCAACTTTTCAAGTTTCCTACAGTTTTTAAAGAGAACAAATCTGAATCACTCAGGCAATTACAATTTCATATTCAAACTCACATGGCTTCATTAAAAGCAATGAAGCAACCGGTACAATATTGGGACACATTGGTTATTCATCTAGCAAAGAAGCAGCTGGATTTCATTGAGCAAAGAGACTGGCAGGAAAGGGTGAAAGGCAACACTCCACACAAGATGCCAACATTGGATGATTTCTTGAAATTTTTAACTGAGCGTTCCCAATCATATATGCTTTTAAATCATAACAAAACCAAGGCATTGAACACGAAGGCAAATCCGAAGGACAAACAACCTAGCAAGAAAGTTGTTATGACGACGTCTCAGGCAAGCTGTAATCTGTGTGGTGGAAGTCACCCCAATTTTACATGTGAAGAATTAATTAAACGATCAGTTGAAGACAGAAGAAAACTGCTTCGAGAAAAAGGACAGTGTCATAACTATTTGAAGCCAGGACATATTGCAAGAAATTGCAGACGATCAAAATGCAAGAAATGTGGACTTCTTCACAACACACTTTTACATGCTGAGGAAGATGACAAACAGAAACAAAATGTTAAAGAAAATCAAGTGCCCATAAACCTGTGTGTCGAATCTCAGCATTCACCTGCTTCACTCAATGTGAGCTTGGCGAAAGGAATAACATCACAAATACTTTTGGCAACAGCTTTAATTGATGTGAAGGATGTTCACGGAAGAAGAATGACATGCCGAGCCTTATTGGATCCGGGATCTCATTCGAATCTAATAAAGGAAGGTCTGTATAAGAAACTTGGATTACCGAATGTCAAGACAAACACACAGACCATTGAGTAGATTGTTCCAAAGTGGAAACAAAAAGGATAACGAGAGTACACCTCGCTTCAAGGAATGACGGATTTGAGGTGGAAGCAGAATTTCTAGTTTTGCCAACTATAACGGGACGATTGCCACAGTTGGAGATCAAGAAGGACAAGATTATTATTCCTAAGGACATTCGCTTGGCAGATCCCACATTCAACAAGCTTGGAGACATAGACATGTTAATAGGTGCAGGACTTTATTGGAAAATAGTCGTAGGTCCACCCAAGAATGAAGCTGAAGGACAACCAGCTCTGCAAAACACCCGATTAGGCTGGATTATAGGCGGTGAAGTTTTTGAGAACAAACAAGGATCAACAACAACATGCATGAAAATTAGCAATCAACAATTATCAGATCAGATGGAAAAATTTTGGAAACAAGAAGCAATTCCGGAGATTCAACATTACACATCAGAAGAAATAATATGTGAAAGACAGTTCACGGACACTGCTTCGAGAGATACAACAGGTAGATTCATCGTAAGGCTCCCTATCAAGCAAGATGTCATCCTCGGAGAATCAAGAAAACGCGCACTAAACAGACTAGAATCATTAGTCAAGAGGTTAAGCAGACACCCCGAACTCAAGACAGCTTATGCAGATTTCATGAATGAATATGAAAAACTAGGACATATGAGCTTGATTGAAAGAAACCAAAATCAAGATGTACCAAATTCATACTTCATACCCCATCAACCAGTGGTACGTCCAGATAGTGACACCACAAAGGACAGAGTGGTATTTGATGCCTCGGCAAAAACATCACTCGGGACATCACTCAATGACAAGCTCATGACAGGACCTAATTTACAGCGAGTTCTTTCTCACAGTGTACTTAGATTTCGCAGCCATATGTACGTCATGACGGCAGATGTGGAAAAGATGTTTCGGCAAATACTCATCCATCCTGAAGATCGAGCATTCCAGCAGATTTTGTGGAAAGAGGAATCTTCAGCCCATGTGAGGATTTATCAGTTGAATACAGTAACATACGGAACAGCATCGGCACCTTACCTTGCCATGAGATGCCTAACTGAAATGGCTAATCTTCATGAAAATGAATTTCCAGCAGCAGCAAATGCTATTCACGATGATTTTTATATGGATGACTGCTTAAGTGGAGGAGACATTCTAGAAGACGTGATCGGGCTATGGCGGCAAATACAAAATATACTCAAGAGTGGTGGAATGCATTTGAGGAAATGGAGGTCCAACAGCAAAGAGATCTTGCAGGATTTGGAGAGCAAAAGCGACGAAGGGACTTTACTGGTTATAGACAAAGGTGAAGCTAGTAAGACTCTTGGACTCCTCTGGGACTCAGCACAAGATTGCCTTCAGTTTCGAGTTGAGCTGGAAAAGCAGTCACCAAGATCCAAAAGAGAAGTCGCCTCCAAAATCGCACAGATTTTTGATCCACTAGGACTAGTGGGTCCAGTACTGATCAAAGAGAAGATGTTGATGCAACACTTATGGGTAGATGGATTTGAATGGTATCAGCCATTGTCTCGAGAGCACGTTCAGATTTGGAATGAGTACTATACGTCATTAGAAAGAATGAACAACATCAGATTTATGAGAAACATTAATCCTGGGAATTGCTCTGGTTCTTTTGATTTGTTTGGATTTAGTGATGCTTTTGAGAAGGCTTTTGGAGCATGCATTTATGCAGTTTGTCAAACGCAAAGTGGTCTCTACGTTTCCAATTTACTTTGTGCGAAGATGAAGGTATCTCCTTTAAAAACCATTTCGTTGCCAAGACTCGAATTGGAGGCAGCCCTTCTCCTTGCACAACTTGTCAAAACAACAGTGAGTGCTTTGAAAGAAAAAATTGGTCAGATGAGATTATGGAGTGACAGTACAATTGTTTTGGGATGGATCAACACTGAGCCAAGGCTGCTGAAGACATTTGTGGCAAACAGGATTGCAAAGATTCAAGAAGCCACTGATGCAACCAACTGGAAGCATGTTCCTTCGACTGAAAATCCAGCTGATCTTCTCTCAAGAGGAATTACTTCAGCAGAACTCGAAGATAAAAAGCTGTGGTGGAGTGGACCTTCTTGGCTTCGCACACAACGTCAACAACCAGAGAATTCAGAAGAATTTGAAACAGAACTACCAGAGCTGAAGGTCACAGCAGTTACGTTGACAGCAACATCAACCGGCATTCTACTGAATAAATTCTCGTCATTTCCGAAATTATGCCGTATTGTAGCATATTGTCAAAGATTCATTTATAATTGCAAACTCAAACCGCCAGAAAGGAAAAAGGGTTCACTAGAAATACAAGAAACTTGTAAAGCAGAGAAACAGGTAGTCAAATGGACACAATTAGGAGCATTCCGTCAAGTACTGCATTGCTTAATTAATAATCAAGAACTCTCAAAGAAGAGTTCTCTAAAGTCACTCAGTCCGTTTCTGGATAGTGATGGACTGATTAAGGTTGGAGGATGGCTTCATTTTTCGGAGCTAACATCAGAACAGAGACATCCTGTGCTTCTACCAGCAAATCATCACATCACCAGAACGATCATGGAAAATGAACATCGTCGTCTGAAGCATTGTCCCCCAGAGCAACTGCTACATGCAACTCGACAACGATATTGGCCTATCAGCGGCAGAAGAGAAGCGAAAAGGATTGTCAAGAGGTGTCTGAAGTGCTTTTGTTACCATCCTACAGTTCCAGAGGTACGCATGGCAGATTTACCAAAAAAGGTTACGTTAGTTGTTCGACCCTTTGTTACCACAGGAGTGGACTATGCAGGTCCAATATCTGTAAGAGAAGGCCACAGAAGGGGCCTCATTCATACTTGCAAGAGTTACGTAGCTGTATTTACATGCTTCAGTACCAAGGCAGTGCATTTGGAGTTGGTGTCGGAGCTAACGACCGAAGCTTTCTTAGCTGCACTGCAATGATTTACGGCGAGGAGAGGTTTGTGCAAGCAGCTTTTCTCTGATAACGGGAAGAATTTCTTTGGAGCAGCCAACGCACTACAAGATATCCACTCCTTTTTGGAAATGTGGTCAACGACCATTACCTCCTCACTCGCTCAGCAGCAGATACAGTGGAGTTTCATTCCTCCCCGGTCACCCCACTTTGGGTGATTGTGGGAAGCAGCTGTAAAGATGATGAAAAGACATTTGCTGACTGAAACACAGAGACGCGTGTTAACTTTCGAAGAAACCTACACTATTCTTTGTGATATAGAGGCTGTATTAAATTCGCGTCCCCTTACTCCCTTGCCAAAAGATCCAAATGATTTAGAAGTCTTAACACCAGCACATTTTCTTCTAAGTGACTCGATCGTGCAACCTGTGCAAAGGGATTTGTTGAGAGAACCCGATAACCGCTTGTCACGTTGGCAGCACTTCCAGGAAATTCGGTAGCGGTTGTGGCAGAGATGGCAGCGAGAATACCTGCAGGAATTGCAAAAACGCGTCAAGTGGCATGATACCAATCGACGTATTGGTGTTGATTCTTTGGTGCTATTAATTGAGGACAACATCCCTCCTCTAGAGTGGCCCAGAGGTAGGGTAATTCAAGTTCACCCTGGACGAGATGGTGAGGTGACGGTTGTAACCGTTTGGACGGCTGGTGGAACTTTCACACGAAGCATCAAGAAAATATGTCCTCTTCCCATTGAAGGGGATGACAAGGAGAACTGAATTCAAGATTTCCTGTGATATTTCTAACTTTGTGTTATTTTTCATCCAAGATATAATTTCAATATTATTTTCTTTTAATCATAAAAATATGATGTATAGAGTTTTGTATTAACGCATATGTTAAGAATAAGTATTTTTATAATAGGTATAAGATTACAATAGATAGTTGAAAAAAACCTTTAAAGGGGGGCAAGATGTTAAGAAGAGACTTTTAATTTTTGTAAATGTATTTCATTAATTGAAGTTGGCACTTTCCAAGCCTATTACCGATTGGTCAGATGATTTTGTATTGTTGAAAATGGTTACGCAAGCAACAGTCATGTCCGTCATCAAGTTGTGATATCGCATCATTAAGACATATAAAATGCAATAAAGTATAGAAGGCACCAAGTTCCTTTAGTTCAAAATCAAAAACAAACAGTAAGAATACTTGAATTCATCTTGCAGATATGAATGTACATAATTATAATAAGCTTGATATCAGTATCGATAGGTACATTTATAGTTGCATTGATATTTTTTTGAAACCATAATTAAGAAACATATTACTTATCTCATGTCGTGAAGAAGTTATAATGAAAATCCAAACGAAAAATTTCAAATGAGAATCCAGAGGATGTCCCAAAGCTAGCACAAATAATACTAACAGGAAGATATACCACTCCCTCCATGATAAATAAAGAATTATCCCTCTCTTACCCAAAGAAACATATTAAAATAATGAAAATGGTTATATGACCGGATGATATTCAGTTAAATGAATATAATATGATGAATTCAATTATGTTTACCATGAAGATTACGAGTTCAAGAATGATATTATAATATGAAACCAATTTCTTTTCACTATTGCTGATAATTTAATTCCTATATTAATTATAAAACATTAGCATGCTAATAAATTAGATCTAGGCTTATTTATGTGTATCTTTTCCCAAAGTAACTTATAATACGTAGAAATAGGATAGTATTAGAGCTATTTAAGGTTAGATATGCTGAGTAATGGACCTCATATCAGGTTTTCACCTACTTGCGGGGGAATTGAATGATTGATTAGAATCATGACTACTCTTCAACGGAACCTACGACTGTTTTGTATAATTTGAGAGTTTAATGAGATGTTTTACCCTGAAAACCGAATGTATACCTCCGACCATCGTACTTATGCATGCGAGAGACCCCCGCGTACATGATGGTTATCTTAGTTCTGGGTCATTTGCAGGCGAGGCATGATATTATGATCGCCCAACGAGAGTTATATGAGTAGATAGGTGCCGATGACAGGAGAGAAGATGGTAAGAAAGGTGTAATACGTAAGTAAGGATATGACGCTGAAGCGAACTCACGACTATGGCAAGATACTACACTGTAAGTGTTTTTTCAACTCATCCTTAACTTGTTCCAACTGGTGAACTGAATATTTCAAAATGTGAAGTGCGTACCGCGACAGGATGTAACTTTGCATCGAATAAACTCTACGTTTTAGCCCTGCGGTGTTTGAACACTTTTCGAGTCAAAAAACTTATATATAAACTACTTTTTTTTTACCAGAGACTTGCACCTGCTGTGAATTAATATTAATTCTTATTCTTGGAAATTGTAAATTTAATACTCAATGATTGGTAGCGGCTTTCTAGCCCTAATAACTAGGGGTTAATGCAATGTTTTGGCAGGATTATTAACCAAGCGAGTTTCTGCAAGGATGTGGAACAAACGTTCGTTTTCCATCTTAATTTTCATACTTCTGGGTTATATTATTAAATTAATTTGTTTGGTATTTTCGTGATTTTTCGACGTCCTGTTTTTCTTTTGTCTCTTATTATGTACATGCCTATTGTTGTTTGGTGGCCTATGATTGGCCATTTTCCTTAACTACCTAGCGTATTTTCGTTGCCATGGGAATATTATGTTGATTGATGGTGATGCTGATTGTTGATGGATGTTGGTGGAAATGAATTGATTTCCCTGTTATGAATTTAGTATTGTGGGTTGTTTAACCTGATATTGTTTTAATTAATTTTGGCATTTTTCTCTCCCTGCTGACATATTTTCCTATCCTGTGCCGCGGACCTTATTATTATTATTTTGGGGTAAACTAATTCTTGGAAAATTGATCGTAATATTCCACCCTTCCTTGTGGGAGCTTCTTGGAATATACCCCAAATAACGTTTCAGTATCAAGAAAAACACTATTTAAGTACAACTATATAACCATTCTCTAAAAGAGGGGTGTTTCACTGACATGGACATGACACATATGAAAATGATTTCAAAGTCTCTTAAGACTTACTGGAATCAAAACTGAAAACCTCCCTAAAACCAGTAGCTAATTATAATTGTACCGGGCGGTACACCTCTACACCGTTTATTTAAAAGTTGCGCCAGTTGAAACTCCTCTTCTGGAGGAAGGTTGAACTTTATCTATTCTATTAATTCTCTACTTTCTCAGAAGATGTCACCACGTGGAAAATTTTGAGTTTTTGAACTGTGTCACTTTTGATGTGTTGTTGTTTCGCTTGAAGTAAGAAGTGTGAACTTTCTCTTCTAGAGGACACTACTGAAGATCAACAATAGCGCACCCTAGTGCGGAGTCAAAGAACTATTCTGTTGGAGAAAATTTTATTTCAAAAGTTTGTTTCTTGTTAAATTTCTTTCTGTTATTGTTTAAGTTGGCTGTATACCCCTCTTTTTCCCCTTGTTTTAGATTTATCCAATCCCGAATTTCTTTTAGTAATTTCTGACCAATCGGGTGTATCTTCCCCCAACTTGTATCTGTTGCGGGGTCCTATCCAATAAAAACATTGTGGGCGGGTGTTTTCATTCCCCTAACGCCTAGAAACTTCCGCGAGAGTATATAAACTGCTGATTTTAGGGTCTCCGGGCCACTTCTGTTCCATCTTTCAGTGTATTAAGTACATAGCAGGAGGCGGGAAGCGCCTCTTTCTTCTTCAGCCGTTCAACACCAGGTAATGGCCTATTAATAACTTCTTTTCTTGCTAGGTCGGCAGTTTAACACTCGCGGCGGGTTCGAAGCATTTCCATCATGTAACCTTTTCCTAAAATGTAATTACTCTTTTCATCTTTTTCTTGTAAAGCTACATATTGGGATAGAGAGTGCTAACCCTCTCGAGCTCCCACTCACATTTGTTTTGAGGTGAACTTATTTTCTCAAACTATTCTTCGTTTATGTAATGTAAAGTGTTCTTCTCTAAGTCACCTCTGTAGTATGGGATTAACCCTTGCGTTAGCGGCCCAGAGCCAGATTAGGTTTTAAAAACAAAGTGTATTAGGAGTGCAAGATCGCCTCCTCTCAAATTGTTATTTTAGAGGTCATGTAATCAACCTTCTTTTCATGTAATAGACCTCCGTAGGTTGGGTATTTTACCCCTGTGAATACGTCCTTAGAGAACAGCTTGAAGGTAGAGTTTGGTGTGGCCTTGTGATAGGCTTACAATTTTGAGAGCGGATCGCTCTTTGAAATTTGTTTCTGTGCAGGCTTTATGTGTAATGTTTGGAGCCAGTGCTCCTGGGCATGAATGGGGTTTTCTGCCCCTTGGCTAAATTTTTTTTTGGAGTAAGGCGGGGCTGATTGCCCAAGGGTTATGAAGTAAGGGCACTGAGCCCGAATCCAGTAATATTGTACCTACTTTTTTGCTACTCTGTACCTGTTATGATTGTTATCTCTTGTTTTTGAAAAGAAAATATAACCTAGTTAAATTTTAAATTAATTTTACATTGCACGTTAATTTCGTAGCTTGAAACCCATTCACACCCGCACCTTCTTTCACCTCTACCTACCACGGATATCTCCGTAACAAGTGGTAGCAGAGCGTGGTTGAATGGGTCTCAATTTAGCCCCTTTTGACGGCTAAACATTGCTTTGATTCGAACTCTAATAATTTTCTCAGTTGCTGGAATTTTTTGAGTTTTTTAAAATTGTTCTGTCATCATGCCCGGCCCTCGCGATGTTCTCCTCCTTAACTACTTGCGCAAAGAGGAGTTGATATACGAGTTAACTATCAGAAATGTGCAATCTGGAGGCACGGTTGCAATCGACACCAACAAGCTTAGAGAGTCCCTTGATTTGCCCATTTCCATCCCCAATTTGGGAGAGAAAGAAATTGATGACTCTCTTTCCACGATCGTCGAGAATATTACTGGGCTAGCATCTGTAGTCAGCTTTTTTGATGAAAACGATCCGTCTCCTAATCAAATTAAGCGTGTGCAAGGCAGGCTGTATCACTTTGCAAATAGAGTTAATGATCTGTTGTCTCTAAAGGTGAATGACGTTCAGAGGAAGGACGCTAATACGCTCCTTGAAACTATTTCTGAATTGTCTAATAAGGTCACTCAATTGCTAACCGGCGAAGTTCCTCCCAAAACTGATCAACCCGCCACGGTGAATGTAGGTAACGAGGAAGAGCCTCCTCAGGGAGAAGTCAATAGGATAACCGTTGCTGCTCAAACTATCTCTGCCCCATCGAACAACGAATCTGAACGCCGTGCGTCATTGGGTAACATCCGCTCTGAATTAACTTCTTTGCCATTGAAACCTTTAACGACTATGTCACCTGGGTTCAGTAGCTTGCCTCATCCATTGGCAATGTTGCTTAGAGGTATCTCTAAGTTTTCCGTCAACACCACCAGTGATGTAATTTCATTTTTAAGATTTCTAGTGGAATTTCAGGTTCATGCTCTTGTTTTTTCTCTTTCGCCATGTCAAATTTTGCAAATTATCTATCCGTATGCTATTGGTATTCTCTCTGATAAAATCGTAAGAGCCATTGCCGAGCAATCATCTATTGAGGATTTCCATGCCCATTTGCTAGCGAACTTCATCCCGGCTAGGGCCAGGTCCTCCCTGATTCAGAAGTACTATTACCGTGTACAGCGCTTGGATGAAAACTTGGCTGATTTCATTCAAGATATCAAATTCTACACTAGGGTGTTTGCTCTGCACTTTCCTGAAGATCAGATTGTACAGGCTATTGTAGAAGGTATTTCGCCATCCTACAGGTCATATTTGTGTTTCGCGGCGTGTCCGCATACCTTCTCTGAACTTGAAGCATTGGCCGTCTCAGCGGAAGGAGTTAGATACGCCGATTCTTTGCGTGTCGCGAAAGAACCCCCGCCTTCCTTTAGTAACACTCGGCCTCCACCTCGCCGACCAGTCAATCCCCGTAAATGTTATGCTTGCGGGTCGCCTGACCATCTGCGGAATAAGTGTCCTCTGATCAAGTCAAGTGGGACAAGGAATGGAGCAGGGTCATCACAAGGCTGTTTTAAGTGTGGGGCCTTCTCACATATCGCCAAGAATTGCCCAAACTCAAATAGCACCCCCTCCTGCTCAACTTCTGGTGCAAATTCCAGCTATGCCAATAATAAAAAGTGACTAGTGGCGTCGGCTGAGCCGACTAATCCATCTTCCCGAGACTTAGCCCCTAGTAAACAGGTTGTAAATGCAGAGAACGACCAGCCTTCAAATTCATCTTTTGAATGCCCTAAAGAGTGTCTTAGGATTGCGGCGGATACCCCCGCACCTGTTCCTTTTCTTAAGATTGAGTTAAATAACGAGCCTATAACAGCTCTCTTAGATTCAGGCAGTGTTTGTTCCATTATTTCGGCTGATTGGTATTCTAAATTGAAATCTGTTTGTAAACTACCTGACCATGTCTCAGCTCTTATTCAATATGTTTCGGCTAATTCATCGCCATTAGAAATTCTAGGTTCCGTACTGGTCAAAATTCGTATTTTTAAATTTACATGGAAGATCAAATTGTTTGTGGCCAAGCGTTTGTCTTGCCCCATCATATTGGGAGCGGACTTCATTTCTCACACTGGTCTTGTGCTCGATCTCCAGAGTAGGTCGTGCACATTCAAATTTGCGTCCAATTGTAGAATTCCCTTGTTAAAGTGTAATTCTGTATCATGTTCATCTATTTCGCCTACCCAGGATGAGATGTTGTTAGACCTTAGACATCTACCTGAGGAGCAGGCTGATAGTATTCGGAAACTGTGTCAGTCGTTTCCCGAGGTGTTCTCTGATACTCTTGGTGTTACTGACCTTATTGAATACAAAATTGAGGTCACGGATTCGATTCCTGTCCGTTTTCCACCGTATAGGCTATCTCCACCTAAAATGAAGGCTCTGAAAGAAATCATCGATCAGATGTTGAAGGATGGTATTATTAGGCCCTCTAAGTCAGCGTATTCTTCGCCTATTTTTCTAGTCCCGAAACCCCAAGGAGGCTTCAGGCCTGTCATTGATTACAGGGCTCTCAATCGGAAGGTGGTGTTGCAATCTGTGCCCCTTCCCGACCTTCATTCTTGCTTTTCATGGTTTCGTAAGGCCAAGTTCTTCACCATCTTGGACTTGAATCAGGCCTATAATCAAATTCCCCTTGCCGAAGAGTCTAAACATCTTACAGCGTTTGCCACGGACTGGAACTTATATGAATACAACCGCGTGCCTTTCGGGCTCCCCACGGGGGCAGCTGTGCTCACTAGGCTACTAGGTAGGGTCTTTTCCGACATCAAATTTGAGTACTTATATCACTACTTGGATGATGTCGTCGTATTTTCCGAAACCTTTGAAGAACATCTAGATCATTTGCGAGAAGTTCTCAATCGCCTTCGTAAGGCTGGGTTAACTGTTAAGTTGTCCAAGGTTGCCTTTGCTAAGCCCTCTATGTCATTCCTAGGGCATATTGTGTCACCTGATGGTGTAGCAGTCGATCATTCTAGAACACAGGCCATCCGTGATTTTAAACCTCCCAAGGACATTAAAGGTATCGCCAGGTTCATTGGCATGGTGAATTTCTTCAGGAAGTTCATTCCTAATTTTGCTAATAGAGCGGCGCCCTTAAACCTTCTCCGTAGGAAAGGCATCAAATTCGAGTGGGGACCGTCTCAACAAGCCGCTTTTGAAGACCTTAAATTAGCTCTCTGTAATGCCCCTGTACTTGCTATGCCTGATTTCTCGAAGAAATTCATCGTCCAAACCGACGCGTCGTCGTCGGCGGTAGCTGCAGTCCTTCTTCAAGAGACTGAACTAGGGAGGCGCCCCATCGCCTATGCATCTAGGACTCTCTCGGCTCAAGAAGCAAAGTACTCCATATATGAGCTCGAAGGTTTGGCAGTTTTATTTGCCTTAGAAAAGTTCCGTCTCTATCTGGAACATGTCAAATTCGACTTGGAGACAGATAATCAAGCCTTAAGCTGGGTCTTAGGTAGGCCGCGTCGTACTGGTCGTATAGCCCGTTGGGCCATCCGTATTTCTGCCTTCCAATTCGATGTACGACATATCAGAGGTACTGAAAATGTTGTTGCTGATGGACTCAGCCGTATGTTTTCTAACGACGTCGAGACCCATGAACCTGTCGACAGGTCATCACCTTCCGAGTCCATACTATCTGAGGTTAATGCCATCCTAACAGATGCTCCCATGCTCTTTAGGGATATCGAGAAATACCAACGTGAAGATCCGACGCTGGGTCCGATAATGGAAACCCTTTCTTCTGGGGAACATGTCGTCCCTTATGTTCTGAGGAATGGTGTTTTATGTTGCCCATCGAGGCATGATAAGATGATGAAGGTTGTCGTGCCAGCGGTTCTTGTGCCTATGATCTTCAAGTATTATCATGAGACCCCATTAGGAGGGCATCTTGGAATCTTTAAAACCCGTGAAAAAATTCGTGAAATGTTCATTTGGAAAGGTATGGACGGTGAAATCCGTGAACTTGTAAAAGCTTGTTAATCTTGTTTGCTTAGTAAACCCACCATGTCCACCAAGGTAGGCCTTTTGTCTTCGCATCAAGCGTCGCGCCCCATGAAACGCCTGTATATCGATTATGTAGGACCCTTCCCCCAGTCAAAGGGTAATGCTAACAAGTTCATCTTTGTGTGCGTAGATGGCTTTACTAGATTTTCTTGGTTATTTCCGACTAAGCTGGCTACCGCTCAGTCCACCATTACTTGCCTAAATTCTATTTTTGCTTCTTTTGGTCCGTGCCAATACATTGTATCTGATAATGCTAAAGCTTTTACATCAAATCTGTTTCGTAAATTCTGTTTTGACTTCTCCATCTCTCATGTAACTACATCTGCTTATTACCCTCAACCATCTCTGGCTGAACGGGTTAACCGTAATCTCAGGTCCGCACTTATTGCCTATCATCATGAAGATCATTCTAGGTGGGACACGTCCCTGCACTGGTTAGCTTTTGCTTTGAATTCGGCGGTTCATGAATCACACAAATTTACTCCAGCTTCTTTGATGTTTAAGTTCGTTCCCAACACGCCGCTCTCTAACCTCTGGTCTCTGAATGACATTCTGCCCGAGACAATAGATCCGGACAACATTAAAGATCTTTGGAAGAAGGCTAAAGCTAATCTTAAAGTATCTCATGAAAAGGTTAGGGAAAGGTATGATCGTGGACGGAGACCCACCACTTTGAAGGTAGGTGACCAGGTTATGGTCAAAAATTTTGTTCCCGCGGGCAAGCTTGCCCCCAGATTTCATGGGCCTTGTATCATTCTCGATTTTCTTACGCCGGTTTCCTTATTGCTAAGTAATCCAGCCACCGAGAGGATATTTAGAGTTCACCTGTCCCAGGTGAAACCGGTGTAATTTCTGTGTTAACTTGCTTCATATTATTTTGAAAGGATATGAAGGTTATATTTTTTTTTGAGTTTCACTTTTAAGGCATTCTGCCCCTTCTGTAATATTTTGGTTTTAGATGTAAGCCTTGTGTAAAACCTGCCCCGACCCGTTAAACTGCCATCCTGTTCTTGCCACGGCCATTACCACGCTCCCGTCTCCTGCTCCACCTTACACTGTGGCTTCATAATAGTAAATGCCATGGATATCTACACGCCGCTGGCCCCTCAACCTCTCCACAAGCCTGTACCCTCAAAGAAGATGATTGTCCAACACAATTCTGCCGCCTAGCCTTAATGTTTCAGCGCCCCCGCAGCCGCGCAGCGCCGTGCAGCGACTGGGGAGGGGGATGGGCCCCCTCCTCTCCAGCGAGGACGACATGTGCACGGCGAGCCGGAGCTCTCCTCCCGGCCAAGGCTGATGTGCGGCGCACGACCTGCTACATGCCCGCAGCCTGTATCTGTTCACCGCGGGCGCGGCGTACTTCAACACCTCTGCTCCCCTCATAGTGCGGGCGAGCGGTATCTCAGGGTACTTGAGGGGTCCGAGCGGCCTCCGTTGGACGCAAGCTGCAACGGCCGGTCTGGCCATCCGACTCAATCTACATCAACTACATGGACAGTCACCATAAGCAATAACTACACTTGGGAATTCAACAACAATATTTGGTGGACATTGCAAAATTTTTCTTCACCTTTAAGTATTAAAAGTTTATCTTCAGAAATTCAAATTCTACAAACATAAAGACTTTCATTCACCTGCAACAACAACATTTTGAAACTGAATTAAGAAATCTTGTAAATGCTTCTGCTATCTATCTTCGTATCAACATCATTACTTGGACTTTGTTTCAATCTGATTTCACGTGTCACCCCTGGAGGAACTTTTGGGGGGGGGGAGGTCTGTACTGGGCGGTACACCTCTACACCGTTTATTTAAAAGTTGCGCCAGTTGAAACTCCTCTTCTGGAGGAAGGTTGAACTTTATCTATTCTATTAATTCTCTACTTTCTCAGAAGATGTCACCACGTGGAAAATTTTGAGTTTTTGAACTGTGTCACTTTTGATGTGTTGTTGTTTCGCTTGAAGTAAGAAGTGTGAACTTTCTCTTCTAGAGGACACTACTGAAGATCAACAATAGCGCACCCTAGTGCGGAGTCAAAGAACTATTTTGTTGGAGAAAATTTTATTTCAAAAGTTTGTTTCTTGTTAAATTTCTTTCTGTTATTGTTTAAGTTGGCTGTATACCCCTCTTTTTCCCCTTGTTTTAGATTTATCCAATCCCGAATTTCTTTTAGTAATTTCTGACCAATCGGGTGTATCTTCCCCCAACTTGTATCTGTTGCGGGGTCCTATCCAATAAAAACATTGTGGGCGGGTGTTTTCATTCCCCTAACGCCTAGAAACTTCCGCGAGAGTATATAAACTGCTGATTTTAGGGTCTCCGGGCCACTTCTGTTCCATCTTTCAGTGTATTAAGTACATAGCAGGAGGCGGGAAGCGCCTCTTTCTTCTTCAGCCGTTCAACACCAGGTAATGGCCTATTAATAACTTCTTTTCTTGCTAGGTCGGCAGTTTAACACTCGCGGCGGGTTCGAAGCATTTCCATCATGTAACCTTTTCCTAAAATGTAATTACTCTTTTCATCTTTTTCTTGTAAAGCTACATATTGGGATAGAGAGTGCTAACCCTCTCGAGCTCCCACTCACATTTGTTTTGAGGTGAACTTATTTTCTCAAACTATTCTTCGTTTATGTAATGTAAAGTGTTCTTCTCTAAGTCACCTCTGTAGTATGGGATTAGCCCTTGCGTTAGCGGCCCAGAGCCAGATTAGGTTTTAAAAACAAAGTGTATTAGGAGTGCAAGATCGCCTCCTCTCAAATTGTTATTTTAGAGGTCATGTAATCAACCTTCTTTTCATGTAATAGACCTCCGTAGGTTGGGTATTTTACCCCTGTGAATACGTCCTTAGAGGACAGCTTGAAGGTAGAGTTTGGTGTGGCCTTGTGATAGGCTTACAATTTTGAGAGCGGATCGCTCTTTGAAATTTGTTTCTGTGCAGGCTTTATGTGTAATGTTTGGAGCCAGTGCTCCTGGGCATGAATGGGGTTTTCTGCCCCTTGGCTAAATTTTTTTTTGGAGTAAGGCGGGGCTGATTGCCCAAGGGTTATGAAGTAAGGGCACTGAGCCCGAATCCAGTAATATTGTACCTACTTTTTTTACTACTCTGTACCTGTTATGATTGTTATCTCTTGTTTTTGAAAAGAAAATATAACCTAGTTAAATTTTAAATTAATTTTACATTGCACGTTAATTTCGTAGCTTGAAACCCATTCACACCCGCACCTTCTTTCACCTCTACCTACCACGGATATCTCCGTAACAATAATGAAACAGAAGCAAATATTTATTTAAATCAAGAGAATTGGTCAAACAGAC
This sequence comes from Anabrus simplex, assembly GCF_040414725.1. Lineage (NCBI taxonomy): Eukaryota > Metazoa > Arthropoda > Insecta > Orthoptera > Tettigoniidae > Anabrus > Anabrus simplex. Next base: position 23,020,460 of record NC_090279.1, on the reverse strand, counting down.
AAAGGTCTGCCTCCCTGCTGACATATTTTCCTATCCTGTGCCGCGGACCTTATTATTATTATTTTGGGGTAAACTAATTCTTGGAAAATTGATCGTAATATTCCACCCTTCCTTGTGGGAGCTTCTTGGAATATACCCCAAATAACGTTTCAGTATCAAGAAAAACACTATTTAAGTACAACTATATAACCATTCTCTAAAAGAGGGGGTGTTTCACTGACATGGACATGACACATATGAAAATGATTTCAAAGTCTCTTAAGACTTACTGGAATCAAAAATGATAACCTCCCTAAAACCAGTAAGTAATTATAATGAAACAGAAGCAAATATTTATTTAAATCAAGAGAATTGGTCAAACAGACAAAGGTCTGCCTTCCGAAAATTAAAATTACCAAGTTTCGACAGAGACATAATGTTGTGACTATACTTCAAGGGCAATTTTTAAAATAAGATCACTAGAAATTAAGGCCTAACTGGAATCAAAAGTTTCAAAATATCACCTTGTCCCTGAAAGTTTAGACAAAGAAAACCCTAGTAAAACATTGCCATGATTGAACCAAATATAACCATACTGTAGAACTTAATTCATAACCACTACCACTGCCCTAAGCTGATTGCATTGGAGTATGCGGAGCACATCCTTGAATGTACAAATAAGCTCTGCCCCACTTGTAGCATTATAATGAAGTTAGACATTATTATCAGCATCTCGACTTGTTCATTAAGGCTTGTCTCTTCCCCATTTAATCCTTCTAATATGAATAGGTTGCATCGAACCAGATTTAATATTCAATTGCTTGTAACTGACAAAATATGAACTGTATATGCCAAAAAACTTGTGTATTTGTTCATCTCCTTTAGTAGGTATTGACATGATTTAAAAATATTTGTCATTTGCTGACTACTCTACCAGTTCAAAAAATTACATATATGATGAATAGATCAAATGGACGTATCCATTAATATCACTGCTGCCCTACCTGCTGGTCACTACACAAACAATGTTCGACTACCTCCACGACTAGGGAGTGCTGCATTGTTTCTGTGATCAAATATGGCTGGTCATCAGCGGTTAATGAGAAATCTATATGAAATATATTATAAGAAATTAGTGAGAGTAAACATGAAGAGGAAGCTGATGATGCATTGGCTGATCCTGAATTTGTGTTTTCCAAAAAACTGATGACGATCACGTTTCTCTGGAGGGAGAAGAAAATGACGAGCTCCAAGTATCTGGTTAAAAACTACAAGATGTGATTGACTCTGTACAAAAAGAAGTGTACATATCTCGAAATGGGACGGAATGGAGAAAACAACCATATTGACAATCAGGTGTAAGGTATGTTCCACATTCAGCAGAACCCCTATTTAACGTTTTTACAGCGACCTGAATTTTTATTGTTAAATGGGGTTTGACATATATTGTGCCATCATACGTTATTTACACAATGACAGCAATAAAAGGAGATATCTACATTATACACTGTACTGTAGTTACAGTTTGTGCTTCATTTTGACAATTTTTTGTTAGTGAATGCAAATCTCTTCAGTTTAAGGTTTTTCTTATAAGGTTATGCATGATTTTTCATAAAAGGCAGGAGAGATACCGAACTCACACAAATCCATTAAAATTACTACAGAACAGCAATCAGTTTGTTTGAACATTATTGCGGATGTTTTCCAAGCAGCAGCCGACTCATTAGCATGTATTTTCTAATTCCAATAGACTGAACACCCATATTACATTTCCTTCTTAAGAACTGCAATAGCATCAGTCCAGAGGATTGTTGCAAACATTGCCAGTTTCCTATTTCAAGCGGCATCACCTAACCTAGGTATCAATTGCAAGAAATCAGCTTCATTTCCCGTATCAAATCCTATTTACAAAGAAACAGTAACAGTAAAAATTTCCACCTATTTGATACTTATATTTGCATTAAGCAAATCAATTAATCACACACAGTACATGTTTCATTCCTTTTTGAAACATCTTTAGCTGTATTACATTGCTTAGGTGAACACATTAAGTATTTATCTTTTTAAGAACATCTCAAACAGGTACCTTGTTTTTCTTAATATCTACATAAATTTAAAATTTGAAATAAATTAAAATCAATGTGGATGGTTGAATGGGGTGGTGAAATGAGAGGGAAATGGATCTGTTTATGGTTAGCCTATTAAAAAATCTATTCACTTAAACAGATACTGTAAAAAATGTTTCCAGCGCTTTTATCACCAAAATATTCTGCTTTTCTTCTAATAAAAAGTTTTTTTGAAAATATAACTTTCCTTTGTCACTGTTCTGAATATTACAAGGTGTTCTCTTCGTTTGCTCCTTCAAAGGTGATTGCTATTTGTTTTAAATTTACAAAAGTATCTCTTGAATTTGGTTAGTTCAGGATCCCTGAAGCTGATTGCTGTTTTACTATTAATAAAAGAGCTTCCCCGTAATCTTATAGCTAAAATCTAGTATGTCCTCAGAGGAGCGCAGCTAATGCAGCCTTCGACCCCATTCAACCATCCACATTCATTTTAATTTATTGCAAATTTTAAATTTATGTAGATTTTAAGAAAAAACAAGGTACCTGCTTGAGATATTCTTAAAAAGATAAATACTTAGTGTTTTCACCTAAGCAATGTAATACAGCTGAAGATGTTCCAAAATGGAATGAAACATGTACCGTGTATGATTAATTAATTTGCATAATGCAAATATAAGTATCAAATAGGTGGAAATTTTTACTGTTATTCTTTCTTTGTAACATAGGTTTACCGCGCACATTTTATAAAAATAAATTTCAAGCTCCCTGTAGAATAATAACAATTTTACTATAAACATACAAGGGAACAGCCATTCTGAAATTTAACAAGATGCAAAAATGCATAACCTAACTTCTGAAATTAGTTATGCACACCACTGTATCTTGAGAAGTATCACATTCTTATTTAATTTCAGAACATAGTAAATTAAGGAATCTTTTACTTCAGCTTTTATTTCTAAGAGTTAACAAGTGCTGTCATTGCACTTATTGCTAAAATATGTTATCCCGATGTTTAATACACCAGTCTGTGTTGTGAGAAGACCTCAGACTCACTCAAGATCAATTCACTCATGCGTAGCAATGAATCAACACAGAAGACGATTGATCGCATTCAATATAAACCCTGGAGTAGAGTGTATGAATATTGGTAATGGATGAAAACTAACATGCCTGAATTTGCCTGTGATAATGGATGAAACGGTAAAAGGATTCTCACTGTATTGTAACTAAAGGATATTGCACAGATTAATACAGGAATTTTCATTGTCATTAAAACGGGGGTTCTGTTCTACTACATCGGCTGCGAACAGATGTCAATCAGAGTCAGACATCTCACTTTAGCTCTAAGTGCCCATGCTCCAAATTCCTCTTCTGCCTTGAATCATCCTTAGCAAGCTTATGACATCTTTTGAAGTTGCTCTTAATGTCCCATAACCAAAATGAATAGAAATATAGAAAAATTTTAACATTTCCTTAATGCTAAATGCGAGTTTTGCCCTACAGTATTTTGAATTATGTAAAATTGAATATAAAATTGCATTGCTCTTATGGAATAATTTACAGGACCTGAAATTTCTTCCATTAAATGCGGGTTTATGCTAAATCGAGGTCACACAAAACTGGGGTTGCACTGTAATATGAACAATGCTATTGCTTCATTTACATCATGGACCTATATCTATAGGCCTATATGCTCTTCAATATTTTAGTTGTTTATATTAATAATACTTCAGAGAAACGTAAATTTCAATTATGCGTATTCCAAATTGAGTAACATAATGAGAATTGCACCTGGACCCACGATATATGCTCTTCAGAGGACAGGTGATCCCAGATGTTGGCAATTAAGTTATTCATCATTTATAAAATGCTGGAAACCACTTTCTGGAAAACAAATTTTGAAATGAAGAGGGTTTTTGCAGATAAAAGGAAAGCTACAAGCCCATTTCTTTGATAGAGTTTGAAGCATTTCTAGATATGTACGGTTTACACAATTTGGAAACAATAGCAGTTTCTGTCTTTTGTTAACTGATAATAATCACAATCAACTATAACATGCAGTTATCTATATTTGCAGGCTTGATTTTGCTGGAGTCTACAAATCAGTGGGCAAATCACTTCGAGAAGTATGGAATGAAGCAAACGGTCAACCTATCCTTCGAGCTACAATATCTCTTCAATGGTCCCAAATGATAACCCAGTTTTGAGCTTCGATAATAAGGAAGAGAGACCAGCCCATAGATGTAATGGCAAGTTAACAGCAAGAAGAGATGTTCATGACATGTTCGTTTCACAACAACCTAAAGTGTTTGTTCCATATGAAAATAATACTGTGGATGAACATCTGGCTTCCTTTAGGGAAAATGCATCTTTAAGCAGTATTTATCTACCAAACCAAGAGGAAAGTATGGAACAAAATTATGCCTCCTCTCGGATTTGGACACGGTTTATGTGTGCGCCTCTGCAGTTGACAATGCTACGTCAGTAAACAAAGAGAGAGAAGTGAACAATGGAAGGAATGTGGTATTGAGACTTGTCAAAGGTATTGAGGGAACAGGGAGAAACGTCACAACAGACAATTTCATCACCGACGTTACCCTGGCTAGTGACCTTCTGAAAAAGAACCACAATTTCAACAATGCCAATTTCCTACTGGAACATTCCTAGAGGCTTAACATTTGCTGATCCCATTTTGCATAATCCTCAAATGGACCTATTCATAAGAACTCAAATTTTCATACACCATTTAATAATGTATCAGCAAACTCATAAAAACTAACCAGTTCTCGAAAACACAAAATTGAGATGAATCTCTGATGGACAGGTTAGTACAATTACTTACGAAAGATAAAAGGTGAACATGAAAGAGACATATGCGCGTGCTGGCCAAGAAAGGTTATACTATGGATTGTACACAGGGGTAAGATAAAAAATAATGCACAAGCAATCAGGAAAATACTAGGACACTAGTGCATGAACAAGAACTGGCTACTTCAGATGTATTGAAAGCCAAGGCACAACAACTTACAAACAGTACAACACAAAAAAAATCAAAAGGTAATTCAGAACCGAACACAAAGGAAATACTACAAAGATCAGTGAGAGTGTCACTAACATTTACATTTGAGAGAATTGACACACAGAAAGTTCATTTTCACATAAATTCCAAAAGCATTCCAAATAAAGGAATTACACATGCAGGTGCACCTTTGTGGATACATAATCAAATATTACCACTCAAGAGTCTTGATGATGATGATGGTGATGATGATGATGATGACGATGCTTGTTGTTTAAAGGGGCCGAACATCTACGGTCACCGGCTCACTCGAGAATCAAGCGCAGTTTACAATACCTTATGGTCAAGAATAAGTCCCATACCAGTGTGAAAATTTCACCAGCATAAGACAAAGATTTCGCCCTCTGTCCAACAGCCAAAGAGTGCATCAAGGTAACAGGTAAAGACGACATGAAGAGCGGAGGTAGAGGAAAAGCAATGACACATGGCACTAGAAACGCCGAAAACATCCATGAAGAGTGTAGAGTGTACAATCTAAAACCGATGATGCCATCCATGTTTGATGCAGGTAATCGGCTGACTGCAGTCCCGTGACTGCAGCAGTGTGCACATGTCAAATGCCAGGAAGAAAGCAGTGATAAATGACGAATGCGATAGAGGTGAGTTGACAAGATAAAACCTATGCCTCATCAGTCTCTACTCGTATGCAACCTACAAAACAAAATTCACTATTTTGGATAACATAAGAGAACAACACCAATGGAAAAACAGCATGAAGCAAACTTCCAGCAACCCATGATGACAGACACGTCAGTTAGATACACTGTATAACTCCCTGTGAAGAAATGCTTTGAAACTTGGTTGATCTAAACAAATGGAAATTAAGCATGTCCTGTCCCTGGAAAAAAACGTCTGAAAAATAAGAAGTTTTGCCAGGAATATATTAAATTCATGTTAGAATTCAAATCACTTGATAACATAAGAGGAATGTGAAAACCTGCAGGAAGAAAATCACTATTAAATTCCACATTACCCTGTCATAAATCATTCAAGTAAAACACTTGTTAAAATCAACGCTTCAGTCAAGACTGACAATGGCATTAGTCTCAACTACATACACCATGAAGGGTCATCCACTCAAGAACATCTCTTCTCTATAATCATCTGACTGCGGGCTCAACAAATAGCATTTACGTGTGTATGTCAGATTGTTTAGCAATAAAATGTTGCTCTGTGTAAAATGCAAGGCAGCAAAGCTTTAAAAAAATTGTTTTTTCATAACTCTCCCTTCAAAGTCTGAGATATGCGGAGCCTTGACAAGACTATTCAAAGAAAACATTAAACGCTCCCAGCTTAAAGTTGCTAAAGATACAAATGAGTGGCACCATGTGCCGTTCAAAGAGAAACCCGCTGAATTAGTGTCCAGACGACCGCAATGAACAAAATTGTCAACAACACAGTTTGTTGGCATAGTTCTGGATAGTTAAATCAAGATCCTTTGAGTAGGAATAAATGAAAAAGTGATGTTCGAATTAATCTCCCAGATCAAAAAATGCCACAAATGCTTCTTAGGGACTTGATGATGACTTATTCATAACAAAAGTTTCAAGATTAAAAGAAGTACAGAGAGTAGCTGCATATTGTTTTTGATTTATCTCAGATTGTTATAAACAAGAGTGAAATTCAAGTCCACTGTTCATATCGGAGTTGAAGCCTCCACTCAAATGATGCATTAATGTTCTGTAGAAAATATTAAATCATATTGATTATAACCATAATCATAGATCAAGAAGCCGTCTCCTTGTCGGCAGAAGACTGCACAATATCTTAATTCTATTGGGGAGGAAATATTAGATCATTCTGTATATATGTACCGGGCGGTACACCTCCGCGCCGCTAATTCAAACATTGCGCCAGTTGAAACTCCTCTACTGGAGGAAGGCTGAACTTTAACCACCATGTTAATTCTAAAGTTTCTCAGAAGATGTCACTATTGTAAATTTTGAAGAGTTCTGAACTGTGTCTTTTTCGATTTATATTTGTTTTCTCTGTAGTGAGAAGTGTGAACACTCTCTTCTAGATGGCACTACTGAAGAACTACATTTGTGCACCCTAGCGCGAAGTGAAGGAACTGGTTTTTTTGGAGAAGTTTTGTGTTCATAAGTTTGTTCTGTGTTAAATTTCTTTCAGTCATTTTTTTGGGTTGGCAGTGTAACCCTTCTCTTTTCGCTTGTTTTGAATTTAGCCAATCCCGAATTTCCTTAATTAATTTTTAACCAATAATGTGTGTCTTCTCCGATATGGATATGTTGCTTGATCCTAGTCAATAAAGTTGAGGGGGGTGTGGGTTCTCATTCATGAAACATCTCGAATTTTCCGCGAAGATATATTAACTGCTGATTTTCTTGTCTCCTGGCCACTTCAGTAACATCTTTCCTAGTGTGATTATGTAGCAGGGGGCGGGAAGCGCCTGTTTTTTCGGGCGGCAGTTCATCCATCAGGTAATGGCCTTTTAATAACTTATTTTCTTGCTAGATCAGCAGTTTAACCCTCGGGGCAGGTTCGAAACGTTTATCATGTAACTTTCCTTTAAAATGTAAAAGACACTTGGTATAAAATTCTATCCCTTTAACTACAAATCGGGATAGAGGGTGCCTAACCCTCTCGAGCTCCCTCTCATATTGTTTTTGAGGTGACAACGTTTTAACAACCGTTTTCCTTCGTTTCATAATGTAATAAAGTTTTCCTATCGTGTCACCTCAGTAGTATGGGATTAGCCCTTGCATAAGCGGCCTAGAGCCAAATAGGTTTTTAAAAAGGTGTATTAGGAGTGCAAGTTACGCCTCCACTCTAGTTGGTATTTTGGGGCCATGTAATTGTCCTGTTTCTTTATTGAATAGGCCTCAGTAGGTTGGGTATCATTACCCCTGTTCTTGTGTGGCCGTAGGGCAGCTTGAACGTGGAGTTTGGTGTGGCCTTTGCATTGGCTTGAATTGTGAGAGCGGGTTGCTCTTTCTCAAATTTGGTTTCTGTGTGCCTCGAGCAGGCTGAACTGGGTAATTGGGAGCTAGGGCTCCTTGGTATGATTGTTTTTTTGCCCCTTTGTTGAACCTTTTACAGTGGTAAAGCTGGGCTCATTGCTCAAGGATTGTGTGTCTGGGGGACTCGAAGCCCAAGTCCATTAATAAACTGTAATTGTACATTCTTAACTTGTTGATATATAACTGAGTTCCTGTTGTACTTGTTATTTCTTGATCTCGAAAAGAAAATATAACCTTTGTTAAATTTTAAATTAACTTTAATTTCGTAAGTTGAGACCTATTCATCCCAGCACCTTCTTTCACCTCTGCTGTTCCACAGATACCTCGGAACAAGTGGTGGCAGAGCGTGGTTGAATGGGTCTCAATTTAGCCCCTTTTGACGGCTAAACATTGCTTTGATTCGAACTCTAACAATTTTCTCAGTTGCTGGACTTTTTTGATTTTTTTCTAAAAATTTTCTGTGATCATGTCCGGCCCTCGCGAGGGTCATAATCCTTTCTATTTGCGTAAAGAGGAATTAATTTATGAACTATCTCTCAGAAACGTTCAATCTGGAGGCACGGTTGCAGTCGACTCCAATAAGCTAAAAGATTCCCTTGATTTGCCTTTTACCATCCCGACCTTCGGAGAGAAAGAGATTGACGACGCTCTCTCCACGATCAATGATAATACTACTGAGCTAGCATCTGTAGTTAGTTTTTTGAAGTAAGTGATCCATCTCCTAATCAACTCAAAAGAGTACAGGCTAGGTTGTACCACTTTTATAATAGGGTGTGTGATCTATTGTCTCCGAAGTTAAATGACCTTCAGTGTAAGGAAGCAAGTGCCCTTGCCGAAAACTTGTCCCAAATGTCTAGTAAAGTTAGTCAGTTGTTATCTGGACCTGCTATCCCTAAAGTCGACCAACCTATGGTAGTAAATATTGTAAGTGGGGAGGATTCCTCTATAGAGGAAGGAAGTAGTACTGAGGCGACTGCACAACGAACATCTGCCCCATGAGGAACCGAGTCCGATCGTCGCACGTCCATTCCACCCTTTGTGTTAAATATGGCACCTTTGGAATCTGCTTCTCCGCCACTTAGGCCCCTTTCTACTATGTCACCTGGTTTCAGCAGTTTACCCCATCCATTAGCTATGTTACTTAGGGGTATTTCTAAGTTTTCTGTTAACTCCACAACAGATGTCATTGCTTTCGTAAGATTTTTAGTTGAATTCCAGGATCATGCCCTTGTTTTTTCTCTTTCTGCTTGTCAGATTTTGCAAATCATCTATCCCTATGCAATTGGTGTTCTCTCCGACAAGATAGTTAGGGCAATCGCTGAACAGTCATCCATAGAAAACTTCCACGCCCATCTGTTAGCTAATTTTATTCCAGCTCGAGCTAGGTCATATCTAATTCAGAAGTGTTATTATATAGTGCAGCGACTTGATGAAAACCTGGCAGACTTCATAAAAGACATCAAGTTCTAAACTAGGGTATTTGCCCTTCATTTCCCTGAAGATCAGATTGTTCAGGCTATTGTAGAAGGTATTTCACCTCCTTACAGATCATACTTGTGTTTTGCGTCGCGTACACAAACTTTCGCTGAGTTAGAGGCTATGGCTGTCTCAGCCGAAGGAGTCAGATACGCCGATACATTGCGTGTCGCGAAAGAACCCCCTCCATCCTCTAGTAGTTTTCGGCCTCCTCCTCGCCGACCCATCACACCCCGTAAATGTTATGCTTGCGGGTCGCCTGACCATCCTCGCAATACATGTCCATTGATCAAGTCTAGTGGGACAAGGAATGGAGCACGGTCATCTCAAGGTTGCTTTAAATGCGACGCGTTTTCACATATTGCCAAGAACTGCCCTAATGCTAACAGCACACCCTCCTGCTCAACTTCTGGTGCAACTTCCACCAAGGCCAATAATAGTAAGTGACTAGGGGCTTCGACTGAGTCGGCGAACCCTTCTTCCCGAGGGTCAGCCCCAAGTAAACATATCGAAATTTCAGGGAAAACTCAGGCTTCAAATTTATCTTTCGAAGGTCCCAAAGAATGTCTTAGGATAGCGGCGGAAACCCCGCACCTGTGCCTTTTCTCAAAATTGAATTAAATAATGAACCTGTAACAGATCTATTAGGTTCTGGCAGTGTTTGTTCTATTATTTCGGCTGAAGGGTACTCCAAATTGAAAACTATTCGTAGTCTTCCTGATTTTTGTTCGACTTCGATTCAATATGTTTCCGCAAATTCTTCTCCATTAGAAACTTTAGGTTTTCTGTATGCCAAAATTCGTATATCTAAATTTACTTGGAAGGTAAAATTGTTTGTGGTAAAAGCACTTATCTTGCCCCATTATATTGGGAGCCGACTTCATGTCCCATACTGGCCTAGTGCTCGATCTTCAATGTAAGTCGTGCACATTCAAATTTGCTTCTAATTGTAAAATCACCTTATTGAAATGTAATTCTGTATTGCCCCCATTTTTCCCGAGCTAAGCCCAGCCATCGAGCGAGAGATCCCAAGGTGGACCGTTCGATCGATGGCTATCACTTCCTAGAGGCATTTAAGAGTTGTTAAGGATTGATGACCAAGCAGGATAAAAAGAAATGTTAAAACAACACTCTGACATTTATTCACATAAGCAACAAACAAATGAAATATTCTTGATGATTTCTTTTTATAACATAGAACTTTCATAATATTGCATTTCTTCCTCGATTTAGAGTGACACGTGTTCTTAATCTCCAGCCTTACTGTGCTGTAATGAAACCAAAGAAAAATTAGGCCACTTGCCTTTTCAAATCAAAATACTGGACTGAAAGAATTAAATAAATTAACATAGAACTTGAAAAAAATGATTAACAGCTGTCTTGCTAACGAGGGTTTTACAATAAATATGTTTAAAGCTTTACCAATTCAAAGTAGTCTCAACACGTGGTTTTAAGATGTACTCAACTGAATTTGTCATTTACAGTATTTAATAATAGTCAATGACACCAACATGAACTTCAGTAGAAAATGAAGATTGATTTCAACATTCTTAAATTAATTAATTATTATTCTGATTATTATTATTAATATTTTCTCATCATTTAATCAACCTGTTTCATTGTCACACGATCGTGTTCTTATTAATTTTCCACTGCATCATTTACCTAATGATCGTTATTGGCATTTCAGAATAATTATTTTCTATTAATTATTAATGACTTATTTTCACCATAATTCCAAGTAATCATGCGGCTAACGAACTACACTTCTGATCTTTGTATTTCATTTCTATTCAAATTAATCTTAAAGTATTTCAAATTTTAGAAATTTACATTACCAACGTGTGAGCTAGTTAAGTAAATTGTTATTTACAAATCGAGTGCCTTCATAAAGTAACGAGATGATCTTTCCTTTTAAATCTCGCTAATTAAGAAAATAAATTCCTTCCTAGTCTTCCTCGACTTAACTTAATCAAACTTTCCCTTAAGGGCATGAAAATTATTTCTTAAGGCAACACACAACGATGAGTGTGATCTGCGTCACAGCAAGTGCATGACCAGATCAAATTAAATGGAATCAACATGGCACAAGGGAAATATACATATTTACATACACACACACATTCACACTAGGGAAACACGTTTTTATGTACATTATTTACATCGAATCCTGCTTTGGCAAGTTTATTCATGATTTTTATTGGTGGTCGGGACGCGTAATGTCTAGCAGAAATAATCCGTGTACTGAAATTATCCTTCATTAAGAGTGGTAGTGATCGAAGTCATGGGTATCACTTGGTAGAAACACATTTCACATATCAATGTAAGTTCATCTAATTCATGAAATTATAATGGAAGATTCTAGTAAAATCCATAAGCACTACCATCGTTTGGGCTACAGGTTGAAATTACCGCAAGCGTGAGCCTTACTCGTATTACTTTTATTTCCTACCTGTGAAATACACTCGCAACACGTGCTCCAATAATCATAATCTATCTTGCGCTCCCAATACACAAGAATAAATCAACTATCATCATTAAATCATCACTTACTCAATTATACAACAAATATCCCTCAGGATTGGCCATATTCCAGACCCTTCATGAACAGAGCACATTCAATCTCACATATAGAAACTCTACAGTAGTTTTATGGCTCACGAGCGTTTACTTCTGTTTTACCCGATCTTTAGTCAATATTATTATTATTTAAGTGATTATTACATCTACTGATCCTCATGGAATATCGTAAAATTAGGTGACTTCATCATAAATACGACAAGTGATCTTGAAAGACACTAGGTTCGACCCTATTCACTCAAAATGTACACGCAAATTTCCATCCGGTAACTTTCAACATTACAAGGAAAGTAGATTTATCGTGTGGTCAGTGATTATTAAACATAACGCTCCTTCAGCATGGGAAATCATTCAAAGACAACCTACATGTCTACTCTAATAGATCCAAAATTTCATTCACACGTACCTAGTCTACCACGACACCTTAAGAAGTGGAAAAAATGAAATATTTCTAACTACAGCAAACTAATAGATCTACGACTTAAGAAGAAAGACCTCTAGTTGTACAAAAGGTAAGACAGATAAATTAACTTAAAAAGGTACTCAAGTTTTTGAGGGAGTTCGATTCCCGTCGACAGTCAGTTATTCCAGCATGTTCCTCCGGTCAGTCTCCTTCCAATTACCAGATACGCCTCACATTTTACAGCTCCATGGAGGCTCTGCAACAGGTGTCCCTCGATGAAATTGTGTTGCCGGTGGTTGCGGAATTATCCATCTTGAGATGTTCAATTCTAAGACGACTTCCGTAGAACGCCGGTCACAAGCTGTAACTGAGATGACAAAATTAAGTATTTTGCACAAGTACACGCCGAATATAAATAGCTCGTCTACACTGTCACACTTAACTTGGCTCCTAGGCGTTTTTATTCCATAGAATTCACTAATTATCAGACTAAATTCTGGTAGAACGGGCATCGACTTGAATTGAGAATTACTTTTCCACGTGGTCCGGTAACGTGGTGTCCCACACAGCGAAGAATATATTCAGAGAGAGCTTCAGAACATCAAGAGCATTAAGAGCATTAAGAGCATTAAGAGCATTAAGAGCATTAAGAGCATTAAGAGAGCGATTCACTCGAAGCAAGGCCTTTTATCTAATTAGCCAGGGAGGTGTGTTCTTCAGCGAGAACGGTAATTGGCTGATGGTCTCATTTAATTGGCGCAGAATATTCCAGAAACAAGCTGGGTTGCGCGCGTGCGAAGGCAGTCACGTGGTTTGCTCTGACCTTGGCACAGTCTTGCCAGTGTGTCACCCCTCTGAACGACGAAAAAAACTCGTTCTCAGCTCGCCACTACTCCCCAGATGATATGCTGCAGTTCCAAGCAGACAATAAAATCTTACTTCCCACTCGTTGAAAATATTCATAATATCGCCAATTTTAACGGGGACAGTATCATGTTCATCTGTTTCACCTACCCAGGATGAGATGTTGTTAGATCTTAGACATCTACCTGAGGAGCAGGCTGATAGTATTCGTAAGTTGTGACAGTCGTTTCCAGAGGTGTTCTCGGATACTCTTGGTGTTACTGACCTCATTGAATATAAGATTGAGGTTACGGATTGGATTCCTGTCCGTTTCCCACCTAATAGGCTATCTCCACCTAAAATGAAGGCGCTGAAAGAAATCATTGATCAGATGATGAAGGACGGCATTATTCGGCCCTCTAAGTCGGCGTATTCTTCGCCTATTTTTCTAGTCCCGAAACGCCAAGGTGGCTTCAGGCCTGTGATTGACTACAGGGCTCTCAATCGGAAGGTGGTGTTACAATCTGTGCCCCTTCCAGACCTTCACTCTTGTTTTTCACGGTTTCGGAAGGCCAAGTTCTTTACCATATTGGATTTCAATCAGGCCTATAATCAAATTCCTCTGGCTGAAGAATCTAAACATCTTACAGCGTTTGCCACGGATTGGAATTTGTATGAATACAACCGCGTGCCTTTCGGGCTCCCAACGGGAGCAGCTGTACTCACTAGACTGCTAGATAGGGTCTTCTCCGACATCAAATTTGAGTACTTATCCCACTATCTTAATGATGTCGCCGTATTTTCGGAGACCTTCGAAGAACATCTAGATCATCTGAAAGAAGTTCTCAATCGCCTTCGTAAGGCTGGGTTAACTGTGAAGTTGTCCAAGGTCGTCTTCGCTAAGGCTAACATGTCATTCCCAGGGCATATTGTGTCGCCCGATGGTGTTGCAGTCGATCACTCTAGAACACAGGCCATCCGTGATTTCAAGCCTCCCAAGGACATTAAAGGTATTGCTAGGTTAATTGGTATGGTGAATTTCTTCAGGAAATTTAATCCAAATTTCGCCAATAGAGCGGAACTTACTACGTAGGAGAGGCGTCAAATTTGAGTGGGGACCTTCTCAACAAGCCGCTTTTGAAGATCTCAAATTAGCTCTGTGTAACGCCCCTGTTCTAGCCATGCCCGATTTCTCCAAGAAATTGATCGTCCAAACAGACGCGTCGTCGTGGGCGGTAGCTGCGGTCCTTCTTCAAGAGACTGAACTAGGGAGGCGACCCATCGCCCATGCATCTAGGACCATATCGGCTCAAGAAGCCAAATATTCCATCCATGAGCTCGAAGGTTTGGCAGTCTTATTTGCTTTAGAAAAGTTCCGTCTCTATCTGGAACATGTCAAATTTGACTTGGAGACCGATAACCAAGCCTTAAGCTGGGTCTTAGGTAGGCCGCGTCGTACTGGTCGTATAGCCCGGTGGGCCATCCGAATTTCGGCCTTCCAATTTGATGTTAGGCATGTCAGAGGTTCTGAAAACGTCGTTGTTGACGGACTAAGCCGTATGTTTGCTAACGATGTACAGACCCCGGATCTGGATGATAGTTCTTCAACTCCCGAGTCCATACTATCTGAGGTTAATGCCATTCTGACTGATGCTCCCATGTTGTTTAGGGATATTGAAAAATATCAACGTGAAGATCCGAAGCTGGCTCCGATCATGGAAACCCTTTCTTCGGGGGAACATGTCGCCCCTTATGTATTGAGGAATGGTGTTTTATGTTGCCCGTCGAGGCATGATCAAATATTGAAAGTTGTAGTTCCAGCTGTTCTTGTACCAATGATCTTCAAGTACTACCATGAGACCCCATTGGGGGGGCATATAGGCATCTTCAAAACCCGAGAAAAGATTCGTGAATTGTTCATCTGGAAGGGTATGGACGGAGAAATCCGTGAATTGGTAAAATCTTGTAAATCATGTTGGCTTAGTAAACCCACCATGTCCACCAAGGTAAGTCTATTGTCTTCTCAGCAAGCATCACACCCAATGGAACGCCTCTACATAGATTACGTAGGACCCTTTCCCCAGTCAAAGGGGAATGCCAACAAGTTCATCCTTGTGTATGTAGATGGCTTCACTAGATTTTCTTGGTTATTTTCCACTAAGCTGGCTACCGCGCAGTCTACTATCTCTTGTTTAAATTCGATTTTTGCTTATTTCGGTCCGTGTCAATATATTGTATCTGATAATGCTAAAGCTTTCACATCCAATCTCTTTCGTAAATTCTGTTTTGATCTGTCCATATCTCATGTGACTACTTCGGCTTATTATCCTCAACCATCTCTAGCTGAACGGGTCAATCGTAATCTGAGGTCGGCCCTTATTGCCTATCATCACGAGGATCATTCTAGGTGGGAAACGTCCTTGCATTGGTTAGCTTTTGCTTTGAATTCGGCGGTTCATGAATCTCATAAGTTTACTCCAGCTTCCTTGATGTTCAAGTTTGTACCCAACACGCCGCTCTCTAACCTTTGGTCTCTTAGTGATATTCTACCTGAGACGATAGATCCAGATAATATTAAAGATCTTTGGAAGTAGGCTAAAGCCAATCTTAAATTGTCTCATGAAAAGGTTAGGGAAAGATATGATCGTGGACGGAGACCCACCCATTCGAAGGTAGGTGACCAGGTGATGGTCAAGAACTTTGTTCCCGCGGGCAAGCTTGCCCCCAGATTACATGGGCCGTGCATTTATGTAGATTTTCTCACGACGGTCACGTTGTTATTAAGCAATCCAGCCACCGAGAGGATATTTAGGGTTCACCTGTCCCAGGTGTAACCTGTGTAATTTCCGCACTAACTTAGCTCGTTTTTATTTCTTGTTACATTTTGAAAGAAATTTGAAGATTATATTTTTGGTTTCATTTTGAGGCCTTCTGCCCTTGGAATTATGTTCTTTGTTTCCTAATGTTCATTGTACAACCTCCCCCGAACAGTTAAACTGTTATCCTGTCCTTGCCATGGCCATTACCACGCTCCCGTCTCCTGCTCAACCACACACAGTGGCTAATTAAAATGAGATAAATATTTCCACGCCGCTGGCCCCTCAGCTCCACCACAAGTACTGTACTCGAAAATCATTATGGTCCAACAAATTCTGCCGCCGAGATCTTAAAGTTTCAGTGCCCCCGCAGCCGTTCGGCGCCGTGCCGCTACTGAAGTAGAGCACGGGCCCGATCTACTTCAGTGAGGTCAACCAGTGTACGGCGAGCCGCAGCCCTCCTCCCGGCCAAGGCTGATGTGTGGCGCACCTCCTGCAACTTCCCCGCGGTCTGTAAACATTCGCCGCGTGTGCGGCGTGCTTCAGCACAACTACCCCTCTCATAGTGCGGGAGAGCGGTATCTCAGGGTACTTGAGGGGTCCGAGCGGCCTCCTCTGGACACAAGCTGCTGCGGCTGGTCTCGCCCTCAAGTAATATACTTAATCAGCTACATGGACATTTCATATCAACAATTACTAAATTTTTGGATTCAACTGCAATATTTGGTGGAGTTAGAAAATTTATTTCCTTTCAAGAATTAAAAGTTTTTCCTTCTGACTTCAACTACTACAAGCATAAAGACATTACATCAAAAGTTACTACAAAGAATTTTGAAAATGGATCCAACCAATTTAAGAAAACTTGTTTGTAAATCCTTCTGCAATTAATTTCTACATCAACATCATAACTTGGACCTTGTTTTAAAACAAAATCTGGTGTTCTTCTGTGTTACCCCTTGGAGGGACTTTGGGGGGGGGGGAGGTCTGTACCGGGCGGTACACCTCCGCGCCGCTAATTCAAACATTACGCCAGTTGAAACTCCTCTACTGGAGGAAGGCTGAACTTTAACCACCATGTTAATTCTAAAATTCCTCAGAAGATGTCACCATTGTAAATTTTGAAGAGTTCTGAACTGTGTCTTTTTCGATTTATATTTGTTTTATCTGTAGTGAGAAGTGTGAACACTATCTTCTAGATGGCACTACTGAAGAACTGCAATTGTGCACCCTAGTGCGAAGTGAAGAAACTGGTTTGTTCTTCGTTAAATTTCTTTCAGTCAGTTTTTGGGTTGGCAGTGTAACCCTTCTCTTTCCGCTTGTTTTGAATTTAGCCAATCCCGAATTTCCTTAATTAATTTTTAACCAAAATGTGTGTCTTCTCCGATATGGATATGTTGCTTGATCCTAGCCAATAAAGTTGAGGGGGGTGTGGGTTCTCATTCATGAAACGTCTCGAATTTTCCGCGAGGATATATAAACTGCTGATTTTCTTGTCTCCTGGGTACTTCTGT
Organism: Anabrus simplex; assembly: GCF_040414725.1. Classification (NCBI taxonomy): domain Eukaryota; kingdom Metazoa; phylum Arthropoda; class Insecta; order Orthoptera; family Tettigoniidae; genus Anabrus; species Anabrus simplex. The sequence goes on along the minus strand of NC_090279.1, from coordinate 23,002,726 downwards.
AACATCTTTCTTAGTGTGATTATGTAGCAGGGGGCGGGAAGCGCCTCTTTCTTCGGGCGGCAGTTCATCCATCAGGTAATGGCCTTTTAATAGCTCCCTCTCATATTGTTTTTGAGGTGACTACGTTTTAACAACCGGTCTTCTTCGTTTCATAATGTAATAAAATTTTCCTATCGTGTCACTTCCGTAGTATGGGATTAGCCCTTGCATAAGCGGCCTAGAGCCAAATAGGTTTTAAAAAATGTTTATCAGGAGTGCAAGTTACGCCTCCACTCTAGTTGGTATTTTGCGGCCATGTAATTGTCCTGTTTCTTTATTGAATAGGCCTCAGTAGGTTGGGTATCATTACCCCTGTTCTTGTGTGCCCGTAGGGCAGCTTGATCGTGGAGTTTGGTGTGGCCTTTCCATTGGCTTGAATTTTGAGAGCGGGTTGCTCTTTCTCAAATTTGGTTTCTGTGTGCCTCGAGCAGGCTGAACTGGGTAATTGTGAGCTAGGGCTCCTTGGTATGATTGGTTTTTTTGCCCCTTTGTTGAACCTTATACAGTGGTAAAGCTGGGCTCATTGCTCAAGGATTGTGTGTCTGGGGGACTCGAAGCCCAAGTTCATTAATAAACTGTAATTGTACATTCTTAACTTGTTGATATATAACTGAGTTCCTGTTGTACTTGTTATTTCTTGATCTCGAAAAGAAAATATAACCTTTGTTAAATTTTAAATTAACTTTAATTTCGTAAGTTGAGACCTATTCACCCCAGCACCTTCTTTCACCTCTGCTGTTCCACAGATACCTCGGAACAAAATATATCATCATCTCACTAATCTAATTATCATTGCGAAACAACTTCGACTACTTCATCATGGCACTCAACCCTTAATCACATCTCTGAGAGGCAAGTTTCGGATCCCATCAGCAAGGGGGGCGGTAAAGAAGCAACATTTATGCACGTCTCAAGGGTCGTAAGTTGAATGCAGAAACGTCTGAACAATTAACGCGAAATACACAAAGTGTGCGTGTACCCATTCCTTAATACTTACCAAGAAATGCACCAAACAACGAAAACAAAACACAATACTTACCATAAGGGCAGTAGCACCAAATACGACGCTTGGAGGGCAAAATAGGTAGTGAAAAGGGCTGGATCTTACGTTAACATTAGACAGGTTGGCAGGTCAACATTGTTAACTACTAAATGACAGACGAAATAAAATTGTAAATAAGATGTTCACTTAATGAAAAAAAAATTCATAGCATTTATAGTTAAATAAATACTTTCTTTCTTAAAAAAAATAAAGGGTAAATAACTTTCTTTCAAAACACTTAACATTTAAATAAATGAACAGAATTCATTAAAACTTACAGTAAGAGATTCCTACTTTCAAAACTTTAATAATACAAGAAGCAATAAGGTAAATAAATGAATATTATATTACTAAATTGTACTAACTCAGACCAGTAGCAGAAATATAATACAGAAGAGGATTACAATCTTATTAACAAACCCCTTTTGTAAAAATATTATTTTTAATTTTAATATTAGACTTTAAACTTTAAGGTATACCTTTGTAAATTAATTACTGGCCATAGATAATTAACTTGTTGCAACAAGGATTCAATCTTCCTTTTGTCAATCACTAGGCAATACACACCATACACACGAACCCGAAATATGTGGCAAGCAGAACCAAAATTACAAAATAAATTAAAGAAACGAACCAAAAGTTAATAACTAGGAACCAGAATAATATTCCCCAAATTCATACAATATTACAAGGGGAGGAAAAAGAATTATTATGTTCCACAATGTAAACAGAACAACAACACACGCTAAAGGTCCACTAGCAAGTCACGACCCAAGCTATTAAAATTTTTAAATAATAGGCAAAGCCTGCCAAAATCTTTAGCGTTCACCAGATAATAAATATTTAGGCTAGGGACGTAACAAAGCAAGAAGAAAACAAAACTACGTAAGAAGAAGGAATGTGAGCGTTAATCACCTCGAAGTTCATAAACCGGGCAAAGAAATTTCAGATTTCTACAACCGAGGAGTACTGACATGACTAATAATAATAATAATAATAATAATAATAATAATAATAATAATAATAATAATAATAATAATAAAATTATAATTACATGTATCATGAGATTAAATCCATAGAAAGTGGCATTTCCTATAAGGAATAATTTTACAAAAGACCAAGATGGTCGTTATTAAATTAACTACGAGGTGGCCTTGGAACCACGACAATGAGCACATGAGATAAGACCGAACGCGGGAGACATCGGCAGAAAAGGGATTACATGACAACAAGACACACGAAAATCACACGAAATCAGATACAATCAGAGCACGCATTTCAAAATCAGAAAGAAACAGGCAGTAAGAGAAACACAACGTGCAATAATAATAATAATAATAATAATAATAATAATAATAATAATAATAATAATAATAATAATAATAATAATAATAACAATAGTAATAATAATAATAACAATACGAACAACCAAAACCATACGCACACCGTATATGGAGCAGAAAACCAAGAACGTACAACAATCTCAATAATAGCAAGGTAGGAATGACATAATGCATATATGCTCACCGCGGGTTTCCAATTCGCCTCGTAATTAAATTTACATATCACTTTTACATGAGAATTTTATCAATAGTGATTTAAATTTTTCAGTCGGCTATTAAATTTCCAAATACCGGGTATAGAGTTCAGATTCAATTCACACTACATTGGCGATAACTCGAGGTAGGCCTAAAATTAAATAACAGTGACAACGTTGGTTCGTAAACGGACAAGATAATGTTTTTGAAAATTCCAAGACGACGGTCGTAAACAATGTCACCTCCAAGTAATCCACTGAAGTTGGCGTTGCTCCAAAATAATTTTTGAAGAAATATTACTTACATGCTGGTGGTTTTGTATCCAAATTAGTGTAATCCTTTATCACAAACTTACACCAGAAACATGTTTTCAGAGGTACCGGTAATCTGCCTGCCTTTGCACGCAGGCCCACAGTCAACACTCACATAGTAGAATTAAAAGAATCAGTAAAATATAAAATCACTATCACTAGAGGAACATAAGATTGAAAACGTATTTAGGCATATTGCCTACTGTATCTCCCGCCTAACCGGGAGTATCCAGCTCCATTTCGTTGCTTTTCAATAGTGATGTGAAGTGCTTTGCAAACCTGCTACTAAATCACTGCCAGTGTGAAATCACAGTTCAACCTGCTAGCGGGTTGGCCAGACTAGCTGGTCTTAACTGCGATTGTGATGTTTCGCAGGCGGCAGCGCTGCGCTGCGAGAAATCCTTAAACTAACGGGATCAACCAGCGTGAAACGCACAGAAACGCCAATAGTAGCAGCCAGTAGCAGTTAGCAGTTAAGAAAGCAATAGCAGATAACCTAATCAAGTACCGGCAGCGCTGCGCTGCGAGAAATCGATAAACTAACCTGATCAACCAGCGTGAAATGCGCAGCAAGGCCAATAGTAGTAGCCAGTAGCATTTAGCTGACTAGCAGTTAAGAAAGCAATAGCAACTAATCTAATCAGTAATCCCAGCATCACACTCAAAAGTCCAAGTCTAACTGTGACCCACACCTGATCAATCAGCGTGAAACGCACAGCAAGGCCAATAGTAGTAGCCAGTAGCATTTAGCTGACTAGCTGTTAAGAAAGCAGTAGCAACTAATCTAATCAGTAATCCCAGCATCACACTCAAAAGTCCAAGTCTAACTGTGACCCACACCTGATCAATCAGCGTGAAACGCACAGCAAGGCCAATAGTAGCAACCAGTAGCATTTAGCTGACTAGCAGTTGAGAGAGCAGTAGCAACTAATCTAATCAGTAATCACAGCATCACACTCACAAGTCCAAGTCTGTGACCCACACCTGATCAATCAGCGTGAAACGCACAGCAAGGCCAATAGTAGCAGCCAGTAGCATTAGCAGACTAGCAGTTGAGAAAGCAGTAGCAACTAATCTAATCAGTAATCACAGCATCACACTCACCAGTCCAAGTCTAGCTGTGACCCACACCACAGTCGCAGTTGCGGCTGCGCTGTGATTGTAAACACCTATTGTCGACATTTTCATACGATCACAGGAAGGGAAAGTTAACAGAATCTGCGGCCATGAAATCCATCTTGCCCATTTTTGAAAGGAGCTATTGTCGTGTTGTAGGATTTATAACCACCCAACCTGTGATTTATTTTAGTCTTCTCATTATCTCATTCTGTTTATTGGGTTGTGGCTTGTGGTTGTAGGTCTAAAAGTGAAAAATTGTGATGGTAGCAGTTGAGTTGACTAAGTATTTTAATCAGTGATTTGTGACGTTGTAGGCATATTTTGCCTACTGTTTTGGTTTTTACACTATTATACAGTAGTATAAGCACGGTATTCGGTACTAAAATTAGTGGTATTGCTAACAAGAGAAGTGGCAGCAGGCGAACTCTGAGTGAGTTTAGGGCATTTTATCAGAATACTCTTTTCCTCCTCCTGCCCCACTCCTTGGCTGAGTGGTCAGCGTTGAGGCCTTCGGTTTGGAGGGGTCCCGGGTTCGATTCCCGGCCGGTCGGGGATTGTAATGTCATATTAATTTTTCTTGTATTCGCGAGATAGTGGATTCGAACCCCACTGTCGGCAGCCCTGAAGGTGGTTTTCCGTGGTTCCCATTTTCACACCAGGCGAATGCTGGGACTGTACCTCAATTAAGGCCACGGCCGCTTCCTACCCACTCCTAGGCCTTTCCTGTCCCATCGTCCCCATAAAACCTATCTGTGTCGGTGCGACGTAAAGCAAATAGCAAAAAAAAAATCTTCTGGCTCGGGAACTGGGTTTTTGTGTTTGTCCCAACACTTTCCTCTTCACATTCATACAACACGCTACACTACCATCCACCAGAGAAACACGCAAATTACATCCCTCCATATTCCTCCTCTGTGAAACATGTGACCTTGCCGCGGTGGGGACGCTTGCGTGTCCCAATGATGCAGATAGCCGAGCCGCAAGTGCAACCATATCTGTTGAGAGACCAGACTAACGAATGGTTCATCGAAAGGGGGGTAGCAGCCTTTCGGTAGTTGCAAGGGCTGCAGTCTAGATGATTGACTGATACGGCCTTGTAATAATACTCAACAAGGCTTAGCTGTGTTGATACTGCTACACGGCTGAAAGCAACGGGAAACTACAGCCGTAACTACCTCCCGAGGACATGCAGCTCTCTCTGTATGAATGATGTACTGATGATGGCTTCCTCCCGAGTAAAATATTCCGGAGGTAAACTAGTCCCCCATTCGGATCTCCGGGTGGGGACTACATGAGAGAGGGCGATCATCAGGAAGATGGATACTGACATTCTGCGAGTCGGAGCGTGGAATGTTAGAAGTTTGAATCGTTGTGGTAGGTTAGAGAACCTGAAAAGGGAGATGGATAGGCTCAAGTTAGATGTAGTTGGTATAAGTGAAGTACGTTGGCAGGAAGAACAAGATTTTTGGTCAGGCGACTACCGAATTATCAACACAAAATCAAACAGGGGAAATGCAGGAGTTGGTTTTGTCCCGGGCCGTACACCTCCGCGCCGCTAATTCAAACATTGCGCCTGTTGAAACTCCTCTACTGGAGGAAGCCTGAACTTTAACCACCATGTTAATTCTAAAGTTTCTCAGAAGATGTCACTATTGTAAATTTTGAAGAGTTCTGAACTGTGTCTTTTTCGATTTATATTTGTTTTCTCTGTAGTGAGAAATGTGAACATTCTCTTCAAGATGGCACTACTGAAGAACTACAATTGTGCACCCTGGTGCGAAGTGAAAGTACTGTTTTTTGAGAAATTTTGTGTTCATAAGTTTGTTCTTTGATAAATTTCTTTGTCATTTTTTGGGTTGGCAGTGTAACCCTTCTCTTTCCGCTTGTTTTGAATTTAGCCAATCCCGAATTTCCTTAAACAATTTTTAACCAATAATGTGTGTCTTCTCCGATATGGATATGTTGCTTGATTCTAGCCAATAAAGTTGAGGGGAGTGTGGGTTCTCGTTCATGGAACGTCTCGAATTTTTCACGAGGTTATATAAACTGCTGATTTTCTTGTCTCCTGGCCATTTCAGTAATATATTTCCTAGTGTGATTATGTAGCAGGGGGCGGGAAGCGCCTCTTTCTTCGGGCAGCAGTTCATCCATCAGGTAATGGCCTTTTAATAACTTCTTTTCTTGCTAGCTCAGCAGTTTAACCCTCGGGGAAGGTTCGAAACTTTTATCATGTAACTTTCCATTAAAATGTAAAAGACACTTGGTATAAAATTCTATCTCTTTAACTACAAATCGGGATAGAGAGTGCCTAACCCTCTCGAGCTCCCTCTCATATTGTTTTTGAGGTGACTACGTTTTCACAACCGTTTTTCTTCGCTTCATAATGTAATAAAGTTTTCCTATCGTGTCACCTCCGTAGTATAGGATTAGCCCTTGCATAAGCGGCCTAGAGCCAAATAGGGTTTTAAAAAGGTGTATTAGGAGTTCAAGTTACGCCTCCACTCTAGTTGGTATTTTGGGGCCACATAATTGTCCTGTTTCTTTATTGAATAGGCCTCAGTAGGTTGGGTATCATTAGCCCTGTTCTTGTGTGCCCGTAGGGCAGCTTGAACGTGGAGTTGGGTGTGGTCTTTGCATTGGCTTGAATTTTTAGAGCGGGTTGCTCTTTCTCAAATTTGGTTTCTGTCTGCCTCAGCAGGCTGAACTGGGTACTTGGGAGCTAGGGCTCCTTGGTATGATTGAGTTTTCTGCCCCTTTTTTGAACCTTATACAGTGGTAAAGCTGGGCTCATTGCTCAAGGATTGTGTGTCCGGGGGACTCGAAGCCCAAGTTCATTAATAAACTGTAATTGTACATTCTTAACCTGTTGATATATAACTGAGTTCCTGTTGTACTTGTTATTTCTTGATCTCGAAAAGAAAATATAAACTTTGTTAAATTTTAAATTAACTTTAATTTCGTATGTTGAGACCTATTCATCCCAGCACCTTCTTTCACCTCTAACTACCACGAATAACTCCGTAACAAGTGGTAGCAGAGCGTGGTTCAATGAGTTTCAATTTAGCCCATTTTGACGGCTAAAAATTGCTTTGATTCGAACTCTAACAATTTTCACAGTTGCTGGAATTTTTTTGATTATTCTTTCTGAAAATTTTCTGTCATCATGTCCGGCCCGCGCGAGGTTCTCCATCCTTTCTATTTGCGTAAAGAAGAATTAATTTATGAACTATCTCTCAGAAACGTTCAATCTGGAGGCACGGTTGCAGTCGACTCCAATAAGCTAAAAGATTCCCTTGATTTGCCTATTACCTTCCCGACTTTGGGAGAGAAAGAGATTGACGACGCTCTCTCCACGATCAATGATAATACTACTGAGCTAGCATCTGTAGTTAGTTTTTTGAAGTAAGTGATCCATCTCCTAATCAACTCAAAGGAGTACAGGCTAGGTTGTACCACTTTTATAATAGGGTGTGTGATCTATTGTCTCCGAAGTTAAATGACCTTCAGGGTAAGGAAGCTAGTGCCCTTGCCGAAAACTTGACCCAAATGTCTAGTAAAGTTAGTCAGTTGTTATCTGGACCTGCTATCCGTAAAGTCGACCAACCTATGGTAGTAAATATTGTAAGTGTGGAGGATTCCTCTAAAGAGGAAGGAAGTTGTACTGAGGCGACTACACAACGAACATCTGCCCCATTAGGAACCGAGTCCGATCGTCGCACGTCCATTATACCCTTTGTGTTCAATAGGGCACCTTTGGAATCTGCTTCTCCGCCACTTAGGCCCCTTTCTACTATGTCACCTGGTTTCAGCAGTTTACCCCATCCATTAGCTATGTTAGGGGTATTTCTAAGTTTTCTGTTAACTCCACAACAGATGACATTGCTTTCTTAAGGTTTTTATTTGAATTCCAGTATCATGTCCTTGGTTTTTCTCTTTCTGCTTGTCAGACTTTGCAAATCATATATCCCTATGCAATTGGTGTTCTCTCCGATAAGATAGTTAGGGCAATCGCTGAACAGTCATCCATAGAAGACTTCCACGCCCATCTGTTAGCTAATTTTATTCCAGCTCGAGCTAGGTCATCTCTAATTCAGAAGTATTATTATAGAGTGCAGCGACTTGATGAAAACCTGGCGGACTTCATACAAGACATCAAGTTCTATACTAGGGTATTTGCCCTTCATTTCCCTGAAGATCAAATTGTTCAGGCTATTGTAGAAGGTATTTCACCTCCTTACAGATCATACTTGTGTTTTGCGTCGCGTCCACAAACTTTCGCTGAGTTAAGAGGCTATCGCTGTCCCAGCCGAAGGAATCAGATACGTCGATACGTTGCGTGTCGCGAAAGAACCCCCTCCATCCTCTAGTAGTTTTCGGCCTCCTCCTCGCCGACCCATCACACCCCATAAATGTTATGCTTGCGGGTCGCCTGACCATCTTCGCAGTACATGTCCATTGATCAAGTCTAGTGGGACAAGGAATGGAGCACGGTCATCTCAAGGTTGCTTTAAATGCGACGCGTTTTCACATATTGCCAAGAACTGCCCTAATGCTAACAGCACACCCTCCTGCTCAACTTCTGGTGCAACTTCCACCAAGGCCAATAATAATAAGTGACTAAGGGCTTTGGCTGAGCCAGCGAACCCTTCTTCCCGAGGCTCAGCCCCAAGTAAACATATCGCAATTTCAGGGAAATCTCAGGCTTCAAATTTATCTTTCGAAGGTCCCAAAGGATGTCTTAGGATAGCGGCGGATACCCCCGCACCTGTGCCTTTTATCAAAATTGAATTAAATAATGAACCTGTAACTGCTCTATTAGATTCTGGCAATGTTTGTTCTATTATTTCGGCTGAAGGGTACTCCAAATTGAAAACTGTTTGTAGTCTTCCTGATTTTTGTTCGACTTCGGTTCAATATGTTTCCGCAAATTCCTCTCAATTAGAAACTTTAGGTTTTCTGTATGCCAAAATTCGTATATCTAAATTTACTTGGAAAGTTAAATTGTTTGTGGTAAAGCACTTATCTTGCCCCATTATATTGGGAGCCGACTTCATGTCCAATACTGGCCTAATGCTCGATCTTCAAAGTAAGTCGTGCACATTCAAATTTGCTTCTAATTGTAAAATCACCTTATTGAAATGTAATTCTGTATCATGTTCATCTGTTTCGCCTATCCAGGATGAGATGTTGTTAGATCTTAGACATCTACCTGAGGAGCAGGCTGATAGTATTCGTAAGTTGTGGCAGTCGTTTCCAGAGGTGTTCTCTGATACTCTTGGTGTTACTGACCTTAGTGAATACAAAATTGAGGTCACGGATTCGATTCCGGTCCGTTTTCCACCTTATAGGCTATATCCACCTAAAATGAAGGCTCTGAAAGAAATCATCGATCAGATGTTGAAGGATGGTATTATTAGGCCCTCTAAGTCGGCGTATTCTTCGCCTATTTTTCTAGTCCCGAAACCCCAAGGTGGCTTCAGGCCTGTGATTAACTATAGGGCTCTCAATCGGAAGGTGGTGTTACAATCTGTGCCCCTTCCATACCTTCACTCTTGTTTTTCACGGTTTCGGAAGGCTAAGTTCTTTACCATATTGGATTTGAATCAGGCCTATAATCAAATACCTTTGGCTGAAAAATCTAAACATCTTACAGCGTTTGCCACGGATTGGAATTTGTATGAATAAAACCGCGTGCCTTTCGGGCTCCCCACGGGAGCAGCTGTACTCACTAGACTGCTAGATAGGGTCTTCTAAGACATCAAATTCGAGTACTTGTACAACTATCTTGATGATGTCGTATTTTCGGAGACCTTCGAAGAACATCTAGAAGATCTTAAAGAAGTTCTCAATCGCCTTCGTAGGGCTGGGTTAACTGTGAAGTTGTCCAAGGTCGCCTTCGCTAAGCCTTCCATGTCATTCCTAGGGCATATTGTGTCGCCCGATGGTGTTGCAGTCGATCACTCTAGAACACAGGCCATCCGTGATTACAAGCCTCCCAAGGACATCAAAGGTATTGCTAGGTTCATTGGTATGGTGAATTTCTTCAGGAAATTTTATTCCAAATTTCGCCAATAGAGCGGCGCTCTTGAACTTACTACGTAGGAGAGGCGTCAAATATGAGTGGGAACCTTCTCAACAAGCCGCTTTTGAAGATCTAAGATTAGCTCTGTGTAACGCCCCTGTTCTAGCCATGCCCGATTTCTCCAAGAAATTCATCGTCCAAACCGACGCGTCGTCGTCGGCGGTAGCTGCGGTCTTTCTTCAAGAGACTGACCTAGGGAGGCGACCCATCGCCCATGCATCTAGGACTCTATCGGCTCAATAAGCCAAATATTCCATCTATGAGCTCGAAGGTTTGGCAGTCTTATTTGCTTTAGAAAAAGTTCGTCTATATCTGGAACATGTCAAATTTGACTTGGAGACCGATAACCAAGCATTAAGCTGGGTCTTAGGTAGGCCGCGTCGTACTGGTCGTATAGCCCGGTGGGCCATCCGAATTTCAGCCTTCCAATTTGATGTTAGGCTTATCAGAGGTTCTGAAAACGTCGTTGTTGACGGACTAAGCCGTATGTTTGCTAACGATGTAGAGACCCCGGATCTGGATGATAGTTCTTCACCTCCCGAGTCCATACTATCTGAGGTTAATGCCATTCTGACTGATGCTCCCATGTTGTTTAGGGATATTGAAAAATATCAACGTGAAGATCCGACGCTGGCTCCGATCATGGAAACCCTTTCTTCGGGGGAACATGTCGCCCCTTATGTATTGAGGAATGGTGTTTTATGTTGCCCGTCGAGGCATGATCGAAAAATGAAAGTTGTAGTTCCAGCTGTTCTTGTACCAATGATCTTCAAGTACTACCATGAGACCCCATTGGGGGGGGGGGGCATTTAGGCATCTTCAAAACCCGAGAAAAGATTCGTGAAATGTTCATCTGGAAGGGTATGGACGGAGAACTCCGTGAATTGGTAAAATCTTGTAAATCATGTTGGCTTAGTAAACCCACCATGTCCACCAAGGTAGGTCTATTGTCTTCTCAGCAAGCATCACGCCCAATGGAACGCCTCTACATAGATTACGTAGGACCCTTTCCCCAGTCAAAGGGGATGCCAACAAGTTCATCCTTGTGTATGTAGATGGCTTCACTAGATTTTCTTGGTTATTTTCCACTAAGCTGGCTACCGCGCAGTCTACTATCTCTTGTTTAAATTCGATTCTTGCTTATTTCGGTCCGTGTCAATATATTGTATCTGATAATGCTAAAGCTTTCACATCCAATCTCTTTCGTAAATTCTGTTTTGATCTGTCCATATCTCATGTGACTACTTCGGCTAATTATCCTCAACCATCTCTAGCTGAACGGGTCAATCGTAATCTGAGGTCGGCCCTTATTGCCTATCATCACGAGGATCATTCTAGGTGGGACACGTCCTTGCATTGGTTAGCTTTTGCTTTGAATTCGGCGGTTCATGAATCTCATAAGTTTACTCCAGTTTCCTTGATGTTCAAGTTTGTACCCAACACGCCGCTCTCTAACCTTTGGTCTCTTAGTGATATTCTACCTGAGACAATAGAGCCAGATAATATTAAAGATCTTTGGAAGAAGGCTAAAGCCAATCTTAAAGTGTCTCATGAAAAGGTTAGGGAAAGATATGATCGTGGACGGAGACCCACCCATTCGAAGGTAGGTGACCAGGTGATGGTCAAGAACTTTGTTCCCGCGGGCAAGCTTGCCCCAAGATTTCATGGGCCGTGCTTTATTGTAGATTTTCTCACGCCGGTCACGTTGTTATTAAGCAATCCAGCCACCGAGAGGATATTTAGGGTTCACCTGTCCCAGATGAAACCTGTGTAATTTCCGCACTAACTTAGCTCGTTTTTATTTCTTGTTACATTTTGAAGAAAATCTGAAGGTTATATTTGTGGTTTCATTTTGAGGCCTTCTGCCCTTGGAATTATGTTCTTTGTTTCCTTATGTTCATTGTACAACCTCCCCCGAACAGTTAACCTGCTATCCTGTCCTTGCCATGGCCATTACCAAGCTCCCGTCTCCTGCTCAACCACACACAGTGGCTAATTAAAATGAGATAAATATTTCCGCTGGCCCCTCAGCTCCACCACAAGTACTGTACCCGAAAATCATTGTGGTCCAACAAATTCTGCCGCCGAGATCTTAATGTTTCAGTGCCCCCGCATCCGCGCGGCGCCGTGCCGCTACTGGAGTAGAGCACGGACCCGATCTACTTCAGTGAGGTCAACCAGTGTACGGCGAGCCGCAGCCCTCCTCCCCGCCAAGGCTGATGTGTGGCGCACCTCCTGCAACTTCCCCGCGGTCTGTAAACATTCGCCGCGTGTGCGGCATGCTTCAGCACCACTACCCCTCTCATAGTGCGGGAGAGCGGTATCTCAGGGTACTTGAGGGGTCCGAGCGGCCTCCTCTGGACACAAGCTGCTGCGGCTGGTCTCGCCCTCAAGTAATATACTTAATCAGCTACATGGACATCTCATATCAACAATTACTACATTTTTGGATTCAACTGCAACATTTGGTAGACTAAGAAATTTTTTTCCTCTCAAGAATTAAAAGATTTTCCTTCGGAATTCAACTACTACAAGCATAAAGACATTACATCCAAAGTTATTACAAAGAATTTTGAAACTGGATCCAACCAATTTAAGAAAACTTGTTTGTAAATCCTTCTGAAATTAATTTCTACATCAACATCAAAATTGGCCTTGTTTAAGAACAAAAACTGGTGTTCTTCTGTGTTACGCCTTGGAGGGACGTTTTTGGGGGTGGGGAGGTCTGTACCGGGCGGTACACCTCCGCGCCGCTAATTCAAATATTGCGCCAGTTGAAAGTCCTTTACTGGAGGAAGCCTGAACTTTAACCACCATGTAAATTCTAAAGTTTCTCAGAAGATGTCACTATTGTAAATTTTGAAGAGTTCTGAACTGTGCCTTTTTCGATTTATATTTGTTTTCTCTGTAGTGAGAAGTGTGAGCACTCTCTTCTAGATGGCACTACTGAAGAACTACAATTGTGCACAATAGTGCGAAGTGAAGGAACTGTTTTTTTTGAGAAATTTTGTGTTCATAAGTTTGTTCTTTGTTAAATTTCTTTCAGTCATTCTTTGGGTTGGCAGTGTAACCCTTCTCTTTTCGCTTGTTTTGAATTTAGCCAATCCCCAATTTCCTTAATTAATTTTTAACCAATAATGCGTGTCTTCTCCCATATGGATATGTTGCTTGATCCTAGCCAATAAAGTTGAGGGGGGTGTGGGTTCTCATTCATGGAACGTCTCGAATTTTCCGCTAGGATAAATAAACTGCTGATTTTCTTGTCTCCTGGCCACTTCTGTAACATCTTTCTTAGTGTGATTATGTAGCAGGGGGCGGGAAGCGCCTTTTCTTCGGGCGGCAGTTCATCCATCAGGTAATGGCCTTTTAATAACTTCTTTTCTTTCTAGCTCAGCAGTTTAACCCTCGGGGAAGGTTCGAAACTTTTATCATGTAACTTTCCATTAAAATGTAAAAGACACTTGGTATAAAATTCTATCTCTTTAACTACAAATCGGGATAGAGAGTGCCTAACCCTCTCGAGATCCCTCTCATATTGTTTTTGAGGTGAAAACGTTTTCACAACCGTTTTTCTTCGTTTCATAATGTATAAAAATTTTCCTATCGTGTCACCTCCGTAGCATGGGATTAGCCCTTGCATAAGCGGCCTAGAAAGAAATAGGTTTTTAAAAAGGTGTATCAGGAGTGCAAGTTACGCCTCAACTCTAGTTGGTATTTTGGGGCCATGTAATTGTCCTGTTTCTTTATTGATTAGGCCTCAGTAGGTTGCGTATCATTACCCCTGTTGTTGTGTGCCCGTAGGGCAGCTTGAAAGTGGAGTTTGGTGTGGCCTTTGCATTGCTTGAACATTGAGAGCGGGTTGCTCTTTCTCAAATTTGGTTTCTGTGTGCCTCGAGCAGGCTTAACTGGGTAATAGGGAGCTAGCGCTCCTTGGTATGATTGGGGTTTTTGCCCCTTTGTTGAACCTTATACATTGGTAAAGCTGGGCTCATTGCTCAAGGATTGTGTGTCTGGAGGACTCGAAGCCCAAGTCCATTAACAAATTGTAATTGTACGTTCTTAACTTGTTGATATATAACTGAGTTCCTGTCATACTTGTCATTTCTTGATCTTGAAAAGAAAATATAACATTTGTTAAAGTTTTAAATTAACTTTAATTTCGTAAGTTGAGACCTATTCTTCCCAGCACCTTCTTTCACCTCTAACTACCACGGATAACTCCGTAACAGGTTTAATAATGAGTAAGAAAATAGGACAGCGGGTGAGCTACTACGACCAGCATAGTGAAAGAATTATTGTCGTCAAGAAAGACACCAAACCAATGCCCACCACAATAGTGCAGGTCTATATGCCTACTAGTTCAGCGGATGATGAAGAAATTGAAAGAATATATGAGGAGATAGAAGATTTAATACAATATGTAAAAGGTGACGAGAATCTAATTGTGATGGGAGACTGGAATGCAGTGGTAGGCCAAGGAAGAGAAGGTAATACAGTAAGAATTTGGATTGGGACAAAGGAACGAAAGAGGAAGTCGGCTGGTTGAATTCTGCACTGATCATAATTTAGTCCTTGCCAATAATTGGTTCAAACACCACAAACGACGGCTGTATACGTGGATGAGACCTGGAGACACTGGAAGGTATCAAATAGACTTCATTATGATTAGGCAGAGATTCAGAAACAAGGTGTAGGATTGCAAAACTTTCCCAGGAGCAGACGTGGACTGTGACCATAACTTGTTGGTCATGAAATGCCATCTGAAGTTGAAGAAATGGAAGAAAGGAACGAATGCAAAAAGATGGGATCTAGACAAGTTGAAAGAAAAGAGTGTAAGGGATTGTTTCAAGGAACATGTTGCACAAGGAATAAATGAAAAGGCTGAAGGAAACACTATAGAGGAAGAGTGGAGAGTCATGAAAAATGAAGTCAGTAGGGCTGCTGAAGAAATGTTAGGAAGGAAGAAAAGATCAACTAAAAATCAGTGGATAACTCAGGAGATACTAAACATGATTGATGAACGACGAAAATACAAGAATGCTAGAAATGAAGAGGGCAGAAAAGAATACAGACGATTAAAAAATCAAGTGGATAGAAAGTGCAAGGTAGCTAAGGAAGAATGGCTGAAGGAGAAGTGCAAGGATGTCGAAGGCTGTATGGTCCTGCGTAAGGTAGATGCTGCATACAGGAAAATCAAGGAAACCTTTGGAAAAAGGAAATCTAGGTGTATGAATATTAAGAGCTCAGATGGAAAGCCACTTCTAGGAAAAGAAGACAAAGCAGAAAGATGGCAGGAGCATATCCAACAGTTGTATCAAGGTTAAGATGTAAATAATTTGGTTCTGGAACATGAAGAGACTGTTGATGCTGATGAAATGGAGACCCAATTTTGAGGTCAGAGTTTGACAGAGCTGTGAGTGACCTCAACAGAAACAAGACACCTGGAATTGATAACATTCCCTCTGAATTACTGACTGCCTTAGGAGAAACCAGCATGGAAAGGTTATTTCATTTAGTGTGCAAGATGTATGAGACAGGAGAAGTCCCATCCGATTTTCGGAAGAATGTTGTTATACCTATTCCCAAGAAAGCCGGTGCTGACAGGTGTGAAAACTACCGCACCATTAGTTTAGTATCTCATGCCTGCAAAATTTTAACACGTATTATTTACAGAAGAATGGAAAAACAAGTTGAAGCTGAGTTGGGAGAAGATAAGTTTGGCTTCAGAAGAAATGTAGGCACACGTGAAGCAATACTGACTTTACGTCTGATCTTAGAGGATCGAATCAAGAAGGACAAGTCCACGTACATGGCATTCGTAGATCTAGAAAAGGCATTCGATAATGTTGATTGGACCAAGCTATTCATGATTCTGAAGATGATAGGGATCTTTTTTTTTTTGCTGATTCTTTACGTCGCACCGACACAGATAAGTCTTATGGCGACGATGGGACAGGGAATGGCTAGGAGTGGGAAGGAAGCGGCCGTGGCCTTAATTAAGGTACAGCCTCAGCATTTGCCTGTTGTGAAAATGGGAAACCACGGAAAACCATTTTCAGGGCTGCCGATAGTGGGGTTCGAACCTACTATCTCCCGAATACTGGATACTGGCCGCATGATAGGGATCAGATAACGAGAACGAAGAATTATCTACAATCTGTATAAAAATCAGTCTGCAGTGATAAGAATCGAGGGCTTTGAAAAAGAAGCAGCAATCCAGAAAGGAGTGAGGCAAGGCTGCAGTTCGTCCCCTCTCCTTTTCAGTGTTTACATAGGACAGGCAGTAAAGGTAATCAAAGAGAAATTTGGAAAGGGAATCAAAGTCCAAGGAGAGGAAATCAAATCCTTGAGATTTGCCGATGATATTGTTATTTTATCTGAGACTGCAGAAGATCTCGAGAAGTTGCTGAATGGTATGGATGAAGTCTTGGGTAAGGAGTACAAGACGAAAATAAATAAATCCAAAACAAAAGTAATGGAGTGCAGTCGAACGAAGGCAGGTGATGTAGGAAATATTAGATTAGGAAATGAAGTCTTAAAGGAAGTAGATGAATATTGTTACTTGGGTAGTAAAACAACTAACGATGGTAGAAGTAAGGAGGACATAAAATGCAGACTAGCACAAGCAAGGAAGAGCTTTCTTAAGAAAAGAAATTTGCTCACTTCAAACATTGATATCGGAATTAGAAAGATGTTTTTGAAGACTTTCGTGTGGAGCGTGGCATTGTATGGAAGTGAAACATGGACGATAACTAGCTCAGAAAGAAAGAGAATAGAAGCTTTTGAAATGTGGTGTTACAGAAGAATGCTGAAGGTGAGATAGACAGATCGAATCACGAATGAAGAGATACTGATTCGAATTGGTGAGAGGAGATCGATTTGGCTAAATTTGACGAAAGGAAGAGATATAATGATAGGACACATCTTAAGACACCCAGGACTTGTTCAGTTGGTTTTTGAAGGAAGTGTAGGTGGTAAGAAAGGTAGGGGTAGACCAAGGTATGAATATGACAAGCAGATTAGAGCAGATGTAGGATGCAATAGTTACGTAGGAATGAAAAGTTTAGCACAGGATAGAGTGACATGGAGAGCTGCATCAAACCAGTCTATGGAATGATGACTCAAACAACAACATATAGGGTTGGCGTCAGGAAGGTCATCCGGTCGTAAAACAGGGCCAAATCCACATGTGCGACGCAGTTCGCACCCACGACCTCACAGGTGTGGGAAAAATGTCAGAAGAAGAAGAAGAAGTCATTTCCTCCTCACTCCCTGATTTTCTTCCTTAATGAGCAGCTCTATAATTCCAATATAATTATACCAATGATTTTGATAAAAGACAATTGGTTAACCCTCAAATCTATAAGAGTTTTTTTCTGTACATTGCTCAGAATTTAAAAAGGATGGTATTTCTTTATCAGTCATGTCCACAGTAACAAGGAAATGCACTTTTTAATTTTCCGTAATGTCTGTCTGTATCACAGCATCACACTCAAATGTCTGTGACCCACACCAAAGTCGCAGTTGCATGTATATACACACATCACGAGAAAACCGCTGAAGAGAGTTTAATGAAAATCGGCATGCAAAGTCGGGGAATAAGTAGCTACAATCTAGGCCATAAATAATTTTATACACGCTGAATGAAATGGTAGTTTGAGGGAAGGCCTAACATTTAATTCTCAAATATTTATTGTTATTACTGGTCGTATCTTAATGGAAATCGGTAAGAAAAGTCGGGGAATAAGTCGCTACAATCTAGGCTATAAATAATTGTATTCATGCTGAGAATAATGGTAGTTTAGGGGAAGGCCTAAAATTCAATTCTGAAATATTTATTAGAGGTCCTATCTCCCTGAAAAGCGGTATGCAAAATCGGGAAATAAGTCCCTATAATCTAGGCCATAAATAATTTTACTCACGCTAAGTGAAATGGTAGTTTAGGGGAAGGCCTACAATTTAGTTCTCAAATGTGTATGTTAATAGTGGTCGTATCGATAAATACTGCATAACTAAAGTTATATATAGTGTTAAATTTCCGATCATTTATGTCTTATGTATTGTTACCGTACCGGCTATGATCACAGATATATTCATGAATTTGGATTTTTGTTACTAAGAATGTAATGAAAATAGGTATGTAAATTCGGAGAATAAGGAACTACAGTCTACGCTATAAATAATTTTATAAGATGCCCTAATATAGCAGAGTCGAAAACAACTAAATGTGAAGGGCTACAATATAGAAAGCTCATACAATTGATCAACAATAACATTACATTGACCATTGTTTGTTGTGACGTGCTTTGTGTCTTCTGTTGCCACCCATCTCCGATAGATAGGATTGCTGCTGCGTACCGAGTATTTTTTAAAATTTCCTTTACGTCGCAACGAAACAGATAGGTCTTATGGCGACGATGGGATATGAAAGAGCTAGGAGTGTGAAGGAAGCGTTCTTGGCCTTAATTAAGGTACAGCCGCAGCATTTGTCTGGTGTGAAAATGGGAAACCAAGGAATACCATCTTCAGGGCTGCCGATAGTAGGGTTCGAATCCACTATCTCCCAGATGCAAACTCACAGCTGCGCACCACTAACCACACGGCCAACTCGCCCGGTCGTATCGAGTGTAACAGCCTAGCTGAATACTGGCGGGAAGTAGCTGGGAAGTTATATAACTTTCTTCTTTAGCATGCTATTCCTCTGGTTTATAAATTTTCTGATACTACTGGTACATAACGCACTGGTTCATCATAGCATTCGAGCTGTTCAATCCCTACTCTGAGGCACTGACTCGAATGAGCAGTGTGCATATTTATCGGAATATAATGGCAGAGGAGTCTTCACAAATGTCTACGGCCTGGTTATTCCAGCTCTGGAACTTGGGACTGTTAGACCGGCACCGTAGTACTGTTCGTTAAAAGTAAGAAAATCTGCAGTTTTTCATTTGATCGAGTATTTTATATGATAACGTTGGTTTTAATCGCTACATTCCTACCGACTTTTTTGTAATGACCTATGTTAACTTCTTTTAGGAAAACCACAAATTCAGTCTTTCTGAAAATTCCGCAGGGAAGCACGGGTACATCAACTAGCAATTATAAATAAATAGCCCTTGTTGATTCGTACCGTGGCGTACTTTTTGAAAAAAGGTCATGTATAACTTTTTAAAATATGATTCTGAAAATGAATATTTGTTTTCAGCGTTAGCGCGAGTTCGCCCGTGTACTGAATGCTGCACGACATCGTACTCCTGTAGGCCGCAGAGTGGCCTTGTATCCTAGGTGTGTTGGCTGAATCACAGTTAATTACAGTTAAAAATCACTGCTACTTCAAAATAGCAATCACAGTTTGACCTGTGAGTGTAAAATCACTGCTAGTCACACCACTACTTTTCAAAGTCTTCTAATGAACAAGGCTAATGGCGTCCATCTCACAGCTCGCTCAGAACAAGACTCCTCGCTCGCTAGTTGACGCGACAGAAAAACAACTGCAGAGCGCTCCATTCAAGAGAGACACTACGCATGCTCAAGTCAAGGATTAGCTTATTGGGCCAATAAGGAAAATCAAAATTATTGTCGTAAAAATGGATTTTAAATGCATTTTAAATAGCCACAGTACCGGCACATAAATTAACGGCAATGCAACAATGGCCGAGAATTGCAGATAAGGTCCCCACACACAAATACATATGTTCAACAAATGAGGGTATCGTAAATTATTGTCACAGAAAATATTAAATCATATTGATTATAACCATAATCATGGATCAAGAAGCCATCTCCTTGTCGGCAGAAGACTGCACAATATCTTAATTCTAGTGGGGAGGAAATATTAGATCATTCTGTATATATATCATCATCTCACTAATCTAATTATCATTGCGAAACAACTTCGACTACTTCATCATGGCACTCAACCCTTAATCACATCTCTGAGAGGCAAGTTTCGGATCCCATCAGCAAGGGAGGCGGTAAAGAAGCAACATTTATGCACGTCTCAAGGGTCGTAAGTTGAATGCAGATACTTCTGAACAATTAACGCGGAATACACAAAGTGTGCGTGTACCCATTTCTTAACACTAGAATAGACTATGCTGGCTCAATTCTCATATACATTGGCGTGAGATGGAACAAGACCAGACTGCCTAGCTACCAAGTCTCTCTACATAGACATGATACCTGATCTCACAACAACTACATTACTTGCCTCTCTTTGTTCACTTATTTTCACAGAGGTCACCCCCTGAACATTTACAGTGATAATGGCACAAACTTCTTCAGAGCAGCTAAGGAAATCAAGGCCTATCTGAAAAACAATCCTGAGAAAAACCAGCTCTTCCCTGCAACTGCAGGCATGGGACTGATACAGCATTCCATCCCTCCTGCAGCACTACACTTTGATAGAAAACGAGAAGCAGCTGTCAACAGTCTGATATATCACCTTAGAAGAGTGTTGAATTCTTATTTCTTGACCAACAAAGAATGGACCACTCTTACAAAACATACTCACATCTCCTCACTAAAGTCAAATGACGACACTTTTGACACTTCATACCCAACTACATCCAATTTCCTTGTAGGAGAGAAAAATACTACACTCCCTGATCATGATTATACTTCCTCTCTCATTATCCATATGGCTGTATATTCAGCAGCCAACCTAGAATTCCTGAAAGAGATTGTCAATTAAATATCCCAATAAATGGACAGTTAAATACCCCATAACAACATAGTCACACTGAAAGAAACACATGCTATGCAGTGGACGATGGCAGTGATCAAATGTGTATCCTAATTCATGTAACAAATGTTCAGGTGAGTAATGGGGAACATACAAAGCCTATTCACAAACACTGCCCTTTACCACATATGAAAGAGAAAGGCAAGATCACTCTTGAAGGGCTCATTTATTCATTGAAAGTTTAAGTAATATTATAAGTCACCATAGACTAGTATCATCACAGACCATATTAGGAAGGATAAGAATGTTTTCTACTTGCCACAAGATGGCTACAATGTGTGTAGTACGTAAGTGAATTCTGACAGTAAGCAAGCAATCACCTGCAACTTGTATCTACAAATAATTGTATTATTTAGAAGTCAATAATTAATATAATCAACAAGATTACAATGGTGTTTCATTTGGAACAACTAGTAAAATACCCAGGAACAGTAACAAAAAAGTGCTCCTCATAGCAACGAGCAATGATACCACCTCCCAAATGATATACAGTAGAGATCTTTGGATCTATCCCAACTGCTGCGTGATACATAATGCAAGATCTTAAAGAACATGAAGGAAAGGTGAAAATTAGGTAAGTAAACAGTCAATCTCATAAAAACGTGTATCAATCATATGTATTGAAATGAAGGGTCAACCATTGATATCTGTTCAGCAATTTTCTATTTTCAGTACCTAACAATGGCTTATCAAATTATGTACATTACCTCAAGTGAATTTTCCTGCATTGGCCCTGGCTCTGTTAACTATGATTTGGCTTCTTTTTTCAGTGGTATCATTTCTGATACATTTTCAATATTTTCCTGTGGAAAATAAGTTACATAAGTTATGCACGTAACACACATCTACAAATACTGTCACCAACAAATGAGCATGATAATTTACTACTTCCAAGTATTACAGTTACTTTCAAAATTTTACTACAGTTTAAGAGAGATTTCTACCAGGAGAGGATTTCAAAACCAAAGGCTGCACTGAGAATGGTGTTATCATCCTTGCTCAAACCTAATGTCAGAGAAAGCATGAGACTGAGAACCAAATATAAAGTGAGAAGCATTTTCTAGCCATATCAGAAGATATCCTACCAGAGATGGAATTGGGACCATCTCGCACAAAATTTTGGAAGGAATCTGCCACAGACATAAACACTAAATTATATTAATTGACTTTATGTATCCAATTACGTCTATCAAATCATTGAGGTTGTTTGAATCAAATCCAAGTATTAAAACTGTCCTAAATCTTTTGCCATACAGTGAGAAGTATTAATACTGTGCTCTTAACATACATTTTGTTTAGACAGACTGACCAAAATCCCATGAAACATTTTAATCACTTTCTATAATCTGGTTTTGCCAAGCTCACAGGGGATAAACACTGCATTGAGACAGTTCTGTTCATCCAAGTGTAAAAATAAACAACGAAAATGAAAGAAGCAGGCTTATCACAGTCATAGACCAGGGAAAGATGTGATGCAGGTCAAACATAAAGCAACTACAAATGAGATGTTTTACTACTACAAGGACGTTATGCAGTGTTCTGTGAAGAACTGTGGGGATGAGAACACCATCAGTGTTGGAGTGTACATCTGCAGTTACAGAAGCTCTTTCATGATGTACGAAGGTCATCCAATAAATAAGTTTCCTTATTTTTTCTCTGCAAGCCACATGTTTTAGAATTAAGTTGGTACTGTAGGAACATCCACTGGCATATGGCTGGGGTAAGGTGACCTTCAACCGCACGTGCTTGCTCTGTGTTCACCAGTACGGCGCTACCTGCCATGGAGCTACCACTTGAAAGCGTTTCCACTTGTGAACTCTGTTCTGTTATTCGCTTTTCCACGGCAAAAAATGAAATGGCTACCGATATTCATTGCCATTTGGTGTGAGTTTATAGTGAAAGATGCATGCTGGCATTCATGGTTCCTGGAACGGCAGCAAGATGTACATGATGACAAGCGCAGCGCCAGGCCCATTACAGCCACTGTTGGTCAGAATGTGGTGGACAAAGATTAATGCGTCAGTACTGATGAGATAATGAATCTACTGCCTCCCGGCACGGAAACTGGGCAGTCCTTTATTGCAATGATATTGTTGAATGTCTTGCAGTAATGAAAAGTCTGTGCAAGATGGGTCCCAAGTTTTCTTACTGATGCTCACAAGCAATAACAGAACGAGGTAGCCTGAGCTTTCCTGCAAATGATTCAAAGAGAGGGAGATCAAATGTTTTCCCGCATTGTTACTGGAGATGAAAGCAGGGTGCATTATTCAACTCTAAAAACAAAACCACAAAGCATGGTATGGAAGAAACTTGGCGAACATGCTCATAAAAAAGGGCCAAGACCTCAGACTCTTTTTTACAATTTACTTTACATCGCACCGACACAAATAGGTCTTATGTTGACAATTGGAGAGGAAGAGCCTAGGAGTGGGAAGGAAGCAGCTGTGGCATTAATTAAGGTACATCCCCAATACTTACCTGGTATGAAAATGGGAAACCACGGAAAACCATCTTCAGGGCTGCCGACAGTGGGGTTCGAATGCACTATCTCCCAGATGCAAGCTCACAGCTGCGCGGCCTTAACCACATGGCCAACTTGCTCGGTTAGGCCTCAGCCTCTGTAGGCATAGTTTTGGCTACTGCCTTTTGGGACTGTAATGATGTTGTATTGGTTGACTGACTGCCCCAATGCACTGTGGTCACACATGAGAGGTCCTGCACGGTCCTCATGAAGCTCAGAGTTGAAATCCAATGAAAACGTTCTGGTCTTGTCTCGGAAAATATTGCCCATTCAGCTCAAAGGACGCAGGATTTGCTGCAGAACTTCAAAAGGGACCTTTTTCCCCATCCACCTTATTCTGCGGAACTTGCCCCGAGTGATTTCCATCTCTATCCACAACTCAAGTTGCACCTTGGAGGTAAGCGGTTTGCAACTGATGAGGTGGAAGAGGAAGTGCACCGCTCTCTACAGAGATGGGACCCAACCCGGTATGATGAAGGTATCAAGAAACTGCTGCCAAGATAACAAAATATTTGGACTGAAATAGTGACATTGTGGAAAAGTAGTGTACGAGTTGTAGAATGAAAATTAAATATTTCTCAAAGGTAAATAAAACCAAGCACCATGGGGCAACAGCCCCCGTAGGGCCATGGCTCACCAAGTGACCACTGCTCAGCCAAAAAAATACAGATTACGAGGTGTCATGTGGTGAGCACGAACAATCCTCTCCGTCGTTATTCTAGACTTCCTGGACCAGGGCCACCATCTCACTGTCAGATAGCTCCTCAATTTTAATCACATAGGCTGAGTAGACCTCCAACCAGCCCTCAGATGCAGGTAAAAATCCCTGACCTGGCCAGGAATTGAACCTGGGGCCTCTGGGTAAGAGGCAGGCATGCTACCCCCACACTGCAGGGCCAGCACAAGTGTAAATAGCCTGCTTGTATTTTTTGTAAAATAGGGAAACCTATTTATCGGATGGCCCTCGTACTACGAGACCTTTAAATTTTTCACTTGGATTCATGAAACATTTTGACACTACACGGGTGCAGGAGGGACTGTGATCAAAAGCTTACATTCTATTACAAGTTAGTTTACTAATAAAAGCGAATTAAATTATAAAATTCCAGAATATACTCACTTATCCCATTTAATACAGAAGAAATCTAACAGTAGCTGAACTAAGGAAAGGAAGAAAAAATGATGCACAAAATGGAGAGTATGTTAAAGATGAAGCCATACTTTCCATTGTAGACTTAGTTAAATGTAACAAAAAACTTTCTAGTTTGTCAAACATACAATTTTAACATAAATTGTTACACTATAAACATACCCGTAAAATATAAACACTCTACTATACAAAGAATGACATGTTTCATTCTACAAGAACATCCTCAGATTCTATGAAATCACACAAAATATGCATATATGTACAGCATTGTTTATGTTGCATAAACTTGTCAATGATAGAGAGTTCAGTGATAATATGAGCCAGTACTGACAAATAAGAAATTTACAAGTATTAATATATCGAGAAAACTCCTGAACTTATCTAGACTGCCAATATCAACTTTGTTGTCACCAAATACTATTTCAGGACTGTGGTCATGGAGAGGTAAATGGAAAGTTTTGAGTATAGCACAAACCTTACGGAGAGGGGAAGGGAAGCATGAGAGGGGAGTGCCAAACATTGTGGATCCCTCCTACTGGATGTTAAAATCTAGTACACTGTACCATAGAGAGGAGAGGGGGAAGTAGGATGGAACGAGTGGAGCACTGTGGAATACTCTTTCCACACTGGAGGGGGGAGAGAATGTTATTAACCTACTTCATGTTATAATGTACTTTTATGTAAGATGGATGAATGCAACTGAATGATTTTAGATGAATAATGTATGGAATTGAAATAGAGAATATCTATAGGATATTAATGTGATAAATGCCAATTTAATGAGTAAGTATGGTCCAGATATTATGTGAGTAGAGCGATGTGCGGGGTATTTTTTAAGTGTGTATGGTCATTTAAGTTGGTTACGTTAGCACTTTTTGCGATGTAGATCTCGATTGCTTCCCTCATATTCGAAGATTTGATTTTATTTTCAATGTGTAACATTTTTAGATCTGTGTTGCTGTCTGTGAAATAGTGTGAACTGTCGTATATGTGCTCCCCAAAGGCTGAATGCTGATTATATCTGATCGTTTATTGTGTTCTTTGAATCTTGTGTGGAAATTTTGTTTTGTCTGACCTATATAGGTGGCATTGCAGTTAAGTTCTTGGCACTTGAGTTCATAGAATCGTGACTTTGAGAAAGGGTCTCTTTTGTTTAGGTGCACTTGTTGATGTGTCTCTGCAGTGTGTTGTTCATCCTAAAGGTTAACTAAAACCCTGTTTCCTAAAGATATAACCTACTTTTTATGTGTTATTATTAATGTAGTTGAGAACCAAGTGTGGTGGTTTCCCAGGGACTTTTCTTTTGTTTGTTTAATAGTTTATCTACTGTGCCTGGAGGGTGGATGTCTTCTTTCATGATTTGTTTAACAATTCGTGCCTCTTCATTGAAATCCATTGTGCTCATTGGTATGGAAACAGCGCTGTGTATCATTGTATTCAATCCTGCTATTTTTAGTGTGTATGCATGGTTAGACTCGTCAATAGCATGCAACACCTGAGTGGGCTTTCTGTACACTTTGTAAGACAGGTTTCCATTATTCCTGCTGATTGTGGTGTTATTTCCTTATTAGATTCTTGCTCCATTGTGAAGCAGGTGGAATTTTGTAAATAATTTGTGTGTTTAATAACTGGTGTGCATTAGTGAAGTCATTATCATATGCACATGATGTCGCCTACATATCTGCTCCAGTATAATATTCCTTTTGAATGCTGATACGTTCAGAAGATGTTTTCAAAGTTATTCAAAATAATGTTTGCTATTATACCTTATAATGGTGAGCCCATGGCTAAACCTTCTTTGTGGCAATACACCTTGTCAGCGAATGCAAAGCTATTTTGGTGTAACATTGTTCTAATAAGGCTAATTATTTCTTTGGTTTCCTGCAGTGAAGTATTTTCTTCATGAAGATTTTCGATAATTTAAATGGATACATCTATTGTTACGTTGGTGTACATGTTAGTGATGTCAAAGGGTATCTTTAACCCTTTACCACCCACATTTTTTCTCCGCTTATCCCCAGGTTTCAACCTATTAATTAGGAAACATTCAAACAGAGCACACCGTTTCAGAAAAGGTTAAATATTATAAAAAATATTGATCACAATGTATTCACATTTTCAATAATATTAGAAAGTATGCCATCATTTACAACATTTAACATACCATCATGTCCATTTCTCTATTCATTGAGTCATAAGTTTGTCGGTTCAAACCCCCACCCATGCTGGAGATACTCAACACTGAGGTAGGCTGTATTTGTCACATTCTCATGTTGTCTAAATCCCCCTAAGCCAATAAAGATGAGATTCTGGAAGTGTAATGGTGACCTTGTATATCAACTTTCATTTCCTCTAGCAAGTGTCTTCCCATTCTGTTTCTATTTTACTGAAATGCGCCTGTTTGATTGCTGCATTAATATATACGCAATCGGTAATGTCAATGAATAGATTGTCTCCGCCTAACATATGTAAAAATATAACCTATTTCTCATAATACTCTTTTGAAATTATTGATAGGTTCAACATCATCCATATAATCATTGAATAAAGAAACAATATGTTTGTGTTATCTGAATTGAGCCGCATCATAATCAGGTCCGATATCTAGATATCCGTTTTCACTTATATCACAGTTATCAGTAAAATTATCTTTGTTGATATGCTTTTTACTCACTAAGAATTTACCTCCACCCCTGCTCAACAATTCTGTGTCCTTTCTTATGCCGTCATGTTTACGAACTAAACAGCTGACCAGCACTCGCGGAAGTTCAAGACCGTGGCCTAGACAACTTCAAGACAAATTCTCACTCTTCTTTTATTTCCTAAGGCTAGTATATTGTACTGCATGTTCATCAATGCCTAATAAACAATTCACCACCAAAAAATACAAAACTATTGCATAGATTGCACGCGTATGCAGATAATGCAGCTGGGTGTTTTCGGGCAATAAGGACCGTAAGGCAAAGTGAACAGTAGGGCGCTTTCGGGCGGGAAGGGGTTGATTAGTTCTAGGCTGGTTTTAATTTATCTGTCTTCTTTATGTGAGACTTTCTCTTTTAGGATTTTTTCAGTTGTTAGCTTAAATTGTAATTTGGCACATCATAATTTACTATTGGTCTAATGGGACATGAGCTTTTGTGTATTTTGGGAATGGTTCTTACTGTGGGGAGTTTGGGATTTTTTGATGGTGAGGCTTTCTTTTTCTTGTTCTGTGAGAATGAAGTCTGTTTGCTGGATAGCTTGTTTTATTTTATTTTGAAATTTATTTGTAGGGTCACATTGTAGTTCTTGAATTCCGTGGTTGTTGATGACAGCTATTGTTTCTTTCTATATACCCAAGAATACAACATAACAAGAAGTGTCAAGAGTATAGATCTTGAATAGCAGTGCACTCGCATCTCAGATATGTTCAGACACCGTTCTCTTCTGTAGTGTCTGTAATTTAGAACTCAACCAGCAAACATTTATTCAGAGAACAGTGTGCATAAGCTGCAGAATTTCACCTTTAAGCAACTCCTGGACAATATCACATCTATAAATTAGCAGTTCACAGTGTTGGGAGTAGATTTTTGCTGTCGAGTCACAATTATTCATTGAATATCCCTCTTCCAACTCTCAAGGTTTTCAAAGACTCTGAGGTGCAAGAATGATGTGCAGGAAGTCACTTTTATGCCAGTATAACTACAGACGTGTGCTGGGATATTCAGCTTCATCAAATACCTCTAGAATGGACCCAAATTACACTCGCCAACATGAAAGTAGAATGTTATCACATCACCATGTAAGCTATCAGATGAAGAGAGACTGAACTGTAAGCCACACATTCAGAAGATTACAATTTACTGTGTTTACAGTAGCAACAGACAGAGCAAGGAAAGATGATGACAATAAGTCGCTTCTTCTCCAAAATTAATTCACAGCTTCTCCGCCAAGGCAGAGTTTTACTATGGGATCACCCAACATTAGTAACATTGTAAAGAAGTTTAAATGATGCAAATCTTACCTGGAATTTCTTTTGGAGGAAAAATATGTTCACTATGAGATTCAAAGACCTACTGGCCGTAACCGAATTAAATCCAGCACCCACAATTGTCCTTCAGTTCAGCAGCTACTAGCACTAAAATTGGATAATGTATGATAGGAGATGATGTCAATCCCACAACGATACCATTACCAAACCATGGAGAATAAAAACATAACCATACTGAACCCATAATTCTACGGTGAGAAAAATTTTTATTTTTCACAAATATTTATTTGGTATTCAGAAACTACTGTATGTTTGAGGGCAGCCATTTTGCGCTCCCAAGAGCCCGATGTTGCGTGGGAAGGTTCCCGCAAGGCGAGCTCGTGGATTGCCGGGACACCTCGGTGGAACTCGAGTGCCCGACAATTTTCTAGATTAATGAATTCTGCACAACGAGGGATTTTGACAAGATAGTAAAGGAAGAAATAAATAAGCAAAATTATTCATACACCCTCTGTGAAGGTAGTGACACCAGGGACAATTTTAGATGCAGTTAAGCCTAAGTGTGTGTTAGCGTGAGAACAGCGAGCTAGTTACACGTGCCAAGGTCGTGGGCAGAAGAAAACGCGCGAAACGCACGGGCAGAAACAATTTATTTCTCCTGTTGTGGGTGTAGGAAAATTATAAAATTAACATCGAACATAAGTGCAAGTCTGTCCGGAGTTCTGGGACAAATCTTATCAAAATTGGTCTATTAGAAGCAAATTTGGCAGATTTCACAACCAAGCCTCATAGAGGGGATAGCGTCCTTCTGGAAATTATAAAAGAAACCCCCCCACCGTAGATTTTTCAGTGTCGATCTGGAACTTGAAGCCGCGGGAGCTCGTGCCCGTCGTCATTAGAATTTCGCGCCAGATTGACCGACAATAATTCAATACATGCTCGTGGATAAAGTCCATATATTTAGTTAAGAAGAAAAGTGATTGGAGAAGCTGTGAACGTTTGCAGACGAACTGGGAAGGTGTAGGCTGGTTGAAAATTACACAGCAGATTTTATTTTTATCATTTCCTGTACTCTTGTAAGTGAAGAAGGTCTGGGGGAAGCGATTCAAAATAGTTCTACTCCCTTATCGGCCGAACACCTGTTCTTGTTGAAACAACGGGGAGAGAAACCACTCTGGGAGGCGCATCAGACAGTTAGAGTCGACTGCAGAACGAGGGAAGTTCGTGGTGCAAGTTACAAAGAAAGTGCATTATTTATGGTAATTTTAATCTCGTGTGTGTGTGAAGGGTAGTGTTTGGATGAGTGAAATGTTGAAAATGAAAATGTTATCTGTGAAAATGAGTGGCTAAGTGCGAGGTTGCTGGAGATGATGTAATCAGAATGCTGAGAATGTCACCAATGTGCAGGTCTGTCTATTTTATATTATGTAGTTAGCTAGTTAGTTACTGTCTGTCCTAACCAAATTTTCCAGATGATTGTCGGGTGATATGCGTAATTATCAGGCGAAAGGCGTTGTAAATTTTGGTCAGCGTGTGAAAATTTCAGTGTGTAAAGTTCATGTCAAGAACGGTAAAATGCGACGCTTAAAAATTTTGTGTCGAGATGAGATATCATTCAAAGTGCGGATTTGTGAACGTTATAAGTGTAAATTTGTCGTGGCGAATATCGTAAATTCAGGTGTCAGTTGTATTCAAAAATGTTGAATAATAATAATAATAATAATAATAATAATAATAATAATAATAATAATAATAATAATAATGTTTACCGCGGGATAAGGAAATTCTTCTCTGTTAAATTACATTTAACCAGTTATTTCTACAAGGATCGTAAGCATATTTAGATAATGTCAATAAAATTTGTTAGAGTCGCAGTCGTTAATGGGAAGGAAATTTTTGAGACATCGTGTATACCAGTATTGCGAAAGGTCGATGTGTGCTCTTGGATTCTTGAGGTCCGGAAGTCTTAATAATAGTAAGGTAAGAGATGTGTTCAATGATGGTTGTCGTTTTCACCAGGGGATCGAAGTATGAAAAAGGGTCGTGAAGGAAAAGGGATTGAAAGCGATGGATTTATACGTACGTGGAGATGGGATGGAAGTAATGCCGCTGGGATAAAGCGAGGAGAAAGTGTGTTGAGACAAGTTGTATTTTTGTAGAGGAAGTATTTAGAAACAGGCTGTGTGAGGCAGGCTGTATTGTTTTCCGCAATCAATCCGAATTTGAGATGACTATGATGTGAAGCATTGTGAAATTTATAGAACGATTCCAAGTGAAAACGACTCTAGTAAAATGTAAAGGTCTGGGTAGTAAATATCCAGTGATTTTTGTTAAGATAATGAACGATCTTCAGGATCAGAGAGCACTTTGGACACACGGTTGGGTTATATTTAATTTGTTCATTGGAGAGGTCATGGATAAGATGGTTGGAATTGATGATAGGCGATCTGAGAATTTCGAACGCGATGGTGATGATTATTATTTTGAAGGCGTCCACTAAAAGGGTACCCGTGTGTTGGGAATTTTAATTTGCTTCCCTAATACTTCAGTGCACAGGCTGAGATTGTGTTCGAGGTGGAGATCCGTTCGTCACGTCTAGTTATTTTTGAGTTCACATATTATAATGAGGTAGACACACTGTACTTTTCGAGAGGTAGACACTTGCTGTATTTCGACTTGCATTCATTTGATAATAGAGACGTTGGTTCCGTCATGGGGTATTTGTCTGACCAAATCTAGTGCTAAATATCAGAGTTGTTTGAGAATTGCATTTCGCCTGATATGTTAAGGGAGACGTAGTACGACCCACTTTGACGCCCGACGATAGATTTAGGACGTCACGTGTTTATTCTTGGAGTCATTGATGATGAGACGTCCTAGGTCACGCCCGACGATAGGACTTGGAAGGCATCATGTACATACTGATTAGGTTTAGGGTGTACAGATTTCAAGTGAGCCCGACGATAGGTCTGGGATGGTAGCTGTACACACTCAAGTCTCGGTTTAGATTTTTTTCCTTTTGTTTCTTTTGTGAAGTGGCCTGGTTGAAGGTAGCCATTACAGTGCGATATGATTTATTGTAGAGGGTCTAGGCGAAGCTCTCATTGAGATAACGGGACTGCTGTTGACAAACGAGGGCTGTCCAAGTGTGGGACATCGACCCGATCTAGATTATATTTTTACTGTGTTTCTTCGTGCGTGTTAAGCTGTATGACTTCGAGATGTTAATTTATTTTTACGGACTTTATTGTTTCCTTGTCTTGACGTCCGTTTTCATTGATAGTGTGCATATTGACACTCAGTGTTTTGGAATGAGACTTGAGTTGCGAATGCGGTTTCGATTCGTCAGCCAGTAATTTTATTTTATATTTTAATCTTGTCGTATTTTCATTCGTATTCATAGTTAGAATAAGTAAGTAATCACTTTACCAGTAGTGTGTTGGGACAGACAGTAAATAGAGAGATCTGTACTGGTAGCATTGTTGTCAAGGGAAAGAATTCCTTAAATTTGTAGTAAATTTTAGCGTGGACTGGTAAATTTATTAAGCATAATAAACCCATTTCTAACCTGAAAATCGGTTCAATAATAATATTTTCAAGTGACTTTTCACTTTTTGATTAACTTCAGTGTTTGGCATTTCTTCCAAATGCATGATTAGTAAGTGTTTCCTGCATTTCGCAGTTTTGTTCCTTTAGAACGACTTAACGTAAGATCCTCCCGGATCATGTTGTTGTTGGTTCCTTCCGAACAGTTGTTTGGGGTGATGCACGTTTAGCATCGGGATATCTTATCACTTAAGGGTGTCATGAATGACAAATACATGGTGGAATTTTATTTCAATTGTGAATGATGCCATTAACGTGTAGTGAACACCATGCTTTCCCATAATATTTCGCAACCTATCCAAAGCAACTGATAGTCAGTTTGGTTCGATTAAGGGTCCATTCGGCGGATGTTCCGTATCCGTGAAGGGTATTTGACTGGTGGATAACCTTAATTAAGAGAAAATCAGGCGTTCCACTTGTTGAAAGTCAGATTTTCCACGGATCGTGTGGATTAACTCTCAGTTCTCGTTTGGAATGATAGGTGCCCGGTTTTCAGGTCTTCCCTTTTTCAGTTTTTCAGTTTCGCTGTCCACTAACATATTAGCTTCTCTGAAGCAACTCTTCGACATTGGAAGAAACGAAGTGACGTTATGTAATGTGACTGTGTTAGGAACTTTTCAAAAATCAATAATTAAATGTTTTTATGTTTTGTGGCAAGAAGGCATATTAAATTAACGATGTTATCGTGCTCTTTCAGTTTAAATAAAAGTTAATAAGCACATTTTTGCTCCTCATTTCAAGTAGTTAGGCTTTCTTCTGAACCCCATCGTTTGGTTAAGATCGTGACCGAATTTATTCCCGCAACGACCCAAGATTTAAGAGTTCTAAATTGTTCTACTATAGCAGCCGTGGCCGACCAACGATGGAATGGTAAGTTCAAGGGTTCAGTAGAAGTGGCTTCCAACGTGGGGCTTCAGTCACTTAAGACAGGGCCTAAGTACATCGAGAGAAGAACTACAAGTTAAGTTGGTTGACATCAGTGAAACGATGACCAATTGTAGGATTGTTATACGTTGGTGGATCAGTAGAAGTGGCGCCATCAACTTTGGGGCCTTAATGTCACGATAACGATGAGGAGCCCAAAGTCACGATAACGATACGATGCCACGATAACGATAATGAAATTATCCATTGAAAACAAATGTTAGGAAAATATAAAATAATGTTGAGGCCTAAGCCACATTATAAATAATACAAGCGGGTGAGAACTATGGCCGAGCCACAGTTAAACGAATTATGCCCAATGAGAGTGCTAGATATTATCACGTTTAACGAGGAGCGTAACTACTTGGTAAATAATAATAATAATAACAGTCACAATGCATTTTAGGAAATTAGTATTTAAAGCTATATTGAAGCTTATGTCATGTTGCCAATATAAATTTTGGAAGTGGTAACGCTGAATTACATTCAAAGTTTATGCGTTAACATGTTCGTTATTTACTTAATTTACGGAAGCGAAACCATTTGGGATATTTATCCAGAGTAAATTATTAACTTTAGAATTTTCTTTTTATTAAACAAGTTTGTGATACCAGCCATGTAAACAAAATTTTATAAGACAACTGTTGGAATGTTGTCAGTTTCGGTATTAAATTGTAATAGCGTTTGCATGTGAAAACGCAGTAGGTAGTGAATTCTTTCCCTAGTAGTTTGGAGTATTCTGGTTGCATCAACAGCCAGCGTACTCATTATTGTATTCTTTGTGGTATTGTGAGATGGAAGGTCAGGTGACCGTGGATCTGCTAAAGCAGATGATGGAGGACATGAAAGTTCATAATGAAAGTTTGGATAGTAAGTTGAGAGAGGACATGAAAGTCCAGAATGAGAATTTAAATAGTAAGATAAATGAGAACTTGAATAGTAAGCTAGACAGTTTGCATAGCAAGTTGGATAGCTGGAATGATAAGTTGAGAGAGGACATTAAGGACACGAAAGTCCAGAATGATAAGTTGAGAGAGGACATGGAGGTTCATAATGAGAATCGGTTAAGTAAGGTGGAGAGTTTACATAGTAAGTTCAATGAGAATTTGAGTAGTAAAATGGATGACATGATAGGTCAGCGTAAATGTGTGGCAGCTAGCTTGAAAGACACTAGGGAGAAGGTACAGTCTAGTTTGAAAGACACTAGGGACGATTTAAAGAGTAGTATGGATGCTTTTCGAGCCAGTTTGAAAAAAAGTCATGACGATTTAAAGAGTGGGATAGATGAGTTGAAGGTTAGCCTGAAGGATAATTTTAACGATTTGAAGAGTATTGTGGGTGAGTTACGAAATGTTTGTAAGAGAAATAATAACGGGTCAAAGGTAGGCTCAGAAGAAATGACCGATAGACACGTGAAAGTTGAGAATCAGATTCCAGAGACCGAGATTGGTGGTCCAGAATTCAAAGAGGGAGCAGTGGAAGTAGAAAAGGATTTAGGTGACGATGAACAGGTCATGACCGTCCACACCAAAGAGTCCGAGGATGTCGATAGTAATTGTGAACAGGATTCGAGAGTGAATACCTTAGCCCAGGAGCGGACGGACGAGAAGGTCAAACTCAAGGAGAGTGAAGTTAGTAATGAGATCAGTACAGCGGACAGGCAATCAAAGATGGTTGGAAATCTGAGCCAAGCTATGGAGGATTATAATCTAGACCTTGGTATTCAATTGAAAGTTGGAAATGACGCAAAGGCTACAGGCCAGAATTTGTACGTTGAGGCGAGAAAATCTCAAAACTTAAGGATCGCGAACGTCTTTAATGTGACTGGGAGATATCAGGACCAGTTTTGCCAATTGAAGGAAGACCCGCACCTAACTGTAAAGGAATTCTTTGAGGATCTGATGGAAGATGTCCTGGAGGCCAAGATATCTGAGGAACGTAGATGGAGGACAGCTGATGGATACACAGAGAAAGCGCCATTATTGTGGGTAGACGTTACAGCCCGTCAACATTGTTTCTTTGATAAAGGAAAGATATGCCGGAGAGCCCTTTCAGTGAAATGCAGATAGCAGGTGTAGAGAGAGAGAGAGAGGCAGGCGGCAGAGACCATCGAATGACGCACATTACATCAGTAACATCAAGAAACAGACTCCTGGCAACTCCCAATTCAATGATGACCGCAACCCGATAAGAAGATCAAAGGTTTATCATAGAGCCGAAGAAAGAATCCCATTACAGGATGACGCAGCCTTACCAGCTGGGGAAATGGTCACCGAAGAAGAAGAAGAAGAAGTACAACCCGTAAATATGATCGTCACGTCGAGAGAAAGACAGGTCGAGGCACCACTCCAAGGACAGGCAAGCAGTGGGAGTAAAGAAGAGGAAGACGCTGAATGTTTACAATGTTCATTCTTAAGAGAAGACTTTGTTGATGACATCTGTAACGCAATTCTATTGTTGGAAGAAGAAAACAGGGAAATACGTGAAAGTAACAGAGCCCTACGTCAAGAGTGAGATCGGCTGGGAAATTTTACGTAGAATCATGGTTCATTTGTATCAAAATTCCCATGTATAATTTAGAATTTTGAAGGAATATATCTGTTTAAATATTTCCCCTTTCTGGGTAAATATTTCGTCGTTGTAGGAGGATTATGAACCCATAATTCTACGGTGAGAAAAATTTTTATTTTTCACAAATATTTATTTGGTATTCAGAAACTACTGTATGTTTGAGGGCAGCCATTTTGCGCTCCCAAGAGCCCGATGTTGCGTGGGAAGGTTCCCGCAAGGCGAGCTCGTGGATTGCCGGGACACCTCGGTGGAACTCGAGTGCCCGACAATTTTCTAGATTAATGAATTCTGCACAACGAGGGATTTTGACAAGATAGTAAAGGAAGAAATAAATAAGCAAAATTATTCATACACCCTCTGTGAAGGTAGTGACACCAGGGACAATTTTAGATGCAGTTAAGCCTAAGTGTGTGTTAGCGTGAGAACAGCGAGCTAGTTACACGTGCCAAGGTCGTGGGCAGAAGAAAACGCGCGAAACGCACGGGCAGAAACAATTTATTTCTCCTGTTGTGGGTGTAGGAAAATTATAAAATTAACATCGAACATAAGTGCAAGTCTGTCCGGAGTTCTGGGACAAATCTTATCAAAATTGGTCTATTAGAAGCAAATTTGGCAGATTTCACAACCAAGCCTCATAGAGGGGATAGCGTCCTTCTGGAAATTATAAAAGAAACCCCCCCACCGTAGATTTTTCAGTGTCGATCTGGAACTTGAAGCCGCGGGAGCTCGTGCCCGTCGTCATTAGAATTTCGCGCCAGATTGACCGACAATAATTCAATACATGCTCGTGGATAAAGTCCATATATTTAGTTAAGAAGAAAAGTGATTGGAGAAGCTGTGAACGTTTGCAGACGAACTGGGAAGGTGTAGGCTGGTTGAAAATTACACAGCAGATTTTATTTTTATCATTTCCTGTACTCTTGTAAGTGAAGAAGGTCTGGGGGAAGCGATTCAAAATAGTTCTACTCCCTTATCGGCCGAACACCTGTTCTTGTTGAAACAACGGGGAGAGAAACCACTCTGGGAGGCGCATCAGACAGTTAGAGTCGACTGCAGAACGAGGGAAGTTCGTGGTGCAAGTTACAAAGAAAGTGCATTATTTATGGTAATTTTAATCTCGTGTGTGTGTGAAGGGTAGTGTTTGGATGAGTGAAATGTTGAAAATGAAAATGTTATCTGTGAAAATGAGTGGCTAAGTGCGAGGTTGCTGGAGATGATGTAATCAGAATGCTGAGAATGTCACCAATGTGCAGGTCTGTCTATTTTATATTATGTAGTTAGCTAGTTAGTTACTGTCTGTCCTAACCAAATTTTCCAGATGATTGTCGGGTGATATGCGTAATTATCAGGCGAAAGGCGTTGTAAATTTTGGTCAGCGTGTGAAAATTTCAGTGTGTAAAGTTCATGTCAAGAACGGTAAAATGCGACGCTTAAAAATTTTGTGTCGAGATGAGATATCATTCAAAGTGCGGATTTGTGAACGTTATAAGTGTAAATTTGTCGTGGCGAATATCGTAAATTCAGGTGTCAGTTGTATTCAAAAATGTTGAATAATAATAATAATAATAATAATAATAATAATAATAATAATAATAATAATAATAATAATGTTTACCGCGGGATAAGGAAATTCTTCTCTGTTAAATTACATTTAACCAGTTATTTCTACAAGGATCGTAAGCATATTTAGATAATGTCAATAAAATTTGTTAGAGTCGCAGTCGTTAATGGGAAGGAAATTTTTGAGACATCGTGTATACCAGTATTGCGAAAGGTCGATGTGTGCTCTTGGATTCTTGAGGTCCGGAAGTCTTAATAATAGTAAGGTAAGAGATGTGTTCAATGATGGTTGTCGTTTTCACCAGGGGATCGAAGTATGAAAAAGGGTCGTGAAGGAAAAGGGATTGAAAGCGATGGATTTATACGTACGTGGAGATGGGATGGAAGTAATGCCGCTGGGATAAAGCGAGGAGAAAGTGTGTTGAGACAAGTTGTATTTTTGTAGAGGAAGTATTTAGAAACAGGCTGTGTGAGGCAGGCTGTATTGTTTTCCGCAATCAATCCGAATTTGAGATGACTATGATGTGAAGCATTGTGAAATTTATAGAACGATTCCAAGTGAAAACGACTCTAGTAAAATGTAAAGGTCTGGGTAGTAAATATCCAGTGATTTTTGTTAAGATAATGAACGATCTTCAGGATCAGAGAGCACTTTGGACACACGGTTGGGTTATATTTAATTTGTTCATTGGAGAGGTCATGGATAAGATGGTTGGAATTGATGATAGGCGATCTGAGAATTTCGAACGCGATGGTGATGATTATTATTTTGAAGGCGTCCACTAAAAGGGTACCCGTGTGTTGGGAATTTTAATTTGCTTCCCTAATACTTCAGTGCACAGGCTGAGATTGTGTTCGAGGTGGAGATCCGTTCGTCACGTCTAGTTATTTTTGAGTTCACATATTATAATGAGGTAGACACACTGTACTTTTCGAGAGGTAGACACTTGCTGTATTTCGACTTGCATTCATTTGATAATAGAGACGTTGGTTCCGTCATGGGGTATTTGTCTGACCAAATCTAGTGCTAAATATCAGAGTTGTTTGAGAATTGCATTTCGCCTGATATGTTAAGGGAGACGTAGTACGACCCACTTTGACGCCCGACGATAGATTTAGGACGTCACGTGTTTATTCTTGGAGTCATTGATGATGAGACGTCCTAGGTCACGCCCGACGATAGGACTTGGAAGGCATCATGTACATACTGATTAGGTTTAGGGTGTACAGATTTCAAGTGAGCCCGACGATAGGTCTGGGATGGTAGCTGTACACACTCAAGTCTCGGTTTAGATTTTTTTCCTTTTGTTTCTTTTGTGAAGTGGCCTGGTTGAAGGTAGCCATTACAGTGCGATATGATTTATTGTAGAGGGTCTAGGCGAAGCTCTCATTGAGATAACGGGACTGCTGTTGACAAACGAGGGCTGTCCAAGTGTGGGACATCGACCCGATCTAGATTATATTTTTACTGTGTTTCTTCGTGCGTGTTAAGCTGTATGACTTCGAGATGTTAATTTATTTTTACGGACTTTATTGTTTCCTTGTCTTGACGTCCGTTTTCATTGATAGTGTGCATATTGACACTCAGTGTTTTGGAATGAGACTTGAGTTGCGAATGCGGTTTCGATTCGTCAGCCAGTAATTTTATTTTATATTTTAATCTTGTCGTATTTTCATTCGTATTCATAGTTAGAATAAGTAAGTAATCACTTTACCAGTAGTGTGTTGGGACAGACAGTAAATAGAGAGATCTGTACTGGTAGCATTGTTGTCAAGGGAAAGAATTCCTTAAATTTGTAGTAAATTTTAGCGTGGACTGGTAAATTTATTAAGCATAATAAACCCATTTCTAACCTGAAAATCGGTTCAATAATAATATTTTCAAGTGACTTTTCACTTTTTGATTAACTTCAGTGTTTGGCATTTCTTCCAAATGCATGATTAGTAAGTGTTTCCTGCATTTCGCAGTTTTGTTCCTTTAGAACGACTTAACGTAAGATCCTCCCGGATCATGTTGTTGTTGGTTCCTTCCGAACAGTTGTTTGGGGTGATGCACGTTTAGCATCGGGATATCTTATCACTTAAGGGTGTCATGAATGACAAATACATGGTGGAATTTTATTTCAATTGTGAATGATGCCATTAACGTGTAGTGAACACCATGCTTTCCCATAATATTTCGCAACCTATCCAAAGCAACTGATAGTCAGTTTGGTTCGATTAAGGGTCCATTCGGCGGATGTTCCGTATCCGTGAAGGGTATTTGACTGGTGGATAACCTTAATTAAGAGAAAATCAGGCGTTCCACTTGTTGAAAGTCAGATTTTCCACGGATCGTGTGGATTAACTCTCAGTTCTCGTTTGGAATGATAGGTGCCCGGTTTTCAGGTCTTCCCTTTTTCAGTTTTTCAGTTTCGCTGTCCACTAACATATTAGCTTCTCTGAAGCAACTCTTCGACATTGGAAGAAACGAAGTGACGTTATGTAATGTGACTGTGTTAGGAACTTTTCAAAAATCAATAATTAAATGTTTTTATGTTTTGTGGCAAGAAGGCATATTAAATTAACGATGTTATCGTGCTCTTTCAGTTTAAATAAAAGTTAATAAGCACATTTTTGCTCCTCATTTCAAGTAGTTAGGCTTTCTTCTGAACCCCATCGTTTGGTTAAGATCGTGACCGAATTTATTCCCGCAACGACCCAAGATTTAAGAGTTCTAAATTGTTCTACTATAGCAGCCGTGGCCGACCAACGATGGAATGGTAAGTTCAAGGGTTCAATACAACCTACAGAAATCCATTTCAATAAATGCCAGAGGTAATCAATAAACAATAAACAGTCATTTGATGGGTACTTAGCTCATGAAATGTCCTGATGCCTCGATCTTGAAACGCTGCCTGTCACAACTTCATTGGTAGCTGGACCTAACCAAGGTTCCTTCACTATCAAGTCCACAACTTTAATTCAGCTTTTTGCAACTATCAAACATAGCATGCACCGCCATCTACCTAGTAAATGCTAGAGGCCAATTGTCCACTTGGTGACCATAATCTGGAGGCATGTGCCACCAGAACCCCTTTCCTTGCCCCATGAACAAAGTTTCTGTCACTAGTTGGACCTATGGATGTATATAAATACTGTTGTTTGTACTTCCTAAGAGTTGGCTGCCTTGCGTAGCACATTATCACATACTCCCAGACAAAGAAACAAAAGAGAGACATACTTTTCCTAGATGCCCATGTAGCAAATGGCGACTGCTGGGGTTAATATTGGGGAAGCACATAGTAAATTATGCCCCTGCCAAACTTATTCAGCTACTAAGGGTTAAATTCTGATCTCTATAAAGTTATTTGCCATGAGACTCACAAGTGATGCATTTGTTGTTCTTTCAAGCCAGGCTGGTTCCTCTTTGATTTTTACTTGCAGGTCCATTTCACACTGCAACTGAAGGAGTTAGAAGGTACTGGGGTTCTTGATTACTTCCAATGATTTTACACTGAAACATAGCCCAGAGAAATATATTACCTTATTGCAGTCATTGCTACTTAGGTTATCTGTCAACAGACTAAGCATTATGCTTGAAATTTTACATGACCGTCAATATTATGAACATGCCAAAAAGACTCAAAATTTTACATGACTGTTAATATTGTGATCATACCTATTCGACCTCAAGTTTCCTATGACTGATACTATGCACAACAATTTCCATAACAACACTGATAACCATAACAAGAATTCTACATGTGATATCCTAAATGGAAACTTCTCAAAATTTCGAACCCTACTACCATATGTCGCAGCCTACAATGTAAAGAACAACTCAACATTCACAGCGTCACTATTAAATTTAAAACATAGGTAAATAACACAGCAACACAATAATTAAAATTATGCACTACATATTGTAATTTCTTTCTGAAACTAATATCCGCAATTCTTCACCTGCCCTTCAGCAAAATTCTTCACTCCAAAAAATTTTGATAGGTAAGGTAAGTTACGTTATATTGCTACAACACACGAGAAACATATTTGCCGGCACTTGTGACACAAAGGCCAGGAGTTTTCAAACAGAATGCCAGTTATATGTGTATACAGTTTTAATGCTTAAGTAGAAATAAAATTTAAGAAAATTAAAAATATTAAATATTAAAAATATGTAGAATGCTGAAACTGAGAAAGATTAGTAATAACTTCTTACTCTTCCCAATTGAGATCTATAATTTTCGCAAAAGTAAATTATAGAACTTGAACCTTACCGACAATAGAGATTGTGGACACAGTGTAAATGATAGAAATCACAATTTCTCAATGAAGAAAATCTGTAGCACAATAAATTAACGGAACAGGCCGTACAAATGGCTATACGCGTCTTATGTAACACATACCTCACACCTAGAGACAAAACCTGATATTTTAATTCAGTGTAATCACTTAAAACAAACACTTAAAGAACGGATTTGATTTGTATCAGTCAGTAGAACGGGCTGAATTTAGGAAAGGATGAATTACCAGTGACAACTCCAGAGTACACGACACTTCTTGAGTACAGCACTGGGTGCAATGTCCCGTTATATTTGTAACTATCAACTATCAATACAGTCCTGCTCTAGTGGGCTTTACACGTGGTCAAAGAGAATGAGTATGAGATGACTCTCAACGTTATTTTTCACTTCTGAACGCAAGGGCTGCACAAAGATCGCCAGGAATTGCACACCAGCGCCTCTAGTGTAAACAGGGCTGAACTAAAATTACCGGGCGGGTGATTTAAATCGTTTAGCGCGCGGAGGGTCCCCAGGTTCTCGTCCCCCCTCCACTCTTAAATATTATATTAAATATATTTTTTTCATTTTTCTTTCTCTTCTATTTTTCATTCATTTCCTTTTCTTTCTTTCCTTCTTTCTGTTACCTTTTTCTGAAATACTGCATTCTGAACAACAATACACTTGGAGGTTGGGCTGTGCTTTATTATTTTATTAATAATTTTTGCTGGAGAAAAGAAGCTTACCAGCTTGTGCTGCTTATTATAATTATTTCAATTATGGAGCTATATTTTATTTTTATTAATTCACAAAGCCTTGAAGGATCGGAGTGACTGGCCTTGCCTGTGCTGCTTTTGTTTGTTTCTGCTGAGGAAAAAGGAAGCTAACTCACAAAGGGAGGATGGAAGTGACCTGAAGGTGAGTGGGATTGGCAATACTTATCTCAGATTAAGACCTATGACAGAAATAGACACTAACATCCCCTCGTACATCAGTCCTCTTTAACACTACTTAAGCCAACTGTAACAGTCAATAGTATCAAGATATGCCACTTATGCAGGAAATAAAATATAAATACAATGTAAGAAAGAAAACCATATACAGGAACCAAAATGATGAAAGGAAACTCATATGCTAAGGAGGGAGTTTGTAGGATTCAAAGGTAAATTGTAATGAAA
This sequence comes from Anabrus simplex, assembly GCF_040414725.1. Classification (NCBI taxonomy): domain Eukaryota; kingdom Metazoa; phylum Arthropoda; class Insecta; order Orthoptera; family Tettigoniidae; genus Anabrus; species Anabrus simplex. The sequence continues at coordinate 22,960,112 of NC_090279.1, read as the reverse complement.
CATGTTCTTTTGATTTATGGAGCTATATTCTACCTACTATCCACAGTGTTACCGGTATAAAATTGTGTAGAAATTATATTCAGCAGTGTTAATCATCAATTAATATACATCAGCCAGAAAGCTATTCAATACAACACAAATAGTAGATCATTCATTTATGAAAGAAAGACTGGAACTGACAAGGTACAACATAATACTTGCAGTTTAACGTTGCACTGACATTGCAAAAGTTTTCAGCAACACCATTTGTATTTTCCCAAGGAACTTACTATATGATACTGAACCCTTGAACTTACCATTCCATCGTTGGTCGGCCACGGCTGCTACAGTAGAACAATTTAGAACTCTTAAATCTTGGGTCGTTGCGGGAATAAATTCGGTCACGATCTTAACCAAACGATGGGGTTCAGAAGAGAGCCTAACTACTTGAAATGAGGAGCAAAAATGTGCTTACTAACTTTTATTAAATTGAAAGAGCACGATAACATCATTGATTTAATATGCATTCTTGCAAATAAAAATATAAATTATTGATTTTTGAATGTTCCAAACACAGTCACATTACATAACGTCACTTCGTTTCCTCCAATGTCGAAGAGTTGCTTCGGAGAAGCTAATATGTTAGTGGACAGCGAAACTGAAAAACTGACAAAGGGAAGACGTGAAAACCGGGCACCTATTATTCCAAACGAGAACTGAGAGTTAATCCACACGATCCGTGGAAAATCTGACTTTCAACAAGTAGAACGCCTGATTTTCTCTCAATTAAGGTTATACACCAGTCAAATACCCTTCACGGATACGGAACACCCGCCGAATGGACCCTTAATCGAACCAAACTGACTATCAGTTGCTTTGGATAGGTTGCGAAATATTATGGGAAAGCATGGTGTTCACTACAAGTTAACAGCCTCATTCATAATTGAAATAAAATTCCACCATGTATTTGTCATTCATGACACCCTTAAGTGATAAGGTAATCCCGATGCTAAATGTGCATCACCCCAAAACAGCTGTTCGGAAGGAACCAACAACAACAGGATCCAAGAGGATCTTACGTTATGTCGTTCTAAAGGAACAAAACTGCGAAATGCAGGAAACAATTACTAATCAAGCATTTAAAAGAAATGCCAAACACTGAAGTTAACTAAAAGTGGAAAGTCACTTGAAAAGTATTATTATCGAACCGATTTTCAGGTTAGAAATGGGTTTGTTATGCTTAATAAAATTACCAGTCCACGCTAAAATTTACTACAACTTAAGGAATTCTTTCCCTTGAAAAACAATGCTACCAGTACAGATCTCTCTATTTACTGTCTGTCCCAACACACTACTGGTAAAGTGATTACTTACTTACTCTAACTATGAATAAGAATGAAAATACGACAAGATGAAAATAAAATAAAATACTGGCTGACGAATCGAAACCGCATTCGCAACTCAAGTCTCACACTAATACACGGAGTGTCAATATGCACACTATCAAACGAAAACGGACGTTAAAACGAGAAAACAATGAAGTCCGTAAAAAAATAAATTAACATCTCGAAGTCATTAAAGCTTAACACGCACGAAGAATCACAGTAAAAATATTGAATCTAGATCGGGTCGATGTCCAACATTTGGGCAACCCTCACTCGCTAACGGTCCCGTTATCTCAAGGAGAGCTTCGCATTGACCCTCTTCATAAATCATATCGTATTGTAACTGCTACCTTCCTCCAGGCCGCTTCAACAAAAAAAACAAAAGAAACATCTAAACTGAGACTTGAGTGTGTACAGCTACCATCCCAGACCTATCGTCGGGCTCACTTGAAATCTGTACACCCTAACCCTAATCATTATGTACATGATGCCTTCCAAATTCTATCTTCGGGCGTGACCTAGGACGTCTCATCATCAGTGACTCCAAGAATAACATGTGACGTCCTAAATCTATCGTCGGGCGTCAAAGTGGGTCGTAATACGCCTCCCTTAACATATCAGGCGAACTAGCAATTTCAAACACCTCCAACATTTAACACTAAATCTGGTCAGACAAAATACGCACGACGGAACTACGTCTCTTACTATCAAATGAATGCAAGTCGAAAAACACAATAAATCTCTACCATTACAATACGTGAACTCAAAAATAAATGTACGTGACGAACAATTCTCCACATCGAACACACTCTCAGCCTGTGCACCGAAGTGTTAGGGAAGCAGAATGAAAATTCCCAACACATATTTACCATTTAGTGGATTCCTTCAAAATAATAATCATCACTACCGCATTCGAAATTCTCAAATCGCCTATCATCAAATCCAACTATATTTATGAATGACCTATCCAGTGAACCAATTGAATACAACCCAACCATGGGTCCAAAGTGCTCTTCGATCCTTGAGGTCGTTCATTATCTTATTATACATACGGGCTTTACGTAACAGAGATCACTGGATGTGTACTACCCAGACTTTAACATTTTACTAGAGTCGTTTTCACTTGGAATCTTTCTATAAATTTTACGATGCTTCACACCATAGTCGTCTCAAATTCGGATTGATTGCGGAAAACAATACAGTCTGCCTCAAGACAGCCTGTTTCCTAAATACTTCCTCCACAAAAATATAGCTTGTCTCAAACTCCTTCTCCTCGCTTTATTCCAGCGGTATCTCTCTCATCTCCACATACATATAAATTCATCGCTCTCAAATTCCTTTTCCTTCAAGACCCTTTTTCATACTTCGATCCCCTGGTGAAGACGACAACCATTATTAAACACATCTCTTACTTTACTATTATTACGACTTTCGAACCTCGAGAGTCCAAGAGCACCCAGCGACTTTTCGTATCATTGATATACACGATGTCTCAAAATTTCCTTCCCATTAATGACTGTGACTCTAACAAATTTCACCGAAATCATCTAAATATGCCTGCGATCCTTGTAAAAATATACTGGTTAAATGCACTTTAACATAGAAAAATTTCCTTATCCCGCGGTAGACATTATTATTATTATTATTATTATTATTATTATTATTATTATTATTATTATTATTATTATTATCGACCAACATTTCTGAATTCAACTGGCATCTGAGATTAAGATATTCGCCACGACAAATTTACACTTATAACGTTCCAAAAATCCACGCTTGGGATGATATCTCATCGAACATTCAACACAAAATTTTTACACGTCGCATTTTACCGTTCTTGACATGAACTTTACACACTGAAATTTTCACAGGCTGACCAACAATTACAACACTTTTCGCCTGATAATTACGCATATCAACCCGACAATCATCTGGAAAAGTTGGTTGGGACAGACAATGACTAACTAATTACAACATAATATAAAATAGACAGACCTGCACAATGGTGACATTCTCAGCATTCTGATTACATCGTCGCCAGCTGACCTCAGGCTTAGCCGCTCATTTTCACAGATAACATTTTCATTTCCAAAATCTCACTCATACAAACACTACCCTTCACACACACGATATTAAAATTACCACATAAATCAGGCACTTTCTCTGTAACTTGCACCACGAACTTCCCTCGTTCTGCAGTCGACTACAACTGTCTGATGCGTTCCCAGAGTGGTTTCTCTCTCCGTTACCTCAATAAACAGGTGTTCGGCCGATAAGGGAGCAGAACTACTTTGAATAGCTTCCCCCAAGACTCGGCTTCACTTTCAAGTGTACATGAGATGATATAAATAAAACCTGCTGCGTTTATTTCAACCAGCCTACACCTTCCTAGTTCGTCGGCAAACGTTCAAACTTTCCCAATCACTTTTTCTTCTTAACCAAGTATATGGACACCTTAGCCACGGACATGTATTTAATTATTGTCGGTCAATCTGGCGCGAATTTCCAATGGCGACGGGCGCAAGCTCCCGCGGCTTCAAGTTCCAGATCGACACTGAAAAATCTACGGTGGGGGGTTTCTTTTATAATTTCAGGAGGGACGCTATCCCCTCTATGAGGCTTGGTTGTGTAATCTGCCAATTTTGCGTCTAATAGACCGATTTTGATAAGACTTGTCCCAGAACTCCGGACAGACTTGCACTTATGTTAGATGTTAATTTTATAATTTTTCTACACTCACAACAGGGAAAATAAATTGTTTCTGCCCGTGCGTTTCGCGCGTTTTCTTCCTTCCCTGACCTTGGCACGTGTAGCTGGTTCGCTGGTCTCACGCTAACATGTACTTAGGCTTAACGGCATTTAAGTTTTTCCCTGGTGTCTCTGTCTTCACGGAGGGTGTACGAATAATTTTGCTTATTTATTTCTTCATTTACTAGATTGCCAAAATCCCTCGTTGTGCAGAATTCCATGAATTTAAAGAATTGTCGGGCACTCGAGTCCCACCGAGGTGTCCCAGCAATTCACGAGCTCGCCGTGAGGGAGAACCTTCCCACGCGACATCGGGGCTCGTAGGAGAGCAACATGGCTGCCTTCAAACATAAAAGTACTTTCTTAATACCAAATAAATGTTGGGGAAAAAATTTTCTCATCGTGGAATTATGGGTTCAATACATCTTTCAGTCTGTCAAAAGAGGCACCATGGGCCACACACTGAAAAATATTGAGATTTGTACTTCTTTTGCATCTACTAGAGGATGGCAAATCTCTGGCAGAGTAGTGTTTGAAGAAACCAAGACATGATAGCACATACTCTGTTCCTACATACTGCACCAAAACACAACATATCATTTAATCAGTCATCTGCATTTAGATGATAAACAACGTCAAGCTACAAAATTGTATGCATCCCTTGTATTCATTGATCAACACTATTTACAATAAAAAATGTTCTATTTTATGTGACAGTAGGATATATCAAATATTTTCTGCTACATGGAAAAGGATGGAATCATGAATATATTTGAGGGTTTAAAAGACAAGAGAGAGCTTACAGATTCTGTGATTGCTCGCTCTTACAACATGCAGGAGGTACAAATAATGCTTCCTTTCAGTCCATCCGCAGCAGAGGAGTTCTAATAAATTTACAGAAATATGTAGCATCAGGATCTACATACAATAATATGGCAGCTGATCCAGCACAAAACATTCCCATGCCAAGTCACAACATAGCTCCACCTATTAAGAGCTATGTCCAAGGAATTGCTTGCTAATTTAGTACAGTATTATGAACAATATGGTGCTACTTCCACAACATTACGGTGTGCAAGGGACTTTGCTGTGACCTAGATGAAATGCCAGTTGAAGACAGTGGAAACTCACTTCAGACAGTGCCATTTGTACCTACTGTATATCGAAGGCAGAAATCTATGTTGGTGGTTGCAGAGTAGGCTGATCTGTGGTCTGACAGTATGCACTCCAACTGGCCAACCAAGCAGAGGAGGGGTGGCTATGGTTCCACCGTGTTTCTACACCTCTTCATTTGGGACACAGAAACGGGATGTTCCCCTACCACCGGCTGTCCTGAGATTGGTTTTTCCTTTCGCCTGCAGTAAGGCGAATGATGGGACAGTTCCTAGTATATGTCATGGCCACCAAATATCTTGCCCACACCACAAATCTCCTTGCTTAAGATGATGATGATGCCTGTTGATTAAAAGGGCCTAAAATCTAGTTCATTGTTTTAAGAGAAAGTACAACTAGGCAACCATCCCCTGTATATATTAGTAATCGGAGAGAAGATATGGAAGGGGGCTGACACTAGGAAAAATGATGGTATCAGCTGGGAAGGACCATGCCCTTTGAGGAAAATAAGACTCCCTAGGCCTCCATACATAATACATTCGGGGGCATAAAAGAGCAGGTCGTGATCGAGGTAGATCAGATAGGATAGATGAAAGTGCGGATCCTGGCACAAGTAAGCGGAAGCAGTGCCAAAATTCAATTAAAGGCTCCGTGGTCGCCTACCCAAGCTCCCAAGTACAGAGCCCACATGGGAACCCTTTTAGTCGTCTCTTACAGCAGGCAGAGGATGCTGTGGCTGTTATTCTACTGCCCCTACCCACAGGGGGACAACTATGATAAGGCTAGTTGCTTTACGTTGCACCGACACAGATAGGTCTTATGACGTTGATGGGACAGGAAAGGCCTAGGAATGGGAAGGAAGCAGCCGTGGCATTAATTAAGGTACAGCCCCAGCATTTGCCTGGTGTGAAAATGGGAAACCACAGAAAACCATTTTCTGGGCTGCCGATAGTGGGGTTCGAACCTATCTTCCGAATACTGGATACTGGTCGCACTTATGTTTCAAATTATCCGAAATTCATTTGCCTTGGTGTGGTATGTTTTCATGTTCTGGCCTCAGGAGATTAGTAAAACAAGAACAGTAAGGATGCTTACCTCAAATATCTTGTACTTTCTCTTCAGACACGCAAACGAAGATAACAGATATACGCATACAAATCAGAGTAAAGCAAAATGTTACAAACGTCAAAAACGTGGTCGTCCCACGTGGTCCAAGTTGTCAAACTCAAATCGACCAATAGCAATCGGAAGATGTTTCTACCAATAGAAGCTGCCGTATTCGTCACGTGGGCTTAGGGTGAGTGACGTGATGTACAACAGCGCGCCCACGCGATTGGAGGGCAAAAGTATTCAGTCTGAGCCGGGCCCTCGGAAGGGTAGGACCTATGCCGCTGTCAAACCCTTGCACGTGGTAGTGGTGGGGGTAAGGTTCGGCAGTACGGTTCACTGCCGTCTCAATCCTTTATATATAGATTGAGACGGCGCTGGTTCGGTTATTGATGTTGGGGAGGAAGGGGCGTTAGCGTTGAAGGAGGGATTGGATATGGGTGGGGTATAGTAGCCATTACTGAATGAGAACAGCTCATTTGCGAGCTTTAATCTGAAAATGCAACAACCCGACATTATAGAGATCACTTTGCAGTTGCTCACAATCTTGTAACTTATTTATTACTCTGTACAGAATAACATCATCTGCGAGAAGCCTTGTCTCTGATTCCACTTCTTTACACATATCATTGATATATAAGAAAACATAAAGGTCCAATAATACTGCCATGAGGAATTCCCCTCTTAATTTTTACAGGGCAGGATAAAGCTTCACCTTCTATAATTCTGTGAGTTCTATTTTTTTTTAAACAGAGCCACCCATTCAGTCACTCTTTTATCTAGTCCAATTGCACTCATTTTTGCCAGTAGTCCCCCATGATCTACCCTATCAAATGCCTTAGACAGGTCAGTCGCGATACAGCCCAATTGACCTCCTGAATCCAGGATATCTGCTATATCTTGCTGGAATCCTACAAGTTGTGCTTCAGTGGAATAAACTTTGTAACAGTATGGCTTCTCTTCTGTGTGTGTCCGCATATGAACAGTTAGGTCGGACTGCCTTTCATTGTGAATGATTTGCCACAGACATTGCAACTGTTTAGTTTCTCGCCTGTATGGGTCCGCATTTGATTGGTCAGACTGCCTTTCCTAGTGAATGATTTGCCACAGACATTGCAACTGTAAGGCTTCACGCTTGTATGGGTCCGCATATGATCGGTTAGTTTGCCTCTCTTTATGACTCGCCTGTATGTCTCCGCATATGTTCGGTAAGATTGCCTCTCTTTATGAATGATTCGCCACAGACATTGGATCTGGTTGGCTTCTCGCCAGTATGGGTCCGCATATGATCGGTCATACTGCCTTTCCTTGTGAATGATTTGCCACAGACATTGCAACTATAATACTTATCGCCTGTATGGCTCCGCATATATTCGGTTAGTTTACCTCTCATCATAAATGATTTGCCACAGACATTGTCGCTGTGTGGCTTATCGCCTGTATGGGTACGCATAAGATCGGTCAGACTGCGTTTCGTTGTGAATGATTTGCTACAGACATTGCACCTGTAAGGCTTCTCGCCTGAATGGGTCCGCATATGTTCGGTTAGTTTGCCTCTCCTTATGAATGATTTGCCACAGACATTACACCTCTATGGCTTCTCGTCTGTATGGGTCCGCATATGATCGGTCAGAATGCCCTTCCTTATGAATGATTTGTCACAGACATTGCACCTGTAAGGCTTCACGCCTGTATGGGTATGCATATGATCAGTCAGACAGCCTTTCGTTACGAATGATTTGCCACAGTCATTGCAGCTATAAGGCTTCTCGCCTGTATGGGCCCGCATATGTTCGGTTAGTTTACATCCCTTTATGAATGATTTGTCACAGACATTGCACCTGTATGGCTTCTCGCCTGTATGGGCCCGCATATGACCTGTCAGATGGCCTTTCCTTGCGAATGATTTGTCACAGATATTGCATCTGTAAGGCTTCACGCCTGTATGGGTACGCAAATGATCGGTCAGACTGCGTTTCGATGCGAATGATTTGCCACAGACATTGCACCTGTATGGCTTCTCGCCTGTATGGGTCCGCATATGATCGATCAGAATGCCCTTCCTTATAAATGATTTGTCACAGACATTGCAACTGTATTGCTTCACGCCTGTATGGGTAAGCATATGTTCAGTCAGACTGCCTTTCGTTACGAATGATTTGCCACAGTCATTGCAGCTATAAGGCTTCTCGCCTGTATGGGCCCGCATATGTTTGGTTAGTTTACATCCCTGTATGAATGATTTGCCACAGACATTGCAACTGTATGGCTTCTCACCTGTATGGGCCCGCATATGAACGGTCAGATTGTCTTTCCTTGCGAATGATTTGTCACAGATATTGCAACTGTAGGGCTTCACGCCTGTATGGATACGCATATGATCGGTCAGATTGCCTTTCTTTCTGAATGATTTGTCGCAGACATTGCACCTGTAAAGCATCTCGCCTGTATGGGTCCGCATATGATCGGTCAGATTGCCTTTCTTTCTGAATGATTTGTCACAGACATTGCAACTGTATGGCTTCACATCTATATGGGTAAGCATATGATCAGTCAGAATGCCTCTCGTTGCGAATGATTTGCTACAGTCATTGCATCTGTAAGGCTTCTCGCCTGTATGAGTCCTCATATGTTCGGTTAGTTTACCTCTCTGCATGGATGATTTGCCACAAACATTGCAACTGTGTGGCTTCTCGCCTGCAAGGGACCGCATCTGACCGGTTAGACTGCCTTTTTGTATGAATGACTTGCTACAGACATTGCAACTGTTTGGCATCTCCCCTGTTTGAGTCAGCTTGTGATAAGATAAACTGCATTTCTTGACAAATGATTTGCAACATATAGTGTAAAAGTGGGGCTTGTTTCCTGTGTGAATACCCATGTGACCTGCTAGTTTTTTCGAGCTGAAGGATTTTCCACAGACGTTGCACCAGTATCGGTTCTCGCCCGTGTGAGACCGCATAACGTCCGGCCTATTCCTGAAATTTTTATGAGATGCTGAGCATTCGTTTATAATCCCACCTTTATGCAATCGCGTGTCCCCAGTCAGCATTTTGCTCTTTGTAAAGTAATTATCAGAAAATACGCACACTTGGAGCGGGTGGATCCTGAGGTGTTTCGACAAGCTGCTTCGGCTACATAACACCTTTCCGCAGTGATCGCACTTGAAGGGTCGATCTTCCTTGTGACTCTTCAGATGTTGCAAGAGGTCCAACTTCCTAGCCAGGACTTCACTGCACACACTACACCTAAAACTAGATGATCCGCCGTCCGGAGGTTGATGATCTCTATAGCTCACCTCGGGTCTCGATCTACAGTGACAAATTAAAACCATGTGACCAATAGTTCAACAGCCAAATACACTACAATTCTCACACAGGGGATTTGCTACTGGACATTCCAACCACTGATATCCAGTGCAGAGAGCTCGTTACTCATAAACATTACATTCCTGAGAGTAAACATCATCTGAGGTTAAATTTCAAAAGCTCTCACTTGTTACGAGAATATGTTGCGTCTTTTCTTAATCACGATATCAGGAGCAAGAAACCTGTCACGGTTTAGAAATGTACGAGTTAATAGACAACCTCATTTGAAGAAAGCATGAGAAGTGGTCCAGCCTAAAAGCGTAAATACTCATACAAGCTATTTATTCCAGCACTTATTATTCTATCGAAATCCGTAGTCTGTTCTCCTACATAAAGAACGGCATATCTTTGGAGTTTTGATCTTGTTGAAGCACTCTGCGCTTTGTTGCAGGGAAGTAATAGTATTTGTAAAGGACCTTGTTCTTGAGGTTGTTTGAGAGAAAGTCTGTGCTGTAGATATTAATAAATTTGAGAACGTTTGCCGACATTCAGCAAGATATGTTGAAACACGGCTAATCTTTTATGAATGTTATTTTGTCACACAAATACGCATTTTGTATTTGTACATTGTTATATCACTATAGCATTTTATTATGTCACTGTGTAGCTTTTCCGAAATATGTACCTTTGATTTGCAATCAAACATAGCCAACCTATATATAGGACGGTAGGTTTATACAAGGACGTTCATACTTACTACCATGTACTACATCAGTCTACGTCTTAATTCCTGTATTTAACACGGTAGCCACTAATCCTGATGGAATCCTGGCAAAGCTGAAATATAACAAGTATACGACGGCTCTCTCGCTAGCATTGATACTGTCTTTTCTCCTCAAGACACTGCTGTTAAAGACATTATGAAGGCAACACAGAATATGGCATTGGTGGTAGCGTTTTATTACAATGTCCTAATATCCTAATTTTGAAACAAAACGCATGCTATCATGCCCTTGAATATTCTTACAAGTATTACTTTAACAATACGGATAGGAGGAGCATGAAAATCAAGGCTTGAGCCAAAATTCGACATGACAAGACGTTGAATTGCACCGTAGTGGATATTGCTGCTATGTAAAAGAAGGAATATTATTCTATTTATTTCAAAAGATCACGGGCAACGTGATTATTTTTAGTGGATTCATAACATAGTTGGATAGCATCCAATTCGGAGCCTGTCTCCCCACCACAGAGTAGTTCTACATATTCTACGGAAGAAGGGCGGGAAATGCAAATTTCTTGGTTAAAGGTGAGATCCGCTTACAACTGCGACATGGGAAAATCGATCACGCAGGCTAAAATATATCGTAACATGGACTGGTACTTTCCAATTCATGCTGTATGAACTGAATTCACATGGCCCAGTCGAATGCATGACTGGCTCACAAGCAAAGTAATGGGAGGCTCGACCATGTATTGTTACTGCACTCTTTGGAGAAAATAAGTGGACAAATGAAAGGGGGACATTGATTCCAGATATGACAGACTAAATCTCTTGATCATCAAACAAGATATTGATGTTGACACCACTAGACAACAGGGGGCAGAAAATACGACACGGGATGGTATGTCATGCCTTCTGTGGCATATCACACCAAGCAAAGGTGCAAAAGTCTGTAACCCTTCTTCTTTACGTGAATACTTGATTCCTGTCACAAGTAATTTATCAGGTTCACAATTAGTTTTCAGTAAAATAATGTTTCATTTTGCATTGATAAATATTCTACACCAACCAGCTATATTGCTGTAACACGTGGCGCTTCCCAGGTGACGGATACGGGTTCCCCGCTGGCCTGCCGATGAACTTGAGCAAAATATAAAAGCTCTCGCGTACCAAACATGTACAAAGTCTTTAATGGCAACTTTGGCGGAGATGGAGACGTTCACTAGGGACCAGATGGCAGAACAGGTAAACTATATTTCTGGAAGTTTATGCAGAAAAGAGGGTAGCGTTTCTTCTCTAGAGGAGTGGCTGCAAAAGGCATCTGTTCTCCATGTCCGCACCTGCGTTACTACCTTCCGTCATGAGCACCTAAATGCTTCAAGACAAGCCGGCCGTAAAATAATGCCGTTACACCATTACAGAAATATGTCTCATGGTATCGGAGCCAAGGTTAGTGCAGCCCCTGGAAGGGACGCGCATTGGCAGTGCCCAGTCAGCATGAAAAGTATGCTAGGGTTACCGTCGCACGGGCTGTGACGGCTAGCCATGCTAGTACCCCCATTTTGTATCCCATCATTGAATTATGCCGGGGTGAAGTAGCGAATACGCCACTGCACTTGAGAGAAGGCTTGTAGGCATCTAAGAGATGCGGAAAAAAATGGAATGGAGAAAAGTCATGTAAAAAGAGGTGTGGTTACTAACGGGTGCACAACAGAAACCGAAGAACAGCTCATGGTGTTGACATTGTCATATCAGATAAATTTGACGGTTCAGTTTCCGAGGTGCAAAAGTTTGACAATCGCTTGATGTAAAGCGTCCGCATTGGGGAGAGAAGGAAATTCCAATTATTCAGCGCAACGCTCCACAAACTGACGTGCGCATGGAAACCAAAGATGCGTTCTGGGCACTGCCTGACAAGAAGACCGCTGACTATCTTATCGCTGCCGCTGATCTGAATGGACGTGTCAGACCGAGGAAAGAAGAACAATCAGTCCATGGCGTTCACGGATATGGAGAAAAGAACGACGATGCCCAACAAATTCGCGATTATGCAGAAACTGATCACCGCAAACACACGGTTCAAAAAGAGTGATATTCATCTACTCTGTACTACAGTGGCTCCCATCCAATTCGCATTGACTACATCCTTGTGAGAGGGTGAAATCTCGAAGATGTTCTAGAGATAACAGTTGTCCCTTATTAAATCCTTGCGATGCAACAACGACCAGTCATCTAAGCTGTGGATAAAGTCACCAAGAGCCCAATACTTCACAGTAAATAGACAAAATTGGGATCAAATGGTTGCCCCTGAAGAAGGAGACTAACGTCGTTGCAAAAGTTACAGAGTCACAAATCACCATAGTTGAAGTGAGCCGGACTAAACTGAAAGACGCCTTTCGCTCTATTCCTGGAACAATTAAGTCAGGGCGACGACAACGAAGGATTAAACATGACATATGGCCAAGGAATGAAGATGTTAAATATGCAGTACGGTTGAAGAAGCAGCTGTACCACGAGTTTCTTGCTCGTTGGAATGCCTATAAGGCAGCCACTCGTAAAATGAAGGAGGTATTTGCCGTAACAAAATCAAACCGGTAGGCAGGTCTATATGTGAAATATGGCATGCGCGAATTCGAGCGGAATTTTTAACGGCTAGTCCAATCGAGCCATCGCAAAACGTCAGAAGTCCAACGTTTTTACGGCATCAATGAGGAAACAGACGATCTGCTACTGGACAGGCGGGAAGCGCGAGTACACTGGTGGAACAATTTTGACAACATTTCAATCATGGAATTTCCGTATCTACCAATCCTAATCACCTCCGCTGTTGAAGGTCCAACGTAGGAAAATGACGCCACTAAACTCCAGACTACGCTGAAGGAAATGAAACCAGGGAAAGCCATCTGTCCCGATTATCTTCCAGCAGAGTTTTGTTTCTCTCAATGGGGGGATGCAGCAGTGTGGCTAAAGCAAGCTTTTCAACCATATCATTAAAGAAGGTCAAAAACAAACAGACTAGCGACGGATTATCAATTCAGAAATAAGGGAAGCCCCGCCAATTTTTCTAATCTCGGCCCGAACATACTTCTGAGCCTCGCAATGAGAGACTTAGAACAAATCTCCGACAAAAGGATTAGCGATTTAGCCAAACATACAAGAAGCCAAGCTGGATTTGTGTAAAATTGTGGCGCAGTAGGAGAAACCCATGCTGCCGGACTATTACTTGAGAAATACTGTGAAAAGAATAAGAGGCTTCATCACAAATATCTGGACCCTTAGAAGCCCTTCCATCGGGTACTTCATGACCTAATCAGTCAGCCCTACAAGTACATGGCATTCCAGAGCACCTTGCTGAGAGGGTATAATTGCTCTACAAAGAACAAATGAGTTGTGTTCAAGCTGCCGCAGGAGCGTCTGATGACTTCCGCATAACTGTAGGAGTCCATCAAGGCCCCGGCTTATCACCACTGCAGCTTATTCTTGTGATGGACATAATTACCACAAACCTGCGCAGTCCAATACCATGGACACTTCTCTAAGCAAATCATATCATTTGGCTGAAGAGAATAAGCTAGACCTGCAGCGTCAAACAGAAGACTGGAACAATCGACTAGCGCAATAAGCCCCGCGTCGCAACAAGAAAAAGACAGAATACATTGCATTACATCGTCGAGAAGTTGGAACCATGCATGTTGACGTTCAAGATATTGTACGAGTAGAGATATTTACGTATATTGACTCCACAATCTATGATTATGGCCGACTTACTGATGAAGTCAACTTAAGGATATACAAAGCCTGACTGAAGTGGAGAATGACAACAGGCGCCCTTCCGAACTTTGGACGAAGGGCCATCTCTAAACTAAGTTCTACCGAACTGATATCTGTCCTATCGATATCCATCCTGTCTTTTTCTACGGCAACGAATACTGACCAGCTCTAGAGGTAGAACGCCAACTAAGCATCATGGATACAAAGTTGCTTAGGTGGAAGGATGGCATAATTAGGCTAGATCACATTTCAAATGATGTTATTAGAAAACGTTTTGGCATTGCAGCGATCGAGAAGAAAATTGGGGAAAGGCGTGTGCGCTGGTTTGGTCATATGTTGCGTGTAGAGGACGATACATTGGGAAAGTCAGAGTATTACACAGAAAGTCGGTGAAAAGAGGCGCTAGGGACGAACCAGACAGCATAGACTGATAAAGTGCACAACGGCCTGAAAGTTGGAAGACTACATGCAGACATGGCCCGAGACCGAACTAACTGGAGTCAATGAACCACAACACCGGACCCTGCCACCAGAAGCAGACTGATGAATATTCTGTTACAAAAATGGAATGTGGTGGATAATTTACACATCCTAACATTCAAATTAGTTTATTGTATGTTCAAATTTTCTCCCCTAATGCCTATGTCCGATATCTATAAAAACTTATTTTCACAAAATAGTGTTTGAATGTCTGAACGCTTCTGGATTTCGTGTTTAAGTGACTCCTATAAATGCATTGTGAAGAAAAACTTATAACTCAAAAAAATAAAAAATGGGTATATCTGTGTTAAATGGGAAGGACAGTTTGAATATCCGGTGAAATTCTACGAGTACCTACAAGAGGGGAGTCCGTCAGTGTATTCTAGCCTGAATAGAATTTTGCAATTCATATTTCTGCTTACATACGTCATAGACAGCAGACGATCATATTAATCAGTTTGTTATTTTCACTCCGATCACGCCTATAAATATGAAGACCATGGAGGAGTGGCGCAAAGTGGTCAGCTCAGGGCCGCGTGACACTCAACGCTCTAAAGCTGGAAGGAAGCCACATAACTAAGTGGTTAGTTCAGGACCATGTGTCTCTACACAAACGGAAGTAAGCCTCATAACTATTTAGCTCAGGACGATGTGTCTCTCCACAAATGGAAGGTAATCTCATCACTAATTGGTAATCTCAGAAATACGTGTATTTCCACAAGTCAGCAATTAGGAAATTTTATGAATCTTAAAATCTTTTCTTATGTAATTCAATACCCAACTGGCATGGCAAATAGTTTAGACATTTTAAAGGAAGTCATTTAAGTTGCGGCATGATATTTGTAGACTGCTGAAATGAGAGTGAGGAAACAATAGCGCCTGAGGTGAGATGTAAAACAAAGTGGGAAGTAGCAGATAAGATCCGGTCGACTGAATCCTTCAGAAGCATCTAAAATCTATGATGTAAAATGGACTAAGCTACTTAGACAATGGACTGTCCTCTGACATATATGCCATGAAAAAAGAAGACACATAAAATGCATGTCGCTTTGCTGGTCTCTGCACAAAATATGTTTAGAAAGTAGAAAGCTAATTTAGACTACATCAAAAATCGAAATATGATTTTGTGTGTGAAAAGGATTCATAAGCAACATTTTTACTGGTGGTCATAATACAAGATTGTTCTCTAACGTAGCCTATTGTGTCCTGTTACACATGAATTACAAAGAAACAGAGAGTGTGAGCTGGTACTGGGTAGTTCTGAGGACCGACATGAATATTTCTTGCCACTAGTTGTGAAAGTACAGTAGGAACAAGTCAGTGCATCACATAAGAGCCGAGAAGACTCTAACCACTCACAAAATCAAAGAAACCATTCAGAATTCGTAGTTTCCATCACAAATCTTGTTTGAAGTCAAACCATAGGCTACAACTAGCCATCGCATGACCTGCTGATACAAGGGCTTGGTTAAGAGCACCAATCCGAGACTATACAATCATTTCCCAGGGATTATCAAAGATCACTTCACACAGTAACCAGCAAAGGTGTGACAGCAAAAAGTTAATTAGCAATGTCACAACTACAGTTCAAAAACACTACTGCACTAAATGTTTTAAAACAGGACATACACTTGTGGTACTTTGTAAGGTCAGTGACAATAATTAAAATTTTGAAAGAATATTATATCACTACGTTATTTACCTATTATTATTATTATTATTATTATTATTATTATTATTATTATTATTATTATTATTAGCATAGGGCAACAAGTTAGATACATATACACAAATTATATAGTATTTACAAATGTACACAGACAAGTAACATGTTTTATAGCAGAATGTCCAGTTGAGTGATCCTCTGTATGGCTTCCTCTGTTGGTTCCAAAAAGTCACTCGGGCTACCTGTGTAGGAACGTCGTGTACATTCACTTACAATATGGGGATCATCTGTCGAGATGCACCACAGTCGCACTCTGGTGATGAGATATATTTCCACTTATAAAGGGCATCCCTGCGTCGTCCATGATTTGTTCTCACCCGATTCAGAGTGGTCCAAATCTTACGCGGTAGATGATGTTCACCAGAAAAGATGTTGTGTAAGGAACTGTCTGTGGCAACTTTCCAGCGACTTCTCCATTCTTCTAAAGGGTGAAAATTCCCATCAGCCAATGCAACAGCATCATGCAAAGATGGATGTCGTGACTCGAACCTCGTTACCTTGAGAACAGGAATATCATCCAAAACAGGCAGTTGAGAGTTCAATTCTATGTTCTTGAACTCTCGGATGGTAGCATTTCATCTTTTTAAAACAGGTGGCATTTTACCTGACGGAATTGGGAGCCAATAAATGGATGTGGACTGGATAGTACCAGATATTAACCGCAAGCTAGCATTCAGTTGAGTACCAATTAGTCTTGTATATGGGCTATCCAGCCAAACTGGTGCACAGTACTCACCACACGAGAAAACCAGTCCCTAAGCAGAAGATCATGAAGTCATTGCTGATGAACTCCAACTTGAGCCATACAATTCCTGAAGGATAATATTACGTGTTTTGAGCTTTCTGGACAGATTCATAAGATGTTGTTTGTAAGATAGTGTGCGATCAAGTGTAATCCCCAAATATTTGGGATAGCTAATATTTGCCGAAGTTCTTGGTGATAAAAACGTATGTGAAGTTTAATGCCAGCTTGGCGATTATTCAGGTGAAAACATGACACTTCTGTTTTGTTAGGGTTGGGACACAGTTGCCATTCCTTGAAGTACGTTTCAAGTGAAATCAGGTCTCTTTGTAGCACTTCTTCTGTCACACTAAGGTCCCGATGATGAGTGGCTAGTGTTATGATATCAGCATAACAAAATGATTGTGATGATGTTTCTGGGAGATCGGAGATATACAAATTGAACAGTAGGGGAGACAGTACCGATCCTTGAGGTAATCCATTTTTGAGCTTCCTTTCTCTACTCATACTATTTCCCATACACACTCGAAATCTTCTGTCATTGAGGATATTGCTTATAACCTGCACGATGGTCCTACAGGGTACAATTCAGAGAAGCTTGTAAATTAATCCTTCCCTCCAGACTGCGTCAAATGCTGCTGTAAGATCAATGAATACAGCTGAGGTCTTGAGTTGTTTCTGGAAACCTGTTTCCATGTGGAATGTCAGTGAAAGCACTTGATCGCAGCAGCTGTGATTTGGCCTGAATCCAGCTTGATCAACTGTAATACGCTGAAAAATAGTTGCGATGATTCTGTTGTGGAATAGCCTCTCAAAAAGAAGGGCAACTGGTCTATAACTGCTTGGGTCATTGGCAGGCTTACCTGGTTTCAAGATGGAAATCACTTTCGTTCGTTTGAATTCTGCCGGGAGTTGTCTGTTCTGTAGAAGGTCGGTAAAAAACCTTACCAGCCAACTTCCTGCATTCTTCCCTAAATGAATGCGAAATTCTGGATGAATGTCGTCAAAATCTGGAGCTGTACTTGGTTTGACGTCTTTGAGAGCAGTATTGATGTCTTGCACCGTAAGCGGTTGTGAATACCTTGATGTGCGTGGTATTCTTGATTCCAGAGTTTGGAGCTGGCGCCGTATGTATTTGGTATGTTTCTTATCTGATGGAGTTTGGGAAGTTGTGACGATGTGAGATGCTACTTCATCCGGAGTAACTCCAGGCTGTTCCTTCACCAAATGTGTCCTTCCTCCAAGTTTTCTGCGGTGCCCCCAAGATCTTCTACTGGAATGAGTTAGGTCGATATTCTCCAGTGTCTCAATCCACCGTTCTCTCCGGGTAGTATCCATGCTGGAAAGAAGTTCATCAGCTATGTCTTCATCACCAGTATGCAGATATTCGTTATAGATTGCATCAGTCTCTGCATTTCAACCAGGGATGTATTCTTTTCTATGGCATACTCTTCTTAGCCTCCATCATAACTGCATCTATGAAATGCTTGTAATTGTGCTTGGGAGCAATCCACCGAACATATTTATCCAGTTCAGTGGTGAATGTTGACCAATTTGCTTTTCTGAAGTCCCTCCTAGCATGCGGTATTGACCGTACAACAGGAATTTTGATGCCAATGTCCACTACAATGGGGCTATGTTGACTGTGGGGAAAATGTCTTAACACTTTACGACTGGTATGTAAGGGCTCTCCTGCCTCATTGCAGCTAACAAATCACAAGTCAGGATTGAAATCCCTATTTAATGCAGCTGACTGGAAAGTACCAAGTTCTTTTGGGTAAAAAATCAGATGGAGATTGTTCATTTCTGTCCATTCTACGAGTTTCTTTCCACATTCATCGTTCTTCGAGCACTTCCATAGTTCTTGATGGCTGTTGAAGTCGCCTATATAAACTGCAGGGTGCTGAGCAGTCGGGAGTATGGTACCTGACCACTGTGCATTTGGGGGTTTATAAATGTTAAAAATAGTAACATGTGCCACTCGCACAGCAACACAATGGATGTCTTCGTCTTTGTCTTCGTTTTGAAAGAGCAGTGAGGCATCTTGGATATTATTACGAACATAAGTAGCTACACCATGTGCACTGTGATATGTTGCACCAAGAGCTGTGAAACCATCAATGAGACCCCTTTTCCGAAACTCTTCTTCATTGGCTGTATGGATTTAATGTACAACCACAACATCTATGTTATTCAGGATAACTTTGGATACGTAGTCACATTTTGCTCTGCTGATGATTTCTACGTTAAGCTCGAAAACATGGATGAAAGGTCCGATGTTTCTTGTCTGGTAGCTCTGAGAAGAGCCATTTCCATGAAATACTTCTGCCATTGTTGGAGGATCTTTAAAAAGATAGGTCCAGCAGCCACAGTTATTGCTTTCTTAGCACCACCCGGGGGTCACGTGTAGGGCACTTTGAGGGTAAACCTACAGACGTGAAGCAATAATGTACCGCCTATTTATCTACTTTTATGAGATAATAAATTCACTTACTTGAAGAATTCTTAATTTTTTAGGCAACCTGCACAAATTTAAAACTCCACTTGTACCTTTCCATTTTATTAGTTAATACTAATTGTGTGAGTATGTTTGCAATCAACACACCAGAAGCACCTGACTGACAATGAATACTAAAATGAATCAGAAAGTGTGGACACATCACTGGAATGAACACAAATTCAATAGCACAATTTTTTATGCTTACAACAATGCACAAGTTTTATTTGAAAACTATGATACCGAAGATGTAGCATACCTGACCTCAAAGTTTCATTTCTACAACACATTATCTGCTTTGGCGTCCACAAATGGAGGAATCTGACTTAACACACAAGAGAACAGAAATGATCAGAAGAAAGGAATCTAACCAAATAATTTCAAAATGACATTCTTCGAGTTATCACATTATTGAACTCAGCCATCATTATATTGATTAATGAAACTGATTATGTTTGTTAGAAATATTTATTGTTTACAATGTACAGAAAATTTAACAATTTCGAATTAATAGATCTAATTTTTAATCTACAAATATCGCTTTTTCTGTGTGTCACTGTTGGCATGAACGTATAAAAATATTACTCAGAATATCTGGAAGCAATAGTTTCAGATAGCTTTTCAGATGATAAGCATGTGATGAACAAATGATGCAGAGAAAGTGAAAGAAAGAACACTTTTTCATGGTTGCTTAAAGGAATTATAAACAAATACACTTCAAAAATATCTAGCTTTACCAGAGATTCTTTTTGTAGATATATATTGAATAAAACTACGAGTACATGATGGAAAATTAAATATGACCTTAAAGTTCCTGAATATTTTAGATAATTTTAACCAATAGAATTTTCAGATATTAGTGTTTAAATGTAACCTTGTAAAGACAGGATTGAACTGATGAAAATGGCCACTTTTGGAGATAAACCAACCACTACTGAACACGACTGTGAATCGGTACAACATATTCCATATTGTATAGGACTTGTAGTGTACGTACTTTGTTTCTTCTTTGATGTATGGCAACAGCTGATCATCAGTTTGTTCCTCTATGCATATTTCCTCCTTAGTATCTTCGGAAGGCTGTCAGTAAGAAATAAGAAAAGTAGAATAAAGAAGTGAGGAATAAAAATATATAGGCCTAAAATAGAAACAGCTGAGAAAATAAATTTCATAGTGGCACAAGAAGAGTATAATTAATTTATCTCCCATTTAAAAAATATATAATTGAAAGGAACAATCAAATGAAAATCCCATTAAATGCAAGAGAGGTGTCTACCGTGGTGGCAAATGGTACACAAAAATACATTATTATCAAGCACTAAATTTTAAAAGAACAGAGAAGAAGACAATTTCCTAAAAACAGTATTCTACAATTTTTGCTATTTTTTTCTATTAAGCACACAGCTCATCCTTAATAAATTTATAGAATTTACAAACTCTTACTCATAATGTTTTCTGTTTTACAAACATAATCAACACATATACCACTTGTGCAACTACTTCAAATAATACTATACAAATTCTATTAGGTTAAAATTTTTGTTGCATTTACTTATTTAATTTTTTACCCTTTTTGGAACCTAACTTGCACAATGACCTGCTGTGTTTTAACCTGAGTCCGTTTTGCCACTGCTTTTCAAACAATTCATGAGATATAAGAACATGAAAAGGAACCCACTGTTGGACAGCAGTAGACACAGTAGCATAGAAAGGGAGGAACATTGCAAATTTGTAAATTTAAAATCACCTACATATTTGTGAATATTCAGCAGAGTATATGTACACATATATGTATGTGAACATGTACAATTTTAGGAAAATAAATAATAGTAAGCATTATCTCCGAATCATTACCCAATACCATCCCTTGCTTCTATTTCTCTTTCTGTTGATCCCTAATTCCACAATGACTAGCCATTTTCTTCATCCTCTTATATTCATATTGCCCTGTTCACATCTTCCTACATATGACTTGACTTGTCACCTCTTTGTTCATTTCCATGTTCCTATATACTTTCATTCCAAAAACACTTCACTGTAATATCAAATAATCCCACAGTACTCCCCCCATTTTCCCAACAAGTGGACAATGCTTAAATCATAAGCATAGAAATATCCATCATCCCCCCTCTGTACATCACATTAATACCAAAAGCATAAATCAGTTAATGTCCCAATCAATGAATGAATCACTCAATGAATCAATCAAACCAGAGCAATTAGGGCTGTTGGTTGTTTATATAGAAAAAAGATTGTGGAAATATATGAAACATATTATTTCAATTACTAAATCATTTTCCTATAAGTGAACATTTGCCAAAATTTGTCCCCTTGAATTCAAACTTATCTTCATGTTGTGACCTTTCCTACACTTAAAGAACATGACTTAAATGTATTCATGAACTAATGTCATTCCAAGCCATCTCTCCAATGACATCACAGAATATACTGCTTAATCAAACAACTTGTCTCCTTTCTCCAAGTCTCCCCAGCTGAAACTTTGCAACATCTCTGTAACACAACTCTTTTGTTCGGAATCACCCGCAAGAAATGGAGCTATTTCTGTGGATTATTTCCTATTCTCTACTCAAGTAATACTGGTGATGGTCTCACACTCTCATTGTGGCTTTGCTGGAGATTTATATGCCCTCTCCTTTACAACCACTAAATAACCTCATAATCTGTAAATATGTAATCTGTAAATTTTATTTTCAATATGTTTAAATGATTACAATAATGAAGCTATATCCTTTTTATGAATAGCTAGGTACTTCCAGAGATCCTCATGAAGAAATTTCACCCATCAATACAATAATAAAACCGGAGAGGACTGACTTTTCACCACGTTTACAAATATAGCATTGCCCGATGTCCATCTTACAATATTGTCAAGGTCTTTTTCAGTTACTCATAATCCTGAAACTTATTTATTACAAAGAGCCTCATCACTTATTGCAGTTCATTATTCATATTGTTTATATATCAGAAAATAAAGGTCTCATAATACTGCCCTGTGGGACCCAATCCCATAATTGTTACAGGATCAAATAAAGCTTCACCTACTCTTATGCTCTGAGTCCTATTTTGTAGAAATACACCAGACGTGGCCAAATTTTAATGGTAAATGGTACATTTCTATCTTTATGTAAACTATCGACCTTTATAGCCTAATCTTTGAACTTGTTTGGAGGCAAAGTTTCCACTTGGTATATCCAGGTCCACACTATTGTATTTTTTTCATACAGTGGCTACTGTGAGAACCACAATATAATTTCATTATTCACATGGTTTTGTGTCATTTTTGTTAGTGAGCATGTTCTGTAGTTTATCTTTATTCCTGCATATTGTTGCTGTTTGGAAGTAAATAATTTGACCTATTGTTAAGACTTTGCATTCTGTAAATTACATGTATTATTGATACTATTCAGGAGTTCAGTTGTATTTCTTAAGAGTGGTTCTAGAGAACTGTCAAATTTTGAGGTTATGGGGAGACGAAGAGACCTTTCGCCAAGAAAGGCACTGTCAGAGAGCTACTTCTTGAGAAACGTCATTCACAACAAGAAATAGATTCCAGATTGCAAATACCACAGCAATCTGTAAGTAGAATTTTAAAATGTGAAGATAACGGGAAGACAAAATGTGATGATGATGATGATGCTTGTTGTTTTAAGGGGCCTGCATCGAAGGTCATCGGCCCAAGACAAAATGTCAACAAAGTGTTGGAAACCGTGGGCAGAAGAAGAAACCAACCCCAAGGAGGAAGCAAAACTGATTAATTTGTCAGTAAACAACCGTAAGGTTACTAGTTTGGATTTACGTAAGAAATTAGAAGAGTATGGGTCATTTGTATTAGCCAGGACTCTGAGGCGAGAGCTGTTTAATGCTGGAATGAAAGCAAGATGACCTCAAGGCAAAGAGAAGTTTACTCCTGCTATGGCTGCCAAGAGGTTCCAGTGTGCCAAGACTCTCCAGAATTGGTCATCTGATGAATGGAAACAGGCAAGTCCATGACAATTACTGTAATTCCTAAATTATCATTCATTATTCCATTATAACCCAGTCTAAGTGATGTAACCGTACAGCACAGTAAATGTATGAAATTCTTCTTTTAAACCCTATAGCTTATTGCATTTAATGCTAGGCTTATTTGTTTTATTTATTTCAGGTTTGCTTTAGTGACGAATCGGTATTTCCTGTCGAAGAAGAGACAAGTCAATATGTCAGAAGATAAGGAGAAGCATTCCATCCAGATTGAGTGAAGCATCCTACTTCAGTAATGGTCTGGAGTGTGTTTTCTTGGTATGGCTGTGGACGATTATATATTGTAGAAAGAACTATGAGACGTGAACAGTATAGTATAAAGAACCCGTTTGGTAGCTCAGGTGCAAGAGTAGTTTGGCCAAAGTGAATTTATTTTTATGCAAGATAAGATTTTTATGCACGAACAAAGCCTAGAAACAGTCAAGACATGAACCCCATAGAATATCCTTAGAAAATAGCAAAGAAAAGTCCAAAAAAATTATAATGACAAAAATTAGCTAGATTGAGAAGCTCGGTCAGATCTGGTGTCATGATGACGATTTAAAGAGTCAGTGTAAAATACTTTTTGAGGGTATGCCCAGTCTAATCAAGTCGCTCATGAAAGCTAAGGGGGTGCATACCAAGTACTAATGTCATGAACTTAAAAATTGGTAACATCTTATATGTTCAATACTCGAATTTTTAATGTTTAATAATTTGGCCATATCTTTATAGTCACCCATTTAGCCATTGTTTTATCTATCCCAAACGCACTAATTTTTTGTCAGTAGTTTCCCGAGATCTACCCTAAGAAAATCCTTAGATATGTCAATCGTGATACATTTGCCTTCCTGAATCTAATATATCTGCTATATCCTGCTGGAATCCACAAGATGAGCTTCAGTGGAATAATATTTCCTAAACCTGAACTACCTTCTATCGAGCCAGTTGGTAATGTCTTTAATGTGTATAACATAATCAGAAAGAATGCATTCCAAGGGCTTGCATGCAACACAAGTCAAGACGACTATTGTGTAATTACTAGCTTTAAGTTTAGCACATTTTCTCTATACACAGAGTGCTACTATACTAAGTATTCATTCATCTGCTATAGCTGTTTCATACATACTCTAATCAATATCTCAAAGAACTGACTTTCGTATATGCCCAGAAATTTTACCCATCCCAGCAGCATTTCAAGTTTAAAATTTTTGTATATTACCTTCAATGTTCCTTATAGTGGATATTGTAAAGTAATTTCAAAGGATTAAGTGAAATTGTCAACTGCGTCAGGTACTGCAAAAGGACATGACCAAACCATTGGTGACATATCCTATGCGTCACGAGTGACGGCTGCGATGCCCATCGACTAGTGAAGCACACACATTCCCATGTTGTGTAATTGCTACTTCATACCTTTCTAAATCTGTCAACATTCAACACCGTACACAGCAACAAGCCGTAGTAACACGGCTGAAAGTAATTCCAGTATCAAGGAAGACAATGTACACTGCCGGCTGGTGCTCTCAGTGCTTTTCAATTAGCATTCTGGCAGTGAAAATTGCATGAGTTGTTCCAGCACCCTTAATAAAGATGCATTGGATAGCAATAATGCCGGCGATTTCACCCAGTCAATAATGAAGGCTACTCTAAAAGATCTTCTCATGTACAATTGGGTGCAATTTGGATGGTAATTTGCACATTCTGCTGAATCGTCATTTTGCTCAAAAATAGGCACAAGGATGTTTACAGTCCAGTGACTGGGAACAGAGCCAGAGTCAACTCTGGCACTGAATAAGCTTGTCAGCCAGTTGATAATGAGTTCTTTAAACTGCCTCATCTTCCAGAAGTTTGCTGGATGGTCATCCGGTCCTGGCGCTTTTTGGTCCATCATACTCCTAATGGCACTCTCCACTTCCTTTGATGTGATGCATAAGATGGGACTTACCATCAGGAATAGGGTGATGTGGTAATTCAATGCAGGAAATATCTACAAATGTTGTTGCCAATGATTGAGGATTTATTGTTTGTCCTCTAATCACTGGTCATCTTTGTCTCTA
This sequence comes from Anabrus simplex, assembly GCF_040414725.1. Taxonomy (NCBI): domain Eukaryota; kingdom Metazoa; phylum Arthropoda; class Insecta; order Orthoptera; family Tettigoniidae; genus Anabrus; species Anabrus simplex. The sequence goes on along the minus strand of NC_090279.1, from coordinate 22,934,449 downwards.
ATGCAGACAGTGTGCTAAATACTTGTGTCAATTTTCGGCAGATGGAAAGCAGTTCTCTTCTTCTTCCGTTGAGCTCAGTGGTGTACAGAGTTTATCAGGACTACACCGACAAAAATTCAAGGATGCTCTGTGTATTATGTTAAGAATAATGGTTCAATCAGACTGGCGGGAAAAATTATATTTTTGAGAAAATGAGGTTAAATTGTTACTTCCTGGTGCGCGATTGAAATTGAAGAGCTGCTGCCGCCTTTCAGGGAAGATAAGGGTAAGGAGGCGTTGTGGAGTGTATGAGCAGACAGAGATAATGCTTCCTCATACGACTTCAATATTATTGTCTCTAACAGGCAATATCCACAGTCCATTTATCTAATAGCTGTAACTGCACACACAGTTAAAGAACACACTGTATTTAAGACACACATGTTAGTCAAGGAAAGCTCCAGATTGTTTCTCCTCTCGTCTGTTTGTCGCAGTAATATTCTATATTAATTAACATGCTCGAAGATTGTGTATTCCTTCCCTCATAATATTGTAAACTCAATGAAATACTGAATGAAGGAATCAACACGCCCAATGGTTTGATTACAGTGTATGTTCAATAAGGCCCCCTCCTACTTTGGTGTATAGTTCACTATGGCGTAGTAGTGAGTGACTATGGACTATGTTCAGGATGTGTAGTGTGTGGCGAACGGTTTGGAAAGCTGCCTGTATTCTTGTTACAAGATGTCTTCTCTTTCTATAGGGTTCACATAGTAGTCAATTCGTGTAGAACAAACTGTACAGTGCCTACCGGAGTGTGGAAGCGACTATTCGAAAAGAACGAGAAACTTGTGCATTCGCATCGAGAATTACCTATTTCTCCAAATTTCACTTCCCCTCCCTTCTCTTTTCTGACGCACTGCGGCTGACTCTCTGACATAGCAAATAGAGCATGTTCATCAATCTGAACTGCATGACAGGAAGTAACAGGGTCACTTTAATTTCCTCAAAAGGAAACATTTCCCTGAGAATCTGACTGCACCATCATTCTCAACATTCCACGAAGAGCATCCCTGATTTCTCTGTCAGTATAGTTCTGATACACCTTGTACACAGGTCATTACAGTGAGTGCGTCTCGATTGAGATTTATATACACTATGCCTTCGTCTTATCCTACAACTCTTCATGGACTGCAATCATCCATAGGAACGTTAGATATTCAATACAAGTGGAACTAGGTTATATCGTACCCAAGTTTACTGTGACGGTTGCAGTGAAAGATCTGTAGAATGTGTCTACATGTTGTCAAATGCATTAAGATCAACAAGAGGTAAATTTATGTTGTTGCTAGGGTCTCCTTCTAGTCTTTAAGCTTCCACCACTTGATGTTCTCAGGGGCATAGAGGTCCTTAAATCCGCTATGCCTACCTTAAGCAGAGGTGGAATACAGTCAGATGATATGACATTCACATCCTTTCTTCGTCGTAGATCACGGTGCTGAACGACGATCAGGTCAATTTGCTTGCTGCAGTCACCACAAGTGAAACCTCAAATATATTAGCTCCATCATCATATCAGGTACCGAAAGTATTACCACCATGGCAGTTATAAGAATTCTTAGTGACCATCATGCGAATTAAGGTCATCACAGAGAAGTGGAAACTCATCTTCAGGATATGCTGCAACATGACCTCGTAGTTCCTGCCAATGCTCTTCCTTATCCAGGTCATCACAGCCAGATTGTGACATAGAAAACACAAATTCGAGAGGATGCAACGTCAAATGTAATTCACATAAGGCTGTCGGAATAGCGCTGAACCTCAGCAACTCAATCTTGCATGCTTGCGCACACAATGAAATCAACACCATTCCTGCTGGATGTAACCTGGCAGATAAGTTCACAGACATCTTTGATGTCATGAGATTTCTGGCCTTTCCAAAGCGAGCAACTTAAAATCTAATTACATAGCTACACTTCAATTCTAAACCGGACTTAAATTATCCAAATTGCAACAGGTTAACAGGAAAAACAGAATGAAAAGATTAAGTAATAATAAAGCAAGAATGATATTTACTAATAAAATAATTATTCTACAATAATTCTAAGCCACATTTAGATGTATCCTAACTACAATAGTTTAACTGAAGCAACAAATATTCCTAAAGTATGAATTTATGGAACTTATGAGAATGTAAATGTTCATTGACTATGTACATAAAATTTAGTTTCCTTGATTCATCAAAGATACAAAAAGGTGAATAGTTTGAATATAATTATCAGTCAAAGACCAGTGGCCAGTTATAATCATAAATTTAAGCCATATTAATGAAAGTTAATTGAATATAACCTACGGCATATTGTTTATTTGATGGTTTCTACCATTTCTCTTTCACACCGACACAGATAGGTCATATGGCGATGATGAGCTAAAAATGGCTAGGAATGAGAAGAAAGCAATCGTGGCCTTAATTAAGGTACATTCGCACCATTTGTTTGCTGTGAAAATGTGAAACATGCACTTCAGGGCTGTCGACAGTGGGTTCGAGCCCAGCATCTTATAAATGCAGGCCAAGAGCTACATGGCCAGTTATTCAGTACAACAAGGAAGCAATTGCTTGAATTACTTCTCTTCCAATACTTACTGTGAGAGTATATTAATATGTAATTTCAAACAATACGTTAAAAAGTAAGTTTTTATTTTAAAAACTCGGCGTTCACAGTTCCCCAGATGTACATGCACATTTGGACATAAGTTTTCATATACATGTCCAAAATTTTACGATACATGGGGTTACTTTGGAAAAGTAAACAGTAAAGTAGATTCCCAAAATTCTATGCAGAGCATGCCTTCCTCCCTTGAAGTCAAGATAGGCTGCCTACGTATGCTCTTCGGATCTAGGATCGAGGTGGCCCTTACTTCTTCGCAGCTTCTCTGTATGCCCTTCACCAAGAATCCCTTTAAGAGACTTATCAAGCTTATCGGCATTGTCATTACATTAGACAATGCTTCCAAATTTATGCTTATATTCTTGCAACACATTCCGAAGTAACCCCATGAAAGAACCTTACTCAGAAGAACAGCCAAAGACATGATTCTTGAGGTGATCAAGCTAATGCAAGTTGAACCTAACAGCACTTCAGTTAGAGTAAAACAATTCACTTCAACTAACATTTCTTGACAATGTGAACATTTGATACCACACGATACAACAAGCAACGTCTCTCACTGAGGGACAAAGAAAAAGAGACAACAAACAAGAAAAAGGTTTATCACAATAGTTCTATGAACTTTGACTGTCCTACATCAACACAGATCTATCCATATTAAGAAACAAAGTACACATATATGTGAAGATAAACCGACGTCCAGAATTATCGCATGGAATATTTGGAAGAGAAGTGTACGAAAACACTAATAAATTGCAGGGTATATGCTGTAAACAGAAATCATGGATCAAAGGTATCTGGGCATAGAGAAATACTCACAGGTCAATTTATCTCCAAAAGTGAGGAGACAGGGTTGGATCAAACACATTTCAATGACACTTGGGTGAAATATCAATTAAGAAATAGTAAATGTAATGATTATAATTATTTTACTGTAAAACCAATTATAGTATTAACATTAACAGCTAAAAGATAGCTCGGCATCTCAGAGAAGTTAACTGTTAACAATGTAGAATGACACTACATAAGCACTGTACAAGTCTACAGATAGTTTCACCTTAAAGTTCTACACAACACTTTATAGTGCAAATGCAGTTTTCACACCACACACAGGATTACTACAAACCAATTTTACTAATTCCGCATCAATATATCGAAATAATACACTTTTAATACTTCTGCATCATTTATACAGCAGTGTATACTGTGGAAAGAAATCTTTCACCTATAACATATTGTAACCGAAAATGGCATAACTGGAGTTAAAATTGAGATTGCCGCAAAAGCCTAATTTAATTCGGTCAGTGGGTCATTTACAACAGCTGTGGTGAAGGCCAGGATCTGATAACATTGGAGAAATTCGCCTTTAGGCTCATTGCTGCATGGCCGTGTGGTGATCCACTCCTTTTCTCTTATTGGTCAGGAGGTTACCATGCAACAGATATGAACAGTTAACATTTTCAAGGCTAACACCGCCTGGCAAGTTTTCAGAACTCTTGACAAGAACAGTTTTAAACCATGATACTTTAAGAAGACGTGAAAAAAATTATGATTGGTTTCCGACTAATCACACTTTCTAGGCTGAGAACTGATAAAAGCAGTGTGTAATCGACGCTCAACTTTCTCAGCTCCTACACTACTGATTTCGTACTGCTCTACTTTAGAGCACAACTTCACTTCGCTTTCCCACTACAATTCTACAAGATATTCTTCACCTAGACACGTTTATTTGTCGTGGTGTCTCATAAAGGGAACACTTTATTTCGTCTTCTACAAGACATAACCACGACTATATTAATTCCAGAACTTGTGTGGTATGCATAAATCATCTGAACCCACAAGTTAAGTGTCGACTGACATTTAAAGAGGCATGGCTGGAACACATATCAATGTGCCGCTTCAGTTACACACACACACACACACACACACACACACACACACACACACACACACACACAGAGAGAGAGAGTGTTTGTGTGAGTGTGTGTGTGAGAGAGAGAGAGAGAGAGAGAGAGAGAGAGTGTGTGTGTGTGTGTGAGAGAGAGAGAGAGAGAGAGAGAGAGAGAGGAAGCCTACTGTTACGAGAAGCCTGCAAGACAAGGAACAAGGGGAATCATCATGCTGCTTGCAAGAGGAATCTTTACTTTCATCATGGTGCACCTTGCAAGGGATATTCCTTTCGGAATGTCTAACTTAAAGGGGAGATCCCACCAAACCCTAAAGGGTGGTAAAGGGACCAATCGTGAGACGTTGCCAGCCAGGAATAAATCAACTTCCATCATAAAATTTTAAGTAACTTTTTTAAATATTAATTTCATTTCCAGAGGGACTTCATTCTTGATATAATATTTTCTGTTTCTTTCTGCTGTTGCAGATTCTTATCGCTTCTGATCTACTTATTGGTGTTGGTAAATTTTGTGAATGATTGAAATACACTCATGTCCATAAAATCCAGAACACCTTGAAAGACTAGAGATAGGAAGTCTATATTCATAGGACATGTGCATTAGTATGTTCTGAAGACAGGTCCACATCGATATCTCTGTGCAACACCGACTGGTAAATTGTGCCTGCTGTGTTTTTAGTCTTAAGGTCTATAAAATGTGCTTAAATGTAGCTGTGTATGCTTTTATAATATACTTTATATTCGGCTTACATCTTGTCAAATTAAGTAATATAGACCTTAAGATTAAAACAACGCAATAGGACAAAGTCATTCTAGGAACTTGTTTTACTCGTAAAACTTGAACGTTAATGATGTAATTCAAGGTCATATGTACATAGCAAAGTTTTATCATACGTTGTGATCCTTTTAATGTGTTCAAAAAGTGGTATCTTTTTCATATATCATAGTTTTCTAAACTTAGACATAAAAAACAGTATTATTCACTCTGAAACATATTACCTAATGTCAGTCAAATATGAAATGTTTATGGGCAAGCTACAACTATTAAAAAAATGTATTCTAATGTGAATGTATATGACAGCTGAGGATGACTTGTGAAGAGTCGAAACAGGTCCTGTTATAAAGAAGAAAATTTTAATAAATTAGTATTGATTAGGTGGATCTCTTTCTTTCTATGACATATTTAGTTCATCTACATGAGTTGAGAAACTAAACTCTTGGCACTAAGGTGACATAAGTGAAGAGTGCTTTTATGTCTATTTAGGTATGACTGGACAATGTGAGTTGTAACTTCAAGGAGGGGGAGATTAGGGTTAATGGACTAGCAGGTAGACAGGTTGATGGGATAGGTGGGGAAGGGGAAGTGTGGCAAGGGAAAATATTGCTATGGTGAGAGGGATTATGGCTGTTTGTGGTATGCATTGCCAATTGCTAAAATGAAACTAAAACACAGCATGTGACTACACCCTATTAATGGTCAGCAATTAACATATTTTAGGTAATTAAATTGTCAGTAATAATAATAGTGATAATGTGCAACAGCAGATTAGGCATACAGAATACTCAAGTAGGAGCTTTTTCTATGTAGTGTTGACGTTAGAGCTATGTACACGTAATATGGAGGCCTGACTTAAAAGAGAACGAGTTAGGAAAATTTTATTAAAGAGTATGTAGATCGACAGGTGGTAGGATAAGAAGACAGATTAAGTGAATAGATATTAAGACAGACAGATAAATACAGTAAATGGATAGATAGAGAGATAGACAAATTTACTTGAAAAAATAAAAAAGCAAGCTCCTCAGCTGTGACTTACGGTAAACGATGGGTTTGGACTCACATAGTCAAGTGATCAAATAGCACTGCAAGAGAAGCTTATGCCATAGGAAGTTCCTTTAACTGGCACACTTTTAATTTCATCCCGTCAGCCTTCTTGATTATGATGTCTCCTGAGTCAGTCCAAGTGTTTCTAAAACCAAAACACTGGAGTGCTGTCATCATGATGGACATTCTGGTAGCTGTAAGATCTTCACAGATTGTTGTGGATGAGCCTTTCAGTTTCTTTTTCCTAGTGAAGACATTCTGCCATGAGTGATAAGACACAAATTTGAATAGGATAGGTCTTGTTTTCCATGGTGATCAAGGACCTAGTCTGTGACACCTATCAATATCATTAAGTGTAACATATGCACCTACTGCTTTGCACATGCTGAGCACTAGTTCATCTCAGTTTTCGTTCAAACATTCGGGGATGCCAAAAATCTTACATTATTCCTCCTGCTGTATTGCTCCAATGAATAACATTTGGAGTCCATATCCTCCTTCATTTTGTGGATTTCCACCTCCTTTTTATCAAGATTTTCAGCCAACTCTGAAAATGCTTCGACATTAAATATTAAACTGTTTTCAAGTCCTCTTATAACCATTTCTGTTATGCAGGTCAAAATGGCCTGCACAATTTTTTAAAGGAAGCTGTCCGAGTTAATAAAGTCGTCCAGCGTGCACTTCATGAGGGGGTCTACGTTGGCATCATTGGTAGTGGCTGGTATTCTAAGTCTGTTGTTTTGGCGGCCCATTTTGTTTACAATGCAAATTTTGAAGAAAAAGAACAATACCGACAAAATGTGTTGGTACAATTCATAAATACAAACGTAACACTGCCGCAAGTTTTTATCACTTCCACTGCTGTATAACACCTTCAAATCACTTGATTACTGAGGAGCCTCACTCACCCACGTCCGTGACGAACCAGTTCATCAGATAGGTAAGAAACTCAACATGGCGTGGCCCAAATGGTGTCACGATGCATTACGCATTTACACAAGGTTTACCTACATCAGCACATTTAATAATTTAATAATAATAATAATAATAATAATAATAATAATAATAATAATAATAATAATTGCAATAGCAATGAGCACTTGAATGAGTATTAAGTTCAAGTGATTTTCACACTTACCTGCATTCAGTCAGTGTATTTTGTCTCTTTTTACATTTTACGAGGTAGTGACTATCGCACACATCATTACATAGTAAACAACCAGAGTCATCTGTTGTCTATGTGCATATTTCGCTGTGGAAGCCATATATTTAAGCTATTAGAAAGCTGAAAACACAATATAGGCCTCTCCATTCAGCAACAACACAGAATATACAATAGTAAGCAAATCAAAACATTGAAAATTGGATCAACCGATCAGAGCGCTATAGGCTACCCATATAGCTACTGAAGCTAATGGTTACTTCACATTCAAAATCACACTTGGTTTTGTTTGAATGTTTATTCAGTTTCATTTACAATTTATTCCTGGCATAAAAGACATAAGCCTACCCAAGATTAGTGTTATAAAAATTTATAAATGTGCTTCTATTAAGGGATAAATAAGGTACGTCCATTTTATCTGGCCGAAGAACTAATTTCCAGATATTTTCTGAATTCCCTGACATTTCCTGGTTTTCCCGCTATAAATTGAAGTCTCTGACATTCCCGGATTTGCGGTTTTCCATGCAGGTGGACACCCTGTTAAACCCTTATTTGGGCCGATGTCCTTCGATGTTAGGCCCCTTAAAACAACAAACAGCATCAAACCCATATTTGTATGGGGAGGCCACTCACTTTTTATTTTCGTTGAAGTGAAAAAAGGTTCATGATCTTGTATTGCTATGTATGTTTTTACTAGTTGATGTGGTAACCTCCATTTGTCGAATTAGTCAAGTGGATACGCTCATGCTTGAAGTTGGCTACAGCTTCAATGTTGAAATCGACTACTGAGGGATGTGTAATGAAGAATCAGTAACGAGAGGATGGTAGAACGATATTTAAGATCAGAGAAAAAAGGGTTAAATTTTGTGAAAAACACTGTGTATACATTTACCTACACCGTCAACCTTTCTGGTATGAACTAGTTGCCTTTGTAGCGTCAGAACAAATGACACTTGCACTTCTTGTATTGTATCTGTGTGGTATTGAGGCGGGGGAGAGGAGATGGGCAGAGCATTGAGCTTATGCGCTGTTGGCTGTAGGCTGAACATTTACAGCGATAGTGGCACAAACTACTTCAGAGTAGCTAAAGAAATCAAGACCTTTCTGTAAAACAACCTTCAGAAAACCAACTCTTCACACAACTGCAGGCATGGGACTAAGTTTCCTCCTTTTTATAACACATGGTCCTCTATGTAACACTTTGACTAGACTAATCAGGAACGTGATTTTAATCCCTTAGGCATGAGATCACGGCTGATGATGCACATGCAGTGGGCGAAACATGTCCCCTTAAATTACTATGACAAGATGAAATTCTTAATTTTAAGAACCCAATGTGTACTGAATACGAGTATTTCAATAAACTTTTGTAACCTCGTTGAATTAATGTACATTTCAATATGGACCAGTCATGAGATTTGTAACATATAATTGTCTGAGATTGCTGTAAACAACCCACGGAGTGAAACTAAAATCCACTGTTTGTATCGGACTTGAACCCTTTACACAAATATTATATTAATGTTGTGCAGGAAACTAACAACTCATATAAAGACTATTTATCCAATCATAGATCAAGAAGGCCATCTTCTTGTCAGTGGATGACTGCACAATACTCCAATACTAGCGGACTGGAAATATTAGAAATTCTGTATCACCTCACAAATACAATTATGATGGCAGAACACCTTGGACTACTTCATCCTGGCACTCAACACTCTGAGAGACAAGTTTAGGATCTCTTCAGAAAGGGGAACTGAAAGAAGCCACACTCATACACATCTCAGGTGTTACATCGTGTCATACTAATTTATGTTTCACCCATTGCATACGCATCATCAGCCGTGATCTCACGCCTGGGGGAATAAAAATCAGGATCCTGATTACTCTATGCAAAGTGTTACACAGAGGAATAATTAATGAGAAATACACAAATGGTGCCTTTAACCCTGACATACCCATTTCTTAAAACTAGAACAGACTATGCTGGCCCAAATCTAATAAAAAAATTGTGTGAAATCGAACAAGACCAGACTGCTAGCTAATAAGGCTCTCTACTTAGACATGATACCCGATCTCACCACAACAACATTTCTCTCCGCACTTTATCAACTTAGTTCTCATAGAGGTCAACCCCTAAGCATTTACAGCAATAATGGCACAAACTTCTACGGAGCAGCTATAGAAATCAAGGCCTTCCTGCAAAATAACACTCAGAAAACCAACTCTTCGCACAACTGCAGGCATGGGACTGATGTGGCATTTCATCCCTCCTGCAACACCACACTTTGGTGGAATCTAGGAAGCAGCTGTCATGAGTCCGATTCTTATCGCTTCACCAACAAAGAATGTACCATTCTTGAGACACATACATCCTCTCACCAAAGCTAAATGATGAACCTTTTGACAGTTCTTACCTAACTACAACCAATTTCCTTATAGGAGAGCCAATTACTACACTCTCTGGTCATGATTATACTTCCTCTCTCATCACAACCTTGCCCACATGGCTATATTTTCAGCAGCTAACCCAGAACTCCTGGATGAGATGGTAAAATGAATATCTCAATAAATGGGCAATGAAATACCCCATAGCAACATAGTCATAGTAAAAGAAGATGACACGCATGCTATGAAGTGGACGATGACAGTGATCAAATGTGCATCCTGGTAATGATGAATTATTCATGTAACGAATGTTCAGGTGAGTAATGGTGAACTTACAAGGTCTATTCACAAACACTATCCCTTACGATGTATGAAACAGAAAGGCAAGATGACTCTTGAATGGCTTATTTATTCATTGCATGTTTAAGTAATATTGTTCCGAGATTATCTGTGGAACGCAGAGAGGTTAAAGAAGGTGTCAGCATTAATGGGTCTATCTACGATATCAAAGATTAATTTAAACTTTAAAACAAAGGTTATATTTCTTTTCAGATCTCAAATTTAACAAAATTCTTCACTAGGTCAAGGAACAAAATATCAGGTACAAAATAGCAAACAAGAATAGAAATCCAAGGGTTGGAAATTAAAAGTTTTGAGCTTCCAGCTCCAATTTACAAGTTTACAACACTACAAATGTTGCGTTTGGTTAGATAACGAGAGATATCTCCCAAGACGCAGTTCCAGAGCACCTTGCACCAAACGTTACACATACGGCCTTCCAAAGGCCCGACTGAAAATTGCACCAATATCAGACAAGAGTTTACATGCTCTTTAAATTCAGCCAAGGATGCTGTGCTCCCAATTCCTTACAGCCTACTCCAGGAAACATTACACAAAACTATACAATTTCTGGCATCTCTAGGCACAACCTACAATTCCTTTACACAGTGGTATATTGTACCCATACTACTGGGCCTTCATGGAAGAGAACAACAGGTTATATTACTGGTCCTAACTCAAAATGTATGCAGTCATAAACTTGCACTCCTTGAAAACCAACTTTTGAAACCCTACTTGGGCTTGTGGCCCGATGATGCAGTGGCTAATTCCACACAACTGAGGTGACTCGAAAGAGAAGTTAATGAGTGATTTACAGAAGAAAAAGGTTACAAAATCGTAGTCACCTCAAGATAAACTGAAGGGGAATTAGAGAGGGTAACACACTCTATATCCCCAATTTACAGTTTAAGTCTGTATGAAATTTTACATTAGCAGAATGAAAGCTTACATTTTTTAAAACAGATGGTTACATAGTTAAACATTAGAAGCTTCCCCTCCTGTGAGTTTAAGGAGATAGCTACAGATATAGAAAACTGGTGGCCATTACCTGAGCTGACGTTCTGCCTGCCAAAGAATTAGGCCTCCTGCCGTAACACACACTCAGAAATTTGACGAGAATAAGACAAGGTAACTAGAAAAAGTCGTGGCTTTTATACCCGATGGGAGGGTTCGAGAAGGCTCTGGGCAAAATCTGACCACACCCTCTCATTTTATTTGATACTCAAAAAGTTATAAGAAGCTTATGATTGGCTGAAAAATAAACACAGAAACTTTGTGATTGGCCAGACTTCAAAGCTGGCGAGATGAGAAGGAAGTGTTGCAAAACATTGAAGTATCAAAAGAAATGAAAGTAAATTTAGTTGAAAAAACTTATAAACCCAAAACTTCTTTAAATCAGTAATTATTCCACCTTGCACCAGAGTGCATGACCGTAGCTTTTTGTGGGGACATATATGGAGAAAAATTCAAACTTTCTGATGTACAACAAAACAAAACAAAGAAATCCAGTCAGTTTAGGAAACGTTAAAATAACATACTCAGTTATTCAGTAGTGACATCTTCTGATCAATGTCGCAACTTAATGCATTAGTGGTTTCAAGTTTTGTTCGATAGATAGTGTTCCCTAAGGCGCTTCTTTTCAATGTGCGGGGTTGAGGTGCACCTCCCGGTACAAATATTATAAGTCACATTGGACTAGTACCATCACAGACCACATTAGGGAGAAAAATAATATTTTTCACTTGCCAAGAGATGGCTACAATGTGTGTAGTATACAAACGAACAATCACAGTAAACAAGCATATCACCTGCAACTTGTATCAATAAATTACTGTATTATTTAGAAAACAATAATTAATATAATCAATAAGATAACAAAGGTGTTTCATTTGGAAACGACCAGTAAAATATTCTGTAACAGTAACAAAAGAATGTACCTTTCAGCTACTTTGTGTTCAAAACTAATTAACGAATTCAAAAGTATTAGTAGGAATGATACCAGCTACCAAATGACATAGAGTAGAGTTCATTGGAATAATCCTAACTGCTGCACAATTCATAACGCAAGATCGTGGAACAACTTGAAGGAAAAGTGAAAACTAGATATGTAAACAGTCAATCTCATAAAAAAGTATATTACCGGTAGGACTATCAATCATGTGCACTAAAAAGATGGACCAAACCCTGGTATCTGTTGAGCTATTTTCTACCCATTTCCATTATCTGACGATGGATTATCAAATTATATACATTACCTCAAGAGAGTCTTCCTGTGATGACTCTGGCTCGGTTAACTCTGATTTAACTTCTTCTTTCAGAGCTATCACTTCTGATACATGTTCAAAATTTTCCTGTGGAAAATAAGAAATATTAGGTATGCTCATAACACACATCTACAAATACAGTCACCAACAAATGAGCATGTTAATTCATTAATTTCTAGTATTACAGTTACTATCGTAATTTCACTAATGTTTAAGGAAGATTTCTACCAGCGGAGGATTGTTATAACCAAAGGCTGTACTGAGAATGGTGTTACTATTCTTGCTCACTCCTTATGTCAGAGAAAGGATGAGACTGAGAACAAAATATAAAATGCCAAACGTTTTCTAGCCATACCAGAAGATATAATACCAGAGATGGAATGGGGGCTATCTCACACAGAATTTGGAAGGACGCAGCCATAGGCATAAACACTAAATTGTATGAAATGTTTTCATATGTTCAATCATATCAATCAAATGATAAAAGTTGTCTGAACCAATTAGAAGCGTTACATTTCTAAATGATTTTTTGTTCTCGTCATAGAGTTTGTTTATAGACAGATTAAAATTACTTGAAATAATGGAATCACATTCTCTACTATGGTTTTGCTAAGATCACAAAGGCTACATAAAACATTAATACAGTTCTGTTTGAAACAGCATATTTCAATGCTTCCAAGTGTAAAATAAAAAACATAAACATGAAAGAAGCAGACTTATCACAATCATATAACAGTGAAAGATGTGATGTAACCCAAAGTCAAAGCAGCTGGAAATGAAATATTGCACCACTATAAGCATGTTATCTGGTGTTCTGTGAGGAGCTGAGGGGATGAGGACACTGTCAGTGGAGAATCAGCAGTGTAGGAGTTAATATCTGCAGTTTCAGAAGACATTTAAATTTCACTCTTAGATTCATAAAACCTTGTCAGCATTACAGGGGGGAGGGACTGTGATTAAAAGCTTATGTTCTCATGTAAATTAAGTAACTAATAAAAGTGAATTAAAGTAACAAGTTCTAGAATATGCCAACTTAACACATTCAATACAGAAGGGAAGAGTAGCTGAACTAAGGAATGGATGAAAAGGATGCACAAAAAGGACAGGGAAATAATGATAAAGAGGAAAGAAAAAAATCTGTTTAATGTGCCTTAAGTCCTTAAAGTGTCAGAGCCCACGAAGAAGGGGCATATAAAAGAAATCATTCTCAGAAATCATACCTTCTAGAGCCCTTAGACATGGTTCTCTATATAACATAGAATCTGACCTGTATTTGAGGAATAGAATGAACTAATCACTATTTTGTCTTTCTAGAAGAATTCAACATCTGAGAAAATAATTATCTTGATAGAACGTACATTCAGATTTTGAGCTATTTCATCCCTCGTATGTCATAGGCAAATCTGCTCATTCCTTAAAACACATAATATCTTCCAGCACATTGTGGATGTGAGGGTAACCCAGAATAATCACACCTGTGTTGACATTTCGTTTAGCAGCCTGGTGTATCCAGGCTCAAAAACACTAACGAAAAATTTGTGATTTAACTTCCTCTACACTAATTATGGTAGGAGTAATAATTTTTAACATGTGGTGCCAATACTGGTGCAGTAGTGTAGGAGGATATTAGTTTTCTAAAGTACAATTGGCCAACCATCCTCTATTTTAATCAGAGGGGAAAAATTAAAAAGTGCAACCCCTAAACCAAAGTAATTTCAATACTGACAGTAAAAAGTACAGACTAATCCAAGCCTAACCTTAAGTTCCTAAGAGTTGCCAGCTTTGTGTAGTGCGTTATGGTGTATTCCCAGACAAATAAGCAAAACAAAGTTGTACTACGCATAGATGCTCATTCAGCAATTGGTGACTGCTGGTGTTAATACTGAGGAAGCACATAGAAAATAACGCTCCTGCCAAACTTATTCAGCTATTAGGGGTTAATTTCTGACCTCTACAAAGTTATCTGGAATGAGACTTACAAGTGATGCAGTTGTTTTTCCTTCAAGCCAGGCTGGTTCCTCTTTGATCTTTGCTACCAGGTCCATTTTGCACTGCAAACTGAAGTAGTTAGAAGGTACTGGTATGGTTGATTACTTCCACTGACCTTACACTGAAACATAAGCCAGAAAAAGATATTACCTTATTGATGTCATTGATACTTATGGTGTTTGTCAACAAACTAAGCAACAATCGTGTCATTTTATATGACCATCAATATTATGATGATACCAAAAAACCCCAAATTTTACATGACAGTTGATATTATGATCATACCTATAGGACCTCAAGTTTTCTTTGACTGATACATCAATCAAAGCTAAGGACCTGCATTTTTATATGATTTCTAAAACAGTGATCACTTCCATAGGAAATATAATTTAATTCATCTGTTGATATCAAGATCATAGTCAAAGGACCACTGGTATTACATGACCGAGCTTGATAGCTGCAGTCGCTTAAGTGCGGACAGTATCCAGTATTCGGGAGATAGTGGGTTCGAACCCCACTGTCGGCAGTCCTGAAGATGTTTTTCTGTGGTTTCCCATTTTCACACCAGGCAAATGCTGGGGCTGTACCTTTATTAAGGCCACAGCCGCTTCCGTCCCACACCCAGCCCTTTTCTGCCCCATCGTCGCCATAAGACATATCTGTATCGGTGCAATGTAAAGCCAATAGCAAAAAAAAGTATTACATGACACCTTATATCGTATTAATAGCTATCTAACATACAGTTTTATATGCAATTGAAACCGCAACAAGATGAGCTTTCTTGAAAATTCAGTGACTGTACGGTTTGCATATCACTCTGATCACCGGGTTCCATATACTGGAATCTTCCTACCATTTTTATCCTTTGCAATCGGCTTCAAAACTAACTGAACAAGTTCACAGTTCTTTGAGATGTGTTCTATCAAAATTTTCCTTCCCAGGATCAAATTCTCTCAAACCATTCTCCTCTCATTAAGCTTATTCACTATCTCATTATTTGAGACATGTTCTATCCAAATGATCTTCAAGAACTTCTGATAACACGGCATTTAAAAGGCTTCAAACTCTGTTTTTCTTGGCACCAATTATTATCTGTGTTTCACTTACATATGGTGTCATACTCCTTACTCAGTGTAAACATAATTTTAAAAGTTTTTAATCTGTTCAACCTAAAGAACGTGACGGAGAACAGATGGGAATTTAGGCTGGATTCAGCGATGATATTTATCGATATTGAGAAGGCATATGTCAGTGTACCATGGCAAGTGGTCTCGGATGCATTGATAAAAAAGAAGGCAGGGAGAGGTGAAGAACATATTATAAAAGCCGTGAACGAAAAGTGAGTAAGTAGTATGAATACTAAGATAGGACAAACAAACTGGTTCAAAGTAGAACTTCAAAATGGACGTGTTTTATCCCCTCCAATGTTAATTACAATCATTGATGAAATCCATAAGAGTATACAACAAAAAATGGGAACCAAGGAGGCAAAGGCCTCACTCTTTGCAGATAACACAGTAATATGTGGAGAAGATGAAATGGAAGGACAAGAACAAGATAATGTAAGGAATCAGGAGATGGAGGAATATGGAACGAAAATCAGTGTGGAAAACAGTACGATAGTAGTGGTGACAAGAGGTAATAGAGAAGGAATTGGGAATATTGGAGTAAATGGAAGACCATTAGAAGTTGTGGAAAGCTTCAAGTATTCAGGGAGAATAATTGAAGAAGATAGGAAAATAAATTACGAAACTGGATAGAGACTTGAACAAGCCAATGAGTTTTACCAATGTGTGAGATGTATAGTCTGTAACTGGGACATCCAACGGAATGCAAGAAAATTTTGCACCCAATGTACACTGAATGACAGAGCAAATGCAACACCAAGGAGGAGTGGTTCGAAAGGGATGAAAGTTGGGGAAAAAACAGAGACGGCACGGACGAATAATTGATGTTTATTTCAAACCGATATGCAGGTTACACAATGCGCACGGCATCGACTCAGTAGGATGTAGGACCAACGCGAGCGGCGATGCACGCAGAAACACGTCGAGGAACAGAGTCAATAAGAGTGCGGATGGTGTCCTGAGGGATGGTTCTCCATTCTCTGTCAACCATTTGCCACAGTTGGTCGTCCGTACGAGGCTGGGGCAGAGTTTGCAAACGGCGTCCAATGAGATCCCTCACGTGTTCGATTGGTGAGAGATCCGGAGAGTACGCTGGCCACGGAAGCATCTGTACACCTCGTAGAGCCTGTTGGGAGATGCGCGCAGTGTGTGGGCGGGCATTATCCTGCTGAAACAGAGCATTGGGCAGCCCCTGAAGGTACGGGAGTGCCACCGGCCGCAGCACATGCTGCACGTAGCGGTGGGCATTTAACGTGCCTTGAATACGCACTAGACGTGACGTGGAATCATACGCAATAGCGCCCCAAACCATGATGCCGCGTTGTCTAGCGGTAGGGCGCTCCACAGTTACTGCCGGATTTGAGCTTTCTCCACGCCGACGCCACACTCGTCTGCGGTGACTATCACTGACAGAACAGAAGCGTGACTCATCGGAGAACACGACGTTCCGCCATTCCCTCATCCAAGTCGCTCTAGCACGGCACCATGCCAGGCGTGCACGTCTATGCTGTGGAGTCAATGGTAGTCTTCTGAGCGGACGCCGGGAGTGCAGGCCTCCTTCAACCAATCGACGGGAAATTGTTCTGGTCGATATTGGAACAGCCAGGGTGTCTTGCACATGCTGAAGAATGGCGGTTGACGTGGCGTGCGGGGCTGCCACCGCTTGGCGGCGGATGCGCCGATCCTCGCGTGCTGACGTCACTCGGGCTGCGCCTGGACCCCTCGCACGTGCCACATGTCCCTGCGCCAACCATTTTCGCCACAGGCGCTGCACCGTGGACACATCCCTATGGGTATCGGCTGCGATTTGACGAAGCGACCAACCTGCCCTTCTCAGCCCGATCACCATACCCCTCGTAAAGTCGTTTGTCTGCTGGAAATGCCTCCGTTGACGGCGGCCTGGCATTCTTAGCTATACACGTGTCCTGTGGTACACGACAACACGTTCTACAATGACTGTCGGCTGAGAAATCACGGTACGAAGTGGGCCATTCGCCAAAGCCGTGTCCCATTTATCGTTCGCTACGTGCGCAGCACAGCGGCGCATTTCACATCATGAGCATACCTCAGTGACGTCAGTCTACCCTACAATTGGCATAAAGTTCTGACCACTCTTTCTTGGTGTTGCATTTGCTCTGTCAGTCAGTGTATTACACACCATGGACAACAAAAATACATCATGAATGCAGAATGCAAGAGGCCAAGATGAAATTCTTTAGAGAAATAATAGGGAGGGCATAAAGGGATCCCAGAGGGCCCGGGTTCGATTCCCGGCCAGGTCAGGGATTTTTACCTGGACCTGAGGGCTGGTTCGAGGTCCACTCAACCTGCGTGATTAGAATTGAGGAGCTGTCTGACGGTGAGATAGCGGCCCCGGTCTAGAAAGCCAAGAATAACGGCCGAGAGGATTCGTCGTGCTGACCACACGACACCTCGTAATCTGCAGGTCTTCGGGCTGAGCAGCGGTCGCTTGGTAGGCCAAGGCCCTTCAAGGGCTGTAGTGCCATGGTGTTTGGTTTGGTTTGGTCATAAAGGGATAAAGTCAGAAACATAGAAATGAGGGAGTGAATTGGATTCCCTGAACTGAAAGGCAAGATAGAGACACATAAGCTGAAATGGTATGGACACATGATGGGAATGGAAGAGGATAGAGTTCCACAGTAAGTATTTACAGAGGAAGTCATAGGAGAATGACATTGGAGAATGCCCAGAAAGGGGTGAATGGATACGGTAAGGAGAGTACAGAGAAGACTGGAGTAAAATAAGAAAAAATATTCGAGGAAGGAAGGGAGTGGTGGAGAGAGAAAAACTGAGGAGGTTCTTGATTCACATTTCTACCCAGAAGACTGGAAATGGAAAATGAAGAAAATTCTGTTGAAATGAATACAAAAGTTCATACAATACTGCTATCAGCTCATTTCATCGAACTCCAGCAAATTTTACTTAAGTGCCTTTCCTTTATTTTTCTATGCATGTCATGTCTAATGACACAACCAAGTGGTGTTTAACAGAGAGCCCCTTGTAGGGAGTTCCATGTCAAACAAGTGGTTTTTATTGTTTCGCAGGTGATTCGAAAATTGTCTATGTTGAATACACACAATATTAAACAGAAGGAAGGATCCACCTTTCAATACTCCGTTTTAAGTTGAACCAAATAGAGGTTACAACTTGTTCGTTTGGGACCGGTTTCAACACATTTGAAGTGTCATCATCAGCCAATTGGCAAAGCAGTGCAAAAATTAAGTCATAAATGTCTAAAAACAACTAACACAGTGATCATAACTTAACAACGGAGTATTGAAAGGTGGATCCTTCCTTCTGTTTAATATTGTATGTTTCTCTATTCAATACGGGAAAATCATGAAATTTTTAACTTTATATGTTGAATACCTCGAGTAGTGCCCCAGAGAATTCATTTCACCCAATTGCAGTGTTCATTAGTCACTTTGTGATATTTTACTGTAAATGTAAACATACTGCACAAACAATGAATACTAGAATTTCTCCTACAGGTAATACAAGCTTTGTTCCTGTGGCTAATTTTGTAGATTCTTACACATTGCCAGGGAATACATTTCTATGTAAACACATATCTATTCAGGAAACTATGCTCATTTGTATTTTGTATATTTTAATGCAGGGGACAATACTGAAATGTGCCGTGTTTACTTGTTCTGACTACCGTTTACAGTTTCTACAGCCAGAATTTATTCCTGAAGATTGTTCTTCCTTTCCTGAAAGCAGTTTAATGTTGCACTAACAACTCCAAGGTAAAGGGTTAAGATTAGGTATGCAGTGGCATTAATTAAGGTTAATTAATGATAAAATGGGGAAACCACGGAAACGTTTTTCAGGGCTGCAGATACTAGTATTCGACCCCATGCAATCTCACCACCACTCACTCCTGAAAATCTTTTACACAGCAATAAATCAAAAAAGACAGCCGACAGTAACCAAAATCATCACAAAAAAACATACCAGAAATAGCTGCTGTGGGGTATTGATGTGATACAGAAGAATCTCCATAACAACACTGATAAAACAAGATACAGATATCCTAAATGGAAACCTCTCAAGAATTTGAACCCTACTTCCATATGTCGCATCATACAGAGTAATGAACAACTCAACATTCACAGCCTCACTATAAAATTGAACACAGAGGTAAATAACACAGCAAAACAATATCGGTAATTAAAATTACACACTAAATATTGCAATTTTTTGTCCAGCTACCATCCGCATTTCTTCATCTGCGTTGCTCTTCAGAAAAAAAAATCCTCATTCCACCAAATTTAGATACATGATAGTTTGCTACTACACACAACTTGCAGGCACTTGCAACGCAAAGGCTGGGAGTTTTCTAAAAAGCATGCTAGTTATATGCGTATTCATTTTTAATGCTAAATTAAAAATAATATTTAAGAAAACTTATAACTTTAAATATTAAAAATATGTAGAATGCTGAAACTGAGAAGGATTAATATTAACTTCTAATATTCTCACTTGAGATCTATACATTTAGCAAATGTACATTATTGAACTTGAACATTACCGACAATATGTTAGAGGTTGTGGACGCAGTGTAAAAAGACATAAATCACAATTCCTCAATGGAGAAAATCCGTAACTTTCTTAACGGAATAAGCTATAGAATTGGCCTTATATAACAACATACCAGCTACTTCGAAACAAAACCGGATATTTGAACGATCATCTGTTTACCCTTCAGGTTCGGCTTTTCCCTCGGACTGAGCGAGGGATCCCACCTCTACCGCCTCAAGGGCTGTGTCCTGGAGCTTCAGACTCTTGGTCGGGGGATACAACTGGGGAGTATGACCAGTACCTCGCCCAGGCGGCCTCACCTGCTATAGTGAAGAGGGGCCTAGTTGGGGGATGGGAAGATTGGAAGGGATAGGCAAGGATGAGGGAAGGAAGCGGCCGTGGCCTTAAGATAGGTACCATCCCGGCATTTGCCTGGAGGTGAAGTGGGAAACCACGGAAAACCACTTCGAGGATGGCTGAGGTGGGAATCGAACCCGCCTCTACTCAGTTGACCTCCCGAGGCTGAGTGGACCCCATTCCAGCCCTCGTACCACTTTTCAAATTTCGTGGCAGGGCCGGGAATCGAACCCGGACCTCCGGGGGTGGCAGCTAATCACGCTAACCACTACACCACAGAGGCGGCGATATTTTTATATAAGTATGGTAACAAATTGATCGTTTCCATGAAAAGGATCATTCAAGACCAGCCACAATATTATCCAACCTGAAGGCACATACACAGGATGAAGCCGAATTCCGTCGACAAACTTTCGGAAACTGTTGAGGGAAACCTTCTGTGTATATTGGTAGAAGGTACCCGTAGTCTCCGGTGGCTCGTTATAGAGTAGAACCGGTAATTAAATTATGATTTTTTCGGTTTTATTACCACAAACAACCTTATTTCTGTGGAAATATCTTCACAACAGAGAAAAGGCCTGCAATATTCAATAACCAAAACGTACAACACAAAACCCAGAGTAACAAAGCCTGTAATATGTAATAACCAAAACGCACAACACAAAACACAGTAATGGGATAACCCTCTGTAGAAACACGTACACTTTTATCACAGTGTGTTCAATATTTTCTGTCAGTGTACTGTTTTAAAGGTAACAATTCCATGTCGTTGGCTTCCGGCACGTTAAAGGACTCCTGCGGGACATAATTCCCACACCCCGGCATCTGTCAAGAACTAGCATTTAGGACGGACGTAACACAAATAACATTATTATGAGTACTATTTTCAGTGCAATACAGATACAAAGCTAACTGATCTGATGGCATGGCCACGAGGTAATCAGGTTTTTTTACATTATGATTGGTGTTTATTGCATGTGCTCAAGTGGAAGAGATTGTATTATATATTGGTTATTTTGTATGTTCAGTAACGTTACAATTACTTCTATTAGCGATTTGGTTGTTTCTGCACGAACAGGCGTGTGTTTGGTAGCCGAAACTCCGATTGCAAAATAAAGATATAAAAAAACCTTTGAAGAGAAGATTCGAACCACCACAAAACGTAGCGGAGGATAATAACCAACAATGCTATTTAGCCAACTGAGCCATACTAATAGCTCGAGTTCAATGTTTGCTATTTCTGTTTCTACCATATTCGTCCTGGCTGAGGTCCAATTGGAGCGTGCCTCGAGATGCATCGAGATAATGACGTCAGGCTCGAGTAACTCATACGAGAGTTATGCCCATCCCTACGTAGACCTTGAAGATGCATCGAGAGTGGTGACGTCAGTCTCGAGTATCTCGAACGAGAGTTTTGCCCACCACTAATGTTCTGATTTAGTTGGTGAAAGACGAATGCACCGGAATTACGTATAGTAATGTTTGAAGCACGAGGAACGGGAGTAACAAAAGACAATAGCTGTGGAAAGCAGCGAGACAAGCAGTATCAACTAAAGTGAAGTATAACGGGAGCCAAATGAAAACTAAGATCAAATGAAAATGAGTGAATATACGTATATACCAGGGAAATATGTAATTAAAGGACCAAAAGCGTGGAATGATTAGAGGGTCAAATGAGCATCGTCAATAAATTGATTAAGAACTGCAATGATATCAGATGAGAGATCAACTAATAGACAAGTAAGACTTGTAGGAAAGGGAATTTTCATTCGTGTCAGGCTAGCGAGTAACTTACGCCGGGGTGCAGAATAGAGAGGACATTGAAAAAAGAGATTGTTACTATCCCCTTCTAATTCACCACATACACAGTTAGGATGATTAACTAAATGAAAACGAAACTTGTATTGCGGCGTAAGGGAATGATTGAATCGTAATCGAATTACGTTAGTGATATGTCGACGTGTGTATGAACCCTTGGCAAACCAGGGTTTTCTGGTAATATGTGGTTGTAGTTGATAATAATACGTGCCTCTAGAACGTGCAGTTTGATTCCAGTCATCTTGCCAGGAGCTGTAGGCCATGTCCTTAAGACTGGGATAGAAATCAAGAGGGGGTATAGCTACTGTGAGAGGGGGCGTGGGGAGTCGACTACCTTCTTTAGCAGCAGTGTCCGCTAGATCATTACCAAGAATATTGGAATGTCCCGGTATCCATACGAGTGTAATATATATGCCATTTTGTTCAAGGTGATAAAGTAGGGATTTAACAGTATAAATATATAAATTTAAGGATGGAGTAACAGAGGATAATACCTGTAATACACTTTTAGCATCGGTATAAATAGTAGCTTTTGGCAAGGAATGTTGTTGTATGTAAATTAATGCTTGTTGAATGGCAAATAACTCTGCAGAAAAGATGGAGAAAGTAGTCGGAAGATGAAAACTTTCAATTGTATTGGAGTCTCTAATAACAAAAGCAGCACCGACTCCTTGGGGGTGTTTTGCCCCATCTGTGTAGAAGTCTACACCGATAACAGAGGGAGATATGCGCATTCTTTTTGACATGGGGTAGGCGCAATCAGCGATAGCTGACGATCCTGTTAATAAAGATGTATGAGAGAAAATTATTGTGGGTGTGTAGTGTAAGCTTGCAAATGGAGTAGAATACATGGGTATGGAAGGAGTTCTAAGGATCGAAGTGCAGAATCTGTTTATAATGGTATATGCAGTATATATAGCTGGCACGCGTCCCGATCTAGGCGGACATTGTTGATAGTAGTCATGTAAGAGCTGTAGCTTTGGAATTAAAGGGAAAGATGAAAAAGCAAGCCTTTTAATCAGATATTATTGTGAGAGCAGTAAACGCCTTATCACAAGTGGGACTTCACTCGTTTCCACTAATAATGCATTGATTGGGGTAGTCTTAAGTGCTCCAATACAAAGGCGTAAAGCTTGAAATTGGAGGGTATGGAGTGGAATAAGCGAGGTAACTGAAGCGATGTCTATTATGTGAGCTGAATAATCAAAAATGGAGCGTATAAATGCTTTGTATAAGGAAAGAGCAGTATTGGGCTCGGCGCCCCAGTTACGGCGAACTACAGTTTTAAGAATTTTGATAAATCCATCAACTTTTTGACGTATCAAAGTAATATGACGTTGCCAGGTGAGTTTGTGATCAAAGATTATGCCAAGGTATTTATGATGAATAGTGAGAGGGATACTATATCCCTCAAAAGTAAAGGGAGAGTGATCATATGAACGCTTATTAGTAAATATCATTGCCGCACATTTTTCGATGGATAGTTGAAGGCCATTATCTTGAAACCATATATACACGTGACTCATGACCTGGTTCATCAGCTGTCGGGCAACATCAATGTTGTCTTGCGATGTGTATAGAACTATATCATCTGCATAAATAAGTGAAATTGTGAAATGAGATGTTCCAATTCACTGATATAAATGGCAAATAAAATTCCGTTTCATATATCACTCTGAGGCAAACCATTACAAGCAGATCGGCTGGGAACGTGATGATACGATTATTTAATATTTAATATTTAACCCCTCAGCGCCGACCTCTATACGTGGTATAGACCCCCTTTTCTTCAGTTGCCGCCGACCTCTATACGTGGTATAGACCCATACATGGTTTCGCATTTACGGCTATAGCGCGAAGAGTTTTGGTGTTGTGGATATGCAAATTGTTTTGTTTCCAAGAAGACATTTTCGGGTTTATCAGTGTTCTAAATAAGAATTGAAAATCGTTAAAGTGTAGTTGCCTTTGCAAGGATAAGTATTTGTCAATTATGTCTGAGCACCAATCCCTGCTTTTTTAATAGTCCTTTTGCTTCATTCTTTCCCACAGAATAAAATAAAGAAATTATGATCGAGAAGTTTGTCTTTTCGTGTGATGTTCTTTGCTCTAATTTTGTATTAAGAGTGCGGTTTATTTATTATATTTGTCTTTATTTCTCAGCTTGTAGTATTTTCGTAACTCTCCACGAGTGCTCTGTGTAGGCATCAGTTAGTGCTGCTTTCTGTCATACGACACGAGAAGCACTTGTGCATGGTATATATCTCGTTTGAAAGACGATGTATCGACCTTTTAATCTGAAATATGTATCGAGTTGCTTTGGTTCGTCATAAGTGTTATTCCCCTCATTCAGTTTCGTCCTGCCGCTTTCGGTCCCGCTGCAGCTTCATCAGCTTGTGTGACGCACCGCGCTCAATGGCTAGCTCCTGCTGAGAGTAACGTGCTTGAAATATTGTATAATTCAAATGAAAGTTTAGTCGGAAGTAGTAGTGGCAGTATTAGCAGTAGTGATAATGAAATAGATGATGTGGCTGTGGCCGATGCAGTGGTAAATGATGAGAGTGACGATGAGGAGGAACCAGTACTTGAAAATTTCCTGTAGGAGACTATAGATACGCATGCAGGTCAAAGGGAAGTTTTCAACAGTAAATTATGATTCCTAGATTCTCCAATAATATTTAGACAAGTCACAGGGACAAGTATTGAGCAGTTATCTTATCAGTTTCAGCTGATGGAAGGGTTGTTTACGTAACACAAAATACGCTTCTCGGGCGGGAGACGAAATATTCAAGGCCGGCGCGCATCAGATAATACAGTTCCAAGGTTGCAGGAAATACGTTTTATCAGGAAATTAACACCCAGGAGTGAGAAATCCAAACCTCAGAGACGTTGTATCGCGTGTTAAAAACACGGTGAAAAGAAGACATCGGTGTACTGCTGCCAGGAGTGTGCCTTGGGTCTCTGTCTCGAAGAGTGCTTCGAACTCTATCACACGGAACTGAATTACTAAGGAAATGCGAAACAATTATGTAATTATCTTCATGTACATAGTTCTACCATAAGGAATTCCAAATTTCATGAATATCGGGCTACTCTTATACTAGTAGTAACGCTTTAAGTGAATCAATGTATTTCAGTCGCGCGTAGTTGAAATCTCATCCGGCCGCGGGGTAGGAAGCTCTTTAAACGGCTGCGACGCTGAGGGGTTAATGAGCTTTTTTAACAGCTGTCTTCTTGACGGACCCTTACCTCACATTGAAGGACAATAGAGCGTCGCTAACCTCACTGCTGCCATCTTTACGGCGATAAACCTCAAGGCTGCCACCTTATGCATGTTATAGCGTGGAATATAAAATCCAACAACAGAACGTCGCTAACCTCACTCTTGCCATCTTGATGGGCTTAAACATTACTGTTGCTACCTTGGTTATACGCTTTTGTGTTAGTTTACTGTTAATCGCTAAGCTGTTCGCATCATCGAAGTAGAGAGTAACAAATGTCAAGTAGATTCAAAGAAGAATCTGTTAGCAGAAGATAAAAGTCCGTCATGGAAAAACCTATTTCTAGGTATATTTGCGAAGAGTGTGGAAAAGCATTTTCCCGAAGCTATCACAGGAGACGGC
Organism: Anabrus simplex; assembly: GCF_040414725.1. Taxonomy (NCBI): domain Eukaryota; kingdom Metazoa; phylum Arthropoda; class Insecta; order Orthoptera; family Tettigoniidae; genus Anabrus; species Anabrus simplex. The sequence goes on along the minus strand of NC_090279.1, from coordinate 22,908,464 downwards.
ATGAGATATCATGTAGGACAATTTTTCAATGTAAACATTGTAGAAGAGAGTTCAAGAACGCATACAACGCTCAACGTCATGAAGCCGGGTGTAATGTAGCTTCATCGGGAACAAAATACAAAGAGCTCAACCATATTCCAGCGAACACTGATTTATGTTTAAAAAGTAAACCTCTGCGAGAGATTTTTAATTCTCCCTTGTTGTCTAGGCCTGCTGCAAGTTCTGTTACTAAGCACAAACTTCAAGATAAAGAGAGGCAAGATCATGATTATGATAATAAGGGTAATGATGTTGATCAAAACAGTAGTAAAGGGAAGGTAGAAGAAGAAGAAAATCTTAATGTTTCATTGCCATTACAGCTTGATGATTTAACTCATTTCCTAAGCCTACTACACGTTCTGTCGCAGTGCAAACATCTCAAGAAGAGATGCAAGGTAAAGAAGAAGGAAATTTCAACGCTTCATCGCTATCGAAACAAGTTAAGTTTGTACTTAGAAACGCTACTGTTGAAGCACGTATTACATCAAAACAAGTCCCTACACATCAACTGTCTGCACATAGACTCAAAGTTCACAACGAGCCTCTGTTACCCTATGTAGATATAAGCTACTGTAAAGACCCCAACGTACTGGTAAAACGTTTACGTCGTGTAGGTATTATTAAGTAAGCGCTTACCCTCACCTAAGTCGTCCATCTGTAGTATATAGTCGATCGAGTAGCTATATTCGTATAGATTATTTCCCAACATTCTCCCTTCCTTAGGGTGTTAACTCCGCCTCTAGTTGTAGAGCCGGTCTCAAGCCCGGATAAAGAGAGGAGAGGCACCCTAGCCCTTTAGCCCTTTAGCCCATTAGCCCTTTAGCCCTTTTTGCCCATTAGCCCATTAGCCCTTTTGCCCATTAGCCCTTTAGCCTATTAGCCCTACAAGGAATGTGCGGTAATCTAATCTTCTTAGAACAAAGGTATCCGCTGACATGTTGTAAACACATGTTGTATCGAGTACAGTGTTCTATTTTAGTCTTGATCACTTATTTGGTGTTCTACACACTTCAATCAATGTTCCGATCACATGATAAAGTTAACGGTATAGAGTGCAGTGTTCGATTCTAGTCTTGTTATGTTTCTTTAGTGATTTGCAAGTCTAAACATGCATAATGACGTCATCACTGCAGCACGTGCTTACTCTAGCTATCCCGATGCATGTTTAAATTTGTTCGATAGAGCTATGCCTTGACATAAGAGGAGGCCTTAACAGCTTATGTATAGCCGCTATTGTTTAAAGATAGCTGTTGTTAAGAAAAAGCACGTAGAATTTTTCAAATTACCCGCCACCACATTTCAAAGGTATGAGGTTTAGTGCTGTAAAGATACCTGCACGATGCAAAGCTAGCTTTCTTCATCAGAGCAGCAGCCATCTTGTGCAAGCGCTCTTAAGCTGCCTCATAAGAAGCTATGTATAGCCGCCATCTTGTAGAATTAGATAGCTGCCAATGCCAAAGGGCCTAAGTAGGGATCGAACCGTCGATCTCATCATTAGACTATGTTTTTCTTATGCTATCATGTTCCTGATACTGCAAACCTAGGTATCAGGTAAAAAATTTTTATCCGTTTTGCTCTACGATGCACCGTTTTCGAGATATTTAACATTTTGCATTTAAGCCCCAAATTTAATGAATCGAACCTGCACGGCACGTTATACTCTCTACCATAGCTAGACCTGATCATGTTACGAAGACTTGCTTCAATACAAACTAAAACAGAGCGAATGCCAAAGGGCCTAAGTAGGAACCGAACCGTTGATCTCATCATTAGACTATGTTTTTCTTGTTCCTCGTACTGCGAACCGAGGTATTGGGCAGAAAAATATTTTGTCCGTTTTGCTCTACGATGCACCGTTTTCGAGATATTTAACATTTTGCATTTAAGCCCCCAAATTTAATGAATCGAACTAGCATGACACGTTAGCCTCTAAGCTAGATTTCTTCATAAGAGCAGCAGCCATCTTGCGCAAGCACCCTTAAGGCGTCTCATAAGGAGTCGTGTATAGCCGCCATCTTGCGTCCGCCATCTTGCGCAAGCATCCTTAGGGCGTCTCTAGTCATCTTGTGCAAGGACCCTTAAGCCACCTCATAAGAGCAACCGCCATCTTGCGCAACCATCCCAAGGGAGTCTCATAAGAACCTATGTATAGCGGCCATCTTGCGTAAGCACCCTTAAGGAGTCATGTATAGCCACCATCTTGTGCAATTAGCGTCGAGAAACGGCTGCCGTAGAATTTTTCTTTTTAAATTATCCGCCACCATATTTCAAAGGTATGTACCTAAAGAGTGTAGCACTGAGGTTTGCGATGTAAGATGGCGGATGACAGCTGACAAAAAGCGCGCGAGTTTGTTTACTAAGCAAGAGCACGTGGAATTTTTCAATTTGCCGCCACCACATTTCAAAGGTATCTAGCTAAAGATGGCAGCACGGTGCTCTCTTGATTAAAGATGACGAATGACAGCTAATAGAACTTTTCAAATTGCCCGCTGCTACATGTCATAAAGAGGGCAGCACGGTGCTCTGTGGATTAAAGATGGCGGATGACAGCTGACGAAATTGCCCGCATGATAGCAGCACAGTGCTCTATTGATTAAAGATGGCGGATGACAGCTGTCCGAAAAGCACGTGGCTTTGTTTCCAAACAAGAGCACATAGAATTTTTCAAATTGCCGCCACCACATTTCAAAGGTATCTAGCTAAAGAGTGCAGCACTGAGGTTTGTGACGCAAGATGGCGGATGACAGCTGTCAGAAAAAAGCACGAGAGTTTGTTTCCAAACAAGAGCACGTGGAATATCCCGCCACCACGAAGAGGGCAGCACTGTGCTCAAAGATGTCTGCTGTCACGTAGAATTGTCTGCCACCACAGGTATCTAGCTAAAGAGGGCAGCACGGTGCTCAAAGATGGCTGCTGTCAAAAAGCATTTTTCAAATTATTCGCCACCACATTTCAAAGGTAAGTAGCTAAAGAGGGCAGCACTGTGTTCTATAGATTAAAGATGGCGGATGACAGCTGTCAAAAAAGCACGTGGATTTGTATATCTCGCGCTAGTGAGGTTAAGTTGGTAGCACTAAGGTTTAGGTCCGCCAAGATGGCAGCACTGCGGATGACAGGTGGCGAATTTACAGCTACTGCGATAAAGAGGGCAGCACGGTGCTCTGTCGTTTAAAGATGGCGGATGACAGCTGTCAAAAAGCACGTGGATTTGTTTACAAATTCGACAGCTGTCAAAAAAGCACGTGGATTTGTTTACCTCGCGCTAGTGAGGTTAAGTTGGTAGCACTAAGGTTTAGGCCCGCCAAGATGGCAGCACTGCCGATGACAGGTAACGAATTTGCAGCTACTGCGATAAAGAGGGCAGCACGGTGCTCTGTAGTTTAAAGATGGCGGATGACAGCTGTCAAAAAAGCACGTGGCTGTCAAAAAGCACGTGGCTTTGTTTATCTCGCGCTAGTTAGGTTAAGTTGGTACCACTGAGGTTTAAGCCCGTCAAGATGGCAGTACTGAGGTTAGCGATGCGTTGTTGTCTGTCAAAAAGCACGTGGCTGTCAAAAAAACACGTGGCTTTGTTTATCTCGCGCTAGTTAGGTTAAGTTGGTACCACTGAGGTTTAGGCCCGTCAAGATGGCAGTACTGAGGTTAGCGATGCGTTGTTGTCTGTCAAAAAGCACGTGGCTGTCAAAAAACACGTGGCTTTGTTTACCTCGCGCTAGTTAGGTTAAGTTGGTACCACTGAGGTTTAGGCCCGTCAAGATGGCAGCAGTGAGGTTAGCGATGCGTTGTTGTCGATGACAGCTGTCAAAACGCTCGTGGCTTTGTTTACAAATTCAAATCTCCCGCCAAAATTCAAATTACCCGCCAAAAATTCAAATTTCCCGCCAGAATTCAAATTTCCCGCGGGAGGAGGCCGCCGAACCCGCTTATTATACTACTCATATGCACCTTTGATATCTAAAAATATAGAAAGAGTACTTTGCTTTCGATATTTGGCTAGGAGCAGATCAATAGTAAAAATATTAATAGGATCTTGGGTGCTTTTGCCTTTAAGGAAAGCATATTGATATTTAGGTATTAACTGATAATACTCAATAGTCCATAATAGTCTTTGTAATAATACTTTTAAGAATGTCTTACGAATACAAGATCCAAGTACAATACCACGATTACTGTTTGAATCTGTTGGGGATTTTTGTGGTTTGAGGATCGGTATCAGAAAAAATTCAGTCCAATGCGGTGGAATATGCTTATTCAGTAATATATCATTATAAGAATTTAGAAGTGCATTTTGTGCTCGTAAGGGTAAGATCCGGAGCATAGTGTATGAAATGTAGTCCGGGCCTGGGGTGGATTTAGAGGCGGAATGAAGGACAGCTGATATTTCACTTAATTGAATGGGTTGAATTAGAGTGGAGTACTGTGAGCGAACATTATACGAGGGAAGTTCAAAATAAGGTATCACATAGTCGGGGGTCAGAGAATGCAGAAACTTATTGATGATATCACGTGGGATGATTCGATGTACTTGATGTTGAGAGGCACGCGACAACATACGAATAGCGTTCCATAAATGCAGAGCTGACATATGAGAATTGAGAGAGGAGATGAACGACTTCCACGCAGCACGTCATTTCTGATTAAGGATAAGTTTAGTTTTGCAATATGATTCTTTAAACGTAAATAATTATCTCGCGTTAGAGAACGACGATATGTGCGGAATAAAGCCTTGCGGGTTAATATTAATTGGTGACATTCCTTATCCCACCAATGGATATAATGCAACGGGCGAGGAGTAGAAGAGGCGAATGGTTTGGGAGGATGATAGATATCAAGATACTGATGAAGAAGTGACATAAGGGAAGAGTACGTGTTGATGCGCTCGGAGCTATGACGAAGATGATATTGCCTATAAGATATATGTGTCTGTTCATCAAATGATCGTATTGAACGTACATTGCTGGATGACATTGAAGTGGGCTGGTCTTGTATGGGTCTACCAACTCCATACGTAATCCATATGGGATAATGGTCGCTGGTGTAGGTATCTGAGAGTCTTGACCACGTAATTATAGGGGTCAAGATTGATCGACAGAATGTTAAATCAACCGCATTAGGTGGAGATCCAGGTACAGTGAGGCGAGTGGGGGATCCATCATTAAGAAGAGTTAGGTCATGCTGCTGAGACGCTATAAGGAGATATGAGCCTCGTGGGGTATCACTAATGCCACCCCATGCTGTATGCTGCAGATTGAAGTCGCCAAAGATGATAATATAAGACAAATGATGAAATTGATGGAAAAAGCGAGACCAACTCGAACTCGAAATATAAATATCAGGGGGGCAATACTGGTTAATAAGGTGTATTTACCGATAAGAAATGGCGACAAGAAAAGTATGTGGAATGTAATACTGTATAGGTAATGATTGATATGAGATCGTAGAATGAATAAGAAATGCAGCCCCTCCATACCCCGGGCCATCATGCCGCACAACATCATATCCGGGAAGTAGAACATTTGTTTGTTCGGAAAACCATGTTTCCTGTAAAGCAATAACATGTGCATGAGTTTCATTAATTATTAACTGAATATCACTCTTCTTATGAAGGACACTCCTAGCATTCCATTGGACGATATTGATCATATAACGAAAAAATATCACTTAACCTGTCACGTAATTGGTAAATAACATGCTGTAAAGAAGGGTGACCACCTACCACCTGCAGTAGGAGGATAAGAATTTTATGTATGTCCTGTTGTAAGTCGTCTTTTTGGCGATAAACGGGACGTTGTGGCTGGTCAGAAGATGGAAGGGGGGAAATTACATTTGCCAAAGGAGCCGGGAATTGCGGCTGTGAAAGGGGTGGGGGGAGCATTATGTTCATAGGCACAGTAAGTGGATTAGGGGTATCCCGAAGGATAGCCATGTGTGCAGCTCGATCATACCCCTGAGCGGGTTGCGGTCTGGGTGATTGAGTAATAATCTGAGTAAAGTTTCGTTTTCTCGGATTTGAAATAGGAGGAGGGGAGTGTTCAGCAACAAGAGGGGGAAATTGTTGGGGATGTTGCGCTGGGCAGTAGCTAGGTGGTGAAATCTTGGACTTGGTCTCAAGAAAAGATACATGCTCGGTGCTCATTATTTTCTTAATAAGCTGTTGTTGTTTGTGCTCGGGGCATGACTCATGTCCTGTGGGATGGTCCACATTATAATGAGCACATTTGGTATACTGCTCCGTACACTTATCCGTAGCATGCGACAAGGTGCATTTGCCGCATCGGAACGTTTGCGAACGACACTGACGTATTGTATGGCCGTATCGCTGGCATTTTTTACAAATTATGGGATTAAAGATAAATGGTTCCACCTCCAGAAAGACACTATATAGAGAGACATATCGTGGCAGCTGCTGGGATCGGAAAACTACTTTTACTGATCCAGTAGGAAGGTATTCGATAGCCTCATTAACAACCGCTTTACGTTTTAATCTCTGGACAGATTTAACAATGTAGTCAGATTTGAGATGTTGGAGTATAGATTCCTCAGTCAAATTTTTATCAACCCCTCTTATGATACCAACACGGAATATGCTTGTGCTTGGAATATATGCCCGTGCACAAATAGATTCTAATAACGGGTGACTCAAAAATTAATTTGCTTAGGTAACATGCTCAAATTGCACCTGAAGACGATTTCTGCCCTTACGTATGATGGATTTTACTGGTAAATTTCGATCACAAAATAAACGACCTAAGGTCATAGGATGCTGCTCTCCAACATTTTTGTCCGTTACAGATTCTACTAGAACAATGTAAGGACCAGAATGTTCTCGAGTGTATTCGTCCGAACTAATCAAAGATGTCGACTTTTTAGTATTCTGAGTGGTTTGTTTGTTAGGTATTGGATCTTGAGAACTTTGATTATTAGATTGACTATTTAGAGAAACATCGTCCATTTCCACCTCAATCTCCTTTTCAACTGGTAACTTGGAGATATCCAGAAGGGACCTCCCATCACTGGCGGCAGCCATCACACGCTAACTTCACAAGACACAAAGCACGAACAAACTCCTCGCGACCACCAAGTAAATACCGTGCACACTGTACCACTCATATATACTAAAATACACAACTGTGGGGAGAGTTGTAGTTGAACACATCCGTAATGACTACAATTGTAGTATGAGGCACTTACTGAAAAGTGCACTGTTGGCACTGAGTGAAATGAGTAGTGTTTAAGAACCCTGTGTCCCGCTATGTCTAGTTCAAAGAGGATATATAAGGGAGAAGGAACCTCTCCGGGTGAAAGAAAGAGAATACGAAAGCAGGTCCGTAAGTCTAAACGAATGTGGACAGCCATGGAAGGAGGAATCAACTGCCTGAACTTTACGATCCAATTCTTCGTACACTAACGGAAATAAAATCATACGGTTTTAATACATATATACATGCATTAACATTAAAGTCCGTTATGCCATTCAGCGTACATTCTGCAAGCCTCTGTGAATTTACCAAAACGGCACGTCGCGACAATCCTCTATTTGCAACCAGTGCTGTGGCCTCATTTAGTTCTATACCTCTTATCATTAAATCGTTAAAAACTGAATCAAACCATTGTCATCTTGGTCTCCCTCTACTCCTCTTACCCACCATAATAGAGACTATTATTTTTCTAGGTAACCTATCCTCCTGCATTCGTCGCACATGTGCCCAACACCGAAGACGGTTTACGCGTGCAGCTTCATCCATCGAGTTCATTCCTAACATAGCCTTTATCTGCTAGTTCCGAGTAGGCCTACTCTCCTGCCATTATTCCCACCTGTTTTAAAAGCAACAATTCTCGCTACTTCCATGTCTTTTACTTCAATTTTATGAATAATACATCCTGAGTCCACCCAGCTTTCGTTCTCGTAAAGCAAAGATGGTCTGGAAACACACCGATGTAAATACAGTTTCGTCCGGGAGATGACTTCCTTCTTACAGAACAATGTTGATCGCAACTGCCAACTCACTACATTGGCTTCACTAGACCTTGATTTAATCTCACTTACTATATTACCATCCTGGGCGAACAACCAACAAAAATACTTAAAATTATCTACCTGTTCCATGTTTGTATCACCAATCTGACATTCACTTCTGTTGACTTTCTTACCTACTGACATCAATTTAGTCTAGGAGAGGCTAATTGTTATTCCATACTCACTGCACCTATTTTCAAGTTCCAGGACATTAGACTGCAGGCTTTCGGCACAATCTGCCATTAAGACGAAGTCGTCAGCAGAGGCCAGACTCCTTACTAAATTTCCACCCGCCTGAATCACTCCTTGCCAATTTATACCTTTCAGCAGATGATCCACGTAAACTACGAAGAGCAAATTAGAAAGATTACAGCCTTGTCTAACCCCTGTATGTATCCTGAACTAAGAACCCGTTCTACCATCAATTCTTACTGGAGCCCAATTGTCATCACGAATGCCTTTGATTGATTTTAATAATCTACCCTTAATGTCATCCCCCCGCAGTATTGTGAACATCAATTCCCTCGGTACCCTGTCATATGCTTTCTCTAGATATACTAAACCAATACACAGCTGTCTATTCATTTCCTAACATTTTTCATTCACCTGGTGCGTACTGAAAATTGGATCTTGACAGACCCTCCGTGCTCTGTAACCACATTGGATTTCATGCAACTTCCTCTCTGATCGCACCCTCTCTTCCGAGATGCCGGTGAATACTTTGCTTGGTATAGTAATCATACAGGGAACGGATTTATATGTACTAATATTTATTGAAATATGTGCATATACATTTAGTTATTTTTATTCAAATATGGAATTATATATGGACTTAAAATTGCACGTATAACATTCATTTCAATTTTTATCAAAGTTCAAAGAAGCTAAACAAAGTAGATCTACATGCAACATAATGTTGCACTTCACATTTTAATATATTTGAAGAACACACAATATTTTATTCTCTGTTACCAAAAGAATGGATTACAAAATGTTCTTTTAAGTGCTGCAAAGTGAATCTCCATCTATTATCTGTAAGGACAGTTTTATATTGACTGAAACTGCGTTCAACATCGGAAGACGTAATGGGGCATAATTCAACTTCACAATACCTACTGGCGTTAAATCCAGTGTTAATCTTACAGTTAAATCTCCACACAGCATTGCAGCAACCTTTGTCCGGGTTATTTGAAAGCACAGTTAGCTTCATTTGCAGGATTTAGTTGTTCCACAGTTTTATTCACAATTTCACAACTTTCAGAAAGTTGGAGATGCGAGGTTTGGAGCCTTTTCAGTGTTTTTGTGATGCATAAAAAATTATGCTGAATGTAACATAAGTCATTTTTCACATATATGTCACAAACAACTGTTTTCGCGGCTTCAATTGAGGCTGCATCTTCAGAGTCCATGGTATGCAGAACGTTCTTAATACAGTCTATATATATTCAACATAATATTCAATCGCTTGCAGCCACGTACCCCACCTAGTTAGAATCGGCTTAGGCGGCACTGGAATCTCTGGGTACATTTCTTTCAAAAGATGAACTCTTCTGAGGGGCTTTGAGAAAAACTTTTTTCACTGAGGAAATCAATAAATTTACCTTGGGGTAACTGCCTTTTAACACTTCAGCCACACGATGAAAGGCATGTGCTACACATGTTAAATGAGTCATCTTAGGATATACAGCACATAATGCTCCTCCGGCGTTCATCATATAAGGTGCAGAATCGCTAATAAAAAGTAACACTTTATTATACTTAACGCCCTGTGGCCAGAGGTTACTCATAGCCTCACTGAACAGTTTTGCTATGGTTTTGTTATCGCACTTTTCTAGAACATCACAGTGTAAGAGAATCCGTTTACAATAATCTTCGCTTAACAAGCCAATGATTGCCAATTAGCCTGCCTTCTTTGTGTGTTGTTTCATCAATGGAAACCGAAACTGGACCGTCTTTTATCTCTTGCCTTATCTTCCGAACAGTTTCATCGTATATGGCTGAACAGGACGTTTTTCTGAACGTTGACTCATCCGGGATTGATCGTTTGGTAGATTTCTCGAGGAATTCCCTGAAGCGCTGATTATAAGAGAGGTATGTCAGCAGAGATGAGAGCACGGCAGATATCGGTGTTGAACTCGAACGTTACACTGGAAGTTGCTGGTTGTGTCAGAAACAACTGTCTCTGCTTGGAATCTCCTTGTTTGTTAGCCTGGTGTTTACTGGTTGAAACGTGCTGTTGCACTAGGAACATTTGAGTAGATGTCACTGCACAATGACACAAATTACAAAATAATATCTTACTGTCAGTTGATAAACCATCTTCTTTAAATTCTGATACGTAACTTTTCTATTTTAAACTGGTTGACTGAGCTACTTTAGGCATATTGTAACAATGTTATGTCTTCAATGAATATCAATATACAACTGCACACACTGAACGTACTAGAACACTATGATCCGTCTCACTGCTAATTCAAACTGTGAATGACTGGTAGTGAACTAGATGGAGTTATGAAGCAATCAAAGGGAATGCCCGAATTACGAACTAATCCGCGAACAACTAGCACATCGTCGATGAATGAGATTTCCCTAGTAACGACTTTTTTTGCTAGGTGCTTTACGTCGCACCGACACAGATAGGTCTTATGGCGACGATGGGATAGGAAAGGCCTAGGAGTTGGAAGGAAGCGGCCGTGGCCTTAATTAAGGTACAGCCCCAGCATATGCCTGGTGTGAAAATGGGAAACCACGGAAAACCATTTTCAGGGCTGCCGATAGTGGGATTCGAACCTACTATCTCCTGGATGCAGGTTCACAGCCGCGCGCCTCTACGCGCACGGCCAACTCGCCCGGTCCTAGTTACGAAATTATGGCACAGACACAGTCGATGTTATGTAATGCAGCTTATCAGTGCTGTAAGTGTGATTCAGACCTCTCTCATTCTTCGCACCGCTTATCAGTTATTTTATCAGCCCAGACCTGGACAGGCGTGATAATGACTTGCACACCACTTAAAATATTAATTTTTCGAATATTGATTTTTAATTTATTTCTTCATTATTGAGATGACTGCTAATTTAATATAATTTAATACTTTTTAGCCGAAACATGGACTATATTGATTTTAATGACGAATAATATAGAACATATGTACTAAACTCAAAAGTATGGAAAAATATGGAAAATAAAAACTCCATTTTTCAACTCCACGCGTCATGATTCGTAAAGATAATGAAAAATACAATTAATTTTATCTTCCTAAAGAGATATGCATTTACATATAAATCCGTTCCCTGCGTAATCAATGAGATACCTCGATAGTTGTTGGAATCCTTCCTGTTCCATTGCTTATAGATAGGTGCAATTACTGCTTTTGTCCAATCTTAAGGTACCTGACCAACACTCCATTCTAATCCTACTACTCTATAAAGCAATTTCATTCCTGCCTTCCCAGTATACTTCACCATTTTGGGTCTAATTTCATCTATTCCTGCTGCTTTATGACAATGGAGTTTATTTACCATCCTTTCCACTTCATCAATTTCACCAACATCACTTTCTTCCTGCCCATTAGTTAGGTTGTTCGCGACATCACCAGGAAGATTTCCCTTTACATTGAGAAGATGTTCAAAATATTCCCTCCACCTCTCCAGTGATTCCCTGGGATCTATTATGAGTTCACCTGAATTACCCAAAACACTGCTCATTTCCTATTTCCTTTACTTCCTAAGATTCTTTATTACTGTCCGGAAAGGTTTCGCTGCTGCTTGACATAGTCTTTCCAGGTTATTACCAAATTCCTCCCACGGTTTCTTTTTGGATTCAACAAATATTTGTTTCGCTCTGTTTCATTCAAGTACGTGCAATTCCCTGTCTGCATCAGCCCTTGTATGGAGCCATTTCTGATAAGCCTTTTTCTTATGTTTACAAGCTACCGTCACTTCATCAATCCACCAAGATGTTCGCTTTTCCCCACCTTTACACATACGCGTTCCTAGGCATTCCCTTACTGTTCCTGCTACAGCATCCCTGTATGCCACCTATTCTTTCTATATCCTGAACCTGCTTACTGTCCACTGTTCGAAGCTTCTCACTAATCATATCCATGTACTTCTGTCTAATCTCCTCGTCCTGGAGATTTTCTACTCTTGTTCGTTTGCAGATAGATTTCATTTTCTGTATCCTAGGCTTAGAGATACTACGTTCACTACAGATCGGATAGTGGTCTGTATCACCGAAAAATCCCCGTAAAACTGATACATTCCTACCAGATTTCTAGAATTTAAAATCGGTTAATATATAGTATATTTTGTGGATCTGTTACCCTTAGCTCCCCATCTGAATAGCCTTATGCTTGAAGAATATATTCGTAACAGCTAAACACAAACTAGCATAGAAGTTCAACAAACGTTTCCCGTTCCCATTAGCTTCCATGTATTCCCCACATTTACCAATTACCCTTTCGAATACTTCAGTTCTGTTTCCAACTCTCGCATTGATATCGCCCATCCTTCATCGGCTAGCGTATGCGGCTGTTGGCCGCAAAATGTGAAACCAACTCGCCGTTTCGTCTCGGCGCATCACAGTGTAATGGGAGGAGCCAGTATTCCTAAGTTACACCCTTCCCCATTAGGCGGCACGGTTTCCAAGGAGGCGCCCAGTGTGTCAGATCGGCGGCTGTCTGCCGCACGTTAGCCAGTGTATCTCAGTTCTTGGTCACAATGTAAGTGTATATTATTATTATTTTTTTGTGGATTGCTTTGCAAATAGGTGTTTTCAATGACATTAACTATACAATTATTGTCTAATACAAATAAGTACATACTATAAAACTTTTGTAATAATATAAAATATACGCATCATTACTTAGAAACTTGACCAGCTACTACTACTTCTGTAGCTAACCGCTTGCTGAGCATCTTCTGAAGAATAGCATTACATTCCTTGGGATTCTGCGTGAAGTCTTTCCAGTGTGATTTTCTAAAGTTCCAGAAATTACTTAGTGCCTTTACTTTCTTTTGTATGAGCGTCAATCAATCAATCGATCAATCAATCAATCAATCAATCAATCAATCAATCAATCAATCAATCAATCAATCAATCAATCAATCATTAAACAAATCAGTCAATCAATCAATACTGATCTGCATTTACAACAGTCGGCCAGGTGGCAAATTCCCTATCTGTTGTTCTCCTAGACTTTTCTGAAATGATTATTAAGAAATGGAAATTTATTGAACGTTTCCCTTGGTAAGTTACTCCAATCCCTAACTCCACATCCTATGAATGAACATTTGCCCCAATTTTTCCTCTTGAATTTCAGCCTTATCTTCGTATTTTAATATTTCCTACTTTTAAAGACACCACTCAAACTTATTCGTATACTGATGTCATTCCACGCTATCTCTCCACTGACAGCTCGGAACATACCACTTAGTCGAGCAGCTCGTCTCCTTTATTCCAATTCTTCCCAGCCCAAACTTTGTAACATTTTTTGTAACGCTATTCTTTTGTCATATATCACCCAGAAAAATCAAGCTGCTTTCTTTTTGATTTTCTCAGTTTCTTTCTCTCATCAATAACCTGAAAGAGAGATTATTCGTCATATTTTCAGTTTACAGGTCGGTTATATCTTAGAGCTTATCCAGGAAACATAGAGGAGGACTAATGTGCTAAGCTATGTGAACGGAAATTAGGTCACCTTTCAAGCTCATTTCTGAATTGAGAATAATATTGTTAATACACTGACTGACAGAGCAAATGCAACACCAAGAAGGAGTGGTCAGAACTTTATGCCAATTGCAGGGTAGACTGACGTCACTGAGGTATGCTCATGATGTGAAATGCGCAAATGGGACACGGCGTTGGCGAATGGCCCACTTCGTACCGTGATTTCTCAGCCGACAGTCATTGTAGAACGTGTTGTCGTGTGCCACAGGACACGTGTATAGCTAAGAATGCCAGGCCGCCGTCAACGGAGGCATTTCCAGCAGACAAACGACTTTACGAGGGGTATGGTGATCGGGCTGAGAAGGGCAGGTTGGTCGCTTCGTCAAATCGCAGCCGATACCCATAGGGATGTGTCCACGGTGCAGCGCCTGTGGCGAAGATGGTTGGCGCAGGGACATGTGGCACGTGCGAGGGGTCCAGGCGCAGCCCGAGTGACGTCAGCACGCGAGGATCGGCGCATCCGCCGCCAAGCGGTGGCAGCCCCGCACGCCACGTCAACCGCCATTCTTCAGCATGTGCAAGACACCCTGGCTGTTCCAATATCGACCAGAACAATTTCCCGTCGATTGGTTGAAGGAGGCCTGCACTCCCGGCGTCCGCTCAGAAGACTACCATTGACTCCACAGCATAGACGTGCACGCCTGGCATGGTGCCGGGCTAGAGCGACTTGGATGAGGGAATGGCGGAACGTCGTGTTCTCCGATGAGTCACGCTTCTGTTCTGTCAGTGATAGTCACCGCAGACGAGTGTGGCGTCGGCGTGGAGAAAGCTCAAATCCGGCAGTAACTGTGGAGCGCCCTACCGCTAGACAACGCGGCATCATGGTTTGGGGCGCTATTGCGTATGATTCCACGTCACCTCTAGTGCGTATTCAAGGCATGTTAAATGCCCACCGCTACGTGCAGCATGTGCTGCGTCCGGTGGCACTCCCGTACCTTCAGGGGCTGCCCAATGCTCTGTTTCAGCAGGATAATGCCCGCACACACACTGTTCGCATCTCCCAACAGGCTCTACGAGGTGTACAGATGCTTCCGTGGCCAGCGTACTCTCCGGATCTCTCACCAATCGAACAGGTGTGGGATCTCATTGGACGCCGTTTGCAAACTCTGCCCCAGCCTCGTACGGACGACCAACTGTGGCAAATGGTTGACAGAGAATGGAGAACCATCCCTCAGGACACCATCCGCACTCTTATTGACTCTGTACCTCGACGTGTCTCTGCGTGCATCGCCGCTCGTGGTGGTCCTACATCCTACTGAGTCGATGCCGTGCGCATTGTGTAACCTGCATATCGGTTTGAAATAAACATCAATTATTCATCCGTGCCGTCTCTGTTTTTTCCCCAACTTTCATCCCTTTCGAACCACTCCTCCTTGGTGTTGCATTGTCACTGTCAGTCAGTGTATTTCTACTAACTAAATCTATGGTTTTTATAAAGGACGAGGAGCCAGAATTTCGTCCCACAAGAATTCTTTTACGTACCGGTATGTCTGCAGACATGAGACTGGCGTATTTGAACACCCTCAAATACTGCCGGACTCGAACCCGCCAACCCGAGCTAGTCATACGTTCCCTCCTTCATCAGCTTAAACTAAATGTAAATAATTCCTGCATTCATTTTGATTTAGGCATTAGTATAACCGTATTGTCAACGGGAGGGGGGAGCGAGACGGAAAAGGAGAGAGATCTAGATTGTATAGTTTATTGCAATTTCCATAAGTTCAAGGACTTACCACGTAGGACTTATACATCCTTCCTTTGGCTTGGATGTTGTTTTATTCTTCTTCTGTCTTCAATAAGCAGTAGGGGACAAGAGGGTCATTTTAAACATATTTTGACCTTACAATTTAGTGTATCTCAAGCTTACCACATTAGGGAAGCCCAGGAATTCTCCAGGGGTACTAACGAGTCAAACAAAATTACCAGATTTTTTAAATATATTGGCCTAAGTCACACTGATAGAGGACAGGTTGTAAGGCAAGAATGGGATAGGAAAGAGGGCTAATACTAAAATGAAAGGAAGCGGTCTTTGCCTTAATAAGGGTACAGCCACAGAATTAGCCTAAAGTGGAAACGAGGGAACCAAGGAAAAAACAAATATAACTTCAGATCTACCGACTGAGGGGTTGGAATCCACCACCTCCTGAAAGCAAACTCACAGCAGTGTAATCGAACTGCACAGCCAATTCACTCAGTTTCTTGTGACGCGCAATACCACATGGGCTTACTCTCTCCCAAATTACACAGTTTCGATTTATACCAGTTATAACCGTATATGGATCTTCAGATCTTTAATGATACAAATAAGTAAGAACGTTATGTACTGCAATGAAAGGCATTTCCCTAGTCTGTAGTCTAATTGGTGCGGGTATGACTAACCTAGTGATGATGGTGGTGGTGCTTTTTGCTTGAAGGGGCCTAACATCTAGGTCATCAGTCCCTAATAGTATGAAATGAGACGAAATAGAATGACAATTTAAAAATTCAAAATCGTCCACAGAGCAGAATAAAAACGTGATGATGAAGAATAAATGGGTGGATACGAATTTAAGACAATCGGTGGATCCGACAGAGAAACTATCATAAACGATAGTATTACTGACCAGGGGACTACTTCTAAAGCATAATCCTGAATCGAGGATGCTTGTTGTCTAAAGGGGTCCAAAATGCTGGTCAATGGCCCGTCATAATGACACGTATCGCTAGTAAAGTAAAATCATAGTACTTGTCATGTTGCAGTACTAATAAAAAATAGTGTAGACTCATAGTATTCCACACATTATGGTATGACTCAAAAGTATTTTACTTCGCACAGGTAACGGAGACCAATGGTGTTTCTCACATTATGACGCTACTTATAGGCAACGCAAACCCATAGTGTTCATCACCTAGGTGTACTAATCACGGGTTCCAGTATTCCCTTGGTCTTCTTCATATAGTGGGTACTAATTACAGGCAACGCAGACCCACAGTGTCGCTGATATAGTGGTACTAATCGCAGACAAAGCCCAGACCTGTGGTGTTTCGCTCAATGGTACCAATCACGGGTACTGGGAAACCCATACAGACTCACCTTATGTTGCTACTAATCACAAACCTACTGTGTACCTAACATAGTGGTACCACTCGCAAGTAAAGGTGACCCATGGAATTCCCCGCATGATGGTACTAATCACAATTATTTTCATGGCTCTAACACTATCATCCCTTGGTCGCCCCTTATAGTCGCCTCCTATAACAGACAGAGTACATCGGGTGTGTATTCTTCATCTTCGTCCATCACCCACACGGGGTGTATAACAAATCTATTTGGGAAGAAATACTTTTCTACTGTGTCTACATCATAAAGAAGTCATGTTGCCATAGCGATAACAATATGCAATAAAATAAATGAATCCAAAGAGATAAGCATAATTTACTATATTAAATATTAGTTTATTTACATTTTAAGAGATACCGTGTGTAATACTAATAATAATAATAACAAAAGTATGCAATACAAAATAAATCAACGGTAATTTACAACATCAAGAGCCATTCCATGGACACTGAATTACCTACAGAGCAGGGAGTGTGAATAAACAAACATAATAAACATGAGTATTTGTATTTAAAAAGGAAAAAACAAAATCATCTCCTTACGAGCAATGGGGGCCATTGGAATGGTGAAAGGTAAAGGCTTCCACTGTTCATAACTTTGGCACTTGGTGGGGTAGATTGTTAGCTCTACATTCAGCATGAACATTGGAACTTGCTCACTGACCGCAAGTTCTTCCCGCCAAGTGACATTGATTTGTTAATGGGTACAGAACAGTTCTTTTCATTATTGAAACTTGGTCACAGAACTCGATCACCAGATTATTAGCCTAAAGTGAAAACGAGGGAACCAAGGAAAAAACAAGACATTAATCACATGTTTCTCGAAGTCAGAGGACAGGTTAGACACGCAGCTACAGCAGTCCTGGGAAATAGAAGAGATTACGTCCCCAGTCATGGCAAGAAAGAGAGAGCAACAGAAAGGCACTTTACAGTACCACTAGGGAAGCTACAGGTAGATTTGTAGTTTAGTTACCCCTCAAGCACAAACCTGAGATTCTGGGAAACTCCTTCAGTCATGCCATGTCAAGACTAGCACAACTAGAACTGCATTTCAGTAGGCAGCCCTCACTTAAGCACGAGTTCTGTAACCTTCTTCACTAGTATGAGGCCATGTGGTATATGGCTAAGGTCAGGGAATGAAGGTGGAAACTATTATCTACCACATCTTCCAGTTTTTAAGCTTAGTAGCTCAAATACAAAAACGAGGGTTGTATTTGATTAACCTGCTAAAACTTCTAACAATATTTCATTTAATGATATATTAATGGCTGGAACGAAAATACAAGATGATCATTACTGCATTATTCCAAGATTTAGAATTCATATATTTGCCTTCACTGCAGATATTGCTGAAATGTATCGGCAAGTCATGGTTCATGCAGATGATAGGAACGCTCAGCAAATTATCTGGACTGAATCTCCTAGGGACCCACCCTGTCATTATGGACTGACAACTGTAGCATATGGTACAGCAGCAGCAGCCTTCCTAACTACCAGATCACAGAAGCAACTTGCTGAAGATGAAGAATCAAGGTTTCCCCAGAGACGCACATGTTGTTCGCATAGATTTTTATGCTGATGACCAAGTCTTCAGTTGCAGTCGGAAACTATTAATTTACTAGAGAGTGGAGGATTTCACCTCAAGAAATGGTGTGCAAACCACCCAGTATTACTGGAAGCATTTAAGACAGTCGCCCAGGCGGCAGATATTACCCAGTAAACAGAATAGAAATCTAAATGAAATCTCGCTGTAATAATACACATGAGCAAGTATAATGCATACGCATATGCCGTAAGTCAATAAGAATACACAAAGGCTAGGTCTGCAAACCGCATTAAAATTCGAGACAAGACATGTTTAAGTTAGGTTTGGTTAGGATAGGTTCATAACGAAGTATTTTTCCATTTCAACTGATTCTCATTATCAGAAACGAATCACAGGAATAAAGTTAAAATTAACACTTGCCATAATTAATTTTGAAACTCTTGCCATAAAGTCCATATCACTAAGAGTGACAACTCTTCGCCTTCCTTTTTCAATACCCCGTAGCAATGTCTGAAGTGATTTTTGTGAACGAGGTAAGGTTGCCTTCATTTCGTAGGAGTCCTTGATGACATTTCGTGCTCGTTAGACATCCTAACTGATTTCTGTACGTAAGTATTGAACGAAATAAGTAGTATAATAAGCGGGTTCTGCCGCACCTCCGCCGCCGCACGCCTCCGCCCGCCTCCTCCTCCGCCTCCGCCGCCGCCGCCCGCGGGAAATTTGAATTTTGGCGGGAAATTTGAATTTTGGCGCGAGATTTGAATTTGTAAACAAAGCCACGTGCTTTTTGACAGCTGTCATCGACAACAACGCATCGCTAACCTCACTGCTGCCATCTTGACGGGCCTAAACCTCACTAGTGCCAACTTAACCTAACTAGCGTGAGGTAAACAAAGCCACGTGTTTTTTGACAGCCACGTGCTTTTTGACAGACAACAACGCATCGCTAACCTCACTGCTGCCATCTTGACGGGCCTAAACCTCACTAGTGCCAACTTAACCTAACTAGCGTGAGGTAAACAAAGCCACGTGTTTTTTGACAGCCACGTGCTTTTTGACAGACAACAACGCATCGCTAACCTCCGTACTGCCATCTTGACGGGCCTAAACCTCAGTAGTGCCAACTTAACCTAACTAGCGCGAGGTAAACAAAGCCACGTGCTTTTTGACAGCCACGTGCTTTTTGACAGATTTGTAAACAAAGCCACGTGCTTTTTGACAGACAACAACGCATCGCTAACCTCAGTACTGCCATCTTGACGGGCCTAAACCTTAGTGGTACCAACTTAACCTAACTAGCGCGTGGTAAACAAAGCCACGTGTTTATTGACAGCCACGTGCTTTTTTGACAGCTGTCATCCGCCATCTTTGAGCACTGTGCTGCCCTCTATATCGCAGTAGATGTAAAATTCGTCACCTGTCATCGGCAGTGCTGCCATCTTGACGGGTCTAAACCTTAGTGCTACCAACTTAACCTAACTAGCGCGAGGTAAACAAAGCCACGTGCAGCTGTCATCCGCCATCTTTGAGCACCGTGCTGCCCTCTTTAGCTACTTACCTTTGAAATGTGGTGGCGGATAACTTGAAAAATGCTTTTTGACAGCAGCCATCTTGCATCGCAAACCTCAGTGCTGCCCTCTTTAGCTAGTTACCTTTGAAATGTGGTGGCAGGCAATTCCACGTGACAGCAGCCATCTTTAATCATGAGAGCACCGTGCTGCCCTCTATGTGGTGGCGGCAATTTGAAAAATTCTACATGCTCTTGTTTGGAAACAAACTCACGCGCTTTTTAGACAGCCGTCATCTGCCATCTTTAATCAACAGAGCACAGTGCTGTACTCTATGTGGTGGCGGCAATTTGAAAAATTCTATGTGCTCTTGTTAGGAAACAAAGCCACGTGCTTTTTTGACAGCTGTCATCCGCCATCTTTAATCAATAGAGCACTGTGCTGCGGGCAATTTCGTCAGCTGTCATCCGCCATCTTTAATCCAGAGAGAACAGTGCTACACTCTATGTGGTGGTGGTAAATTCCACGTGCTTTACAAACCTATGTGCTTTTCTGACAGCTGTCATCCACCATCTTTAATCCAGAGAGAACAGTGCTGCACTCTATGTGGTGGCGGCAAATTCCACGTGCTTTACAAACCCATGTGCTTTTCTGACAGCTGTCATCCGCCATCTTTAATCCAGAGAGAACAGTGCTGCACTCTATGTGATTTCGGCAAATTCCACGTGCTTTACAAACCTATGCGCTTTTCTGACTGCTGTCATCCGCCATCTTTAATCCAGAGAGAACAGTGCTGCACTCTATGTGGTGGCGGCAAATTCCACGTGCTTTACAAACCCATGTGCTTTTCTGACAGCTGTCATCCGCCATCTTTAATCCAGAGAGAACAGTGCTGCCCGGTAGCGGCAAATTCCACGTGCTCTTGTTTGGAAACAAAGCTTTTAATCCAGAGAGAACAGTGCTGCCCCGGTGGCGAGAACAGTGCCGCAATCTTTAGTTTGAAATGTGGTGACAGCAAATTCCACATGCTCTTGTTTGGAAACAAAGCCATGTGCTTTTTTGACAGCTGTCATCCGCCATCTTTAATCAACAGAGCACCATGCTGCTATCATGCGGGTAATTTCATCATCTTTAATCCGCAGAACACAGTGCTGCCCTCTTTATGGCTACTACCTTAAGCACGTAGTAGCGGGCAATTTGAAAAGTTCTGTTACCTATCATCCGCCATCTTTGAGCACCGTGCTACCCTCTTTAGCTAGATACCTTTGAAATGTGGTGGTGAAAAAAACAGAGCACCATGCTGCTATCATGCGGGTATTTTCATCATCTTTAATCCGCAGAACACAGTGCTGCCCTCTTTATGGCTACTACCTTAAGCACGTAGTAGCGGGCAATTTGAAAAGTTCTGTTAGCTATCATCCGCCATCTTTGAGCACCGTGCTACCCTCTTTAGCTAGATACCTTTGAAATGTGGTGGTGAAAAATTTTACGCGCTCTTGTTTGGAAACAAACTCACGTGCTTTTTTGACAGCCATCATCCGCCATCTTTAAGCAACAGAGTACAGTGCTGCCCTCTTTGTTGTGGCGGTAAATTCCACGTGCTCTTGTTTGGAAACAAAGCCATGTGCTTTTTGACAGGTGTCATCTGCCAACTTTAACCAACAGAGCACTATGCTGCTATCATGCAGGCAATTTCGTTAGCTGTCATCTGCCATCTTTTAATGAACAGAGCACCGTGCTGCCCTATGCGGGGCAATTTCGTCGGCTGTTATCCGCTCGCATACCCGCAGTGACACATGTTTAGACTTGAACACACACATACTACTGTTCAAAACTTATTACAACTTGAACTGCATACTAGTGCTCGATGTTGCAGAACACAGCATTGCGAGACTAGAATCAAGCACTGTTTAGAAAAACAAAAAATTCTCTTCTCAACATACTTACTGAGCTGCTCTTCCTGCTCAGTGAAGGTACATCTCTATCGAACGTGCATTGCAAAAGCAAGATTGTAAAACATAACAAGACTAGAATCGAACACTGCACTTGATGTTAACTTCAACATGTGATTAGAACATTAAATCAGGTTCAAACATAGCAGGACTAGAATCGAACTCTTCCTACTCTTTCAAGGTACACCTCTATCGAACATGCATTGCAAAAAACAAGATTGTAAATCATAACAAGACTAGAATCAAACACTGCACTCGATGTTGTTAACTTCAACATGTTATTAGAATATGAAATGAGATTAAAACATAGCAAGACTAGAATCGAACATTGCACTCGATGTTGTTAACCTTAACATGTAATCAGAACATTAATTGATGTGCTCAAAACACTAGATAAGTGATCAAGACTAGAATCGAACACTGCACTCGATGTCGTTAACCTTAACATGTGATCAGAACATTAATTGATGTGTATAACTTCCTTTACCTTTACTTACTCTGTCAAGGTACATCTTTATCGAACATGCATCGCAAAGCGAGAGTGTGCAAGTTTAGACTTGAATACATACCACTGTTCAAAAAACATATATACACATACTATAGTGCGATGTTGTAGTACACTATATTACAAGACTAGAATCAAGCACAGTTTAGGAAAAAAATCTCTTCTCAACATACTTACTGTGCTAGACGATAACATACTTACGAATTTAATCAACATCTTCTTTCTTGCTCTTATTCTTCTTCGAGAGGAAGGAGTAGGAGGAGAAGGTAATACCTAATCTAAAATAAAAGAATATGCAAATTCTACAGTATTTATTCACATCTTGTATGTACTAGTTTTATCATGAATGATTTTACTTGTAGTGATGTTTGCATACTTTTGCTTTCTCGATGTAATTCTTGTATGTACATGCTTTTACGCATCAGTAAAACTAATAACACAAGATTTGTTCTCTATGCCGTGATATATAATGAAAATAGAACGTTGATTTAGTTCTTCTATTTCTAAATCAGTTAGCACGCTAAATCTATTAGGTAAAAAAACTTGAAAGTCTTCGCAGACACATAAAATCCTTTCTCCAAATTTCGTTTTAAATCTTCGCAGTGAAATCACTTTAAATTGCTCATTTAGCGGTAGACTTGTTAACGGCTTGGTAGTTGGAGTTGAAATATGACCTAGCTGGTTAATCTTCTCCATGGTTTTTCTAAAAAGAATAAATATATAAATGTAGCGTTAGCACTTGCATCACACATAGTAATAATAGGATATAAAAGGGTAAGTGTGCTAGCCTAGAGTTACGATGTTCGGAAGAAAGCAAGTTTCAACCTATAGAGGTCAGACATGGCTGTGAGTTTGAAATTATAAGATTAACCTCTTCTACAGCATGAAAGATTGAAGAGAATAACTATTTATCTATAGACTAAAGTTGCTATGTTCGGATGAAAGCAAGTTTCAACCTATAGAGGTCAGACATTGCTGTGAGTTTGAAACTATAAGATTAACCTCTTCTACAGCATGAAAGATTGAAGAGAACAACTATTTATCATTAGACTAATGTTACGACGTTCGGAAGAAACCAAGTTTCAACCTACAGAGATTAGACATTGCTGTAAGTTTGAAATTATAAGATTAACCTCTTCTATGGCATGCAGATTAAAGAAAATAACTATTTATCAATAGACTAAAGTTACAATGTTCGGAAGAAACCAAGTTTTAACCTATAGAGGTTAGACATTGCTGTAAGTTTGAAATTATAAGATTAACCTCTTCTATGGCATGAGGATTGAAGAGAATAACTATTTACGAATAGACTAAAGTTACAATGTTCGGAAGAAACCAAGTTTCAACCTATAGAGGTTAGACATTGCTGTAAGATTGAAATTATAAGATTAACCTCTTCTATGGCATGAGGATTGAAGAGAATAACTATTTACGAATAGACTAAAGTTACGATGTTCAGAAGAAACCAAGTTTGAACCTATACAGGTCAGACATTGCTGTGAGTTTGAAATTATAAGATTATCCTCTTCTATGGCATGCAGATTAAAGAAAATAACTATTTATCAATAGACTAAAGTTACGGTGTTCGGAAGAAACCAAGTTCCAACCAATAGAGGTTAGACATTGCTGTAAGTTTGAAATTATAAGATTAACCTCTTCTATAGCGTGAGGATTGAAGAGAAGAACTATTTACCAATAGACTAAAGTTACGATGTTCAGAAGAAACCAAGTTTGAACCTGTACAGGTCAGACATTGCTGTGAGTTTGAAATTATAAGATTATCCTCTTCTATGGCATGCAGATTAAAGAAAATAACTATTTATCAATAGACTAAAGTTACGGTGTTCGGAAGAAACCAAGTTCCAACCTATAGAGGTTAGACATTGCTGTAAGTTTGAAATTATAAGATTAACCTCTTCTATGGCATGAGGATTGAAGAGAATAACTATTTACCAATAGACTAAAGTTACGATGTTCAGAAGAAACCAAGTTTGAACCTGTACAGGTCAGACATTGCTGTGAGTTTGAAATTATAAGATTATCCTCTTCTATAGCACGCAGATTAAAGAAAATAACTATTTATCAATAGACTAAAGTTACGATGTTCGGAAGAAACCAAGTTTTAAAGTTACGATGTTTTAGAAGAAACCAAGTTTCAGCCTGTTGAGGACAGACATAGCTATGTGCGCGTGTTTGAAATTATACCACGTCATGTGTGCGTGTTTGAAATTATACCACGTCTATAGTATGTGGATTAAAGAGAACAACTATTTATGATTGCTTAAAGTTACGATGTTTTAGAAGAAACCAAGTTTCAACCTGTTGAGGACAGGCGTAGCTATGTGCGCGTGTTTGAAATTATACCACGTCTATAGTATGAGGTTAAAGAGAACAACTATTTATCAATTGCTTAAAGTTACGATGTTCGGAAGAAACCAAGTTTCAGCCCGTTGAGGGCAGACATAGCTATGTGCATGTGTTTGAAATTATACCTCGTCCATAGTATGAGGATTAAAGAGAACAATTATTTATGATTTGCTTAAAGTTATGATGTTTTAGAAGAAACCAAGTTTCAGCCTGTTGAGGGCAGACATAGCTATGTACGCACCTCGTCTATAGCGTGAGGATTAAAGAGAACAACTATTTATCAATAGACTAAAGTTACGATGTTTTAGAAGTAACCAAGTTTCAACGAATAGAGGTCAGACATACCTTAAAATCTTCGCGCTGCAAACTGTTACTCGGATGTATAAAATGCATGCGTTCAAGCCTGAAACTCGAATGATAATATTCTGCTCGTACCTAAAAAAAAAGAAGAAACATATATGAATGTAGTGTAGGGTGCATCATCTAACCTAGTTATCTTTACAACTCAAAGTTCGAAAACATACCTTTTTTAAAAAATGCACGTGCTGCAGACTGTTACTGGGATGAATAAAATTGTGTACTTTCGAACGGTACCTAAAAAAGAACAAACATATATGAATGTAGATGTCTAGCGTAGAAGTTGCTTTGCAAATAAAAAAAGTAACTAACAGTTCTACCTTACCTTAAGATAAAGGCTGAAGAATAATATTCACTGCAGACGGGAGATGTGTGTACGTACGTAATAAACGCATACAGAGAACTGTGAGCACTTCGCGCAGACTGCAGCGGCTAAATATTCTGCTTGTTACCAACCGGATATGAAAAAATCGCTGACAAACTGCGGGTACAGTCGGAACGAAGTGTTTATGCAAACAAGAGCTCCCACCTGCAGGCTGACGTATTCGAACCTCCTGTTGATGCCGAGGTGTCAGAATTTAAGAGTTCGAGCCTTGGAAAGTTAGCGTGTGATCCTCGACTTCTCGAGGGTACATACGCGGTATTCCTTACCTGTAGGTATTGAGCTAAAGCTAGGTCATGTAATGACGATCGCGCAGGCCCCTTGCCTAGCATTTACGGCTTCTAGTTCGAACCCGCTATCCCCGAAGTAGCGAGAATGATTGGAGAGTGTTGAGGGTGATTCATTCGTCGGATGGAGGCGTTGAGCTATGTGCAGGCTTCTTCTAGTCGGGGTACGCGATTCAAATCCTGACAAACTTATACCGTCGGGAAGGGCATCCGGCTAGATCATGCAATGACGATCGCGCAGGTCCCTCGCCTAACATTTACGGCTTCTAGTTCGAACCCGCTATCTTCCGAAGTAGCGAGAATGATTGAAGAGTGTTTGAGGGTGATTCATTTGTCAGATGGAGGTGTTAAGCTGGCTTCTTCGGTAGGAGTAGGCTATGTCGGGATATCGATTTAAAATCCTAGTCAGGAGGGGCAACCGGTTGTATAAAACTATGGTGTGAGGTGGGGTGTGCAAAAGCCAGCAATAAGTAAGGGCTGTTGATGGGGATGTTAAACCTTGTGCAGACTCCTTCGAAAATTATTTTTTGAGTACAAGACTTGACGGTGATTCATTTGTCGGATGGAGGCAATAAGCCTTGTGCAGGCTTCTTCAGTGGGAGTAGGCTATGTGTCGGTACCGGGATATCTAGTTATAAAACCAGCTACAACAATCGCGTATACTGCGATTTAAAATCCTAGTCAGGAAGGGCAGCCGGTCGTAAAACTATGGTGTGAGGCGGGGTGTGCAAAAAAGCCAGCATTAAGTAAGGGCTGTTGATAGGAGGCGTTAAACCATGTGCAGGCTCCTTCACCAGGAGAAGCCTACATGCCGGTACCGTGCAGGTTCTTTCGATAGGAGTAGGCACTGTGTTTGTTTTAACCTCTCCGTACAATCATGATAGTTTACGTTAGGAACTTACATAGGCTAAATGCTACACATTCCGTGGCAGAGCCGGGAATCGAACTCGGACCTCCGAGGGTAGCAGCTAATCACACTAACTACTGCACTACAGAGGAGGACTATTTCAGAATATTTTACAACCTTAATTGGTACTGTGTTTTAAGAGCTTACATGCTACTCAGCTAAGAAGACGTTCGCGAGTTACAAGCCGCTTATCAGCACGCAGTGTCCTCGTTCAAGGTCGAGCCGGAAGATACGTGTACAATTTCAGCTAACACATGCATTCCACACAACTCGCTCAGAATGACTGTGCCGATACTTCAAGGACTGTGGAGCAAACCTATAGCCTACAGCGTGCATGCCTCTCACCCAGTAGTCTCGGGTTCGATTCTCTTAGAAATAAAAATGTGTTTAAATCGCATGAATTTGTTGAGTTGTCCTTCCTGGTGCAAAACTAGCAGTATCTAACCTCATACACTATAGTTTTCAACCGGTTGCCCTTCCTGACAACTCGGATTAAGAATCTGTTTTGTTTTAAGACTAGTTGTCCTTCCTGACGCAAAACTGGTAGTATCTAAGCTCTTACATCATACGCTATTGTTTTCAACCGGCTGCCCTTCCTGACGTCAAAGAACTCGGATTAAGAATCTGTCGAGAATCGGGGGTTTTCGACCGGTTGCCCTTCCTGACGTCAAAGAACTCGGATTAAGAATCTGTCGAGAATCGGGGATTTACAGCTAGATGCTCTTCTTAGATTTTAAATCGCTGTATCTCTACTGCCGGATGCCCTTCCTGACTAAGATTTTAAATCGCAAGAATTTGTTTTAAGACTAGCTGCCGTTCCTGACGCAAAACTCGCAGTATCTAGCCTCTTACATCATACACTATTGTTTTCGACCGGTTGCCCTTCCTGACGTCAAAGAACTCGGATTAAGAATCTGTCGAGAATCGGGGATTTACAGCTAGATGCTCTTCTTAGATTTTAAATCGCTGTATCACGAACTATTGTTTTACTGCCGGATGCCCTTGTTTTACGGCCGGATGCCCTTCCTGACGCAAAACTAAGATTTTAAATCGCAAGAATTTGTTTTAAGACTAGTCGCCCTTCCTGATGCAAAACTGGCAGTATCTAGCCTCATACACTATGGTTTTCGACCGGTTGCCCTTCCTGACGTCAAAGAACTCGGATTAAGAATCTGTCGAGAATCGGGGAGGATTTACAGCTAGATGCTCGCCGGATGCCCTTCCTGACTAAGATTTTTAAATCGCATGAATTTGTTGGGTTACACTTCCTGACGCAAAACTAGCAGTATCTAGCCTCTTACGTCATACACTATTGTTTTCGACCGGTTGCTCTTCCTGACAACTCGGATTAAGAATCTGTTTTACAACTTCTAACACGAGAATTGGGGATTTACAGCTTAAAGATGGCAGACGACAGCTGTCAGAAAAGCACATGGGTTTGTAAAGCACGTGGAATTTGCCGTCACCACATAGAGGGCAGCACGGTGATTAAAGATGGCGGATAACAGCTGTCAAAAAAGCACATGGGTTTGTAAAGCACGTGGAATTTGCTGTCACCACATAGAGGGCAGCACGGTGATTAAAGATGGCGGATGACAGCTGTCAAAAAAGCACATAGCTTTGTTTCCAAACAAGAGCACGTGGAATTTGCCGTCACTACATAGAGGGCAGCACGGTGATTAAAGATGGCGGATGACAGCTGTCAGAAAAGCATATAGGTTTGTAAAGCACGTAGAATTTGCCGCCACCGGTGCAGCACTGTTCTCTCTGGATTAAAAGCTTTGTTTCCAAACAAGAGCACGTAGAATTTACCGCCACCCGGCAGCACGGTGATTAAAGATGGCGGATGACAGCTGTCAGAAAAGCACATGGGTTTGTAAAGAATTTAGAATTTGTCGCCACCACATAGAGTGTACCACGGTGATTAAAGATGGCGGATGAAAGCTGTCAAAAAAGCACATGGCTTTGTTTCCAAACAAGAGCACGTAGAATTTGCCGTCACCACATAGAGGGCAGCACGGTGATTAAAGATAGCGGATGACACCTGCACATGGCTTTGTTTCCAAACAAGAGCACGTAGAATTTACCGTCTCCACATAGAGTGCAGGACTGTGATTAAAGATGGCGGATGACAGCTGTCAAAAAAGCACATGGCTTTGTTTCCGAACAAGAGCATGTGGAATTTGCTGTCACCACATTTCAAACTAAAGATCGCGGCACTGTTCTCGCCACCGGGGCAGCACTGTTCTCTCTGGATTAAAAGCTTTGTTTCCAAACAAGAGCACGTGGAATTTGCCGCTACCGGGCAGCACTGTTCTCTCTGGATTAAAGATGGCGGATGACAGCTGTCAGAAAAGCACATGGGTTTGTAAAGCACGTGGAATTTGCCGCCACCACATAGAGTGCAGCACTGTTCTCTCTGGATTAAAGATGGCGGATGACAGCTGTCAGAAAAGTGCATAGGTTTGTAAAGCACGTGGAATTTGCCGCCATCACATAGAGTGCAGCACTGTTCTCTCTGGATTAAAGATGGCGGATGACAGCTGTCAGAAAAGCACATGGGTTTGTAAAGCACGTGGAATTTGCCGCCACCACATAGAGTGCAGCACTGTTCTCTCTGGATTAAAGATGGTGGATGACAGCTGTCAGAAAAGCACATAGGTTTGTAAAGCACGTGGAATTTACCACCACCACATAGAGTGCAGCACTGTTCTCTCTGGATTAAAGATGGCGGATGACAACTGACGAAATTGCCCGCAGCACAGTGCTCTATTGATTAAAGATGGCGGATGACAGCTGTCAAAAAAGCACGTGGCTTTGTTTCCTAACAAGAGCACATAGAATAGTTCAAATTGCCGCCACCACATAGAGTACAGCACTGTGCTCTGTTGATTAAAGATGGCAGATGACGGCTGTCAAAAAAGCGCGTGAGTTTGTTTCCAAACAAGAGCATGTAGAATTTTTCAAATTGCCGCCACCACATAGAGGGCAGCACGGTGCTCTCATGATTAAAGATGGCTGCTGTCACGTGGAATTGCCTGCCACCACATTTCAAAGGTAACTAGCTAAAGAGGGCAGCACTGAGGTTTGCGATGCAAGATGGCTGCTGTCAAAAAGCATTTTTCAAATTATCCGCCACCACATTTCAAAGGTAAGTAGCTAAAGAGGGCAGCACGGTGCTCAAAGATGGCGGATGACAGCTGCACGTGGCTTTGTTTACCTCGCGCTAGTTAGGTTAAGTTGGTAGCACTAAGGTTTAGACCCGTCAAGATGGCAGCACTGCCGATGACAGGTGACGAATTTTACATCTACTGCGATATAGAGGGCAGCACAGTGCTCAAAGATGGCGGATGACAGCTGTCAAAAAAACACGTGGCTTTGTTTACCACGCGCTAGTTAGGTTAAGTTGGTACCACTAAGGTTTAGGCCCGTCAAGATGGCAGTACTGAGGTTAGCGATGCGTTGTTGTCTGTCAAAAAGCACGTGGCTTTGTTTACAAATCTGTCAAAAAGCACGTGGCTGTCAAAAAGCACGTGGCTTTGTTTACCTCGCGCTAGTTAGGTTAAGTTGGCACTACTGAGGTTTAGGCCCGTCAAGATGGCAGTACTGAGGTTAGCGATGCGTTGTTGTCTGTCAAAAAGCACGTGGCTTTGTTTACAAATCTGTCAAAAAGCACGTGGCTGTCAAAAAACACGTGGCTTTGTTTACCTCGCGCTAGTTAGGTTAAGTTGGTACCACTAAGGTTTAGGCCCGTCAAGATGGCAGTACTGAGGTTAGCGATGCGTTGTTGTCTGTCAAAAAGCACGTGGCTGTCAAAAAGCACGTGACTTTGTTTACCTCACGCTAGTTAGGTTAAGTTGGCACTAGTGAGGTTTAGGCCCGTCAAGATGGCAGCAGTGAGTTTAGCGATGCGTTGTTGTCGATGACAGCTGTCAAAAAGCACGTGGCTTTGTTTACAAATTCAAATCTCGCGCCAAAATTCAAATTTCCCGCCAAAATTCAAATTCCCCGCGGGCGGCGGCGGCGGCGGCGGCGGCGGCGGCGGCGGCGGAGGAGGAGGCGGGCGGAGGCGTGCGGCGGCGGAGGTGCGGCAGAACTGTCCAATTATACTACTGAAATAAAACCAAATTAATAAACCAAAATTAATAAAATGCTGCGTTCGTCATTTGTCATAAACTACGTTATCAAGTGCCACCTGGTATTAGCCAAATAGATTTACAATTATACCCGCAAACGTAAGACTAGTGACTGAAGTGGCAATACGTAATTCAGGCAATTCACGAGATAAATCCTGACTGTATAGTGCCGGACGTCGTATCGGAAAGTGGGGTCCCTAAACTGTATGGTTAGCGACACTGAATATAAACCCAACAGTTAGAAAAGTAACTATAAATCACTATATTTACATTACAGGGGAGAAAGAGTAAGGTTGACCCTTAGTGTACGGGCTTACGTGCTCAGGAGTACAACAATGGTCATTTGAGTGTTGCAGCCAATGGCCAGAGATGAAAGTGAAGAAGTGAATGACAACAGGGAAACGATCCAGATTCTCTGCCTGTGTAAGTTGAAAGCTCAATTGGAGAAGGTGTTAATGTTTTCCATCAGGTTTCTCGCGAGAAGAATGCTGTTCGCAGGTTGAAAACAGCGGAAATGGAAAATCTTATACCACTTTAGAGCCATAGTAATGGAACCACTTAGCGACTATCGATCAAAGTGTAAAGAGAGACTTCGTGAAGACGTACGAGAAAGATAATTGAAAGAATATTGGTCTCTTGGCAGCAGAGGTAAGAGAACACCACATGTTGATACTGATAAGGAGACATTTAGAATTGTGTCATGTGTTTCATACCTAAATACAGATGTAGTATGAGTGAAAGTGCGCAGGGGAGAACATCACATGTTGATACCGAACAGGTGATCCTGATGAGTGGACATTTAGAATTGTGTCGTGTGTTTCATACCTAAATACAGATGTAGTGTGAGTAAAAGTGCGCAGGGAAGAACACCACATGTTGATACAGAACAGGAGATCCTGATGAGTGGACATTTAGAATTGTGTCATGTGTTTCATACCTAAAGACAGATGTAGTATGAGTGAAAGTGCGCAGGGGAGAACACCACATGTTGATACAGAACAGGAGATCCTGATGAGGGGACATTTAGAATTGTGTCGTATGTTTCATATCTTAAGACAGATGTAGTATGAGTAAAAGTGCGCAGGGAAGAACATCACATGTTGATACCGAACAGGTGATCCTGATGAGGGGACATTTAGAATTGTGTCGTATGTTTCATATCTTAAGACAGATGTAGTATGAGTAAAAGTGCGCAGGGGAGAACACCACATGTTGATACCGAACAGGTGATCCTGATGAGGGGACGTTTAGAATTGTGTCGTGTGTTTCATACCTAAATACAGATGTAGTGTGAGTAAAAGTGCGCAGGGGAGAACATCACATGTTGATACCGAACAGGTGATCCTGATGAGGGGACGTTTAGAATTGTGTCGTGTGTTTCATACCTAAATACAGATGTAGTATGAGTAAAAGTGCGCAGGGGAGAACACCACATGTTGATACCGAACAGGTGATCCTGATGAGGGGACGTTTAGAATTGTGTCATGTGTTTCATACCTAAATACAGATGTAGTATGAGTGAAAGTGCGCAGGGGAGAACATCACATGTTGATACAGAACAGGAGATCCTGACGAGGGGACATTTAGAATTGTGTCGTGTGTTTCATATCTTAAGACAGATGTAGTATGAGTAAAAGTGCGCAGGGGAGAACACCACATGTTGATACAGAACAGGAGATCCTGATGAGGGGACATTTAGAATTGTGTCGTATGTTTCATACCTAAAGACAGATGTAGTATGAGTGAAAGTGCGCAGGAGAGAACACCACATGTTGATACAGAACAGGTGATCCTGATGAGGGGACATTTAGAATTGTGTCATGTGTTCCATATCTTAAGATAGATGTAGAATGAGTAAAAGTGCGCAGGGAAGAACACCACATGTTGATACAGAACAGGAGAACCTGATGAGGGGACATTTAGAATTGTGTCATGTGTTCCATATCTTAAGACAGATGTAGTATGAGTAAACGTGTGCGGAGGATGTTTTATAAACACATCGGCAGTAATGAACAAAACTGTTTCTACATCTGCATAACGCAAGAAGAAAAGAGAGGAAAATCCACAGTTCTAAACCTCTGGCAAGCAACTCAATGCTGAAAATATCCTAGGGATATGAGCTACGACTCTTAAGTAAATAAAATATAATAAACTATGAGAATATATTCTATATTAATTCCTAAAAACTGCAACCATTTGTTTAATCATCGTTACCCGGTCGATTAGTTTATCAGTTTGCTTTTGTCCACCACTACGAGCGCTAATGTGAGCCAATACATTGTGTCACGTAAGCACCACTACGAGCGCTAATGTGATCTATGCAGAGTTTCACTTAAGTCTTCGTCCATATGGCCCCACATGGGTCCCGATCTCCCGCGACACCCGACACCCCTACGGTATACTCTACCGCGGGGTTCGGTATCGCTGGACCCGCCTGCCGATGGGACATAGCCTGGCCAACGCTGGGCTGTTGCAGTCCCTTGAGTTCGGTGTTCAGATGATCCCTGGCTCATCCATAGCCCCGATCTCACGGACGCTCTCATGCGCGAGATCGATGTCTATCTTACCCAGATTCTGGGCATCACCCTCAACTATTCCAAGTCGGAGCTGCACCCGACTCCCATACTGACGTATCTTGGCGTCACCATCGACATCCCCAGCCAAGAGGTGACCATGCATCATGTCACCCAGCAGCGCGCCCTCTCCCTTGTGAGCGAACTGCCCGACCTGTCCCCACATCAACTCCAACAGGCTGCCGGCTAATTTTCTTGGCTCTGCTGGGTCATGGGGTGGCCGGTATTCCCTGCTAAACACATCCTTTCAGGCGAGTTCTTCTGGGTACGAGGACTCTTCACCCCTCAGTTCCTGTCGACGCCCCGCCAGATGTCCGGTGGCTCTCTACAGCGACGCCACCCCACAAAGCGTTGCAGCAGTCTGCCCTGCAGTGAACCAGGCCTGGGCACAGGCATTCCACCAGCCTCATCGGATCAATGTGGCCGCGGTCGTGGCAGTGCATCACTTCGTACAGGACTTTGCCCACTTGTTCTTGTGTATACGGACAGTTCCATGGCCCGATACACTTTGTAGTCGGGCCGCAGACCTGACCTCCATTCTAATGTATTTCTTCTTGATTTGTATGTACAAGTTCTCAATAAAGCAGCACAGGGAGGCGTTCGCCTCTCATGGCGGCCCATCGCGTCGGCCGATAATCCTGCTGACGCTCCCTCCCGGGAAGTGCTGTCCTCAGTACACGCGAGCCTCAATTCTATATAAGGAGGCTCTCCCCGGGAGGGACGTCAGTCGGCTGTCGGTTCGGGGCAATAGGGCGTCACCTTCCCACCGCCGGGCAGCATTCGGCGTCCGACCAGAGGGTACTCCCCAAACTCGCTTAGTCGGCACGTCGATTGTGGCGTCAAGCTGGAACCTTCAAGTGCTTTATTAATATGAAAGAATACAGGAGGGCGGTCCGAAGACCTAGTACAAACAAATTATGCATGAGAATACCATTAACAAAAGAATAAGATCAAGGCTGCATAGGCTGTAATGAACAAAACAATACACAGAATCACTCCACAAGTCCATGACACAACTGGTAATGGCTGATGTACGGCGTGCTGGGCGGCAGGCAATTCCCAGACGTCGTCACTAGGTTGTGCCTCCGGATGGCGCCCCACGGGCCCCGCGAGCGCCGCGACCCCTGCCGCGACTGACCGCGGGTAGCGTGGTGGGGTTCTGAAACTGGAAACCGGGCGGCAAGTTGACCAGGTCATCAGCGGTGGCGCTGTCCACCTGGACGGCCATCCTCCACCCCTTGGTTAGTGCGTAGTACAGGATCGATATCCCGGTATAGAAAAACCTGCGTTGGACGTGATCCATTTTTCAAAAAATCAAAGTTCCCTGAGAGTGCTGAACCAAGGAACGCATAACAGAAAGAATATTTCAGCTAGGATTTGAATAAGATAGAAAACGAGTAATGACCAAGTGGTTTTAGGCTCAAAGTGATTTTCGAAATTTGTTTTTTTAGTTTGATAGAGCTCTCCAGTTCTCACAACATAACACGTTAGCCCCTCAACTCTCGGCACAATTGAGGAAATCCCCCACTTTTATAGTTTTCGCAGTATGGGGACCCTACATTGTCAGCTGAGAAATGTTTTCTATATTAAAGTCACCTGGTGATGCGATGTGTTGCTGAGGTTCGTTCATTTGAACACTATGTACTCCGTGTCGGTCGCACTCTATATTCTAGGGAATATCTTTCAAACATGTCACAAGTGTGGAACTCTACAAATGAAACTGAAGCTAGCCAAGGATTAAGGAGAACAAGAGATCAAAAATGAAATTTCTCTTCATCAGATGAATCCTTCAGTTCGACTGAAATCTGAATACACACTGAATGATGACACAAACCTGTTTGTATCGAATAAACTACAGCCGAATATTTTTTCATCACTGCACTTCCTATTTCCAAGCAAAAGTACAAGGATCTGTTAGTCCTTTACCGCTGATTGACACAGTCTTCGAAGTTGAAGTCCACTGCGGAAGCTGAAAATACACTTCCTGAAATAGATGATTTCACTGAATGTAAGTGTGCCCTGTCAGAAGGTGTAATTGTGCAAAATACACTTGCATTCTTATGAAAAGTACGACATACTTGGTGTTGTCAAAACAGTTGTCAAGTTTGAAACTTAATTTTCTTATAATACTTCAATTATTTTACGTTATTCTCCGTTCGTTCTGTCAGTATACGGTATACTAAGTCCCATTAATATTAAGAAGGTCAACGACATAAGGAAACTTATACTGTATATTGGTGGTAAGATGCCAGTTTCTACCATGACACTGTCAACAACTGTCCAATTACTGAGCAGGAAGCTCTGCATGAAGAAGAATTCTGATCCCCTTAAAGAGAAGGTACTTGCAGTTCTTGTTTCATATTCTTAAACTACGGTCAGGGACTACAATATGTTCATTACAATGGTTGCAAGGTCAGTTCTCGATGAGAGAACATGAACCGTATTGAAAAATGTAATGTCCTATAAGACGGAATGAATATGTTTGCTGATTTTTTTGTTAAAACTATAATATGTCCGTTGCTTAGGATCACTTCATAAATCTCTGATTTCTAAATGTTATAGGTTGATTGAAAAACGACATTGTAACGGAAACTCAAATTAAAATCAAAACTAAAGGACAGGGATGAAAATTTCGTTTATATTTTCTAAGAAAATTCAGTTCACATGGAAAACTGTACGCATCCGGAGAACAAAATTTGATTTTTCTTACCTTCAGGGATGGGATCTGAAATCCGTATGATAGGAATAAATGGCCCTTTACTAGTTATATGCAAATTCGAAAATTTCGTTTGTTAATTCCATTTTGTATCTCTCCTGTTAAATGCAATATTTTGGACGTGTCCCCTTTTCCAGATGACCGACTCAGTCAGTGCCAATCGCTCAGCTTGACTTATGTCAGGAGAAAGTTGCTGTTCACCACAGAAACAGGCTCCAGAGGTGAGAGAACTCAGTTCGTTAGCAGGAGAACGAGGAACTCTCAGTAACGTTATCAAGTCTAGCCGTTACTAGGAACGTACAACTTACCGGAAGTTCCATGGAAAGGTAAACATCGTCGCGCTAAGAAATGAACAATGCCAATTACAACGCCTCAGTTCTCTTTAAATGAGAATCCAATTGCTTTTAGATGTTTCCTGTTCGCTGAGATACGAGTATAAATGTCCTCCATCACCAGTGAGAGAAATTTGGCCACAAGTGAACAAAACGCATAGTGCATTCCCTAGTACAGCTACGAGGAAGAACGAAATCACTTTGGACCCACGAATTAACCTGCTACTCATATCTGGAGCAGGCTGAGTGAACCTCTGGGTCATGTGCTGCTCCAGAAAATGAAATCTATTTTCTCACGTTTCTCGAACTCACACCCTTCCAGGAGAATCAAGGACGTGTTGGCAACCTCGGCTATGCAGCCCTTGTTAAATAGAGGTCTTACTGTAAGGGTGAGTCTCAATTCTGTGAAGACAGGTGACTGGTGTAAATTCAGGATATTTCTCCCTCTCTCGGACGACCAATGACTTACATCCAAGTGTTAGGCGATTTAATACGCGTGCCTAACGGCAACACAAGTGTTCATAGACAATAAGACTGCATATTATTCGTCGTAATTTGACATTGAAAGAATGTTTAACTTTACTCTGCGCGTTTAGCGATTACAAGTGCAAACAGGTGTTTTAGAAAATAACCTCAGATTGGTCGTAAGAAAGGCGTTGGTGATAAACAGTTGTACACCGCGGGTGTGATTGTACTTCTTAAAGTAGCTGACATTACGGTATCTGTAATGAGAAAATGTGTAGATCTGTTTTTATCGTGAGAGGAATGAGAACTACCAAGTATATCCTGATATATTCATCTAACAAACGTTGAAGAAACTGCAACTCAGGTACATTTTACCGCACGAGCTACTCATCTCTTGAAAGTAGCAGTCATACATCACAATGAAAACAATAACAAGATATTTATAGCACAGCGGACATTGAGCAGGTACGGCAATTGCTTGTTTTAACCACTTAGAATATAATTAACTACTTCTAAATCCCGTAATGGTCCACATTGTTTATTATCGTGTTATATTAGTTATATTACTCGATTGTAAGCACTTCTGATACGAATAATAGAAACACTCACTCGGATCATGAACTTAATAGTGGGCACTAGGAAAGTTTTGCAATACGCAGAACCAGTTGGCTGGACACCGCATTTATGGTGAGGGATGAAAAGAGGGTGAAAACCGGTCTAGAAGACAGCAAGGCGCGACCTTCACACCAGTTGTTACCAAGCAGTGGGATTGATAGCATGTTAAGATGTCAGTGTGGTCTAAGGGTGAATATCGCGCAAATAACCGCTACAATTTTGCTCGTGTATTAACTGTTAACCAGTGCCTGGAGGAAATGACTCCGGTGCTGGGGAAAGACTGTCCACATCGGACACCAATTTTCCTCTGGTATAAGCAGTTCCAGAGGGGAAATTTTGGGGTTCAAGACGATCCTCATTCTGGGCGAATCTTTGAGTCAGTGACTGAGGAAAACATTGAAGCTCTGAGGAAAATGTTGCAGCAAAGGGACGGATGACATATCGCCAGGTAGAAGAGACCTTCCACATTTCTGCACCAGCTATTCATTCAATTTTACACGACCATCTCCATGATAGAAAGGTTTGTTCCCTTTGGGT
Source organism: Anabrus simplex (assembly GCF_040414725.1). Lineage (NCBI taxonomy): Eukaryota > Metazoa > Arthropoda > Insecta > Orthoptera > Tettigoniidae > Anabrus > Anabrus simplex. The sequence goes on along the minus strand of NC_090279.1, from coordinate 22,870,394 downwards.
GCCCCATTCACTGTCAGAGCAAAGGGCACATCGAGTGAAATGGTACCGAAAAAATGCTAAAACAGTTTGAAAATGAGACTTCACGTAACGCCAATAGCATCGTTACAGGTGACGAAACTTGACTCTATTATTACGATATCCCAACAAAATCCCAGAACAAGGTGTGTCTGTTTGAAAATGAGGGTACTCCTGTGACTGAGCGAAAGTCAAGGTCAGTGAAGAAAAGGATGATCGCAGTATTCTTCACTTAAGGGGTCATCCTGACTCGGGTTGTGCTAGAAACACAAAGAGCAGTTTCTGCGAAGTGGTACAGTGAGACTTGTCTGCCTCAGGTCACCCAGGCTCTGAAGCAGCTCCGTCCAAGGTCACGGCTCAACACTTAGCTCTTGCATCACGACAATGCTCCAGCACATACAATTTTCCGCTGGTTAGGGAGTTCCAGAGGGGAAATTTTGGGGTTGAAGACGATCCTCATTCTAGACGACCGTCTGAATCAGTGACTGAGGAAAACATTGAAGCTGTGAGCAAAATGTTGCAGCAAGAGGGACATCGTGCTAATGCAACAATGGATTTTCTTGCCAGATCAGGGTTGACTGTGCTTGATCGCCCTCAGTACAGTCCTGATCTTACCCTTGTGACTTCGCACACTTCCCAGAAGTGAAGATGAAGCTGAAAGGGCGGCGGTTTGCATCCGACCAGGAGCTTCTGGCAGCATGGGATCAAGAGTGTGAAAATGCAATCGAAGAAAAGTGGCAGAGTTGGTTCAGTGACTGGTTTCGACGTATGTAGAAGTAAATTGAGTGGGGTGGAAATTATTTTGAAAAAGTCTAAAGCGTTCACTCACATTGCAAAACTTTCCTAGTGCCCTTTGTATTTGGCATTTGGAAAGAGATCCTCTAGCGAACACCAATCCATGAGCAAGGGAGATGGAGGGAAGATATTTCGTTGATCAGTCACAGGCAGTGTGTGGGCTGAGAGCACAAGATTGTCAGTATCAGTCAAGTAATTGAACGATAGGAAGAGAGAGTTATGCTCATGGCAGAGCACCAGGAGATCGGGAACAGATTGTTACAGAACTGATGACAATCTTCCTCTCTTAATACCAATCAGAGGACAATGAAGCTATCGATAAAAGGAAGGGAAGACACAAACGTAATCGCGTCAGAGTCGGAAAAGATTAGGAGTTGACCAAGGAAGATCGGACAGTGAATACGAAAGTTAGAAGGCTCACAAAATAACAAGATAGTGTGTTAGACTCAGCTACGAGTTTCGTGGTCACCAAGCGTAGAGTCAAGGAGAGGTTACCTCTTCTTTCTCCTACTTAGGATTATGTGATTCACATACGGACGATCTTTTCTACAGCTGTCCCCTATCAGTTCAACATGTCGCATCACTAATCAGATAACTTGGTGGTTACATAGAGTTAGGCACCCTTTTATGTCCTTTCTTACGACCGCGCTCAGGGTGATTCTGTTCAGTCTGGTTGTTTGTATACTACATTTAAAAATGATGAGCTTCGTATTGTAGCCAGAGAAGGGGTGTTAGGTCAGAGTGGCGACCGTGGAATCACGAGCTGGGTAAGACAATGTTTCCCCTCTCCCTGTCCGATATCTCTTGGTAAAGTCCTGGTCTCTTCTGACGCACAGTGAATCTCTCATTTTCTGTGGACATGTCTTCATTGCATTCTATTTTCTCTTTTGTTTTACCTGCGCGCTGTACCGTCCTGGTCACAATCCATACTTTGTAAGGAGCACGAACACTACATTTATAAAGAGCTCGCTTCCAAAATTGGCAAGTTATTGAATTACATGTAAAAATTACTTTATATGTAATTTTTACTCGTAATTCACTTCTGAAATTAAAACTGTAATCGTTACATTGTAGTAATCGAGATACATCGCAACAAGAGCTTGGTAACTTTGGAGCCCCAGCACTCGTTCATTTACTCGCAGCTTGTACTACATTGTTCAGACGGTGGTGGTGATTATTGCTTTAAGAGGAAGTACAACTGGACAACCATCCTCTATTAACACTAAGCAGAGGGAAAATGGAGGAGATATGACATTTAAACGTATCGGCAAAAGAAAGAGTGGACTCCATAGGACTCGAGCACCTCAAAAAACCGTGGAAGAGACTCACACAAGACTCAGCTAGCGGAACCGTGGAGGAGCCTCACACAAGAGCCAGCTAGCGGAACCGTGGATGAGCCTCACACAAGGCTGAGCTAGCGGAACCGTGGAGGAGCCTCATACAAGAGCCAGCTAGCGGAATCTGGGAGGTACCTCACACAAGAGCCAGCTAGCGGAACCGTGGATGAGCCTCACACAAGGCTGAGCTAGCGGAACAGTGGAGGGGCTCATACAAGACTGAGGTAGCGGAGCCGTGGAGGAACCTCACACAAGAGCCAGCTAGCGGAATAGTGGAGGAGCCTCACACAAGAGCCAGCTAGCGGAACCGTGGAGGAGCCTCACACAAGGCTGAGCTAGCGGAACCGTGGAGGAGCCTCATACAAGAGCCAGCTAGCGGAACCTGGGAGGTACCTCACACAAGACTCAACTAGCGGAACCGTGGATGAGCCTCACACAAGAGCCAGCCACCGCAACCTGGGAGGAGCCTCACACAAGAGCCAGCTAGCGGAACCGTGGAGGAGCCTCATACAACTGCCAGCTAGCGGAACCGTGGAGGAGCCTCACACAAGAGCCAGCTAGCGGAATAGTGGCCGAGCCTCACACAAGAGCCAGCTAGCGGAACCGTGGAGGAGCCTCATACAACTGCCAGCTAGCGGAACCGTGGAGGAGCCTCACACAAGTGCCAGCTAGCGGAATCTGGGAGGTACCTCACACAAGACTCAACTAGCGGAATAGTGGAGGAGCCTCACACAAGACTCAGCTAGCGGAACAGAGGAGGAGCCTCACACAAGACTGAGCTAGCGGAATAGTGGCGGAGCCTCACACAAGAGCCAGCTAGCGGAATAGTGGCCGAGCCTCACACAAGACTCAGCTAGCGGAACAGTGGAGGAGCCTCACACAAGAGCCAGCTAGCGGAACTTGGGAGGTACCTCACACAAGGCTCAACTAGCGGAACCATGGAGGAGCCTCACACAAGAGCCAGCTAGCGGAATCTGGGAGGTACCTCACACAAGGCTCAACTAGCGGAACCATGGAGGAGCCTCACACAAGAGCCAGCTAGCGGAATCTGGGAGGTACCTCACACAAGACTCAACTAGCGGAACCATGGAGGAGCCTCACACAAGAGCCAGCTAGCGGAATCTGGGAGGTACCTCACACAAGACTCAACTAGCGGAACCATGGAGGAGCCTCACACAAGACTCAACTAGCGGAACCGTGGAGGAACCTCACACAAGAGCCAGTTAGCGGAACTTGGGAGGTACCTCACACAAGACTCAACTAGCGGAACCGTGGAGGAGCCTCACACAAGAGCCAGTTAGCGGAATCGTGGAGGAGCCTCACACAAGACTCAGCTAGCGGAACAGTGGAGGAGCCTCACACAAGGCTGAGCTAGCGGAACCGTGGAGGAGCCTCATACAAGAGCCAGCTAGCGGAACCTGGGAGGTACCTCACACAAGGCTCAACTAGCGGAACCGTGGATGAGCCTCACACAAGAGCCAGCCACCGGAACCTGGGAGGAGCCTCACACAAGACTGAGTTAGCGGAATCGTGGAGGAACCTCACACAAGACTCAGATAGCGAAACAGTGGAAGAGCCTCACACAAGACTGAGCTAGCGGAACCGTGAAGGATCCTCACACAAGACTGAGCTAGCGGAAACGTGGAGGATATTCGCACATGGCCGAGCTAGCGGATTCGTGGAAGAGCCTCACACAAGACTGAGCTAGCAGAACCGTGGAGGTGTCTCACACCGTTACCGAGGTAACTTTTTTAGCCTTCCCCTTTTATGTTTTGGACTGGCTATCGCTGTAGAAATTAGTGTCACATCATGCTCTTCTTTCAAACTGGTTTTCTACGACTACTTCTAAGTTACTGGGGGCCATACTCTTAACTTATTATTTCTACTTGCCTAAAACACTCTGTTCTATTTTAATTCAAGAACTGTCTGTTTGTGTTTCGCGTTATTCTGTGCCAGGTATGGACCATTGATGGACTAATTAATATAAAAATAGGATCAAATAATTATAAAGTGTGCACTATGGAACAGTTAAATGAACTAAAGTGATATGCGGGAGAAATGGTCACAACATTTTGTAACTTTCTATTGTAGTTTAATTTTAGAGTTATCCTTGTAGTATATCGTCATTTTTAACTTTAACTATTAGAACGTAATTAGTAATACAGTTTACTTTTGCTGCCGTAGTGGTAGATTGGTGTTAGTAGTAGCAGACTTGGTTCAGTGCCTTATTTTTGTCGTGTTTATTTCCACTTACATTATTGACACATTGCCATTATCGTATTGATCGCTGTAAATTGTTATTTCCAATCCCATTATTGTCATAATCATCTCCAACGTAACTGAGAACAACGTAAGTTACAATCCCCCTGATGAACTTGAGATAAACGAACAGGCTCCCCTCTTCCTTGCAAACATTCCTCAAAACCTTTCATTTACTCCACCCTCCCCCACTGTCGCTGGAACCAGCTGTGCTGGCAACACACATCTATTGTCATCTGAGCTTTCTTGCCATTCCCAGTCGCAAGGGACATCATTAACCACCAGCTTTCTCCGTACAGTACTGCTCTAAATATTTGCAATATAAACGCTCAAAGCTTCCTTGCAGAGGCGCGAATGGATGAAATAAAAGCCCTATTTATGCCTCCCAGTTTCCACGCAATATTAATCACTGAATCTTGGTTGAAACCACACCACGCAATAGAAAGACTGCAGCTGGCGGGTTATACATTTCTCAGATCCGACAGATTAAGTAATCCCTCCGGGGGTACTGCCGCATACGTCACGACCAGCTTACGCCCTAAAATAATCTGTAGGTCTCCAGGTCCGTACGAGCGAAAACTTGAGTTAATGTTCCTGGAAAAAACTGTGAGTGAAGTAAAATGTCTTCTGGGTGTAGTATATATAAACCACCGAAAGCGGGTTTTTTATGCGATCTAGAGACTCAAATACAAGATTAAGTCCCTGATTACTCAAATATAATTATAACGGTTGACTTCAATATAAACCTTCTTGAACTTAACCATCCTCAGACCTACTAACTTCTTTTAAAGCTTGCGAGTTAACGTTTCTCTCTCTCAACGCTACACATCACACAGACACATCACACACTTTAATAGATCTCATTACCACTAACCCAACCTGAATTAGTTCCTCATCGTGGTCATATTAGTGCCCCAGGCATATCGCGACATGATGCTATATTTATGGCCTATTCTATTAAAAGTCCCAAGTTCAAACCGAAAATAATTTCATATAAAGATCTACGAAGAATTGATAAGAATAAACTTTTACAAGACACAGTTGCAGTGCCATGGCATGACATATTTAAACTTAAATACATAAATGACAAAGTGACTCTCTTAAATCAACATATGACTGAACTGTACGATATACATGCCCCTGAAAAAAGGCTCGATTTACGCGAAAGCCAGCTCCCTGGCTCTCAGATGAGATTAGAGCACTAATGGCTGAACGCGATGCTGCTTATAAACGAGTTAAGAAACATTGCACTCCTGACACTCTACTGAACTATAAGAGACTAAAAAACGCTACGACCCAACAGATTAGAAACGCGAAACTACGACACGCCCACAGTTTAATTCAAACAAATGCTTCAACAGCTGTATTGTGGAAATCCATAAAGAGCTTTGGAATTACCAAAGGACGAGACGACGACGAAAAAAATATACCCTTGGAAAAACTGAACGATTATTTTTCATCTAACTGCACATTAAATGCAGCCCTGAAACAGGAAGTTATAGACGGGAATTATGCAAAGACGCGAACAGATAGAAAAAACTTCTACTTCCGTCCAACAACCCACTCACAAGTCAGGTTTGCTATAAATCGGATAACATCAGCGGCAAAAGGAAATGACAGTATAGGAATAGAGATGATAAAAATTATTCTGGATGTGATATTACCTGCACTAATTAACAAATTTAACTCTTCCCTTGTAGAGAGCACATTTCCCGAAATATGGAAAATGGGCATTATACGTCATCTAAAAAAGTAGCATCCCCTTCTGAACCATCTGACTACAGAGCCATCTGCATACTTTCTACTTTATCCAACGCGCTAGAGTTCATCGCTCATAGACAAATAACAGACTACATGACGACTTACAACATACTTCATCCACTACAATCTGGTTTTCGTCAAGCACACAGTACTACAACGGCACTACTGAAGGTCACAGAAGACATCCGAGAAGCTACGGACACCAAGGAAGTGACAGTTTTAATACTCCTAGACTTTGAGCAAAGCTTTTGACTCTGTTGAAATTGACATTTTGCTCTCGAAATTGTATTTCCTCTATTACTCGGACAGCGCCCTCCTTTGGTTGCATTCCTACTTATAAGGCCGTCAGCAGTGTGTTACAGATAGAAGAAACAAATCAATTTGGCGGTCTGTGCAGTGTTGTGTACCCCAAGGGTCGGTGTCAGGACCCCTTCATTTTTCTATTTACATTAATGACGTCTCCCAAATCCTAACACACTGCAAATACCATATTTATGTTGATGGTGTACAAATGTACCTCCATACATCAACAAATCTAATATATTTGGCCGTAGACAAAATCAATCAGGATTTAACATCGTTTTCTTCTTGGTCTTCGAGATGTGGTCTTAGGTTAAACCCAGCAAAAACGCAAGCCATCATCCTTGGATACCCGAAAATACTCGCGAAGGTCAATCCACCAGAGATTCCATCTATAAGGTTGTGTAATACTAACATACCATTCATGTCATCAGTAAAACTCCTAGGTGTTACTTTCGATGATGATATGTCATGGAAAACGCATATTACAAACATCACCCAGAAAACATTCTCTGCAGTGCACATGCTGCACGGGTATAAATACTTATTTTCCTGAAAAACTCAAAAAATACTGGTAGAAGCTCTGGTTTTCTCTCATTTCGACTATTGTGACGCGATTTATAGAGACACTCGGGGCATGTTATTGAGCAGATTACAACGTGGTCAAAATGCATGTGTGAGATTCGTCTGTAACCTACGGTGCTATGACCACGTAACTCCTTCATATAACCACATATCTTGGCCCCGACTAGAAATCCGTCGCACTATGCCATCTCCATAAAATCCTTAATTCTTCAAAGCCATTTTACCTTACTTCATATTTCATATACCTATCCTCTTATCATACTCTTAACACCAGATTTGCTAATAATTCCATCCTTGCTTTACCTACCCATAGAACTGCCATCTACGATAAATCATTCACAGTAATTGCCTGCCGTGAGTGGAACCTCCTTCCCGAAAGTATCAGGGGGTTAAGCGCTACTCGCACTTTCAAGGAAGCACTATGGAGACATTTTATGCACTAGTAAGGATCATCTGTAAACTTGATGCTGCTACTTACAACCATTCTCTTGGTTTGGATGTCCTGGTAGAGAGTCGAAAATTCTTATCCGATTTGTTTTTAAAATCAAGTTTTATGTACTTCCTCTTTCTTTTACATGTAGAATATTAGTTTGAAGGATTTATCCTTTCATTATATCTGATTTATTTCATCTTAATTTAATCTTAATTTATTTCATCTTAATGTAATCTCACCATCCTTGTATTTTTATTAATTTAATTTGTATGAGATCTACTTATTGTAAGTAATACAATGTAATATATGCATATTTCACTTCCTGGTTAGATGGAAGAGGAGGCCTGAGGGCCTTATAGATCGGTTTTGTTACAATCTGTACTCCTTCTGAATGTTCATTCTTGTTTTTCATGGTTTCGCAAGACTAAGTTCTTTACCATATTAGATCTTAACCAGGCATATAATAAAATACCTCTGGCAGAAGAATCCAAACACATGACGGCTTTCGCCACGGATTGGAATCTGTATCAATACTACCGCGCCCCTTCGGGATCCACACGTATGCAGCTGTCCTTACTAGACAGCTGGAGAGCGTGTTCCCCGATATCAAATTAGAATATCTGAACCATTACCTCGATGATGTCGTCGTGTTTTCAGTGACCTCCGAAGAGCACTTAGATCATCTGACGGAAGTCCTCAATCGCCTTCGGAAGCCTGGGTTGACTGTTAAATTATCTAAGGTAGCCTTTGCTAATCCTTCTATGTCGTTCTTAGGGCATACTGTGTCGCCCGATGGTGTTTATATTGGCCATTCCAGAACACAGGATATTCGTGACTTCAAGCCTCCGAAGGACATAAAGGGAATCGCTAGATTCATAGGCATGGTGATTTTTTCAGGAAATGTATTCCTAACTTTGCTATTAGGGCGGCGCCCTTTGAACTTACTTCGCAAGAAAGGTGTAAAATTTGAATGGGGGCCGTCGCAGCCAGCCGCTTTTGAAGACCTTAAATTAGCTCTTTGTAACGTCCCTGTACAAGCCATGCCCGATTTCTCTAAGAAATTCACTATCCAAAGTGATGCCTGTTCATCTGCTGTGGCTGCTGTCCTTTTTCAGGAAACGGAACTCGGAAGGCAGCATACCTTCTATGCGTCTAGGACCTATCGGCTCAAGAAGCAAAGTTTTCTATCTATAATTAGAGGGTTTTGCAGTCTTGTTTGCCCTGGAGAAGTTACGCCTTTATCTGGAACATGTCAAATTTGAATTAGAAAGACACAAGCAGCCTTAAGGTGGGTTTTAGCAAGGCCTCGTAACGCCCGTTGGGCTCTCAGGATCTCAGCTTTCCTATGTGATGTACGACACATTAGGGGATCAGAAAATGTAGTTGCTGATGGACTAAGTCACATGTTTTCTAGTGATATTGAGACCAGTGAACAGGAAGTTAGTTCTTCTCTTTCTATGCCCACACCTCTTAGTATTAATGCTATTTTGACGGATGCCCCTACGCTGTTTCGTGACACTGAGAATTATCAACCAGAAGATCTCGTGCTGGATCCGATAATGGAAACCCTTTCTTCTGGGGAACATGTTGTCCCTTATGTATTGAGTAACGGGGTTTTGTGTTGTCCTTCGAAGCATGATCAGAAAGTTATGGTTCCAACCTTCCTTGTGCCAATGATCTTCAAATATTATCATGAGACCCCACTAGATTTTCATGGTAGTTTCCCACTAAGCTGACTACAGCTCAGTCTACCATTTCTTGTCTTAATACTATCTTTGCTTCTTTTGGTCCCTGTCAAGATATAGTTTCTGATAATGCAAAGTCTTTCATATTTAACTTATTCCGGAATTTGTGTTTCAATCTGTCCATATCCCAGGTAACAATTTCAGCTTATTACCCTCAATCATCTCTGGCTGAGGGGATCAATCGTAATTTTCGATCTGCGTTGATCGCTTTTCATCATGGAGATCATTCCAAGTGGGATACTTCTCTGCATTGGTTATGTTTTGCTTTAAATTCGGCTGTTCATGAGTCCCACAAGTTCAATCCCGCCTCTCTCGTGTTTAAATTTTTTCCAAACACGCCGCTGTCTAATCTTTCGTCACTCAATGACAGATTACAAGAGACAATAGGTCCTGATAATATCAGAGACCTATGGAAGAAGGCTGAAAGTAATCTGAAGGCTTCTCATGAAAAGGTTACAGAGAGATATTATCGTGGACGTAGGCCCACCAATTTTAAAGGTTGGAGATGAAGTTATGGTTAAGAATTTCGTACCTGCAGGAAAATTTGCCCCCAGACTTCATGGGCCTTATATTTTTTGGACTTCTTAACTCCCGTCACTCTTTTGGTCAGTTACTCAGCCACTGATAGGTTATTTAGAGCCTACTTTCGCAGATTAAACCTGTATAATCTTTTGTTTTGCAGTATAGGCCACTAAGTCATGGCAATAAGGAAACTGTTATCTTTATTCGGCGTCAGTTCTGTAACAAAAGTTTTTAAATATCACTTTGTAAGGTATATGGGGAGGCCTTCTGCCTAGTTGTACTTCCTCTTAAAACAATAATCACCACCACCACCACCATCCCATATCCACCTAACAGCAGTATCCTATGCATATACTTATTGCTATACATCCTTCCCCCCTAGTGAGGTTTGATTATCCCGTTGCCCGCCTCTAAGCCCAAGCCTACTAGTCGCACATCTGAAACTCCAACTTAGAAAAATACACAACTCTCGCTCCCCACAATTTTTGTCGCCAAATAAATGACAGCTTCATCTGGCGAGGGATGCCGGCGTGTGGTAACGGCCCACTCTGCTCTGGCCCAGTCTCCTGCATAACGGCGTACTGGAACACCATCCTTTCCGGCGAGGGCTGTGGTGCCTACCCATCTTGGAGCATTATCACTATATTTGGTCTGTGGCGACCATCATCATGTCTACCCCTCTCACGGTAGCGGGAGAGATGTATCTGAGAGTACTTGGGGATCCGGGCGACCCCACCAGGCAATAGGCTGCGGCAGCTGCTCTTGCCGTCAAAACGTGAACTGTATATCTTGTACTGGTACGGTTGAAAGAAGACTTCAAGACTTGTTTTTAACGTAATTTCTTAAGAATGAACTTTCTCAAGAAAATTTCTGCCTGTAAAATACACCTTGGTATATTTTCTTCTAACAAGTAAAATGTCAAACTTTAACTGTGAGGAGAGACTTTAAGGGAGGAGAGGTCCATACCGGGAGGTACACCCGCCCCGTTCATTTAAATGAAGCGCCTTGAAGAATGCCATCTGATATATGAATGTCGCAACTACTAGCGCAAGAAATTTGGACTTTTATCTACAGATGTCTCTACCCAAAAACGTATGTTATGCCCTCTAGTGTGAAGAAGAACTACTCAAATCTTAAAGTAATTTTTCATTTTGAGGTTTCCTAAACTGAGTTGATTATGCTTTGTTTTTGGTGTATTCCAGTTTTCAACACTTCTATCTCTGTCCACTAATTTCAAATATCAACCAATATAAATTTTTTATATTTTCTTTTTAGGGAATAGGATCCGTCGTGTACCTTTTTGATTATCTAATAAAATTTGGAGGTGTATTGGGCCTTACCCCAGAGCTCTTTAGAACATTCCTCTCGGGTATAAAATCTAGTACCTTGCCTTATTGATCGTCCAGTCCACTGAGTGTGTGTTAATAGATGAGGCGGCGGCGTCTCGCCCTTCATCGAGTATTCCAGCAGATTAATGTAATGACAGCCCTTTAATAACTATGTGATAGCTCTGAAAGCTCACTCGATGGGAGGGTTTCCTATCTTTCCTAATGTAAAAATAAATTTCCAGTCTTCTCAAATGTAAATTTTAAACAAGCCGAAAAGCACTTGGTTAAAATTCGGGAATAGAGTGTGACACCCTTTGAGTTCCCTATCAACTTGACTTAGAGGTGACTATGACTTTGTAACCGTTTTCTGTCTGTAGCTTTCCTAACTTACATTTTCTCCATCTAGTCACCTCAGTAGTATAGGCTTAGCCTCTGTAACTTCGGGCCGAAGTCCAAATAGGGTTTTGATGTTTTGAGTGCAAATTTCAAGGAGTGCAAGTGTCCGCCTCCACACCATTTTGATTCTTGGGCCAGCAACATTAATCTTTGTGTCTTCTCCCACCAAGTCCCGTTAGAATGGGTATTCTATACTTCTGTAAAATTGATTACTTATGTTAAGACTGTTGAGTGTGTAAGACAGTGAATACGGTTTGAATTGTAAAATGTAGGTTTTGCCTCGAGAGGCCTGGAAAGTGTTAATCTTATTGAGCAAATGTGCACTGGTTGTGAATGTAAAAGTTGAAGGTTGCCTTGAGAAGGCAGGAAGGATATAAAGTTCGGAGCGCAGCCTCCTAGATAAATTCATAGAGCATAGACTTCTTTCTATTCTTGTAGAGGTGATAGTGTAAATATTGAATGGTGCCTTTTGGATGGCGGTAACGTTGTAGAGCAAAAGGTGCTCTCGGAAGATTGTACGTTGTGAGTACTCTTTAAATGAAATTGGGAGACCTGTCTCCTTGACCACTGAGTGTATGGAGCAACAGTGCTCAAGTAACATTTGTAAAATTGGGAGACCTGTCTCCTTGACCACTGAGTGGATGGAGCAACAGTGCTCATGTAGCATTTGTAAAATTGGGAGCTTTAAGCTCGTATTGTTAATTAGCAATTTTGGTTGATTTTCTGATTTCTCCTATCTTGTATCTAAGCTAACGAGCTAGTTCTGTACCCGAAGTCTTGCTCTGTTCCTGAGCGACTTGTTTTGTTGAAACTTAGCATAAAAACAGCCAAAAAATTAATATATAAATATAGATTTTCTATGATGCCCCTTACTTGATTAAATCGACTCAAAAAACAATTTAAAGAAGTATGATTTAAATGAAGGAGGGAAAATTTTAGCTAGTCTCATACTGAAGAATTTTATAACAAAGATTCAACCATTGTTCCCAGACTAGCCCCAAAATGAATAAAAAGTATATTTCACTTTCCTCATTTTCTCCAATGGGAGTTTGTTTAGCTGTTCGGACTGTGAGTCATTCTGTTGCTTGTGGCATAAAGGTGGAGGTTCAATTTAATTCACTACCACCCTCTACAGCTATTAGAGCTGATTTAATTGAAATATGTGACATACTATTTGACATCTTGGATTCCTCAAAATGTAGTATCACAGGTCCTAAGCAGTATAGACAACACCTTTGCAGTAATTCTAATCATTTAGAAAAATTGGTAGAAATTGAAAATATCTAAGACAGATCATTGTGTTAAACAGAGGTGGTAATAGTAAACTCAACCCAACATGTATTCAATGTTGGGTAGATAATGTCACTGCTCTTAAGATTTTGTGGTCAGCATTGACGGAGCAACGGATTTTCAATTTCTCTTCACCAGAAGACCGACACAAGATTTTCTGGAAAATTCATTTGCCAATGTCAGAGGTAAAGAGGGCAATAATACAGCTCCAGATGCATCTGATATTCACAGTGCATTAAGAACTGTTAGATAAATAACTTACTATCCCCATCACAAGGTAGCAATTGTGAGGCTGATGCTGCAGTATTCCTAAACAAATACAATTACCGGTATTTTAAAATGAGTTACGCTGTGAACGAAAGATTAAATATTAGTGATAAGAGACCTAATAGTAATGAAAAAATGAGATCATCGACAGTAATGTGCAAACTACACAGGCAAATGCAGACAATTATGTTATTGGTTGGGCAATCCCATACAATGAATGTAAAGATATTTTGATGTCCCTTGAACTTAATTGCCATGACCCTGAAAACTTCCTCTTACTAGTGAAGAAATATGAATCAAGTAATATGATATTCCCCATTGAATGTTCTCACATGTTGTACTTGAAAAGCTATTCCATAATTCGTCTAAAACTTAAAATCAATACAATACAATACAATACAATACAATTTCGAGATCTCTGGTTCAGGTATTATGTATTGGCAGCCGCAAGGGGCAGTCGACTCCGAGCCGCTAGATAGTGGTAGAGGCTGCACCTTCGAGAGTGTTTCTGCTATTATCTTTATATCCTAATTGGTATGACCATGTAATGCGTAGAGAGGGCACTTCGCATCACACCATCTGAAAACAGGTCGCGTGGTCGGTCCTAGAAACACTGGCTTGATCGCCTTCAAGAAGACATGAGGGATGTTCATCTTGTTCCAAATGATGCTCTTATAGAACCGAGTGAAGATTGGCGTACAAGAGACACCAGACCCTGCTCCATTGCGGGACAAGCGCTCACAGGTATTACTTGCCTATGAAGTGCTCTGTAACAATCAGGATGTAACAATACAGTAAACCGTACTCTGGGCCGACATCAGTAACTTAACAGGTAGTAATACGAGCTTGTGTCATGAGCACGAATATCTTACTTATACAGTTGGCAAGTAATTGAATTGTAACGGCTACCTTCTTAGTAACTTTTACTCGTGATTTACTTCTGAAAATAAAATTGTAATCGATACATTGTAGTAATCGATGTACATCGTATCTAGAGCTTGGTAACTTTGGAGCACCAGCACCCGTTCATTTACTCACAACTTGTTCAGATTTAGGTAATCGTGAGACGGTGGTGGTGATTATTGTTCTAAGAGGAAGTACAACTGGGCAACCATCCTCTATTAACACAAATCAGAGGGAAAATGGAGAAGAAGTGAAGGTATCGGCAAAATAGAGGGAGGACTCGCAAACCGTGGAGGAGCCTCATACCAGACTCAGCTAGCGGTACCGTGGTCACCAAACGACACTCCCAAGTTGACAGTCCTTGGTCTCCCTTAAAGTCGCCTCATACTACAGGCAGGGAATACCGCCCCCACGTCATAGGGAATGGAGCCGATATACACTCGTGACGATGAACGGGATAAGGCATTTCCACTCCCCTATTTGAATAAGTTATCCTGAAAACTCGAAAGTGACATTCTAATTTTGCTCGGGAGCTATCATTTTGAATGTCTATTTAGTCTCACGCAGAGATGATAGCCACTTAATGTCCTTGTACTAAAAGGTACAAAACAGACAAATGAATTTCCTTCTGGCATACCCATGTAAAAAACTCAGTGGTTCTCTGAAGACTCGCGTCCTACGATTATTGTAGCTTTACTGATTACATTCAGAAATTAATTTATGCTCGGGTAACTAATTGAACCCAATCACTTTTATTTTGCACTTCTCCCGTCACAGCTTAGTTACAGCACAACTAAAATGTTTCCACAGAGCGAGTGACCACATAACTGTCGGGACAAAGTGGGTTCAAACCCCACCTCAGCAAACTTGAATATTGATTTCTGTGGTTTCCAAATTGCACACCAGGCAAACTAAGGCCAGTGTAACTTCCTTCCCTGTCTCATTGTCACCGTAAGACCTGTCCACATCTAATAGTGAACCTGCTACCTGGTGACTGCCCTAAATGCAGATCAGTGGCGACTGGCTGAAAGTTGCACCCTCCTTTTCCAATACCACGGATATTCATAAACGCATCAAGGAATCAAATGCGGCATTTCTTGAAGGAAGATTCGCAAAGGATTTGTTGGAAGTAAGAGTTAAAATGTTTAGATTGAAGTGCATAATATCGCATAGTGCAACTAGTGACCCACTCAAGCTTCCTATGGGATCAATAGTTTCTTTGTAGCGACAGGACTCTTATGTCATTGGGTGTTCTCCCCTGTGCATAGCTCAGTATGACAGCCGTCAGCTCCCTCCTTTCAACCTGTGTTATGTTCAAACCCATTCTGCCATATCAATGAAACTACGGCAGCATAACATTTAGCTTGGGTTCGATTCCAGTTAAGTGATTAAAAGTTATATGCGGCTCCATTGGGGAGTGCACCTGAAATTAGCTGCACTAATTCAGGGTGAGGACACGAGTTTACTGAGCCAACAGCTTTTCAAACCAAATATTCAATGCAAAATATATTTTTATCGTCATAAGTTAATTGAGATCATTCATTATTATTTTGATAAATACTATGTAATTATCAAAATATGGTTTCAAATTTCAAGCCTGATTTTATACCCTAGTAAAATCACATTTCAAGCACTGGGATAAGTGGATCATTAGTCTGCCTTATTCCCCGCTGACACAGCCACTTGCATCGATTCTCACTTTCACCCCTGTTTAAAAAGTAATTCAAATACTTCTGCAGGGATCAATGCAGGAACTACTGAAAGCGTAAATGTAGTGGTGAAGAGTGAAATCATGAACATTTTAAGATGACTGATGTGCTTGTCATTTGTGTGATGGGAAAATTACGTACATTACTTCAAGTTTCCCATCTGTGCCATATCTGGAGGCTACCTACCTAAGTGAGATCAAGCTACATATTTCATGCCAGCATCTTCAACGGTAACGTTCCTCGAGGTCACATACCTGGATGATCTATGGTGCTGACTATCCACACTGTCCTCAGCCTGTAGAGCGGCTTCAACCACTTAATTCGACGATACTGTTTATTACTCTACTCAACTCCCAATTAGAGAGCGGCATATGGCCTGCACCTCTCGGGAACAAAGGAGGCAGAGAGCTGCTAATTTAATCACAAGATTGATGGGGCTGGGGCCAGCACTAACTCATATTTAACAGTTTTATTACCTTGAAACAATTTATTTACATTGATACAAGCCTTAGCATAGAATAAAATTCGCTTCCAGGCAACGGCACAACACAGAGTTCTTTGTTACCGGCAGAATCCCTCACTGTTGTAGCACTGAACCTCCTGAGAGGAGGAAGGGCTCCTCCTCACCTCCAAGGCGCAGGTAAGGATCGTACTACGGATAGAAGGAGACACACTAGATTACTGTTGTGTGTCCAAGTAACTTACTTATTCAATGAGCACTGCTCTAGGAAGCGTACCACCTCATGGTGCCTTCCCCTCTCGTATGGCAAGGGTTACAGCTGTGCAACTATTAGTCTATGCATTGAAACTAGTGGGGTCTTGTGTGGTGAGGTACCTCACTATATCGAGGTGACCCCACTGAGAAGCTTGTACACGAGTAGTACCCAGCAACTCCCCAGTAATACCTGCCTCCTCCAGCAGGTACATCACCACCTCCACGTGGCCCTGTACGGCTGACAAGGAAAGTGCAGGCACTCCTTGTCTGTGGGTACCAATGTTCACATAAATGTCACTCCTTCCAAAGGACAGTCCTCTCGACCTCGATTTTCTCCTTTCCTACCAGTGCCTCCACAACATGCAGCTGTCCCCTTCTGCAGCATGGTTCAAATCGGTACGTTTCCAGTCCACACAGGGATTTCTTGCAAGAAGGAAATTCACCACATTGATATATCCCTGATCAGCGGACCAATATAGAATTTGCTGAAGGATTTCGTGACCTGGTTCGTACTGGACGAGCAGTTCCCGCCACCGTGGACCTTCCTCTCTTTTCCGCCAATCCTCTCTCTCTGGAGAGGAGGTTTCTCTTTCATCTCGCAAGCCAGCTCTCTCTTCTCAACAACCTTCTCTCTGTCCTTACATGCTCTTTCCTTTTACTCCTCTCTCTTCTTACATGTTCTCCCCAACTCCTCTTCTCTCTCCTTACGTGCTTTTTCACATCCTTTGCTTTCTTCTCAAATGCCTCCTCCCTCTGTTCTATCACCATCTCCCTCATTTTCAGCACATCTTCCCATGAACTCGTGCTGTTCCCTCTCTCCTTAGGGGTTCTCACCAATTCTTCCACCACTCTGGTGTCATCTTCCAGCTGCAATTCCCTAATCTCCACATGTTCCGCCAGTGACCCAAGGAGTGCCGCACACAGTCGCACCGAGTCTGGAACACACAATAACACCACAAATTAACAGAGAGTCCTCCTTAGAGCCGGTTTACATGGGATCATGTTAATGAAACTTGCCACCATGAGAATTACCTGAAAGGAAATTGATTCAGTTACGAAGTGCTGCAGACATGGCAAACCTATTATAACGTTATAGAAACTTACTTCGTCAGATGAGTGGCACTGTAGTCAGGTTGCCAACAAAGAAAGAAAGAAAAAATTGCACGCTAAAAGGATGATTTAAACACTGAATTTATTTGCAATGTAGAACCCTCACCTGTCATTTTGAATGCCACACGTTTTATATTGAACTACCTGTATTTCTCAATGTTCACGGTTGAATGTTTACTTCTAGGATTGTTACGACCTGTCAATTATCTGTGATGTGATTTTTTGGAGATTTATTTACAGTGAGAGAAATTTATATTCTTCACTTTTTAATTTTAGTTATAAAGTTAATATATTTTTAATTAAAAATTCTAATATTCTGTCTTAGGTTTTTTGGCAGCTCAGTTTGTCTACGGAATAGTTCATCCTTTCAAAGTAATAGCAACCCTCGATTCCCTATTCAAAGTAATTTAAACAACTATAATTAATGCCAGACTCAGCTTGAGGTCCTCTAGCCGCTAATACCACGCTCGGAAGCTAAGAGCTCATAACACCCCTTTGTAGTCGTTTCTTACAGAAGTATTCCATCACACTCCTGCCTATGTTACATCACTCCACCGAGAGTCGCAATTTAGGAAGGGCATCCGGTTAGAAGGATAGAACCTAGAATTGGGGTAATACGTGAAAAAAGCCCTAGCACAGCCTCCACCGGGTTAGTGCCATAAGAGTACATGTATACGCGTGCTTGTAGATAAAACGAACTTTGTATTCCATGTGTCAACAAATACATCCAAACTAGTCAAATTGCACGAGCTTTTTTTTTTTTTTTTGGCTGATATGTGCATCCCAGGTTCACCGTTTCTAGAATTTCCAAGATGCTTCCCAATATTACGCCCCGTATGAATAATCCTATCCTACCTTCCTCGGTTCTCTTTTGTTCTTTTCCGACCCCCCATGCTATTACGTTTACGAGGGCTAAGGAGTCTTTAATTTCCACGCCTTTCGTAGCTCTTGTCTTTCTTTGGCTGATACCTTGCGCGGTCGCTCCACTCCCCAAGACCTAAAGTCGCTTTACAGCGTTAAGCCTCAATGAATAATGCACATCGTGTATTAAGACTTACACCATCTGCCTGGTACCGTGTCAAGTCCTAGGAGGTTAATGCGTGGTCAACGCAACGTTAGGCCTTCAGGAGTATCGAATGTGTAGTGTAGGTAGGGATTTCATTCCATATTCGAGAATTCTGATAATACGCGAAATCGTGCAGAGCTAAATTCCGGCACTACATTAATTTTTACCTATTATATTGGGTATTCAGTACAAAGATAGTTTAGGTCTTCCTGCGTGATTGTACCTAAGTTGCGAACTTGTAGATAAAACGAACTTTGTATTCCATGTGTCAACAAATACATCCAAACTAGTCAAATTGCACGAGCTTTTTTTTTTTTTTTTTTTTTTTTGGCTGATATGTGCATCCCAGGTTCACCGTTTCTAGAATTTCCAAGATGCTTCCCAATATTACGCCCCGTATGAATAATCCTATCCTACCTTCCTCGGTTCTCTTTTGTTCTTTTCCGACCCCCCATGCTATTACGTTTACGAGGGCTAAGGAGTCTTTTAATTTCCACGCCTTTCGTAGCTCTTGTCTTTCTTTGGCTGATACCTTGCGCGGTCGCTCCACTCCCCAAGACCTAAAGTCGCTTTACAGCGTTAAGCCTCAATTAATAATGCACATCGTGTATTAAGACTTACACCATCTGCCTGGTACCGTGTCAAGTCCTAGGAGGTTAATGCGTGGTCAACGCAACGTTAGGCCTTCAGGAGTATCGAATGTGTAGTGTAGGTAGGGATTTCATTCCATATTCGAGAATTCTGATAATACGCGAAATCGTGCAGAGCTAAATTCCGGCACTACATTAATTTTTACCTATTATATTGGGTATTCAGTACAAAGATAGTTTAGGTCTTCCTGCGTGATTGTACCTAAGTTGCGAACTTGTAGATAAAACGAACTTTGTATTCCATGTGTCAACAAATACATCCAAACTAGTCAAATTGCACGAGCAGTTATTTTTTTATTTTGCTGATATGTGCATCCCAGGTTCACCGTTTCTAGAATTTCCAAGATGCTTCCCAATATTACGCCCCGTGTGAATAAAACATTTGTATTACACCATATCCCTAGTCCTATGTGTAGCCATCAGCTTCCACAAATCTCAGCATCAAAGTCGAATCTCATACTTGAGACTGTAACGCCCTTGTAGAGTTAAGCCTGGCGTCAAACGCATGGGTTAACCTAGCACTTTTGACCATAATCACGTTAGCAGTTAGGTCTTGAGATGTTAACGCGTGGGTGAGGCGGGCTGATGTACTGGTCATCCTCCTCAGTTGTATCCCCCGACCCCCAGAGTCTGTAGCACTGCCCTTGAGGCGTTAGAGGTAGGATCCCTCGGTAAGTCCAATGGAAAAACCGACACTGGAGGGTAAAGAGATAAAGAAGCAGAATAAAAAGAAGAAGTAGTAGTAGTAGAAGAAGAAGAAGAAGAAGAAGGAATTAAGGAATTGCCTCTATAAGGCTCTGTGTATGCCTATTTACCCCTGTGTCCTAGCAGAGCTCTCCCCTGAGTTAGCCTCCCTATTAGTCACCATTACGACTGGCAGTACACCATTGATGCAATTCTACCCCTCCACCTCACCTCATAAAAATGAGGATCTGAGTGGAGTGACGTCATCATGGAAGCAAGAGCTGTAGTGACGTCACTGCGAACAAGCTTTGACCTGTAGCGTTACAAGTTATCTCAAGTCAGGTGTCTTGGGTCATAACACACTGTCGCATTCCTTTACAACGCCAGATATAAAAAATGCAACTTAGCTCGCAAAGTCATTCTTTTTTTTCTGCTGAAATGTACACGTCTCCATATTTACTGTAGTCAGTACATCTTCATCGTACACATATTTCAATCAGGGTGAGGATATTTGAAATGCACTTAAGCTCTTTTAGTTTTTGAGTTTATGTCAACTCCACGTTCGAATCCTTTGGAGTGACATTTACTCTGCTCACCTAGGGCTTAATTGCCCCCTACAAGAGTTAGCCAAGGAGGTTAGATAGACGACAGCTTAGCACACAACATGCCTAGACTCAGAGAGAGACCCCCGCGATTTCTCCAATGCAGACAAAACAACAGCACAGGTTGCTCGGCTCCTGCCTAAGGCAAGGGTGCCCCTGGAGGAGCTTTACTTATAGAACCCCACCATATCAGAATGAAGTGTCCTACAAGAGTTGGCCCAGGAGGTTAGACAGACAACAGCTTAGCACACAACATGTCTAGACTCAACTAAATACCCCTAGTTCACCAATACAGACACAACAACGGCACAGGTTGCTCGGCTCTTACTAAAGGCAAGGGTGCCCCTGGAGTAGCTTTACTCCTTTAGAACTCCACAACATCAGAATAAAGTGCTCTACAAGAGTTGGCCAAGGGGGGTTAGATACACAACAACTTAGAATACATCATGCCTAGACTCAGCTAAAGATCCCAGTTCGCTAACGAATGCTATATCAAGTCAGGCATCTCTTTTAGTAGCCTCTTTCGACAGTATTCCATAAGATAACGGCATCCTGTTGTCTGAAGGTGTCAGAGGACTTAACGCGTGTCTAGTATCATAATCTCCATAAATCCCTTCTACAGCTGTAGTATTGTATCCAAGGGACGAGCTCAACCTTGGTATCAAAACTCCTACTTTCAGCTGGAAATATATCCCAGGCAATGTGCTTCAATGTGGTAGCAAACACTTGTACTGAATTATGGATTTGTGACAATTAGGCCTATATTCTACAGAGTCCTTGCGGTTACCCCGATAAGTCTTAAACTTATTACCATATTATAAGTTCAATATTAATAGTTCACGGTGTAGGTTACTGTAGTCACGTACTTCAACAGATGAGTGGTCCTGAGTTCGGGATACAAGTTGCTACAGAATAGGTGTGGCCACCTCAAGAACATTCTGAGTTGTAGCCCTCCCTGTTAAAAGCCACTGCAGTGAGCTCAGAGTTTGATCAATGGCATTCTGTGAGAAAGAATTCCCAGACCACACTATCTTTTCATCGGTCTGTTTTCACATCAACTTTGCTGCATGGGAGTGAAAGCTGGGTGGATGTGGGGGTACATTATTTATGAGATATAAGTAACAGACCTGAAAGAAGTGAGAATGACTGCTGGTATAATCAGGTGGAAACAATGGCAGGAGGATATTCGGAATGAGGGTAGTCAATTCAAATTTGTACAGTACAGCTGCTGATTTAATTTGGCTTTGGTGGTGGGGTCATGTTTGGCGAGTGGCAATAGAGGGCAAGAGAAGTACAGGGAGGATCAATACGACGATGGTTAGACTCAGTTCTTAACGATATAAAGATTAAGGATATGAAACTAAATGAACCACAGAGGGTTGCCGACTGAACGCAAAATACGTGTCAGTTGGAAATTAAGAAGTACTTAAGACACACTTCCCGAGTCTTTGACAGTAATTTGTGTTTGTATCAAGCCTGTCCTTATTCCGAATATTCCTCCTTCCAAGATGCGCAGGGATGAAATGATGCCAGACGCCGCTAGCTGCAGGAGAAGATGGCCGATACACAGCCTGGTCTCGTTTCACAGCTTATCGCTTCTCTCAAAACACCTGATGTATTCAAACACGTGGAAAAAACAACTTCAGAAGAAAAGAATTAACAAGTAGATTTTGAGATAAAATAAACAACACAGAAATTACAAACAAGTTATAAACTTCAAAACTTGGCATTATAACATGAAATGTGATCACAGCGAACAATTCCCCCAAAATACTCTCAAGATTTCACAAATTACCTTTACTTCGCCGCCTGCATTGCTGCTAACGTCACTTCGTTTGTTACTACGCTACTGACTTTATACTGCCTCGCCGTACAGCTGCTACCTTCGCTTATTCTCCTCACTTCTGCAACCTGGGAACCTCTATGTCACTACAACATCAGCCGTCTGGAATCATCTTATGATAAATGTGTTTTTGAACCTTCTACACTCGCCCTATAACAGATCAGCCCTCCGCTTCTACAAATCAGTTCAATTTTGACAGCGGTGTGGTTCTGCTTTCGGCGTATTTAAGTTGCCTTAACATCTTTGCTATCTGGACTCTTGTTCAGCACGGCATATGGGCAAATTAAGTCCTCACAGTATGGATTATTTATATTAATTTCAGCAGCTCCGTTAGTCAAACATCTACGAGTGTTTATTAAGCTATCTCGAAATTTATGAAGTTCCCAGAGAAGCACAGTGATTACAGGTGGTTAACGATCCTTTGCATTATTTTGGTTACGTAACTGTGTGTGGCCATGTGAAGTATTTTTCTTTACTTATGCCATTTTCAACTACGCGGGACGGTTGCTTCGATTCATGTACCTCCCCGAGTTCCCCTTTTCCTTTTTCCAATGATGGGGTTCTTCCTTTTTAATGTTCGCCACTTCTTGTTATTGTTTATCTGAGATTTGGTGTCAGAATTATTTCCTTAAGGCAATATTCTCTGTTGTTATCTTTGCGACCATACAAGTAATATGCGGCTGGTACACTGCGTCTTGGTCAGTGATTCGTTTTATGAATGTTATTCCGTGTTGCTCTCTTAACTTGGTCCTCTGAATTGTATATTTAATTCTTAGCATTAATACGTGTTATACGTTGAGTTGTTTGGAATATTTTTTACTCTCTTTTGTCAATAATGTACTTTCCTGCGAAAATCTCTGTTTGCCGAAATACTTCCACGAACCTAGTTAATTCCTATTATTATTGCTCTTTGTCGGTTGGACATTAGTTTCTGTATTGATGTTCGTGAGTATTATTATCATTATAGCCAACTCGCTTGAGTTAAAGTCAATTTACCACAGTCTATTAAACATTTGATACCTAATCCAACGTATAACAACCAGAACACATATCTGCGTGCTCTGGTACAGCAGATGTTCACTTCACAACGGTCCTTTGGAGATTGTTCAGTTCCCCGGATGTCACACCTGTAGATGGCCACATATGGCCATACTGAAAGAATTTTTTCCAGTCAAGACGACTCTGTCTAGAAATGAACATGAATGAACATCAATTACAAGAGAAAACTCTCTGCTGCAACCAGTATTTACAAATATGTTCGACGATCTACAGGATTCTTATGATCAATGCATGACGCATTAGGCCACACTTTTGACAGACTTGCACAGCAAAGTGCATACCAGTTCGTGCTAGTGCTTCAAAATTAACACATTGCGCACGGCCTATGCAAACATATGAGGAAACGGAATAAGCGAAGGAGACATCGGCCATTTATCCAACGAACATGTACGGGCGTTTTTACAATTCTCTACATGTCTTTAATGGGAAGCTCCCATAACCAGGATCTCAACTCCATTTTGCTAATTATTATGCTTCTCAGTGTTGCTGTTAATCTTCATACATCAACAGCGATTGCACTCAGACCGGCTACTTCAGG
The DNA here is from genome assembly GCF_040414725.1 of Anabrus simplex. NCBI lineage: Eukaryota > Metazoa > Arthropoda > Insecta > Orthoptera > Tettigoniidae > Anabrus > Anabrus simplex. The sequence goes on along the minus strand of NC_090279.1, from coordinate 22,846,482 downwards.
CCAGGGAAAGGCTGAGCATTGTAAGCTTCAGTTTGTACCAATGAAATCATGTGATTCCTACGGGAGAATTTGAGGCATGTAGAGACAATTGCTCCTGGATATCTGTGATCCAATGTGCTCCCTTTGTTTTCCCAGGTAAGCTGTCTTGTATATGACAACTCTTTCCAAGTATTGGGGAGACTCACTTTACTTCACAACAAGCCTAATTTCTTATTAAAATCTCTACAATTATTATTATGAAGGATGAACACTGGTACCTGTTATGCTTAAGGGGGAGTGTTTGCATATAAACCTGAACTAAAGGGTACATGTCTGTGAAGGACCATAATTTTAACTACAAATCACACACAAGATATCGCCAGTAGTTTGCTTCATATACACCCGAAATTCACTGTACAAGTGGAATTAACCTTTTAGAACCATAAAACAACAAAGAAAAATTATTTAGTCAAGTATTTTAATAATTAGCCTACTGTATCCTTTGTATGTAATTTACTTTTTTGGGAGTGTAGACAGTTTTTAGGTACCTTTATCTCTGAAACTTATCAATAAAGTCCACCATTTTTAACTGTATACAGAGAATGTGTGTGTACATAAAGTAGACCACTACGGAAAACATACAGAAAGAAATGAATTATCAGCATTAATTAAAACTTGGTACATAAAAGTACAGCAATTTTTTGTTGGGTGTAGCTGAAGTCAAGTCCTAACTTTTTAAGATAGGTCCATGATTGTAGTCTACTATTCTTCAATTATCGTACTGATTCTATGCACGAAGCTTCAGCCTTCTAGCTTGAGTACTTTTGGTCTATTAAATTAAATATGTCAGAAAACTAAACTTTTGGGAAATTGGACTTAAAGTTTAACTTTGCTTTTAATGAAAGTTGTGGCGTAACCTGATGTGTTTAATGTATTCCAGTCCCATAAACATCTTGTTTCAGAAGTTCTTCATCCTCTTTCTTCCTCCTTATATTCCTTTTTCTGGTTCTTGCCTCATTGGAAGTCACCTTGAACATTCTCTCTGCCTCGGCAACTATTCTGTCAATAGCAGTGAGGAGGTAGAGGAAGATCCATAAATGCACAGAAAGTTTGTGTTGCTTTATACCCTTTGCCTATACAGCGCATACGATAGGCTAGTCTTGTGTTCATATTATAAAGCCTCTTGTTATTTACCCCTGAGGTATATACAGATTCCTCATGACCACAGACACTGCACATAATGATAAGTTTTGAGAATAAACTCTTTACTACTATCTACATCTTCAAGCAGTTCAATACTACTATCACTTTCACAACATTTACACTCTAATATTTGTTCAGTAAACTTCACACAACACTCAGTTCAATTATCACAGACCCAGGATTTATGTTTGGAATCTTTTCTTCACTAAAGTTACTGCTGTATGAATCGTCCAAATATTTCAGTTTATTTTTGAAGCACTTGATTGCACCTTAACCTCACTCTCACCAGAACCATTACTGGTACTGATTTGTGTTTCTTGCTCCTTATATGTAAATCTATTTCCATAGAACTTGCGCCTGCCTGCATGAAATTTCAGTGTCCTCGGCATATCTGTGGAAATATTTGCTACTTATATTTTAGAAAAGCTATTGTGATCAACACTATTGTTTATTTTTTACTGATGTGGAGAAAGATGAACATCGTGCAGGTTAGGCAACTTTTGAAAGTTAAATTTACTATTTTTGCATAGAAATTACCTTTAATGCCCCAAAGTGACTTGTTCAGGAAAGATTATGAAGTTTAAATACATTTGACATGTAAAGGGGCGCGGCAGAGTTCTGCATATATTTAAGATTAGGGCTGTAAAAGGTCGTAACACATTAATAATATGTACTTATTTTATATGGTTGGATTCACGAAAGACTGGGGGATAGTATAAGAGCAAAACTTATTTTAATTTTTTTTAAAATTCGCGTACATGTTCCCTGAAAATACTAACTATGATTACAAGTAAATAATACATAACAATAGTACGATATAGACAAGGAGAATATTTGAGTGATATATGATTTGTCTTGGTTGTGGCAGTGAGTTTACAGACGAGGAAGTGACACGAGTAAGTTAATAAACATAATGAATTATTTTATATTTTATACGAGTTTATTGAGTTGAATTCTAAAAACTGACCACGTACGTCACAAAAATTTACTGGAATTATTTTTATAACTATTTCCTTATTTTAATTACATTTGTGATACTTCAGGAAAGGCGATATTTAATAGTTACATGAATTAGAACAAAAGGTAAGTCATACTTCCTGCAGTCTTGTACCTTAATTACTGTATCTTAATCTCCCTCATTGAGGCAACTGTCAACAGCCCCACATTAACCCTTTGACGCCGACATCCATATATCATATACGACTCCTTTTCTACACACGCTGCCGACCTCTATACGTGGTATAGACACCTGCAGGCCCAACATCATTTTGTTGTTGCTCTTAAAGTAATAAATGTTGTAGAGATGGAAGTGGTATACCTTTGACGGTAAAGATCTCTACCTTGCTTGTATGTATGAATCACCTCAAATCAGTGTTTCTGTCTTTCTCTCTGAAGTGTTTGAAATAGTCTGATCCCTATCCGCTTGAGAGCACGAAGTCGAATCTAGCAGATGTACGTTTCATTACGGGATGTTTCCTCATGTAGATTGAGAGTAGAAATCGCAATCTCTTCAGTGATATGAATGTTGACATCATCTGGTGAATTCATATACCGTAATTATTTCAGAGCCTTGAAATCTGCTATCACTCCTTATTCGTTGGGGGAAAGGATATAGAGATAAACCACCCAATCAATTACAAAGTCAATACGGCCAATTTGAGCTGATTATCATAATTAATTGACCCGCTGTCAATTTGAAATGACATTGCGTGGAGCAGAAGGATGGCACGGTGCAGTTTGAATGAAAGGGAAGTAATACAGGTTTAATAAATCAAACGATATCAGCACTGCACCAGACTAAACTGAGCGAAGCGAGAATGGGCGTATTAACAAAAGAAATGGGAGTACATGGTGCGCAGCGAAGTAACGGACGACGAAACACGCCAAAGTATACGCCCTCCTTCTCATGAAGTATTCGACCCATTAACCTGGGATTGGTGCCAAATAAATCTTCGAACTATTGTTCTCAGTTCTTCCACTCAGTTACTGAGACAACGATTACCGTAGTTTTGACTGCATTGAGAAACATCCCAGACAAATACAAGAACGTCACTTTCATTGTGTACAAATGCGGAAGGTCCCTTCTCTATTACTAAACTATCAAGGTAAATACAAAGTTATTGTAAACTACATTATTTTCAGTCTCTTCTGTAAACGTCTGAAAATAATCTGGACTAAACTGTATAAACTTCATGATCTGTATTGTCAGTGCTGAACTGTGCAAAGTGTAAGTCTTTGTTTTTTTTCTCCCATCCAAAACCTTATTCAACCTCCGTAGGGGGTTACAGATTCATGTCAAGTTCGCTTAAAAGAACAGACATGTTTCGGTCATTCTTTATGGGCATTTGAGGTACAGATTGCATTGTACTGCCCCACAAGCTAGGTAACACATACCAACCTAGCTGATCGGCAGTAAAACTGCACCACTCAGGATAAAAGGTCCAGTGCAAGAGAAACAAACAGGAAGCGTCACATACACTACACACCCAGAAAAATACGAAAAGAACATAGAAACAGAGTAAACTTACCTCCAGGTGGCAGAAAACAACGATAAACCGGTGGATCAAGCTACCAACTGTCAGTGTGTCAAATAGTTATAGAGCAGAAAACAAGACAAATCTTTCCTTTTTTAAGAAAAATATAATTCATAAGCTCAAAGAGAAGTTGACAGATCAAATTACAGGTCATCCTCGCAGTTTTGTTTTCCAAGATAAAATAATAGGTTAACTGAACAAAATAAAATCAGTTTTAAATCGAATAGGAATAAAATGGTCTTTAAAATAACATCAAATTAGATGAAATTAAAGTAACCTGACCTCACTAAATCCAGAGAAAAACTCCAATTAAATTCAAGTTGAACACCAAAGATAAAATAACAGAATTATTTTTAAAACCGCCGGTCGGCAAGAAATAAATTAAAGGAAATAAAATGGTACCATCAAGTTGAACAGAACACGTTAAATAAACGAAATTAAATTATAAACGGCCGGTCGGCAAGAAATATAATCTAAAATGAAACACATAGATATATTTCGTACATTGTATTTGGGCTTTGACGGGTTAACATGGTGTGTGTATGTGTGTGTGTGTGTTCGTGTGTGTGTGGTAACTATCACAGTCTCAACGAGTGTACTATACCTCACACTGATGACTTCAGTTACTTTCTTCAAGGTAAAACAGTGTTTCTTAAATTAGACATGTGACAAGCCTTCTGCCAGGTATGCTTAGCAGATGAAGATAAAGAAAAATTAGCCCTAATCACCCCTGTTGGACTATTTCAATTCAACTACATGCTGTATGGGCTTAAAAGAAATCACATTTATTGGAATGTTTTGAGAAGATTGAGATCGAAGATGTTAGGATAATGTAACAATAAGGGAGTGTTTTGGTTTTAAAAATTACTTAACAATTCCGAATTTTTGCTTTCTTCTGGAATTCTTCTATGAGACGATGAAACATTGATAATTTGTATAACATAATTCCGACGCAGAGTGCCAATGCAGTTACCATATTCAATGCATTAGAACGTTTTGAATCAGCTGTTTCTGGAATAAGAGAGAATAATGAATGGTATCAGGAAGTTGATGATGATGAATGTTGTACCACAGCAACAAGAAGCTCTAAATAGAGTTCTGGTTTAAATCTGACTGTAGATGCCAACGAAGTGTTGGATATAGTGATCAACCAAATGAAAGACCAATTCCAAGAGTCTCACATATTAAGTAGTTTCGAAAATTTGTTCCGAAAAGTTTGCTACGGTCAGAGAAATTTTCCCAGCGAATTTAGCCAATACTTTCTCATTAAGTTGCAATCCATTTATCTACGAAGATAAACTGAGAAATGAACTTTCAGTGATTTATCGGATATTCCTTCTGCCTGTGATTTGTTCACATTCTTCATGAAGCATTCCTCCGAAGAATCGTTCTCTGAGGTACACAAAACTCTACAAATTGAACTAACTACGCCAGTTTCAACAGCGAAAGAAGAGCGAAGTTACAGCACATTAAAAAGAGTCAATGATTATCTTTCAATAATATTGGTCAAAACAGACTGAATTCACTCACTGCTTGTTCAGTTCATAAGGAGGAATCTGGTGGATGCCCAACTTTAACAACAGAGTCATTGTTCAGAAGAACAGGCGTGCTCAACCGCTGTATAAGTAATGTGCCATTTGGTGAAATAAATACTATTCCTTCATTATTAACTACTTAGTGTATATATTTAGGCCGATATATTTTGATATACGTACTCTCCTTTGGAGTTTTTGTGGTACGGTGTAGATACCCATGTTTCAAAAATACCTGCCGCAATCCCATTTCCATGGCCGAAAAGTCTATATCGGGCCCCACTGGTGGAATTGATCACGAGTCACCACTGTATGCATTCAGGTCTGATAATATTGTAATTGGTCTTGTTCACGCCCGGGGACTGGGTATTTGTGTTTGTCCCAGAATATTTCTCTTTATATTTACGCAACACTATCAACACGCAATAGAGATTACATCCCATCACGTAGGCTTGACGCCGGGAAGAGCATCAGGTCGTAAAACAGAGTCAAATCTACATGTGCGACACATCTCGCACCCACTGGTGAGGTAGAACACAACATATCCATGCCGTGGTTACTGTACCGGAGGTACACCCGCACCAGCGCCTTGTAGAAGGTCATCTAGATCATGAAAAATGAAACTCATTTTGGAAATAGTGTGGAACATTTCTCGACAGATGTCATTACTATCGTGTTGCGCTTCTGAGGTGGAGATGAACTACTATATATATATATAAATAAATAAATGCCATTGTATGTATGTATGTATTACATCTCCTCCTAAACCACTGGAGCGATTTACTCCAAACTTGGTACACCTACGACTTAGTATCAGGAGACAAACCGCGTGGGGGTAAGACACCCCAAGTACCCTTAGGGGCGGAGGGGCGCAGGGGGTCACATTTAAAAATATTCGCTGGGATGAATAGTGACACTCCGGAATATTTCAAAGTCCAAATTCATCCCCCCTCGGGTGGGGGCGAGGGGGAGTGATATATCAAAATAATCGAAAATAGTGTCGAATCCACCCTTTTCGAGGTCGCTGAGATGAATAGTGACACTCCGGATTTTTTTACAAACCGCGTTGGGGTAAGACACCCGAAGTACCCTTAGGAGCGGGGGGCGAGGGGGGTCACATTTTAAAATATTCGAAAATGGTGTCGAATCCATACTTTTCGGGGTCGCTGGGATGAATAGTGACACTCCGGAATTTTTCAAAGTCTAAATTCAGCCCCCTTTGTGGTGGGGGGCGTGGGTGAGTGATATATAAAAATAATCGAAAATTGTGTCGAATCCGTCCTTTTCGGGGTCGCTGAGATGAATAGGACACTCCGGATTTCGTTTGACAAACCGCTTTGGGGTAAGACACCCGAAGTACCCTTAGAGTCGGGAGGGGGGCGAGGGGGTGACTTTTAAAATATTCGAATATAGTGTCCAATCCATACTTTTCGGGGTCGCTGAGATGAATACTGACACTCCGGAATTTTTTAAAGGCCAAATTCAGCTCCCTTTGGGGTGGGGGGCAAAGGGGAGTGAGATATCAAAATAGTCGAAAATAGTGTCGAATCCATCCTTTTCGGGGTCGCTGAGATGAACAGTAACACTCCGGATTTTTTTTTGACAAACCGCTTTGTGGTAAGACACCCGAAGTACCCTTAGAGTCGTGGGGGGGCGAGGGGGTGACATTTAAAAATATTCGAATATAGTGTCCAATCCATACTTTTCGTGGTCGCTGAGATGAATGCTGACACTCCGGAATATTTTTAAGTCCAAACCGCGTGGGGCAAGACACCCCATGTACCCTTAGGGGCGGGGAGCGAGGGGGTCACATATCAACATATATGAAAACAGTGTCGAATCCATCGTTTTCGGATTCGCTGAGATGAATAGTGATACTCTGGAAAATTTCCACGTCCAAATTCAGTCGCCTTTTGGGTAGGGGGTGAGGGGGGAATGATATATCAAAGTAATAGGAAATAGTGTCGAATCCATCCTTTTCGGGGTCGCTGAGATGAATGGTGACACTCCAGATTTCTTTTGACAAACCGCGTGGGGGTAAAACACCCCATGTACCCATAGGGGCTGGGGGGACGAGGGGGTCACATATAAAAATATACGCAAATTGTGTCGAATCCATCGTTTTCGGATTCGCTGAGATGAATAGTGATACTTCGGAATTTTTCAAAGTCCAAATTCAGCCCCCATTTGGGTGGGGGCGAGGGGGCAGAGATACATCAAAGTAATAGGAAATAGTGTTGAATCTATGCTTTTCTGGGTCGCTGAAATGAATAGTGACACTCTGGATTTCTTTTGACAAACCTCATGGGGGTAAGACATCCCGAGTACCCATAGGGGTGTGGGGCGAGGGGGTCACATATAAAAATATACGAAAATAGTGTCGAATCCATCGTTTTCCGAATCGCTGAGGTGAATAGTGATACTCCGGAATTTTTCCAAGTCCAAATTCAGCCCCCTTCTGGGTGTGGGGCGAGCAGGGAGTGATATATCAAAGTAATAGGAAATAGTGTCGAATCCATCATCTTCGGGGTCGCTGAGATGAATAGCAGCACTCCGGATTTCTTTTGACAAACCGCGTGGGTGTAAGTCACCCCATGTACCCATAGGGGCGGGGGGCGCAAGGGGGCTGACATATAAAATATTCGAAAATATTGTCGAATCCATACTTTTTACGATCACTGAGATGAATAGCGACATTCCGGAATTTTTTAAGGTCGAATTTCTGCCCCCTTTGGGGCGGGGGCGAGGGGGAGTGATAAATAAAAATAACAGAAAATGGGGTCGAATCCATCCTTATCGGGGTCGCTGAGATGAATATTGACACTCCGGATTTCTTTTGACAAACCGCGTGGGTGTAAGACACCACCACGTATCCATTGTGGCGGGGGGTGGTGGAGGGGGTGACATAAAAAATATGAAAAGGTGTCGAATCCATACTTTTCGTGGTCGGTGATGTGAATAGTGACACTCTGGAAGATTTTAAAGTCCAAGTTCAGCACCGTTTGGGGTGGGAGCGAGGGGGCAGTGATATAAGAAAATTATCGAAAATAGGTCGAATCCATACTTTTCGGGGTCGCCAAGATTGTTAGTGTCATTGCGGATTTTTAAGGTACATATTAAGCACCGTTTGGGGTGGGGGCGAGGGTGGAGTGATATATCAAAATGACCGAAAATAGCGTCGAATTCACCCTTTTCGGAGTCGCTGAGGTGAAACGTTACACTCCGGATTTGTTTTGACAAACCACTTGGGGGTAGGACGCCCCATGTACCAATTGGGGAGCGGGGACGAGGTGGTGATATATAAAATATTCGAAAATAGTGTCGAATCCATACTTTTCGTGGTCGCTGAGATGAATAGTGACAATGTGAATATTTTTAAAGTCCAAGTTCAACCCCGTTTGGGGTGGAGGCGGGGGAGTGTTATATAAAATTAATCGAAAATGGTGTCGAATACATAGTTTTCGGGGTCGTCAAGGTGAATATTGGCACTCCGAAATTTTTCCAAAATTCAAGTTCAGCCCCTCTGGGGTAGGAGGCGAGGGGGTAGTGATAAATAAAAATTGTCGAAAATAATGTCGAATCGACATTTTTCGGGGTCACTGAGATGAATAGCGGCACCCCGAATTTTTAGTAGCATGAGACAAACCACGTTGGAGTTAGACACACCACCTACCTTTATGGGTAGGGGGCGAGGGGGTAAGATATAAAAATCATCAAAAGTAGTATTGAATCCATACTTTTCACTGTCGCTGAGATGAATAGTGACATGCCAGAAATTTTTAATGTCTAATTTTAGCCTCCTTCGTGGTGGGGGAACGATGGGGGAATGATATATACAAATAATCGAAAATTGTGTCCAATCCATACAATTCTAATTTTTTTTCCAATTTGCTTTTTCGTCGTACCGACACAGATATGTCTTACGGCGTCGATGGGATAGGAAAGGCCTAGGAATTGGAAGGAAGCGGCCGTGGCCTTAATTAAGGTACAGCCATACATTTCGAGGTCGCTGAGATGAATAATTACAATCCGGTTGTCGTTGTTCAGCCCCTATAGGCATGGATATTAGAAGGGGTGGAAAAAAACGTTCAAAATGACCAAAAATACGGATGTATTTTTCATTAAGCATAGCCCTCATATAAAATTGGTACACGTATGGCTTACTATCTGAAAAAAATACTGTTGGGGTAAAACATCTCTAGCACACATACGGGAAATGGTGAACTATAAAAATAAACGTTTTACTGATATTAATGTCGAATACTTCTTTACGAGGAAACAGAGTTGATCTGTGACACTCTGGATGGTTGTCATACTTCAGCCGCAATCACTTGACAGGGGGTGAAAATGAATGTAAATATAAGGGATATGTGGGTATGTTCCAGAATTGCTCTCAACGAAACTTGGTACACATATGACTTACCATCTTAGGAAGAATACTATGGAGATGAAGAATCACAGCCTCCACTGGGGGTGGGAAATGAGAGGGGCTGACGTGCAAAAATGATGGGAAACAACCGATATGAAGGTCGAAAGCCATCGTTTATGTGTCTCTTATACGAACTGTGACGATCGTTTAAGTCCACGTTCAGTCTCCATTGAGACAAAAGCTGTGTAGGGCTTAAAGTGACCGAGATTAGTATTGGGGTCATTAGGCTGATTGTGACAGTCTCAATGACTGCCGAAATCGTGTACATCATTATGCATAGTGTGACGGGTAAATACATATAATTATTACTTTTTTTCTTTTGGAAAGAAACAGATACTTCCCAGTCAATTGTAGCTTCCACAAGGACAAGGTTTTACACGAAAATTAAATAATCTAAAACTTGAAATCAGATACATCTATATAACTCTAAAACTACATAATATGTCGTAAAATCAATATCTCAAAAATAAATCAATAAGCATCCACTTCACACTTAACTAACTGGTAATACAAATACTAAAGGTAAACATTCGAAAGCTACCCGGACAACGCCGGGTACTACAGCTAGTATATACTGTATATAAATGTCATTGTATGTATGTATGTATGTATGTATGTATGTATGTATGTATGTATGTATGTATGTATGTATGTATGTATGTATGTATGTATGTATGTATGTATGTATGTATGTATGTATGTATGTATGTATTACATCTCCTCCTAAACCACTGGAGCGATTTACACCAAATTTGGTACACTTACGACTTAGTATCAGGAGACAACCGCGTGTGGGAAAGACACCCTAAGTACCCATGGGGGCGGGGGGGGCGGGGGGGCGAGTGGGGTCACATATAAAAATATACGAAAATAGAATCCAAAACATCATTTTGGGATTCACTGAGATGAATAGTGATACTCCCGAATTTTTCCAAGTCCACATTCAGCCCCCTTTTGGGAGGGGGTGAGGGGGAAGTGATATATAAAAGTAATAGGAAATCGTGTCGAATCCATCCTTTTCGGGGTCGCTAAGATGAATAGGACACTCCGGATTTCTTTTGACAAACCGCGTGGAGGTAAGACAACCCATGTACCCTTAGGTGCGGGGGGGAGGGCGCAAGGGGGGTGACACATAAAATATTCGAAAACAGTGTCGAATCCATAATTTTTATGGTCGCTGAGATAAATAGTGACTTACAGAAACTTTTTGAAGTCCAAATTATGCCCCCTTTGGGTTGGAGGCCGGGGGGTGAGGGGGTCACATATAAAAATATACGAAAATAGTGTTGAATCCAACATTTTTGGATTCACTGAGATGAATAGTGATACTCCCGATTTTTTCCAAGTCTACATTCAGCCCCCTTTTGGGTGGGGGGCGAGGGGAAGTGATATATCAAAGTAATAGGAAATGGTGTCGAAACCATTCTTTTCGGGGTCGCTGAGATAAATAGTGACACTCCGGATTTCCTTTGACAAACCGCGTGGAAGTAAGACACCCCATGTTCCGTTAGGGGCGGGGGAGGCGCAAATGGGGTGACATATAAAATATTCGAAAATAGTGTCGAATCCATCATTTTTGGATTCACTGAGATGAATAGTGATACTCCCGAATTTTTCCAAGTCCAAATTCAGCCCCTTCTGGGCGGGGGGCGAGTGGGAGTGATATGCCAAGATAATCGAAAATAGTGCCGAATCCATCCTTTTCGGGGTCACTGAGATGAATAGTGACACTCCGGATTTCTTTTGACAAACCGCGTGGGGTAAGACACCCCACGTATCCATAGGGGTGGTGGGGGCGAGGGGAGGGGTGACACATATAATATTCGAAAATAGTGTCCAATCCATACTTTTCGTGGTCGCTGAAATGAATCGTGACACTCCGGAATTTTTAAAGTCCATTTTCAGCCCCCTTGGAGTGGGGAGCGAGGGGGAGTGATATATCAAAGTAATCGAAAATAGTGTCGAATCCATCCTATTCGGGGTCGCTGAGATGAATAGTGACACTCCGGATTTTTTGACAAACCGCGTTGGGGAAAGACACCCGAAGTATACTTAGGGAGGAGGGCGAGGCGGGTGACATTTAAAAATATTAGAAAATAGTGCCCAATCCATACTTTTCGGGGTCGCTGAGATGAATACTGAGACTCCGGAACTTTTAAAGACCAATTTCAGCCCCCTTTGGGGTGGGGGGCAAAGGGGAAAGATATATCAAAATAATCGAAAATAGTGTCGAATCCATCCTTTTCGGGGTCGCTGAGATGAATAGTAACACTCCGGATTTCTTTTTGTTGGAGGACACCCCATGAACCCTTAGGGGCGGGGGGGGGGCGAGTGGGGTCACATATCAAAATATACGAAAATGGTGTCGAATCCATCGTTTTCGGATTCACTGAGATGAATAGTGGTACTCCGGAATTTTTCCAAGCCCAAATTCATCTGCCTTTTGGGTGGCGGCGAGGGGGAGTGATATATCAAAGTAATAGGAAATAGTGTCGAATCCATCCTTTTCGGGGTCACTGAGATGAATAGTGACACTCCGGATTTCTTTTGACAAACCGCGTGGGAGTAAGACACCCCATGTACCCATAGGGGGAGGGCGAGTGGGGTCACATAAGAATATACGAAAATAGTGTCGAATCCATCGTTTTCGGATTCGCTGAGATGAATAGTGATACTATGGAATTTTTCCAAGTCTAAATTCGGCCCCCTTTTAGGTAGGGCCAAGGGGGAATGATACATCAAAGTAATAGGAAATAGTGTCGAATCCATCCTTTTCGGGTTCGCTGAAATGAATAGTGACACTCAGGATTTCTTTTGACAAACCGCTTGGGGTAAGACAACCATGTACCCATTGGGGCGGGGGGCGAGGGGTGTCACATATAAAAATATACGAAAATAGTGTCGAATCCATCGTTTTCGGATTCGCTGAGATGAATAGTGATACTACGGAATTTTTCCAAGTCCAAATTCAGCCCCCTTTTGGGTGGGGGGTGCGAGGAGGGAGTGATATATCAAAGTAATAGGAAATAGTGTCGAATCCATCCTTTTCGGGGTCGCTGAGATGAATAGCAACACTCCGGATTTCTTTTGACAAACCGCGTGGGGGTAAGTCACCCCATGTACCCATAGGGGCGGGGGGCGCAAGGGGGCTGACATATAAAACATTCGAAAATAGTGTCGAATCCATACTTTTTACGATCACTGAAATGAATAGCGACATTCCGGAATTTTTAAAAGTCGAAGTTCTGCCCCCTTTGGGGTGGGGGTCGAGGGGGCTGATAAATCAAAATAACCGAAAATGGGGTCGAATCCATCCTTTTCGGGGTCGCTGAGATGAATATAGACACTCCGGATTTCTTTTGACAAACCGCGTGGGGGTAAGACACCACCACGTACCCATTGAGGCGGGGGGGGGCGAGGGGTCACATAAAATATTTGAAAAAGTGTCGAATCCATACTTTTTGTGGTTGTTGAGATGAATAGTGAGACTCGGGATTTTTTATAAGTCCAAATTCAGCTCCTCTGGGGTGGGGGCGAAGGGGTAGTTATACAAAATTGTCGAAAATAATGTCGAATCCACATTTTTCGGGGTCAGTGAGATGAATAGCGGCACTCCGAATTTTTAGTATCATGAGTCAAACCACGTGGGGGTTAGGCACCCCACCTGACCTTAGGGGAAGGGGGCCAGGGAGTGAGATATAAAAATCACCAAAAGTAGTGTTGATTCCATACTTTTAGCTGTCGCTGAGATGAATAGTGACACGCCGAAAATTTTTCATGTCCAATTTTAGCCTCCTTCCGGGTGGGGGAACGATGGGGGAATGATATATAAAAATAACCGAAAATTGTGTCGAATCCATGCATTTCTATTTATTTATTTCCTTTTTGCTAATTTGCTTTACGTCGTACCGACACAGATATGTCTTACGGCGACGATGGGATAGGAAAGGCCTAGGAATTGGAAGGAAGCGCCAGGGCCTTAATTAAGGTACAGACATACATTTTGACGTCGCTGAGATGAATAATCACACTCCGGTTGTCGTTGTTCAGCCCCTATCGGCATGGATATTAGAAGGGGTGGAAAGGAAAATGCTCAAAATAAAAAAAATACGGATGTACTTTTCATCCAGCATGCCTTCATATAAAATTGGTACACATATGACTTGCTATCTGAAAAAAATACAGTTGAGGTAAAACACCCCTAGCACACCTGGGGGAGACGGTGAAATATAAAAGTAAACGATTTTTTACTGATATTAATGTCGAATACTTTCTTTACGAGGTCACAGAGTTGATCTGTGACACTCTGGATGGTTAAGGCATACTTCAGCCGCAATCAGTATGGAGGTTGAGAGGGGGTAAAATGAATGTAAATATAACGGATATTATGGATGTACTGTATGTGGGTATGTTCCAGAATTGCTCTCAACGAAACTTGGTACACATATGACTTACCATCTTAGAAAAAATACTATGGAGATGAAGAATCACAGCCTCCGCTGGGTGTGGGGAATGAGAGGGGCTGACATGCAAATTACTCGAAAATTAAATAATCAAAAACTTGAAACCAGATCTAAATAACTCTAAAACTGCATAATAGGTCGTAAAATCTATATCTCAAAAATAAATCAATAAGCATCTACTTCACACTTAACTAACTGGTAGTACAAATACTAAAGGTAAACAATCAAAAGCTACCCGGACAACGCCGGGTACTACAGCTAGTATATATATAAATGTCATTGTATGTTTGTGTGTATGTATGTATGTATGTATGTATGTATGTTTGTATGTATGTATTGCATCCCCTCCTAAACCACTGGAGCTATTTACACCAAACTTGGTACACTTACGACTTAGTATCAGGAGACAAACAGCGTGGGGGTAAGACCCCCAAGTACCCTTAGGGGTGGGTGGGGGGGCGAGAGGGTCACATTTAAAAATATTCGAAAATGGTGTCGAATCCATACTTTTCGGGGTCGCTGTGATGAATAGTGATACTCCGGAATTTGGTAACATATAAATTCAGCCCCTTTTTGGGTGGGAGCAAGGGGGGAGTGATATATCAAAATAATAGAAAATAATGTCGAATCCATCCTTTTTTCGGGGTCGCTGAGATGAATAGTGACATTCTGGATTTTTTTGACAAACCGCGTGGGGGTGAGACACCCAAAGTAACCTTAAGGGCTGGGGGGCGAGGGGGTGATATTTAAGAATATTCGAAAATGGTGTCGAATCCATACTTTTCGGGGTCGCTGAGATGAATAGTGATACTCCGGAATTTTTTAACGTCCAAAATCAGCCCCCTTTTGGGTGGGGGCAAGGGGGGAGTAATATATCAAAATAATAGAAGATAATGTCGAATCCATCCTTTTCGGGGTCGCTGAGATGAATAATGACACTCCGGATTTTTTTGACAAACCGCAAGGGGGTAAGACACCCAAAGTACCCTTAGTGCCGGGGGCGAGGGGAGTGGTATTTAAAAATATTCGACAATTGTGTCGAATCCATACTTTTCGGGGTCACTGAGATGAATAGTAACACTCCGGAATTTTTAACGTCCAAATTCAGCCCCCTTTTGGGTGGGGGCAAGGGGGTGATATATCAAAAATAATATAAAATAATGTGAATCCATCCTTTTTCGGGGTCGCTGAGATGAATAGTGACACTCCGGATTTTTCTTGACAAGCCGCGAGGGGGTAAGACACCCGAAGTACCCTTAAGGGCGGGGGGTTGACATAAAATATTCGAAAAAAGTGTCGAATCCATACTTTTGATGGTCGCTGATATGAATAGTGACAGTCTGGAAGTTTTTAATGTCCAAGTTCAGCCCCCTTTGAGGTGGGGGGCGAGGGGAATGATATAAGAAAATTATCGAAAATAGTGTCGAATACATACTTTTCGGGGTCGCCAAGATTAATAGTGACACTGCAGATTTTTTAAAGTCCAAGTTCAGCCCCCTATGGGGAGGGGGCGAGGGGGTAGTGATACAAGAAAATAATTGAAAACAGTGTCGAATCCATACTTTTCGGGGTCGCTAAGGTTAATAGTGACACTCCGGATTTTTTTAAGTCCAGGTTCAGCCCCCTCTGGAGTGGAGGGCAAGGGTTGAGTGATATATCCAAACGACCGAAAATAGTGTCGAATCCATACTTTTCAGGGTCGCTGAGATGAGTAGTGACACTCTGGAATTTTTTAAGGTCCAAGGTCAGTCCCCTTTGGGGCCCATTGAGGCGGGGTGGGCGAGAGGGGTGACATAAAACATTCGAGAAAAGTGTAGAATCCATACTTTCCGTAGTCGCTGAGATGAATACTGACACTCTGAAAGTTTTTAAAGTTAAGCCCCCTTTGGAGTGGGGGCGAAGGGGGAGTGATATAAGAAAATTATCGAAAATAGTGTCGAATATATACTTTTCGGGGTCGCCAAGGTTAATAGTAACACTCCGGATTTTTTTAAAGTCCAAGTTAAGCCCCTATGGGGAGGGGGTGAGGGGGATGAGATACAAGAAAACCATTCGAAAACAGTGTCGAATCCATACTTTTCGGGGTCGCTAAGGTTAATAGTGACACTCCGGATTTTTTAAAGTCCAGGAGTGGTGGGCGAGGGCGCGGGTTGAGTGATATATCCAAACGACCGAAAATGGTGTCGAATCCATACTTTTCGGGGTCGCTGAGATGAATAGTAACAATCTGGAAGTTTTTAAAGTCCAAGTTCAGCCCCCTTTCGGGTGGGGAGCGAGGGGGAGTGATATAAGAAAATTATTGAAATTTTTGAATCCATACTTTTCGGGGTCGCCAAGGTTAATAGTGATACTCCGGATTTTTTAAAAGTCCAAGTAAAACCCCCTCTGGGGTGGGGGGCGAGGGTTGAGTGATATGTACAAATGACCGAAAATAGTGTCGAATCCATAATTTTCGGGGACGCTGAGATGAGTAGTGACACTCTGGATTTTCTAAAGTATAAGTTCAGCCCCCTTTGGGGTGGGGGCGAGGGGGCAGTGATATATCCAAATGACCGAAAATAGTGTCGAATCCATACTTTTCGGGGTCGCTGAGACGAGTATGACACTCCGCATTTCTTCTGACAAACCGCGTGGGGGTAAGACATCCCATGTACCCATTGGGGTGGGAGGCGAAGGGAGACTTATAAAATATTCGAAAATAGTGTCAAATCCATACTTTTTGTGGTCGCTGAGATGAATAGTGACAGTCTGAATATTTTTGAAGTCCAAGTTCAGCCCCTTTTGGGGTGGGGGAGGGGAGTGTGTTATATAAAATAAATCGAAAATAATGTCAAATACATAGTTTTCGGGGTCGCCAAGGGTGGGTTTAAGGCAGGAACCGTTAGGGGTGGAGGGCGAGGGGGGTGAGATATAAATATCATCAAAAATAGTGTCGAATCCACATTTTTAAGGGACGCTGAGATGAAACAAACAGATTGGAGGGTGTGAAGTTGTACATCAGTATGTATACCTAGGCTCCTTACTATCCAATTCTGGTGGTTCCAAAGATGAAATAAAGCGCAGAATTGAAATAGCAAAGGTAGCAATGATCCGTCTGCGGAAGATCTGGAAAGATAACAACATCACCATTAAGACAAAAAAGAAGCTCATTGAATCTCTAGTCTTCTCAGTCTTCTTGTATGGCGCAGAGACGTGGACCATCCTCAAACGTGATCGTGAACGGATAGAAAGCTTTGAAATGTGGTGCTGGAGGAAAATGTTAAGGATTCCTTGGACAGCTCATCGCACGAACACATCAATCCTGAACCAACTTCAGATAAAAGTTCGTCTATCGTGTAAGGTCTCTCAACGAATTGTACGCTACTTTGGACATATAATGCGCCGAGATGGTAGTCTACAAAAGCTGATTGTTGAGGGCAAAAATCCAGGGAACCAGACAACGAGGGCGAATACCAACGCGATGGATTGACATGGTGAACGGCCCCCTACAGTGTTCTCTCAGAGTAACCACATTGAAATCTTTAGATAGGGAAGGATGGCGGAGTATGGTTCATCGGCTAGAGGGCTGAATATTATGATAGTCACGACGCCTCAGTCATGAGGCAAAACGAAGAAGAAGAAGAAGAGATGAATAGTGACACTCCAGAATTTTTTAACGTCCAAGTCTATCCCTCTTCGGGGAGGGGGGCGATGGGGGAGTGATATAAAAATAATCGAAAATAGTGTCGAATCCATACATTTCGGGGTGGCTGAGATGAATAGTGAGTCTCCGGATTTTTATAAGTCAAAGTTCAGCCCCCTTTGGGTTAGGGGCGAGGGAGGAGTGGTATATAAAAATAGTCGAAAATAGTGTCGAATCCACAGTTTTCGGGGTCGCTGAGATGAATAGCGGCACTCCAGATTATTAGTGTAATGAGACAAACCACGTAGGGTTGAGACATCCCAGGTTCACTTTAGGGGCAAACTTGGTATACACATGACTTACTATATAGGATACATTACTGTGGGGGTCAGATACACCTAGCACCCATAGGGGCGAGGGTGAATTATAAAAAAAAAACACAGAAAGACGGGTGAAATATAAAAAAAAAATAGATAACGACAAATATTCGTGTACAGTCCATACTTTTCGAGGTCGCTGAGGTGAATAATTACACTCCGGTTGTCGTTGTTCAGCCCTGTCGGCAGGGATATTAGAAGGGGTGGAAAGAAAACTGTTCAAAATGACCAAAAATACGGATGTATTCTTCATCCAGCATAGCACTCATATACACGTATGACTTACTATCAAAGAAAATACTGTTGGGGTAAAACACCCCTAGCACACCTAGGGGAGATGGTGAAATATAAAAATAAACGATTTTTTACTGACATAAATGTCAAATACGTTCTTTACAACGTCGCAGAGTTGATCTGTGACACTCTGGATGGTTAAGTCATACTTCAGCCGCAATCAGTATGGAGGTTGAGAGGGGGTGAAAATGAATGTAAATATATCGGATATTATGGATGTGGGTATATTCCAGAATTGTTCTCAAAGAAACTTGGTACACATATGACTTACCATATTAGAAATAATACTATGGAGATGAAAAATCACAGCCTCAACTGGGGCTAGGGAATGAGAGGGGCTGACGTGCAAAAGTGATGGAAAATAACCCACATTAATGTCGAAATCCAGTGTTTATGTGTCTCTTATACGAACTGTGACGCTCTTGATACTGTTTAAGTCCACGTTCGGTCTCCATTGAGACAGGAGCTGAGAAGGGCTTAAAAGTATACAGTATAAAATGACCGAGATTAGTGTTGAATTCACTGCTTTTGGGGTCACTAGACTGATTGTGACAGTCTTAAAGACTGCCGAAATCGTGTATATCATATGTATAGTGTGACGGGTAAATATATATAATTATTACTTTAATTTTTTTGGAAGGAATCAAATACTTCCAGTGAATTCTAGCTTCCACAAGGACAAGGCTTTACTCGAAAATTAAATAATCTAAAACTTGAAATCAGATACGTCTAAATAACTCTAAAACTATATAATAGGTCGTAATGTCAACATCTCAAAAATAAATCAATAAGCATCCACTTCGCACATAACTAACTGGTAATACAAATACCAAAGGTAAGCATTCAAAAGTTACCCGGACAACGCCGGGTACTACAGCTAGTTTCGAATAAATTTTGTGTGTTAAGTTTTCCTGAACTAGAATATTTATTGTTTGTTTTCGATGTTCAAAAGTTATCAACACTTCCATCTCTTCCCACCAACTGAAGACGTTGGCCAGCGAAAATGTTTGTACATTTATTCATCGACCAATCAAAAATTTCTCACATTTAATAAATTAACCAATGAGAATGGGGGTGTGTCCAGAGTTTCCTGGATCTTTCCTCTCCGCTATAAAAGCCGAGGCCTGGTGACCGCTCCAGTCTAGAGTGTGTACGTAACGGAGGCAGGGGAAAGGCTCCCTCGTCCATCTTCTGGATGTCCACCAGCTCAAGGTAATGGCAGTCTCGGCGTAACTGCATGATAACTCGAGGGGAACGTTTCAAATATTTAGTACTGTAACTTTTATTTTCTCAAATGTTAATTTCAAACTTTAAATGTAAATTTCAAACAAGCCATGAGAACTTAACCGAAATCAGGGAATAGAGGGTCATTAAAACTCTCTTGTGTTCCCTCTCAACTTGATATTGAGATGACTATGATTTTATAACCGTTAAAATCCACCTGGCATGTCTCCATGTAGTCACCTCCGTAGCCTCTGTAACGTCGGGCCGTAATCCCAAGTAGTGCAAGTGTTCGCCTCCTTACCTTTTGCTTTTACCAAAGGTCAGGTATGATGGGTACTTGTTACAGTTAACATCATTCATTTCATTTTAGGCAATTAGACAGGTGAGCAGTTAGGAGAGTGACTACTGTTTAATTTTGTTAAATGTAGGTTGTGCCTGAATAGGTCTCTGAACTTGTAACTTTCGAGAATAGTCCACTAAAATGTGAATGTGTAGAACAAAAAGCTCTTCACTGATGTAGAAATTGGGAGATCCGCCTCCTTGACTGTTGATTGAAAGGATCAGTAGCGCTCATGTAAAAATTGTAATTAGGGAGTTTCATGCTCATATAATTAATTTACTAGTATCTGATTTTTCCAACATTGTACCAAAGATAACGAACTAGTGCTGTACCTGAATCGTTATTTGTTTAGCAAAGTGTAAAATTTAAAATTTGAAAAGGAAAAGTAGAAGAGAAAGCAATTTGGCTCAAATTTTAAAGCAGCTGTCATCACTCTTCGGGACCCATCGTGTTGTGAGGTGATTGCCGCATTACTTCTGTACTTATCTACGACGAAACACTTCGAGGTACAGTCATGCGCCCCGTGTTCCTAGCTATTAACGAGGTGGATATCTGCCAAAATTTGAGAAAAATTTATACTCCTGCGTGACGGTACAAGCTACAGTGATGTGTGAACATATGCCATCCACTCTGAATGTTCATAAGCGAAAAACTTGCATTTATATTTCAGAGGAGACGTCCCTAGATCACCTTACATTTATACCGTAGGCCCAGTAGGCTTCGAAACACTGTGCCGGCGCAATCAACACATCAAGGCTCCACTGTTTCGAAGCACTGAGATCACTTCGTGTGTCACGTCGCGTGAACAGGAACCAACACACGTCAGCTACACCGATGCTTCGGAACATCACAGCTTTGAAACAGTGACGGTGCTTTGATCATCTCCTCGCCACAATAGAAACACTCCGCGTGACATTGCCCTGAAGATAAGACGAGACTCTTTATATTCCGAATCGCGAGTCAAATGATTAAAATAACAATGCACTCCACAATGTAAGGTCTTTCACACGGAAAAATGACATTATTGTTCTCAAAGGAGGCTCATATTATAACAGAAAGAAGGGCAAAGTTTCTAAAATTATGTTTTTAAACTTAAAATTGAAGTAAAATTTTAAACTGGAATAGACCAAGTCTGTTACTATACACATAATACCGATCTTGGGTACTTCTGAGATGTTATTACTCATTTTATAATTATTCAAGTTGAAATAATAATAAAATGTTATTTGCTTTACGTCCAACTAACTACTTTCACGGTCTTCGGAGACGCCGAGGTGCAGGAATTTAGTCCCGCAGGAGTTCCTTTACGTGCCAGTAAATCTACCGACACGAGGCTGTCGTATTTGCGCACCTTCAAATACCACCGGACTGAGCCAGGATCGAACCTGCCGAGGTGGGGTTAGAAGGCCAGCGCCTTAACCGTCTGAGCCACTCAGCTGCCGCATGCTTTAGGAATACATAGAAAAACTATTTTAAACTGTATTTAAGTATCGTTAATCATTTTATAATTATTCACATTAGTTGCTGTTTAATGTGCACTTAACGGCTTTTATTACCACTGTAAGCGCGTAATGAGGAAGGAAACGCTTTTTATTACCGGTACTGTATACTGCTACTAAATACTGGGCATCATATATTTATCATACTGTACGTTGTACATTTGCTCATTAAATATTTCATGAACCTCATATTTTATCTGTATCAGAACGTCGAACATTTTAGTCAGTGAATTAGAGTTAGCTATGAAACGTGGTTCATGTTCCACCACGCAATCGCGAAGCACTGTTTCTCTTGCATTCCGAGACGGAAGTGCGCCGTGTGTCGAAATGCGCTGCCGTATGAAACATTCAGCAGTGACATGTCTGTTATTAAAACAGTATTTAAGCCACACGAGGCGGAATAATTCAGGCTTATTGCATTCTAAGTTGTACATATATACTGACAATATAAAACTAGCAATGTCCCATCTTCTTCTCTTCTACAATATACTCATCGTATGTCGGCTGTCATCGGGGCGATCTGACCCTTGTCCTAAGCAAGTTGGGGTACCGAGTCCATACCATTCTCGCACAGTCCGTAGCCAAGATTTTCTCCTTCTTCCCCTACAGCTCTTTCCTTAAAGTGTATCTTTGAGATAAACTGAAGGAGGTCGTTTATTTATTTGTGTCAGTCTCATAATACAGTACAAATTACAAGAGAGATGATACATATTACAGTGGTGCTGCCTAGTGCCAGATACGAGCACTAGTATCAGGTGGATGTTATTCTTTACTTTGTCCCACTTTGTCTGTTTAAAGACTTCCACACCGTCCAGGACTCTTCGTAGTTACGGGGCAAATTCTATTCAAGTTTCACAAGTTCCAGGCGATCTGGATAAGCAGCCCTACCTGATCATGTCAAAGCATCGTGAGAGAGGAGTTTTCCCTCGGTGTTAGCGCAGTGATACTTGCAATGTGTGGCCACAGGTACATAGGTGTATCACTGTGTTCCAGTACTTCTCCCATCCACTTGACCTGTAAGTTTCAAGATGCTTCTTTATTCCTCACGTGAAAAGCATGGATCTGGTTTTTTGATGAATTTGGTTTTAACGTATTATTCTCCAAACGTATAAACTACTGCACTACCTCATAATTTCGAATGATATTGTACGTGACCTCCAGCTCGGAGTACTGTAGCCTCACATCTCAAAGGATTGTGTTCAGGCCTCAACAACTTAAGTAAGACACGAAATACACAACACCGAACTAAACATGGACGGAGAAAATGAAGTCCCTGTTACAGAGGCTTTGGATAATTCTCTTGAAGGCAGTCCTTGGGACCCAGTTTCAACAGGACAGCTCAAGCTGTGATCAAGTATGCAGGTGAGAGACCTAAAGTACTGGACTTGCTTTAGTGATGTGCCAGCTACTCTCAACTTTATAGGTTGACTGACATGTTTTCTTACGATCATGAAGTTAGTGTTTTCGTGTTTAAACGCACAACTCTGTTTGACCACACAGTTCGCTAATATCTGTGGACCTTCAGCACTTATTGCAAACCGAAAGGTATCATCCGCATATGGCCGATTATTTATTGCGATTCCTTCAACAATACTGATATCAGAAAAGCACCCTTTCATAGAAGTTATTGAAGAGGAGTGGAGTTATAACAGAGCCTTGCCTCATCCCTTGCTTTATTTCAATAGCACAGGCGTTGGTGTTATCAACCTTAACAGATGCGGACTGATTTTAATATACAGTAGATTGGCAATGGTTCGTATATCTTTTCCATCCAGACCAATACCATATTGTAGAGTCAATTTACCATGTAACCAAAGAAGTCTCTGGACAACTGGAAATAAAGCAACACCAAGATGAATTAGTCTCTTCTGCAAGGAAACTTTCTGCCTTTCATGAACATATATACCTTGATCATGACCAAAGGTTTCTAGTGTAATGCGGAATCCGAACCAGAGGATGCCTTCATTTCATAACTCCCAAAATCCGTGGCCAGAACTCGAACCGCAGCCAGCTCACCGACAATGATACTAGGCTATCATGCCCCCTGATCTATATCGTCAGATTAAGTCAGCAATACCCTTATGATAGGAACATCGGTCCTGGTCGAAACGGGCCTTTACTTTGTGTCAAAGTTGGATGTCTTCACTTAAGGCACCATTTGGATGGTCCACTGATAGAACACTAGCAAGGGAGATGTGGAGCTACAGGAAGAGACCAAAAGAATTTAGAGTTTTGTGTAAATGTGTTGGAAGGAAGATATCTTAAGATGTCCTTGGTGGTGCGGGTAGTCATTTCACCACTGCCCTCTCCTTAAGCTCGAGGGATTCCTGAATTCTTTGAGATTGTCGGTTTTGTCTTTCACGGCCGTTGTCTTGGCTGTATGCCGTGGTCGAATTGCGTTAGTAGTTGCCAATGTCCCACCGGAAACTGAGCGAGGCATTCCCAGGAATCCGCTCCGTATGAAGTTCAGTAGTGTACTGAAGGTGTGGCATCCAGTAAATAGAAGAGCAACCCGAAGCGGCAAGAAATTTCTCTGAAAGTAAACATAAAACACTTTGTTGGTGTAGCTCGGAAGATGTAGCAAAATGAAACTGCCGTGAAAGTGGGAATCTGGCAACGCTTGTGGCCGTCGAGTGGAATGACGTATTCCTACAAGCTGTGGCTCAGCTTACCTCGTCTTTCCGTTATGTATAACAGAGGGAGGACTGTTTACTACTCGGCCATGTGTACATATTTGAAACTGAACTCAACATACAACAGCCACACCCTCACACCCAGAAATCTCCTGAGCTATATAGTGATTACATTCCTCATGACGGAACTGCAACGTGTGTAACAATTAGCCATCTCTTCGTGATTTGATTATGATGATGATTGTTATTTAAAGAGGCCTAGCATCTAGCTCCTCGGCCCCTAATGATACGAAATGTAAGAACAATTTAAAGGTCCAAATATTCAACCTCTGACCAGAATTCATATCTTGATTGTGAATAATGAATGGACGAACACGAAAGCAGGATAATCAGCGGATCCAACTCACGATATTGAATAATAAATCGAATTCCAATAATCAAACCTCCGAATACAATTATAAACATGACGATGAACAATTATTATGAACTTAAAACAATCATCGGATCCGGACCGCAATGGCCCACCTTCCCAGAAGCTAACTTATAACAATGGTATATACTGACCAAGGAGCTTATTCTAAAGCACATCCCTGAATCGATGATGCTTTTTGTATAAAGAGGTCGAAAATCTAGGTGAACGGCCCCACATAAAGGTACCTACCGCTAGTAAAGAAGAACCATGGTGTTTCCCAAAAGTAACGTAAACTTTCGGTGCTCAACACATAAGAACGCAACCAGGCAACTCAAACCCATGGTGTTCCCCACATAGTGGGTACTATTCACTGGGACCCCTTCTACCTCGCGGTATTCCTGACATAGTGGATAGTAATCACAGAGACCCGTACTATACCGTGGTGTTACCCACATAGTGGGTACTAATCACCGGGACCCGTATTATCCGCAGTGTTCCTCACACTGTCGTACTAATGCGCGGTAAAACCGACACACGCGGTGTTCCGCTCATAATGGGCATTAATGAGAAGTAAAACCCAGACCCGTAGTGTTCCTCGGAGGCAAACCCAAGTTGTTCCTCACATAGTTGTACAAATCTCAGGGAACAGTATTGTCCGTGGTGTTGTTCACATAGTTGTATGAATGACAGGTAAAGCCCAGACTCGTGGTGTTCCTCGGAACGCAAACCCATTGTGATCATCACATAGTGGTACTAATCACAGGTACCCGTACTATACCGTGGTGTTCCTCGGAACGCAAACCCATTGCGATCATCACATAGTGGTACTAATCACAGGTACCCGTACTATCCCGTTGTGTTCCTCACATAGTGGGTACTAATAACAGGTAAATCACAGACACGTGATGTTCCACGGAACGCAAACCCATGGTGTTCCTCATTAGTGGTACTAATCACAGGTACCCGTACTATCCCGTTGTGTTCCTCACATAGTGGGTAATAATGACAGGTAAATCCCAGACCCATGATGTCCTGGGAACGCAAACCCATAGTGTTCCTCACATTGTGGTATTAATGACAGGTAAAAAGACCCGTTCCTCAAAACGCAAACCACGGAATTCATCACATAGTGGTAATAACCACAGGGACCCGTACTATCGCGTGGTGTTCCTCACAGAGTGGGAACTAATCACAGGTACCCGTACGATACTGTGGTGTTCCTGACAGTGTGTACTTATCACAGGTACAACCCAGACTCATGCTGTCCTGCGTGACGCAAACCCGTGTTGTACGTCATATGGTTGTACAGGTGTCAGGGACCCATACAATCCCGTGGTGTTCCTGAGAACGTGAATCCATAGTGTTCATGACATAGTTGTACAAGTGTCATCGACCCGTACTACCCCGTGGTGTTCCTCACATAGTGGATACTAGCGACAGGTAAATCCCAGACCTGTGGTATTCCTGAAAACGTGAAGCCATGGTGTTCATCACATAGTTGTACAAGAGTAACGGTCCCGTGCTATCCCGTGGCGTCCTCACATTGTGGTACTAATAACAGGGACCCGTACTATCCGTGGTGTTCCTCACATAGTGGGCACTAACGGCAGGTAAACCTCAGACCAGTGGTGTTCCTGAGAACGCGAATCCATAGTGTTCGTCACATAGTTGTACAAATGTCAGGGACCCGTACTATCCGTGGTGTTCCTCACATAGTGGGTACTAATGACAGGTAAATCCCAGACCCATGGTGTTCCTCGGAACGCAAACTCATGGTGTTCCACACATAGTGAGTACTAATGACAGGTAAAACCCAGACCCAAGGTATCCCTAGGAATGCAAACCCATGGTGTTCCTTACAAATTTGTGCATATCTCTGGGACCCGCACTATCCCGCGGTATTCCTCACATAGTGGGTGCTAATGACAGGTAAAACCTAGACGTGCCGCGCTGAGTGGCTCAGACGTTTGAAGCGCTGACTTTCTGACCTCAACTTGGCAGGTTCGATCTCGGATCAGGTCGGTGGTATTTGAAGGTGCTCAGATACGTCAGCCTCGTGTCGGTAGATTTACTGGCACGTAAAAGAACTCCTGCGGGACTAAATTCAGGCACCTCGGTGCCTCCAAAAACCGTAAAAAGTAGTTAGCGGGACGTAAAGCAAATAACATTATAAAACCTAGACTTGTGGTGTTCCTCGAAACACAATCACATGGTGTTCGTCACATAGTTGTACTAATCACAGGGCCCGTACTATCCCGTGGTGTCCCTCAGAATGCAAACCAATGGTGTTCCCCACATAGTTGTACAAATCTCATTGACACGAACTATACCGTGGTGCCCCTCACATAGTGGGTACTAACCACAGGTATATCCTAGACCAGTGGTGTTCCATGCAACAGAATCACATTGTGTTCGTCAAATAGTTGTGCAAGCCTCATGGAACCGTACTATCTCGTGGTTTTCCTCACATAGTGGGTACTAATGACAGGTAAAACAGACCCGTGGTGTTTCTCAGAACGCAATTCCCTGGTGTTCGTCATATAGTTGTAGTAATGGCAGGTAAAACCTAGCCTTGTGGTGTTTCTCGGAACTCAAACCGTGGTGTTCCTCATATGGTGGTACTAATCACAGGGACCCGTACTATCGTGTGGTGTTCCTCACATAGTTTTACAAATCTCTGGAACCCGTACTATCCCGTGGTGTTCCTCACATAGTTGTACAAATCTCTGGGACTCGTACTATCCCGTGGTGTTCCTCGGAACGCACACCAATGGTTTCCACAACCAAATGCTGAAGCAACCGAGCGAGGTTAGCTTCTTTTATCTCCCTGGGATCCTCTGAGTCTAGGCAAAGGATTAGCCTCCGTCATAGTGGTGTGTACTACACATTGTTACTGTAAATCCACAGCGATCCTCCAACAGACCCATGGTATTCCTCAGTTTGTGGTGGTTAATCACAAGGATAATGTAACTAAACATAATTTGGTTCAAAATTAGCACTCGTTGGTCTCGTCCTCAACCCACAGAGATCTGTGTGTTTGGTCCGCGAGAGCTCTATTATTTCGCTCATGTCGACCTCAATGTCAGGTAAGACCCCCCTACACGCCACCTGGGACGCAGCACGTGGGAGTAAAACCTCTCCCCATGCTACGACAGCGTAGTAGGTTCGTGGATAATCTGCCGTTACCTGATGTCGTGTATCCCCCCTGCCTTACCACTCTTACAACTGCCAATGGCTGCCATACAGAAAAGCCGCATAAGATGACTAGACTCTAATTCTTCTGACCGTAAAATTTTGAATCTCTTGTTGAGGTTTACCATTTTCCACAAGCTGATGGGCAATCTGTTTAGCTGTCACATTCGCATGACCCTCTCTAGCTGCTGGGTTACAACTCAGACGTTTAACAAACCCCCAGCCTTTCTGGCTACCCTTCCTTAGATCAGTCTCCCCCATAGCTCCTGTTATTAGATATCGCTTTTAAGAAATCTTCCCCAGCTTGGACGGTAGCGGATCTCAAAAAATCGTTGTCAAAGAGATCACGAGAGTTTCTCAATATTTGAATAGTTTTTGTATATAGTGTTCACCGTCAGCGAATTGAGATACGAGAGAAAACTTCACGATATTTACATAATCATCACATGATTAAGGAAAAGGCTCTATATTCTGAACGTTCTCCTGATGTGAAACACAATCAGCCTTCTTAAAATGACATCATCTTCGAAAAGGAACTCAGATTCTAACGATTTAAAGGTAAGATGTATTGAACTAAGACGAGGCCACAGAACTAGTTGCAGAACTAGTGGCGTTTAGTAAATTCACATACGGTCGCAGACTGAACGCTGAAAGGCATAAAAGACTGTAATGAAGATGTATGTATGAAAAGGAACTGTCTTCGGTCAGATTGCAGCATATATCTGGCATATAATAGGACGATGAGGGATTGTTTGCCCCACTGATTTCGCTGAAAACCGAGATATGTGTTTGCTTACGCAGATACTGTAATTTAATACCTGGATAATATCCATTCTCCCACTGTTGAATGATACTGAAAGTTTGTTATCATGCTGTAGAAATAGATTGCACGAATCTGTCCATTCTACGCCAGCTTCTCCTCTTTCGTCGCTACCTGGGTAGCCCCATGCTGTATTATGACTCTTGATGTCACCAACCACAAATTTCACATGTTGATGCTGGAAGGCTCCACAAGTCTAAATACAGTACCTGGTGGCTTATTGATTCAGCTCTACTGTGAGTGTCTCAATGTCATCACGGGAGATGATCTGGATGTTGGATAGCACTGAGGGTGTTCAACCACTAAACGCATGACCTTGATTTTTGGACGGCGAAGATTCTAGTCTCGGCGAATTTCCTGACTGCATATTATTAGTGTCCAGTAAATTGCAAGGCTATATATTTTGTGTTGTCTTTCAGATTCTTAAAATTAAGTGAATAATAGAAATAAAATAATCAAAGTGCAAAATATTATTATGAAAACTTGCATAAAATAAACCAGTAAACCCGTACATACAGAGGACGACGTTGAGCAGAAAATGGGAGCTGACAAGAGTTAAATATAGTCTGTGTATTCCTGTAGATTCTACCGTCCGACTCGTTGGCTGAATGGTCAGCGTACTGGCCTTCGGTTCAGAGGGTCGTCCCAGGATCGATTCCCGGCCGGGTCGGGGATTTTAACCTTCATTGGTTAATTCCAATGACCCGGGGGCTGGGTGTTTGTGCTGTCCTCAATATCCCTGCATCTCAAACACCACACATAGCACTATTCTCCACCACAATAAAACGCAGTTCCCTAGACGTGGATGATGCAGCCCACCCTCATCGGAGGGTCTGCCTTACAAGGGCTGCACTCGGCTAGAAATAGCCACATGAAATTATTGTTATAGTAACGTCTACAACGTAGTCCGGTGTATTTTGCTATGTGTAGGTCTGATTTGACCTTGTAATATTTTAGTGGAAGTTTATCACAGTTTTAGCTATTAATTCTTGTGCTGAAAAGACACAAGTAGAAATTTACGATGCTTGCGTATGGTTGAAGTGTCACTGTGTTATAACAGACGTTTAGTCATATTTTTCTTAAGGATGGGACGTTAGATTGAGTGCCTTCCTCATAAAATTTGTTCAGACGTAATGAGGAACTTGTTTGCAGTATAGCAGTGAAATTTAGAGGAATTTTAAGTATGTTAATTTGTGAGATTTTATGTCCACAGACGCATAATCAGTTGTGGATGCAAATTGGAAAGTTCTGGTCAACTTCTAATTTGTAAATGTCAGTAATTACAGTATTTATTTATTTATTTATTTATTTGGCGTGTGGCTACATCACTAAAACAAATAATATTTACAAATATTATTTCATACTAATAACAATAATTGATTTCATAACGCTAATAAGTTGAAGACAGGGGAGAGTTCGATTTTAATCAATCTTAGCAGTATAACTAAGATATTTAGCATCTGAGGTTGCCTCAAGACATTTTCTGTGAAGCCAGTTAATCATAAAATTCATATCCAATCTTCGACCTTCACGAAAGGTCTCATTATTTTATCCAACAATAGGGAGGAACGAATTAAGTCCCTGGAAAACTTCGTGCAATTGCATCTAAAACGAATCTAAGACTCATATAAGAAAACCCAATACATGGGAGGATCTACTCGATAATTACACAAACAAAATCCGGTAACTCATTTTCGCAAAATTACTCGGGTAAATAATTTCAAATACTTGGAGAAATCATCCAACAATCTGCATTAAATCATGAGGCAAGCAGAGAGAGATTTCTACATCACAAGTAGGCCATAGAATCACATGGAAAAGGTACGACAAAATATCAGTATCAAGCAACGCTAAATTAAAGCATTATAACACCGTAATTAAGCCTCAAACATTACACACGTCAGAAACCTTGATCAGTCGAGAATGATCATTATCTAAAATGATCGAAAACCAAGAAAGGGAAGACCTCAGGGAAACCATGGCCCAGTATGCATAGAAGTGTGGATGAATAGGAGGTCTGCGGAATTATATCAACATATTGAGGAGATATCAGATACAATCTTTGTAAAAGGTGATTGAAGTTTGATTGCCATATTCAAAGAATAGATGATGAAAGACTCACTAAAAAGATATTTAATAATGCCTCCTCGCTAAAAGTCATAATAACTGGATAATCGAAATTGAAAGGACCTTCAAGAAATCAACATTCCAGATGAAATTAAATGGGACACGCCTAGCATTAGAACGTTGGTGAACTAACACCATTTTGCTGAAAACCCAAGATGAGAACACAGTTACACAGAAGGAAGAACAGATGATAAACACAAAGAGGGAGGAAACTCTGGCAGGAGAAGAAAGCACAACCATCTGCAAAATAAGTACAATCGCGCTCCTTAGTGAGGCAAAACATTTTGAAATAATAATAAGTAATGAGTAATAGGTACCATCCACGTCGTATGCTTTTTTGTGAAGGGTCAGTCTGCGATACATTTGTCAGGACGTGATAGTTCGGGGTTCGGTCTATTGAGGTTTAGGGTCTATGTTGGGTGTCATATGTGTCTGGAGTATTGTATTTCCAAGTGAAGTGAGAAACTTCGTAACTGTCCATAACTGTCGGTGGTAGATAACTTCTATTTGTCCATGTAGTTATGAAACCATGCGACTCAGTTTGTGAGACATGCTCCTAGTAGATACTCCAGAGGTAATGGTGTAGATAATGCTGAGGTTTCTTTGTAAAAATGCTCGAGGGAAAAAATCAGGACAGAGTGTTTTAAAATAGGGTAAGGTCCATGGTTTGTACACTGAACAGGATCCTATATCCAGAGGGATTCTTTGTTCATCCAATAACTCCATTAGTACCAGTGAATTGCATATCAAATTCCACAGATCTCATTAGACTTGAAATAATTCGTGATGGCAATAATGTTGACCGATAAATTGTGATAATACAAGGATTTGGACAAAGATCTGTGCTGTAGTAAAAGGCCGTCCGTGGCGAGATTTGTTTGCTCACATGTAAGCCGGTGGAGAGCGGCAGGTATAAACATGTTTGACGAGATAACAGGTGTTCACATTTATATGAGGCGGAACCTCTTTGGAAATAGATGGCCGTGTTACAACATTATTGATGTTAAAATAAAAATGGGAATAATTTGAATTTCAATTCGACTGCATAGGCAAATGACAGAGTGGATTCTCAGTAACATTCCCGAACACTAGACTATGTATGCTACTTTCGATGTTTCCTAAACAGTTATAGTTCGTATTGCCACTGAGCGTTTAAATAATTACTTTGGTGTCAGGAGGTTGCCCTTAGATATTAAGATTTCCATTTCTTGATATATTCGTAGTGTAGCTAGGTGTTAAGGACTGCCGATGGCGTGTCCTTCAGTGGAAAGCAGGATGGTGGTTGAAGTGCATGGAAGGGATACATGGGATTGCTCGCCCATGCTAGGATCGTGAAATTATGTTGCTAGCCAACTGCTCCTAGAGAGGTAAGTATTCTTGTTTTACACAGAGTCGGTACCACATGCTATTCCGTAGGATGTAGTAGCACCCTGCCATTAGTCCATGGGATACCCATGATTTTTGGCCATGTTGTTCATAAAGGAGTTTTAATATTGTGTGTGTGTGTATATTTTAGCAGGACTATATAAGTGGATGCAGTTGAACTCCGTGACCTACAATATGTAAGGGTTACACATGAGTCGAGTTTATTTTGGGGTTTGACTGAAAGTTATAACTAAATGGTAACCGGATTTCTTTTCACAAGTTTTCATGAATTTATTCCAATCACTGAATTCAACCTGTTGTTTCGGTTCATGAAAAACACCATTCAGTCAATACAAATAACACTATTTTATGTTGTGTAATTTTACGCTATTATTCAATGGCACTTGAAGTCCACTTGTTTTGGAGGGTCACTGGGGTCATCACGCACGTTCAATTAACTTTAACGAGAGGTCACTTTGGTCCTCAACCTTAAACATTAATATAATGGGTGACCACAAT
The DNA here is from genome assembly GCF_040414725.1 of Anabrus simplex. Classification (NCBI taxonomy): domain Eukaryota; kingdom Metazoa; phylum Arthropoda; class Insecta; order Orthoptera; family Tettigoniidae; genus Anabrus; species Anabrus simplex. Next base: position 22,813,918 of record NC_090279.1, on the reverse strand, counting down.
AGCTCAGTGATGTGAATTCGATGTTACTCAGATTCCATTGAGGGTCCAGGTATCTCGTCCTATACTGATGGACATTTAGTGGATGGCCTAAATTAAAAAGGTATCGAAAACACTTCCTGATATTTAGACGATCGAGAAATCGGATGCATAACGCACAGTTGTTTATGGAGCTGAGCAGATTGAATCTCATGTTGTTTTCTACTTAACCATAAACTGGTTTTCTGTGAATGGCCCGTCAGATATTTTTGGGGTGGATATTAATTTCAACTCGAAATCGTCCAGCCGCAGCGTTATATTAATGTCAGTGACCGCAGACCACTGTATATAGCCATATTTGTATACACACCCGCGATCATATTTCATTGTCTTTTATTGAATAAAAATAGTTGTATGTAGGCTTTTAATTTATGTAGGCCTTCCTTGATACCCAAATAGTCATGTCTGGAAGTGACGAAGAGCTATTAACACCCCCTGAGACATGAGTTAAAAATTCATGCTGAAGACCTGGAACAGGCAAACATCAGTTTGACATGACGAAAGGGTTCATTACTCACTATGTCTCTTCAACACTTGCAACGTTGGGATATAAGAGATTCTTAGTGACTTCCTTGTGGCTCCATTAGAGAAAAGAGAGAGGCCAATTCACTGCCACCAGGTAAACAAAAATGGAGAAAAATATACTGCAGCTGTTGACATACGAATCCCTATTTAAAGACGCCCCTCGAAAATTACGTGATATTCATGAATAGCTACGGGCACTGAAGTAGAACTTTCAATTTGCATTCAGAACCGGCTAAGAGATACAATATTATCGTACAAGTGCCGGGGGAGCATGTACAGTTTTGAGCTACTGGTCTACTCATAATTAAAAGAAAGCACGACATGTAGGAAACGGGAGCACAAGTGTGCTCAGGTTTCAGCAACAATTTCTTCAATTGCGTCATATTATGACTTGATTCGGCACTTACTTATTCCCTTGAATTGTTTATTCAAAAGTTTGAATACTTCTTTCCTGCGCTTCCAGTTTTTTACCAGTTTTCTTTGCCATATGATATTTCTGTTTTCATCCGAATTACTTCTTATCCTCGCCTTTGGACGGCTCCCAAACTATTGTTAATGAGCACACTTCTACTTTGCTCCGAAAACACAAAAAGGGTCGTCCATAGTTGAGAACGAGCGGTTGTGTATATCTGTGGTTGATGAGGAGATAATTCATGAAATGTCCTTTGCTCTTTTCGCACATGGACCTAGCATTATGTTACCTGAAGATTTTCTCTCAGAGAAAATGGCACAAAGGGATGGACCGCTCTCCGGTGTATATTATGAAGTGTGCAGAAAAGGTGCCGTTCTAGGTAGAGAACTTATTACTTCTCTGCTGTGTGCGATCGCATGTGCCTCGCTACATCTCCGGAATTGGAGGTCTTGTGGAACTCCGGACAATTGTGTAGTAGTTAGTAGGACGTTAAGCAAAATAACATTATTAAATCACGTGCGGCTCAATCACGTGACGTAACGCTCGTAAGCCATCTCGCCCGTGTGAACCGACAGCGTGGTGCTGCGTTCGAACGATTTGCCAAGAAACACGGAGGAGTGCGGCAACTCTCCGGTGTGGTTTACATGTGCACGGTTAACTTACATGATTCTCTGAACATTTTATCGCACTACTGAGAACTCGTGAGTGTTCTGATCTGAACTGTTAGGGTCACTTTCTTGGCTGAATATTTGTCACAGACATTACACCAGTATAGCTTCTCGCATGTGTGAGTCCACTTGTGAACTGGTAGGTCACTTTTCTGGATGAGGGATTTGCAACAGATATTGCGGCAGTGCGCCTTAGACCCGTGTGAGTCCGCATACGACGTGCCAGGTGGGATCTCCTGCTGAATACCCTGCATCAGACATTGTATGAGATTGGCTTCTTGCCTGTGCCAGTCGGCATGTGAACTACTAGGCTGACTTTGTGGCTAAAGAATATGCCACAGATATTGCAGCAGAATGGCTTTTCGCCTAAGAGTGTCGGCATGTGATCTCTTAAGTCGCGTTTCTGCCGCAGTGTAGCTTATCGCCTGTGAGGATACGCATGTGATTTGTTGGATGGACTTTCTGGCTGAAAGATTTTCCCACAGACGTTGCAGCTTTACGGCTTCTCGTCTTTGTGTTTACGCATATGAACTGCTAAGGCGCGTTTCTGGATGAATGATGTGTGGCTCATCGCATGTGTGAGTACGATTATGGCGTGTTAAAGTAACTCTGTGGCTAAAAGATCTCCCACAGAAGTTAGAGCAGTACGGCTTGGACGGATTAACTGCTGAATAACTAGCCACAGACATTACAACAGTCTGGCTATTCGCCCGTGAAAGAACGCATTTGAATAGCATGATTGTCTTTCCTGCTGAAGGTTTCACCAGACTTACACCTGGATGACCTCTCGCCTGTATGGGTCCTCATATGAACAATTAGTTTGGCTTTCGCGATGAATGATTTCCCACAGACGTTACATGTGTATGGCTTCTCGTCGGTGTGCGTCCACACGTGCCTAGCTCGGTAGGACGTACTGCTAAATGACTTCCCACAGACATTACAATTATAAGGCTTCTCTCCTGTATGTTTCCGCAAATGAACTTTTAGACTACTTTTCTCGGCGAATGACCCTCCACAGGCATTGCAGCTGTATGGCTTCTCGCCTGTATGGGTCCGCAAATGAACAGTTAGAATACATTTCCTGTAGAATGACTTCCCACAGACGTTACAACTGTATGGCTTCTCGCCTGTATGAGTCCCCATATGAACAATTAGTTTAGCTTTCTCGATGAATGATTTGTCACAGACATTGCAGCTGTATGGCTTCTCGCCTGTATGGGTCTGCATATGAACAATTAGTCTGGCTTTCGCGATGAATGATTTGTCACAGACATTGCATCTGTATGGCTTCTCGCCTGTATGCGTCCGCATATGAACAATTAGTTTGGCTTTCGCGATGAATGATTTGTCACACACATTGCAACTGTTTGGCTTCTCGCCTGTATGGGTCCGCATATGAACAATTAGTTCGGCTTTCGCGATGAATGATTTGTCACAGACATTGCAACTGTATGGCTTCTCGCCCGTGTGGGACCAATTCAGTTCTGGACTTTTCCTGAAATTTTTATGACATACTGCGCATTCGTTTTTAATCCCACCTGTATGCAATCGCGTGTCTCCTGTCAGCATTCTCCTCTTTGTAAAGCATTTATCTGAAAATCCACACACTTGGAGCGGGTGGATCCTGAGGTGTTCCGACAAGCTGCTTCGGCTACCTAACACCTTTCCGCAGTGATCGCACTTGAAGGGTCGATCATCTTTGTGTCTCTTCAGATGTGATCTGCCATCCGGAGGTAGATGATCTCTATAGCTCACCTCGGGTCTCGATCTACAGTGACAAATTAAAACCATGTGACCAATAGTTCAACAGCCAACTCCACTACAACTCTCACACAGGGGATTTGCTACTGGACATTCCATTCACTGATATCCAGTGCAGAGAGCTCGTTACTCATAAACATAACATTCCTGAGAGTAAACATCATCTGAGGTCAAATTCAGAGTATACTGTTAAATTTCAAAAGCTCTCACTTGTAACGAGAATGTGTTGCGTCTTTTCTTAATCACGATATCACGAGCAAGAAACTTGTCACGGTTTAGAAATGTACGAGTTAATAGACAACCTCATTTAAAGAATGCATGAGAAGTGATCCAGCCTAAAAGGAGAAATAGAAGCTCTTTAATGCAGCACATATTATTCTATTGAAATCCGTACTCTGTTCTCCTACATAAAGGACGACATATGCTTTGCAGTTTTGATCTTATTGAACCACTCTGCGCTTCGTCGCAGGCAAGTAATAATTTTTGTAAAGGACCTTGTTCTTGAGGTTGTTGGAGAGAATGTCAGTGTTGTAGATATTAATAAAGTTGAGATCATCGTTTGCCGACAGTCAGCAAGATCTGCTGAACCATGGCTAATCTTTTATGAATGTTATTTTGTCACACAAATATACATATTGAATTTGTACATTGTTATCATATCACTATAGCATTTTATAATGTCACTGTGTCGCTTTTCCGAAATATGTAGCTTTGATGTGCAATCAAACAGACCCAACCAACATATAGGACGGTAGGTTTACACAAGGACGTTCATACTTACTACCATGTACTACATCAGTCTACGCCTTAATTGCTGTATTTAACACAAGCCGCATGCAACACGAAAAACCACTAATCCTGATGAAATACAGGAAAAGCTGAAATATAACAAGTATACGACGGCTCTCTCCCTAGCATTGATATTGTCTTTCCTCCCCCAGATACTGCTGTTATAGACATTATGAAGGCCACACAGAATATGGCTTTGGTGGTAGCGTTTTATTACAATGTTCTAATATCCTGATTTTGAAACCAAACCCAACCTATTATGCCCTTGAATATTCTTACAAGTATTACTTTAACACTACGGATAGAAGGAGCATGAAAATCAAGGTTTGAGACAAAATTCGAGATGAAAAGACGTTGAATTGCATCGTAGTGGATATTACTGCTATGTAAAGGAAGGAATGTTATTCTATTTATTTCAAGAGATCACGGGCAACGTGATTATTTTTAGTGGATTGATAAGATAGCCAGATAGCTTCCAATTCTGTGCCTGTCTCCCCACCGCACGGTAGTTCTTCATATTCTACGAAAGAAGGGTGGTAAATGCAAATATCTTGGTTAAAGGTGAGATACGCTTGCAACTGGCACATGGGAAAATCGATCACGCAGGCTAAAATATATCGTAACATGATCTATTACTTTCCAATTCGTGCTGTATGAACTCAATTCACATGGCCCAGTCGAATGTATGACTGGCTCACAAGCAAAGTAATGGGAAGCTCGACCACGTATAGTTACTGCTCTCTTTGGAGAAAATAAATGGACAAATAAACGGGGGACATTCATTCCAGATATGACAGACTAAACCTCTTGATCATCTCACAAGATATTGATCAGAAGATGGAGACGTTCAGTACGGAGCAGATGGCGGAAGAGGTACACTAAATTTCTGGAAGTTAATGCAGAAAAGAGCGTAGCGCTTCTTCTCTGGAGGAGTGGCTGCAAAAGGAATCTGTTCCCCATATCCGGAGCTGCGTTACTACCTTCTGTCATGAGCTCTAAAATGCTTCAAGACAAGTCGGCCGTAAAATAATACCATCACATCATTACAGAAGTATCTCTCATGGTATCGGAACCAAGGTTAGTGCAGCCTCTGGATGGGACGCGCATTGGCAGGACCCAGTCAGCATGAAATGTGGAGGATTAACAATGCCTTTATTATCTCTGTGTGTGAATTCTTTGTATCTTCTTTGACGTCACTATGTTTTTCTCTTGGTACGAAGTGAAGTACAATAAAGAAAACTTGTTTACATATACGACATAATTTGGTGCCGATACCCGCGATCGAACCAGGGACCTTTAGATCAACTCATTTCCCTCGATAATGGCATTCACGATCTTCTATCAGACGCCGAATATGACGCAGATGTCATAGAGCGTGAGAAATACATCGAGGTCGCGAAGCGCGCGATATTTAATTCGACACGCGTCTTTCGTGACAAATTATCTGAGTCGCTCGGAAATATGAATCTTGACCCTTCCAGACCATTATCCGTAGTACCAGAGCCATCACACTTTTCCATCACCCACTCTGTTAAATTACCCACTATCAAACTAGAACCATTCGCAGGAGATGTAGAGAAATGGTCCCGGTTTTGGGAGCAATTCCAGTCAGCGGTAGACAACAACCCGACCATCAACACTATCGACAAACACGTCTTCCTTTGTGGATACCTGGAGGGAGAACCTAGGAAGCTAATCCATGGCATAGCGGTGACTGCAGACGCATACGGGGAAATAAAGGTGAATCTTATTGGACGATATTGCGATAGGAACCGCATCATCCAGGCGCATCTGGATTACCTGGAGACCATGAGACCAGTTCGTGATGCTACGCCCGACGCCCTCAATCATACATATATAGAATATAATAGACGTATTCAGGCTTTAGGGGCATTAGGGGAAAATGTCCACCACTACGGTAGAATGTTAGCCCCCAAACTGTTACGTGCATTTCCGGATGATAAGTCTAGAAGGTGGATCATCTACGCAAAGAGAGAGAAGATTTCCGAAGCGCACATAACAAGGCTTATGGAATTCCTCAATGAAGAAGTGGAGGGCGCAATGACGGCGCAGAAAATCAAAGGTGACAACGCCATCTCAAACTCATATTACCCAACTGCTGCTGCCTTGCAAGTCACTACTAGGACGGGCCAGACGTCCAGGAAGACGAAGACGTCACCTTTTTGCGTTTTTTGCGAAGGGAAAGACCATTGGGCTCAAAACTGTACCAAGATGACAAGATGTCAAGCAACGCATAGACCAACTGAAGTCTACTCAACGATGCTTTTTATCCCTAAACAGAAGTCACACCTTGAAAAACTGCACCAAGAAGAACAAAGTATCCTGCACTAAAAGTAAGGGACCACATCACATCTCTATCTGTGAAGGACAAGTGGGAGTAACTGTAGGAAAAAATAGATGTTAGCATGCCGAACTTGATATACCTCCAAACAGCTCGAATTTGGGTAATCGGACCAACCGGTCTTTGGAAAAGAACACGTTAAATTCTGAACGCCGGAAGTCAGTCAAGATTCATCAGCTCGGAACTGGTAGACGATTTGAAGCTGAAAGTCATTGACAGGAGAGATCTGTCAGTCACAGCATTTGATGCACCATTAAGTACATCGGTGACTCGCAGATTGGCCAACTTCAGTATAAGTGGAATGTGGACGAAAGATTCCGTGCGAATCTCGGCATTCGAGAGCAGGAACACGTACTCACCGCACCCAACCGTCCCACGTGACATACAGAGTCTATCACGCCTTCACAAATTGCAACTAGCAGATCCTCAAGATGATGCAGACGATCTGATGATTGAGGTCCTGATAGGAGGAGACCAGTACTGGCAGGTGGTGAAGGACGAACAGCCAATACGCATCTCGAGTTCCATGGTACTTCTTCCCTCTAGGTTTTGTTGGATTCTTAGTGGGAATAAGTCTGGTACTACAGTGAATCATGTGTCCATAAACCACGTCAGTATCAATGCAGAATTACTATCTTCCGAGAACAATCCACGCAAGTTTTGGGATCTAGAGACACTAGGGATAAAGGAAGATCAGCAACGAGCACTCACTGCGAGAGAGTTTGCAATCTTGAAAGGCTTTCATGAATCATTCAAAATGGAAGACGGGAGGAGGGTTGTCTCCCTACCAAGGAAGGAAGGAGTAATACTGCACTCAAATCGCAAGAACGCTGAGAAACGTTTTGAATCCCTGAAGAACAAACTTAATGGAAACAAACAGTTCCGAGAGGCATACCACGCTTTAATGACCGACTACTTTGCGAAGGGACATGTAGAGATAGCGCCCGAGGCTGAATCGGTTACCGACACCTTCTATTTGCCTCACCATGCTATAAACAAGCAAAGAGACGGCACAACGAAGTGGAAAATAGTTTTTGATGCTTCATCTCACGAAAAGGGTACCCTATCACCCAATGATGCCCTGGAGGTAGGGCCTAATCTCCTACCAGAAATTCTGGCAACACTACTCCGCTTCCGACTCTACCGACTAGCTTTAATTGGGTACGGAACCCAAGCCTTTTTGCAGTTGTGTCTGGATAAAAATGAAAGAGACTTAACGAGATTTCATGGTTTGAAGTGGAGAGAGGGGAAAAAGGAGATTGGAAGACAACTGACAACACTGCAGTATACAGATTCGCCCGTTTGCCGTTTTGACATACATGCAGTCCATTCCTTTTATCAGCTACATTACGTGAATTGGTTTCCAGATTTTGTGACAAGTATCCCTTGGCTACAAAACTGCTAGATCAAGGGACCTGCATGGATAATTTCACAGCCAGAACAGAAGACGAAAATGAAATCATTGCTGTGTACTACGAGATAACAGGGCTTCTCCGAGAGATACAAATGCCGATGTCAAAGTGGGCGACCATTTCAGTACTGTTAAAGGATATATGGAGAGCCGAAGGGCGCGAGGAAACGAGAGATACACGAGTTTTGGGTGTTAACTGGAACACGCACACGGACTGTCTTCTTTTCGACCCTAAAGACACCACTGGAACGCTACCAGAAGAGCCGGCAACGAAGAGACAGGTACTACAAGCTACAGCAAGATTTTACGATCCGCTTGGTCTCCTGTCGCCAATATCGATTACAGGTAAAATCCTGTTCCAGGATACTTGGTGTAGAGGGATAGCATGGGACGATCTCCTAACCATAGACCTAGCAAGGTGGCAACTCTGGGCTTCCAGCCTCATTCACTTGTCAGCCATTCAAATCCCTCGATGGATAGAATCTTCTTCTACGCCAGAGAACTATCAAGTGCATGTATTCTGTGACGCTTCGGAGAGGGCTTGTGGTGCCGTACTTTATCTCAGAGTAGTGAAGAGTGATACAGTCTCGGTACACTTGGTTTGCAGCAAGAACAGACTGTCACCTATCAAGCGAGTGACCCTCCCTAGACTTGAACACCTTTCAGCTCTAGTGCGTATAAGACTTCTCAAGTATTTCTGTCAGTCTACATGATATGATATCACGAAAGCAACGCTATGGAGTGATTCTATGGTGACAGAATACATTGCATTACATCGTCGAGAAGTTGGAACCATGCATGTTGACGTTGAAGATATAGCACGAGTAGGGATATTTAAGAATATTGGCTCCGCAATCTATGGTGATGGCCGACTCACTGATGAAGTCAACTTAAGGATATACAACGCCTGACTGAAGTGGAGAATGACAACAGGCGCCCTTCCGAACTTTGGACAAAGGGCCATCTCTAAACTAAGTTCTACCGAACTGATACTTGACCTATCGTTATCCATCCTGTAGTTTTCTACGGCAACGAATGCTGCCCAGCTCTAGAGGTAGAACGCCAACTAAGCATCATGGATACGAAGTTGCTTAGGTGGAAGCCTGGCATAACTAGACTAGATCAGATTTCAAATGATGTTAATAGAAAACGTTTTGGCATTGCACCGACCCAGAAGAAAATTGGGGAAAGGCGTGTGCGCTGGTTTGGGCATGTGTTGCGTGTAGAGGACGATATATTGGGAAAATCAGAGTATACACAGAAAGTCGGTGAAAAGAGGCGCGAGGGACGAACCAGACAGCATAGACTGATAAAGTGCACAATGGCCTGAAAGTTGGAAGACTACATGCAGACATGGCCCGAGACCGAACTAACTGGAGTCAATGAACCACAACACCGCACCCTGCCACCAGAAGCAGACTGATGAATATTCTGTTACAAAAATGGAATGCAATGGATATTTTACACATCCTAACATTCAAATTAGTATATTGCATGTTCAAATTTTCTCCCCTAAAGCCTATGTCCGATATCTATAAAAACTTATTTTCTCAAAATTGTGTTTGAATGGCTGAACGCTTCTGGATTTCGTGTTTAAGTGACTCCTATAAATGCATTGTGAAGAAAAACTCATAACTCAAAAAATAAAAAAATTGGGTATATCTGTGTTAAATGGGAAGGACAGTTTGAATATCCGGTGAAATTCTATGAGTACCTACAAGAGGGGAGTCCATCAGTGTATTCTAGCCTGAATAGAATTTTGCAATTCATATTTCTGCTTACATACGTCATAGACAGCAGACGATCATATTAATCAGTTTGTTATTTTCACTCCGATCACGCCTATAAATATGAAGACCATGGAGGAGTGGCACAAAGTGGTCAACTCAGGGCCATGTGACACTCAACGCTCTAAAGCTGGAAGGAAACCACATAACTAAGTGGTTAGTTCAGGACCATGTGTCTCTACACAAACGGAAGTAAGCCTCATCACTAATTGGTAATCTCAGAAATACGTGTATTTCCACAAGTCAACAATTAGGAAATTTTATGAATCTTAAAATCAATACCAAACTGGCATGGCAAATATTTTAGACATTTTAAAGGCAGTCATTTAAGTTGCGGCATGATATTTGAAGACTGCTGAAATGAGAGTGAGGAAACAATAGCGCCTGAGGTGAGATATAAAACAAAGTGGGAAGTAGCAGATAAGATCCGGTCGACTGAATCCTTCAGAAGCAACTAAAATCTATGATGTAAAATGGCCTAAGCTACGTAGACAATGGACTGTCCTCTGACATATATGCCAAGAAAAGACACATAAAATGCATGTCGCTTTGCTGGTCCGAGAGTGCCTCTGCACAAAATATGTTTAGAAAGTAGAAAGCTAATTTAGACTCCATCAAAAATAGAAATATGATTTTGTGTATGAAAAGGATTCATAAGCAACATTTTTACTGGTGGTCATAATACAAAATTGTTCTCTAATGTAGCCTATTGTGTCTTGTTATACATGAATTACAAAGAAACCGGAGGATTTAAACCTTGAAGAATAGACTATTTGGGCGATCTTCGGTTGTGTGCATGGTTCTACTCTGACTAATCAGAGAGTGTGAGCTGGTATTGGGTAGTTCTGAGGACCGACATGAATATTTCTTGCCACTAGTGTGAAAGTACAGTAGGAACAAGTCAGTGCATCACACAAGAGTCGAGAAGGATCTAATCACTCACAAAATCGAATAAACCATTCAGAATTCGTAGTTTCCATCACAAATCTGGCTTGAAGTCAAACCTTAGGCTATGACTAGCCATCGCATGACCTGCATTAAATGTCAGTGACAATAATTACAATTTTTAAAAAAGAATATTATATCACAACATGATTTACCTATTATTATTATTATTATTATTACTATTATTAAATATTATTATTATTAGCATATGGCAACAAGTTAGATACATATACACAAATATATAGTATTTACAAATATACACAGACAAGAAACATGTTTTATAGCAGGATGTCCAGTTGGGTGATCTACTGTACGGTTTCCTCTGTTGGTTCCAAAAAGTCACACGGGCTACCTGTGTAGGAACGTCGTGTACATTCACTTACAATATGGGGATCATCTGCCGAGATGCACAGCCGCACTCTGGTGATGAGATATATTTCCACTTATAAAGGGCATCCCTGCATCGTCCATGATTTGTTCTCACCCGATTCAGAGTGGTCCAAATCTTACGCGGTAGATGATGTTCACAAGGAAGATGTTCACCAGAAAAGATGTTGTGTAAGGAACTGTCTGTGGCAAATTTCCAGCAACTTCTCCATTCTTCTAAAGGTTGAAAATTCCCATCAGCCAATGCGACAGCATCATGCAAAAATGGATGTCGTGACTTGAACCTTGTTACCTTCAGAATAGGAATATCATCCAAAACATACAGTTGAGGGTTCATTTCTATCTTCTTGAACTCTCGAATGGGAGCATTTGATCTTCTTACATCATGCGGCATTATACCTGACAGAATTGGGAGCCAATAAAGGGGTGTGGACTGGACAGTACCAGATATTAACCGCATGCTAGCATTCAGTTGAGTATCAATTAGTCTTGTATATGGGCTATCCAGCCAAACTGGTGCACAGTACTCACCACACGAGAAAACCAGTCCCAAAGCAGATCATAAAGTCTTCGCTGATGAACCCCAACTTAAGCTATACAATTTCTGAAAGATAATATTACATGTTTTGAGCTTCTTGGACAGATTCATAAGATGTTGTTTGTAAGATAGTGTGCGATCAAGTGTAATCCCCAAATATTTGGGATAGCTGCTATGCCGAAGTTCTTGGTGACAAAAAACGTATGTGAAGTTTAATGCCAGCTTGGCGATTATTTAGGTGAAAACATGACACTTCTATTTTGTTAGAGTTAGGACACAGTTGCCATTTCTTGAAGTACGTTTAAAGTGAAATCAGGTCTCTTTGTAGCACTTCTTCTGTCACACTAAAGTCTCGATAGTGAGTGGCTAGTGTTATGATATTCAGCATAACAAAATGTTTGTGATGATGTTTCTGGGAGATCGGAGATATACAAATTGAACAGTAGGGGAGACAGTACCGATCCTTGAGCTTCTTTCTCTACTTATACTATTTCCCATACACACTTGAAATCTTCTGTCATTGAGCATATTGCTTATAACCTGCACGATGGTCCTACAGGGTACAATTCGGAGAAGCTTGTAAATTAATCCTTCCCTCCAGACTGCGTCAAATGCTGCTGTAAGATCAATGAATACAGCTGAGGTCTTGAGTTGTTTCTGGAAACCTCCTTCCATGTGGAATGTCAGTGAAAGCACTTGATCGCAGCAGCTGCGATTGGGCCTGAATCCGGCTTGATCAACTGGAATATGCTGGAAAACAGTTGCGCTGATTCCGTTGTAGATTAGCCTCCCCAAAAGAAGGGCAATTGGTCTATAACTGCTTGGGTCATTGGCAGGCTTAGCTAGTTTCAAGATGGAAATCACTTCCGTTCGTTTGAATACTGCTGAGAATTGTCTGTTCTGTAGAAGGTCGGTACAAAATCTTGCCAGCCAACTTCTAGCATTCTTCCCTAAATGAATGCGAAATTCTGGATAAATGCCATCAAAATCTGGAGCTGTACTTGGTTTAACGTCTTTGAGAGCAGCATTGATGTCTTGCACCGTAAGCGGTAGTGAATACCTTGGTGTGCGTGGTGTTCTTTATTTCAGAGTTTGGAGCTGGCGCCGTATGTGTTTGGTATGTTTCTTATCTGATGGAGTTTAGGGAGTTGTGACGATGTGAGATGCTACTTCATCCGGAATAACTCCAGGCTCTTGCTTCACCAAAGGTGTCCTTCCACCAAGTTTTCTGAGGACTCCCTGAGTTCTTCTACTGGAATGAGTTAAGTCGATATTCTCCACTGTTTCAATTCACCGTTCTCTCCGGGTAGTATCCATGCTGGAAAGAAGTTCATCAGCTATGTCTTCATCACCAGTCTGCAGACATTCGTTATAGAGTGCATCAGTCTCAACATTCCAACCAGGGATGTATTATTTTTATGGCCTCCAGGCATACTCTTCTTAGCCACCATCATAACTGCACTTACGAAACGCAAGTAATTGTTGAGCTTGGGAGCAATCCACCGAACGCATATATCCAGTTCAGTGGTGAATGTTGACCAATCTGCTTTTCTGAAGTTCCACCGTGCATGTGGTATTGACCGTACAACAGGAATTTTGATGCCAATATCCGCTATAATGGGGCGACGTTGACTGTGGGGAAAAAGTATTACCACTCTACGACTGGTATGTAAGGACTGTCCTCCCTCATTGCAGCTAATAAAACACAGGTCAAGATTGGAACCCCTATTCCATGCAGCTGATTGGAAACTACCATGATCTTTTGGGTCAAACATCAGATGGAGATTGTTCATCTCTGTCCATTCTACGAGTTTCATTCCACATTCACTGTTATTCATTACTTCCATAGTTCGTGATGGCTGTTGAAGTCGTCTATATAAACTGCAGGGTATTGAGCATTAGGTAGTACTGTACTTGGCCACTGTGTGTTTGGGGGTTTATAAATGTTAAAAATAGTAACATCTGCCACTCACACAGCAACACAATGGATGTCTTCGTCTTCATTTTGAAAGAGCAGTGAGGCATCTTGGATATTATTATGAACATAAGTAGCTATACCATGTGCACTGTGATACGTTGCACCAAGAGCTGTGTAACCATTAATGCGGCCCCTTTTCTGAAACTCTTCTTCATTGGCTGTATGGGTTTCCTGTATAGCCACAACATCTATATTATTATCCAGGATAACCTTGGATAGGTAGTCTCATTTTGCTCTGCTGTTGCCCTCTACGTTAAGCTGGAAGACATAGATGAAAGGTCCAATGTTTCTTGTCTGGGAGCTATGAGAAGAACCATTTCCATGAAATAACTTTGTCATTGTTGGGAGATCTTTAAAAAGACAGGTCCAGCAACCAAAGTTATTGCTTTCTTAGTAGCACCCGGGGGTCACGTGTAGGGCACTTTGAGGTTAAACCTAAGGACATGAAGCAATAATGTACCCCCTATTTATCTAATTTTATGAGATAATAAATTCACTTACTTAAAGAATTCTGAATTTTTTAGGCAAACTGCACAAATTTAAAACTCCACTTATACCTGACCATTTTATTACTTTATACTAATTGTGTAAGTATGTTTGCAATCAACACACTACAAGCCCCTGACTGACAATGAACACTAAAATGAATCAGCAAGTGTGACCACAACACTAGAATGAACATAAATTCAATACCACATATTTTTACGCTTACAACAATGAACAAATTTTATTTGAAAACTATGATATCGATGATGTAGCATTATGACCTGAACGTTTCATTTCTACAACACATTATCTGCTTTGGCGTCCACAATTGGAGGAATCTGACTTAACACACAAGAGAGCAGAAATGATCATAAAAAAAGGAATCTAACGAAATAGTTTAAAATGACATTCTTTGAGTTATAACTTTATTGAACTCAGCCATCATTGTATTGATTAATGAGAATGATTATGTTAGTTCAAAATATTACAATGTACATAAAACTTAACAATTCTGAATTTGTAGATTTAATTTATGATCTACAAACATCGCTTTTTCTGTGTGTCACTGTTGGTGTGAACGTACAAAAACTTACTCAGAATAACTGGAGGCAATACTTTCAGATGGCATTTCAGATGATAAGAATGTGATGAACTAATGATGCAGAGACAGTAAAAGAAAGAATACTTTCTTCATAGTTGGTTAAAGGTAATGTAAACAAATACACTTCAAAATATCTTGCTTTACCAGAGATTCTTTTTGTAGATATATACCGGTTTTCAATAAAACTACATGATGGTACATTAAATATGATCTTGAAGTTCTTGAATATTTAACATGATTTTAACCAAAAGAATTTTATGATATTTGCATTTAAATGAAACCTTGTAAGGAAAGGATTCAACTGACGAAAATGGCCAGTTTTTGGAGATAAACCAACAGACACTGAACACAACTTTGAATAGGTACGACATATTCTATATTATATAGGATTTGTATTGTACTTACTTTGTTTCTTCTTTGATGTATGGCAACAGCTGATCATCGGTATGTTCTTCTATGAATATTTCCTCCTTAGTATCTTCGGAAGGCTGTAAGTAAGTAATAAGAAAAGTAGAGTCAAGAAGTAAGGGAGTACAAATATATAGGCCTAAACAAGAATCAGCTGAGAAAATAAATTTCATAGTGGCACAATAAGGATTAAAATTAATATACCTCTCATTTTAAAAATATAAGAATGGAAAGGAACAATCAATTCAAAATCAATCTAAATACAAGAGAGGTGTCTACCTTGGTGGCAAATAGTACACAAAAATACATTATTATCAAGCAATAAATTTTAAAAGAACACAGAAGGAGACAATTTCCTAAAATACAGTATTACACAATATACGCTTTCTTTACTATTAAGCACACAGCTCATCCTTAATAAATGTATATAATTTACAAAATTTTACTCATAACATCTTCTGTATTACAAACATAATCAACACATACACAACTTGTGCAATTAGTTCAAATAATAGTATACAACTTCTATTAGATTAAAATTTACATTGCATTTATTTTTTTATTTTTTTTACCCTTTTTGGAACCTAACTTGCATAATGACCTGCTGCGTTTTAACCTGGTCCCTTTTGCCACTGCTTTTCAGACAAATGATAGGAGAGATAAGAACATGAAAAGGAACACAGTGTAGTATATCAGTAGACAAGGTAGCATAGAAAAGGAGGATCATTTGCAAATATGTAAATTTATAATTACCCTCATATCTGTGAATATTCACCAGAGTATGTGTACACATACATGTGTGGGAGGAGGCACTTTCGTGTATGTGTACATGTACAATTTAAGGAAAATAAATAATAATAATAAAAAACACTATCTCCAAATCATTACCCAATAACATCCCGTGCTTGTGTTTCTCTTTCTGTTGATCCCTATTTCCACACTGAATAGCTACTTTCTTCATCCTTTTATGCCATCGCCATAAGACCTATGTGTGTCGGTGCGACGTAAAGCAACTAGCATCCTTTTATGTTCACATTCCCCTGTTCCCATCTTTCTATACCGACTGGACTTGTAACTTCTTTGTTCATTTCCATGTTCCTATATACTTTCTTTCCGAAAACACTTCACTGTAATATCAAATAATCCCACATTATTCCCACTACTTTCCCAACAAGTGGACAATGCTTAAATCATAAGCATAGAAATATCCATCATCCCTCTCTGTACATCACATTAAGACCAAAAAACACAAATCAGTCAATGTCCCAATCAATGAATGAATGAAACAACAGCGTTTAGGGCTATTGGTTGTGTGTACAGAGAAAGATTGTGGAAATATATGAAACAACTCCCATGGTAAATTATTTCAATCACTAAATCATCTTCCTATAAGTGAACATTTGCCAAAATTTGTCCCCATGAATTCCAACTTATCTTCATGCTGTGACCTTTCCTACACTAAAAGAACATGACTTAAATGTATTCATCAGCTAATGTCATTCCAAGCCATCTTTCCAATGACATCCCAGAATATACTGCTTAATCACACAGCATGTGTCCTTTCTCCAAGTCTTCTCAGCTGGAGCTTTTTAACATCTCTGTAACACAACTCTTTTGTTAGAAATCACCCACAAGAAATGGAACTATTTCTGTGGATAATTTCCTATTCTCCACTTAAGTAATACTGCTGATGATCTCATATTCTCATTGTGGTTTTGCTGGAGATTTATATGCCCTCTCCTTTATAACCCCTAAATAACCTCATGAACATATTAAGAGACCTGTAAATTTTATTTTCAATATGTTTATATGATTACCACAATGAAGATATATACTTATTATGAATAACAAGGTACTTACAGAGATCCCCCATGAAGAACTTTCACCCCATCAACACAACAATTAAACCACAGAGGACTTTTTCTATTTGTGAAACACATAACCTGACTTTTCACCCCGTTTACCAATATAGCATTGCCCGATGTCCATCTTACAATATTGTCAAGGTCCTTTATGCAGTTACTCACAATCCTGAAACTTATTTATTACAAAGAGCCTCATCACCTTTCTCAGTTCATTAATCAAATTGTTTATATATATCAGAAAATAAAGGTCTCAATACTACCCCATGGGACCCAATCCCATAATTGTTACAGGATCAAATAAAGCTTAACCTACTCTAATGCTCTGAGTTCTACTTTTTAGAAATACACCAGACGAGGCCAAATTTTATTGGTAAAAGGTATATTTCTATCTTTATGTAAATTATTGACCTTTATAGCCTAATCCTTGAACATGTTTGGTGGTAAAGTTACCACTTGGCAAATCCCCGTCCACACTATTGTATTTTTTCATACAGTGGCTACAGTGAGAACCACAATGTAATTTCATTATTCATATGGTTTTGTTCACTTTTGTTAGTGAACATGTTCTGTTGTTTATTGTCTATATCAGCATACTGTTGCTGTATAGAAGTAGATAATGTGACCTATTGTAAAGACTGTGCATTCTGTAAGTTACATGCATTATTGATACTATCCACGAGTTCAGTTGATATTTCTTAATATTGGTTCTTGAGAACGGTCAAATGTTGAGGTTATGGGGCGACGAAATGACCTTTCGCCAAGAAAGGCATTGTCAGAGAGTTACTTGTTGAGCAACGTTATTCACAGCAAGATACAGATTCTAGATTGCATCCATCACAGCAATCTGTAAGTAGAATTTTAAAATGTGAAGATACGGGGAAGAGAAATTGACAACAACGTGTTGGAAACTGTGGGCGAAAGAAGAAACTAACCCCAAGGAGGAAGCAAAACTGATTAATTTGTCAGTAAACTACCGCAAGGTTACTAGTTTGGATTTACGTAAGAAATTAGAAGAGTGTGGGTCATTGGAACCAGCCAGGACTTTGAGACGAGAGCTGTTTAATGCTAGATTGAGAGCAAGACGACCTCAAAGAAAAGCGAAGATTACTCCTGCTATGGTTGCAAAGAGGTTCCAGTGGGCTAAGACTCTCCAGAATTGGTCATCTGATCAATGGAAACAGGCAAGTCCATGACAATTACTGTAATTCCTGAATTATCATTCATTATTCCATTTTAACCCAATCTAAGTGGTGTAACCGTACAGTAGAGTAAACGTATGAAATTTTTCTTTCAAACTGTACAGCTTATTGCATTTAATGCTAGGCTGATTTGTTTTATTTATTTCAGGTTCCTTTAGTGACGAATCGGTATTTCCTGTCTAAGAAGAGACAAGTCGATGTGTCAGGAGTAGAAGCATTCCATCCAGATTGAGTGAAGCAGAGAGTGAAGCATCAAACTTCAGCGATGGTCTGGAGTGTGTTTCTTTGGTACGGCTGTGGACGATTATATATTGTATAAGGAACTATGAGACGTGAACTATATAGCATTAAGAACACGTTTGATAGCTCAGGTGCAAGAGTGGTTTGGCCAAAGTGAATTTATTTTTATGCAAGATGGGCCTCCTTGCCACAAAGCCTAGAAACAGTCCTGACATGAACCCCATAGAACATCCTTGGGCAATAGAAAAGAAAAGTCCGACAAACGAATATAACGACAAAATTTGGCTTTACTGTGAAGCTCGTTCAGATCTGGTGTCATGATGACGATTTAAAGAGTCAGTGCAAAATACTGTTTGAGGCTATGCCCAGTCTAATCAAGTCACTCACGGAAGCTAACGGGATGCATACCAAGACGAAAGTCATCAACTTAAAAATTGGTAACATCTTATGTGCCCAATTCTCAATTTTTTATGTATAATAATTTGGCCACGTCTTTATAGTCACCCATTTAGCCACTATTTTATCTATCCCAACCACACCAATTTTCGTCAGTAGTTTCCCGAGATCTACCCTATGAAAATCATTAGATATGTCAATCGTGACACATTTGACCACGTGAATCTAATAGCCACACGGTGCTACTACACTAATTATTCATTCATCTGCTATAGCTGCTTCACACATACACTAATCAATATTTCGAAGAATTGACTTTCGTGTTGTCCCCTTCAACTTTGGCCTACTATGCACATTTTCTTGTATGTGGAAATGGGATGTTATCATTCTTTCATTAAGGGTGATATATTACAAGTTTATGCCAACAGAGTCGTGTCTTCTTATAGAGAACCGGTTTGGACAGGCAGGGAGCGCAGTATTGATTATTCAATCGACCAGCCAGCTGAGTCATGTGACCTACTGGGAAACTTTCAAGGCCGCTCTAATTAGCAGAGCGTGTGGAATACTCTGGAGACAATAATATCTAGAATTATGAGAACCTAACAGGTGAGAGTACGATGTCCAATTACGAGACGACATAGAGACACACCCACCCGGGTAAATGCTTAAATACCTGTGTTTTTGGAATAAACGCTCTCATCTCTTATCTTCTGGTAGTCGTCGAGTGAAGCAGAACCAAGTTACGTACTGTTCTTCGATATTTTCCACGTGGTTGTGTGCGAGAACACAGTCTAAAGTCTTTGTGTCAGTTCCAGCTCTTATCCAGTGAAGAGAGAAGAGGACCTCTACGTGTTCGGTAATCTTCGCCAGGATGTTTCACCCATCGCCCGAAGGAGCAGTCTACAGGATTATGGACATCGACACACTTGTCAGTCAAGGAAAGCACCAGATTGTTTGTCCTCTCGTCTGTTTGTCGCAGTAATATTCATTATTAATTAACATGCTCGAAAAAACAAAGCTGCCGTATCGCGACTGTGAGATCCTTCACTCACAACATTGTAAATTCAATGAAATACTAAACGAAGGAATCAATACGCCCAACGGTTTGATTACAATAGAAGTTCTATATGGACCCCTCCTATTTTGGTGCATAGTTCACAATGGTGTAGTAGTTAGTGACCTCTGGACTCTGTCCAGGATGTGTAGTGTGTGGCGAACGACCTGGAAAGCTGCCTGTATTCTTGGCACAAGTATGTCTTCTCTTTCTATGGGGATCATATAGTAGTCAATTTCTGTAGAACAAACTGTACACTGCCTACCGGAGCTCGGAAGCGACTATGCGAAATGAACGAGAAACTTGTCCATTCTCACCGAGCATTACCTCTGTCTCCCACTTTTCACTTCCCCTCCGTTGCCTATTCTGACGCACAGCAACGCGCAGCGGCTGACTCTCTGGTAGAGCAAATAGAGTAAATACTTCATTTCCTGAAAAAGAAACATTTTCGCGGCAATCCAACTGCACCATCATCTTAAACATTACACGAAGGGCATCTCTGATTTATTTGTCAGTATAGTTCTGATACACATTGTACACAGGTAATTACAGTGAGTGCGCCTCGATTCAGATTTCTTAGCCACACGTTCGGCAAAGACAATCCTTTCCCTTAGTTCTGGAGTCTTTTGTGAAAGCCAATTTATATACAGTATTCCTCTGTCTTTTTTCACCTCTTCTTGGACCGGAACCATCCATAAGGACGCTTGATTTTCAATACAGTAAGAACTAGTTTATGTCGTACCGAATATTACTGTGACGGTTGCAGTGAAAGATCCGTAGAATGTGTCCACATGTTGCCAATTGCATTCAGGTCAACGAGAGGAAAATTTATGCTGTCTGCTAGAGTCTCCTTCCAGTCTTTAAGCTTCCACCACTTGAACTTCTCGGGGGCATTTATCAATCCACCTCTACGATGCATAGAGGTCATTAAATCCGCTATGCCTACCTTATGCAGACGTGGTACACAGTCAGATGATACGACATTGACATCCTTTGTTGGTTGGAAATCACGGTGCTGAACAACGATAAGGTCAATTTGCTTGCTGCAATCACCACAAGTGAAACCTAAAATATGAGTTCCATCACCATATCAGATACCGAAGGTATTACCACCATGCCAGCTATAAAAATTATTAATGTGACCAACATGCGCATTATGATCACCACAGAGAAGTGGAAACTCATCTTCAGGACACGCTGCAACATGATCTCGTAGCTACTGCCAACGTTGAGGTCATCACAGCCAGATTGTGACAGAGAAAACACAAGTTTGAGAGGATGCACTGTCGAGTGTAATTGACGTAAGGCTGTCTGAATAGCGCTGAACCTCAGTAAATCAATCTTGTAGGCTTGCACACACAATGAAGTCAATACCATTTTTGCCGGATGTAACCTGGTAAATAAGTTCATAGACATCTCTGATGTCATGAGATTTCTGGCCTTTCCAAAGCAAGCAAGTTACTATCTAATTAACATAGCTACTCTTCAATTCTAAACCGGACTTACGTTATCCTAATTACAGCAGGTTAACAGAAACAATAGAAGTAACTACATTTCCAAGCAGATATCTCCCATACCATGAAAAGATTAAGCAATAATAAAGCAGAATAATATTTACTAATAAACTAACTATTCTACAATAACTCTAATCCACATTTAGATGTATCCTAATTACAAAACTGAATAAAAACATTCCTAAACTATGAATCTATGGAACTTCGGAGAATGTAAATTTTCATTGACTATGTACATAACATTTAGTTTCCTTGTATTATGAAAGAGACAAAAAGGCGGAAAGTTTGAATGTAATTATCAGTCAAAGAACAGTGGCCAGTTATAATCATAAATTTAAACCTTATTGTTAATTTAACATAACCTACAACATTTTATTTATTTGATGGTTACTACCATTTCCCATTCACACCGACACAGATGGGTCGTACGGCGGTGATGAGCTAAAAATGGCTACTAGTGGGAAGGAAGCAACTGTGGCCTTAATTAAGGTACAGTAACACCATTTTTTCTGTGAAAATTGAAATCAAGGAAAACATGCACTTCAGGGCCGTCGACATTGGGTTCGAACCCAGCATCTCCCAAATGCAGGCCGATAGCTAAATGGCCAGTTGCTCAGTACCACAAAGAAGCAATTGCTTGAATTTATTTCCTTCCACTACTTATTGTGAGAGTATCTTAATATGTAATTTCAAAGAATACGTTAAAAAGCAAGTCCTTATTTTAAAAATTCGGTGTTTAAGTTCCCCAGGTTTACATGCACATTTGGACATAGGTTTTCATATACATGTCCAAAATTTAACGATACATGGGGATACTTGGGAAAAGTAAAGAGTAAAGTAGAACCCCAAATTCACATCCTTCAAAATTCAATGCAGAGAATGCTTTCCTCCCTTGAAGGCACGATGGGCTGCCTACCTATGCTCTTCGGTTCTAGGATTGAGGTAGCCCTTACTTCCTCGCAGCTTCTCCGTATGCCTTCCACCAAGTACCAATTTAGGAGACTTATCAAGCATGTCGGCAAGGTAATTACGATAAACCATGCTGCCAAGTTTATGCTTATATTCTTACAGCACAGTCCGAAGAAAACCCCACGAAAGAACCCTACTCAGAAAAACTGCCAAAGACATATTCTTGAGGTAATCAAACTAACGAAAGTAGAACCTAACAGAACTTCAGCTAGAGTAAAACACTCAAAAACAATTCACTTCAACTAACACATGTTGACAATGTGAACATTCAGTATCACACGATACAACAAACAAATTCTCCCACTGAGGTACGGAGAAAAAGAGACAACAATCAAGACATGGATTTATCACAATAGTTCTATGAACATTGACTGCCCTATATCAACACAGATTTATCCGTGTTGGGAAACGAAGTATACACTTGTTTGAAGATAAACCGACGTCCAGAATTATTCCATGGAATATTTGGAAGCTAACACTCAGAGAAGTGTAAGAAAACACTAGTAAATTGCAGGGTATAACCTGTAAACGGTAATCATGATTCAAAGGTATCTAGGCAGAGAGAAACGATCATGGGTCAATTTATCTCCAAAGGGAAGAGATTGGGTCGGATCAAACAAATTTAAATGACACTTGGGTGAATTATCAATTAACAAATAGCAAATGAAATGATTATCATTATTTTACTGTAAAACCAATTATAATATTAAAATTAACAGCTAAAAGATAGCTAGGCATCTCAGAAAACTGTTAATAATGTAGAATGACACTGCGTAAGCACTGTAAAAACCTACAGATAGTTTCACTTTAAAGTTCTACAGAACAATTTAATCTGAAAATGCAATTATCACACCACACATAGGATTTCTACAAAATATATTACTAATTCAACAACGCATCAATATATCAAAATAATACACTTTTTTATAGTTCTGTATCATTTATACAGTAGTATATACTGTGGAAAGAAATCTTTCATCTACAACATATTGTATCCGAATATGGCGTAACATGGTTAACATTGAGACTGCCGCAAAAGGCTAATTTAAGTCGATCAGTGGGCCATTTATAACAGCTGTGGTGAAGGCCAGGATCCGATAACCTTGGAGCAAGTCGCCTTTAAGCTCATAGCTGCATGACCACGTGGCGATCCGTTTCTTTTCTCGTATTGGCCAGGAGCTTAACATGCGACAGATATGAATAGCTAACATTTTCAAGGCTAGCACCGCAGGGCAAGTTTTCAGAACTATTCACAAGACCAGTTTCGAGCCATGATTTTTAAAGAAGACGTGAAGATAATTTATGATTGGTTTCCAACTAATCACACATTCTAGACTGAGAACTGATAAAGGCAGTGTGTAATCGACGCTCAACTTACTCAGCTCTTAATCTACTGCTTTCATACTACACTACTTTAGAGCACTACTTCACTTCGTTTTCCCACTACAATTCTACAAGATATTCTACGCCAAGCGATGTTTATTAGCCGTGATGTCTCATAAAGGGAACACTTTATTTCGCCTTCTGCAAGACATAACCACTATAACATTAATTCCAGAACACGTGTGGTATGCATAAATCATCTGAACCCTTAAGTTAAGTGTCGACTGACATTTAAATAGGCATGGTTGGAGCACATATTAATGTTCTGTTTTAGTTTCCGTGTGTGTGTGAGGGTGTGTGTGTGTGTGTGTGTGTGTGTGTGTGAGGAAGCCTCCTGTTACAAGAAGCCTGCAAGACAAGGTACAAGGGTAATCATCATGCTGCTTGCAACAGGAATCTCTACCTTCATCACGGTGCACTTTGCAGGGGATATTCCTTCCGGAATGTGCTACTATGAAGGGAGATCCCACCACATCCTAAAGGGTGCTAAAGGGACCAATCGTGAGATTTGCCAGCCAGGACAGAATCAACTCCAATCATAAAAATTTAAGTACCTTTTTTAAAAAATATTAATTTCCTTTTCAGAAGGACTTCATTCTTGAAATAATGTTATTATTTTGTGTTGTTACAGATTCTTATCACTTCTCATCTACTTATTGGTGTTGACAAATTTTGTGAATGATTGAAATACACTAATGTCCTTAATATCCAAAACAGCTTGAAAGACTAGAGATAGGAAGTTCATATCAACAGTACATGTGGACTAATATGTTCTGACTCAGGCGGTTAAGGCGCTGGCCTTCTAACCCCAACTTGGCAGGTTCGATCCTGGCTCAGTCCGGTGGTATTCAAAGGTGCTCAAATATGACAGCTCCGTGTCGGTAGATTTACTGGCACGCAAATGAACTCCTGCGGGACTAAATTCCGGCACCTCGGCGTCTCCGAAGACCTTGGGACGTAAAACAAATATTATTATTATTATTATTATTATTATTATTATTATTATTATTATTATTATTATTATTATTATGTTCTGAAGAAATGATTAGCATTTGAACCATGTCGACCCTCAGGCACAAGGTCCCCATCGATATCTCTACGCACCACAATCGACAGGTAAACTGTGCCTGCGGCTCTCGTTGTCGCTGTAAACCAATGTTAGTGGATTAGTGTGACTTCAGCAGACGTGCAGGATGCCTCGCAGACGTATGCAAGAAAAGTACTGTCAAATGAGTGAGTCTGAAGGGGGCATGAGAGAACGTGATACATCTATCTGGGAAATTGCAACCCGTGTGCAAAGAAGTGTGTCGGCAGTGCGACGGGTGTGTATAGAACGTTCACAGAAGGCTGTAGAACACAAATCAGAACCCCCAACCCCGAGAAGGTCAACACCTCATGCGAATGGCATTGAAGCAGAGATATGCGTCCTCCTCGACTCTGGCGCAGCATTGGAACAGTGTAACATATCGTACTGTACTTTGAGGAGTGACAGTCCGTCCCAGTTTATTACGATCTGGGTTACCGTCGACCACTTCTCCGCCTACCTTTGACTAATGTGCATAAACATGCTACACTGCAATGGTGTATGGAACGAGGTCACTGGGGACAGGAATGGCAGCAGACAGTGTTTTCAGACGAATCCAGGTTCTGTCTGTTTGAAAATGATGGCCGCATTTTGGTTCGCCGCAGACTGGGGGAGAGACATCATATTGACTGCATTCACACGAGACATACAGCGCCAACTCAAGGCATTATGGTGTAGGGCGCTATTGGATACAACCACAAATCACAGTTGGTGCGTACTGTTACCAGTTTGACCTACGTGAATGACATACCCTTTCTGCACGACACCCCAGATACCTTATTTCAGCAGGACAATGCGCGACCACATATCGTTGTACGAACACGTGCCTTCTTGTTGTCACAGAATGTCAGACTGTTGCCTTGGCCCACCTGATCACCGGACTCGTCGCTAATTGAAAATGTGTGGGATATGGTGAAAGGACGGGTGGGGCGCTGTGATACAATGCCAGCCACCAAAGATGAACTGTGGAACCAGGTGAATGCAGCATGGATGGCTATACCCCAGGACGCCATTCGCGCCTTATACGTGTCGATGCCATCACACATAGAATAAGTTATCACTGCCCTTTGAGGACCCAGTGCCTACTAGGCAACGGGACGCATGTCGACTCCGGGTGACTGAAATGCTAATCGTTTCTGCAGAATATACCAATGAACATGTCCTGTGAATATGAACTTCCTGTCTCTAGTCTTTCAAGGTGCTCTGCTTTTTACGAACATGAGTGTAGTTCTATCAGATAAAGTGTGTTGATATTGTAAGTCTTCAATTATTTGAATTTCATTAACAGTGTAGTGCACTAGCAATCACATGTTAAAATCATAGACCAATTTGTTTAACTTAGAACCTAAAGACGAATTGGGACGCATACGATGTATTTATTTGTGAATGTTTATAAAATATGACACCCCATCTTGCATAATTTCATTAATGAAGTGTAAATTGTCACCTAAATGTTATTCATGTATATTAAGGACTAAACTTATGATATAAAAATAAGTTATGTCGAAAGTAATGAAATTGGATGTAAATGATCGGGTGTTAATAATAGGCCTTAATGTCATAGGATGCTCTATTTGTGAAGGCAGATAGTGCTCAAAGGAAGTAGCCTAGCTTTGTCAAGTGACAGAATGGTACCATAGCTCATATTTATGATCATTGAGGAAGTAGCCTTTTTTCGCTGGTTGCTTTACGTTGCACCGACACAGATAGGTCTTATAACGACGATGGTACAGGAAAAGGCTAGAAGTGGGAAGGAAGCCGCCGTGGCCTTAATTAAGGTACTGCCCCAGAATTTGCTTGGTGTGAAAATGGGAAACCAGGGAAAACCATTTTCAGGGCTGCCGACAGTGGGGTTCGAACCTACTTTCTCCCGAATACTGGATACTGGCCGCACTTAAGCAACTGCAGCTATCGAGCTCGGTGAGGAAGTAGCAACGAATACTGCATTATGGAGATATATTATTGAGCACATGAGGCGACAAGCGCAGTTTAAGGTAATAATCACTTTCTGTGCTCAGTCAACAACCCCGAGCTTGTCTAATTAAAAAACGTACCGTATCTAATTAATGCAAATTTTAAACCATTATTGTCTGTCTTCTATAATGTGTGGAGATAAGATTGACAAATCTTCTTAATGTTCTAAAGTGATCATTCTTCCAGTTATTCGATCATGATTCTTATAGCAAGAGTGACATAAGTTATCGAATGTTCATGAAGTTCTCAAAAAATTATGAAGATATATAAAGTAACAATTATGCCTAATTAAAATGATTAACCTCACATGACCTTATATTGGGGGGGGGGGAATTTGAAAGTAGGGCTTGGCCAAGAGTGTAAGCTTAACCTAACGGGCACGGATTCGACTCGGGGCCTAACATCGCAGGCCCTGGATCCAAACCTAGGCTTAACCTTAAAAGGTTTACAGACAGCTTTACAGACAAGTTTGATGTCCAAGATTACTGGCTGAAGCTATCAGGCATGGATTTGTTGCCCGATTTAACCTTACAAGGGCGTTATAGACTCGAGTTTGAGATTCGATCCCAGGCTTAACCTAGCTAGACAAGAGGAGACATGGTCCATGGGTTTAAGGAGCTGAGGTTGGAAACGGATGGCGGCCATTCACATTATTTTAATAAGACAAGGGAGATGGTATAAAGCTCAATAGATGTGCTATATTCATAGGGGCATAACGCTGAAAGGTGACATCAGGTCATGGAACTGAGTGAATGCAAAAGGCCAAAAGCGCAAAAATGATACAGATCAACATGGCAAAAGGACAAATGTGCAAAAGTGTTAAATGGCTAAAGGACAAAATGGCAAAAGGGCTAAAACTAAAGGGCGAAAGGGAATGAGCAACGGTCTAGGGCTCAAGAGCTGAACGTGGAATAAGATGGTGATATGGGACTACGGAGATGGTGAAAGGTTTAATGCATGTGCATTATTCACAGAGACATACCTATATATAGCTACCTCAAAGTCCTTAAGCTGAGCGACTGCAGAGTCAAAGATGCTAGCATGTAGGCTGATGCGTAATGTGCTGTTGGTATTTAGCGCTTGGAACCCCAATTTTCTTATTGTAACAATTCAAGCTCAGAGATTTGAATTCTGGAGGCTTATAGTAGCTTATAATACTGTTGATATCACTCAAGGGATTAAAATTTAAGTGTTCAGAACTGGAAAAAGATGTTCGCACTACATGTGACTGGGAACTGAACAGAGCTCATCCCTTTGGACTGCTGAGTATCCTGCTAAGTAAATGACTGCACACTGAAAGTGTCCATTTAATTCAAAACACCTAACGTTTGAGTTGAGAGAAATTAAAAATCCCCACACCGACTGGGAATATAACTCGGCAATCTTTCCCTTGGACTGCTGACTACCATAGTAACTAAATGATTGCGTGTTAAATTCTAAAACACCGAACCTTTGAGCTACAAGGAATGAAAAATTCGCCGACCCGACTAGGATTCGAACCCGGGACTCATTTCCTTGGGAAGCAAGCAAGCATGCTAAATAAATGACTGTACATTAACAGCTTATGTGTTTCACTAAACACCTAGCTTTAGCCTTACAAGATTCAAAGGAAAAAATCACCAACAGAACTAGGATTTGAACATGGAGCGTGCTTGGACCCAAAGCCGAAGTGCTATTCAAATATCTAACACCAAAAATTAAAACTTTTAATTCTGAGCAAAGAAAACAATCGCTGAATTGGGTTCTCAAACCTGGAGCTAACTTCGACCCAGAACTAAAGGTCTTAAGTTCACAAGAAGAAAAAATGTTAAAAGTTCTCAACCCGACCCGGAATCGATGACGGGCTTTTCTTTCACGGACGACTAAGTGTGAACGATTAGCACAAACTATGTCAATTGAATGTGGAAAGAGAATGCAACAAATTCTGTACTGAGGTCGTGACATATGTGCGTCTTAGCAAAAAAAAGATTGATTCCAAGAACATTCTGATTAGACTTGGAAATATTTGCTGTGTCATGAAATATAAAGTTCATTGTTTTTGCAATTAGCCTAGTATGCACATCTCAGCAAAAGAACATTGGCGGTACGAGCAAGTTGACTAGACTTCGAAGTAACTTATTTGGTAAGACAGGGAATACAAAGTTTATTGTTCGCGCATTGAGCTCTGGACTACAGATTTGAACCCTGGAGACGTGTAATTGCCTGCTTGTTTACATCAGTTGGTAACTAACATTAGAGAAGCGAGCAAATAAAAAATCATCAGGCCGCCTGGGAATCAAACTAACATAACAGCTAAAGGAATCAAAACCCACAACCTTCGAGCTAAAAGAAATTAATAAACCACCGACCAGACTAGGAATCGAACCAGTGGCTTCTTTACACGTGCATGAAACGAGCATACTAACTAAATGACTGTACATTAAAAGTTTGTGTGTTTAATTGAAACACATCAAGTTCGACTTCCTTTCACGGGGTGGTTGACAACAAAATTCGCTTTACGTCTTAATAACTACACTCGAACGTTTGAAATAATAATTTTGAAGATCCAAGCTGCTGTCGTACTGAATACTCAACATTCATGCACTTTAACCGCCTGAGCTACTCAGCTAGACAATAAAACTATTAAGTGCCAAAACACACACACACACACTAATAATGATAATTGTACCGGGAGGTACACCTCAACCCCGTGCATTTAAATGAAGCGCACTGAAGAACGCTACCTATCACATAAAAATTGAAACAACTAGTGCAAGAAGTTGGGACGTTGGTCAACAGATGTCACTACTAAAGTGATGGAGTAATGTGTTATATTTAGGTGTCCTAAACAGACTGCATTTCTTTTGTTCCTTTTTGGTGTATCATAGTTGTCAACAGCTATTTCAAGACGTTCGGATATTTCTCCACAGATGTATCTATTAAACAACTGATGTCATGCACTCTGGTGTAAAGTAGAACAACTAGAAATTTATATAAATTTTGTGTTTATAGGTTTCCCGAACTGAACGGATTTTCTTTGCTTTTGATACTACCAGGTTTTCAACACTTCTTACTCATCCCGCCAGCCTTGAAGTCTGGCAAATCAAAAATTTTGTGTATTTATTTTTCAGCCACTAATAGGCTTTTTGTAACTTTTCGACTGTCCAATAAAAATGATGGGGTGTGTCTGGTCTTAGCCCAGAGCCTTCTCGAACCTTCCTCTCGGGTATAAAAGCATAGGCTTTTTCGAGTTATCTTGTTTTACTGATCGTCGTGCTATTGAGTGTGTGTGCTAAGAGAGGAGTCGGGGGTCTTATCCATCGGCAGGCAGAATATCAGCTAAGGTAATGGCCACCATTTTCCATTTCAGTAGTTATGTACACTTCTCTTTCTTCTCATGTAATAGTTCGAGTAAATCAAGTGTGCTTAACTAAAATTCGAGACTAGAGTGTGTGACACCCTCTCGAGTTCCCTATCAACTTGTTTTTGAGGTGACTATGTTTTTGTAACCATATTCTATCCATAGCCTTGTAAATTAAAATTCCTCTATATAGTCACCTCAGTTGTGTGGGATTAGCCTCTGCATCGTCGGGCCACTAGCCCAAGTAGAGTTGTAATCTTTGATTTCAAGGAGCACAAGTTTCCGCCTCCATACTTTTTGATTTTTGGGCCAGCGCAATCAATTGAAATGGTCTTGTTAAATGTAGGTTGTGCCTAGAGAGGCCAGAAAGTGTAAATATGATTGAGCAAGACGCTCTTGTCACTAGTGTAAAAGTTAAAGGCTGTAAGGCTTTGGGAGCGTAGTCTCCTCAGTAGAATTGTAGAGCATTGAGGCTCTTTTATTCAAATTTATGTGATATTGAATGGTGCCTTTGGAAGGCGATAACTGGTAACCTTTGGAGCAAACCGCTCTTGAAAATTGTGATTTAAAATTTCCTCTAAAACAAACTGGGAGATTCGTCTGCTTGCCTATCTAACTAAACGCAAGAGTAGTGGCGTAGGGACCTTTTAAATAGGGAGCTGGAAGCTCGAATTTTGTAATTAACCTCTTGTAGGTTTTTCTGTTTTTATATTTTGTATAAACTACCTCTGTACCTGAAAATTTGTTGTTTGTTAAAATTTAATATCAGAAAAGAAATATAACCTTTATTCTAAAGTTTTAAATTAATCCTTGACTATCGTAGATAGACGCATTCAAACCAGCACCTTCTTTCACCTCTCTGTGATCCACGAAAACTCGGTGACAATAATAATAATAATTTAGGGGATCCAACTCACCTTCATATTGAACATTTAAGATGCATACCCAATAAGAAAAAAAGCTGGAGACGGAATTTAGTCCTGCAGGAGTCTGCGTCTTATCAGAATCACCTACCTGGTAATAAATAATAAAATCACTGTCCCAGCTCCGAATTACCAAATTTAATAAACTTAAAGTAGCCTGCATTACACACACACACACACACACACACACACACACACACACACACACACACACACACAAACAATTTAGAGGATCCAAACCACATTTGTACTGAATATTCTACATGCATACCTAATAATAAAAAGAAATCTAGTGCCGGAATGTAGTCCTGCAGGAGTTTGGATCTTGTCAGAATTACCGTATCAAGAATAAAACCCCAACTTAACTGGGAATTACAAAATCTAGAATATTTAAATCAGCCTGGATTACACCTACGTGCACATTATTCCTGTAATATTCAATCATTACCAAGCAAAATGCTTATCCTGAAACATAGACATGTTCCACATTCAGTTGTCAGAGACCAAAGGGGTTACTCTACTCTAGTTTCTAACAAGTAGGCTCACAGAAACACAAGTCTTCATGCAGCATTTAATAATGGATCAGATAACTCATGAAACCTAACCAGTTCTTAAAAAAATTGAGGTAAATCTGTGATGGATAGGTTAGTATAATTACATACGAAAGGTAAAAGATGATCGTCGAAGAGACATATGCAAGTGCCGGCCAACAAGGGGTATACCAAGGATGGTACACGGGGGGGGTTAGTGTTACGATCTCCGCTACATGCTACGTATATTTCCTACCTTCGCATGCTGTTTTCTCCGACCACAACGCCACTGCTTCACTCACTCTACTGCTCTGCTCACCTGCCACCTGCCTACTCTGTCCATCCCGTGTCTCTCCCGTTCTTCTCCATGCATCGCCTTCTCCGCTTGCAGTGTGTGTTTGTGTTATCCTGATTATGACCTTCTTATTTCTGGAACACGCTGGCTTTCAGCTTCTCTATTCATCTCGACGCTTCCATACTGCAATATATTCTATCCTACACTGCTCTAAAATTGAGCCTGCCTTCGTCTTGGAGTGGTGGAGCACCGAACAACTGTGCTACGTTTATATTGTCATTACCATCTGGACTATAATTCTTCGCATTATTTCGTGAGCAAGAGTTATCATGACGTTATTTTTTCATTAGATTCTTCTTTGGGCCATCTGTCCCGGTTTGAACTTTGCTTTCGGCAGCTTATTTCGGCATCAAATTATATATGCGAGTCATTATTCCTACTAAATGTTTTTAAACACGAACTGTACTACGGACAATGGAACTTTGATCTCACATTATCTGCTCTCTAGGAGCACTGCTAAATTTTGCAATAATAATAATAAAACATCCTGAAGTCTAATTACACCCGGTGAAGAGAATCCTTTCCCCAGTTCGATCCCTACTTCCATTCCCATTTTTCCCTTCTTTAGGCATATTTTCTTCTCATTTTTTTTAGGCTCTTCGAGTTTACCACTCTTTATTGTTCGCTTATACTTATTCATACGGTTTTTTATGTATTTCTGATATTCTTTATTGTAAATATGGCACAATTCCCTTATCTTCTTTATATGCTTTATTGTCTGCAAAGCTTTTGTTGGGCATTTACTATCTTGTTGAGAAATGTTTAATTACTAATTTACTTATCGTTAAATATATATCTTATTTACATTGTTAACCTTTGGTTTTCTCTTGTCCCTATAATTTTCTCTATGCCTAGTTCCTTCTCACTGCGTGTTTCTGACGTTATTGTTCAATTATTATTACTATTATTATTATTATCATTATTATTTATTGTGTTTCTTCTTCCACTACTTCTATGCTTAATCTAATCTATCTATTAACTATTACTATAACTATATTATCTCAGCATCGTACGTACATAACGATGATAGCAGGGCAACAGAAGATATAAACAACACACAAGCAGTCACGCAAATAAAAGGACACTAGTGTATGAACAAGGATTGGCTACTTCGGATGTACTGAAACACAAGACACAACAAGTTACAAATAGTACTGCACAAAAGTATTGAAAAATATTTCAAAACTAATCACAAAGGAAATATTACAAAGGTCAGTGAGAGGGACACCAACATTTACAATTAGACTCATTAAAAAGAACAGATGATTCCTAACCAACTGTACAATAAGAAACATCAGGGAGGATATCGAAGTAAAAAAGAATAGGGGAAACACGCTGACTTAGTGACAAGACGACTAAAAATGAACATAATCGTCAACACTACAGTTTGTTGCCATGGTCCCAGATGGCTGAATTAAGATCCCTTGAGTAGCCCAAAATGAAAACGTAATGTTCAAATTAATCTCCCAATTCAAAAACTGCCACTAATGCTTCTTACAGTCATCCATGGTGATCTGTTCATAATAAAAGTTGCAAGACTAAACAAAGTATAGAGAGTAGCTGTATATTGTTTGTAAATTATCTCACATTAATTCAACAATGGTACAAACGTTTATTGAGATCCACCTATTCAGTACACATAGCGTTCTTATAATTAAGATTTACATCTTGTCTTACTAATTTAACGGGACATGTTTCGCCCATTGCATGGGCATCGCCACCCGTGATCTCATGCCTAAAGAATAAAAATCAGGATCCTGATTACTCTAGTCAAAGTGTTACTTAGAGAAACATGTGTGTTATAAAAATGAGGAAACTTGTTGTAAGTTCACAAATGACAATTTACACAATTAATGCATGTCTAAGAAATGTGTGAGAATAATGGTTAATGTTGGTGGAGTTTTACATTGATATCTTTAAAACAATTAAAAAAATAGCCAATGTCTATATTTGCATGAACAATAAGAATGTCCATGGCTAAAATTATGGCCTCAGGTTACAAGTTTAAAATACGAATGGAACCTGGTTGAAGGCAACTTAATTTGTAGTCATAGAATGGTTACTATGAACCTTAAGTTGTTTTTTCATTGAAAGATGACATTGAATATTCTTGTAAGAAGCTTGTAGTGTTATCAGAGAGTGTACAGCTGTGTGACTGATTGAGTTGTTACTGTTATTAAACAGTGTCCACCAAATACAGATTTTGAAATTCCCTGACATTTTCTTGTTTTCCAGACATAAAAACCAGTTTTTCACTGACACACAACGACAAAAAATAAAATTATAAAGGAAGCTTCCAGCTATGACAGCAATATTAAAATAACTTGGGAAGCTTAACATCCAAAAAATAAATGAGTAATTAATGTGCAAATTAAATTTTATAACTAATCTTGGAAGTTGAATTTATTCTATTTAAATTCAATTTAAGATTTTAAAAGAATTGATTACCATTACTGTTGCAGCAAAGAAATTCCTTTGCCCATAGACACCAAATACTGTTGAGCTTCTGTTCTTCTAATTCTTTCAGCAACAAAGTGGCAATAAAAACCCTGGCTGCAAACACAAATTGCCCTCTGCCTACCACAGCTACACAATGAACTCAATCACATATGACTCCACTTCTTCTTCTACTTCCATTACAGAAGGTTCACCAGAGGTAAGATGTCTACAGAATTACCTCTCGAGAGAAAGTACCCAAAGCTGAGATTATATGGTGCATGCATACTGTCATGTAACACCATTATTTACGAGCTAGTGAAGCTATTGTATGTATGTTCCCTGTAATGTTTCCAGACTCTGAAATTGCTTCGAAAGTTCAACTGCACAGAACGAAAGTTGCATATACAATCACTCATGGTTTGGCTCCCTATTTTCATAAACAAGTTCTTGAGAAGTGTAGTAAGTGCATACGTTTCACCATTGGTTTTGATGAGTCACTGAATAAAGTTTCTCAGATGGGCCAAATGGATCTTGTAGTTTGCTGTTTCAATCCTGATACTCATGAGGTATGCACTTCTTATTTTGATTCCATGTTTCTTGGTCACTCTACCTCCTAGAATTTGTTACATTTTTTTTTTGCAAGCACTGCAAGGACTCAATCTAAAGAACTCTAACAAATTTCAATGGGTGGTCCAAATGTTAATAAAAAGTTCCTTACAGGATATCGGTAATTTATTAAATGATGATCCAGATGCTCCTATTTTAGTGAACATTGGACCTTGTGGCTTGCATACTGTGCACAATTCATATAAAATGCCAGTAAAAGAAACCCAGTAGAATATTGCAGAGTTTCTTCGTGCACTTCACTTCTTGTTTTCATACGTTCCTGCAAGATATTATTCAGGTTCAAACGTACTTCCTTTGAAATACTGTGCTATAAGATGGCTTGAAAATTCGAAAGTCACTGAATGTGCTATAGATAACCTACCTAATGTTGACAAATATGTGGAATGGAAAAACAGAGGCAAAAAAATCCCAAACTGTAACAGCTTCAAAAGAGTATCTACCTCACTATCACTAACATAGTGTATGCACTTCCTAAAAATATCCAACACTAAAATAGGAATACGTACATTATTATTATAAATAAAAGAAATAAATTATTTGCAGCTAATGACTGGCATAGGAAGGGTGTTTTGGCTGATTGAGACCATGGTGCCAATTTTTGCGGAGTCACATTCTTCTCACTTGTCTTTGATGAACTATACTGAGGTATGGTACACAGATGAACAATATACTAACCAATGCACGGGCGTAAATAAAATTACATCTACACTGAAGACTATTAAACCTATACCGTAAACGCCGAGCCAGGTAGCTTAACCACATGGCGATGTATTGTAGACAATATAGTTGGCAGCCAGGTTTAAAGATTGCACTTAAGCTATATAAATCGATATGAATGGCAGCTTGGGACTGGTTGGATCAAGACTGAATACACAGAATCATGCTTCAAAAACTCCAACCCAAAAAACAAACTTTCATCTTACAATGTGATGTCACTTCATTTTACATCTTGTTCTGTATTCACGAAATTACACGTGATATTACAAGCCACTAGTCATGCCTCAAGCTTCCGAACACCGATAGATAGATAGATAGATAGATAGATAGATAGATAGATAGATAGATAGATGTGGTTTATTTTAACTGGCAAAGTTAGGGACACATGTCCCTGTCTTACACTTAACCAGTGAAATACATAAATAATATAAAATAAAAATTTCTGAATACTGAATTAAAAAGAGACAAACAAATTACTATGCTACTGTGCTACCCTACTGTACATAAAATATCTATTATAAAACACAATATAAATTTACATTTCCTAAGTATAATAATATAATAACTGCTAAAAAATCATGCAACGAATTGCACCAGTAATTATAATAATAACAATAATAATAATAATACAGACAAACCTAATACTTGCAATTAATTTGTCCAATTCCAGACATATATTACACTGACAAATGTTATAATATTCGGGTTTTTATTGTTGGCAAAAAACATTACAAAATAGGGATCGGGATAAGGTTAACTATGCAGGGAACCACAGCTGAGTACTCTCTAATACTATTGATGAATGATATAATAATAATAATAATAATAATAATAATAATAATAAGATGAAGAAGAAAGGCCAGGATGAGAAGGAGAAGGAGAAGAAGAAGATGAAGAAAAAAGGAATCTGTCGCACTACAAGCTTGTTTCATAGAGATATTTTGAGCACATACTTTTAAATCTTCCCAGGTTTGACATCCTTCTGACCTCCTGCGGAAGGAAGTTCCATTCACAGCTGGCCACAACAGTGAAGGAATTGTTGTAGGTTGAGGATTTATGCTTAGGATTAGCGAGCAATATCGAGCTCAGCACCCTGATGTTTTTAACATGGTGTTCAGGGAGACTATGAAATCGTTCATACAGGTAGGATGGGGATTGTAAGGTAAAGATTTGGTGCAATGAAGTCAGGGTATGCAGCTTGCATCTGTTTTCAGGGCGTAGCCATCCGAGGTCGACGTAAGACTGGGTAACATGATCTGACAATTTCAGATTACATATAAATCTTACACAGGCATTCTGTGCACATTCTAGTTTATCTCGAAGCTCAGTTTTCACGTCTGTGTAAACTACATCACAATAATTGAATATTGGAAGAACGAGGGTTTCAACTAGTTTCACCTTTAAACTGAATGTGAAAGTAAATTTGAAATTGTTTAATATGTGCAGCATTGCAAAAAATCGTCTACTCACAGATATTGTCTGATCCGTCCAAGAGAAGTGCTGGTTAATGATCACTCTGAGATTGTTTTACCTCTAGCAAGAGGGTAAAGCTTCATACTGAAGTCATACATCAGGGATGGACATGCGGTAATTACTGGAAATAAGTCTTGGATGGGCAAATGCTATGATTTGGGATATTTTGGGGTTTAAAATAAGTCCATGCTGGAAAGACCATTTGCTTATGGCCCCTAGATCCATGTTAATTTGCTCAATTGCTTTTAAAACATCTGTTGGTTTTGCATGGATGTATAATTGTACGTCATCAGCATAAATGTGACATTTACAATGTGTCAGCTCTTTAGCTAAGTCATTGACATAGACAGAAAATAGCAAGGTTGCTAGGGTTGACCCTTGTGGGACACCTGTTTTCACATATAGCAATGATGAAATGGTACCTTGATTGACGACACGTTGACGTTCATGTAAATAGGCTCCCATCCATTTCAGAATACTGTAGGAGAACCCTAGGCGATATAGTTTGGATAGGACCAACTCATGGTCTACAGAGTCAAATGCTTTGCTGAAGTCCAATAAGACTAGAATTGTCAGTTTTTGCTCATCAGTAACCTGTCTTTCAGTCATGCTTAGTAAGGTAGTACATGAACTGTGATTTCGGCGGAAGCCTCACTGGTGTGGGTCCAGTATGTCATGGTCGTTGAGATAGTTCGTGATTTGATTATGCACCATGTGTTTGAGTCTCTTGGCTGTTATAGACAGTATATTAATAGGTCTGAAGTTACAGTTTAGTGTAGGAGATATTATTTTCAGTAAAGGATGTACCAGGGCTATTTTCCAGACATTTGGAAATACACTGTTTTGAAGGGAGAAGTTGAATATGAATGTCAATACTGTAATAATGGCGTCGAATTTCCTTTAGCTTTATAATACATAGATTGTACACCCCTGTGGATTTAGTTTTAATTCACAAAATAGCCGCTTTCACTTGCAGGGGTGAGACATAACTACAATAAAATTTGTCTCTGCCTATGGGTGGTGTGTTATTTGCCCTCAAAAGATTTTATTTTGCTTCTTCGAATAATTGAACATGGGAGGATACAAAGTGATCATTCAAATCAAGAGAAATCTCCAAATTGTCTACCTTGTGCGGTTTATTTAAGCCAAATAGTTGCATTGACTTCCATAAGGTAGCGGGACTTAGTAGGGTTTTATAAGGTCATGGGCGTAATATAGTCGAGTGTTTCTTACCGTCTGAGTCGCTTTGTTACGTAGTCGATTGTAATAGATAAGGATTCCTCCATCAGCTAATGTTTACATTTCCTATGAGCTGCATCCCGCATAGGCATCATTGCTCTAATATCATCATTTAGCCATGGGGAGAGACTTTTACAGATGCATGCTGTTCATAGAGGGGCGTGTTTGTCAAAAGTATGTAGTATCATGTTACTGAAAGTTATGGCCATGTCGTCAATGTTAGTTTTATGAGTTATATGCTGCCACGGCATCGAAAAAGAGTCTCATAATAAGTTTTCATTGTCAATACGACTATAGTCTCTGTAAGTTACGTACTTAGGTTTATGTCTGGGTCACTGCAGTGCGTAAGACATAACGATAATGTCATGGGCTGACAGTCTGGGAGCAGGCATCTGGCCATGATATAATACTCTGTCAGGATGGTTCGTTACTATAAGGTCCAGTAATGTGTGTGGTTTTAGTATGCTGAGAGGGGAAAAGTGACAGGATCACCATACTGCATGCCTGAAACGTATTCAATAGATGGGTGGTTCCAGATGAATCTGGATCTAGACAGTTTGTATTGAAATCACCCATCGTTATAACATGTTCTCATATAGGTAACAGTCTGTTAAGATCAGTGTCTAAGTCATTCAGATGGCGGACTTTATGCAGCTTGTATACAGCACCTACTAAGCATTTCACAGTAGAGAGCTGCATCACTATGAACATGTACTCAGATTTTCGCTCATACTGTTGAGGCGACTGACAGATAAACTGAAGTTTCAAGTGCGAAGAGACAAAAGCACAGACCCCACCTCCCTCTTTGCCAAGTCTGTCATTCCTCAGAAGGCAGTAGCCAGGTAATTCTAGAATCTTAGCCTGATATTTGACTTTCAACTAACTTTCACTGCATAAGATTATATCAAAGAACAGTGGTATGAAAATCGCTTTTACTTCATCTATACGAGTTTGAGAAACTAAACTCTGGGCATTAAGGTGATATATGTCAAGTGCGTTTTTATGTCTATTTAGGGCTGACTGGAGAATGTGTGTTGTAGCTTCAAGGGGTGGAGTTCGGTCAATGGACTAGCAAGTAGACAGGTTGAAGGGATGGGTGCAGAAGGGGAAGTGTGACAAGGTAAGAGTTGTTATGGTCACAGGGATTATGGCTGTTTGTGGTATGCATTACCAAATGCTAAAATGAAACTAACTAGAACACAGCATGCGACTACATCCTAAGAATGGTCAGCAAGTAATGTATTTTAGATAATTAAATTGTCAGAAATAATAATAATAATAATAATAGTGATAACGTACAACAGCAGATTAGGCATACAGAATACTCAAGTAGGAGTTTATCGTCGTTGCCAGGACAAAACCTCCTATGTGATAATATATTTGGAGGTATACTGACCCGCAGTACATACATTATGAAGAGCGAGAATGCCTTGACAACATTCACACAATATTGCACCTTAGATGACGGAACCTTACCGGTCAAAGTTCTAAGCTAAAATATTATCACATAGGAGGTTTTGTCCCGGCAGCGACGTTATTCTATGTAGTGTTGATGTTACATCTATGTCGACGTAATACAGAGGCTAGATCCAGTTAGGAAAATTTTATTAAAGAGTAAGTAGATCGACAGGTGGTAGGATAAGAAGACAGATAAGCGAATAGATATTTAGATAAATAGATAAATAAATTTGGTAAATGGATAGATACGTAGATAGATGATAGATACCTAGATAGATAAGGTTACTTGAAAAAAAAAAAAGCTCGCTTTTCAGCTGCGACTTACGGTAAAGGATGGGAGTTGACTCACATTATCGAGTGATAAGGCAGCACTGCAACAGAAGCTTATGCCATAGGAAGTTCCTTTAACTGGCACACTCTTAATTCCATCCTGTCCGCCTTCTTGATTACGATGTCTCCTGAGTCAGTCCAAGTGTTTGTAAGAACAAATCACTGGATTGCTGTCTTCAAGCCGTAAGATCTTCATGGATTGTTGTGGATAAGCTTTTCAGTTTCATTTTCCTAGTGAAGACATCCTGCTGTGACCGATAAGACACAAATTTCACTAGGATACGCCTTGTTTTCTCTGGTAATCAAGGTCCTGCTCTGTGACACCTATCAATGTCATTAAGTCTAACATCTGCACATACTACTTTGCACACGTTGAGCACTAGTTCATCACAGTTTCTGTTCGAACATTCAGGGATGCCGAAATTTCTTACATTATTTCTCCTTCTGTACTGCTCCAATGAATTGCACTTGGCATCCATATACTCCTTCAGTTTGCAGATTTCTGCCTCCTTCTTAACATGTTTTTCAGTTAACTCTGAAAATGCTTCGATATTAAAATTTAAACTCTTTTCAAATTCTTTTATAACCACTTCTGTCATGCGGGTCGAAATGGCCTGCACAATTTATTCAAAGAAGCTGTCCGAGTTAATGAAG
Source organism: Anabrus simplex (assembly GCF_040414725.1). NCBI lineage: Eukaryota > Metazoa > Arthropoda > Insecta > Orthoptera > Tettigoniidae > Anabrus > Anabrus simplex. Next base: position 22,773,061 of record NC_090279.1, on the reverse strand, counting down.
TCCTCCAGCACGCACTTCACGAGGCAGTCTATGTTGGCAGCACTGGTAGTGGCTGGGCTTCCAACTCCATCGTTTCCCCATTTTCTTTACATTGCAAATTTGGAAGAAAAAGATCAACACCGACAAAACATATGGGTATATCGATTCGTAAATACAAACGTAACACTTCCGCAAGTTTCTATCACTTCCACTGATGTATAACACCTTCAAATCACTTGATTACTGTGGAGCCTCACTCACTGACGTCCATCACCAACCATTTCATCAGATAGGTTAGAAACTCAACATGGCGCGACTCGAACAGTGTCACGTTGCATTACACATTTACACAAGGTTTACCTACATCAGCACATTTAATAATTGTAATAATAATAATAATAATAATAATAATAATGAGCACTCGAAGGAGTATTAAGTTTAAGTGAATTTCACACTTTCCTGCATTGAGTCAGTGTCTTTTCTCTTTTTACATTTTATGAGGTAGTGACTATCGCACACGGCATTCCATAGTAAACAAACACAGTCATTTGTTGGGTAGTGGAATTTTGTCTATATGCATATTTTGCTGTGGAAGCCATACATTTAAGCGATTAGAAAACTGAGAACGCAATATAGGCCTCACCATTCCCCAACAACACAGAATATACAATAGTAAGCAGATCAAAACATTGAAAATTCGATGAAATATAGTCGCTACTGCTTGCTATATGCTATTCATATAGCTATTGAAGATATCGGTTACTTCATATTTATGATCACACTTGGTTTTGTTAATGTTTATCCATGTTTCTTTACAATTTATTCCTGGCATAAAAGACATACCCAAGATTAATCTTACAAAAATTGAAAAATGTGCTTCTATTAATGGACAAATAGGGTATGTCCATTTTACCTGGCAGAAGAATGAATTTCCAGATTATTTTCTGAATTTCCTGACATTTCCTGGTTTTCCCACTCTTTCTGAAATTCTCCGACATTCCCCGGTTACCAGTATTCCACATGGGTGGATACCCTGTTAATCCCGTATTTGTTTGGTGAAGCCACAGTCTTTTTATTTTTGTTGAAAACGTGAAAAAAGGTTCACGACTGTGTGTAGCTGTGTGTGTCTTTACTAGCTGATGTGATAGCATCCTCTTGTCCTAATAGTCAAATAAGGATGCTTGTGCTAGAAGTTGGCTACAGCTTCATTGTTGAAATTGAATATTGAGGGATGTGTGGTAAAAAATCTGTAACGAGAGGAGGCTAGAAGGATTTTTAAGATTAGAGCAAAAAGGGTAAAATTTGACGAAAAAATGCTGTGTATAAAATTACTCAGCACGTCGACCTTTCTGGTGGGAACTAGTTGCCTTTGTAGTATCAGAAACAATGACAGTTGCACTTCTTGTATTGTATCTGTGTGTAATTGATGGAAGGGGGTGTGGCGGAGAGAGGAGATGTTCGGAACCTTAAGCTTATGCGCTGCTGGCTGTAGGCTGAACATTTACAGTGATAATGGCACAAACTTCTTTGAAGCAGCAAAAAAAATCAAGGCCTTTCTGCAAAACAACCCTCAGAAAACCAACTCTTCACACAACTGCAGGCATGGGACTGAACATGGCATTTCATCCCTCCTGCAGCACCACACTTTGGTGGAACCTGGGAAGCAGCTGTCAAGAGTCTGATATATCACCTGAGAAGAGTGATGGATTCTTATCGCTTCACCAACAAAGAAGGTACCACTCTTATAACACATACATCCTCTCACCAAAGATTTTTTTAACGTGTCTTAATTGTGTAAATTGTCGTTTGTGAACTTACAAGTTTCCTCATATTTATAACACACATTCCTCTATGTAACACCTTGACTAGAGTAATCAGGATCCTGATTATAATCCCTTAGGCATGAGATCACGGCTGATGATGCCCAAACAATGGGCGAAACATGTCCCCTTAAATTAGTATTACAATATATAAATCTTAATTTTAAGACCCCAATGCATATTGAATATGTGGATTTCAATCAACTTTTGTAACATTGTTGAATTAATGTACATTTCAATACGGACCAGTCATGAAATTTGTAACATATAATTATCTCAGATTGTCATAAACAACCCACGGAGTGAGAATAAGGTCCACTGTTCATATAGGAGTTGAACCCTCTACACAAATGTTAGATTAATGTTGTGTAGGAAACTATCAACTCATACAGTATAAAGACTATAAATCCAATCATAGATTAAGAAGGCCATCTTATTGTTGGCAGAAGACTCCAATACTAGTGGAGTAAAAATTGAGAAATTATGTATCATCTCACAAATGTAATTATGATGGCGGAACACCTTTGACTATTTCATCCTGACACTTAACTCTCTGCGAGACAAGTTTAGGATCTCATCACCAAGGGGGACAGAAAGAAGCCACACTGATACATGTCTCAAGTGTTCTATGATGAATGCAGATACCTCAGAACAATTAACGTGTAATACACAAATGGTGCCTGGAACCCAGAATTGCCCATTCCTTAAAACTGCTGGCCAAATTCTAATGAAAAATTGTGTGAAATCGAACAAGACCAGACTGCCTAGCTACCAAGGCTGTCTACATAGACATGATACCTGATCTCACCACAACATTTCTCTCTGCACTTTAGAGACTTAGTTCTCATAGAGGTCAACCCCTGGACATTCAGAGTAATTACAGCACAAACTTCTTCGGAGCAGCTACAGAAATCAAGGCCTTTCTGCAAAACCACCCTCAGAAACCATATTTTCACACAACTGCAGACATGGGACTGATGTGGCATTTCATCCCTTGTGCAGCATCACATCAAACTTTGGTGGAATCTAGGAAGCAGCTGTCAAGATTCTGGTATAACACCTCAGATGAGTGATGGATTCTTATCACTTCACCAAAAAAGAACGGATCATTCTTACAATACATACTCTCACATCCTATCACCAAAGCTAAATGATGACCCTTTTGACATTTCTTACCTAACTACATCCCATTTCCTTATAGGAGAGCCAATTACTACACTCCCTGATATTGATTATACTTTCCCTCTCATCACAACCTTGCTCACATAGCTATATTTTCAGCAGCAAACCCAGAACTCCTGGAAGAGATGGTGAAATGAATATCTCAATAAATGGGCAATGAAATACCCCAATAGCAACATAGTCATACTGAAAGAAGATGACACTCATGCTATGAAGTGGACAAAGACAGTGATCAAATGTGCATCCTGGTAATGACGAATTCATTCATGCAACGAATTTTCAGGTGAGTAATGGTGAAATTATACGGCCTATTACAAACGCTATCTCTTATGAAGTATGAAACAGGAAAGCAAGATAACTCTTGAATGGCTTATTTATTCCATTGTATGTTTAACCACTTGACGTACTTTGAAGGATCTCTCCGTCCTGGCTCTCGACTGCACTTCCGGACCCACTCCAAGCCGGTTTCCTTTGTGAAGGCTTTGATATTAGTAAGGTAACCTCTTGACAGATGGACTCACTGTTTTATTCCATTGATGTATTCGATAAACACGTCTGTGCATTTATTCCGCGGAAAGAATAACCAGTATCTTAGCAACCTCATCGTAAGCGAAATCATGGCTGCCTCCATGTTGAGTGACGAAGCGATTATATGGGAATTTTTAGAGGAGAATGACATTGATATAGAAATAAGCGACGAAAAATTTAGTGGATATGGAAAGTAGTTCGTGTGATAGAAACTTTAGCGCTCGTAGGGGTGAACAAAGTGCTGTTTTGCTGTCAAATATGTCACTGAATTTTAGGCCTACAACTGATGCCGCACCAGCAGCTTCTAACCATGTTTTACAAGATAGGGAATCAAACTGGGAGCACGTAAGTAATACTCCAGAGTAGCATTCATGCATCGCAAGTGGTGAAATAGTGTTTTCCACAGGCACCTAGGACAATGCCCGAACGAACTACAAATTGTGAATGAATTTCTAACAGCAGACTTTTCGGGAACATCTAACCAATGAGGTAAATGCTTATGCAACTAAATGTCTTGTATCGGCTGCTGAGGATATAAATGGGGTAATGTCATTTGGAAAGGAACTCTGGTTTCCTGTATCTGTGGATGAAATGAAGGCCAGATTACCTTGAAGTGGTAAAGTATGATGGCAAGAAAAAGTTCAGACCCAATCTTGTTGTTGACTACAACTGTGGAAAGGGTGGTGTTGATTCCCATGACCAGAGACTCACATCATTCCCCTTGATGAGGAAGTATGTAAAAGGATACAAAAAATATACTTCTACATGCTAGACTTGACACTTCTGAATTCCAACATCATTCATCCCCTCCTCAACCCTGAAAATAAGCAAGTAGGCTTTACCACCTTCCGGATCAATTTGGCCGAACAGCTGTTGGCAAGTGTGACCTTGCCTGACTATCCAAAATAAGGCACCCAAACCCTGGGGATACACCACTGAGGCTTCAAGAGAGTCACTGGGGACACTTTCCGACCAAAATACCCCCAACAACGAAGAAGGTTATCCCATCACAGAGATGCAAAGTCTGTGTGACATGGGGTCTGAGGAAGGAATCTTCATTTGAATGCCACCGGTGCAAGGTGGCGATGCACGAATGTGACTGTTTTATGATCTACCATATCCATAAAGACTTCACAAAGTACATCTGACAGTAGTTTGGATATTTCAAATAATAATAATGTTATTTGCTTTACGCCCCACTAACTACTTTTTAAGGTCTTCGGAGACACCGAGGTGCCGGAATTTAGTAATGCAGGAGTTCTTTTACGTGCCAGTAAATCTACCGACACGGGGCTGTCGTATTTGAGCACCTTCAAATACCACCGGACTGAGCCAGGATCGAACCTGCCAAGTTGGGGTTAGACGGCCAGCGCCTTAACCGTCTGAGCCACTCAGCCCAACAGTTTGGATATTTCCTCTCATTATTTTGCTGTAAAGCATGCTTTTTCAGTGTCGGTGATAATATCATGTAAAGTAATGAAAATAAATGATACACCAAGGCATAAATAAGTTCAGTTAAATGGTATGTGAAAGGGTTAAGTAAAATTATCAGTCACAATGGACAAGTAACACCACAGACCACATTAGGTCACTTGCCAAGAGATGGTTACAATGTGTGTAGTATATTAAGCGAACACCCACAGTAAACAAGCATATCACCAGCAACTTGTATCAACAAATTACTGTATTATCTAGAAATCAACAATTAATATAATCAATAAGATAACAAAGGTGTTTCATTTTGGAAGCAACTAGTAAAATATCCTGTAACAGTAACAAAACAATGTACCTTATAAATACTTTGTGTTCAAAACTATTTATGAATTCAAAAATATTAGTAGGATTGATACCAGCTCTCAAATGATAGAGAGTAGAGGTCTTTGGAATATTCCTAATTGCTGTACAATTCATAACGCAAGATCATGGAACAACTGTTTGGAAAAGTGAAAATAGGTAAGTAAAAGGTCAATCTCATAAAAAAGTATATTTTCTGTAGGACTATCAATCATGTGCACTGAAATGAAGGGTCAAACACTGATATCTGTTGAGCCATTTTCTAACCATTTCAATTACCTGACGACGGCTTATCAAATTATGTACATTACCTCAAGAGAGTTTTCCTGGGCCGAACCTGGCTCGGTTAACTCTGATTTAACTTCTCCTTTCAGAGCTATCACTTGTGATATATGTTCAAAATTTTCCTGTGGAAAATAAGAGATATTAGGTATGCTCAAAACACACATCTACAAATACAGTCACTAACAAATGAGCATGTTATTTCATTAATTTCCAGTATTACAATTACTTTACAGCGATAATGGCACAAACTTCTTCGGAGTAGCAAAAGAAATCAAGGACTTTCTGTAAAACAACCCTCAGAAAACCAACTCTTCACCCAACTGCAGGCATGGTACTGACACGGCATTTCACCCCCCTTGAGAGCACCACACTTTGGTGGAATCTGGGAAGCAGCTGTCAGGAGTCTGATATATTACCTCAGAAGAGTGACGGATACTTATCACTTCACCAACAAAGAATGGACCACACTTATAACACACTCATCAAATATTTTTTAGATGTGTCTTTATTGTGTAAATTGTCGTTTGTGAACTTACAAGTTTCCTCCTTTTTATAACACATTGTCCTCTATGTAACACTTTGACTAGAGTAATCAGGATCATGATTTTAATCCCTTAGGCATGAGATCATGGCTGATGATGCCCAAACAATGGGTGAAACATGTCCCCTTAAATTAGTATTACAATATATAAATCTTAACTTTAAGACCCCAATGCATATTGAATATGTGGATTTCAATAAACTTTTGTAACATTGTTAAATTAATGTACATTTCAATATGGACCAGTCATGAGATTTGTAACATATAATTATCTGAGATTGTTGTAAACAACCCACGGAGTGAAATTAAAGTCCACTATTTGTATCGGAGTTGAACCCTGTACACAAATATTATATTAATATTGTGCAGGAAACTAACAACTCGTATGAAGACTGTTAATCCAATCGTAGATCAAGAAGGCCACCTTCTTGTCAGTGGATGACTGCACAATACTCCAATACTAGTGGACTGGAAACATTAGAAATTCCGTATCACCTCACAAGTGTAATTATGATGGCAGAACACCTTGGACTACTTCATCCTGGCACTCAACACTCTGAGAGACAAGTTTAGGATCTCTTCAGAAAGGGGAACCGAAAGAAGCCACACTCATACATGTCTCAGGTGTTACATCGTGTCATACTAATTTATGTTTCACCCACTGCATGGGCATCATCAGCCGTGATCTCATGCCTGAGGGATAAAAATCAGGATCCGGATTACTCTAGTCAAAGTGTTACATAGAGGAATAATTAATGAGAAATACACAAATGGTGCCCTTAACCCCGACATACCCATTCCTTAAAACTAGAATAGACTGTGCTGGTCCAGTTCTAATAAATAAATTGTGTGAAATTGAACAAGACCAGACTGCCTAAACTCTTTTGACACTTCTTACCTAACTACATCCCATTTCCTTATAGGAGAGCCAATTACTACACTCCCTGATCATGATTATACTTTCCCTCTCATCACAACCTTGCCCACATAGCTATATTATCAGCAGCTAACCCAGAACTCCTGCAAGAGGTGGTGAAATGAATATCTCAATAAATGGGCAATGAAATACCCCATAGCAACATAGTCATACTGAAAGAAGATGACACGCATGCTATGAAGTGGACAATGACAGTGATCAAATGTGCATCCTGGTAATGATGAATTCATACATGTAACGAATGTGCAGGTGAGTAATGGTGAACTTACAAGGCCTATTCACAAACACTATCCCTTACGAAGTATAAAACAGAAAGGCAAGATAACTCTTGAATGGCTTATTTATTCATCGCATGTTTAAGTAATATTGTTGTGAGATTATCTGTGCAACTCAGAGAGGTGAAAGAAGGTGCCAACCTGAATGGGTCTATATACGATATCGAAGATTAATTTAAACATTAAAACAAAGGTTATAAATTCCTTTTCAGATCTCAAATTCAACAATATTCTTCACTAGGTCAAGGAACAAAATGTCAGGTACAAAATGGCAAACAAGAATAGAAATCCAAGAGTTGGAAATTACAAGTTTTGAGCTTTCAGCTCCAATTTACAAGTTTACAACACCACAAATGTTGTGTTTGTTTAGATAACGAGAGATATCTCCCAAGGCACAGTTCAAGAGCACCTTGCTCCAGAGGTTACACATACTGCCTTCCAAAGGCCCCACTCAATATTGCACCAATATCACAAAAAAGAGTTTACATGCTCTTTAAATTCAACCAAGGAGGCTGTGCTCCCAATTCCTTACAGCCTACTTAAGGAAACATTACACAAAACCTTACAATTTCTGGCCTCTCTAGGCACAACCTACAATTTACAATTCCTTTACACAGGGGTATCTAGTACCCATACTACTGGGCCTTCATGGAAGAGAACAACAGGTTATATTACTGGTCCAAACGCAAAATGTGTGCAGTCGTAAACTTGCACTCCTTGAAAACCAAGTTTTGAAACCCTACTTGGGCTTGCGGCCCGATGATGCAGAGACAAATTCTACACAACTGAGGTGACGCGAAAGAGAAGTTAATGAGTGATTTACAGGAGAAAAAAGTTACAAAATCGTAGTCACCTCAAGATAAACTGAAGGGGATTTTGGAGGGAAACACACTCTCTATCCCCAATATACAGTTTAAGTCTGTATGAAATTTTACATTGGGGGCGATGTCCTCGATGTTAGGCCCCATTAAACAACAAGCATCATCATCATCATCATCACCAAGCATCAAATTTTACATTAGCAGAATGAAAGTTTACATTTGTGAAAACAGCTGTGAGTCTGAGGAGACAGCTACAGATATAGAAAACTGGTGGCCATTACCTGGGCTGACGTTCTGCCTGCCAAAGAATTAGGCACCCCACCTCCTGTCTTAACACACACACTCAGAAGTTTTATGAGAATAAGACAAGGTAATTAGAAAAGGCCGCGGCTTTTATACCCAAGGGGTGGGTACGAGAAGGCTCTGGGCTAAATCCGACACACCCTCCCAATTTATTTGATACTCAAAAAGTTACAAGAAGCTTATGATTGGCTGAAAAATAAATACAGAAAATTTGTGATTGGCCAGACTTCAAAGCTGGCGAGATGAGAAGGAAGTGTTGCAAAACATTGAAGTATCAAAATAAATGAAAGTCAATTTAGTTGAGGAAACTTATAAACCCAAAACTTCTTTAAACCATTAATTATTCCACCTTGCACCAGAGTGCATTACCTCAGCTTTTTGAACGGGTATCTATGGAGAAAAATTCAAAATTTTTGATGTACACCAAAACAAAACAAAGATATCCAGTCAGTTTAGGAAACTTTAAAATAACATATTACTCAGTTATTCAGTGGTGAGGTCTTCTGATCAATGTCCCTACTTTATGCATTAGCAGTTTCAAGTTTTGTTCGATAGATAGTGTTCCTTAAGGCGCTTCTTTTACATGTGCGGGGTTGGGGTGCACCTCCCGGTACAAATATTATAAGTCACAATGGACTAGTACCATCACAGATCACATTATGGAGAAAAAGAATACTTTTCACTTGCCAAGAGATGGCTACAATGAGTGTAGTATACGAGCGAACAATCAGAGTAAACAAGCATATCATCTGCAACTTGTATCAACAAATTACTGTATTTAGAAAACAATAATTAATATAATCAATAAGATAACAAAGGTGTAAAAAAAGAATGTATCCTTCAGCTACTTGGTGTTCAAAACTAATTTACGATTCAAAAGTATTACTAGGAATGATACCAGCTACCAAATGACATAGAGTAGAGGTCTTTGGAATAATCCTAACTGCTGCACAATTCATAATGCAAGATCGCGGAAAAACTTGAAGGAAAAGTGAAAACTAGGTATGTAAACAGTCAATCTCATAAAAAAGTATATTATCACTAGGATTATCAATCATGTGCACTAAAAAGACGGATCAAACCCCGGTATCTGTTGAGCTATTTTCTACCCATTTCCATTATCTGACGATGGCTTATCAAATTATGTACATTACCTCAAGAGAGTTTTCCTGCGATGACCCTGGCTCGGTTAACTCTGATTTAACTTCTTCTTTCAGAGCTATCACTTCTGATACATGTTCAAAATTTTCCTGTGGAAAATAAGATATATTAAGTATGCTCATAACACACATCTACAAATACAGTCATTAACAAATGAGCATGTTAATTCATTAATTTCCAGTATTGCAGGTACTTTTGGAATTTCACTAATATTTAAGGAAGATTTCTTCCAGCAGAGGATTGTTATAACCAAAGGCTGTACTGAGAAAGGTGTTATTATTCTTCCTCACTCCTTATGTCAGAGAAAGGATGAGACTGAGAACAAAATATAAAATGCGAAATATTTTCTAGCCATATCAGAAGATATAATACCAGGGATGGAATTGGGGCTATCTCACACAGAATTTGGAAGGAAGCAGCCACAGGCACAAACACTAAATTGTATGAACTATTTTCATATGTTCAATCATATCAGTCAAATCATAAAAGTTGTTTGAACCAATTAGAAGCACTACAACATTTCTAAATGATTTTTTGTTCTCAGCATAGAGTTTGTTTATAGACAGTTTAAAATTACTTGAAATAATGGAATCACATTCTCTACTATGGTTTCGCTGAGATCACAGGAGCTACATAAAATATTAATACAGTTCTGTTTCAAGCAGCATATTTCAATGATTCCAAGTGTAAAATAAAAAACATAAACATGAAAGAAGCAGACTTATCACAGTCATATAACAGTGAAAGATGTGATGTAGCCCAAAGTCAAAGCAGCTAGAAATGAAATATTTTACTACTATAAGCATGTTATGTAGTGTTCTGTGAGGAGCCGAGGGGATGAGGACACCGTCAGTGGAGAATCAGCAGTGTTGGAGTGTATATCTGCAGTTTCGGAAGATCTTTTATGATCTACTACGAGACATTTAAATTTCACTCTTGGATTCATAAAACCTTGTCAGCATTAAAGGGGGGAGGGACTGTGATTAAAAGCTTATATTCTAATGAAAGTTAAGTAACTAATAAAAGTGAATTAAAGTAACAAGTTCTAGAATATACCAACTAAACACATTCAATACAGAAGAGAACAGTGGCTGAACTAAGGAATGGATGAAAAGGATGCACAAAAAGGACAAGGAAATAATGACAATGAGGAAAGAAAAAATTCTGTTTAATGTGCCTGAGTTCCTTAAAGTGTCAGAGCCCACTAAGAACGGGCATATAAAAGAAATTATTCTCAGAAATCATACATTCTAGAGCCCTTAGACATGGTTCTCTACTGTATATATCATAGAATCTGACCTGTATTTGAGGAATAAAATGAGCTAATCACTATTCTGTCTTTCTAGAAGAATTCAACATCTGAGCAAAATATTTGTTTTGAGAGAACGTACATTCAGATATTGAGGTATTTCATCCCTCGTATGTCATAGGCAAATCTGCTCGTTCCTTAAAACACATAATATCTTCCAGCACATTGTGGATGTGAGGGAAACCCAGAATTATCACACCAGTGTTGACATTTTGTTTAGCAGACTGGTGTATCCAGGCTCAAAAACACTAATGAAAGATTTGTGATTTAACTTCTTCTACACTAATTATGTTAGGAGTAATATTTCTTAACATGTGGTGCTAATGGTGGTGCAGTACTGTAGGAGGATATTAGTTTTTCAAAAAGTAGAATCAGCCAACCATCATCTATTATAATCAAAGCGGGAAAAAAAAAAAGTGCAACCCCTAAACCAAAGTAATTTCAATACTGACAGTAGAAAGTACAGACTAATCCAAGCCTAACCTTAAGTTCCTAAGAGTTGGCAGCTTTGTGTAGCACATTGTGGTGTATTCCCAGACAAATAAAAAAAATCAGAGTTGTACTATGCATAGATGCTCATTCAGCAATTGGTGACTGCTGGTGTTAATACTGAGGAAGCACATAGAAAATTATGCCCCTGCCAAACTTATTCAGATATTAAGGGTTAATTTCTGACCCCTATAAAGTTATCTGGTACGAGACTTACAAGCAATGCCGTTGTTTCTCCTTCAATCCAGCCTGGTTCCTCTTTGATCTTTGCTTCCAGGTCCATTTTGCACTGCAAACTGAAGTAGTTAGAAGGTACTGGAATGGTTGATTACTTCTACTGACCTTACACTGAAACATAAGCCAGAAAAATATATTACCTTATTAATGTCATTGATACTTATGGTGTTTGTTAACAGACTAAGCAACAACCTTGTCATTTTAAATGACCATCAATATTATGATCATACCAAAAAACCCAAAATTTTACATGACTGTTGATATTGTGATCATACCTATAGGACCTCAAGTTTTCTATGACTAATACTTCAATCAAAGCTAAGGACCTGTAGTTTTACATGATTTCTAAAACAATGATCACATCCATAATAGAATTTAACTTATCCGTCGATATAAAGAGCATAGTCATAGGGCCCCTAGTATTACATGACACCTTATATCATATTAATAGCTATCTAACATACAGTTTTATATGGAACTGAAACCACAACAAGATGACCTTTCTTGAAAATTCAGTATCTGTACGGTTTGCATATCACTCTGATAACCCGGGTCCATTTACTGGAATCTTCCTACCACTTTTTTCTTTTGTAATCAGCTTCAAAACTAACTGAACAAGTTCACAGTTCTTTGAGATATGTTCTATAACAATATTCCTTCCCAGGATCAAATAAGCTCAAACCATTCTCCTCTCATTAAGCTCATTCACTATCTCTTTATTTGAAACTTGTTCTATCAATCTGATCTTCAAGAACTTCTGATAACACGGGATCTAAAAGGCTTCAACTCTGTTTTTTCTTGGCACCAGTTATTACCTGTTTTTCACTTCCATACGGTGTCATACTCCTTGATCAGTGTAAACATAATTTTAAAAGTTTTCAATCTGTTGAACCTAAAGAACGTGATGGAGAACAGATGGGAATTTAGGCTGGATTCAGTGATGATATTTATCGATATTGAGAAGGCATATGTCAGTGTACCATGGCAAGTGGTCTCGGATGCACTGATAAAAAATAAAGGCAGGGAGAGGTAAGGAGCCAATTATAAAAGCCATGAACGAAAAGTGAGTAAGTAGTATGAATACTAAGATAGGACAAACAAACCTTTTCAAAGTAGAATCAGGACTTCAAAAAGGATGTGTTTTATCCCCTCCAATCTTCATTACAATCATGGATGAAATCCACAAGAGTATACAACAAAAATGGGAACCAAGGAGGCAAAGGCCTCACACTTTGCAGATGAGACAGTAATATGTGGAGAAGATGAAATGGAAGCAAAAGAACAAGATAATGCTAGGAATCAGGAGATGGAGGAATACGGAATTAAAATAAGTGTGGAAAAGGGTATGATAGAAGTGGTGACGAGAGGTAACAGAGAAGGAAGTGGGAATATTGAAGTAAATGGAAGACCATTAGAAGTTGTGGAAAGCTTCAAGTATTCAGAGAGAATAATTGAAGAAGATTGATAAATAAAATAAGAAATTGGATAGTGATTTGAACAAGCCAATGAGTTTTACCAATGTGTGATATGTATAGTCTGTAACTGGGACATCCAATGGAATGCAAGAAAATTTTGCACCCAATGTATTACACACCAATTTTGACATATGCACCAGGCACATGGACAACAAAAATATAACATGATAACGCAGAATGCAGGAGGCCAAGATGAAATTCCTTAGAGAAATATAGGGAGGGCATAAAGGGATAAAGTCAGAAACATAGAAATGAGGTAGTGAATTGGATACCCTGAACTGAAAGGCAAGATAGAGACCCATAAGCTGAAATGGTATGGACACGTGATGAGAACGGAAGAGGATACAGTTCCACAGTAAGTATTTACAGAGAAAGTCATAGGAGAAAGACATCGGGGAATGCCCAGAAAGGAGTGAATGGATACGGTAAGGAGAGTACTGAGAAGAGTAGAGTAAAAGTAGAAAAAAACATTTGAGGTAGGAAAGGAGTGGTGGAGAGAGAAAAACTGAGGAGGTTCTTGATTCACATTTCTACCCAGAAGACTGGAAATGGAAAATGAAGAAAATTCTGTTGAAATAAAGACAAAAATTTATACAATACTGCTATCAGCTCATTTCATTGAACAATGCCACCAACATTTACTTAAGTGCCTTTTCTTTATTTTTCTATGCATGCCTTGTCTAATGAAACAACCGAGTGCCCCTTGTGGGGAGTTCCATATCAAACGAGTGGTTTAAATGTTTAGCAGTTTTTATTGTTCCCCACGTGGGACAAAAATTGTCTATGTTGAATACCTCGAGTAGTGCCTCAGAGAATTCATTTCACCCAATAGCAGTGTTCACTAGTCACTTTGTTATATTTTACTGTAAATGTAAACATACTGCACTAGCAATGAATACAAAAATTTCTCCTACAGGTAATACAAGCTTCGTTCCTGTGGTTAATTGAGTTGATTCTTATGCATTGCCAGGGAACAGATTTCTATGTAAACACATATCTATTCAGGTAACTATGATCAATTGTATTTTGTATATTTCACTGGAGGGGACAATACTGAAGAGTGCCATGTTTACTTGTTCTGGCCATCACAGGTTATTCTAATAATATGTTACTGAATTTACTTTCAAGCAACTACCTTTTATTGTTTCCACAGTCAGAATTTATTCCTGAAGATCGTTCTTCCATTCCTGCTAGCAGTTTAATGCTGCACTAACAACTCCAAGGTATGCAGCAGCATTAATTAAGGTTAATTAATGATAAAATGGGGAAACCACGGAAAAGTATTTCAGAACTGCAGATCATAGGATTCGACCCCATGCAAACTCACCGTCACTCACCCCTGAAAATCTTTTACACACCAATAAATCAGAGAGGCAGCCTACTGTTACCTAAATCATCACGAATAAATACCGGATATAGCTGCTGTGTGGTAATGATGAGATACAGGAGAATCTCCATAACAACACTGATGTAACAAGATACAGATATCCTAAATAGAAACCTCTCAAGATTTGGAATCCTACTACCATATGTCACGGCATACAGAGTAAAGAAAAACTCAACGTTCACAGCATCACTATTAAATTGCACAAAAAGGTAAGTTACACAGCAAAATAATAATTAAAATTTCATATTACATATCGCAATTTCTTTCGGAAACTACCATCTGCATTTCTTCATCTGCGTTGCTCTTCAGAAAAAAATCCTCATTCCACTAAATTTACACATTTGATATATTGCCACTACCAGAGTGTGAAATCAGAAACAAGTGGTTGGGGGGAGGGAGAAGGAACATAGGGCTTAAGTACTAATTTTTTTCAGGCTGTACCTGGTGGGCGGGGGTTAATGTTCCCCTGTATTTTAATTACCCTCTCCACCCAGAAAAGTGCATATCTGAGATATTTTTGTTCGAATTTTGCTGTTATAACGGGAAATGATAAACATTAGAACGTTATTCCAATCAGCTGAGAAGTTTATGAGAGACTCGCTATCTTATGAAAGGCCAGACGAGGTGCGAGTTTCCATAGTTTATTGCTTTTTTTTAATGGAAATTTCCTCTACCAGGGCTATGTGTTGACTGTAAAAATTTGTCAGTTTGTACCCTGCTCAAGTGAATATTGTCCTATTGATACCTATAGGAAACACACCCACTCCAAGAAGTACAGGAGTGGTGTAAACTCGAGCTACTTATAGCAATGACAAGGGAGGATGGACTTGCCAGCGCGAAACATCAACAATAGGCTGCAGGTGCGGAGTTGCCACTGCTGCGTTGTTTAATTGCTCAAGGTCTGGCAGTCACTTTAATTATTTCGGATGTTTTTATGAAAATATGCCCAGTTAAAGTCATTAATTTCAGTAATAAATTATCGTTTCTACATTTTCCTGTTTATTTTATAATGAAAGGTACCCCCCCCCCGGGCAATTTTAGTGGGGGGGGGACCTCTAAGATAAAATAATCGGTGGGGGAGACATCCTTCCCTTCCCAACCCCCGCGATTTCGCACCCTGGCTACTACACACAACTTGCAGGCACTTGTAACGCAAAGGCTGGGAGTTTTATAAAAAGCAAGCTAGTTATATGCGTATTCATTTCTCATGCTTAATTAAAAACAAAATTTAAGAAAATTAATAACATTAAATATTAAAAATATGTAAATGCTGAAACTGAGAAAGATTAGTATTAACTTCTAATATTCTCAATTGAAATCTATACGTTTAGCAAAATTTAATTATTGAATTTGAACATTACCGACAGTATGTTAGGGGTTGTGGACACAGAGTAAAATGATAGAAATCACAATTTCTCAATGAAGAAAAACCGTAACTCACTTAACGGAATAAGCTGTAGAATAGGCTAATACGCGCCTTATATAACAAGATACCAGCGACTTCGAAACAAAACCACGTATTTTGATGTTTCTTAATCACTTAAAACAAACCCTTGAAGAACAAATTTGATTTGTAACAGTCAGTAAAACAGACTGAATTTAGGAAAGCATGTATTACTAGTTACAACTGCACAGTATGCGACACTTCTTCTTCTCTTGAAATGTGAATGGGCTTGTTATATCACCCAGTTCCAATAATTGTAATAAATCACACTGTAACACTCATATATACCAAAATACACAACTGTGTGGAGAGTTGTAGTTTAACATATCCGTAATGTCTACAACTGTAGTATGGGACACGCTAAGTCCGGCTTAAAGAGGATGTATAAGAGAGGAATCTCTCCGGGTGTAAAAAAAAATAAAAATTAAAAAAAATAAAAAAAAGAACTCGAAAGCAAGTCCATAGGTCTTAACGTACCGTGGACAGCCATGGAAGGAGGGATCAACTGACTGAACTTTACGATCCAATTCTTCGTACAGTAACGGAAATAAAATCTTACGGTTTTATCATTATAGTCCGCTATGCCTTTCAGCGTTCAATCTGCAGGCCTCTGTGAGATTACCAAGACGCCACGTCGCAACAATCCTCTATTTGCAACTAGTGCCGTAGCCTCATTTAGTTCAATACCTCATATCTTTAAAACGTTTGAAACTGAGTCAACCCATTGTCACCTTGGTCTCCCTCTACTCCTCTTACCCTCCATAATATAGACTATTATTCCCCTAGGTAACCTATCCTCCTCTATTCATCACATATGCCCCCACCACCGAAGATGGTTTACGCGTACAGCTGCATCCATCCAGTTCATTCCTAACTTAGCCTTTATCTGCTTGTTCGAGTACTCACCTGCCATTGTTCCCACCTATTTGTAAAAGCAATAATTCTCGCTATTTTCACGTCTGATACTTCTAACTCATGAATAAGACATCCTGAGTCCACCCTGCTTCCGCTCTCGTGAAGAAAAGATGGTCTGGAAACACACCGATATAAAGGCAGTTTCGTCCGGGAGCTGACTTCCTTCTTACAGAACACTGTTGATCGCAACTGCCAGCTCACTGCATTAGCTTTACTACACCAAATACAGTGGAGACGATACGCGACACTCTGCGAGATATCGAGGGACAGCGATTTGAGCTCCCTCTAGCGGGGTGACCTGAGAGTTACTGATTCTGTCACAAGAGCACGAGTATTTGTTTGTGAAGTTTTTGGCGTTATTTATGCCTTTGCATTAAGTTGACATAAGTAAATAGTAGCGTGTGTCATTCCTTTATATCTCTTCTCAATATGAGTGGAAAGATATCTGCAGTGTTTTGCTGCAATAACTATGAAGTGCAGAAGGATTCGCGGTCTTTCTTCCGTTTCCCTCGTGACAAGAAAATGTAAGTAGATATTGTGTTTGCATATATATTCTTCCAGTTACAAAGAGATTCTTATAGTACTTCCTAAACTTCTGACCTGCGCGACCCATATTTGAATTGGCTAAAAAGTATAATAAGCTTATTTGATTGTACAGTGTAGCAGTTAACATTCAACACCGATGTGTTGTTGTAGGTGTGATCTGTGTGTTTTATTTAATCAGGAAAATACATACGTATATATGTGTGGTTAGTTGTGCTCCAAGTTACCCCATTTGGAATGCCGTAATGCGTTGTCAAGAACTGAAGAAAATATGGGTGATTTAAGAAATGTATATATTTTGTTGAAACAATACGATGATGCAAATTTGCTTTACCATAATGAAATGGCATTGTGCCAAGTATTGCTTATAAGGAAAATTTGAATGTTTTTGAGGCTAAATTTATAGATTTTCTTTCTGTTAGTAGGCTTCAAATTAAAAAGAAAATTGTCCAGCTCCTAAATGTAAATTCATTGAATCATATGTGTAAGAAGTGTGCCGATAATTTGTTGACAAGCGTTTTAATGTGATCATACTATGCTTTTAAATGAGAAAAAAGACAAATCTAGCCGTGAAAGTTCAGGCAGGAATGCTAAAGCAAAAAAAGTAATGCATAAATGAAAAATCATAGCAGTCCATTTCACATCTTGATTATATGTCTAATTTCAGTATTTAAATAATAACCTATTAAATAATTCTTCATTCATTTATCCAGAAATGCTTTAGCAACTTTGAATTTAATATCTTAGTGACACTTTCTTTCAGGACATAATTCATTTGTCCATTTCCGTATAAACATTTACATTGATATTTGAATTTTGCGCGAATTTTCAAGTCACGCCACTAGGAGCGCCACTTGCGACTTGTCTTCCATTTAAACAAGGCTAAATCCGGAAGTGTCGCGTATTACCTCTGCTATATTTGACTACATCTTGATTCAGTCCCACTTACTATATTACCATCCTGGGGGAATAATAATAACAACAATAAGTTAATTTATTAATTTGACCATCTAGTCAATACAATAAGTCTTGTCTTTGTTGATATACATTGACATGTAATCCTGGGAGAACACATAACAAAAATACTTAAACTTATCTACGTGCTCTAGCTTTGTATCACCAATCTGCCATTCAATTCTGTTGAATTTCTTACCTACTGACATCAATTTAATCATGCATATGCTAATTGTTATTCGATACTCATTGCACCTATTTTCGAGTTCCAAGACATTAGATTGGAGGCTTTCGGCACAATCTGCCATTAAGACGAAGTCGTCAGCAGAGGCCAGACTGCTTACAACATTTCCACCTAACTGAATCACTCCCTGCCAAATTATACCTTTCATCAGATGATCCACGTAAACGACGAAGAGCAAAGGTGAAAGATTACAGCCTTGTCTAAACCCTGTAAGTATCCTGAACCAAGAACTCATTCTACCATCAATTCTAACTGCAGCCCATTTGTCATCATGAGTGTCTTTGATTGATTTTCATAATATACCCCACTATGGTGCACATCATTTCCCTCGGTACCCTCTCATATGCTTTCTCTAGATCTACGAAACATAAGCACAACTATCTACTCATATCGTAACATTTTAAATTTATCTGGTGCGTACTGAACATCGGATCTTGACAGCCCCTCCGGGCTCTGTAACCGCACTGTTTTTCATCGAACTTCCTCTCAACCACTGATCGCACCCTCCCTTCCAAGATGCCAGTGAATACTTTGCTTGCTATGCTAATGAACGAGATTTCTCGATAGTTGTTGGAATCCTTCTTGTTCCCTTGCTCACAGATAGGTGCAATTACTACTTTTGTTCAATCTGAAGGTACATTACCAACACGCCATTGTAATCTTACTATACTATATGAAGCCATTTCATCCCTGCCTTCCCAATATACTTCACCACTTCGGGTCTAATTTCATCTATTCCTGCTGCTTTATGTCAATGGACTTTATTTACCATCCTTTAAAATTCCTCAAGCGTAATTTCACCAACATCACTTTCTGCCTGCCCATTAACTTGGTTGTGCGCGACACCACCAGGAAGATTTCCTTTAACGGTGCGAAGATTTTCAAAATATTCCCTCCACATCTCCAGTGATACCCTGGGGTCTATTATGAGTTCACCTGAATTACCCTACACACTGCTCATTTCCTTTTTCCTTTACTTCCTAAGATTCCTTTTTACTGTCCATAAGGTTTTGCTGCTGTTTAACATAGCCTTTCGCTGTTTCATTCATCTACGTAAAATTCCCTGTCCGCCTAGGCCCTTGTTTAGATCCATTTCTGATAAGCCTCCTTTTTACGTTTATAAGCTGCTGCCACTTCATCATTCCAGCAAGATGTTCGCTTTTCCCCACATTTACACATACGGTAGCCATTCCCAGGCATTCCCTTGCTGTTTCTACTAGAGCATCCCTGTATGCCACCTATTCTCTTTCTATATCCTGAACCTGCTTTCTGTCCACTTTTCAAAACTTCTCACAAATAATGTCCATGTACCTCTGTCTAATTTCCTCGTCCTGGAGATTCTCTACTCTTATTCGTTTTCAGACATATCTCACTTTCCCTATCCTAGTCCTAGAGATGCTTAGTTCACTACAGATCACATAGTGGTCTGGATCACAGAAAAATCCCCAAAGAACTCATACACTCCTAACAGACTTCCTGAATATAAAGTCGGTTAAGCTATAGTTTACTTTATGGATCTGGTACCCCTAGCCCCCCATGTGAATAGCCTTAAGCTTGAAGAATGTATTCGTAACTCCGAAACACAAACTAGCACAGAAGTCAAACAAACGCTTCCCATTCCCCTTAGCGTACATGCATACCCCACATTTGCCTATCACCCTTTCGAATACTTCAGTTCTATTTCCAACTCTCGCAATGATATCGCCCATTAGCACCCTCCTCATCCTTGCTGTTGACCCTGACTACGGTGTCACTCGATGCTTCATAAAACTTGTCGACTTCATCCTCATCTGCACCCTCACATGGTGAATATATTGAGTCAATTCTCGTCGTAATTCCTCCAACTGCCATATATACCCACAGCGTTCGCTCATTTACGTGCCTAAAAGAAACTATGCTGCGTACAGTAGTTTTCCACATAAAGAGTCCTTCCACATACTCTGCCCTTCCTTTTTAACACCCATCAAGTACCTTTTATCATCTCCTGTCTCTTCCCCGTTATCTATTCTTACCCGAATATCACTTACGGTACCCCCAGTACATCCGGATTCGTCCCGTTTGCTGAATCAGCCAGTTTTGCTTTCTTTCTTTCAGTAGCCCCATTAATACTGGTAGTTTCCCATCGAATTCCATTTCGTTCGACAAGTTGTTTCAAAGGAGACCTTCGCGAGTCAAATGAGAGTGGAACTCCATTACTCCCATAGGTCCGAGGTTTGCTTAAAACGTTCTGAAATCGGTAAATTCATGAAACAGGATGCTATCTGTTGTGTGTGTCCTCCGCATCGTATGCTCTGCGCCTACAACCTCCGCAACCCGCCGCAGCACCGAAGTTTCTAGCAGCTACGAGGTGTCTTCACTGCGTCTGGCACGCTCACCGATGACGTCAGCCAGCGATATATAAGGAGCTTCGTTCCGAGCCTGTCCAGGACTACCCACTGTTCGACGACCAGTACACACCGCAAGTCAGGCACGGAGGCATTCCTCTTAAAATCGTGTTTTGAACAGGTGGACAAATTGCTGGCGGTGAGGTTTCACCTCTGAACATTGCCTCATTATTCTGATCCCCGTAGCCACGTCGAGCCCCGACTTCAGCATTCTGCTACTCCCCCTAGTCCTCACCGGTACTCCGACGTCCATCTTAGCATTCTGTTATTCGAGTAAATTAATGCAAGTTCCTTGCAAGTATAAACCTAGTACCAGCATTCTGACCCTCTCTACAAGTTACGCTTGTAATTTCATGCAAGATAGTTTTCGACTATCAGGACATTTCTTAGTGCAAACAGACTATCTCCTGAAGATAGAACTAAGTGTATATAGAACTCTCTCATTGTATAATTGTACATATGCAACAGACATTTAATCGAAGATTTAATTTCAGCATTAACTGCGTGCATTCAAACAAGTTTCAAGAAGAATTTAGTTATGTTTCTTGTATATATTGTATCAAATCATCGAAACAATAAACTTTATGTTGTGTCATTGTATATCAAGTTCCTTGTATACAACACTATCCTACCTACACATAGTCACAGTGAGGATCTCTTCTTTAACGGGTTAGGGAAAACCGGTGGAATTTTTGTCCTAGCCTCCTGAGCAAACCGGTGGAATTTTAGTCCAAGCCTTCTGAGCACAAGTAGGGCCATTGCACAGATTATGTCCGAGAACCCAATCCCGTTCCAGAGAAATTGGTATCCCGACCTTCAGGACCACTTACTAGGCCACTCAGTCGTTGCCCATGGTTCACGAACTAGAACGTGACTACAGTAACCAACACCATGAACCATCAATTATTATTATTATTATTATTATTATTATTATTATTATTATTATTATTATTATTATTATTATTATTATTATTATTATTCCGGAAATATCGTGGGTCACAGAGGTGTAAGGAGGTGTTGGGCTGAACGGATGGACAAGGATTTGACCAGAGCATAATTTATTGTACTAAATTTTAAAATTTTATTCCTTCCTCCTTGTTTCCCTTATCTAAAATTTGGTAAATAGAAGATCTGAATAAACAATAACAATATAATAATGAACTCGTTACCTCCTACAACAACGACATACAGTCCGAAATCAGGTACAAAAGTAGAGAGACTTTTCAGCATGATAATATACGAGGGATGAGTATTTTTATGTCTGAAACAGGTATACTATTGTATAAGAGCAGGTTTGCTCAATTAACTTCCATAGCCTAAGAGTCTGAGCTCCAAACTCTACTACAGTCCAGTTCCTCAGAGCCATAAATTTCTTATAGCGCACAAGGTTATACAACGGCAATCTTCAAATGAGGTATTTACAGTCACTTCTTGTCAATTATTTTCATATTACTTTCCGGAAACATAAAGAGGGGAAATGAGTGCCCGTATTAAATGCCCATAATGTAAAAAGGAAATGTTTGATAATCATCGGCTAAAAACAAATGCAGGTAGGCGAAAATTCTGCGCTCCTTCTAGAAAACTCTTAAAACATTAAGTGGGCTCATGGCTCCAAGGTACAGAGGCTAAGGCTATTCCGCGCTAGAGAGACTAAATGATAAACATTAAATACCAAAAACTGTTGATAATTTTAGAGACTAAGAAACTTTACTTATCCCGTACCGAGTAGAATGGTAGTCAACAGAGGGTAATCACACTTGTACCCTTACATTACATATTTCCCATTAGGGAATAAAACAGAGCCCTTGGACTGGAGGAAATGTTACATTTAAACCACCAGGTTTAGGAATTTACACGAAATAAAGGGGCTTTGAAGCATTCCCCTCAAGCTATCTCCGGGAGCTATCACATGTTAAGAAAATTCTGCCATTACCACGAGTTGCTGGGCCTTCCAAACGCCGATCTGCGACCTCTGCCACTTTAGTAAACGCCGCACACAATAGACTGGAGCCATAACAATGATAATACGGCCTTAACGCTCCCAGCTTTTATAGTATCTCGAGGGGAAGTTCCAGAACTCTTTACAGATAGGTTGGATGCTTGTACACACCACAAATGTTATTTGGATAGAGAAAATATTTTAAAAATTCAAATTTTTTGGTAGATACAGGCTATTGAGCGGGAGGCAGATGTACTGATAACCTTGACAGAGAACAAAATAATCTTCAAAACAAAGATAAGCCACCTGTAAAGTTTAGCTTTCTCTTAAGAATTAATTGTCCTTAATCCCACCAGAGGGGGCACTTAGGCCGATTGTAGAGACATCTAACAGTTAAAAATCCAAGTGTCTTGCATATCATCATTTCTAGTTCAATTTCATAGATGACCTTATAGAAGACTCGCATTTCCCCCGAACGGAGAATGTGCACCCTCTGTACAGACCGCCAGCCCCTAAGCTCTTACCACAGCATGAGCAGCCCTTGAAATCTTGAATCTTGCCATGTATCATTTTTTGAGAAAACGTATACAAGTTGGAGTATCACTTGATCGAGTTTCCTTTCTTGTTTATTTGTTGAATGGAAGTAGTTCAGATAGTGTTTGCGAAGTAGTAGAAGTTCGGGCTGTTGTGCCCAGAGTCGATGACAAGAGCGGCTGCCGCTGACGATGACTGGATGGGGTCGCCCGGACTCCCAAGGTACCTTGAGATACCATCGTCCCGTATACTGTGGGGAACAAACATGGCGATGGTCACAAAGTACCAAATAGCATTGTTCGGGCCAAGGATAGAGTGGTCGTTCGGAATCCAGCTTCCAAGCCTATCCCAAGCATGACAGTCCCATATGAGGCAGTTTAGAGGTTGTCTCGGCCGGAACGAGGCGGGCCCATACCCCGCGCCGGCATCTTTCGCAGGTTGACACGATGTGGCCTCAGGTGAAAGTTGGGCACTGTAACACTGAAATTTGGGGCAACAGTAACTGACTCACAGACAGTGTTACATGTGGTGCAGGTAAACGGCGACTTTGGAGGAGGAGTACACGAAGTTTCTGACACACGTTTGGAGGCAGGATCCTTCAGGCAGAATGGTAATAAAATAAATGAAGGGGAGGTTTTCAAAAAGTATCTTAAAAAATAAAGTTAACCTAGGATATAACTTAAATACATAAAATATATCACAACCCACAGGGACAGAAGGCCTCTTTATTCTAACTTGCTTATACAAAAAACTAAGAAGATCCTAAGGAAAGAAATACAATTAAATCAGGAACATCATCACTTGGCGGCATATAATGAAAAGCAAAGGCTTTCACACAGGTTTTACTTGAGACAGATGGACCCCTAAAATCCTTTCGATACACGGGTTACTCACCAAAGGGTGACAGGAGTAAGGAAGTCAAGTACAATGCAAGTTCCATAAGATCTGTAAGCAGGCTTGCCCGCGGAAACAAAATATTTAACTATAACCTGATCTCCAATTTCTAAATTGGTGGTTCTTTTTTCCACGTGCATACCCAATTTTTACTTTCTTATGAGAGGCCTTAAGGTTATTTCTAGCTTTTCTCCATAAATCCCGGATATTCTCTGGGTCTGTTTTATCTGGCAATAGTCCATTGATCGACTACAAATTTGACAAAGGAATATTTGGGACAAACTGAAACGAATGAGGAAGTGGAGGAAACTTGTGAGACACATGAAGGGCCCAGTTAAAGGCTAATGATAACCAGTGTAAGGAAGTGTCCGACCGAGAATAATCTTCGTGGTGGAAAGCAATACGGGCAGTTCGGGGCTAGAGATGACTGTGGGTGGTACGCAGACGTCGTGACATGTGAATAGACATATCGAAACAGAACTTACGAAATAAATTAGAGGGGAACGCATTAGCGACATCAGAAACAATATATTGACAGGGTCCAAAAGGTGGAAAAATAGTGTTGAAACAAGAAACAGTGGACTGATCAGGGTCATTCCTAGTCGGAAACAGCTATGAGAACCGTGTGAAACCCACGCACACAAGAATGAATTTATTCCCATTCCCTTTAGATTGAGGCAAGGATCCGTCGTAATCGATGTACAATCGCTAATTAAACACGACTTACATGCTTTCACCAGTTCCCTAATCTCGCCGTCCATACTCTTCCAGATAAACATTTCCCTTATGCTTTCTCTAGTTTTGAAGACGCGTAAATGTCCATCTAATGGGGCCTCATGGTAATATTTGAAAATCATAGGCGCTAGAACAGCTGGAAACACAATTTGCATCTTGTGATCCACGCCTCGAAGGGCAACACCGAACCCCATTCATCAAAACATAATAGACAACATGTTCCCCAGAAGAAAGGGTTTCTATAATAGGAGCCAGCCCTGATATTCACGTTGGTATTTCTCTATATCATAAAATAACATAGGGGCATCAGTTAGTATCGCACTTATAATAATAGGTGTGGGAATAGAAGGCAAAGGGCTTTTCTTCGAGACAACAACAACAGAATCGCCGGGAAACATTCGGCTAAATCCATCTGCCACCATAATTTCAGATCACCGAATGTCTCACACGTCAAACTGAAACGCTCATATCCGATTTGCCCGGTACGACGGAGCCTAGACAGAACCCACCTCAGTGAATGCTTGTCAGTCTCTAATTGAAATTTAACATGCTCAAGGTAAAGACGAAAAATTTCTAAGCGGAATGGGAGGACCAGTCCTTCTAACGCGTACGTAGCCTACTTTGCGTCTTGAGGTGGCAGGTTCTAGACGCATGGGCCATTGGCCGCCATCCTAGTTCAAATTCCTGAAGAAGAACCGCAGTGACCGCGAATGGAGAGGCGTCTGTGTGTAAAATTAACTTCTTGAAGAAATCTGGCATAGCCAAGACCGGGGCGTTATACAGAGCCGATTTGAGATCCTCTAATGCTGCTTACTGCAACGGCCCCCAATCAAACTTGACAGCTTTCCTGCGGAGAAGGTTTAGGGGTGCTGCCATATTCCGAATTTGGGGACGAATTTCCTGAAGAAACCTAGCAACCCCCTTAACATCCTTTCAAGGCTTGAAGTTACGAATTGCATGCGTTCTGGATTGATCGACTGAAACTCCTCAGGTGACACAAATTGCTCCAAGTAGGACATAGATGTTTAACCAAAAGATACCTTTTACAACTTGACCATCAATCCAGCATTTCGAAGACATTTTAGAGCTTCATCTAGATGAGCTAAGGGTACTTCAGAGGATTAAAAAATAACTACATCATCTAGATAATGGTAGAGATATTCAAATTTAATATCGCAGAAGACCCTATCTAGCAGCCTAGTAAGAACCGCCGTGCCCGTGGTGAGGCCGAAAAGCACGCGGTTGTACTCATACAGATTCTAGTCGATAGCGAAAGTAGCCAGATATTTTGATTATTCCACCAGACGTATCACATTATAGGCTTGGTTGAGATCTAAAATGGCGAAGAACTCAGCCTCCTGAAACCAATAAAAACATGAATGCAAGTCGGGAAGGGTTACTGATTGTAGAACAATCTTACGATTTAACGCCCTGTAATCAATTACTGGCCTGAAGCCACCTTGAGGTTTCGACCCCAGAAAAATGGGTTAAGGGTATGCCGACTTGGAGGGTCGAATGATACTATCCCTCAGCATTTGGTCGATGATTTCATTTAGGACATATATTTATGGCAGAGATAACCTGTAGGGAGGAAATCTCACGGGGATCGAATCCGTAACGTCAATTTTGTATTCAGTTAAGTCAGTCACACCCAGATTTTCCGAAAACTAGCAATTGCAACTAGCCTGATCCTCATGTAGATGCCTATGGTCAAATGATATGTCGCTCTGGAGAGGCGAACTAATAGAAGGTGCTACAGAATTACATTTCAAAAGAGGTACCGTATATGAAAATTACTCCTAAATTTGAATGTACAGGATTTACTTTGAAGATCGAGCATGACAGAGGAATGAGACAGGAAATCTGCTATTAATATCACAAAGCATGGCAAATATTTAACAAAAAATAACTTAGATTTCCACGCAAATTTTAAAATACGATTTTTGTCATGGGTATGTCCTAAAATTTCCAGGGGGAGAAGAGTTAGCCTAAACAGGTTTTAAAGAAGAAGAAACATATTCGGGATGTTTACAACAGTACTTCAGATTGGAATATCATTCTACCGAAACGATGGACACAATACTTCCTGAATCTAAAAGGCCCGTGACCAGTGCGTTATCTCAATTTTGAGGAAGGGCACGAAGTCTTGAGTATCGAAGGCAATTTGGAGGCATTCTTTAGGACCTTTGAAGATGGTATTCATACTTTATTTTGTGACATAGTGCCCTCAGGTTCTATGCCTTCTGATGCAGATAGGGGTGAGAACGCAGCCATGTACCCTAGTTATAGTAATCGCCACTTGAGGCCCAACAGAAAAAGGTAAATATCAACGCCCGATTCTCTTCTCTTAAGGAGCATTACTCCTGCCAACATGACTAGTTATATATTAAAATCACCAGACATAATTATAACATTTTTAACCTCAATGTATGCATCCATAATGAATGTTTTCTTACAGCAGTAAATGATAAAATTTAAGATGAAAATATCAAGATATCCATAATTAAAGCCGTCCCCACGCTCCTATTCAAATTAATGTTACATAATTCTGCCTTTATTTTTGATATATGCATCACTATAACCATATTCTGGAAAAGAGGGATGTCTTAAACGATGCAATTTATTTAATAAGTCTTTGCAGTGTGATTTTCGAAAGTTCCAGAAATTACTTTGTACCATTCCTTTCTTTGCGCGAGCGTCAATCAATCAATCAATCAATCAATCAATCAATCAATCAATCAATCAATCAATCAATCAATCAATCAATCAATCAATCAATCAATCGATCGATCAATCAATCAATCAATCAATCAATCAAACAAACAATCAATCAATCAATCATTCAATCAATCAATCAATCAATACTGATCTGCATTATAGCTGTCGCCCAGGTGGAAAATTCCCTATCTGTTGTTCTCCTAGTCTTTTCTTAAACGATTATTAAGAAATTGGAAACTTATTGAAAATATCCCTTGGTAAGTTACTCCAATCCCTAACTCCCCATCCTATAAGGAATATTTGTCCCAATTTGTCCTCTTGAATTCCATCTTTACCTCCACATTGTAAACTTTCCTACTTTTAAAGACATCACTTAAAACTTATTCGTCTACTGATGTCATACCACGCCATCTCTCCACTGACAGCTCGGAACATACCAGTTAGTCGAGCATCTCGTCTCCTTTATCCCAAGTCTTCCAGCCCAAACTTTGCAACATTTTTGTAAAGTTATTTTTTGTCACATATCACCCAGAATAAATCAAGCTGCTTTTCCTTCGATTTTTCAGTTCCTTTCTCTCTTCAATAACCTGTAAGAGAGATTATTCGGTACATTTTCAGTTTTCACGCTGGTTATATCTTCAATCTAATCAAGGAAACATATAGGAAAACTGATGTGCTATGCTGTGTGAACGGAAATTAGGTCAGCTTTCAAGCTCACTGCTGAATTGAGAATAAAAAAATTATTAGTCTTGCTAACTACTTCTATATTTTCCATAGACGCCAAGGAGCCAGAATTTCGTACCGGTAGGTCTGCAGACGTGAGACTGGCGTATTTGGGCACCCTCAAATAACGCCGGACTCGAACCCGCCAACCCCAGCTAGTCATATATTCCCTCCTTCACAAGCATAAATTAAATTTAAATATTCCCTGCCTTTATGTACGCATTATTATAACCATATTCTAAAACGGAGGGGGGAGGGATAGAGAAAGGAAGGGAGATCTAGATTGTATATTTTATTGCAAAAGTTCATGGACTTACCACGTAGGACCTATCTGTCCTTCCTTTTGCTTGGATGTTGTCTTACTTTTCTTCTTTCTTCAATAAGCAGTAGGGAACGTGGTGGGGTGTCATTTTAAACATATTTTTAGCTTTCAGTTGGTGTATCTCAAGCTTACCACATTAGAGAAGCCCAGGAAATCTACAGGGGCACTAAAGAGTCAAAGAATATAAACAGATTTTATATATATTGGCTTAAATCAGGTTGTAAAGACAGGTTGTAAGGCAAGAATGGGATAGGAAAGAGGGCTAGGATATAAATGACAAGAAAAGGTCTTTGCCTTAATAAAGGTACAGCTACGGAATAAGTCAAAAGTAAAATTGAGGGAACCACGGAAAAAACAAGAAGAACTTCAGATCTACCGACTGAAGGGATCCCAAAAGCAAGCTCACAGCAATGTGATCGAACTGCACAGCCAATTCACTCAGTTCCTTGTGACGTGCAACACGCTCTCCCAAATTACACAGTTTGGATTTATACCATTTATACCTCTATATGGATCTTCAGTTCTTCAATTATACCTATAAGTAAGAACATTACGTACTGTAATAAATGATACTTCCCTAGTCTGTAGTCTGATTGGTGCAGGTATAACAAACCTGATGATGATGATGCTTGTTGTTTAAAGGGGCCTAACATCTAGGTCATCAGTTTCAAATAGTATGAAATGGGACGAAATGTAATGACAATTTAAAAGTTCAAAATCGTCCACTGACCAGAATAAAAACGTAATGATGAATTAACGGGTGGATATGATTTTAAAACAATCGGTGGATCCGACCCAGAAACTATCATAAACGATAGTATAACTGACCAATGGACTGCTTCTAAAGTACAATTCTGAATCGAGGATACTTGTTGTAAAAGGGGTCCAAAATTCTTGTCAACGGCCTCTCATAATGACACTTATCGGTAGTAAAGTAAAATCATAGTATTTGTCACGTTGCTGTACTAATCAAAAATAGCGTAGACTCACGCTGTTCCACACATTATGGTACTACTCACAAGTATTTTACTTCCTACAGGTAACGCAGACCTACGGTGTTTCTCACATTATGGCGCTACTCATAGGCAACGCAAATCCATGGTGTTCCTCACCTAGGTGTACTAATCACGGGCGCCGCTATTCCCGTGGTGCTCTTCATATAGTGGGTACTAATTACAGGCAATGCAGATCCACGGTGTCGCTCATATATAGTGGCACTAATCACAGACAACGCTCAGACCCGTGATGTTTCTCACAATGGTACTAATCACGGGTACTGGAAAACCCATACAAAGACTCACTTTATGTTGCTACTAATCACAAACCTATTGTGTGTCTAACATAGTGGTACTACTCGCAAGTAAAGGCGACCCATGGTGTTCCCCGCATGATGGTACTAATCACAATTAGTTTCATGGCTCTAACACTATCATCCCTTGGTCGCCCCTTATAGTCGGCTCTTACAACAGGCAGGGTATACCGTGGTTGTATTCTTCATTTGCGGCCCTCTCCCACAGGGGGTATCTACATCATAAAGAAGTCATGTTGCCACAGCGATAACAATATGCAATAAAATAAATGGATCCAAAGGGATAAGCACAACTTACTATATAAAATACTACATGTTACCCACGGCTTCGCTCGCGAGGATTTCGTTACTTGATAATTGTTCCTCGGTACTGCATTAAGATATCTGAAATTGCCTAAAGTATAAAAACTCACCGAAAAATTGCATTTCATTTACCCCAGAAACTTCTTGCAAACCACGTTTGTGGCATTGAGATGACCAGGCTACTGGAACATGCGACATGGAACTCTACATGTGAGAAACAGTCCTCTTTTAAGTCGGAAAGTCGGAAAAAAAAGGTTTATTTATTTCTAAAGGAGATACCAAATACCGATGTTCACGTCTGTAAGATCTTAGTATTTGTGATATAAGTACCCTAATAGAGAGAATTCAACTCCTCCACTTATTATCGATCTCCAGCTTAAGTTGATTTTCCGAAGATGAAAAGTACGTGTTCCTTTGTTTTTAAAGGGTATTACAAATACCAGTTTTTCACGTCCGCAACTGTTAAGTTATGAGATATACTGTATATGTACAAATTTAAAAAATTGACCCACTCCTTGGCTGAGTGGAGAGCGTTGAGGCATTTGATTCACAGGGTTCCGGGTTCGATTCCGGGCTGGGTCGGGGATATTAATCGTATGTGATTGATTCATCTGGCTTGGGGATCATATTCAATCAACACAGCACATTACAATCCTCAACAGGAACACGCAATAATAATTACATCCCTACACACGAGCTTGGCGTCAGGAAGGGCATCCAGCCGTAAACAGGGTCAAATACACATGTGCAACACAGTTCGCAACCGCAACCGCACAGGTGCGGGAAAAGCGGTAGAAGAAGAAGATAATCATTTTAAAAATTTGCCCACTTCCTTATTATTTCATCCCCTTAAGTGGATTTTCGAAAAAATTGTGTTCATTTATTTTTAAAAGAGATTGCAAGTACCAGTTTTAACGTTTGTAATATCTTCAGTTTCTGAGGTATATGTATCCTCATAAAAAGAATTCAACTCCTTCCTCACTTCTTTTGACCCTCCTCCCTCAGCCCTTAAGTGGATGTTATGAAAACAAAAATTCGTGTTCTTTTATATTTAAAGGAGATTCCAAATACTAATTTTCATGTCTGTAACATGTTAGGTTTTTGTGATACATTGTATGTAATCTCGCTGCTGTAAGAATATTGAAGCTGACGTTGCCATGGTTACGCCAGTTCATTTCTTTATCCGATTCCTAGAGCGGGGTTAGTGTAGTGCCAATATCTCCGTATCGGTTGGATTTACTGCCTCAAAATATGGTTTACGAGCCCATAGGGCTTACCGAGTTTCGTTCTTTTCGTTAACGGGCTTAAATTGAGCTTTGTCTCGTCCTTGTACGACAAATTCGATTTCGTCTATATTAGCCTATTATTTTCATATTTTTATATCTCCCCCGTCGCCCCCCTCGAATTGCTTTGAAAATATAATACAACCCATGTTACTCACTGGCAATATAGATTTCTATAGGTGAAGTAATTTTTAAATCTATTCAGTAGTTTTTGAGTTCATCCGTTACAAACAAATATACAAAATTTTCCTCTTTATAATATTAGTATAGATTAGTTCATTTACATTTTAGGGGATATGTAATATTAATAATAATAACAACAACAAAAGTATGCAATAAATATACGGTAATTTACAACATTAAGAGCAATTCTATGATCACTAAATTACCTACAAAGCAGGGAGTGTGAATAAACAAACATAATAAACATGAGTACTCGTATTTAAAAAGAAAAAAACAAAGTCATCTCCTTCCAAGCCATGAGGGCCATTGGAATGGTGAAAGGTAAAGGCTTCCACTATCCATAACTTTGGCACTTGGTGGGGTAGAGTGTTAGCTCTACATTCAGCACGAACATTGGAACTTGCTCACTGACTTGAAGCTCGCTGACCCCAAGTTCTTCCCGCCAGGTGTCACTGATTTGTTGATAGGCGCAGAACATTTCTTTTCATTATTGATACTTGGTCACAGAACTCGACCACCAGATTATCCTATTCTTCAAGACACTGAACTAGGATAGATTAAAATTAGACACTACCATCAGAGGGCAGAGAATAATGTCTTACTCTAATCGCATTTTTTTGAAGTCAGAGGACAGGTTAGACACCCAGCTACAGCAGTGCTGGGAAATAGAAGAGCAGTCATGACAAGAGAAGAAAGAGCCACAGAAGGGCACTTTACAAAGAATACCACTAGGTGCGCCATTCCCGCGTCCAGGTAAGGACGCACAAGATCCAGGCTAGCTTAAACTATAATAATATTTACCACTATTCGTCATTTACGGGCCATGAGTTCCGGTTGAAAAGAAAGAATACTGAATCATGCTTGAGGAAATCTCTAACTCACGTAGAAGGACGTCTCCTACTCGTTTACTAGCTAGAATTCTCTATGGTTTACTAGATTGCCTTGAATATAGGTGCTTATGACTAACAAGGTAACATCCACAATGGTGAAGTCGCCGATCGCGATGAAACTTAGCAAACACATTGAGGTATATATAAAAACAATGTCAGCATCAATTTTAGGCGCCAACATTCATTAGCGCATTAACGAAGGGGCCTAAAAGTTGCGACATTTCAAGTTCCGCGCGATCAGCGATGAATACCAGCTGGCCAATGCTAAGCCGGCACACACACTTCCCGTCTGGAGACACACCCTCTGCACCGCCTTTTACCCTCCAAGTGGTTCCCCTCCCTTCTCCTCGCGCTTGCCGGCTGCTTGGCTGTGGAACGAGACCGGCGCTATATTTTGCTTCCTTACGTACTATGTATGTATGTTGGGTATTCAGCCCGAAGGCTGGTTTGATCCTCTGCAGCTCCGCCAACAACTGTCATAAATAGCCTAGGGGTCACTGAAGAGGCGTACTAGGGAAATGAGGAGTGAGGTAGTTTCCCGTTGCTTTCCTCACCGAGCCAGCTGTTGCTTACGTACTATAGTTATTGAAATCCTTTAAATCACGTTCCGTTTCACACATAATGATAATAAATAACCTAAACGTATTTACTTATATTTTATGCAAATGCTTTATTTTCATTCCTGCTAATTCCGGTGGGTTGTCAATTCGTGGGTACAACCCCGAGTTAAGCACCATCGGGCGTGGACAAACGTGGTATAAGGTACCGCGTCCGACCTAGGCTTAAATTATTATTTACGTCTGAAACACCTTGAAGCTGTTAGAGTGGACATACATATGAAATTTATTAAAATAAATCACCCACCTTGAAACAACGTTAAATATCCTTTTATTTAAAGAAATTACGTGCCCGGGTAGAGGACCTCAATGAATGTAATGAGATGTTGTACCTCGGGATATCAAAATATGGTTACAGGTCCAGACCTTCTTTTCATGTCCACTCCCCTACCCCCATTTTGTGTATTGTCATATTGTGTTGTGTCATAACGAAATGAAATCGCAAACAACAGCAATTATAAACTCCGAGTTAGAAACTGCTGGTATTTCCCGTATTACGGACTCTGGTATAAGGAATCTAGATAGAATGTTTTTATTTGTGCTTGTATTGAACGATGTATTTATGTTTTGCAGTGAAAGGCACAACACATTTCAATTGCAGCCATGGTTGTCGAACATAAATCAATTAAATGCATAGACAACTTGATATGAGTATGACATGGAATGATTGACGTAATAAGCAAAGTATTTAAAAAGAAATAAAGATGTGCATTTATATATGCAGTACATATACCGTAATCACAGGCAGAGCTGTAGTCCTACTTACTCGTACTTTTGCGCTATAGCTGACAGAGGTCTATGTATTCAACAAGTAGCCATATTAAAGTATCACACTGCAGTCTTCTGGGTACAATGGCAGTTACATACGTAAAAGTGTACATGGCTATTGTACGAACTAGTACAACAACAAAAAATTACAAGGCACCACAATAAATGACTCCATATACATTACATCGGGCAAACTCCCCGTCGATAACAGTAAGAAAAAACAATTTATGGTATATTCGACAATTTACAAAATAGTGAAAAGACGACTGAAACAAAACACAATTAACAACAGGCCCCATACTTTTCTCAAGGGACGTATGCTTTACAATAGTGGTGTTCCTCGTAGAAGTGTGTGACGCACAAGTCCTTTGCACACCACGCACATTTGACAAAACCAGTATTCGGGCACAAAGAACATACCAAGCCAACACTGTCAAAAGAATACACTACCGGGTGTTCGAATTGTCCAGGATGATCTTCAAGGTACCCACTGCGGTACCACGAGTACTTCCACATGTTTGTGAATCGAGGAGATGTCAGCTGGAAATGTAACAGTGATTGCAACTTTAAGATGGTGTTACGGTGATGCAGCACGATGCCGGTATTCATAAGTCGCAGCCCGGAATACATTCGTCTGGTGTATGTTTTCCAAATTCGAAACCCATACACGTCAAATGGCTGACAAACGGCTGTAGCGCAGGCTAGAATCTTCATAACTTCAACTTCCGTGCCATGAACAAGCGCATTGTGGCCAGAGAAAGAATCTAACAATAAAATATTTTGTCCATCGGGTAAGCTTGGTTTCAAGATGTCATTATACCAGCTCTGAACTTCTGCTTTGCCCATCTTTCCAGACGTGGTGCACACGACACGAATATTTTCGTGTGAAAATATTCGTTTCTTAACAAGGGAACCAAAAACGCCATTTCTTTCCTTTAAAACGATTAGCAACGGGGAGAGTAGCTCCCTTTCTGCTGACATGGTAGGCATAATCGTGTAGCTGTGCGTAGTAGAGGGAATTGATTGGATCACCGTGCTAATCGACTAATGTTCTGCCGGTGTACATTTCCAAAGTAAAGCCGCTTTGGCCGCTGTTAAAAACATGTGATGGGCTGTGTAACTCTATTTTTTCTTTTACACTTTCCACAAACATTTGGGCTTCCACCATAACGTCACTTTCCCTATCAAGTTTTCTCGTTGTTGTCACGACAGTAATTTTTCGGGATGTGATCCCAAATTTCTTTTTGAAGTCGTAAACCCAGCGTGAGGACGCTTTAAAGTCATGGATCCCGCGAGAGCGGGCACTTTGCATTGCCCAATGTTTGATTGTGGCGTCATGGATGGTGGACGTACGGTACTCCGCGTCAATGTTTTTCTTGCAATCCATCGCAATAAGACCAAATTTGTCTCGGAGAGAGCCTCCTTCATCCACAAGTTTTTTCCAGGCGGAGAGCTGTGACACACTATGCAAACGACGGAAGTGCTTTTGTACAGTTGTAAATTTAAGATTTTTCCGTTTTCCACTCCTCCAGAAGTTGACTGCTCTTGTTTTATACTGTGAGTCTACGGTGTCCGCAAACTGGCACTGTCTTGGCTTTCTCCCGGTTCTGGCTCGCTATATTCAATATCCTTTTCGGTTTCCTCCGACTGATCAGACTTGTACGTCAAACTTGTAACGTCCTCTAAATAGAGACTGTCACCTTCAAGACAGCAACTTATAAGCTCTGAAAAAAATAAAACAAATAACTAAAATACATGTTGTTATGTGTATATGTATTGACAGGAACAACGGAGAACACAACTGTTCGTTTAAAAACAACCAGAGTGTTATCGGTAATGAAATGAAATGTCGTATGGCTTTTAGTGCCGGGATATCCCAGGACGGGTTCGGCTCGCTAAGTGCAGGTCTTTCTATTTGACACCCGTAGGCGACCTGCGCGTCGTGATGAGGATGAAATGATGATGAAGACAACACATACACCCAGCCTCCGTGCCGTAGGAATCAACCAATTAAGGTTACAATCCCCGACAGGCCGGGAATCGAACCCGGGACCCTATGAACCGAAGGCCAGTAAGCTGCCCGTTCAGCAAGCGAGTCGGACAGAGTTATCGGTATCATAAACCTACAATTTCACATGCAGCGCAAAAGACCACGCTTCAATCTACGTTATTACGGCCTATGTCCGCAGTGTGACATCTCCCCGTGAGCGTCAAAATCTATTTGACAATAGTTGACTGCTTAACACTCACCCTCAATCGCGTCATAAAGCTGCAGCTCCCGAAAGTTCACCGTGACTTCCGTGCTTTGCTTGAAGATGAAAAATAATTTTTGACACGCTCAGTGACATTGCCCTTAAGGACTCGTCGCAAACGTTTTCATAAATATTTCATAAAATGTAAACTGCCTATACAATGTGGAAATTCCAAGGGAGAGCTATGAGGAAGGCTGATAGCGTACGCAGTGTAGCACAAGTTATGTTCGACAGCTAAGCAGACGGCAGCGCGGGGAGAGAGAAACGAGTGGTGCTGAACCAGGCGTGGCGGAGGGGAGGAGGAGCAGAGGTGTGGCACAAAGCAGTGTTCCGGCTAAGCATTGGTCAGGAGGAATTCATCGCTGTTCGCGCGGAACTTGAAATGTCGCAAGTTTTAGGCCCCTTAGTTAACGCGCTAATGAATGTTGGGGCCTAAAATTGATGCTGGCATTGTTTTTACATGTACCTCAATGTGTTTGCTAAGTTTCATCGCGATCGGCGACTTCACCATTGTGGATGTTCCCTTGTAAGTCATTACTCTACAAAGTTATTAAAAGAAAGGTTGATGTTTCAACATACTACATTTTATTACAAACTCAGTTCATTCCATAGAAAGAATATCATGATTTCATCTTTGGGAATAATAGTAAAGACTAGCGGGCTATACCCTTATCTAAAGGCTCATTTTAGATAAAATCAAATTGAAGTTCTCGAAAGAAATGAAGTGTCCAGTTAAGATGCTTGAAAAATTATTTAATTACAATCTTAAAATATCTAAATCACAAACAACTTGTCTGGAATGTCTCTTTTTCGAAACGAAAGAAACTAAAATGCATGACGGTATCGGACAAAGAAATATTGGTTAATGATAACCTCAAGTAATTAACATGCCCGATTCTCGAAGTACTAGATAATAAAAATGTTGAATAAGTAAAACATTAAATAATTAAAATATTCGCTGATCACAATATTGATTAAGTAAAATATTACATTAAGTAAAACATTATTAGATTAAGTAAAATACTATTAGATGCATCTAATGTGGAAAGATAATATTTACAGTACAACATAATACATACAGTGTCGTAGATTGAGGGTGGTTTTAAAAATACACAGGACGCTGGTTTGTATCTGGCATTAAACCCTTTTACGAAATTGGAATCACATCTTTTCTACATGAAATCTCACAAAATCAAAATTAACTGTTCTGTTTATCTGATCATATTTACGTCGATCTACAGAAATGAAATAATTTTCCTTCCCCCTAATTCTTTGTGTCTAAATACACAATCAGATTAACTTGGAAAATATTCTCATAGTATTTATAACATCTGATAGGTGTTGTATTGCACGTAATGTTCATATTTCTTGACACATTCTGTTGCATAAACATCTATAAGTCCCTTTTAAATTAATGTATGCTCTCAAAAAGAATGACCAAACATTACATTTAGAATATTAGGTAAATTATCCTTTTAACTTGAGCTTATTCATAAATTCAAGTGCGTATCCATGCTATTATAGTATATTACCAAGTGTATATTATCATAATTCCATCAAAATATACGTTGTTTACATGGTCTACCTTGTGCGAAGACTCTACCTCAAGAATAGTAACTCTTATTCCTGCAGTCAGTCATCAGTGATACTAGATAACGCCTTTGAAATAACTTCAAAGTTCACCTAACACATGAGAAGAATCTTATAATTAGAAGATATATATGAGGGTGTTAGCTAGTTCAAATTCATCCTCCTTATTAGGAATCATTTGGTGACTTTACGCATAAATGTCAATATACGGATGTCATTTCGATCGCATTCTAACCCGTTCTGTGCTTACTCGTGGGTAAATAATCAAATTAAAGCAGTATAAGTTCAGTAATCACTTCATGATGCTCAACTTGGAATATTATGTCCACCACAACATGACCATGATTATATTCGCGAAGAATAACAACTACTACCAACATTAATTACCAATCTCACATCATCACTTTCATTAAATAATCATTATTTCATATCTTAAATAAATATCACACTTCAAATTACCATATATGTCTCATCATATTCTAATTCGACGTATCTCTTACCTTCATCATGGTTCGTGAACTTACTTATTCAGTTATAGCTTTGATTCCTTCATAATTCCAAAAATAATACTACCACATAGCAAGCACTTCATATATACGATCTCTATCTTACAATTCTTAAGTCACATAACTTCTCACACATGCCTAACTTCCATTCTGACGTCGTATAAAACTCACCAATACATTAAAAAAACTAACCTTCTCTCACACTATATATTGACAGCGTTACGAACGAAGGGTTTCTAATCACTGAATGACTGTTTCCTACATATGGATTTGACGTTTCAGGTTTGAAGATTACCTAACATCCTTTAACCTAACTTGTAATCCACTGCTCGTATTTCATCATCGCACTCATGTTAGTTAGTTTAACACTTTAATAAAAGGAAAAATAGATAATTTCTTACTTGTCAACTTCTGTAGTCAACTCATGTCCGGGTGACTGGACATGCAGAAATATCTCCTTTCGCTTCCCTAGGTATTTGGGAATGCTCGGGAACGTCTCATCTGGTCCCTGGTCATCCTGGGGCTGGCAACGTCATCCTACGGTGCCTTCATCTGGGTAATCTCGCCTTCCGTCTTCTTAGAACATCTTGATCATGGCTTGAGCAATTGGAACAGAATAATATGTGATTTTAGTCAACATCGTCATCTTAGGGCTATGTTCTGTTATTGCTTGCTTATGTTGAAAGAACGTCTTTCTTGGGAGAGTTGACGGTCTGGGATAGGTGAAATTGATTATTATTCTCAAAATGAGTAAGTTGTGTTTTATATATTATCCCTTCTCAATCTTCCGGTCGAAATTCTAATCCTTTAGTTGTCTAAAATTGGAAGTATCGGCTAATACGTCGTCTAAGGAATGTCGTGACGTTACACCGTTGCAACTTCTGAATTTATTTTTGTAGTATTTTAATTTCGCGGAGCGAAATAATATATCTTGCTGAAATTGTCGAGTGTAGCCGTCAATGAAGCTTTCCTCTTGTCTTTAGTATGAAATACTGATACGCTGATATCTTCCTTTGACGATCAACTATGTTGCTTCTCTTGTACGCAAGTTAAGTGAATGTAGTCTTCTTTCCAATTTTTTTCTCAATAATATCTCGTAACAATCTTCTTACTTCGTTCCTTTTTCCACTGCCTTCTATGTTTCGATTCTTTTGCGAGCGCTTGACAAAAATATTACCATCTTGGCTTGCGGTAGTGTCTGACGTTTAAATATCCGTCATTTTTGACATTTAAGACTCCATTTTTGTTCCGATCGTATCTTTAGGTAACAGTGAAATGGCACATAGGGAAGCTACAGGTAGATTTATAGTTTGCTTATCCCTCAAGTAGAAACCTGAGGTTCCGGGAAACTCCTTCAATCACACCACATCAAGACTTACTCAACTAGAACGGCGATTCAGTAGGCAGCACTCACTTATGCACGAGTACTGTAACCTTCTGCACGACTATGAGGCATTGGGGCATATGTTTAAAGTCAGGGAAGCTATTATCTACCCCCATCATCCAGTTTTTAAGCTTAGTAGATCAACTACAAAAATGAGGGCTGTATTTGATGCTCCTGCTAAAACTTCTAACAATATTTCATTCTTAATGATTATATTAATGGTTGGATCGACAATGCAAGAGGATCATTACTCCATTATTCTAAGATTTAGAATGCACATTGTACCAGGATAAATTAATTTCAAGAGCATGAGGTCTTTCTGAGGGGTGTCTAGTCGTTAGGAGATGCTACAGAGAGGGAGGATCGCAAGGCCAAGTAATAGATATTATATCTTTCTTTCCTTTACTCAATCTCTGGGAGGTCACCCTATTATATCGTGAAATCATAGAGAATAAATCCCAACTTCAACATCAGAATATCGAAAAATCAAGTTGATCAAGTAAAATTCAACTGAATAATGTCTTTCTCAATCAGTTATGTCCATCATAACTTTCATGGCATAAATTATTAATAAAGCATGTTCTAAGTAATTAAGAAATCCTAAACTCTTTTTATTGGCACTAGCGATTTCAGATTACGCTTTCTACATAAATTAAATAAAGTAAATTTGGTAATTCCTTCTTGTGAACACATCAAACTCAAATATGAAACACTTGAAATTAAATCTGATCTTCTAATATAAAGTTCTAAATATTGTCCTTCCACCATGAATGAAGCACACTTCGTGAAGACGTACGAGAAAGATTATTGAAAGAGTATTGGTCTCTTGGAAGCAGAGATAAGGGAACACCAAGTGTTGATACTGAACAGGTGATTCTGATAAGGGGACTTTTAGAATTGTGTCATATGTTTTATAACTTAAGACAGACAGTGTATGTGTAAAAGTATGCAAGGGGTGTTTTATGAATACATTGGCAGTAATGAAGACAAGTGCTTCTACATCTGGCATAACCCAAGAAGAAAACGGAGGAATATCCGCAGTTCTAGCCCTTCAGGCAAGCAACTCGATGTTGAAAACATCCTAGGAATATGAGGTATGAATTTTAAGTAAATAAAATATAATAAATTGTGAGAATATCTTCTACATTTATTCCTAAAGACTGCAACCTTTTGTTCAATCATTGTTATCCGGTCGATTAGATTAACAGTTTGCCTTTGTCTACCACTACGAGCGCTAATGTGAGTATATACAGAGTTTAACTTAAGCACCACTACGAGCGCTAATGTGAGCCTCTGCAGAGATTCACTTAAGCCTTCGGTGCGGATATTTTTCAAACAATCAAAAATCCCTGAGGGTATTGAACCAAGGAACGCATTACAGGAATAATATTTCGGCTAGGATTTCAATAAGAAGGCAAACGCGTAATGAACCAAGCGATTTTAGGCTGGAAGTGATTTTTCGAAATTAGCCTTTTTAGTTTGATAGAGCTCTCCAGTGCTCAGAATATAACACCGTTCCGGGCACGTTAGCCTCTCAACTCTCAGCACAATTCAGGAAATTGCATACTTTTGCGGGGACCACCACATGGTCAGATAAGAAATGTCTTCAACATTCAAGTCACCTGGTGATGCGATGTGTGGCTGAGGTTCGTTCGTTTGCATCTCATTACACAAGAAGAACAACAAGGAGAACACTATGTACTCCCTGTGAGTTGAACTCTATATACTAGGGAATATCCTTCAAACATGCCGCAAGTGTGGAACTCTACAAATGAAACTGTATCTAGCCAAGGATGAAGAAGAACAAGAGATCAAAATTGAAATTTCCCTTCATCAGGTGAATCATTCAGTTCAGCTGAAATAAGAATACACACTGAATGATGGCATAAACCTCTTTGTATCGAATAAATTATAGCGAATATTTTTACAACACTGCACTTC
Source organism: Anabrus simplex (assembly GCF_040414725.1). NCBI lineage: Eukaryota > Metazoa > Arthropoda > Insecta > Orthoptera > Tettigoniidae > Anabrus > Anabrus simplex. The sequence goes on along the minus strand of NC_090279.1, from coordinate 22,731,163 downwards.
CGATTTCCAAGGAAAAGAACAAGGATGTCTTAGATCTTTACCGCTGATTCACACATTTTTTGAAGTTGAAGACCACTGCGGAAGCTGAAAGTACACTTTCTGATATAGACGAATTCAACGAATGTAAATGCGCCCTGACAGGAGGTGTAATTGTGATATATACACTTCCATTCTTATAAAAATATGACATACTTGGTGTTGTCAAAACAGTTGTCAAGTGTGAAGATAAATTTTCTTGTATTATTTGAATTATCTTACGTCATGCTTCATTAGTTCTCTCAGTATAGACTAAGTCCCATTAATATTAAGAAGGTCAACGACATAAGTAAACTTATACGGTATATTGGTGATAATATGCCAGTTTCTACCATGGCAATGTCAACAACTGTCCAATAACTCGGCAGGAAGCTCTGCATGAAGAAGAATTCTGATCCTCTTACAGAGAAGCTACATGCAGTTCTTGTTTTCTACTCTTAGAATACAATATATACATTACAGTGGTTACAAGGTCAGTTCTCGATGAGAGAACAATACAGCCTAATTTCCTATAAGACGGAATGAACATGATTACTGATTTTTTGTCAAAACTACAATATATGCGTTGTTTGGGATCACTTCATATTTCCCTGATTTCTAAATGTTATAGGTTGATTGAAAATGGACATTGTAATGATAAAATCGAATTAAAACAAAATTAAAGAAGAGGTATGAATATTCAGTTTTATTTTCTAAGAAAATTCAGCTCAGTTGGAATGCTGTACGCATCCTAAAAATAAAATTTGACTTTTCTTACCTTCAGGGACAGAATCTGGAATTCGAATTATAGGAATAAATGGCCTTTTGCCAGTTATATGCAACTTCGATAATTTCATTCGTTCATTCAATTTTGTGTCACTCCTGTTAAATGTAATTTTTTGGATGTGTCGCCTTTTCCAGACGACCAACTCAGTTAGTGCCGACTGTCAGCTTGACCTTTGTTAGGAGAACTTTGCTGTCCATTACAGGAACTGACTCCTGTGATGAGAGAACTCAGCCCGTTCTGATAGCTGCTAGCAGTAGAACTTTGCTGTGCACCACAGGAACTGACCACAAAGATGAGAGAACCCAGTTCGTTCTGATAACTACCAGCAGTAGAACTTTGCTGTGCACCACAGGAACTGACCGCAAAGATGAGAGAACTCAGTTCGTTCTGATAACTACTAGCAGTAGAACTTTGCTGTGCACCACAGGAACTGACCCCAAAGATGAGAGAACTCAGTTCGTTCTGATAAATACTAGCAGTAGAACTTTGCTGTGCACCACAGGAACTGACTCCAGAGAAGAGAGAACTCAGTTCGTTCTGATAACTACTAGCAGAAGAACTTTGCTGTGCACTGCAGGAACTGACTCCAGAGAAGAGAAAACTCAGTTCGTTCTGATAACTACTAGCAGTAGAACCAGTTCACCTAGAGCCACCGGCGAGTGCAGACGTACGGAGTGGAGGGTCCCTGGAGTGGGTAGTGTAAGTGCGGAGTGTTGGAAGTCAGCGAGGTGCTTTCAGGCAATGATTGGTACAGAGCAGTACAGGGCGAGCATAGGTGGTTGGGAGGGAAGAAAGAAGAAAGAAGAAGTGAAGACAAGAAGATGTAGAATAGAACTGGATAAAATAGGATACTTTATACTTTCTGCAGCGGTGATTTTGATATTGCTTTGGATCGGGGGAGTAGAACTGAACCCAGGTCCGACTTCCAAAGGAAATATGAGCTGGGAGGACATGGAAACAATCAGAAAAATCGTAAAAGAGGTGGTAGCAGAGACGTGTCCCTTCGAACAAATCAAGAACATGATCAAGGAACAAACGAGGGAGTTTGAAAAAATGAAGGGGTGGTTTCAGGAAAAGGTAGAAGACACAGCTGCACAGGTGAGAAGAAATGGTGAAGAAGTTTCAGCATTAAGAGAGGAGATAGGGAGATTGGAAGAAGAGATATCGAAACTGAAAGCCGACGTAGTTGCTAACACCCGAAGTCGCAGAAATAAATGCTTATTTATATATGGAGTGCAAGAGGGGAAGAAGGAAGATAAGACGAGTATAATTTATAAAGTAGTGGATATAATTCAGGGTAAAATGAAAATAATTTTTGGAGCTGGAAAGAGGTGAGTTTATTATCATTTTGTATTGTATTGGTGTCTGGTATAAATGCTGAGTGATGGCAGACGAGTGTGTGTTAGGGCTGAAATGTGGTGTTGGAAGTAGAGGTGGTATATGTTGAAATGTGGTGTTGGAAAGGTATGGAGATGTAGTAATGTAACTTGGCTATTTGTAAATTTTGGTTTGGTAGAAGATGGAGTTTTCAGTAGGTAATTATGATGGGTAATAGGATGAGTATGAGTGTGTGGTAAATTGAGTAAGTTATGATATGTTATAGGGTTGAAATGTGGTGTTGGAGAAGTGGTGGTATAAGATGGTGGATGGCAGAAGGTGAGTGTATTTGTGGAAGGAGTAGAGCTGGTATGCTGAAGTGTGGTGTTGGAAGTATTGAAGGCTTAGTATTTATGATTAATTTATGATTAATTTATGATTAATATATGATTTATGATTAATTTATGAGGTGTTATCAATGTGTAAATTTTGGTTTGTTTGTATGGAGAGGAGGAAGAAATATGAGGTTGGAGAGGTGTTAGTATATGCGTGATTGGTATTTGTTATTCATTGCCGAAACTGTTGGGAGATGGAGAGGTAAATTTTATTATGGAGGGTTATGGCGGAATAAACTGAAAGGAAGCAATGTTAATGCGGATTGGTAAAAGATGTGGTATGATGGATTGGAATGCAATGACGGAATATGGCTGGTTTGGAATGCAACCTGGTAATGCTGCTGTTGTAGCTTATGCTGGAGTAGGTCAGGGAACAATAGAGGTGATGAAAATGCTGAAGTAAGAAGGTTGCGTACGTGAGAGTGATAACAAGCAGGAAGTTGTAACACCAGCAGTAGAATGTAAACATTGACCAGGCTGTTGTGAACTGATGTAGATGGAGTTGGTTCTGGTATAAAACCGGGACGGTATTGTTCATTTCATTTTATGTTATTTAGTATATAGTGGAGAGGGGTGGCTCAGGTTGGACTATGCTTATTAATCTTATTAGTTATTTATTATTATTATTGTGAACATGTATTCGGGGCTGATCGCCTGTTTTGTTCACTAATAAATACAATACAATACAATACTAGCAGTAGAACTTTGCTGTGCACTGCAGGAACTGACTCCAGAGAAGAGAGAACTCAGTTCGTTCTGATAACTACTAGCAGTAGAACTTTGCTGTGCACTGCAGGAACTGACTCCAGAGATGAGAGAACTCAGTTCGTTCTGATAACTACCAGCAGTAGAACATTGCTGTGCACTGCAGGAACTGACTCCAGAGATGAGAGATTTCAGTTCGTTGTGATAACTACCAGCAGTAGAACTTTGCTATACACCACAGGAACTGACTCCAGAGATGATAACTGCTAGCAGTAGAACTTTGCTGTGCACCACAGGAACTGACCCGAAAGATGAGAGAACTCTGTTCGTTCTGATAACTGCTAGCAGTAGAACTTTGCTATACACCACAGGAACTGACTCCAAAGATGAGAGAACTCAGTTCGTTCTGATAACTGCTAGCAGTAGAACTTTGCTGTCCACCACAGAAGCAGACTCCTGAGATGAGAATACTCAGTTCACTCTGATAACTACTAGCAGTAGAACGAGGAACTCTCAGTAACGTTACCAGGTCTAGCCGTTACTAGGAACGTACAACTTACTGGAAGTTTCATGGAAAGGTAAACATCGTCGCGCTATGAAATGAACGATACCAATTACACTACACCACTGTTGGGTTTCTGCATTTGCGTAATGTGTTAAATCAATTGTATATTAATTTCAGTTGAGACCTCATTTCTCTTTGAATGAGAATCCAAGTGGTTTTAGATGTTTCCTGTTCGTTGAGATACGAGTATAAATGCCCTCCATCACCAGTGACAGAAATTTGGCTCCAGGTACATAAAACGCAACGTGCATTCCTTAGCACAGCCACGAGGAAGAACGAAATCACGTTGGGCCCACGAATTAACCTGGTACTCATTTCTGAAGCAGGCTGAGTGAACCTCTGGGTCATGTGCCACTCCAGAAAACGAAATTTATTTTCTGACGTTTCTAGAACCCACACCCATCCAGGAGAATCAAGGACGTGTTGGCAACCTCGGCTATGGTGCCCCCGTTTAATGGATGTCTTACAGAAAGTTTGAGTCTAAATTCTGTGAAGACAGGTGACTGGTGTATTTTTAGGATATTTCTGCCTCTCTCGGACGACCCATGAGTTATATCCAAGTGTTAGATGCTTTAATACGCGTACCTAACGGGCAAAACAGGTGTTCATAGACACTATAACTACATTTTATTCGTCGTAATTTGACAATGATCGAAGTTTTAACTTTACACGTTTAGCTGTTACAGAAAGAAACATGTATTTTATAAAATATCCTCAGGGTGGTCATAAGAAAGGCGTTGGTAATAAGCAGTTCCACACCACGGGTGTGATTGTACTTCTTAAAGTAGCTCACATTAGGGTACCGGTATCTGTAATAAGAAAGTACAGTACATAAGAATAGTGTGTGGATCTGTTTTCATCGTGAGAGGAATGGGAACTATCAGGTATCTCCAGATAGATTCAAGTATGCCTTTGCTGGCAAGATGTAGTGTCTTCTGGTATGGGCTATATCAAATTTGTTACTTTCATTGACCTGTCTCAGTCTCATACCTGGCTTTGACAACATGAAAGTGACTGAGGTATGAGTGATGCTAGTAATAACAATCCTTATGCAACCAGTCCCTCTTATGAATGGTATGAAAATATCGCTCATAGGGTCGGTTGGTGCATACATTTCAGTGGGATTGGCATACTGTTATGTAATAGCAACTGCTGGCTCGGTGACGAAAACAACGGGAAACTATCTCACTCGTCATTTCCCTAGTACGCCTCTTCAGTGATGCCTAGGCTGTTTATGACAGCTGTTGGCGGAGCTTCGGGCTGAATACCTAGTATACATACATACAAGTTGGGGAGCAGGTACGACAATTGCTTGTTTTAACCACTTAGATAATGAACGACTTCTAAATCACGTAATGGTCCACATAGTTTATTTTCGTGTTATGTTACTGGATTGTAAGCACTTCTGACACGAATAATGGAAATACTCGCTGGGATCATGAACTTAAAAATTGGCAATTTGAAAAGAGGTCCTCTAGCGAACACCAATCCATGAGCAAAGGAGATGGAGGGACGATATTTCATTGATAAGTCACAGGCAGTGAGTGGGCTGAGAGCACAAGATTTTCAGTATCAGTCAAGTAATTGACCGAGAGGAAGAGATAATTATGCTCATGGCAGAGCGCCAGGGGATCGGGGACAGATTATTACAGAACTGATGACACCCTTCCTCTCTTAACACCAATCAGAGGAGAGTGAACCTATCGAGAAAAGGAAGGGAAGACACAAACCTAATAGCGTCAGAGTCGGAAAAGATTATGAGTTGACCAAGGAAGGTCGAACGGTGAAGACGAGAGTTAGGAGGCTCACACAAATAACTGGATAGTGTTTCAGACTCAGCTACGAGATCCGTGGTCACCGAGCAGAGAGTCAAGCAGAGGTTACCTCTTCCTTCTCCTACTTAATATTATGTGATTCAGAGATGGACGATTTGTTGCACAACTGTCCCCTATGAGTTCAACATGTCGCATCACTAATCCGATAACTTGGTGGACACATAGAGTTAGGCGCCCTTTAAGTCCCTTCTTACGATCGCGTTCAAAGTGATTCTGTTCGGTCTTGTTGTTTTTTCTACTTTTAAAAAGGATGAGATTCGTATTACAGCCATGCCAAGGGGTTTAGAGCAGAATGGCACCCGTGGAGTCACGAGCTGGGTCATATGATGTTTCCACTCTCCCTGTCCGATATCACTTTCGTCTCTTCTGACGCACAGTGAATTCCGTATTTTCTCTAGACATAACTTCACTGCTCCAAGACGCGGCCTGTGAACATTCAATATCGTTTGTTTACTTATAACTTATAACAGCGCTGGTGTCTTTTAAGATAGCCCGACACTAGTTCCATAAGATATCACGCAACTTCTAAACACTTGCAAGGGTTACAAGGGATCATTTCATCCTGTGAGGAATATTGCATTCTATTTTCTCTTTTATTTTACATGCGCGCTCTGTCGTCCATTCTTTGTAAGGAGCACGAACACTACATTTATGGAGAGCTCACTTCCAAGAATGGCAAGTTATTTAATTACATGTAAAGATTTTTACTCGTAATTCAGTTCTGAAATTAAAATTGTAATCGTTACATTGTAGTAATCGATATATATCGCATCGAAAGCTCGGTAACTTTGGAGCCCCAGCACTCGTTCATTTACCTTCTTTTTTGTAATTATTTTATATCTCCCAAATATAAAGGTACAGTATAAACATACAAAAGGAATACAACAAGCAAAGCACTAAGCACTCAATCTCTTATTATACGATAATGTTCACTTGTCACAATTCCTTACGTACTTGAAAAAAATATTACATTTTCTCTCGTATCTTATTGTTCTAGAGAATAGTCAACTGAGAAAAAAGAAAAAGAAGAAAAAACCATTGGCACAAAACACATTGAGTGAAAAACACTGCACGACCATTTCACTGTTATAATGAAACACACACGAGCTCCTTAACGTGATGTTTCTCTCTCGGTGGCACACGTTTCAGTAATTGTGGTTTGGCATCTTTTAGAAGTCGAATGAACGTGTTCAGGGAGCACTGTTCGTTTTTCTGGACATAATAAAGATACCCCATGACAAGCCAGGTTAGCGCAAATTTCAAGTGCTGCGTACAGAAATCGAGCTCTAAAGCTGCTCTGTAAGCTGCATTATGATTAGTTGATCCTCTCATCTGTCGTAGCACAGAACAAAACCATTTCCAGACAAGTTTGACACTTCTACAGGTAGTAAGTTCATGCCTCTGTGTGTCCACCTCCAGACATTTTTTACAGAGTGGGGATTGGGTGATGTTGTGATGGAATTTTTTATCTTCTTTTGGAATAACTTCGTTTGTAGCGTTATATGTGGCTTCTTCCCAGTCAGTTGATCTCATAAGAAGCTGTGTATAGCCGCATCTTGTAGAATTAGATAGCCGCCATCTTGCGTAAGCGTCATTAGGGAGTCTCATAAGAGCCTATGTATAGCAGCCATCTTGTGCAACTAGATAGCCATCATCTTGCGCAAGCGCCCTTAAGCCGTCTCATAAGGGCTATGTACAGCCTCATCTTGTGCAATTGGCGCCGGGAAGGGCATACGGCCCTAAAACTGAGGTTAGGCTTGCTGTCTTGCGCGTAAAAAGTGAGGATAAGCCCTGAAAGATGGCGAATGTGAGGTTAAGCTCGCTCTCTTAGGCGTCAGGAAGGGGATCCGGCCGGAAACTGAGATTAGGCCCCTCCATGAGGTTACGCTTGCGGTCTTGCTTGTAAAAAGTAAAGTTAAGCCCCACCAAGATCGCGGATATGAGGTTAAGCTCGCTCTCCTAGGCGTCGGGGAGGACTTCCGGCCCTAAAACTGAGGTTAGTCCCATCCATGAGGTTAGGCTTGCTCTCTTACACGTCAAGAGTTAGGTTAAGCCCTCCAAGATGGTGGATGTGAGGTTAAGCTCGCTCTCTTAGGCGTCAGGAAGGACTATCGTCGTAAAGATGTGGATAGGCCCCTCCATGAGGTTAGGCTTGCTCTCTTACGCGTCAAGAGTAAGGTTAAGCCCATTCAAGATGGCGGATGTGAGGTTAAGCATGCAGTCTTAGCCAGCGCCAGATGTTTGTATTTTCCGCCAGCGGATTCTGATTATATGCTTTGTTAAGATCTAGGATGGTGCAGAACTTAGCCTTACAAAACCATGAAAAACAAGAATGAAGATCCATTTTTGCCATTTGTTTACGACGCACCGACACAGATAGGTCTTATGGCGATGATGGGACAGAAAAGGCCTAGGAATGGGAAGGAAGCGGCCGTGGCTTTAATTAATGTACAGCCCCAGCAGTTGCCTGGTGTGAAAGTAGGAAACCACGGAATTTTGTAAATAATTTAGTGTGTTTAATAACTGGTGTGCATTAGTGAAGTCATTATCATATGCACATGATGTCACCTACATACCTGCTCCAGTATAATATTCCTTTTGAATGCTGATACGTTCAGAAGATGTTTTCAAAGTTATTCAAAATAATGTTTGCTATTATACCTTATAATGGTGAGCCCATGGCTAACCCTTCTTTGTGGCAATACATCTTGTTAGTGAATGCAAAGCTATTTTAGTGTAGCATTGTTCTAATAAGGCTAATTATTTCTTTGGTTTCCTGCAGTGAAGTATTTTCTTTATGAAGATTTTCGATAATTTTAATGGATTCATCTATTGTTACGTTGGTGTACATGTTAGTGATGTCAAAGGGTATCTTCAACCCTTTACCACCCATATTTTTTCTCCGCTTATCCCCAGGTTTCAACCTATTAATTAGGAAACATTCAAACAGAGCACACCGTTTCAGAAAAGGTTAAATATTATAAAAAATATTGATCACAATGTATTTACATTTTCAATAATATTAGAAAATATGCCATCATTTACAACATTTAACAAACCATCATGTCCATTTCTCTATTCATTGAGTCATAAGTTTGTCGGTTCAAACCCCCACCCGTGCTGGAGATACTCAACACTGAGGTAGGCTGTATTTGTCACATTCTCATGTTGTCTAAATCCCCCTAAGCCAATAAAGATGAGATTCTGGAAGTGTAATGGTGACCTTGTATATCAACTTTCATTTCCTCTAGCAAGTGTCTTCCCATTCTGTTTCTATTTTACTGAAATGCACCTGTTTGATTGCTGCATTAATATATACGCAATCGGTAATGTCAATGAATAGATTGTCTCCGCCTAACATATGTAAAAATATAACCTATTTCTCATAATACTCTTTTGAAATTATTGATAGGTTCAACATCATCCGTATAATCATTGAGTAATGAAACAAAATGTTTGTGTTATCTGAATTGCAGCCGCATCATCATCAGGTCCGATTTCTAGATATCCGTTTTCACTTATACCACAGTTATCAGTAAAATTATCTTTGTTGATATGTTATTTACTCACTAAAAATTTACCTCCACCCCTGCTCAACAATTCTGTGTCATTTCTTATGCCGATATTCAGCTCAGTCTCAATATCCACAGTATTCAATACCGTCATGTTTACGAACGAAACAGCTGACCAGCACTCGCGGAAGTTCAAGACCATTGCCTAGACAACTTCAAGACAAATTCTCACTCTTCTTTTATTTCCTAAGGCTAGTATATTGTACTGCATGTTCATCAATGCCTAATAAACAATTCACCACCAAAAAATACAAAACTATTGCATTGATTGCACACGTATGCAGATAATGCAGCTGGGTGTTTTCGGGCAATAAGGACCGTAAGGCAAAGTGAACAGTCGGGCGCTTTCGGGCGGGAAGGGGTTGATTAGTTCTAGGCTGGTTTTAATTTATCTGTCTTCTTTATGTGAGACTTTCTCTTTTAGGATTTTTTCAGTTGTTAGCTTAAATTGTAATTTGGCACATCATAATTTACTATTGGTCTAATGGGACATGAGCTTTTGTGTATTTTGGGGATGGTTCTTACTGTGGGGAGTTTGGGATTTTTTGATGGTGAGGCTTTCTTTTTCTTGTTCTGTGAGAATGAAGTCTGTTTGCTGGATAGCTTGTTTTATTTTGTTTTGAAATTTATTTGTAGGGTCACATTGTAGTTCTTGAATTCCGTGGTTGTTGATGACAGCTATTGTTTCTCTCTATATACCCAAGAATAGAACATAACAAGAAGTGTCAAGAGTATAGATCTTGAATAGCAGTGCACTCGCATCTCAGATATGTTCAGACACCGTTCTCTTCTGTAGTGTCTGTAATTTAGAACTCAACCAGCAAATATTTATTCAGAGAACAGTGTGCATAAGCTGCAGAATTTCACATTTAAGCAACTACTGGACAATAACACATCTATAAATTAGCAGTTCACAGTGTTGGGAGTAGATTTTTGCTGTCGAGTCACAATTATTCATTGAATATCCCTCTTCCAACTCTCAAGGTTTTCAAAGACTCTGAGGTGCAAGAATGATGTGCAGGAATTCACTTTTATGCCAGTATAACTACAGACGTGTGCTGGGATATTCAGCTTCATCAAATACCTCCAGAATGGACCCAAATTACACTCGCCAACATGAAAGTAGAATGTTATCACATCACCATGTACGCTATCAGATGAAGAGAGACTGAACTGTAAGCCACACATTCAGAAGATTACAATTTACTGTGTTTACAGTAGCAACAGACAGAGCAAGGAAAGATGATGACAATAAGTCGCTTCTTCTCCAAAATTATTTCACAGCTTCTCCGCCAAAGCAAGGTTTTACTATGAGATCACCCAACATTAGTAACATTGTAAAGAAGTTTAAATGATGCAAATCTTACCTGGAACTTCTTTTGGAGGAAAAATATGTTCACTATGAGATTCAAAGACCTACTGGCCGTAACCGAATTAAATCCAGCACCCACAATTGTCCTTCAGTTCAGCAGCTACTAGCACTAAAATTGGATAATGTATGATAGGAGATGATGTCAATCCCACAACGATACCATTACCAAACCATAGAGAATAAGAACATAACCAAACAACCTACAGAAATCCATTTCAATAAATGCCAGAGGTAATCAATAAACAATAAACAGTCATTTGATGGGTACTTACCGTAGCTCATGAAATGTCCTGATGCCTCGATCTTGAAACGCTCCCTGTCACAACTTCATTGGTAGCTGGACCTAACCAAGGTTCCTTCACTATCAAGTCCACAACTTTAATTCAGCTTTTTGCCACTATCAAACACAGCATGCACTGCCATCTCCCTAGTAAATGCTAGAGGTCAATTGTCCACTTGGCGACCATAATCTGGGGGCAGATGCCACCAGAACCCCTTTCCTTGCCCCATGAACAAAGTTTCTGTCACTAGTTGGACCTATGGATGTATATAAATACTGTTGTTTGTACTTCCTAAGAGTTGGCTGCCTTGCGTAGCACATTATCACATACTCCCAGACAAAGAAACAAAAGAGAGACATACTTTTCCTAGATGCCCATGTAGCAAATGGCGACTGCTGGGGTTAATATTGGGGAAGCACATAGTAAATTATGCCCCTGCCAAACTTATTCAGCTACTAAGGGTTAAATTCTGATCTCTATAAAGTTATTTGCCATGAGACTCACAAGTGATGCATTTGTTGTTCTTTCAAGCCAGGCTGGTTCCTCTTTGATTTTTACTTGCAGGTCCATTTCACACTGCAACTGAAGTAGTTAGAAGGTACTGGGGTTCTTGATTACTTCCAATGATTTTACATTGAAACATAGCCCAGAGAAATATATTACCTTATTGCAGTCATTGCTACTTAGGTTATCTGTCAACAGACTAAGCATTATGCTTGAAATTTTACATGACCGTCAATATTATGAACATACCAACAAGACTCAAAATTTTACATGACTGTTAATATTGTGACCATACGTATTGGACATCAAGTTTTCTATGACTGATACTATGCAGAACAATCTCCATAACAACACTGATAACCATAACAAGAATTCTACATATGATATCCTAAACGGAAACTTCTCAAAATTTCGAACACTACTACCATATGTCGCAGCCTACAATGTAAAGAACAACTCAACATTAACAGCGTCACAATTAAATTGCAAACATAGGTAAATAACACAGCAACACAATAATTAAAATTATGCACTACATATTGTAATTTCTTTCTGAAACTAATATCCGCAATTCTTCACCTGCGTAGCCCTTCAGAAAAATTCTTCACACCAAAAAATTTTGATAGGTAAGGTAAGTTACGTTATATTGCTACAACACACGAGGAACAGATTTGCCGGCACTTGTGACACAAAGGCCAGGAGTTTTCAAAAAGAATGCCAGTTATATGTGTATACAGTTTTAATGCTTAAGTAGAAATAAAATTTAACAAAATTAAAAATATTAAATGTTAAAAATATGTAGAATGCTGAAACTGAGAAAGATTAGTATTAACTTCTTACTGTTCCCAATTGAGATGTGTAATTTTCGCAAAAGTAAATTATAGAACTTGAACCTTAACGACAATAGAGATTGTGGACACATTGTAAGTGATAGAAATCACAAATTCTCAATGAAGAAAATCTGTAGCACAATAAATTAACGGAATAGGCTGTACAAATGGGTAATACGCGTCTTATGTAACACATACCTCACACCTAGAGACAAAACCTGATATTTTAATTCAATGTAATCACTTAAAACAAACACTTAAAGAACGGATTTGATTTGTATCAGTCAGTAGAACGGGCTGAATTTAGGAAAGGATGAATTACCAGTGAGAACTCCAGAGTACACGACACTTCTTGAAAACAGCACTGGGTGCAATGTCCCGTTATATTTCTAACTATCAACTATCAATACAGTCCTGCTCTAGTGGGCTTTACACGTGGTCAAAGAGAATGAGTAAGAGACGACTCTCAACGTTATTTTTCACTTCTGAACGCAACGGCTGCGCAAAGATCGCCAGGAATTGCACACCAGCGCCTCTAGTGTAAACAGGGCTTAACTAAAATTACCGGGCGGGTGATTTAAATCGTTTAGCGCGCGGAGGGTCCCCAGGTTCTCGTCCCCCCTCCACTCTTAAATATTATATTGAATATATTTTTTCTTTTTTTCTTTCTCTTCTATTTTTCATTCATTTCCTTTTCTGTCTTTCCTTCTTTCTGTTACCTTTTTCTGAAATACTGCATTCTGAACAACAATACACCTGGAGGTTGGGCTGTGCTTTATTATTATTATTAATATTTTTTTGCTGGATAAAGGAAGCTTACCAGCTTGTTCTGCTTATTATAATTATTTCAATTATGGAGCTATATTTTATTTTTATTAATTCTAAAAGCCTTGAAGGATCGGAGTGACTGGCCTCGCCTGTGCTGCTTTTGTTTGTTTCTGCTGAGGAAAAAGGAAGCTAACTCTCAAAGGGAGGAAGGAAGTGACCTGAAGGTGAGTGGGATTGGCAATCCTTATCTCAGATTAAGACCTATGACAGAAATAGACACTAACATCCCCTCGTATATCAGTCCTCTTTAACACTACTTAAGCCAACTGTAACAGTCAATAGTATCAAGATATGCCACTTATGCAGGAAATAAAATGTAAATACAATGTAAGAAAGAAAACCATATACAGGAACCAAAATGATGAAAGGAAACTCATATGCTAAGGAGGGAGTTTGTAGGATTCAAAGGTAAATTGTAATGAAACATGATCTTTTGATTTATGGAGCTATATTCTACCTACTATCCACAGTGTTACAGGTATAAAATTGTGTAGAAATTTGAACAAAAGTTTTAGTGATCATAGTATATCATAATCACATGACATTACATTCAGCAGTGTTAATCATCAATTAATATTCATCAGCCAGAAAACTATTCAATACAACACAAATACAAGATCATTCATTTATGAAAGAAAGACTGGAACTGACAAGGTACAACATAATACTTTTCTCTCTTATTGCAGTTTAACGTTGCACTGACATTGCAACAGTTTTCAGCAACACCATTTGTATTTTCCCAAGGAACTTACTATATGATACATCTTTCAGTCTGTCAAAAGAGGCACCTTGGGCCACACACTGAAAAATATTGAGATTTGTACTTCTTTTGCATCTACTAGAGGATGGCAAATCTCTGGCAGAGTAGTGTTTGAAGAAACCACGACATGATAGCACATACTCTGTTCCTACATACTGCACCAAAACACAACATATCATTCAATCAGTCATCTGCATTTAGATGATAAACAATGTCAAGCTACAAAATTGTATGCATCCCTTGCATTCATTGATCTACACTATTTACAATAAAAAATGTTCTATTTTACGTGACAGTAGGATATTTAAAAAAAATTCTGCTACATGAAAAGGATGGAATCATGAATATATTTGAGGGTTTAAAAGACAAGAGAGAGCTTACAGATTCTGTGATTGCTCGCTCTTACAACATGCAGGAGGTACAAATAATGCTTCCTTTCAGACCATCCGCAGGAGAGGAGTTCTAATAAATTTACAGAAATATGTAGCATCAGGATCTACATACAATAATATGGCAGCTGGTCCAGCACAAAACATTCCCATGCCAAGTCACAACATAGCTCCACCTATTAAGAGCTATGTCCAAGGAATTGCTTGCTAATTTAGTACAGTATTATGAACAATATGCTGCTACTTCCACAACATTACGGTGTGCAAGGGACTTTGCTGTGACCTAGACGAAATGCCAGTTGAAGACAGTGGAAACTCACTTCAGACAGTGCCATTTGTACCTACAGTATATCGCAGGCAGAAATCTATGTTGGTGGTTGCAGAGTAGGCTGATCTGTGGTCTGACAGCATGCACTCCAACTGGCCAACCAAGCAGAGGATGGGTGGCTATGGTTCCACCGTGTTTCTACACCTCTGCATTTGGGACACAGAAACGGGCTGTTCCCCTACCACCGGCTGTCCTGAGATTGGTTTTTCCTTTCGCCTGCAGTAAGGCGAATGATGGGACAGTTCCTAGTATATGTCATGGCCACCAAATATCTTGCCCTCACCACAAATCTCCTTGCTTAAGATGATGATGCCCGTTGATTAAAAGGGCCTAAAATCTAGTTCATTGTTTTAAGAGAAAGTACAACTAGGCAACCATCTCCTATATATATTAGTAATCGGAGAGAAGAAATGGAAGGGGGCTGACACTAGGAAAAATGATGGTATCAGCTAAGAAGGACCATGCCCTTTGAGGAAAATAAGACTCCCTAGGCCTCTATACATAATACAATCGGGGGCAGAAAAGAATAGGTCGTGATCGAGGTAGATCAGATACGATAGATGAAAGTGGGGAGCCTGGCACAAGTAAGCGGAAGCAGTGCCAAAATTCAATTAAAGGCTCCGTGGTCGCCTACCCAAGATCCCAAGTACAGAGCCCACATGGGACCCCTTTTAGTCGTCTCTTACAGCAGGCAGAGGATGCTGTGGCTGTTATTCTACTGCCTCTACCCACAGGGGGACAACTATGATAAGGCTAGTTGCTTTACGTTGCACCGACACAGATAGGTCTTACGACGATGATGGGACAGGAAAGGCCTAGGAATTGGAAGGAAGCAGCTGTGGCCTTAATTAAGGTACAGCCCCAGCATTTGCCTGGTGTGAAAATGGGAAAGCACAGAAAACCATTTTCCGGGCTGCCGATAGTGGGGTTCGAACCTATCTTCCGAATACTGGATACTGGCCGCATTTATGTTTCAAATTATCCGAAATTCATTTGCATTTGTGTGGTATGTTTTCATGTTCTGGCCTCAGGAGATTAGTAAAACAAGAACAGTAAGGATGTTTACCTCAAATATCTTGTACTTTTTCTTCAAACACGCAAACGAAGATAACAGATATACGCATACAAATCAAAGTAAAGCAAAATATCACAAACGTCAAAAATGTGGTCGTCCCACGTGGTCCAAGTTATCAAACTCAAATCGACCAATAGCAATCGGGAGATGTTTCTACCAATAGGAGCTGCCGTATTCGTCACGTGGGCTTAGGGTGAGTGACGTGATGTACAACAGCGCGCCCACGCGAGTGGAGGGCAAAAGTATTCAGTCTGAGCCGGGCCCTCGGAAGGGTAGGACCTATGCCGATGTCAAACCCTTTCAAGTGGTAGTGGTGGGGGTAAGGTTAGGCAATACGGTTCACTGCCGTCTCAATCCTACATATATAGATTGAGACGGCGGTGGTTCGTTTATTGATGTTGGGGAGGAAGGGGCGTTATCGTTGAAGGAGGGATTGGATATGGGTGGGGTATAGTAGCCATTACTGAATGAAAACAGCTCATTTGCGAGCTTTAATCTGCAAATGCAACAACCCGACAACATTATCGAGATCATTTTGCAGTTGCTCACAATCTTGTAATTTATTTATTACTCTGTACAGAATAACATCATCTGCGAGAAGCCTTATCTCTGATTCCACTTCTTTACACATATTATTGGTATATATATATAAGAAAACATAGAGGTCCAATAATACTGCCTTGAGGAATTCCCCTCTTAACTTTTACAGGGCCAAATAAACCTTCGCCTACTATAATTCTCTGAGTTCTATTTTCTAAAAACAGAACCACCCATTCAGTCACTCTTTTATCTAGTCCAATTGCACTCATTTTTGCCAGTAGTCTCCCCTGAACTACCCTATCAAATGCCTTAGACAGGTCAGTCGCGATACAGTCCAATTGACCTCCTGAATCCAGGATATCTGCTATAACTTGCTGGAATCCTACAGGTTGTGCTTCAGTGGAATAAACTTTGTAACAGTATGGCTTCCCTTCTCTGTGTGTCCGCATATGAACAGTTAGGTCGGACTGCCTTTCTTTGTGAATGATTTGCCACAGACATTGCATCTGTTCGCTGTATGGGTCCGCATATGATCGGTCAGACTGCCTTTCCTAGTGAATGATTAGCCACAGACATTGCAGCTGTAAGTCTTCACGCCTGTATGGGTCCGCATACGATCGGTTAGTTTGCCTCTCTTTATGACTCGCCTGTATGTCTCCGCATATGTTCGGTAAGATTGCCTCTCTTTATGAATGATTTGCCACAGACATTGCAGCTGTTTGGCTTCTCTCCTGTATGGGTCCGCATATGATCGGTCAGACTGCCTTTCCTTGTGAATGGTTTGCCACAGACATTGAACCTGTAAGACTTCTCGCCTGTATGGTTCCGCATATGATCGGGCAGACTGCCTTTCCTTGTGGATGATTTGCCACAGACATTGCACCTGTAAGAATTCTTGCCTATATGGTCCGCGTATGTTCGATTAGTTTGCCTCCCTTTATGACTCGCCTGTATGGGTCCGCATATGTTTGGTTAGTTTACCTCTCTGTATGAATGATTTGCCACAGACATTGCAGCTGTATGGCTTCTCGCCTGTATGGGTATGCATATGATCGATCTGACTGCGTTTCGTTGTGAATGATTTGTCACAGACATTGCAGCTGTAAGGCTTATCGCCTGTATGGGTCCGCATATGATTGATCAGATTATCTCTTGTTGCGAACGATTTGTCACAGACATTGCAACTGTAAGGCTTCTCGCCAGTATGGGTACGCATATGATGGGTCAGACTGCCTTTCGCTGCGAATGATTTGTCACAGACATTGCAGTTGTAAGGCTTCTCGCCAGTATGGGTACGCATATGATGGGTCAGACTGCCTTTCGCTGCGAATGATTTGTCACAGACATTGCAGTTGTAAGGCTTCTCGTCTGTATGGGTCCGCATATGATCGGTCAGACAGGATTTCGTTGCGAATGATTTGTCACAGACATTGCACCTGTAAGGCTTCACACCTGTATGGGTACGCATATGATCGGACAGTGTGCGTTTCGTTACGAATGATTTGTCACAGACATTACAGCTGTAAGGCTTCACGCCTGTATGAGTCAGCATATGATAGGTCAGACTTGCTTTCGTTGCGAATGATTTGCCAGACTATGCAATTGTAAGGCTTCTCGCCTGTATGGGTCCGCATATGTTTGGTTACTTTAGATCTCTCTATGAATGATTTGCCACAGACTATGCAATTGTAAGGCTTCTCGCCTGTATGGGTACACATATGAACGATCAGACTGCATTTCTTTGTGAATGATTTGCCACAGATATTGCAACCGTATGGCTTCTCGCCTGTATGGGTCCGCGTATGATAGGTCAGATAGCCTTTCTGTATGAATGACTTGCTACAGACATTGGAACTGTTTGGCTTCTCTGCTGTTTGAGTCAGCTTGTGATAAGATAAACTGCTTTTCTTGACAAATGATTTGCAACATACAGTGCACGAGTGTGGCTTGTTGCCTGTGTGATTACCCATGTGACCTGCTTGTTTTTTCCAGCTGAAGGATTTTCCACAGATGTTGCGGGAGTATCGGTTCTCGCCCGTGTGAGACCGCATAACGTCCGGCCTTTTCCTGCAATTTTTATGAGATACTGAGCATTCGTTTATAATCCCACCTTTATGCAATCGCGTGTCCCCAGTCAACATTTTCCTCTTTGTAAAGCAATTATCAGAAAATCCGCTCACTTGGAGCGGGTGGAACCTGAGGTGTTTCGACAAGCTGCTTCGGCTACATAACACCTTTCCGCAGTGATCGCACTTGAAGGGTCGATCATCCTTGTCTCTCTTCAGATGTTGCGAGAGGTCCAACTTCCTAGCCAGGACATCACTGCACACACTACACCTAAAACTAGATGATCCGCCGTCCGGAGGTTGATGATCTCTATAGCTCACCTCGGGTCTCGATCTACAGTGACAAATTAAAACCATGTGACCAATAGTTGAACAGCCAAAACCACTACAACTCTCACACAGGGGATTTGCTACTGGACATTCCAATCACTGATATCCAGTGCAGACAGCTCGTTACTCAAACATTACATTCCTGAGAGTAAACATCATCTGAGGTTAAATTTCAAAAGCTCTCACTTGTTACGAGAATATGTTGCGTCTTTTCTTAATCACGATATCAGGCACAAGAAACTTATCACGGTTTAGAAATGTACGAGTTAATAGACAACCTCATTTGAAGAAAGGATGAGAAGTGGTCCAGCCTAAAAGGGCAAATACTCATACAAGCTCCTTAATCCAGCACATAATATTCTATCGAAATCCGTAGTCTGTTCTCCTACATAAAGAACGGCATATGCTTTGGAGTTTCGATCTTGTTGAAGCACTCTGCGCTTAGTTGCAGGGAAGTAATAGTTTTTGTAAAGGACCTTGTTTTTGAGGTTGTTTGAGAGAATGTCTGTGTTGTAGATATTAATAAAGTTGAGAACGTTTGCCGACATTCAGCAAGATCTGTTGAAACACGGCTAATTTTAATGAATGTTAATTTGTCACATAAATATACCTATTGTATTTGTACATTGTTATATCACTATAGCATTTTATTATGTCACTGTGTCGCTTTTCCGAAATATGTATCTTTGATGTGCAATCAAACATAGCCAACCTATATATAGGACGGTAGGTTTATACAAGGACGTTCATACTTACTACCATGTACTACATCAGTCTACGTCTTAATTCCTGTATTTAACATGGTAGCCACTAATCCTGATGGAATCCTGGCAAAGCTGAAATATAACAAGTATACGACGGCTCTCTCTCTAGCATTGATACTGTCTTTTCTCCTCAAGACACTGCTGTTAAAGACATTATGAAGGCAACACAGAATATGGCATTGGTGGTAGCGTTTTATTACAATGTCCTAATATCCTAATTTTGAAACCAAACGCAACCTATCATGCCCTTGAATATTCTTACAAGTATTACTTTAACAATACGGATAGAAGGAGCATGAAAATCAAGGCTTGAGCCAAAATTCGAGATGACAAGACGTTGAATTGCACCGTAGTGGATATTGCTGCTATGCAAAAGAAGGAATGTTATTCTATTTATTTCAAAAGATCACGGGCAACGTGATTATTTTTAATGGATTCATAACATAGTTGGATATCATCCAATTCTGAGCCTGTCTCCCCACCACAGAGTAGTTCTACATATTCTACCGAAGAAGGGCGGGAAATGCAAATTTCTTGGTTAAAGGTGAGATCCGCTTACAACTGCGACATGGGCAAATCGATCACGCAGGCTAAAATATATCGTAACATGGACTGGTACTTTCCAATTCATGCTGTATGAACTGAATTCACATGGCCCAGACGAATGCATGACTGGCTCACAAGCAAGGTAATGGGAGGCTCGACCATGTATTGTTACTGCACTCTTTGGAGAAAATAAGTGGACAAATGAAAGGGGGACATTGATTCCAGATATGACAGACTAAATCTCTTGATCATCAAACAAGATATTGATGTTGACACCACTAGACAACAGGGGGCAGAAAATACGACACTGGATGGTATGTCATGCGTTCTGTGGCATATCACACCAAGCAAAGGTGCAAAAGTCTGTAACCCTTCTTCTTTACGTGAATACTTGATTCCTGTGACAAGTAATTTATCAGGTTCACAATTAGTTTTCAGTAAAATAATGTTTCATTTTGCATTGATAAATATTCTACACCAACCAGCTATATTGCTGTAACACGTGGCGCTTCCCAGGTGACGGATACGGGTTCCCCGCTGGCCTGCCGATGAACTTGAGCAAAATATAAAAGCTCTCGCGTACCAAATATGTACAAAGTCTTTAATGGCAACTTTGGCGGAGATGGAGACGTTCACTAGGGACCAGATGGCGGAAGAGGTACGCTAAATTTCTGGAAGTTAATGCAGAAAAGAGGGTAGCGTTTCTTCTCTAGAGGAGTGGCTGCAAAAGGCATCTGTTCTCCATGTCCGCAGCTGCGTTACTACCTTCCGTCATGAGCACCTAAATGCTTCAAGACAAGTCGGCCGTAAAATAATGCCGTTACATCATTACAGAAATATGTCTCATGGTATCGGAGCTAAGGTTAGTGCAGCCCCTGGAAGGGACGCGCATTGGCAGTGCCCAGTCAGCATGAAAACTATGCTAGGTTTACCGTCGCACGGGCTGTGACGGCTAACCATGCTAGTACCCCCATTTTGTATCCCATCATTGAATTATGCCTGGGTGAAGTAGCGAATACGCCACTGCACTTGAGAGAAGGCTTGTAGGCATCTGAGAGGTGCGGAAAAAAAGATGGAATGGAGAAAAGTCATGTGAAAAGAGGTGTGGTTACTAACTGGTGTACAACAGAAACAGAAGAACAGCTCATGGTGTTGACATTGTTATATCAGCTAAATTTGACGGTTCAGTTTCCGAGGTGCAAAAGTTTGACAATCGCTTGATGTAACTCGTCCGCATTGGGGAGAGAAGGAAATTCCAATTATTCAGCGCAACGCTCCACAAACTGACGTGCGCATGGAAACCAAAGATGCGTTCTGGGCACTGCCTGACAAGAAGAGCGCTGCCGCTGATCTGAATGGACGTGTCAGACCGAGGAAAGAAGAACAAACAGTCCATGGCGTTCATGGATATGGAGAAAAGAACGACGATGCCCAACAAATTCGCGATTATGCAGAAACTGATTACCGCAAACACACGGTTCAAGAAGAGTGATATTCATCTACTCTGTACTACAGTGGCTCCCATCCAATTCGCATTGACTACATCCTTGTGAGAGGGTGAAATCTCGAAGATGTTCTAGAGATAACAGTTGCCCCTTATTAAATCCTTGCGATGCAACAACGACCAGTCATCTAAGCTGTGGATAAAGTCACCAAGAGCCCAATACTTCACAGGAAATAGACAAATTGGGATCAAATGGTTGCCCCTGAAGAAGGAGACTAACGTCGTTGCAAAAGTTACAGAGTCACAAATCACCATAGTTGAAGTGAGCCGGACTAAACTGAAAGACGCCTTTCGCTCTATTCCTGGAACAATTAAGTCAGGGCGACGACAACGAAGGATTAAACATAACATATGGCCAAGGAATGAAGATGTTAAATATGCAGTACGGTTGAAGAAGCAGCTGTACCACGAATTTCTTGCTCGTTGGAATGCCTACAAGGCAGCCACTCGTAAAATGAAGGAGGTATTTGCCGTAACAAAATCAAGCCGGTGGGCAGGTCTATATGTGAAATATGACATGCGCGAATTCGAGCGGAATTTTTAATGGCTAGTCCAATCGAGCCATCGCAAAACGTCAGAAGTCCAACGTTTTTACGGCATCAATGAGGAAACAGACGATTTGCTACTGGACCGGCAGGAAGCGCGAGTACACTGGTGGAACTATTTAGACAACATTTCAATCATGGAATTTCCGTATCTACCAATCGTAATCACCTCCGCTTTTGAAGGTCCAATGTAGGAAAATGAAGTCACTAAGGTCCAGACTATGCTGAAGGAAATGAAACCAGGGAAAGCCATCTGTCCCGGTTATCTTCCAGCAGAGTTTTGTTTCTCTCAATGGGGGGATGCAGCAGTGTGGCTAAAGCAAGCTTTTCAACCATATCATCAAAGAAGGTCAAAAACAAACAGACTAGCGACGGATTATCAATTCAGAAATAAGGGAAGCCCTAGCGATTTTTCTAATCACGGCCCGAACATACTTCTGAGCCTCGCAATGAGAGACTTAGAACAAATCTTCGACAAAAGGATTAGCGATTTAGACAAACATACAACAAGCCAAGCTGGATTTGTGTAAAATTGTGGCGCAATAGGAGAAACCCATGCTGCCGGACTATTACTTGAGAAACACTGTGAAAAGAATAAGAGGCTTCATCACAAATTTCTGGACCCTTAGAAGCCCTTCCATCGGGTACTTCATGACCTAATCAGTCAGCCCTACAAGTACATGACATTCCAGAGCACCCTGCTGAGAAGGTATAATTGCTCTACAAAGAACAAATGAGTTGTGTTCAAGCTGCCGCAGGAGCGTCTGATGACTTCCGTATAACTGTAGGAGTCCATCAAGACCCCGGCTTATCACCACTGCAGCTTCTTCTTGTGATGGACATAATTACCACAAACCTGCGCAGTCCAATACCATGGACACTTCTCTAAGCAAATGATATCATTTGGCTGAAGAGAATAAGCTAGACCTGCAGCGTCAAACAGAAGACTGGAACAATCGACTAGCGCAATACGCCCCGCGCCCCAACAAAAAAAGACAGAATACATTGCATTACATCGTCGAGAAGTTGGAACCATGCATGTTGACGTTGAAGATATTGCACGAGTAGAGATATTTAAGTATATTGGCTCCACAATCTATGATTATGGCCAACTTACTGATGAAGTCAACTTAAGGATATACAAAGCCTGACTGAAGTGGAGAATGACAACAGGCGCCCTTCCGAACTTTGGACGAAGGGCCGCCTCTAAACTAAGTTCTACCGAACTGATATCTGTCCTATCGATATCCATCCTGTCGTTTTCTACGGCAACGAATGCTGACCAGCTCTAGAGGTAGAACGCCAACTAAGCATCATGGATACAAAGTTGCTTAGGTGGAAGGCTGGCATAAATAGGCTAGATCACATTTCAAATGATGTTATTAGAAATCGTTTTGGCATTGCAGCGATCCAGAAGAAAATTGGGGAAAGGCGTGTGCGCTGGTTTGGTCATGTGTTGCGTGTAGAGGACGATACATTGGGAAAGTCAGAGTATTACACAGAAAGTCGGTGAAAAGAGGCGCTAGGGACGAACCAGACAGCAAAGACTGATAAAGTGCACAACGGCCTGAAAGTTGGAAGACTACATGCAGACATGGCCCGAGACCGAACTAACTGGAGTCAATGAACCACAACACCGGACCCTGCCACCAGATGCAGACTGATGAATATTCTGTTACCAAAATGGAATGCAATGGATATTTTACACATCCTAACATTCAAATTAGTTTATTGTATGTTCAAATTTTCTCCCCTAATGCCTATGTCCGATATCTATAAAAACTTATTTTCACAAAATAGTGTTTGAATGTCTGAACGCTTCTGGATTTCGTGTTTAAGTGACTCTTATAAATGCACTGTGAAGAAAAACTTATAACTCAAAAAAATTAAAAATGGGTATATCTGTGTTAAATGGGAAGGACAGTTTGAGTATCCGGTGAAATTCTACGAGTACCTACAAGAGGGGAGTTCGTCAGTGTATTCTAGCCTAAATAGAATTTTGCAATTCATATTTCTGCTTACATACGTCATAGACAGCAGACGATCATATTAATCAGTTTGTTATTTTCACTCCGATCATGCCTATAAATATGAAGACCCTGGAGGAGTGGCACAAAGTGGTCAGCTCAGGGCCATGTGACACTCAACGCTCTAAAGCTGGAAGGAAGCCACATAAATAAGTGGTTAGTTCAGTACCATGTGTCTCTACACAAACGGAAGTAAGCCTCATCACTATTTAGCTCAGGACGATGTGTCTCTCCACAAATGGAAGGTAATCTCATCACTAATTGGTAATCTCAGAAATACGTGTATTTCCAAGAGTCAGCAATTAGGAAATTTTATGAATCTTAAAATCTTTTCTTATGTAATTCAATACCCAACTGGCATGGCAAATAGTTTAGACATTTTAGAGGAAGTCATTTAAGTTGCGGCATGATATTTGTAGACTGCTGAAATGAGAGTGAGGAAACAATAGCGCCTGAGGTGAGATATAAAACAAAGTGGGAAGTAGCAGATAAGATCCGGTCGACTGAATCCTTCAGAAGCATCTAAAATCTATGATGTAAAATGGACTAAGCTACGGAGACAATGGACTGTCCTCTGACATATATGCCAAGAAAAAAGAAGACACATAAAATGCATGTCTCTTTGCTGGTCTCTGCACAAAATATGTTTAGAAAGTAGAAAGCTAATTTAGATTCCATCAAAAATAGAAATATGATTTTGTGTGTGAAAAGGATTCATAAGCAACATTTTTACTGGTGGTCATAATACAAGATTGTTCTCTAACGTAGCCTATTGTGTCCTGTTACATATGAATTACAAAGAAACAGAGAGTGTGAGCTGGTACTGGGTAGTTCTGAGGACCGACATGAATATTTCTTGCCACTAGTTGTGAAAGTACAGTAGGAACAAGTCAGTGCATCACATAAGAGCCGAGAAGACTCTAACCACTCACAAAATCAAATAAACCATTCAGAATTCATAGTTTCCATCACAAATCTGGTTTGAAGTCAAACCTTAGGCTATGACTAGCCATCGCATGACCTGCTGATACAAGGGCTTGGTTAAGAACACCAATCCGAGACTATACAATCATTTCCCACGGATTATCAAAGATCATTTCACACAGTAACCAACAAAGGTGTGACAGCAAAAAATTAATTAGCAGTGTCACAATTACAGTTCAAAAACACTACTGCATTAAATGTTTTAAAACAGGACATACACTTGTGGTACTTTGTAAGGTCAGTGACAATAATTACAATTTTGAAAGAATATTATATCACTACGTTATTTACCTATTATTATTATTATTAGCATAGGGCAACAAGTTAGATACATATATTCAAATATATAGTATTTACAAATATACACAGACAAGAAACATGTTTTATAGCAGAAAGTCCAGTTGAGTGATCCTCTGTATGGCTTCCTCTGTTGGTTCCAAAAAGTCACTCGGGCTACCTGTGTAGGAACGTCGTGTACATTCACTTACAATATGGGGATCATCTGCCGAGATGCACCAAAGTCGCACTCTGGTGATGAGATATATTTCCACTTATAAAGGGCATCCCTGCGTCGTCCATGATTTGTTCTCACCAAACTCAGAGTGGTCCAAATCTTACGCGGTAGATGATGTTCACCAGAAAGATGTTCACAAGAAAAGATGTTGTGTAAGGAACTGTCTATGGCAACTTTCCAGCGACTTCTCCATTCTTCTAAAGGGTGAAAATTCCCATCAGCCAATGCGACAGCATCATGCAAAGATGGATGTCGTGTCTCCAACCTCGTTACCTTGAGAACAGGAATATCATCCAAAACAGGCAGTTGAGGCTTCATTTCTATCTTCTTGAACTCTCGGATGGGAGCATTTCATCTTTCTAAAACAGGTGGCATTATACCTGACAGAATTGGGAGCCAATAAAGGGATGTGGACTGGACAGTACCAGATATTAACCGCAAGCTAATATTCAGTTGAGTACCAATTAGTCTTGTATATGGGCTATCCAGCCAAACTGGTGCACAGTACTCACCACACGAGAATACCAGTCCCAAAGCAGATCATAAAGTCTTTGCTGATGAACCCCAACTTGAGCCATACAATTTCTGAAGGATAATATTACTTGTTTTGAGCTTTTTTGACAGATTCATAAGATGTTGTTTGTAAGATAGTGTGCGATCAAGTGTAATCCACAAATATTTGGGATAGCTGCTATGCCGAAGTTCTTGGTGACAAAAACGTATGTGAAGTTTAATGCCAGCTTGGCGATTATTCAGGTGAAAACATGACACTTCTGTTTTGTTAGAGTTAGGACACAGTTGCCATTTCTTGAAGTACGTTTCAAGTGAAATCAGGTCTCTTTGTAGCACTTCTTCTGTCACACTAAGGTATCGATTTTGAGTGGCTAGTGTTATGATATCAGCATAACAAAATGTTTGCGATGATGTTTCTGGGAGATCGGAGATATACAAATTGAACAGTAGGGGAGACAGTACCGATCCTTGTGGTAATCCATTTTTGAGCTTCCTTTCTCTACTCATACTATTTCCCATACACACTCGAAATCTTCTGTCATCGAGCATATTGCTTATAACCTGCACGATGGTCCTACGGGGTGCAATTCGGAGAAGCTTGTAAATTAATCCTTCCCTCCAGACTGCGTCAAATGCTGCTGCAAGATCAATGAATACAGCTGAGGTCTTGAGTTGTTTCAGGAAAACTGCTTCCATGTGGAATGTCAGTGAAAGCACTTGATCGCAGCAGCTGCGATTTGGCCCGAATCCAGCTTGATCAACTGTAATACGCTGAAAAATAGCTGCGCTGATTCTGTTGTGGAATAGCATCTCAAAAAGAAGGGCAACTGGTCTATAACTGCTTGGGTCATTGGCAGGCTTACCTGGTTTCAAGATGGAGATCACTTTCGTTCGTTTGAATTCTGCCGGGAGTTGTCTGTTCTGTAGAAGGTCGGTAAAAAACCTTAACAGCCAACTTCTTGCATTCTTCCCTAAATGAATGCGAAATTCTGGATGAATGTCGTCAAAAACTGGAGCTGTACTTGGTTTAACGTCTTTGAGAGCAGCATTGATGTCTTGCACCGTAAGCGGTTGTGAATACCTTGATGTGCGTGGTGTTCTTGATTCCAGAGTTTGGAGCTGGCGCCGTTTGTATTTGGTATGTTTCTTATCTGATGGAGTTTGGGAAGTTGTGACGATGTGAGATGCTACTTCATCCGGAGTAAGTCCAGGCTGTTGCTTCACCAAAGGTGTCCTTCCTCTAAGTTTTCTGCGGTGCCCCCAAGATCATCTACTGGAATGAGTTAGGTCGATATTCTCCACTGTCCCAATCCACCGTTCTCTCCGGGTAGTATCCATGCTGGAAAGAAGTTCATCAGCTATGTCTTCATCACCAGTATGCCGATATTCGTTATAGAGTGCATCAGTCTCTACATTCCAACCAGGGATGTATTCTTTTCTATGGCATACTCTTCTTAGCCGCCATCATAACTGCATCTACGAAACGCTTGTAATTGGGCTTGGGAGCAATACACCGAACACATTTATCCAGTTCAGTGGTGAATGTTGACGAATTTTCTTTTCTGAAGTTCCTCCGAGCATGTGGTATTGACCGTACAACAGGAATTTTGATGCCAATGTCCACTACAAAAAAGGGGGCATGTTGACTGTGGGGAAAATGTATTAACACTGTACGACTGGTATGTAAGGACTGTCCTCCCTCATTGCAGCTAACAAAACACAGGTCAAGATTGGAATCCCTATTCCATGCAGCTGATTGGAAACTACCAAGATTTTTTGGGTCAAAAATCAGATGGAGATTGTTCATTTCTGTCTATTCTACGAGTTTCGTTCCACATTCACTGTTATTCGAGTACTTCCATAGTTCGTGATGGCTGTTGAAGTCGCCTATATAAAGTGCAGGGTGTTGAGCAGTAGGTAGAACGGTACTTGGCCACTTTGCGTTTGGGGGTTTATAAATGTTAAAAATAGTAACATCTGCCACTCGCACAGCAACCCCCCAATGGATGTCTTCGTCTTCGTTTTGAAAGAGCAGTGAGGCATCTTGGATATTATTACGAACATAAGTAGCTATACCATGTGCACTGTGAAATGTTGCACCAAGAGCTGTGTAACCATTAATGAGGCACCTTTTCCGAAACTCTTCTTCATTGGCTGTATGGGTTTCCTGTATAGACACAACATCTATACTATTATCCAGGATAACTTTGAATAGGTAGTCACATCTATGTTAAGCTGGAAGACACGGATGAAAGGTCCAATATACTTTAGTCATTGCTGGGAGATATTTAAAAGATAGGTCCAGCAGCCACAGTTATTGCTTTCTTAGCACCACCCGGGGGTCACGTGTAGGGCACTTGGATGTTAAACCTACGGACGTGAAGCAATAATGTACCCCCTATTTATCTACTTTTACAAAATAATAAATTCACTTACTTCAAGAATTCTGAATTTTTTAAGCAACCTGCACAAATTTAAAACTCCACTTGTACCAGTCTATTTTATTAGATTATACTCACTGTGTAGGCATGTTTTCAATCAACACACTAGAACCACCTGACTGACAATGAACACTAAAATGAATCAGCAAGTGTGACCACATCACTGGAATGAACATGAATTCAATACCACATTTTTTTTTACACTTGCAACAATGCATAAGTTTTATTTGCAAACTATGATATCAAAGATGTAGCATTAATGATCTCAACGTTTCATTTCTACAACACATTATCTGCTTTGGCGTCCACAAATAGAGGAATCTGAGTTAACACACAAGAGAACAGAATTTTTTTTAGCTATGGGCTTTACGTCGCACCGACACAGATAGGTCTTATGGCGACGATGGGAGAGGAAAGGCCTAGGAGTTGGAAGGAAGCGGCCGTGGCCTTAATTAAGGTACAGCCCCAGCATTTGCCTGAGAACAGAAATTACCAGAAAAAAGGAATCTAACCAAATAATTTTAAAATGACATTTTCTGAGTGACCACATTATTGAACTCAGCCAAAATTATATTGATTAATGAAACTGATTATGTTAGTTTGAAGTAATTGTTGTTTAAAATGTACATAAAACTTAACAATTTTGAATTTGTAGATGTAATTTATAATCTACAAACATCGCTTTTTCTGTGTGTCACTGTTGGTATGAACGTAAAAAAAAAACTTACACAGAATATCTGGAAGCAATAGTTTCAGAAGGCATTTCAGATGGTAAGAATGTGATGAACAAATGATGCAGGGAAAGTGAAAAAAAGAACACATTTTTCGTGGTTGTTTAAAGGTATTGTAAACAAATACACTTCAAAAATATCAAGCTTTACCAAGGATTTTTTTGTAGATATACATTCAATAAATCTACATGACGGAACATTAATTATGATCTTAAATAACCTGAATATTTTAGATAATTTTAACAGGTGGAATTTGAAGATATTAGTGTTTAAATGTAATCTTGTAAAGAAAGGATTAAACTGATGAAAACGGCCAGTTTTTGGAGATAAACCAACCACTACTGAACACAGCTGTGAATAGGTACAACATATTCCATATTGTATAGAATTTGTAGTGTACGTACTTTGTTTCTTCTTTGATGTACGGCAAGAGCTGATCATCAGTATGTTCTTCTATGAATATTTCCTCCTTAGTATATTCAGAAGGCTATAAGTAAGAAATAAGAAAAGTAGAATAAAGAAGGGAAAAATATATAGTCCTAAACAAGAAACAGCTGAGATAATAAATTTCATAGTGGCACAATAAGAGTATAATTAATTTACATCCCATTTAAAAATTATATAATTGAAAGGAACAATCAAATCAAAATCACTTTAAATGCAAGTGAGGTGTCTACCTTGTTGGCTAATGGTACACAAAAATACATTATTATCAAGCACTAAATTTTAAAAGAACAGAGAAGAAAACAATTTTGTAAATACAATATTATACAATATATGCTATTTTTTTCTATTAAGCACACAGCTCGTCCTTAATAAATGTATATAATTTACAAAATTTTACTCATAATATCTTCTGTGTTACAAACATAATCAACACGTATACAACTTGTGCAGCTACTTCAAATAATAGTATACAATTTCTATTAGATTAAAATTTACATTGGATTTATTTATTTTATTTTTACTGTTTTGGGGACCTAACTTGCATAATGACCTGCTGCTTTTAACCCGAGCCCTTTCGCCACTGCTTTTCAAACAACTGATAAGATAGATAAGAACATGAAAAGGAAAACACTGTTGGATAGCAGTAGACATGGTAGCACAAAACAGGAGGAACATTTGTAAATATGTAAATTTAAAATTATGTACATATTTGTGAATATTCAGCAGAGTATATGTACACATACAGTACATGTATGGGTGGAGGCACTTCTGTGTATGTGTACATGTACAATTTAAGGAATATAAATAATAATAAACACTCTCCAAATCATAACCCAATACCATTCCTTGCTTATGTTTCTCTTTCTATTGATCCTAATACCACAATGACTAGCTATTATCTTCATTGTCTTATATTCACATTCCACTGTTCCCATTTTTCTATACATGACTTGACTTGTTACTTCTTTGTTCATATCCATGTTCCTATATATATTCTTTCCGAAACACTTCACTGTAATATCAAATAATCCCACATTATTCCCACCACTTTTCCAACAAGAGGACAATGTTTATATCACAAGCATAGAAATATCCATCGTCCCTCTCTGTACATCACATTAAGACCAGAATACATAAATCAGTCAATGTCCCAATCAATGAATAAATCAATCAATCAAACAATCAAACAACAGCATTTAGGGATATTGCTTGTTTAATGTAGAAAAAGATTGTGGAAATTTATGAAAAAACTCTCACGGTAAATTATTTCAATCACTAAATCATCTTCCTATAAGTGAACATTTGCCAAAATTAGTCCCCATGAATTCCAACTTATCTTCATGTTGTGACCTTTCCTATACTTCAACAACATGACTTAAATGTATTCATCAACTAATGTCATTCCAAGCCATCTCTCCAATGACATCTCAGAATATACTGCTTAATTGAAGAGCTTGTCTCCTTTCTCCATGTCTTCCCAGCTGAATCCTTGCAACATCTCTGTAACACAACTCTTTTGTTAGAAATCAACCACAAGAAATGGAGCTATTCCTGTGGAGTATTTCCTATTCTCTAATCAAGTAATACTGGCGATGGTCACATACTCTCATTGTGGTTTTGCTGCAGATTTATATGCCCTCTCCTTTACAACCCCTAAATAACCTCATGAACATATTAAGAGACCTGTACATTTTATTTTGCAATATGTTTATATGATTACCACAATGAAGATATATACAGTACATATTATGAATAACTAGGTACTTACAGAGATCCCCATGAAGAACATTCACCCCATCAACACAATAACTATATTAGATAGGACTCTTTCTATTTGTGAAGCACAGAACCTGACTTTTCACCCATTTTACCAATATAGCATTGCCCGATGTCCTTAAATATTGTCAAGGTCTTTTTGCAGTTACTCACAATCCTGAAACTTAGTTATTACATTTTTTGCTAGTTGTTTTACGTCGCACCGACACAGATAGGTCTTACGGCGACGATGGGACAGGAAAGGGCTAGGAGTGGGAATGAAGCGGCCGTGGCCTTAATCCTTAGTTATTACAAAGAGCTTCATCAGTTTTTCAGTTCATTATTCATATTGTTTATATATATATATATATATATCAGAAAATAGAGGTCCCACAGTACTGCGCTGTGGGACCCAATCCCATAATTGTTACAGGATCAAATAAAGCTTCAACTACTCT
This sequence comes from Anabrus simplex, assembly GCF_040414725.1. NCBI lineage: Eukaryota > Metazoa > Arthropoda > Insecta > Orthoptera > Tettigoniidae > Anabrus > Anabrus simplex. Next base: position 22,699,440 of record NC_090279.1, on the reverse strand, counting down.
AATACTCTGAGTTCTATTTTCTACAAATACACCAGACGTGGCCAAATTTTCATGGTAAATGGTATATTTCTATCTTTATGTAATTTATCGACCTTTATAGTTTAATCCTTGAACATTGTTTGGTGGTAAAGTTACCACTTGGGATATCCCTGCCCACATTATTGTATTTTTTCATATAGTGGCTACAGTGAGAACCACAATGTAATTTCATTATTCACATGGTTTTGTGTCATATTTTCTTAGTGAACATATTCTGTTGTTTATCGTCTATATCTGCATATTGTTGCTGTATGGAAGTAAATAATGCGACCTATTGTTAATACTGTGCATTCTGTAAATTACGTGCGTTATTGATACTATTCACGAGTTCAGTTGATATGTCTTAAGAGTGGTACTAGAGAACTGTCAAATTTTGAGGTTATGGGGAGACAAAATGACCTTTCGCCAAGAAAGGCATTGTCAGAGAGCTACTTGTTGAGAAACGTTATTCACAGCAAGAGGTAGATTCTATATTGCAAATATTACAGCAATCTGTAAGTATAATTTTAAAATGTGAAGATAAGGGGAAGGCAAAATGTTAACAACGTGTTGGAAACTGTGGGCGAAGGAAGAAACTAACAGCAAGGAGGAAGCAAAACTGTTTAATTTGTCAGTAAACAACCGCAAGGTTACTAGTTTGGATTTACGTATGAAATTATAAGAGTACGGGTCATTGGTACCAGCCAGGACTTTGAGACGAGAGCTGTTTAATGCTAGATTGAGAGCAAGACGACCTCTAAGAAAAGCGAAGATTATTCCTGCTATGGCTGAAAATATGTTTCAGTGGGCCACGACTCTCCAGAATTGGTTATGTGAAGTTTGGAAACAGGCAAGTCCATGACAATTACTGTAATTCCTTAATTATCATTCATTATTCAATTTTAACCCAATCTAAGTGATGTAACTGTACAGTACAGTAACTATGTGAAATTTTTCTTCCAAACCGTACAGCTTATTGCATTTAATGCTAGGCTTATTTGTTTCATTTATTTCAGGTTTGTTTTAGCGGCGAATCGGTATTTCCTGTAGAATAAGAGACAAGTCCATGTGTCAGAAGAAAAGATGAAGCATTACATCCAGATTGAGTGAAGCAGAGAGTGAAACATCCAACTTCAGTGATGGTCTGGAGTGTGTATTCTTGGTACGGCTGTGGACAATTATATATTGTAGAAGGAACTATGGGGCGTGAACTATATAGAATTAAGAACCCGTTTGGTACCTCAGATGCAAGAGTGGTTGGCAAAAGTGAATTTATTTTTATGCAAGATGGGCCTCCTTGCCACAAAGTCTAGAAACAGTCCAGACATGAACCCCATAGAACATCCTTAGGCGATAGCAAAGAAAAGTACGAAAAGCGAATATAACGACAGAAATTGGCTTTATTGAGAAGCTCGTTCAGATCTGGTGTCATGATGACGATTTAAAGAGTCAGTGTAAAATACTGTTTGAGGGTATGCCCAGTCTAATCAAGTCACACACGAAAGCTAGGTGGGTGCTTACCAAGTACTAAAGTCATCATCTTAAAAATTTGTAACATCTTATGTTTTCAATTCTCAGTTTTTAATGTTTAATAATTAGGCCTCGTCTTTATAGTCACCCATATAGCCACAATGTTATCTATCCCAACCATACTAATTTTTGTCAGTAATTTCCCAAGATCTACCCTATGAAAATCCTTATAGATATGTCAACCGTGATACATTAGACCACATGAATCTAATATATCTCCTATATCTTGCTGGAATCTACAAGATGAGCTTCAGTGGAATAATATTTCTGAAACCTGAACTACCATCCATCGAACCAGTTTGTAATTTCGTAAATGTGTATAATACGATCAGAAAGAATGCATTCCAAGCGCTTGCATGCAACACCAGTCAAGTTGACTAGTGTGTAATTACTGGCTTTATGTTTAGCACATGTTCTTTATACACAGGGTGCTACTACACTAATTATTAATTCATCTTGTATAGCTGATTCACACATACACTAATCAATATCTCAAAGAATTGACTTTCGTATATGCCCAGAAATTTTACCAATCCCAGCAGCATTTCTAGTTTTAAATTTTTGTATAATATTGTCAATGTCTTTTTATAGTAGGTCCATGCGGACATTGCAAAGTAATTTCAAAAGATTGGATGAAAATGCCAACTGCGTCAGGTAGAGCAAAAAGACGCCGACCAAACCATTGGTGACATATTCTATGCTAATTTGCTGGTGAACGGTGTCTTTCTTTTCTTACGTGATGCAGGACTGCAATGCCCATCTACTAATGGGGTACACACATTTCCATGTTGTGTAATTGCTACTCCATACCTTTCTCAGTACGTCGACATTCAACACCGTACACAGCAACAAGACTTACTGACATGCATTTTATTCTGAACTTCAGACGTAGTGTTATAATTCAGTCACAGTGTGTGCCTGTGAATTCCCTTCATCTCATCCAAGCTGCCTGTATCATAAACCGCAAGTAGTATAATAAGCGGGTTCTGCGGCCTCCTCCCGCGGGAAATTTGAATTTTGGCGGGAAATTTGAATTTTGGCGGGAAATTTGAATTCTGGCGGGAAATTTGAATTTTGGCGGGAGATTTGAATTTGTAAACAAAGCCACGTGCTTTTTGACAGCTGTCATCGACAACAACGCATCGCTAACCTCACTGCTGCCATCTTGACGGGCCTAAACCTCAGTAGTGCCAACTTAACCTAACTAGCGCGAGGTAAACAAAGCCACGTGTTTTTTGACAGCCACGTGCTTTTTGACAGACAACAACGCATCGCTAACCTCAGTACTGCCATCTTGACGGGCCTAAACCTCAGTAGTACCAACTTAACCTAACTAGCGTGTGGTAAACAAAGCCACGTGCTTTTTGACAGCCACGTGCTTTTTGACATCTGTCATCCGCCATCTTTAAACCACAGAGCACTGTGCTGCCCTCTTTATCGTAGTAGATGTAAAATTCGTCACCTGTCATCGGCAGTGCTGCCATCTTGGCGGGCCTAAACCTTAGTGCTACCAACTTAACCTCACTAGCGTGAGATAAACAAATCCACGTGCAGCTGACATCCGCCATCTTTAATCTATAGAGCACAGTGCTGTCCTCTTTAGCTACTTACCTTTGAAATGTGGTACGTCACAGCTGTCATCCGCCATCTTTAATCCAGAGAGAACAGTGCTGCAATCTTTAGTTGAAATGTGGTGGCGGCAAATTCCACGTGCTCTTGTTTGGAAACAAATTCACGTGCTATTTTCTGACAGCTGTCATCCGCCATCTTGCATCACAAACCTCAGTGCTACACTCTTTAGCTAGATACCTTTGAAATGTGGTGGCGGCAAATTCTACATGCTCTTGTTTGGAAACAAACCTATGGGCTTTTTTGACAGCTATCATCCGCCATCTTTAATCCAGAGAGAACAGTGCTGCACTCTTTAGTTGAAATGTGGTGGTGGCAAATTCCACGTGCTCTTGTTTGGAAACAAACCCATGTGCTTTTCTGACAGCTGTCATCCACCATCTTTAATCCAGAGAGAACAGTGCTGCACTCTTTAGTTGAAATGTGGTGGCGGCAAATTCCACGTGCTCTTGTTTGGAAATAAACCCATGTGCTTTTCTGACGGCTGTCATCCACCATCTTTAATCCGGAGAGGACAGTGCTGCACTCTTTATTTAAAATGTGGTGGTGGCAAATTCCACGTGCTCTTGTTTGGAAACAAACCCATGTGCTTTTCTGTCATCCACCATCTTTAATCCAGAGAGAACAGTGCCGCACTCTTTAGTTGAAATGTGGTGGGGGCAAATTCCACGTGCTCTTGTTTGGAAACAAACCCATGTGCTTTTATGACAGCTGTCATCCACCATCTTTAATCCAGAGAGAACAGTGCCGCACTCTTTAGTTGAAATGTGGTGGCGGCAAATTCCACGTGCTCTTGTTTGGAAACAAGTTCTACGCGCTCTTCAGCTGTCATCCACCATCTTTAATCAAGAGAGCCCCGTGCTGCCCTCTTTGTGGTGGCGGATAATTTGAAAAATTCTTTTCGACAAGCAGCCATGTTTAATCCTGAGAGAACAGTGCTGCCCTCTTTAGCTACTTACCTTTGAGGCGGTTCATTTGAAAAATTCTTTTCGACAAGCAGCCATCTTTAATCCAGAGAGAACAGTGCTGCCCTCTTTAGCTACTTACCTTTGAGGCGGTTAATTTGAAAAATTCTATTTAACAAACTGCCATCATTAATGAAAAGAGCATCGTGGTGCTATCTTGCGGGTAAATTTTACGTCACAGCTGTCATCCACCATCTTGCATTGCTAACCTTAGTGCTGCCCTCTTTAGCTACTTACCTTTGAAAAAAATCTATTTGACAAGCTGTCACCCGCCATCTTGCATCGCAAACCTCAGTGCTGCACTCTATGTAGTGGCGCATAATTTGAGAAAATCTTTTTGACAAGCAGCCATCTTTAATCAACAGAGCACCGTGCTGCCATCTTTAGCTACACCTCATCGCACTATCGGAACAAAGCCACGTCTTGTTAGAAAGAATACACCTCGTATAAATGCTATTCATCTAGTAATTAAAACAGCTGATCTACGTCGTCACCGCTTTAAAGAAGGTGATTTTGTTCGCATCAGCAAACACAAGTCTATCTTTGCAAAAGGATACACACCTAACTGGAGCACTGAAATTTTTCAAATCAGAAGTGTTAAGCTTACTAATCCAGTTACGTATTTACTTCGCGATCTCAGAGGACAGCCTATTGAAGGAGGATTCTACATCGAAGGACTGCAGAAAACAAAATATCCTGATCACTATTTAGTTGAACGTGTTATTCGACGTCGTGGCAATAAACTGTATGTTAAATGGCTTGGTTTTAATAACAGCTTTAATTCATGGATTAATAAAGAGGATGTACTTTAAATCTTATGTGTGTTTTCTTTTAATCCTCTACGTTTCCTTTCTTCTAAGTCACTAGGACATGCTGTAGGATTAAACAACACCTGTAATATGTTTTGACAATTCATATTTATTTTAGAATATATATACACTTTATCCTTTGTTTATTTTACTGTCTTTGTCACTCAGTTTTCGTTTTATTGCACCAACAACGACAAGTGCTGCTATCTTCTGAGCAGCTAAAGCACTAGGTAATAACACACACACATCATAACTGTACGAAGCAGATTTTAACAGCTACACGACATACTCTATGCAGGCAGCATGTAACTATGTGTCAGGCGAACGTGTTCTAGGGCCGCAGGGGAGATGAAGCACGAAGAAAAGAAGATAAATCACTCTATTGATGAGTCCACGCCCAACATGCTTCCTCATCTTTCTCCCAGCACGTTTCTTCACCCTTTCCTTGTTTACTCTCTCCACAGCCATGATAAGTGTTTATAAGCGAAGACAACTCGTTAGTTTTAGGTCCGTGATACAGTTTAATTAGTTGACATGTACGGCACTGTCTCACAGAAGGTCGTCTACCTAAACTCACGTGTTCATGATGTAAACTACACGTTTGAAGCTCTGACAAAACAGGATCTTGAGTCCACTCACGAGGCACCTTATCCCAAATCTTCTTTACAGCATTCTCAGCTACATTAACCAAAAATGCCTTTGGTAATGCATTTAACTCTTCTTCAGTAAAAGTGTTTAGTTTCTTTTTGCATGCATAAAACTTTACGATCGCCTTTTCAACTACGTTACACTTAGTATCTGTTAGAAATGACATGATGTCTTTACTCTAAAAATGTTTCTTTTACACTAAGGTTATTTCGACACTGCAGTTTACATATGTTGTTCACTTCCCGGCATGCACTGCGACACAACCAATCAAAGAACATGCATACATGTTGTAAAGACTGTTTACTTGTTTCTCTACTATGCTCTTTCGGAAGAGTTTTAAATGAAGGGCACCCCAATTCATGCATGTCGATAACTTCACACGATGATGGTAGAAAATCACGCAACCATTCTTTCTTTTCACAACCCTTTAAAAGAACAAGATCTGCTCTTGACAAATGTGTATTCATCATTAAAGGTAGAAAACGATAAGGTATTCCTTTTTCTTCCCACTTCAAACCTAAATTGTTTTCAATCCACTGAGTCTGCTTTTTATCTTCATCTGTTTGCAAACAGTAAGGGAACGGTTGACTAAATACTAAACTAACAAGTTTTGGTGCCCACAACACACTGCAATCTAACACAGCCACCTCTTTAAACACAAATTTGTTTCCGTTTACTTTTAAGCCTTGCACATCAACTATTAATGTTTTCGTCATGTTTGCACTCCACTCTCTATCACTGTTTCTCGAAGAGTAAAGCTTTTAGTCAACGAACGGTTTTAAACATGCACAATAACGTCATCACTGCAGCGCATGCAAACTCTTGTTTTTATGATGCATACTTATTGCATTCCTTTACACCGACTTACTCTTAAGAAAACGGACAAGTCTAAACATGCATGATGACGTCATCACTGCAGCACGTCCTTACTCTAGCTTGCCCGATGCGTGCTTAAACTTGTTCGAATTAACCGCCACCACATTTCAACTAAAGAGTGCAGCAGCGAGGTAAGCGATGTAAGATGGCGGTAGCTAAAGATGGCAGCACGGTGCTCTGTTGATTAAAGATGGCTGCTTGTCAAAAAGATTTTCTCAAATTATCCGCCACTACATAGAGTGCAGCACTGAGGTTTGCGATGCAAGATGGCGGGTGACAGCTTGTCAACTAGATTTTTTTTTCAAAGGTAAGTAGCTAAAGAGGGCAGCACTAAGGTTAGCAATGCAAGATGGTGGATGACAGCTGTGACGTAAAATTTACCCGCAAGATAGCACCATGATGCTCTTTTCATTAACGATGACAGCTTGTTAAATAGAATTTTTCAAATTAACCGCCTCAAAGGTAAGTAGCTAAAGAGGGCAGCACTGTTCTCTCTGGATTAAAGATGGCTGCTTGTCGAAAAGAATTTTTCAAATGAACCGCCTCAAAGGTAAGTAGCTAAAGAGGGCAGCACTGTTCTCTCAGGATTAAACATGGCTGCTTGTCGAAAAGAATTTTTCAAATTATCCGCCACCACAAAGAGGGCAGCACGGGGCTCTCTTGATTAAAGATGGTGGATGACAGCTGAAGAGCGCGTAGAATTTGTTTCCAAACAAGAGCACGTGGAATTTGCCGCCACCACATTTCAACTAAAGAGTGCGGCACTGTTCTCTCTGGATTAAAGATGGTGGATGACAGCTGTCATAAAAGCACATGGGTTTGTTTCCAAACAAGAGCACGTGGAATTTGCCCCCACCACATTTCAACTAAGGAGTGCGGCACTGTTCTCTCTGGATTAAAGATGGTGGATGACAGAAAAGCACATGGGTTTGTTTCCAAACAAGAGCACGTGGAATTTGCCGCCACCACATTTCAACTAAAGAGTGCAGCACTGTTCTCTCTGGATTAAAGATGGTGGATGACAGCTGTCAGAAAAGCACATGGGTTTGTTTCCAAACAAGAGCACGTGGAATTTGCCACCACCACATTTCAACTAAAGAGTGCAGCACTGTTCTCTCTGGTTTAAAGATGGCGGATGATAGCTGTCAAAAAAGCGCATAGGTTTGTTTCCAAACAAGAGCATGTAGAATTTGCCGCCACCACATTTCAAAGGTATCTAGCTAAAGAGTGTAGCACTGAGGTTTGTGATGCAAGATGGCGGATGACAGCTGTCAGAAAATAGCACGTGAATTTGTTTCCAAACAAGATCACGTGGAATTTGCCGCCACCACATTTCAACTAAAGATTGCAGCACTGTTCTCTCTTTATTAAAGATGGCGGATGACAGCTGTGACGTACCACATTTCAAAGGTAAGTAGCTAAAGAGGACAGCACTGTGCTCTATAGATTAAAGATGGCGGATGTCAGCTGCACGTGGATTTGTTTATCTCACGCTAGTGAGGTTAAGTTGGTGGCACTAAGGTTTAGGCCCGCCAAGATGGCAGCACTGCCGATGACAGGTGACGAATTTTACATCTACTACGATAAAGAGGGCAGCACAGTGCTCTGTGGTTTAAAGATGGCGGATGACAGATGTCAAAAAGCACGTGGCTGTCAAAAAGCACGTGGCTTTGTTTACCACACGCTAGTTAGGTTAAGTTGGTACTACTGAGGTTTAGGCCCGTCAAGATGGCAGTACTGTAGTTAGCGATGCGTTGTTGTCTGTCAAAAAGCACGTGGCTGTCAAAAAACACGTGGCTTTGTTTACCTCGCGCTAGTTGTGTTAAGTTGGCACTACTGAGGTTTAGGCCCGTCAAGATGGCAGTACTGAGGTTAGCGATGCGTCGTTGTCTGTCAAAAAACACGTGGCTGTCAAAAAACACGTGGCTTTGTTTACCTCGCGCTAGTTAGGTTAAGTTGGCACTACTGAGGTTTAGGCCCGTCAAGATGGCAGCAGTGAGGTTAGCGATGCGTTGTTGTCGATGACAGCTGTCAAAAAGCACGTGGCTTTGTTTACAAATTCAAATCTCCCGATAAAATTCAAATTTCCCGCCAAAATTCAAATTTCCCGCCAAAATTCAAATGTCCCGCGGGAGGAGGCCGCAGAACCCGCTTATTATACTACTACCGCACTTCAACATCTACCCCACTAACAGTCTGTAGGCAAGATCCTAGGTACCTGAATCAATTTGGATGGAGCCATTAGATGGTTCGGATGACTCCAGGTATTCACTCGTCCTTTTGTTCATTCTAAGTTTGTATTGTGAAAAACAGGTATTCAATCTTCACCTTGATGCCGCAGTCCCATGCCGGGTCTATCAGCAAGTGCAACATCATCCGCATATAAGAGAGTCCTACAAACACCCCTTTGCAAGTCCCATGTGGTGGTGTCCATGCTGAGGACAAAGAGCAATGGGGACAGAGTGGAAGATTGGTGTACACACAAACTTTCAATGAGAAGCTCTCCGAGACGTTGACAGCGCAACATACACAACCTCTGGTATTCGTGTATAGCATCCTGATCTAAATTATAAACATTTCTGGTACACCATGGTCATGAGTGCAGACCAGATCACACGGTGTGGAACACGGGCTGTCATCAAACAACTCTCAATAACTATTGATCTGCATTTAGGGCTGTCGCGCAGGTGGCGGATTCCGTATCTGTTTTTTCCTAGCCTTCTCTTGTATGATTCCAAAGAAATTAGAAATTAATCGAACATCTCCCTTGGTAAGTTATTCCACTCCTTAAATCCAATTCATATAAACGAATATTTGCCCCAATCTGTCCTCTTGAATTCAAATTTTATCTTCATATTGTGATCTTTCCTACTCTTAAAGACACCATCCGAACTTGTTCGTCTGCCGATGTCATTCCACGCCTTCTCTACACTGACGGCTGAGTCGAGCAACTCGTCTCGTTTCTACCAAGTTTTCCCAGCCCAAACTTTGCAACATTTTTGTTACGCTACTCTTTTGTCGGAAATCACCAGGGAACAAATCGAGCTGCTTTTCTTTGGATTTTTTCCAGTTCTTGAATCAAGTAATATTGGTGAGGGTTCCATATACTGGAACAATACTCCAGTTGTGGTATTACCAGAGATGTATATGCCCTCCTTTACCCCTAAACACCGTCATGACCTCCTCTATCTGGACATCCTCGTAACCAACAATCTTTACATACTGTTGATTGAATACTTCTGCCTTTTGAAGATCCTCGCATACACACTCCCCTTGTTCATTAATGATTCCAGGAATGTCCTCTTTGGAACCTGCTTCTGCCTTAAAGTACCTATACATAGTTTTCCATTTTTCACTAAAATTTGTACGACCGCCAATTATGCTTGCCATATTGTTATCCCTAGCTGCCTTCTTTGCTAGATTCGATTTATTAGTAATTTCCTTCAATTTCTTCTTACTTCCACAGCCATTTCTAACTCTATTTCTTTTCAACCTGCACTGCCTTCTTAGTCTCTTTCCTTCCCTGTTATAATATAGTGGATCTTTACCATTCCTTAAAACTTTTAAGGTACAAACCTATAATCACATTCCTCAACAATCACTTTAAACCCATCCCACAGTCTGTTTTCATTTTTATTTACCGTTTTCCACCTATCATAGTTACTTTTCAAAAACTCCCTCATGCCTGTTTTATCAGCCATATTGTACTGCCTAATAGTCCTAATTTTAATACCTTCCTTTCTTTCGCATTCATGTTTAACTACCACAAAAACAGTTTCGCGATCACTAATACCATCTATTACTTCGGTTTCTCTATAGAGCTCATCTGGTTTTACCAGCACCACATCCAGAATATTCTTCCCTCTAGTTGGTTAAATCACTTTCTGAATCAGATGCCCTTCCCATGTTAACTTATTTGCCATTTGCTGGTCACGCTTCCGGTCGTTCGCATTACCTTCCCAATTGACATTTGGTAAATTGAGATCACCCACTACAATCACGCTCCTTTCCTTATCGTCTCCCACGTAGCTGATTATCTTATCAAATAATTCTGAATCAGCATCTGCGCTACATTCCTGGTCTGTACACTCCAAAGACATCAAGTTGGCTATTATCTTTAGAGATGAGCCTTACACCTAGAATTTCATGTTTCTTGTCTTTGACTTTTTCGTAGCTTACAAATCCTTCTTTCACCACGATGAATACTCCCCCTCCTACCATTCCTATCATATCTCTACGATACACACTCCTGTTCCGTGAGAAAATATCTGCATCATTTATATCGTTTCTCAGCCATGATCCAACTCCTATTACAATATCTGGTGAGTATACACTGACTGAGCAAATTTCATGGGATAGCGGAGCACTGATGCGCAGGTGTGTTGTATGCGCACCACAAGCTCCCTGTGCCAGCGGCAGTTGTATAGGAGACCTTGTGAGCAGTGGCTGTGCATGTGACAGGTGTAACATGGAACGTCGTCGTAAGATGACACCGTTCGAACGGGGTATGGTGGTCGGTGCACGACGGATGGGAAGTGCGATTTCGGAAGTGGTGCGGGAATTCGGCTTCACACGATCAACCGTGTCCAGAGTGTATCGTGAATGGTTGAATGCGGGTGACACCGTCCACAACAGACGAACGACCGGCCGTCCAGCCACTTTCGATGACCGTGACCGGCAACATCTGAGACGGATTTTCAGTTGTGACAGACGGGCAACCTTGCAACATATCACGGCTCAATTCAACACAGGCCGTGCTAGACATCTCTCCCACTGGACAATCCGTAGGAACATGGGTTCTATGGAGTATGGGAGCCGGCGCCGCACACGGGTGCCATTGTCAACCCAACGTCATTGGGCACAACGACGCGCATTTGTCACCAGTCACCAGGGATGGATACTGGAATAATGGCGTAACGTAATATTGTCGAATGAATCACGATTTCAACTGCACTATGCCGATGGAATGCATCGTGTATGGCGCAGACCACATGAAGCGATGGATTCCACCTGCCAATAAGGTGTGGTCCAGGGCGCTGGTGTCTCTGTTATGGTGTGGGGTGCATTTAGTTGATGGGCCTCCTAGTTGTTCTGGAAGAGAATTTGAATGGTACGCGGCATGTTGAGCTGCTCGGAGACCATCTCCAACCATTCTTGGCCTTCCAGCGCCAAGACGGTTCTACGGTGTTTCAAGATAATAACGCGCCAACCCATCGCTCCCACGTCGCCCGGGAATGGTTCCAGGAACATGCAGCGGAGGTCCAACGACTGCCATGGCCACCCAGGAGGCCCGATATGAACCCTGTCGAGCATATCTGGGATGTCGTGGAACGCAGGCTCCGTGCCATGGATCCTGCACCCACGAAAAGACCAGCTTTGGCGGCCGCTCTGCAAACGATTTGGTGTCAGTTGCGTGCAGAGGAATACCAGGGACTTGTCCACTCACTTCCACGGCGTTTCATTGCAGTTCGCAGGTCCAGAGGAGGCCCCACACGCTTTTACGTGACTATCCCATGACATTTGCTAAGTCAGTATATATATATATATATATATATATATATATATATTAAATTACTTAATTCAATTCATTTCTTTACAATACTTCTACAGATCCGCACTAACAAGTTTTTGTCATCCCTACCTGACTTCCAGTTCCCTATTCCGTTATCACCGCTGCCCGTTTCCCTGAATTTACCTCCCTATAACCCTCCTAAAAAAAATCATAACTTATATGTACCACTGCGGTGTAAGTGGAAGCCATCTGAGCGCAGATCCATATCTCCTACCCAACCATTAAGATCTAGAAATCTCACTCCCAGTTTCCCACATACCCACTCCATAGTCTCATTTAAATCCCCAATCACCTTCCAGTCAGTGTCACTCCTACACAGTATTCCACTGATAACTATCTCAGCTTCCGTAACTTCATGCGTGCTGCATTTACCAGATCCCTAACTATGTTGGTACTTACACCTGCTTGTCCTACGTTGTTAGTACCAACATGAAACACCAAGACCTTCTCTTTTCCCTCTTCCTTTTCTACTTTCCTCAACATCTGCCTTAACCTAATTCCTGGATAACACTCTACCCTGGTTCCCTTTCCTCCACACACATTCCCCACATGTCTAACGATGGAAGCCCCCAGGACCAGAGCCTCAACCCTACCCCACCTCATTTAATCCCGTCTCCTCATGGTCAGGCGTATCATCCCTGACAGCTGCAGAAGCTACTTCCTCCGCACTTTTCTCCATCCCATGACCCTGTTCCACCTGTCTTTTTCTATCCACTACTCCACATTTCCCTTTCCTACCTTTTCACTTCCTCCTACTTCCACACTCCTCAGCAACAGTTCCCTGTTCATCTTCCCTCGGTTATTCTACCTGCAGTGACTCATACCGATTTTTCACAGACACCTGTCCCGAATTCTGATCCTGAATGGAGTCCTTAGCCTGCAATTTCCTTAGACTTAAAACATTAAACCACATGTATTCTATAGTTCCCCCCTTTCTTTCCCTTCCATTCCCTCATTTAAACCTACTGTATCGTGTACATTGTTTGAGGGAGGCCTACTTTTATTCCTGTCCTCTGAGAGAATCCTAGTTATCTCCCTCAAACTCTCCAACTCCTCCCTCATACTCCTTAATGCCTGGCCACATCCACAGTTCCTACACTTGGACTCCATAGCCATTCTTTACTGAATAATGAAAATAAAAGGAAAAATAAGATGACTTATTCTGTGCAAAATATAAATGAAAGGAAGGAAATATTGCCTAGGATAGTTCACAAAGATCACACGACAATAAGGTAGTGAATATAGGCTACTACTACACTACAACACTACTTAGTTGTACGATTTTTTTCCTACAACACCCTAACAGGATGAAAATTGCCGTTAATTATTGAAAACAGAAAATGGTACACATGAATTACATAATTCTAAACTGAAGTTAAGTCTACCATAATGTCTACAACAGAATTCTGGTAAGAGAGTTATTGGAGATACTACAGACACTATAGTACACAAATACTCGTATTTCACAGTAATAAAATAAACACACTAATATCTAATAAGATACTATAGTACACTACAATAATTTTAAACAAAGTTCAGACTACGTTCAGATACTACAATACACTGCAATAATTTTAAACTACGTTCAGACGTATCCTAATGACAACAGGTTATTACTAAGCACATACAGAAATGGAAGTTACAATTAAAGTTTGAAATTCGCAAAATAATAGAATAAGCAATATAATTTCTAATAAGTTACTGCAATACACTACAATCATTTTAAACTACGTTCAGACGTATCCTAATTACAATAGGTTATTACTAAGCACAAACAGAAATGAAAATTGCAATTAAGCCTGAAGTTTAAAATTCGCAAGAACTACTCAAGGATTACAAACAAAGTCAAACGCCTAGACAGATTATTATGAAATTAGTACTACCTTACCTTTCTGTGCTCTAACAGAAGTGAAACCTGCCATTTGTTAAATGCTAGAGTATCGAATGGGTTACCGAACACAGAGATACACACGAATATAACAGGAACAATAGAATTCTAGTGATAACTAAACTTCTAAGGAGAAATCTCCCCTACAATGAAAAATGTAGTAATAGTACAGGAAGAATGATATTTACTAATAAAATAAATATTGTACAATAATTCTAAGCCACATTTAGATGTATCCTAATTACAATAGTTTAACTGAAGCAACAAATATTCCTAAACTCTGAATCTATGGAACTTATGAGAATGTAACTTTTCATTGACTACGTACATAACATTTAGCTTCCTTGGTTTATGAAAGAGACAAAAGGTGAAAAGTTTGAATGTAATTATCAGTCAAAGAACAGTGGCCAGTTATTATCATAAATTTAAGCCTTATTAATGAAAGTTAATTGAACAAACCTACGGCATATTGTTATTTGATGGTTTCTACCATTTCCCTTTCACACCGACACAGATAGGTCGTATGGCGATGATGAGCTAAAAATGGTTAGGAGTGGGAAGGAAGCAACTGTGGCCTTAATTAAAGTACAGTCGCACCATTTCTTTGCTGTAAAATGTGAAACCATGGAAAACATGCACTTCAGGGCTGTCGACAGTGGGTTCGAACCCAGCATCTCCCAAATTCAGGCCGATAGCTAAATGGCCATTTGCTCAGTGCTTGAATTCCTTCTCTTCCAATACTTATTGTGAGAGTATCTTTATATGTAGTTTCAAACAATATGTTAAAAGTAAGTCTCTATTTTAAAAAAATCGGTGTTTGCAGTTCCCCATATTTACATGCATTTGGACATAAGTTTTCATATACATGTCCAAAATTTTACGATACATGGGGTTACTTTGGAAAACTAAAGAGTAAAGTAGAACCCCAAATGCACAACTTTCAAAATTCTATACAGAGCATGCTTTCCTCCCTTGAAGTCAAGATGGGCTGGCTACCTATGTTCTTCGTTTCTAGGATCGAGGTAGCCCTTACTTCTTACTTCGCAGCTTCTCTGTATGCCATTCACCAAGAACCCCTTTACGAGACTTATCAAGCATATCGGCATCGTAATTACGATAGACCATGCTTCCAAGTTTATGCTTATATTCTTGCAGCACAGTCCGAAGAAAACTGCACGAAAGAACTCTACTCAGAAAAACTGCGAAGACATTATTCTTGAGGTAATCAAACTAACGCAAGTTGAACCTAACAGAACTTCAGTTAGAGTGAAACACTCAAAAACAATTCACTTCAACTAACATTGGTTGACAATGTGAACATTCAGTACCACACGATACAACAAACAAATTCCCCCTCTGATGTACAGAAAAAAGTGACAACAATCAAGAAATAGGTTTATCACAATAGTTCTATGAACTTTGGCTGCCCTATATCACCACAGATCTATCCATATTAAGAAACAATGTATGCACTTGTTTGAAGATAAACCGTCGTAATTATTCCATGGAATATTTGGAAGCTAACACTCAGAGAAGTGTAAGAAAACACTAGTAAACTGCAGGGTATATGCTGTAAGCGGGAATCATGGTTCAAAGGTATCTAGGCACAGAGAAACGGTCATGGATCAATTTATCTCGAAAGGGAAGAGATTGGATTGGATCAAAAACATTTCAACGACACTTGGGTAAATTATCAATTAACAAATAGTAAATGAAATGATTATCACTATTTTACTGTAAAACCAGTTACAGTATTAAACTTAACAGCTAAAAGATCGCTGGGCATGTTAGAAAACTGTTAATAATGTAGAATGACACTGAGTAAGCACTGTACAAATCTACAGATAGTTTCACTTTAAAGTTGTACACAACAACTGAATCCAAAAATGCAATTATCACATCACACATAGGATTTCAACAAAATATCAACGCATCAAAATATCAAAATAATACACTTTTAATACTTCTGTATAATTTATACAGTAGTATATACTGTGGAAAGGAATTCTTCGCCTACAACATATTGTATCCGAATATGGCATAATTACAGTTAACATTGAGACTGCCGCAAAAACCTTAGAGCAAGTTGCCTTTAAGCTCATAGCTGCATGACCGCGTGGCGATCCGTTCCTTTTCTCGTACTGGTCAGGAGCTTTGCATGCGACAGATATGAATAGCTAACATTTTCAAGGCTAGCACTGCCCAGCAAGTTTTCAGAACTCTTCAGAAGACCAGTTTCGACCCATGATTTTTAAAGACGACGTGAAGAAATTTAATGATTGGTTTCCAACTCATCACACGTTCTAGGCTGAGAACTGATAAAGGCAGTGTGTAATCGACGCTCAACTTACTCAGCTCTTACTCTACTGCTTTCATACAGCTCTACTTTAGAGCACAACTTCGATTCGCTTTCCCACTACAATCCTACAAGTTATTCTACGTCAAGAGACGTTTATTAGCTGTTATGTCTTGCAAAGAGAACACTTTATTGCGTCTTCTGCAAGACATAACCACTACAATATTAATTCAGGAACACGTGGGGTATGCATAAATCATCCGAACCCGCAAGTTATGTGTCGACTGACATTTAAATAGGCATGGTTGGAGCACATATTAATGTGCTGTTTTAGTTTCTGTGTTTGTGTGTGTGTGTGTATGTGTGTGTGTGTGTGTGTGTGTGTGTGTGTGTAAGCAAGCCTAGTGTTAAAGGAAGCCTGCAAGGCAAGGAACAAGGGGAATCATCATGTTGTTTGCAACAGAAATCTCTACATCCATCACGGTGCACCTTGCAAAGGATATTCCTTCCAGAATGTGCTACTAAAAGGGGTGATGCCACCACAACCTAAAGGGTGGTAAAGGGACCAATCATGAGACGTTGCCAGCAAGGACTGAATCAACATACATACATACATACATACATACATACATACATACATTACATGCATTATCATTATAGACTGTTATGCCTTTCAGCGTTCAGTCTGCAAGCCTCTGAGAATTTACTAAAAGTCGCCACAATCCTCGATTTGCAACTAGTGCTGTGGCCTCATTTAGTTTTATACCTCTTATCTTTAAATCGTTAGAAACAGAGTCTAACCATCGTCGTCTTGGTCTCCCTCTACTTCTCTTACCCTCCATAACAGAGTCCATTATTCCCCTAGGTAACCTATCCTCCTCCATTTGCCTCACATGACCCCACCACTGAATCCGGTTTATGCGTACAGCTTCATCCATCGAGTTCATTTCTAAATTAGCCTTTATCTCCTCATGCCGAGTTCCCTCCTGCCATTGTTCCCACCTGTTTGTACCAGCAATCACTCTTGCTACTCTCATGTCTGTTAGTTCTAACTTATGAATAAGATATCCTGATTCCACCCAGCGTTCGCTCCCGTAATGCAAAGTTGGTCTGAAAACAGACCGATGTAAAGATAGTTTCGTCTAGGAGCTGACTTCCTTCTTACAGAATACTGCTGATCGCAACTGCGAGCTCACTGCATTAGCTTTACTACACCTTGATTCAATCTCACGTACTATATTACCATCCTGGGAAAACACACAACCTAAATACTTGAAATTATCGACCTGTTCTAGATTTGTATCACCAATCTGACATTCAATTCTGTTGAATTTCTTACCTACTGACATCAATTTAGTTTTCGAGAGGCTAATCTTCATACCATATTCATTGCACCTATTTTCAAGTTCCAAGATGTTAGACTGCAGGCTTTCGGCACAGTCTGCCATTAAGACCAAGTCGTCAGCATAGGCCAAACTGCTTACTACATTTCCACCTAACTGAATCCCTCCCTGCCATTTTATACCTTTCCGCATATGATCCATGTAAACTACAAACAGCAAAGGTGAAAGATTACAGCCTTGTCTAACTCCTGTAAGTACCCTGAACCAAGAACTCATTCTACCATCAATTCTCACTGAAGCCCAATATTGTCAACATAAATGCCTTTGATTGATTTTAATAATCTACCTTTAATTCCATAGTCCCCCAGTATAGCGAACATCTTTTCCCTCGGTACCCTGTCATACGCTTTCACTAGATGTACGAAACATAAACACAACTGCCTATTCCTCTCGTAGCATTTTTCAATTAACTGGAGCATACTGAAAATCTGATCCTGACAGCCTCTCTGTGGTCTGAAACCACACTGGTTTTCATCCAACTTCCTCTCAACGACTGATCGCACCCTCCCTTCCAAGATGCCAGTGAATACTTTGCCTGGTATATTAATCAATGAGATACCTCGATAGTTATTGCAATCCTTCCTGTTCCCTTGCTTATAGATAGGTGCAATTACTGCTTTTGTCCAATCTGAAGGTACCTTACTAACACTCCACGCTAATTTTACTACTCTATGAAGCCATTTCATCCCTGCCTTCCCACTATACTTCACCATTTCAGGTCTAATTTCATCTATTCCTGCTGCCTTATGACAATGGAGTTTATTTACTATCCTTTCCACTTCCTCAAGCATAATTTCACCAACACCATTTTCCTCCTCCCCATGAGCTTGGCTGTTTGCAACACCACCATGATGATTTCCTTTTACATTGAGAAGATGTTCAAAATATTCCCTCCACCTCTCCAGTGATTCCCTGGGATCTATTATGAGTTCACCTGAATTACCCAAAACACTGTTCATTTCCTTTTTCCCTCTCTTCCTAAGATTCTTTATTACTGTCCAGAAAGGTTTCCCTGCTGCTTGACCTAGCCTTTCCAGGTTATTACCAAAATCTTCCCATGACTTCTTTTTGGATTCAACAACTATTTGTTTTGCTCTGTTTCTTTCATCTACGTACCCATCCCTGTCTGCCTCGGCCCTTGTTTGGAGCCATTTCTGATAAGCCTTCTTTTTACATTTACAGGCTGCTCTCACTTCATCATTCCACCAAGATGTTCGCCTTTTCCCATCTTTACACACAGTTGTTCCTAGGCATTCCCTTGCTGTTTCTACTACAGCATCCCTATATGCCACATATTCACTTTCTATATCCTGAACTTGCTTACTGTCTACTGTTCGAAACTTCTCACTAATCATATCCATGTACTTCTGTCTAATTTCCTCGTCCTGGAGATTTTCTACCCTTATTCGCTCACAGACAAATTTCACTTTCTCTACCCTAGGCCTAGAGATACTTAGTTCACTACAGATGAGATGGTGGTCTGTATCATCGAAAAATCCCCGAAAAACTCGTACATTTCTAAAAGATTTCCTGAATTTGAAGTCTGTTAAGATATAGTCCACTATAGATCTGGTACCCCTAGCCTCCCATGTGTAGCGGTGAATAGCCTTATGCTTGAAGAATGTATTCGTAACAGCTAAACTCATACTAGCACAGAAGTCCAGCAAACGCTTCCCATTCCCATTAACTTTCATATGTTCCCCACATTTACCAATCACCCTTTCGTATCCTTCAGTTCTATTCCCAACTCTCGCATTGAAATCGCCCATTAGCAATATTCTATCCTTGCTGTTGACCCTGACCACGATGTCACTCAATGCTTCATAAAACTTGTCAACTTCATCCTCATCTGCACCCTCACATGGTGAGTACACGGACACAATTCTTGTCCTAATTCCTCCCACTGACAAATCTACCCACATCATTCGCTCATTTACGTGCCTAACCGAAACTATGTTGCGTGCAATGGTATTCCTAATAAAGAGCCCTACCCCAGACTCTGCCCTTCCCTTTCTAACACCCGTCAAGTACACTTTATAATCTCCTATCTCTTCCTCCTTATCTCCCCTTACCCGAATATCACTTACTCCTAGCACATCCAGATGCATCCTCTTTGCTAACTCAGTCAGTTCTACCTTCTTTCTTCCATAAGCCCCATTAATATTGATAGCTCCCCATCGAATTCCATTTCGTTCGCCAAGTTGTTTCCAAGGAGTCCCTCGCCTGTCAAATGGGAGTGGGACTCCATTACTCCCATAGGTCCGAGGCTTGCTTAAAGTGTTCTGAGATCGGTAAATTCATGAAACAGGATGCTGCCCTACTTGCACATAGTCCAAGTGAGGATCTCTCCTCTAACGGGTTATGGACCACCGGTGAATTGTATAGTCCTAGCCGCCTGAGCACAAGGAGGGCCACGACTCAGAATATGTCCGAGATGCCCACTCCCATTCCATAGCAACTGGCATCCCGACTCTCAGGACCACTTACTAGGCCACTCAGCCGTTGCCCATGGTTCACGAACTAGGACGTGACTACAGTAACCCACAAACAAGAACCAACTGAATCAACTTTCCATCATAAAAATTTAAATACATTTTTAAAATATTAATTTCCTTTTCAGAAGGACTTCATTCTTGTAATAATATTATGGATCATTTTGTGTTGTTACAGATCCTTACCGCTTCTCATCTACTTTTTGGTGTTGGTAAATTTTGTGAGTGACTGAAATACACTCATGTCCTTAAAATACATAACAGCTTGAAAGACTAGAGATAGGAAGTTCATATTCACAAGACATGTGGACTAGTATGTTCTGAAGAAATGATTAGCATTTGAACCATGTCGAATATCAGGTACAAGGTCCTCATCGATACATTTGTGCACCCCCATTGGCTGGTAAACTGTACCTGCGGTTCTCATTGTCGCTGTAAACCGAAGGTACTGGATCAGTGTGACTTGAGCAAATGTGCAGGATGCCTCGCAGATGTATGCAAGAAAAGTACTGTCAGATGAGTGATTTTGAAAGAAGCATGAGAGAACGTGATATACATATATCTGGGAAATTGTAGCTCGCGTACGAAGAAGTGCGTCGGCTGTGCAAAGGGTGTGTACAGAACGCTCACAGGAGGCTATAGAACACGACCAGATGTGTCTGGTCGCACCGCCCACAACCCTCCCCCAACCCCAAGAAGATCGAAACCTAATCGGAATAGCATTGCAGCACAGATCACAGATATTCATCCTCCTCGGTTCTGGCGCAACAGTGGAACAGTGTAACATATCGTACTTTCAGGAGTGAGAGTCCGTCCAAGTTTATTACGATCTGGGTTAACGGCGCATCGTCCACTCCTCCCCCTACCTTTGACTAATGTGCATAAACATGCCAGACTGCAATGGTGTATGGAGTGACGTCTCTGGGGACAGCAATGGCAGCAGACAGTATTTTCAGACGAATCCAGGTTCTGTCTGTTTGAAAACGTTGGCCGCATTTTCGTTCGCCGCAGACTGGTGGAGAGACATCACACTGACTGCATTCACAAAAGACATACACCGCCAACTCATGGCATTATGGTGTGGAGTGCTATTGGGTACAACTACAAATCACAGTTGGTGCGTGTCCAGGTCACTGTTACCAGTTTGACCTACGTAAATGACATACCCTTTCTGCACGACACCCCAGACACCACATTTGGCTGCACGAACACGTGCTTTCTTGTTTTCACAGAATGTCAGACTGTTGCCCTGGCCCACCTGATCATTGGACTTGTCGCCAATTGAAAATGTGTGGGGTATGGTGAAAGGACGGGTGCTTCGCTGTGACACAATGCCAGCCACCAAAGATGAACTGTGGAACGAGGTGAATGCAGCATGGATGGCTATACCCCAGGACGCCATTCGCGCCTTATACATGTCGATGCCATCACACATGGAATAAATTGTCAGTGCCTTTGGAGGACCCAGTGCCTACTAGGCAACGGGACATATGCCGATTCTGGGTGACTGAAACGCTACTCGTTTCAGCAGAACATACTAATAAACACGTCTTGTGAATAAGAACTTCCTGTTCTAGTCTTTCATGGTGTTCTGTTTTTTATGAACATGAATGTAGTTCTATCAGATAAAATGTGTTGATATTGTAAGTCATCAATTATTTGAATTTCATTAACAGTGTAGTGCACTAGCAATCAAGTGTTAAAAATCATAGACCAATTTGTTAAACTTAGAACCTAAAAGACGAATTGGGATGGATATGATGTATTTATTTCCGAATGTTTATAGAATATGATACCTCATCTTACATAATTTCATCAATGAAGTATAAATTGTCACCTAAATGTTATTCATGTATATTAAGGACGAAACGTATGATATAAAAATAAGTTATGTTGAAAGTAATGAAAGTGGATGTAAATGATTGAGTGTTAATAATAGGCCTTAATGACATTGGATGCTCTATTTATGAAGGCAGATAGTGCTAAATGCAAATAGGCTAGCCTTGTCAAGTGACAGAATGGTACCATAGCACATATTTATGATCACTGAGGAAATAGCTTTTATTTTTATTTTTTTTGCTAGTTACCTCACGTCGCACCGACACAGATTGGTCTTATGGCGACGATGGGACTGGAAAGGGCTAGGAATGGGAAGGAAGCGGCCGTGGCCTTAATTGAGGTACAGCCCCAGAATTTGCCGGGTGTGAAAATGGGAAACCAGGGAAAACGATTTTCAGGGCTGCCGACAATGGGGTTCGAACCTACTATCTCCCGAATACTGGATACTTAAGCGACTGCAGCTATCGAGCTCTGTGAGGAAGTAGCAACGAATACTGCATTATGGAGAGTATATTGCAGAGCACATGAATCGACAACCGCAGTTTAAAATAATAATCACTCTCTGTGCTCACTCAACAACCCCGAGCTTGTCTAATTAAAAAACGTATCTAATTAATGCAAATTTTAAACCATTATTAGTCTGTCTTCTATAATTAGTGAAGATAGATTAACAAATCTTCGCACTGCCCTAAAGTGATCGTTCTTCTAGTTAATCGATCATGATTCTTATAGTGAGAGTGACATAAGTTCTCGAATGTTCATGAAGTTAAAGTTTTCAATAAATGATGAAGATACGTAATGTCAAAATTATGCCTAAATAAAATGATTAACCTCACATGACCATAAATTGGGGGGGGGGATTTGAAAGTAGGACTTGGCCAAGAGTGCAAGCTTAACCTAACGAGCACGGGTTCGACTCGGGGCCTAACATCGCAGGCCCTGGATTCAACCCTAGGCTTAACCTTACAAGGTCATTAGCTTTACAGACAAGTTTGATGTCCAAGAGTACTGGCTGAATCTATCAGGCATGGATTTGTTGCCCGGTTTAACCTTGCAAGGGCGTTATAGACTCGAGTTTGAGATTCGATCCCAGGCTTAACCTAGCTAGACAAGATGAGATATGGTCCATGGATGTTAGGAGCTGAGGTTGGAAATGGATGGCGGCCATTCACATTATTTTAATAGGACAAGGGAGATGGTGTAAAGCTTAATAGGTGTGCTATATTCATAGGGGCATAACGCTCAAAGGTGACATCAGATCATGGAACTGAGTGACTGCAAAAGGCCAAAAGCGCAAAAATGATACAGATCAACATGGCAAAGGACAAATGTGCAAAAGTGTTAAATGGCTAAAGAACAAAATGGCAATAGGGCTAAAACTAAAGGGCGAAAGGGAATGAGCTACGGTCTAGGACTCAAGAGCTGAACGTGGAACAAGATGGTGGTATGGGACTACGGAGATGGTAAAAGGTTTAATGCATGTGCATTATTCTTAGGTACATACCTTTATATAGCTACCTCAAGCTCCTTAAACTGAGCGACTGCGGAGTCAATGATGCTAGCATGTAGGCTGATGCGTAATGTGCTGTTGGTATTTAGTGCTTGGAACCCCAATTTTCTTATTGTAACAATTCGAGCTCAAAGATTTGAATTCTGGAGGCTTATAGTAGCTTATAATACTGTTGATATCACTCAAGGGAATAAAATTTAAGTGTTCAGAACTGGAAAAATATGTTCGCACTATATGTGACCGGGAACTGAACACAGAGCTCATCCCTTTGGAGTGCTGAGTATCCTGCTAAGTAAATGACTGCACACTGAAAGTGTCCATTTAATTCAAAACACCTAACGTTTGAGCTGAGAGAAATTAAGAATCCCCACACCGACTGGGAATATAACTCGGCAATCTTTCCCTTGGATTGCTGACTACCATAGTAACTAAATGATTGCGTGTTGAATCTAAAACACCGAACCTTTGAGCTACAAGGAATGAAAAATTCGCTGACCCGACTAGGATTCGAACCCGGGAATCATTTACTTGGGAAAGAAACAAGCGTGCTAACTAAATGACTGTACATTAACAGCTTATGTGTTTCATTAAAACACCTAGCTTTAGCCTTACAAGATTCAGAGGAAAAAATCACCTACAGAACTAGAATTTGAACATGGAGCTCGCTTGGACCCAAAGCTGAAGTGCTATTCAAATATCTAACACCAAAAATTAAAACTTTTAATTCTGAACAAAGAAAACAATCGCTGAATTGGGTTCTCAAACCTGGAGCTAACTTCGAATCATAACTTAAAGTCTTAAAGCAGAAAAAATATTAAAAGTCCTCAACCCGACCCAGAATCGACGACGGGCTTTTCTTTCACTAAAGACTAGATGTGAACGATTAGCACAAACTATGTCAATTGAATGTGGAAAGAGAATGCAACAAATTCTGTACTAAGTGAGGTCGTGACATATGTGCATCTTAGCAAAACAAAAAAAAGATTGATTCCAAGAACATTCTGATTAGACTTCGAAATATTTGCTGTGATATGAAATACAAAGTTCATTATTTTTGCAATTAGCCTAGTATGCACATCTCAGCAAAAGAGCATTGGCGGTACGAGCAAGTTGACTAGACTCCGAAGTAACTTATTTAGTAAGACAGGGAGTACAAAGTTTATTGTTCGCGCATTGAGCTCTAGGCTACAGATTTGAACCCTGGAGACGTGTAATTGCCTGCTGGTTTACATCACTTGGTAACTAACATTAGAGAAGCGAGCAAATAAAAAATCACCAGGCCGCCTGGGAAACAAACTAACATAACAGCCAAAGTAATCAAAACCCACAACCTTCAGGAATAACCCAAGTAATTTAACATTGTCAATAATATGTGTACTGTACCATTACGTTACAATTGACGTCAATTGACATGAAGATAGATCGGATGCAAAATGGCGCAGGTCAGCTTCAAGCGTCAAGAATGCACGGAGTAACCTTTTATGACAAGTTGATCGCAATTAAGAGGCATTGCCCGGCGAGAAGGAAAGGAAACTCTATGAAAAATGAACAATTGTACGTAAAAAAATTGAAAACGTCCTATTCTTATCTACTTTGGCAAAAAAAAAAAAGAAAGATTACACCAGAAACGAGCTATAAATTTCTGATTACCTAACCAGAAGGACAACTATTATAATCGAGAGAACCGTACTAGAATCCGTACGCGGGAAGAATCCAATAACAAACTATTGAAAACTACTTTAAAAAACGGCAGGGAAGCACGTATAATACACTCCAAGTACTGTGCTGAAAGAAGAGGTGTCGGATTAAGGCATTCATAAATAAGGCCAATAGTAACTTAATAAGCGGCCAGATTTTCTCAAACGATACGAATAATCCATCTACAAGATTCAAATAACATTGTTTAGGCAATTTATTTCACCAAGAAAGAACCAATTTATAAAGATATAATTAACTCTGAGCATTATCCTTAAAGAATAAGAAGCATGAATACAATTAGTCAATGTACTTGGCAGAGCTTTGTATACGAAAAACGAATATGTATTCTGTGAAATTAACAATGTCTTTTCGTTACATGGAATTTGGACTCGAAATGGAGCTAGCGTAAATCGATGGAGGAAGGCTGACCAGATCATCGTAAGCTCAGGCCCGGCGACTTAGAGAGATCCAGTATGGCGTAATCCAGCACGAGGCTAGATGTTCTGAGATGCCATGAGGAGGAAGAAGAAACCAACATCGGACATAAAAATGGCTTGAGAGAAGTAACATTTTCAAGAAATTTAACTATCAAATTACTTCATTTAGGGCCTGTACTACGACTGTCAGATAAACAGCCAGATACGTAGGCTGCAGTTTTGCAAACTAGAAGTTAAATATTTTATTGCGTACTACCAACGGATTTTAACTACGGTATTGTAATGCGGAAGATGTAGTAACATTTTTATTGGGTTGGTAATAAGGTTACTGAAAATATAGTGAAATTTAGCGCGGTGGTACACGTGTTCCCTGGTGTTTTCGCTTGTTTAGCTCTATTCCTTTTGAAATTGTATTACTATAGTCCAATATCAGACTTTTATTAAGCTATAATGTGGAAGTCCAGGTCAAAAACAGAATTAGGACTGAAATATACACATACGAAGAAATGTTAAAATTAATTAACTGTATAACGAAACTGAAACTGTTATAGGAAATAAATGTAACTTGGACGCAAAAGTTAAGATTCAGGTTATGTATCTTTTTTTGTCTAGTACTACTTACGAGGTTGCGCGTTACGTCGAAAGTAAAGTTTATATTCGTAATTAATGCCATTGATACAGCGTGGGATCATTAATTTGGTAATTCAAAAATTGTTTGCTCATTGAATAAGTAGTTAGTTTCTTTCTTTTCAATACAACGTGGGAATAGTAACTGGCAAGCATTTATCTCACTTTAGCGTAAATACTTTTGTAGCAAGTTGTTATGAAGTAAAAGAAATATAACCTCCTTAACATCCTCATTCGACGGACGAATCGCCATGAACAACGTCGTATACCTTTACTCCATATGTGCGTCGCGGATAGATTTGGAATAGAACCCACACTTTTTCACACGCATTTTAATGATTAGGAAATGTGTGCTATCACCTCTAGTACCCAACCGACTACAATTTACAAGGTAAAAAAATGGTAGACTATTGGGACTCGAACCCACGAAAAACAGCCTATCAGCAAACTTTGCTGCCCTAACGACCGCGGCTACCCATGAAGCTTGCGATGAACCGCGTGTGTACTACTGATATACTCAGTAGCAACAACTTTCTAGCTTGGGAAATCTTTTAGAATTCTGTGATGGCTGGACAGGAAGCATGACATACTTCATAAATATATACATAAATTACATTGTAACAACTTAATTTCGCACAGCATCATGCAGATGTAGATTAATCTTCATGAGTAGCCATCTTGATTCTTTGCGGTAGCGTCCCCGATGAGAGCTAAGTCCCAGATAAGAGCGTTAACAGCCTCTCCAACTTCGGCATAGCTATACTCGAGAATATTTTCCCAGATTGCACATAAACGAAAGTCGTAGTACGCGGTGTCAACCGAACTTCCAGATAAATGTCCAAACTGGCAAATAAATTTATACCGCACTTTTATCTGGCTGTCGTAGTACAGGCTCTTAGTGTAGTATAATTGTAGAAGTGCTGAAGTGCCAAAATATAACTTGTTTGTGCCAATATGTGAATTCTAAGGCATATGCCGGAGAAAATAACCACAGATATGTGTTATGTATGTATAGTAATATACTGCCGTGCTAATAAGTTGATCTTAGGTTAATGTGAGCAGTATCGGGAAGTGAATGATGATGTTTTTGATCCTATATGCTTAAGAGAACGTCGTATATCAAACTAGGCGAGGCTAAGATAAGAAAGTGAAGTGTATAGTAAGAAGCCTAGGTTACCCAACGACCAGATCGACTAACAAGGCCAATATCGTTCATATTTCCGAAGAATTGGAATAAAGTAGCAGCTTGCAGTGTTATGAATAGATACTGAGGTAAAAGAAGTGTTTTACTGCGACGTAGTATTAAATATGGGGAAGTTGCGTAAAGATATTGATTGTATGCGGAGGAATCGCAGTAATTAGATGCGTGAATAATAATATGTTGTTGGTGTTTTTGAAATGTTATTGTGTAAAGAATGATTCAATGACATAGGCGCGAATTTATGGTCTAGCTACGGTTATGTTATGATTGAAAATGAGGCAAGCAATGGAATTAAGGCCTAGATACGTGAATATTAAGTATAGCATAGAGGTTAGATGGTCGATTGGTTGAACTTAAATCAAATATTGAGATAGGTTGATCGTAATTTACATGTGTTTTGAAGCACTTATGGGAAAGAGATATAGTCGCCTAGCAATTTATTTGTCTCACATAGTGAATATTGGAGTACGTTTTAACCTAAACATGGCACATCGGTAGGCAGTAAAAGGATTCATTTTAATTGAATATGCACATAGTATTTAATTGATCTGTACGACTCTAGCAGGTTATGACGATTGATGAACATGGATATGGCACTCGTAAATGAACATTTTTTATTTTATTTTGGCACATATTTTTTAAAATATAAGGATGTTGGAGTTGATATTAATATGGTTACGATTAATTTCTTTTAATTACTTACGATGGCATTTTGAAGCCATAGTTGGAAAGGAGTTACTTATCTCATGCCACAAACAAGTCAATACGTATTTCCAAACCAATCCTAAAGAAGACTGCAAATAGACCTAAAGGAAAGAAAGACCACTCCCTCCTTTAATAAAGAATAAACCTTATTTATCCCCATGATGAAATAAAATCATGAAATGTGGTCACACAACAAAATAATAATTAATGCACAAATGAATTAATGAAACCTACCCAATTTTAATTGTATTAATTCAAGAATTTGATTTGTCAAGAATGATAATGTGTTACATTTGAGTTTATTTTCCTCTATTACCAGAGATTGATATTATTTTATTATTTGTAGTATTAGCATGCTAATAAATTAGTTTTAAGATTATTTAAGCGTTTATGTTCCAAGGTAGAGATAGGAAGATTAGTTATAAGATAATATATAGACTGGTATTTCGGAGTTATGATATATTTAGAGGCTCATATTGATTTTACGATAGGATTTTGGGGGAGAATGAGTAACTTTGACATGCAACCACCGCGCTTGATCTGTATATTCGTCCCCGATTTCATATAATTAATTAGTAGCATTTAAGAGGAAAGGTAGCACGGACAACAGCATATTAAATTAGTAATACAACATGAAGCAAATTGAGAGGAAGTACAGCGCGATGGTTATACATATATTGTTGTCGGTCCAACGTGGAACTTGATAAGAATTAGGGCTACGATGCCAGCACAGGTTACAGTACGCAGACGACATACAGATATATACACACGCATATCATCGTGACTTACCGACTGCAATAAATAATATGAACGACGACCTAGGAAGAATATGTAGGTGGACCGATGACCATGCACTAAAAATCAATGCCCAAAAATCGCAGTGTATTCTTTTAGCTACCCAAAAAATCCACGCACATCTTACAGACATCCATACCCACTCAGTAACATTAAGAGGCACTCAGTTACAATTCAAAGACACAGTTAAAAACTTAGGGATGATAATGGATAAAAACCTTAGTTGGAACGATCATATAACAGGTATATGTCAGCGAGTGTTTTATTCCTCACATTCCCTTAAAAACCTCAGAGATTTACTCCCCCAAAATGTAAGAAAACTGCTTATCCAAAGTAATGCCAATATTCGACTACTGTGACGTAGTATACAGTAACCTGAACGCCTCACTTTCCATGAAGTTCCAAAAGGTACATAACGCATGCGTTCGATTTATTTCAGATATACCAAGGTTTAGCCATATTTCTCACGCATTTGATAGGCTTGGCATACAATTCCATTACCTAGCATCACCTTCTAGTATTCCTACCAGATCATCACCCACAGCAGTACTAAGCACTCCCACTTACCGCTCAACTGGCTACAGCAGATCATTTATAGTCGCCGCCAGCCGAATTTGGAATTCCCTACCTGCTGAAATTAGGAGCGTGTCAAACCACCTCCACTTTAAGAAACTCTGTCACACCTGGTAATGAATAATAATAATTTCTTATAACATAGTAGGATTAGATCATAGCTAAGTATTAGATTAATTAAAACATGTAATTGATACCTTAAGATATTAAAATGTAGATAATTTAGTGGATATTTAACTCTTCATGTACATGTATGTATGGTCGGACAGGATAGCAGGCTTCATAGCCTGATTCCCGCCATATAAAAGAAGACAATAAATAAAAATAATAAATAAATAAACCTTCGAGCCAGAAGAGATTAAAAAATCACCGACCAGACTAGGAATCGCGCCAGTGGCTTCTTCACACGTGCATGAAACGAGCATGCTAACTAAATGACTGTACATTAAAAGCTTGTGTGTTTAATTGAAACACATAAGTTCGACTTCCTTTCCCGGGGTGGTCGACAACAACAAAATTCGCTTTACGTCTTAGTAACTACACTCGAACGTTTGAAAAGTTTGAAATAATAAGTTCCAAGAACCAAGCTGCTGACGTACTGAATACTCAACATTCATGCACAATAAGAAATATAAGGCCAGCACTTTAACCGCCTGAGCTACTCAGCTAGGCAATTAAACTATTAAGTGCCAAAACACATACACACTGATAATGATAATTGTACCGGGAGGTACACCTCAACCCCGTGCATTTAAATGAAGCGCACTGAAGAACGCTACCTATCACATAAAAATTGAAACAAGTAAAAAAGGATAGGGGAAACACGCTGACTTAGTGACAAGACAACTACAAATGAACATAACATCAACAATACAGTTTGTTGCCACGGTCCTAGATGGTTGAATGAAGATCCCTGGACTATCCCAAAATGAAAACGTAATGTTCAAATTAATCACCCAATTCAAAAATGCCACTAATGCTTCTTACAGTCATGCATGGTGATCTGTTCATAATAAAAGTTGCAAGATTAAACAAGGTATAGAGAGTAGCTGCATATTGTTTGCGAATTATCTCACAGTAATTCAACAATGGTACAAAAGTTTATTGGAGATCCACCTATTCACTACACATAGCGTTCTTATAATTAAGTTTTACATCTTGTCTTACTAATTGCATGGGCATCATCACCCATGATCTCATGCCTAAAGAATAAAAATCAGATTTTGAAATTCCCTGACATTTCCCTGTTTTCTAGACATAAAAACCAGTTTTTCTCTGACACACAAAAACAAAAAATAAAATTATAAAGGGAGTTTCCAGCTATGACAGCAATATTAAAATACATTTTTAAAGCTTAACATCCAAAAAATAAATGAGCAATTAATGTGCAAATTAAATTTAGAAACTTGGAAGTTGAATTTATTCTAATTAAATTCAATTTAAGATTTTAAAAGAACTGATTACCATTACTGCTGCAGCGAAAAAATTCCTTTGTCTATAGACACCAAAGACTGTTGAGCTTCTGTTCTTCTAATTCTTTCAGCAAAAAAGTGGCCATAATACCCTGGCTGCAAACACAAATTGTCCTCTGCCTACTACAGCTACCAAAATGAACTCTATCACTTATGACTCCAGTTCTTCTTCTTCTACTTCAATTACAGAGGTTCACCAGAGGAGAGATGTCTACAGAACTACCTTTCAAGAGAGCAAGTAACCAAAGCTGACATTATATGGGGCATGCATACTGTCATGCAACAACATTATTTATGAGCCAGTGAAGCTAGTGTACGTATGTTCCCTGTAATGTTTCCAGACTCTGAAATTGCTTCGAAAGTTCAACTGCACAGAACGAAAGTTGCATATACAATCACTCATAGTTTGGCTCCCTATTTTCATAAACAAGTTCTTGAGATGTGTAGTAAGTGCATACGTTTCACCATTGGTTTCGACGAGTCACTGAATAAAGTTTCTCAGATGGGCCAAATGGATCTTGTAGTTTGCTGTTTCAATTCTGATACTAATGAGGTATGCACTTCTTATTTTGATTCCATGTTTCTTGGTCACTCTACCTCCTAGAATTTGTTACATGTTTTTTTGCAAGCACTGCAAGGACTCAATTTAAAGAACTCTAACAAATTTCAATGGGTGGTCCAAATGTTAATAAAAAGTTCCTTCAGGATATCGGTAATTTATTAAATGATGATCCAGATGCTCCTATTTTAGTGAACATTGGACCTTGTGGCTTGCATACTGTGCACAATTCATATAAAATGCCAGTAAAAGGAACCCAGTAGAATATTGCTGAGTTTCTTAGTGCACTTCACTTCTTGTTTTTATACGTTCCTGATTCAGGTTCAAAAGTACTTCCTTTGAAATACTGTGCTATAAGATGGCTTGAAAATTTGAAAGTCACTGAACGTGATATAGATAACCTACCTAATGTTGACAAATATGTGGAATGGAAAAACAGAGGCAAAAAAATCCCAAACTGTAACAGCTTCAAAAGAGTATCTACTTCACTATCACTAACATAGTATGCACTTCCTAACAATATCCCACACTAAAATAAGAATACGTACATTATTATTACAAATAAAAGAAATAAATTATTTGCAGCTAATGACTGGCATAGGAAGGATGTTTTGGCTGATTGAGACCATGGTGCCAATTTTTGCTGAGTCACATTCTTCTCACTTGTCTTTGATGAACTATACTCAGGTACAGTACACAGACAAACAATATACTAACCAACACACGGACGTAAATAAAATTACATCTACACTGAACACTATTAAACCTATACCATAAACGCCGAGCTAGGTAGCTTAACCACATGGCGATGTATTGTAGAAAATATAGTCGGCAGCCAGGTTTCAAGATTGCACTTAAACTATATAAATCGATATGAATGGCAGCTTGGGACTGGTTGGATCAAGACTGAATACACAGAATCATGCTTCAAAAACTCCAAACCAAAAAACAACTTTCATCATAGAATGTGATGTCACTTTATTTTAAATCTTGTTCTGTATTCAGGAAATTACAAGCCACTAGTCATGCCTCAAGCTTCCAAACACCTTGCATAATAGATAGATAGATAGATAGGTAGATAGATAGATAGATAGATAGATAGATATATAGAGATATATAGATAGATAGATAGATAGATTGATTGATTGATTGATTGATTGATTGATTGATTGATTGATTGATTGATATGGTTTATTTTAACTGGCCAAGTTAGGGACATGTGTCCCTGTCTTACTATTAACCAGTGAAATACATAAATAATATAAAATAAAAATTTCTGAATACTGAATTAAAAAGAGACAAACAAATTCCTATGCTACTGTGCTACCATACTGTACATAAAATATATATTATAAAACACAATATAAATTTACATTTCCTAAGTATAATAATATAATAACTGCTAAAAAAACATACAGCGAATTGCAACAGTAATAATAATAACAATAATAACAATACAGACAAACCTAATACCTGCAATTAATTTGTCCAATTCCAGACATATATTACACTGACAAATGTTATAATTTTCGGGTTTTTATTGTTGGCCAAAAACATTAAAAAATGGGGATCGGGATAAGGTTATCTATGCAGGGAACCACAGCTGAGTACTCTCTAACACTACTGATGAATGATATTATAATAATAATAATAAAATGAAGAAGAAAGGACAGGATGAGGAGAAGAAGAAGATGAAGAAAAAGGAATCTGTCGCACAACAAGCTTGTTTCATAGATATTTTGAGAACATACTTTTAAATCTTCCCAGGTTTGATATCCCTCTGACCTCCTGCAGAAGGAAATTTCATTCACAGATGGCCACAACAGTGAAGGAATTGTAGGTTGAGGATCTATGCTTGGGAATAGCGAGCAATGTCGAGCTCAGTGCTCTGATGTTTTTAACATGGTGTTCAGGGAAGCTATGAAATCATTCATACAGGCAGGATAGGGATTGTAAGGTCAAGATTTGGTGCAATGAAGTCAGGGTATGCAGCTTCCATCTATTTTCAAGGCGTAGCCATCCGAGGTCGACGTAAAACTGGGTAAGATGATCACAATATTTCAGATTACATATTCTGTGCACATTGTAGTTTATCTCGAAGCTCAGTTTTCATGTCTGTGTAAACTACGTCACAATAATTGAATATTGGAAATACGAGGGCTTCAAATAGTTTCATCTTTAAACTGAACAGGAAAGTAAATTTGAAATTGTTTAATATGTGCAACATTGCAAAAAAATTATCTATTCACAGATATTGCCTGATCCGTGCAAGAGAAGCGCTGGTTAATGATCACTCTGAGATTGTTTACCTCTTGCAAGAGGGTAAAGCTTCATACTGAAGTCATACATCAGGGATGGACATGTGGTAATTACTGGAAATAAGTCTTGGATGAGCAAATGCAATGATTTGGGATTTTTTTGGGTTTATAATAAGTCCATGCTGGAAAGACCATTTGCTTATGGCCTCTAGATCCATGTTAATTTGCTCAATTGCTTTCAAAACATCTGTTGGTTTTGCATGGATGTACAACTGTACGTTATCAGCATAAATGTGACATTTACAATGTGTCAGCTCTTTAGCTAAGTCATTTACATAGACAGAACGACATGTTGATGTTCATGTAAATAGGCTCCCATCCATTTCAAGGTACCGTAGGACAACTCTAGGCGATAAAATTTGGATAGGGGCAACTCATGGTCTACAGAGTTGAATGCTTTGCTGAAGTCCAATAAGACTAGAATTGTCAGTTTTCGCTCATCAGTAGCCTGCCTTTCAGTCATGCTTAGTAAGGTAGTACATGAACTGTGATTTCGGCGGAAGCCTCACTGGTGTGGGTCCAGTATGCCATGGTCGTTGAGATAGTTCGTGATTTGATTATGCACCATGTGTTCGAGTCTCTTGGCTGTTATAGACAGTATATTAATAGGTCTGAAGTTACAGTTTAGTGGAGGAGATATTATTTTCAGTAAAGGATGTACCAGGGCCATTTTCCAGACATTTGGGAATACACTGTTTTGAAGGGAGAAGTTGAATATGAATGTCAATACTGTAATAATGGTGTCGACATAGATTGTCCACCCCTGTGGATTTAGTTTTAATTCGCAAGATAGCTGCTTTCACTTGCAGGGGCGAGACAGAACTACAATAAAATTTATCTCTGCCTATGGGTGGTGTGTTGTTATTTGCCCTCAAAAGATTTTCTTTTGCTTCTTCGATTAATTGAACATGGGAGGATACAAAGTGATCATTCAATTCATCAAGAGAAATCTCCAAATTGTCTACCTTGTCCGGTTTATTTAAGCCAAATAGTCGCATTGACTTCCATAAGGTAGCGGGTCTTAGTAGGGTTTTATAAGGTCATGGGCGTAATATAGTTGAGCGTTTCTTACTGTATGAGTCGTTTTATTATGTAGTCATTTGTAATAGATAAGGATTCCTCCTTCGGGTAATGTTTATATTTCGTAAGAGCTGCATCCCGCTTAGGCATCATTGCTCTATCATCATTTAGCCACGGGGAGAGTCTTTTACAGATGCGTGCTGTTCATAGAGGGGCATGCTTGTCAAAAGTATGTAGTATCATGGTATTGAAAGTAGTGACCATGTCGTCAATGATAGTTTTATGAGTTATATCCTGCCACGGCATCGATAAAGAGTCCTCTAATAAGTTTGCATTGTCAATACGGCTAGAGTCTCCGTAAGTCACGTACTTAGGTTTATGTCTGGGGCACTGCAGTGCGTAAGACATAAAGATAATGTCATGGGCTGACAGTCTGGGAGCAGACGTCTGGCCATGATATAATACTCTGTCAGGGTGGTTCGTTACTACCAGGTCTAGTAATGTGTGTGGTTTTAGTGAGCTGAGTGGGGGAAAGTGGCAGGATCGCCATACTGCATGCCTGAAACGTATTCAATAGATGGGTGGTCTCAGATGAATCAGCATATAGAAGGTTTGTATTGAAGTCGCCCATCATTATAACATGTTTGCATATAGGTAACAGTCTGTTAAGATCAGTCTCTAAGTCCTTCAGATGGCAAGCTTTATGCGGCTTGTATAGAGCACCTACTAAGCATTTCACAGTAGAGACCTGCATCACTATGAACATGTCCTCAGGTTTTCGCTCATTCTGTTGAGGCGACTGACAGATAATTTGAAGTTTAAAGCGCAAAGAGACAAAAGCACAGACCCCACCTCCCCCTTTGCCAAGTCTGTCATTCCTCAGACGGCAGTAGCCAGGTAATTCCAGATTCTTAGCCTGATATTTGACTTTCAAACAACATTCACTGCATAAGATTATATCACAGGACAGTGG
This sequence comes from Anabrus simplex, assembly GCF_040414725.1. Lineage (NCBI taxonomy): Eukaryota > Metazoa > Arthropoda > Insecta > Orthoptera > Tettigoniidae > Anabrus > Anabrus simplex. The sequence continues at coordinate 22,663,587 of NC_090279.1, read as the reverse complement.
TATGAAAATCGCTTTTATTTCATCTATACGAGTTTAAGAAACTAAACTCTAGGCATTAAGGTGACATGTCAAGTGCGCTTTTATGTCTATTTATGCCTGACTAGAGAATGTGTGTTGTAGGTTCAAGGGGTGGAGTTTGGGTCAATGGACTAGCAGGTAGACAGTTTGAAGGGATGGGTGGGGAAGGGGAAGTGTGACAAGGCAAGTACTGCTATGGTCACAGGGATTACGGCTGTTTGTGGTATGCATTACCAACTGCTAAAATGAAACTAACTAGAAAACAGCATGCGACTACATCCTAAGAACGGTCAGCAATTTATGTATTTTAGATAATTAAATTGTGAGTAATAATAATAATAATAATAATATAAATAACAATAATAATAATAATAATAATAATAATAATAATAATAATAGTGATAACGTGCAACAGCAGATTAGGCGTACAGAATACTCAAGTAGGAACTTACTCTATGTAGTGTTGATGTTAGATCTATGTAGACGTAACACAGAGGCCAGACTTAAATTAGATCCAGATAGGAAAATTTTATTGAAGAGTAAGTGGATGGACAGGTGGTAGGATAAGAAAACAGATAAGCGAATAGATATTTAGATAAATAGATAAATCAATTTGGTAAATGGATAGATACGTAGATAGATGAAAGATACCTAGATAGATAGATAAGGTTACTTGAAAAAAATTTAAAAAGCTAGCTTCTCAGCTGCAACTTATGGTAAAGGATGGGAGTTGACTCACATTGTCAAGTGATAAGGCAGCACTGCAACAGAAGCTTATGCCATAGGAAGTTCCTTTAACTGGCACACTCTTAATTCCACCCTGTCCGCCTTCTTGATTACGATGTCTCCTGAGTCAGTCCAAGTGTTTGTATGAACAAAACACTGGATTGCTGTCTTCAAGATGGGCATTCTGATAGCCGTAAAATCTTCATGGATTGTTCTGGATAAGATTTTCAGTTTCGTTTTCCTAGTGAAGACATCCTGCTGTGACCGATAAAACACAAATATCACTAGGATACGCCTTGTTTTCTCTGGTAATCAAGGTCCTACTCTGTGACACCTATCAATGTCATTAAGTCTAACATCTGCACCTACTACTTTGCACACGTTGAGCACTAGTTCATCACAGTTTCCGTTCGAACATTCAGGGATGCCGAAATTTCTTACATTACTTCTCCTTCTGTACTGCTCCAATGAATTGCACTTGGCATCCATATCCTCCTTCAGTTTGCAGATTTCTGCCTCCTTGTTACCATGTTCTTCAGTTAAATCTGAAAATGCTTCGATATTTAAATTTAAACACTTTTCAAATTCTTTTATAACCAGTTGTGTCATGCGGGTCGAAATGGCCTGCACAATTTTTTCAAAGAAGCTGTCGGAGTTATTGAAATCATCCAGCACACACTTCATGAGGCAGTCTACGCTGGCAGCACTGGTAGTGGCTGGGCTTCCAAATCCATCATTTCCCCATTTTCTTTACATTGCAAATTTGAAAGAAAAAGATCAACACCGACAAAAAATATGGGTATATCGATTCGTAAATACAAACGTAACACTTCCGCAAGTTTCTATCACTTCCACTGATGTATAACACCTTCAAATCACTTGATTACTGTGGAGCCTCACTCATTGACGTCCGTCACCAACCATTTCATCAGATAGGTTAGAAACTCAACATGGCGCGACTCGAACAGTGTCACATTGCTGGTCACATTTACACAAGGTTTACCTACATCAGCACATTTAATAATTGTAATAATAATAATAATCATAATAATAATGAGCACTCGAAGGAGTATTAAGTTTAAGCAAATTTCACACTTTCCTGCTTTGAGTCAGTGTCTTTTCTCTTTTTACATTTCATGAGGTAGTGACTATCGCACACGTCATTACATAGTAAACAAACAGTAATTTGTTGGGTAGTGGAATTTTGTCTATATGCATATTTTGCTGTGGAAGCCATACATTTAAGCGATTAGAAAAACTGAGAACGCAATATAGGCCTCACCATTCCCCAACAACACAGAATATACAATAGTAAGCAGATCAAAACAATGAAAATTCGATCGAACATAGTCGCTACTGCTTGCTATATGCTATTCATATATCTTACAAAAATTGAAAAATATGCTTCTATTAATGGACAAATAGGGTATGTCCATTTTATCAGGCAGAAGAACAAATTCCCAGATTGTTTTCTGAATTTCCTGACATTTCCTGGTTTTCCCACTATTTCTGGAATTCTCTGACATTCCCCAGTTACCAGTATTCCATATGGGTGGACACCCTCTTAATCCCATATTTGTACGGTGAGGCCACAGTCTTCTTATTTTTGTTGAAAACGTGAAAAAATGTTCACGACTGTGTGTTGCCGTGTGTGTCTTTACTAGCTGATGTGATAGCCTCCTCTTGTCATATTAGTCAAATGGGGATGCTTGTGCTAGAAGTTGGCTACAGCTTCATTGTTGAAATTGAATATTGAGGGATGTGTGGTGAAGAATCTGTAACGAGAGGAGGCTAGAAGGATTTTTAAGATTATAGCAAAAAGGGAAAAATTTGACGAAAAATGCTGTGTACAAAATTACTCACCCCGTCGACCTTTCTGGTGGGAAGTAGTTGCCTTTGCAGCATCAGAACCAATGACAGTTGCACTTCTTGTATTGTATCTGTGTGTAATTGATGGAAGGGGGTGTGGCGGAGAGAGGAGATGTTCGGAACCTTAAGCTTATGCGCTGCTGGCTGTAGGCTGAACATTTACAGTGATAATGGCACAAACTTCTTTGAAGCAGCAAAAGAAATCAAGGCCTTTCTGCATAACAACCCTCGGAAAACCAACTCTTCACACAACTGCAGGCATGGGACTGACATGGCATTTCATCCCTCCTGCAGCACCACACTTTGGAGGAATCTGGGAAGCAGCTGTCAAGAGTCTGATATATCACCTGAGAAGAGTGATGGATTCTTATTGCTTCGCCAACAAAGAAGGTACCACTCTTATAACACATACATCCTCTCACCAAAGATTTTTTTAACGTGTCTTAATTGTGTAAATTGTTGTTTGTGAACTTACAAGTTTCCTCATTTTTATAAACACACATTCCTCTATGTAACACCATGACTAGAGTAATCAGGATCCTGATTATAATCCATTAGGCATGAGATCATGGCTGATGATGCCCAAACAATGGGCGGAACATGTCCCCTTAAATTAGTATTACAATATATAAATCTTAATTTTAAGACCCCAATGCATATTGAATACGTGGATTTCAATAAACTTTTTTTTAACATTGTTGAATTAATTTACATTTCAATACGGACCAGTCATGAGATTTGTAACTTATAATTATCTGAGATTGTTGTAAACAACCCACGGAGTGAAATTAAAGTCCACTATTTGTATCGGAGTTGAACCCTGTACACAAATATTATATTAATATTGTGCAGGAAACTAGAAGGCCATCTTCTTGTTGGCGGGAGACTCCAATATTAGTGGAGTAAAAAATTTAGAAATTCTGTATCATCTCACAAATATAATTATGATGGCGGAACACCTTTGACTATTTCATCCTGACACTCAACTCTCTTAGGATCTCATCAGCAAGGGGGACAGAGAGAAGCCTCACTGATACATGTCTCAAGTGTTCTATGATGAATGCAGATACCTCAGAACAATTAACGTGTAATACACAAATGGTGCCTGTAACCCAGAATTACCCATGCCTTAGAACCGCTGGCCAAATTCTAATGAAAAATTGTGTGAAATAGAACAAGACCAGACTGCCTAGCTACCAAGGCTGTCTACATAGACATGATATCTGATCTCACCACAACATTTCTCTCTGCACTTTATAGACTTAGTTCTCAGAGAGGTCAACCCCTGAACATTTAGAGTAATTACAGCACAAACTTCTTCGGAGCACCTACAGAAATCAAGGCCTTTCTGCAAAACCACCCTCAGAAACCATCTTTTCACACAACTGCAGACATGGGACTGATGTGGCATTTCATCCCTTGTGCAGCATCACACTTTGGTGGAATCTAGGAAGCAGCTGTCAAGATTCTGATATAACACCTCAGATGAGTGATGGATTCTTATCACTTCACCAAAAAAGAATGGACCATTCTTACTATACATACTCTCACATCCTATCACCAAAGCTAAATGATGACCCTTTTGACACTTCTTACCTAACTACATCCCATTTCCTTATAGAAGAGCCAATTACTACACTCCCTGATATTGATTTTACTTCCCCTCTCATCACAACCTTGCCCACATAGCTATATTTTCAGCAGCTAACCCAGAACTCCTGGACGAGATGGTGAAATGAATATCTCAATAAATGGGCAATGAAATACCCCATAGCAACATAGTCATACTGAAAGAAGATGACACTCATGCTATGAAGTGGACAAAGACAGTGATCAAATGTGCATCCTGGTAATGACAAATTCATTCATGCAACGAATTTTCAGGTGAGTAATGGTGAAATTATAAGGCCTATCACAAACACTATCTCTTATGTACCCGATGCATTTACTGGACGTATTCAAAATGGCGCCTACGGAAGGTAGAGGCCAGCCAAGGCAAAGAAATGTATAACAAGATATCGATATTGATGTATGCTAGGAGGCCTTGACTAACTTAAACCTACCACTATGAAGGCGGTGTACAATGGTACATAATCGATAGAATTGTTTTTAAAAAAATAAGAAGGATAAAACAGATTATTACAAAAAACTGACTTGAAAAATTGAGGTGGTGAGAACAAGACGTATCGAACTTCGCACTCTAAAATAAGCAATATTGGCAACATTTAGCAAGAAGTATTACGCTGAGAACAAGGAAGTATTGAGCGAATTGAATAAATAAGCGTTAAAATACTGGAAGGAGCAAATAAAATCCTGAAGCTTAGAATAATACGTCCAGATACTCAGACGCGAAGCCGTTTGAAAATAGGAACTTGATTGAGACAAGAGAGCTCGAGATTAAGCCACGCTGAGTGAAAATAATCAATAGGAAAACCAAATAAGGAAGCAATCACCATAAAATATATATTCTACGCAGAACTATGATGAGCTTATATTTTTCAGAATCATCGCATTTTGTCTACTGTCCTGCTAAGCAGATGATGGCTTGCTAAATCGGCATAGACCAACCTGGAGGGAGATGTCGTCCTGGCCGTTAAAACCACCTGACCCATGCGGAGGAGATCATTCTACCTGACATCCCACTGGTGGAATTTCTACCTAGTTCCTGAACCAAGGACTACGACCGCACCGAGAAGCAACTAAGGCCCGAGATATTGAATGGCGAGCTAAGTAATAGTATTAAGTAATATAATTTCTTATGTGGAGTATTACCAGTATATACAGTAGATCTGAATAGCCTAAGCATGAGATAATTAAGTGTGCTTATGAATATAAGAAAGTGCAATGTGAAATATTTAAGTTGACATCTCGTTATGAGGTGATAGCGTGTTACTACATTACTTTATCCAAGGATGAAGGAATACCATTTAAAAATACGACATAGTGCAACAGCTATTTTCAAGGAATCCCGGTTAGTTAGGAAGATTCATGCGTGATGTACTAATAGACAAACCCGGTTACGTCACAGAGGGACGCACGTTGAATTGATTAAGACTAGTTACCATACTCTTTGCTGTATGATTTATTGAAAGGAAAGATATTGAATTTGGGGTTATATACGGAATTGCAAGATTAAAAATGCGTTCTGAGAAACGAATTCTGCGCTATTGATGGGATACATATCGTTGTATAATTAAGCATTGGAGGTTAAACGCGCTAGTTGTGAATGCTAGATGAGTTAAATATGAATTGAATTGGAGGTTAATGGTGAGATGAAGGAAGTGTGTATAGTATTTGAAATGAAATATTGCGCAGAATAATGGGAAGTAAAGCATATTTGACATGTTTAATATGTGATGTTGGAGCACATGCAGTGCCATTACAGAATATAAGCATACCCCAGCGAGGAACTACAGCAAGGTACGAACAATAATATTTCGTATATTTTAATGATGTGTGAAAGTGGTTGACTGGAATAACAACCGGTGATGAATAAATGAATACGTGATTATGTCATATTCTGAATGAATGGTTAATGCATGGAAGAATAAGCTTGTATGCAAGTAGTAACGTAATGTAGTATTGAAATATCTTTGTGTTGGCATTAGCACACATATATATGATAAATGCTTACTGGCTGTATGTATATTGAGCTGGTATACGATACATAAGAAATTATTTAGCTAGAATAGGGAATTTATTTGACATTTACGTAGGATATCATCAATGTTTTGTTTATATGGAATATTATTAGAGTGAATACTTAGTTAGGAGCCGTAATTTATGTGGCAATAGGACCAAGGAACTTAGTGCGTCATTCAGTATTTCATTTTCTTCGCGCTAATCAGCACCAACGAACTCAGATACTTTTCAACATAATATAGGTCACTGATATTTGTACTCAGGACATATTATTCAAATTCAATTCTTTTTCGTAGAGACTTGAACAACGTGTTGGTTGTATTTCAATGAGGTATATAATTATACCGTGTCTGATGGAATAATTTATTGAAATAACGAATTTCGACCATGGCCAAAAGACTGTGAAGTAATATATTCTTGTGACCAAATGTAATTTTTAAATGGAAGATAATTCATTTCAGGAATACGTTACTCAATGTATTAAGATGAAAACTTAGTTTAGGAAATAGGCAGCGCTGACCTAAGATATTTGATTCATTGATTGAAATATTTATTTATTAAGTTGATAATCGAAGCTAATGAGACATACCTGATATTAACCATTTCTTTTGCAAAACTTGACAATATAATAAATGGGTTTCTTGATTAGTTTCTTATATAATGAAGTGAGTTTTCATTTATATTGGTAGTTAATAGTTTTATTTAGTATGTAAGGTTCTCGTTGTGCGAATATATATATTTTTTTTATTTATTTATTTATAAAAGGATGACTGAAGTTTGCGTTCTCGAAACAATTACTGAGCGTATGGTATCGTTACTGTCTCTGCACCGCGCATGGCATCGTTACTTTCTTTGAACTGCCTATGGTACCGGTATTTCTCCTCGGACACACGTAAAACCAGACATAGAAAAATTAACCATTTTTCTGGAGGCAAGGATACCCTGAGATGTGTTTAACTGACTAGTTGGGAATTACTGTGGTTACCCTGACCCGTAGGGTGCAGTAATTTTTGGCCCCCAACAGTGGAGCAAAATAAGGAGAAAGGTGCCATGCGAAATGAGGAAAAGGTATACACGAATGGGGCGCTTGAATAGAAAGACACCGCGGGATCGAATATTTAATTGAGAGTTAGACCCGAGGAAATAGCCCGATAACTTACTGCTGAACCAACATGCAGGTCAAAAGAGAATGATATTGCGGAACGTTGTGGGAAGCAAAGGAACCCAACGTGCAGTTGATGAAAGAAATACTTGGAGATTTCTCAAGAAATTAGGCTCGGATGAGAAACTGATAATTAAGTATTGAGAGAATGATGGGTAAATATGAATATTTTCCAGAAGTAGATTATTAGATGGAGTGATAGGAGGATATTTTATCATTTTTATTGAAATAATTGTAGCTCTTCATATTTCATTTTATTTTAAAGTATGATTGAATTTACTTTTGATATTTGAATTAATAATTAGTATGTAAGTAAATGATGAATACCACATGGTGGATAACCATTTTTCTCTTTTTGGGAAACTATTTCTGAAATGAATTCAAAGGAAAATGATCTGAGTTCGTTGGGAAGTTGCTCATATTTTAACGGGTAGGATGATATCGATCTTCAGGAAGGTCTATATTTCAAATAATTTTGAGAAACTAACTGAACATTTAGTATATAAGACTTGATTGCTAGCTTTAAGGATATTTTAGATTTAGTAATTGAATATTTAACATTTTTATTGACACTGTGTGATATTAGAGTACCTAAAAACTTAAAGTTGGTTAGGAAATTAAGGAATTATTCGAAATATTACTGAAATTGATGAGAAAATGGCAACTCAGGGAAGAGTGCAAACCAGAAGGGAACAAGAAGAAGAAATGAAAAGAGCACAGGAAAAGCATGAAGGAATGCCATTATGGTTTCTAGAATATATAAAGAAACAGGAGGAAAAAGAAAAGAAAGAAAAACAAGAACGTGAAGAGAAAGAAAAGAAACAAGAAGAAGAGAGACAGAAAGAAAAACAAGAACGTGAAGAGAAAGAAAAGAAACAAGAAGAAGAGAAGGAGAGGAGACGGGCAGAGAAAGAACAAAAGCAACGTGAAGAAAGGAGGAAAGAACAGGAGGAGTGGCAACAAAAACAACGTGAAGAAAGGAAAAAGGAACAACAAGAATTATTAAAGGAGTTCTGGAGAGAACAAGAAGAGAAACTGGAAGAATGGCAACAAAAGCAACGTGAAGAAAGGAGGAAAGAACAGGAAAAACAACGAGAAGAGAGGAAAAAGGAACTGGAGGAAATAAAGGAAGACAACACAAGAAATCGATTGGAAATACAGAATTGGATAGCTGAAATGACTCAGAGTATGGAGAATGGAAACAAGCAGATACACGAAGAAATGGACAGAATTAAAGGACAGGTTACAGAGAGCCAGGAAATCATCAAGAAGTTGAAGGATGAGGAGATTAGCAAACTGACCAGCGATCTCCGAGAACTAAAAGTTAGTAATGAGAAGAAATGGGACGAATTAAGTGAAATAACAAGCGGCATGGAAGGATTGAAGATTAGACATCAAGAATTAGAGGAGAAATTCGATCAGGCAGCTGGCACAGTGGCCGGAAAAATTAATGAATTAAAAGAGAAGATCGAGAGCGATAAGAATGAGGTGGACCAGAAGATGGAGAAGACAGAAGAGGAGTTAAGGCAGATTAGGAAGGAAATGCAAGAAATTAAGATAGAAAACCAAACAACGAAATCCGTTATTTCGAATTGTAGTGAACGGCAAAAAGCGATAGAGATTCAGATTAATGAAAGGGAGACTACACCATCAAGAACACTGGATCCAAGTAGGCAGAGCATAGATTTGGTAAATGGAAGCAGCCAAAATGAAAGTCCAACCATAATAAACGTCATAAAAACTTACGACGACCGCCCAAAGCATTTTGATAACACATCAAAAATCTCACCCAAACAATTTCTCAGAGATATGGAGGAACATTTCCGCGAAGGTAGAATTCAAGAGGATAAAAAGCTGCGCGTGATAGAAAAACATCTAGACGGAAACCCGAACATCTGGTTCCAAGCTTTTAAATATACTTTCCACAGCTATGAGGAATTTAAAGCAGCGTTCCTAAGAAAGTTTTGGAGTCCAGAAATTCAACAACAACTAAGAATCGAACTTTACGCAAGAAAGTTTTCGTTAACAGGCCAAACCCGATTCAGTGATTACTTCTCGTTTCAATTTCACAGGTTTCAGGACTTAGACTCAGCTCCAAGCGAGCTAGAGGCCATAAAAACTATTCAAAGGCAATTCCCACCGGAGGTGCAGAGGTTATTAGCAGCCTCAGATGTTGAAACCGCAGTCGATATGGAAAGGAAGCTCAGACAGATCGATATGACATCCTCGTACCCATTGAATAGAAATATACGGAATACGGCCCAAGAAGAAGTAATAAATACCATCAGCCCCGAGGAAACAAACCATAGGGAAAGTCATAAATCAAAGAATAGGCCAGAGGACCATGATGAACACAGAGAGAAGGGCAGGAAGAGATGTTGTTGCCAATGCAGTGGAAATTCTAATGGGCAATGTGGACAGAATAATAATAGACACAACCCATATTATACAAATAATTCAAGGTTTCGAAGCAACAGGAACCAACAACATTTCAGAAACAGATCATGGTTTAATAACCGGAAAGAGCAGAACAGTTATCGCAGGAACGAAGAAAATCGTAAATATATACAACAACTGCGAGAGGAAAGACGAAATAAGAACAGATGGGAAGAAGCGATAAAAGACAAAGATATAAATGGAGACATCGAGGGAGCGGAGAGCCTCGAATTACAATCGTATAAACGAAGGAAAGCTGAAGAAGGAAGGCTCAACCCTAACACTCTTGAATTCATAGGAAATTCGGAGCCACCTGAAAAAAAAAAACTCCGAATTCCAATTGAAAAATGAGGAGACAACAAGTAGCAAAAGAAATGGAAAAATTGACAAAATTCGTAGTTGGATAATTGCGCAAGTAGACCACTGGGATATTCGACCTGATGACCTGCTTGACGAAAATGATCATGGCAAAGAGAGAACAAAATTTAGGTTACCCGTAATCATAGTAACAGTGGCCGACATAAAGTTGCATTGCTTGGTGGACTCTGGAGCAAGTATCAGTGTAATGGCATCGACATTTTTCCAAGAACTTGCTAAAAGAATCGACATACCGACAATCCCAGTATCAGGAGTTAAAATAAGAGGAATAATCCCAGATAAATCTGTTGATTGCAAGCTGCAAGCATACGTTACAGTCATGATAGGAAGGCACAGATTTGAACATCCATTCATGATCATGAAGAGGATAAAATATAATATCATCTTTGGTATAGACTTCATGTTAACGACACGAATGACCATTGATATGGAAAGACGAGAAGTCCGGTTCCCAGTAACAGAAAATGGTGGATTGCAATCTATAGAAACCATACAACTTAATAATCTTACAGACGAAAATGAACACTTGAAGATTATGGTGAAGGAAATTGATCCTGAGATCATGGAAGGCCAAGATCAAAAGAAAGACGTGTATGAACAAGAGATAGATTTAGCATTAATTGATAGGCTCGAAGAAATAATGGCTATCGAAGAGGAGGAGGAAGAGAAAACTGAAATTTGGATAACTATGACCGAAGCCACAATATCATCCGCAGAAAAGCGGAAAATCTATGAAATTTTGAAGAGGCATATCGAAGTTTTCGACAATAAACCGGGTCAAATACCCAACTTTAGATATAAAATATTAGTCAATGACTGGACACCATACAAAGGAAAATTATACGATGTACCAGAAAGGTATTTAATAGAAGTAAGAAAAATTATTCAGGAAATGATGGCTGACGGTATAATAGTAAAGACAACCACACCTTACTTGAACCCGCTGGTAATAGTAAAGAAAAACAACGGAAAACTCAGGCCGTGCGTGGATGCCAGGGTCCTCAATGACAGACTTATTCCAGAGTACAATAAGGTCCCAAGGATTAAGGATATAATAAAAAAATTTAGAGGTCTGCAGTACTTTTCAAGCTTAGACTGCACATCGTCCTTCCATCACATTGTACTGGAGGAGAAGTCAAGGATATTGACAGGGTTTATGTTTGATAACCAAACGTACGCCTACTGCAGGTTGCCTTTTGGGTTGAAAAACAGTTCTGCCGTTTTGATAAGGGCCTTAGATAAGAACCTAACCGATGAAGTAAAAGGATTTGTCAACTGTTATGTCGATGATCTAGTATTTGGCAGTACAACTTTCGAAGAACACTGTGAAAAATTAGAAAAATTGCTGAGTAACCTGCAGAAAACCGGATTTAAAATTAACTTAGCAAAGTCAAAATTCTGCCAAAACCAAGTGCTTTTCCTTGGACATATAATAGACGGCGAAGGAGTTAAGCCAAACCCGGTAAAAATCAAAGCAATTTGTGATTTCCCACGTCCTTCTAAAGTGAAACACATAAGACAATTCCTAGGTATGACTGGATTCTTTTCAGACCACTGTAGAGGTTATACAGAAATAGCTGCACCGCTCCAGGAACTCTTAAAGGCGAATAACCGTTGGAAATGGAACGAGGAAGCCGAAAACGCATTCATAGGAATGAAAGAATTGCTTAGGCAAAGCATCAAACTAGGGTACCCTGATTTCGAGAAAGATTTTATTGTCCAAGCAGATGCGCCAAATATTGGTGTTGGAGCATGTTTATACCAAGAGGAAAAGGAGAGTAAGAGACGGACATACTTAGCCTTTACGAGCAGAAAACTGCGAAGACACGAGCTACATTATACAACGACTGAGCTCGAACTCCTTGCCATAATACATGCACTACAGCAATGGAGACGAATTATTTATGGATACCCCGTGATCATCAGAACGGATCATAAGGCATTAACCTTTGGGTTAAAAGCAATGATGACCAGCGAAAGAGTAACTAGGTGGATGCTTTACACACAGCAATTTAATCTAAAAATTGAACACTGCAGCGGGAAAGAAAATATATTAGCCGATGCATTAAGCAGAAATCCAGCAGACAATGAGGAGAATGTTTTACAGTTAACGCTAGATAGTCAAGACCAGGAGTTGCTATCAAAACTAGAAGACCTTGCTGAATATCAGAAAATGGATGAAAAATTAAAGATCATAATTGACAAGTTGAAGGCTGATGAGAGGGAACCGTTAATAGAAGACAAATATGAGATGTTGAGCGGCTTATTAACGAAAGTCATAGATAAGACCATAAACAAGAAAAGAATAATAGTACCACAAACACTGCAATGTGAATTAATTTGGCATGTGCATAAAGTAACAGGACATGCAGGAATTGATAAAGTCATTGCAACACTATCAGAGAAGTTCACATGGTCAGGATTGAGGAGGTCAGTCAGAAGCACAATTAAGACCTGTGATATTTGTCAGCGGGTCAAACACAACAATTTTATCACTAGTAACCAACCTATCGCCATATTGCCATCTAAAGTAAGAGAAATATATGCAATCGATGTTTTTGGAAAACTACCGACAGCCAAAAAGGGAAACAAATACATATTGGTAGTAATTGACATCTTTTCGAAATACATATCGCTACAGCCAATACAACGGGCGAATACGAAGCAAGTTCTACACAGATTAGTAGAGAATGTATTTCCTAAAATGGGCAAGCCCGAAAGGATATTGTCAGACAGGGGAACACAATTCACATCTATGCTGTTATGAGAAAGAATGAAAAATATGGGCATAAAACACACGTTATGTTCAGTTCGACACCCATCTGCAAAATCCAGTGGAGCGATACATGAAAGAAATAGCAAATTTCTGTAGGATATACTGCAATCATTGTCACTGGAAATGGATTGATGTAATAGAGACAATAGAGGAATGCCTAAATAACACCATAAATGAATCAACTGCTCAGGTCCCAAACTTCGTACATCACAATAAAGAATCACGAAGAACATGGGACAATATATTAAACATATCACTTGAACAGAAACCAGATATCCAACAGATCAATAAAATGGTCCAAGAGAGACTAAGACAACAATCTGAGAAGAGACTAAGAAGATTACGAAAGACAAGATTTCGCGCACCATTCAAGAAAAACGATCTCGTTTTAATTAAAAAGGCACCAGTAACGAACGCACCAGCCAAAATATGCGCTAAGTTCAACCATTTATATGAAGGACCGTATAGAATTGAACATGCTTACAGAAATAACGCATATCTTATTATGAGCATGGATGGAAAATACAAAAACATTCACAATGCGTGTAATATGAAGTTATTTCCCAGAAAACAAGGCTGGAGAAACGATAATATAAGTCCCATAGAAGTACAAACCAAGTTTAGAATAAACATACTTGTGAGTCAGCTGATATGCAAAGAGATAGGCTTATAGAAGCTAAAAAAACATCAATCGTAATAACAGAATAATCGATACGATTCCATAGAGAAATAAAATCCATTAATCGATCAAAGAACCATGGAGAAATACCAGAAATGCATCGTCACATTTGTCAATCATAATTCAAGAGAATAAATATATCGCAAGCAATATATTTAATCTGTACTGGGGGAATAAAATGTACCCGATGCATTTACTGGACGTATTCAAAATGGCGCCTACGGAAGGTAGAGGCCAGCCAAGGCAAAGAAATGTATAACAAGATATCGATATTGATGTATGCTAGGAGGCCTTGACTAACTTAAACCTACCACTATGAAGGCGGTGTACAATGGTACATAATCGATAGAATTGTTTTTTAAAAAATAAGAAGGATAAAACAGATTATTACAAAAAACTGACTTGAAAAATTGAGGTGGTGAGAACAAGACGTATCGAACTTCGCACTCTAAAATAAGCAATATTGGCAACATTTAGCAAGAAGTATTACGCTGAGAACAAGGAAGTATTGAGCGAATTGAATAAATAAGCGTTAAAATACTGGAAGGAGCAAATAAAATCCTGAAGCTTAGAATAATACGTCCAGATACTCAGACGCGAAGCCGTTTGAAAATAGGAACTTGATTGAGACAAGAGAGCTCGAGATTAAGCCACGCTGAGTGAAAATAATCAATAGGAAAACCAAATAAGGAAGCAATCACCATAAAATATATATTCTACGCAGAACTATGATGAGCTTATATTTTTCAGAATCATCGCATTTTGTCTACTGTCCTGCTAAGCAGATGATGGCTTGCTAAATCGGCATAGACCAACCTGGAGGGAGATGTCGTCCTGGCCGTTAAAACCACCCGACCCATGCGGAGGAGATCATTCTACCTGACATCCCACTGGTGGAATTTCTACCTAGTTCCTGAACCAAGGACTACGACCGCACCGAGAAGCAACTAAGGCCCGAGATATTGAATGGCGAGCTAAGTAATAGTATTAAGTAATATAATTTCTTATGTGGAGTATTACCAGTATATACAGTAGATCTGAATAGCCTAAGCATGAGATAATTAAGTGTGCTTATGAATATAAGAAAGTGCAATGTGAAATATTTAAGTTGACATCTCGTTATGAGGTGATAGCGTGTTACTACATTACTTTATCCAAGGATGAAGGAATACCATTTAAAAATACGACATAGTGCAACAGCTATTTTCAAGGAATCCCGGTTAGTTAGGAAGATTCATGCGTGATGTACTAATAGACAAACCCGGTTACGTCACAGAGGGACGCACGTTGAATTGATTAAGACTAGTTACCATACTCTTTGCTGTATGATTTATTGAAAGGAAAGATACTGAATTTGGGGTTATATACGGAATTGCAAGATTAAAAATGCGTTCTGAGAAACGAATTCTGCGCTATTGATGGGATACATATCGTTGTATAATTAAGCATTGGAGGTTAAACGCGCTAGTTGTGAATGCTAGATGAGTTAAATATGAATTGAATTGGAGGTTAATGGTGAGATGAAGGAAGTGTGTATAGTATTTGAAATGAAATATTGCGCAGAATAATGGGAAGTAAAGCATATTTGACATGTTTAATATGTGATGTTGGAGCACATGCAGTGCCATTACAGAATATAAGCATACCCCAGCGAGGAACTACAGCAAGGTACGAACAATAATATTTCGTATATTTTAATGATGTGTGAAAGTGGTTGACTGGAATAACAACCGGTGATGAATAAATGAATACGTGATTATGTCATATTCTGAATGAATGGTTAATGCATGGAAGAATAAGCTTGTATGCAAGTAGTAACGTAATGTAGTATTGAAATATCTTTGTGTTGGCATTAGCACACATATATATGATAAATGCTTACTGGCTGTATGTATATTGAGCTGGTATACGATACATAAGAAATTATTTAGCTAGAATAGGGAATTTATTTGACATTTACGTAGGATATCATCAATGTTTTGTTTATATGGAATATTATTAGAGTGAATACTTAGTTAGGAGCCGTAATTTATGTGGCAATAGGACCGAGGAACTTAGTGCGTCATTCAGTATTTCATTTTCTTCGCGCTAATCAGCACCAACGAACTCAGATACTTTTCAACATAATATTGGTCACTGATATTTGTACTCAGGACATATTATTCAAATTCAATTCTTTTTTGTAGAGACTTGAACAACGTGTTGGTTGTATTTCAATGAGGTATATAATTATACCGTGTCTGATGGAATAATTTATTGAAATAACGAATTTCGACCATGGCCAAAAGACTGTGAAGTAATATATTCTTGTGACCAAATGTAATTTTTAAATGGAAGATAATTCATTTCAGGAATACGTTACTCAATGTATTAAGATGAAAACTTAGTTTAGGAAATAGGCAGCGCTGACCTAAGATATTTGATTCATTGATTGAAATATTTATTTATTAAGTTGATAATCGAAGCTAATGAGACATACCTGATATTAACCATTTCTTTTGCAAAACTTGACAATATAATAAATGGGTTTCTTGATTAGTTTCTTATATAATGAAGTGAGTTTTCATTTATATTGGTAGTTAATAGTTTTATTTAGTATGTAAGGTTCTCGTTGTGCGAATATATATATTTTTTTTATTTATTTATTTATAAAAGGATGACTGAAGTTTGCGTTCTCGAAACAATTACTGAGCGTATGGTATCGTTACTGTCTCTGCACCGCGCATGGCATCGTTACTTTCTTTGAACTGCCTATGGTACCGGTATTTCTCCTCGGACACACGTAAAACCAGACATAGAAAAATTAACCATTTTTCTGGAGGCAAGGATACCCTGAGATGTGTTTAACTGACTAGTTGGGAATTACTGTGGTTACCCTGACCCGTAGGGTGCACTTATGAAGTATGAAACCTCTTGAATGGCTTATTTATTCCATTGTATGTTTAACCACTTGATGTACTTTGAAGGATCTCTCCGTCCTGGCTCTCGACTGCACTCCGGTACAAAGACGGATCGCTCCGTCCGCGCGTACTGTTTATTTCCGGACCCACTCCAAGCAGGTTTCCTTTGTGAAGGATTTGATATTAGTTAGGTAACCTCTTGACAGATGGAATCACTGTTTTATTCCATTGATCTATTCGATAAACACGTCTGTGCATTTATTCCGTGGAAAGAATAACCAGTATCTTAGCAACCCCATTGTAAGCGAAATCATGGCTGCCTCCATGTTGAGTGACGAAGCGATTATATGGGAAATTTTAGAAGAGAATGACATTGATATAGAAATAAGTGACGAAGAATTTAGTGGATATGGAAAGTAGTGAAAGTAGTTCATGTGATAAAACCTTCAGCGCTCGTAGGGGTGAACAAAGTGGTGTTTTACCGTGAAATATGTCACTCTTAAGCCTACAACTGATGCCGCACCAGCGGCTTCTAATCATGTTTTACAAGATAGGGAATCAAACTGGGAGCACGTAAGTAATACTCCAGAGTAGCATTCATGCATCGCAAGTGGTGAAATAGTGTTTTCCACAGGCACCTAGGACAATGCCCGAACGAGCTACAAGTTGTGAATGAATTTCTAACAGCAGACTTTTCGGGAACATCTAACCAATGAGGTAAATGCTTATGCAACTAAATGTCTTGTATCGGCTGCCGAGGAAATAAATGGGGTAATGTCATTTGGAAAGGAACTCTGGTTTCCTGTATCTGTGGATGTAAAGAAGGCCAGATTACCTTGAAGTGGTAAAGTATGATGGCAAGAAGAAGTACAGACCCAATCTTGTTGTTGACTACAACTGTGGAAAGATGATATAGATGTTGATTCACATAGGGAATCTGAAATATTTGTCCTGAATGAGCAAATTTATAATACCAATATAAGTAGTCCGTTATTGGACATTATAAATTTTCCAGCTAGCTCATTCTCGGTTGCCAGCGTTTCGCCCTCGTGTGCTAGGGTGGGCTCATCAGTTGGTACCTAGCACACCTACCAACACGCTGGCTAGTGCATACCATGGAGGCCACTGCGTAGGGTGGTGTTGAATCCCATGACCAGAGACTCGCATCATTCCCCTTGATGAGGAAGTATGTAAAAGGATACAAAAAAAATACTTCTACATGCTAGACATGACACTTCTGAATTCCAACATCATTCATCCCCTCCTCAACCCTGAAAAGAAGCGAGTAGGCTTTACCACCTTCCGGGTCAATTTGGCCGAACAGCTGTTGGCAAGTGAGACCTGCCTGACTATCCAAAATAAGGCACCCAAGCCCTGGGGATACACCACTGAGGCTTCAAGAGAGTCACTGGGGGCACTTTCTGACCAAAATACCCCCAACAACGAAGAAGGTTATCCCATCACAGAGATGCAAAGTCTGTGTGACACGGGGTGTGAGGAAGGAACCTTCATTTGAATGCCACCGGTGCAAGGAGGCGATGCACGAATGTGACTGTTTTATGATCTACCATATTCATAAAGACTTCACAAAGTACATCTGACAGTAGTTTGGATATTTCAAATAATAATAATAATGTTATTTGCTTTACGTACCACTAACTACTTTTTAAGGTTTTCGGTGATGCCGAGGTGCCGGAATTTAGTCCCGCAGGAGATCTTTTACGTGCCAGTAAATCTACCGACACGGGGCTGTCGTATTTGAGCACCTTCAAATACCACCGGACTGAGCCAGGATCGAAGCTGCCAAGTTGGGGTTAGAAGGCCAGTGCCTAAACCGTCTAAGCCACTCGGCCCGGCAGTTTGGATATTTCCTCTCATTATTTTGCAGTAAAGCATGCTTTTTCAGTGTCAGTGATAATATCATGTAAAGTAATGAAAATAAATGGTACAGCAAGGCATAAATAAGTTCAGTTAAATGGTATGTGAAAGGGTTAAGTAAAATTATCAGTCACAATGGACAAGTAACACCACAGACCACATTAGGTCACTTGCCACGAGATGGCTACAATGTGTGTAGTATACTAAGCGAACACCCACAGTAAACAAGCGTATCACCAGCAACTTGTATCAACAAGTTACTGTATTATCTAGAAATCAATAATTAATATAATCAATAAGATAACAAAGGTGTTTCATTTGGAAGCAACTAGTAAAATATCCTGTAACAGTAACAAAACAATGTACCTTATAAATACTTTGTGTTCAAAATTAATTACGAATTCAAAAATATTAGTAGGATTGATACCAGCTCTCAAATGATAGAGAGTAGAGGTCTATTGAATAATCCTAACTGCTGAACAATTCATAACGCAAGATCATGGAACAACTCAAGGGAAAAGTGAAAATAGGTAAGTAAACAGTCAATCTCATAAAAAAGTATATTTTCTGTAGGACTATCAATCATGTGCAATGAAATGAAGGGTCAAACACTGATATGTGTTGAGCCATTTTCTAACCATTTCAATTACCTGATTATGGCTTATCAATTATGTACATTACCTCAAGAGAGTTTTCCTGGATCGAACCTGACTCGGTTAACTCTGATTTAACTTCTTCTTTCAGAGCTATCACTTCTGATATATGTTCAAAATTTTCCTGTGGAAAATAACATATATTAGGTATGCTCATAACACACATCTACAAATACAGTCACTAACAAATGAGCATGTTATTACATTAATTTTCAGTATTACAGTTAGTTTACAGCGATAATGGCACAAACTTCTTCGGAGTAGCTAAAGAAATCAAGGACTTTCTGTAAAACAACCCTCAGAAAACCAACTCTTCACACAACCGCAGGCATAGGACTGACACGGCATTTCACCCCTCCTGAGAGCACCACACTTTGGTGGAATCAGGGAAGCAGCTGTCAAGAATCTGATATATCACCTCAGAGGAGTGCTGGATCCTTATCACTTCACCAACAAAGAATGGACCACTCTTATAACACATACATCCTCTCACCAAAGATTTTTTTAATGTGTCTTAATTGTGTAAATTGTCGTTTCCTCCTTTATATAACACAAGGTTCTCTACGTAACACTTTGACTACAGTAATCAGGATCGTATTTTAATCCGTTAGGCATGAGATCGCGGCTGATGATGCCCTAACAATGGGCGAAACATGTCCCCTTAAATTAGTATTACAATATATAAATCTTAATTTTAAGACCCCAATGCATATTGAATACGTGGATTTCAATAAACTTTTGTAACATTGTTGAATTAATGTACATTTCAATATGGACCAGTCATGAGATTTGTAACATATAATTATCCGAGATTGTTGTAAACAATCCACGGAGTAAAATTAAAGTCCACTGTTTGTATCGGAGTTGAACCCTGTACACAAATATTACATTAATATTGTGCAGGAAACTAACAACTCGTATAAACACTATTTATCCAATCATAGATTAAGAAGGCCATCTTCTTGTCAGTGGATGACCGCACAATACTCCAATACTAGTGGACTGGAAACATTAGAAATTCTGTATCACCTCACAAATATAATTATGATGGCAGAACACCTCGGACTATTTCATCCTGGCACTCAACACTCTGAGAGACAAGTTTAGAATCTCTTCAGAAAGGGGAACGGAAAGAAGCCACACTCATACACGTCTCAGGTGTAACATCGTGTCATAATAATTTATGTTTCCCCCCATTGCATGGGCATCATCAGCCGTGATCTCATGCTTGGGGGATAAAAATCAGGATCCTGATTACTGTAGTCAAAGTGTTACATAGAGGAATAATTAATGAGAAATACACAAATGGTGCCTTTAACCTCGACATACCCATTCCTTTAAACTGGCCCAGTTCTAATAAAAAAATTGTGTGAAATCGAACAAGACCAGACTGCCTAGCTACCAAGGCTGTCTACACAGACACGATACCTGATCTCATCACAACAACATTTCTCTCCGCACTTTACCAACTTAGTTCTCATAGAGGTCAACCCTGAACATTTACAGCAATAATGGCACAAACTTCTTTGGAGCAGCTACAGAAATCAAGGCCTTCCTGCAAAATAACCCTCAGAAAACCAACTCTTCGCACAACTGCAGGCATGGGATTGACATGGCAATTCATCCCGCCTTCAACCCCACACATTGGTAGAATCTGGGAAGCAGCTGTCAAGAGTCTGATTTAAAGCCCCAGACAAGTGATGGATTCTTATCACTTCAACAACAAAGAAAGGACCATTCTTGAAACACATACATCCCCTCACCAAAGCTAAATGATCAACTTTTTGACACTTCTTACATAACTACAACCCATTTCCTTATAGGAGAGCCAATCACTACACTCTCTGATCATGATTATACTTCCTCTCTGATCACAACATTGCCCACATGGCTATATTTTCAGCAGCTAACCCAGAACTCCTGGAAGAGATGGTGAAATGAATATCTCAATAAATGGGCAATGAAATACCCCACAGCAACATAGTTATAGTGAAAGAAGATGACACACATGCTATGAAGTGGACGATGACAGTGATCAAATGTGCATCCTGGTAATGATGAATTCATATATGCAACGAATGTTCAGGTGAGTAATGGTGAACTTACAAGGCCTATTCACAAACACTATCCCTTACGAAGTATGAAACAGAAAGGCAAGGTAACTCTTGTATGGCTTATTTATTTATTGCGTGTTTAAGTAATATTGTTGTGAGATTACCTGTGGAACGCAGAGAGGTGAAAGAAGGTGTCAGCTTGAATGGGTCTATCTACGATATAGAAGATTAATTTAAACTTTAAAACGAAGGTTATATTTCTTTTCAGATCTCAAATTTAACAAAATTCCTCACTAAGTCAAGGAACAAAATATCAGGTACAAAATAGCAAACAAGAATAGAAATCCAAGGGTTGGAAATTACAAGTATTGAGCTTCCAGCTCCAATTTACAAGTTTACAACTTCATAAATGTTGCATCTGGTTAGATAACGAGAGATATCTCCCAAGACACAGTTCAAGAGCACCTTGCTCCAAAGGTTACACATACGGCCTTCCAAAGGCCCCACTCAAAATTGTACCAATATCAGACAAGAGTTTACATGCTCTTTAAATTCAACCAAGGAGGCTGTGCTCCCAATTCCTCACAGCCTACTCAAGGAAACATTACACAAAACTTTACAATTTCTGGCATCTCTAAGCACAACCTACAATTTACAATTCCTTTACACAGGGGTATCTAGCACCCATAATACTGGGCCTTCATGGAAAAGAACAACAGGTTGTATGAATGGCCCAAATTCAAAATGTATTCAGTCGTAAATTTGCGCTCCTTGAAAACCAAGTTTTGAAACCCTACTTGGGCTTGTGGCCCGATGATGCACAGACAAATTCTACACAACTGAGGTGACGCAAAAGAGAAGTTAATGAGTGATTTACAGGAGAAAAAAGTTACATAATCGTAGTCACCTCAAGATAAACTGAAAGGGATTTTGAGAGGGAAACTCACACTCTATCCCCAATTTACAGTTTAAGTCTGTATGAAATTTTACATTAGCAGAATGAAAGTTTACATTTGTGAAAACAGCTGTCAGTTTGAGGAGACAGCTACAGATATAGAAAACTGGTGGCCATTACCTGGGCTGACGTTCTGCCTGCCAAAGAATTAGGCACCCCTCCCCCTTTCTTAACACACACACTCAGAAATTTGACAACAATAAGACAAGGTAATTAGAAAAGGCCGCGGCTTTTATACCTAAGGGGTGGGTTCGAGAAGGCTCTGGGCTAAATCCGACCGCATCCTCCCATTTTATTTGATACTCAAGAAGTTACAAGAAGCTTATGATTGGCTGAAAAATAAATACAGAAAATTTGTGATTGGCCAGACTTCAAAGCTGGCAGGATGAGAAGGAAGTGTTGTAAATCATTGAAGTATCAAAATAAATGAAAGTCAATTTAGTTGAGGAAATTTATAAACCCAAAACTTCTTTAAATCATTAATCATTCCATCTTGCACCAGAGTGCATTACCTCCGCTTTTTGTAGGGATATCTATGGATAAAAATACAAACTTTTTGATGTACACCAAAACAAACCAAAGATATGCAGTCAGTTTAGGAAACTTTAAAATAACATATTACTCAGTTATTCAGTAGTGAGGTCTTCTGATCAAAGTCCCAACTTTATGCATTAGCGGTTTCAAGTTTTGTTCGACAGATAGTGTTCCTTAAGGCGCTTCTTTTACATGTGCGGGGTTGAGGTGCAACTCCTGGTACAAATATTGTAAGTCACAATGGACAAATAACACCACAGACCACATTAGGTCACTTGCCACAAGATGGCTACAATGTGTGTAGTATATTAAGCGAACACCCACAGTAAACAAGCGTATCACCAGCAACTTGTATCAACAAATTACTGTATTACCTAGAAATCAATAATTAATATAATCAATAAGATAACAAAAAGTGTTTCAATTGGAATCAACTAGTAAAATATCCTGTAACAGTAAAAAATGAATGTATCTTTCAGCTACTTGGTGTTAAAAACTAATTTACGAATTCCAAAGTATTAGTAGGAATGATACCAGCTACCAAATGACATAGAGTAGAGGTCTTTGGAATAATCCTAACTGCTGCACAATTCATAACGCAAGATCGCGGAACAACTTGAAGGAAAAGTGAAAACTAGGTATGTAAACAGTCAATCTCATAAAAAAATATATTATCAGTAGGACTATGAATCATGTGCTCTAAAAAGATGGATCAAATCCCAGTATCTGTTGAGCCATTTTCTACCCATTTCGATTATCTGACGATGGCTTATCAAATTATGTACATTACCTCAAGAGAGTTTTCCTGCATCGACCCTGGCTCTGTTAACTCTGATTTAACTTCTTCTTTCAGAGCTATCACTTCTGATACATGTTCGAAATTTTCCTGTGGAAAATAAGATATACTAGGTATGCTCATAACACACATCTACAAATACAGTCATTAACAAATGAGCATGTTAATTCATTAATTTCCAGTATTACAGGTAATTTCGGAATTTCACTAATGTTTAAGGAACATTTCTTCCAGCAGAGGATTGTTATAACCAAAGGCTGTACTGAGAAAGGTGTTATTATTCTTGCTCACTCCTTATGTCAGAGAAAGGATGAGACTGAGAACAAAATATAAAATGCCAAACGTTTTCTAGCCATATCAGAAGATATAATACCACGGATGGAATTAGGGCTATCTCACACAGAATTTGGAAGAAAGCAGCCATATGCATAAACACTAAATTGTATGAACTGTTATGATCAATCATATCAGTCAAATCATAAACGTTGTTTGAACCAATTAGAAGCATTACAACACTTCTAAATGATTTTTTGTTCTCAGCACAGAGTCTGTTTAAAGACAGATTAAAATTACTTGAAATAATGGAATCACATTCACATTTTGCTGCGATCACAGGAGCTACATAAAACATTAATACAGTTCTGTTTCAATGATTCCTAGTGTAAAATAAAAAACATAAATATGAAAGAAGCAGACTTATCACAGTCATATAACAGTGAAAGATGTGATGAAGCCCAAAGTTAAAGCAGCTAGAAATGAAATATTTTACTACTATAAGCATGTTATGTAGTGTTCTGTGAGGAGCTGAGGGGATGAGGACACCGACAGTGGAGAATCAGCAGTGTTGGAGTGTATATCTGCAGTTTCAGAAGATCTTTTATGATCTACTACGAGACATTTAAATTTCACTCTTGGATTCATAAAACCTTGTCAGCATTAAAGGGGGGAGGGACCGTGATGAAAAGCTTATATTCTAATGTAAGTTAAGTAACTAATAAAAGTGAATTAAAGTAACAAGTTCTAGAATATACCAACTTAACACATTCAATACAGAAGAGAACAGTGGCTAAACTAAGGAATGGATGAAAAGGATGCACAAAAAGCACAAGGAAATAATGACAATGAGGAAAGAAAAAATTATGTTTAATGTGCCTGAAGTCCTTAAATTGTCAGATCCCACTAAGAAGGGGCATATAAAAGAAATTATTCTCAGAAATCATACATTCTAGAGCCGTTAGACATGGTTCTCTACTGTATATATCATAGAACCTGACCTGTATTTGAGGAATAAAATGAGCTAATCACTATTCCGTCTTTCTAGAAGATTTCAACATATGAGCAAAATATTTATTTTGAGAGAACGTACATTCAGATTTTGAGGTATTTCATCCCTCGTATGTCATAGGCAAATCTATCCATTCCTTGAAACACGTAATATCTTCCAGCACATTGTGGGTGTGAGGGTAACCCAGAATTATCACACCAGTGTTGACATTTTGTTTAGCAGACTGGTGTATCCAGGCTCAGAAACACTAATGAAAGATTTGTGATTTAACTTCTTCTACACTAATTATGGTAGGAGTAATAATTCTTAACATGTGGTGCTAATGGTGGTGCAGTACTGTAGGAGGACATTCGTTTTTAAAAAGTACGATCGGTCAACCATCATCTATTATAATCAAAGGGGAAAAATAAAAAAGGTGCAACCCCTAAACCAAAGTAATTTCAATACTGACAATAAAAAGTACAGACTAATCCAAGTCTAGCCTTAAGTTCCTAAGAGTTGGCAGCTTTGTGTAGCACATTGTGGTGTATTCCCAGACATATAACAAAAAAAAAAAAAAGTTTACTTCGCATAGATGCTCATTCAGCAATTGGTGACTGCTGGTGTTAATACTGAGGAAGCACATAGAAAATTGTGCCCCTGCCAAACTTATTCAGATATTAAGGGTTAATTTCTGACCCCTATAAAGTTATCTGGTATGAGACTTACAAGCGATGCGATTGTTTCTCCTTCAATCCAGTCTGGTTCCTCTTTGATTTTTGCTTCCAGGTCCATTCTGCACTGCAAACTGAAGTAGTTAGAAGGTACTGGAATGGTTGATTACTTCTACTGACCTTACACTGAAACATGAGCCAGAAAAATATATTACCTTATTAATGTCATTGATACTTATGGTCTTTGTTAACAGACTAAACAAGTTTTCTATGACTAATACTTCAATCAACGCTAAGGACCTGCAGTTTTACATGATTCCTAAAAGAGTGATCACATCCGTAATATAATTTAACTTATCTGTCGATATCAAGACCATAGTCATAGGACCCCTAGTATTACATGACACCTTATATCATATTAATAGCTATTTAACATACAGTTTTATATGGTACTGAAACCGCAACAAGATGACCTTTCTTGAAAATTCAGTGACTGTACGGTTTGCATATCACTCTGATCACCCGGGTCCATATACTGGAATCTTCCTACCCCTTTTATCTTTTGTAATCAAATTCAAAACTGTCTGACTTGTTGGCTGAATGGTCAGCATACTGACGTTCAGTTCAGAGGGTCCCTGGTTCGATTCCCGGCTGGGTCGGGGATTTTAACCTTAATTGGTTAATTCAAATGGCACGGGGGCTGAGTGTATGTGTTGTCTTCATCATCATTTCATCCTCATCACGACGCGCAGGTCACCTACGGGTGTCAAATAGAAAGACCTGCACCTGGCGAGCCGAACCCTTCCTGGGATATCCCGGCACTAAAAGCCATACAACATTTCATTTCAACTTCAAAACTAACTGAAAAAGTTCACAGTTCTTTGAGATATGTTCTATCAAAATTTTCCTGCCCAGGAACAAATTCTCTCAAACCATTCTCCTCTCATTAAGCCTATCCACTATCTCTTTATTTGAGACATGTTCTATCAATCTCATCTTCAAGAACTTCTGATAACATGGCATCTAAAAGGCTTCAACTCTGTTTTTTTTTGGCACCAGTTATTATCTGTGTTTCACTTCCATACAGTATCATACTCCTTGCTCAGTGTAAACATAATTTTAAAATTTTTCAATCTGTTGAACCTAAAGAACGTGATAGAGAACATATGGGAATTTAAGCTGGATTCAGTGATGATATTTATCGATATTGAGAAGGCATATGTCAGTGTACCATGGCAAGTGGTCTTGGATGCATTGATAAAAAAGAAGGTAGAGAGAGGTGAAGAGCCAATTATAAAAGCCATGAACGAAGAGTGAGTATGTAGTATGAATACTGCGATAGGATAAACAAACTTTTTCAAAGTAGAATCAGGACTTCAAAAAGGATGTGTTTTATCCCCGCCAATCTTCATTACAATCATGGATGAAATCCACAAGAGTATACAACAAAAAATGGGAACCAAGGAGGCAAAGGCCTCGCACTTTGCAGATGAGAGAGTAATATGGGCAGAAGATGAAATGGAAGCACAAGAACAAGATAATGCAAGGAATCAGGAGATGGAGGAATATGGAATGAAAATAAGTGTGGAAAAGAGTATGATAGTAGTGGTGACGAGAGGTAATAAAGAAGGAAGTGGGAATACTGAAGTAAATGGAAGACCATTAGAAGTTGTGGAAAGCTTCAAGTATTCGGAGAGAATAATTGAAGAGGATGGGTAAATAAAATAAGAAATTGGATAGGGACTTGAACAAGCCAATGAGTTTTACCAATGTGTGAGATGTATAGTCTGTAACTGGGACATCCAATGGATTGCAAGAAAATTTTGCACCCAATGTATTACACACCAATTTTGACATATGCACCAAGCACATGGACAACAACAAAAACATGATAACGCAGAATGCAACAGGCCAAGATGAAATTCCTTAGAGAAATATAGGGAGGGCATAAAGGGATAAAGTCAGAAACATAGAAATGAGGGAGTGAATTGGATACCCTGAACTGAAATGCAAGATAGAGACCTGTAAGCTGAAATGGTATGGACAAATGATGAGAATGGAAGAGTATAGAGTTCCACAGTAAGTATTTACAGAGGAAGTCATAGGAGAAAGACATCGAGGATTGCCCAGAAAGGGGTGAATGGCTACGGTAAGGACAGTACTGAGAAGAGTAGAGTAAAAGTAGAAAAAAAATTCGAGGTAGGAAAGGAGTGGCGGAGAGAGAAAAACTGAGGAGGTTCTTGATTCACATTTCTACCCAGAAGACTGGAAATGGAAAATGAAGAAAATTCTGTTGAAATAAAGACAAAAATTTATACAATACTGCTATCAGCTCATTTCATTGAACAATGCCACCAACCTTTACTTAAGTGCCTTTTCTTTATTTTTCTATGCATGTCTTGTCTAATGACACAATCGAATGGTGTTTACCAGAGTGCCCCTTATAGGGAGTTCCATGTCAAATGAGTGGTTTAAATGTTTAGCAGCTTTTATTGTTCCCCAGGTGGCAAAAAAATTGTCTATGTTGAATACCTCGAGTAGTGCCTCAGAATTCATTTCACCCAATAGCAGTGTTCGTTAGTCACTTTGTGATATATTACTGTAAATGTAAACATACTGCACTAACAATGAATACTAAAATTTCTCCTACAGGTTATACAAGCTTCGTTCCTGTGGCTAACTGAGTTGATTCTTATGCATTGCCAGGGAGCAGATTTCTATGTAAACACATATCTATTCAGGTAACTATGATCAATTGTATTTTGTATATTTCACTGGAGGGGACAATACTGAAGAGTGCCATGTTTACTTGTTCTGGCCATCACAGGTTATTCTAATAATATGTTACTGAATTTACTTTCAAGCAACTACCTTTTATTGTTTCCACAGCCAGAATTTATTCCTGAAGATTGTTCTTCCATTCCTGCTAGCAGTTTAATGTTGCACTAACAACTCCAAGGGAAAGGGATAAGATTAGGTATGCAGCAGCATTAATTAAGGTTAATTAATGATAAAATGGGGAAACCACAGAAAAGTATTTCAGAACTGCAGATCATAGGATTCGACCCCATGCAAACTCACCGTTACTCACCCCTGAAAATCTTTTACACACCAATAAATCAGACAGGCAGCCTACTGTTACCTAAATCATCACGAATAAATACCGGATATAGCTGCTGTGGGGTAATGATGAGATACAGGAGAATCTCCATAACAACACTGATGTAACAAGATACAGATATCCTAAATAGAAACCTCTCAAGATTTTGAATCCTACTACCATATGTCGCGGCATACAGGGTAAAGAACAACTCAACGTTCACAGCATCACTATAAAATTGCATAAAAAGGTAAGTAACACAGCAAAATAATAATTAAAATTACATACTACATATCTCAATTTCTTTCTGAAACTACCATCTGCATTTCTTCATCTGCGTTGCTCTTCAGAAAAATCCTCATTCCACTGAATATTGCCACTACCAGAGTGTGAAATCAGAAAAAGTGGTGGGAGGGGGGAAGAAGGAACATAGGGCTTAACTACTAATTTTTTTCAGGCAGTACCTGGTGGGGGGGGGGGTTAAAATTCCCCTGTATTTTAATTACCCTCTCCAGCCAACAAATGTAAATTTGAGATATTTTTATTCGAATTTTGCTGTTATAACAGGAATGATAAACATTAGAACGTTATTCCAATCAGCTGAGAAGTTTATGAAAGACTCGCTATCTTAAGAAAGGCCAGACAAGGCACGAGTTTCCATGGTTTATTGCTTTTTTAATGCAACTTTCCTCTACCAGGGCTATGTGTTGACTGTACAAATTTGTCAGTTTGTACCCTGCTCAAGTGAATATTGTCCTATTGATACCTATAGGAAACACACCCACTCCAAGAAGTACAGGAGTGGTGTAAACTCGAGCTACTTATAGCAATGACAAGGGAGGATGGACTTGGCAGGGTGAAACATCAACAATAGGCTGCAGGTGCAGAGTTGTCACTGCTGCGTTGTTTAATTGCTCAAGGTCTGGCAGTCACTTGAATTATTTCTGTCGTTTTTATGAAAATATGTCCAGTTAAAGTCATTAATTTCAGTAATAAACTATCGGGTCTACATTTTCCTATTTATTTTATAATGAAATGTAGCCCCGGGCAATGTTAGTGGGGGGGGGGGGGGGAAACCTCTGAGATAAAATCATCGGTGGGGGGAAACATCCTTCCCTTCCCACCCCCCGCGATTTCGCACCCTGGCTACTACACACAACTTGCAGGCACTTGTAACGCAAAGGCTGGAAGTTTTATAAAAAGCAAGCTAGTTATATGCGTATTCATTTTTCATGCTTAATTAAAAATAAAATTTAAGAAAATTAATAACATTAAATATTAAAAATTTGTAAATGCTGAAACTGAGAACGATTAGTATTAACTTCTAACATTCTCAATTGAGATCAATATATTTAGCAAAATTTAATTATTGAATTTGAACATTACCGAGAGTATGTTAGAGGTTGTGGACACAGAGTAAAATGATAGAAATCACAATTCCTCAATGAAGAAAATCCATAACTCACTTAACGGAATAAGCTGTAGAATAGGCTAATACGCGCCTTGTATAACAACATACCAGCCGCTTAGAAACAAAACCATGTATTTGGATGTTGCTTAATCACTTAAAACAAACTCTTGAAGAACAAATTTAATTTGTAACAGTCAGTAAAACAGGCTGAATTTAGGAAAGCATGTATTACTACTTACACTGCAGAGTATGCGACACTTCTTCTTCTCTTGAAATATGAATGGGTTTGTTATATCACCCAGTTCCAATAATTGTAATAAATCACACTGTAACACTCATATATACCAAAATACAAAACTGTGGGGAGAGTTGTAGCACTGGCAGCACTGGGTGCAATGTTACGCTACGTCCGGCTAAAAGACGATGTATAAGAGAGGTGTCTCTCCGGGGGTTAAAAAAAACAAAAAACTCGAAAGCAAGTCCATAGCTCTTAACGTACCGTGTCCGACTCGTTGGCTGAATGGTCAGCGTACTGGCCTTCGGTTCAGAGGGTCCCGGGTTCGATTCCCGGCCGGGTCGGGGAATTTAACCTTCATGGGTTAATTCCAATGGCCCGGGGGCTGGGTGTTTGTGCTGACCCCAACATCCCTGCAACTCACACACCACACACAACACTACCCTCCACCACAACAACACGCAGTTACCTACACATGGCAGATGCCGCCCACCCTCATCGGAGGGTCTGCCTTACAAGGGCTGCACTCGGCTAGTAATAGCCACACGAAATTATTATAACGTACCGTGGACAAACATGGATGGAGCGATCAACTGACTGAACTATACGATCCAATTCTTCGTACACTAACGGAAATAAAATCTTACGGTTTTTCTACATATATACATGCATTATCATTATAGTCCGCTATGCCTTTCAGCGTTCAATCTGCAAGCCTCTGTGAGTTTACCAAAACGGCCCGTCGCGGCAATCCTCTATTTGCAACTAGTGCCGTGGCCTCATTTAGTTCTATACCTCTTATCTTTAAATCGTTAGAAACTGAGTCAACCCATTGTCATCTTGGTCTCCTTCTACTCCTCTTACCCTCCAAAATATAGACTATTATTCCCCTAGGTAACCTATCCTCCTCCATTCGTCGCATATTTCCCCACCACCGAAGATTGTTTACGCGTACAGCTTCATCCATCGAGTTCATTCCTAACTTAGCCTTTATCTGCTTGTTCCGAGTACTCACCTGCCATTGTTCCCACCTATTTGTAAAAGCAATAATTCTCGCTATTTTCACGTCAGTTACTTCTAACTCATGAATATGATATCCTGAGTCCACCCTGCATCCGCTCTCGTGAAGAAGGATGGTCGGGAAACACACTGATGTAAAGGTAGTTTCGTCCGGGAGCTGACTTCCTTCTTACAGAACACCCTGTATCGCAACTGCCAGCTCACTGCATTAGCTTTACTACACCAAATACAGTGGAGACGATACGCGACACTCTGTGAGATATCGAGGGACAGCGATTTGAGCTCCATCTAGCGGGGTGACCTGAGAGTTACTGATTCTGTCATAAGAGCACGTGTATTTGTTTGTGAAGTTTTTGGCGTTATTTATGCCTTTGCATTAGTTGACATAAGTAAATAGTAGCGTGTGTCATTCCTTTATATCTCCTCTCAATATGAGTGGAAAGATATCTGCAGTGTTTTGCTGCAATAACTATGAAGTGCAGAAAAATTCGCGGTCATTCTTCCGTTTCCCTCGTGACAAGAAAATGTAAGTAGATATTGTGTTTGCATATATATTCTTCCAGTTACAAAGAGATTTTTATAGTACTTCCTAAACTTCTGACCTGTGCGACCCACATTTGAATTGGCTAAAAAGTATAATAAGCTTATTTTATTGTATAGTGTAGCATTTAACCTTCAACACCGATGTGTTGTTGTAGGTGTGATCTGTGGGTTTGATTTAATTAAGGAAAATACATACGCATATATGTGTGGTTAGTTGTGTTCGAAGTTACCCCATTTGGAATGCCGTAATGCGTTGTCAAGAACTGAAGAAAATATGGGTGATTTATGAAATGTATATATTTTGTTGAAACAATACGATGATGCAAATTTGCTTTACCATAATGAAATGGCACTGTGCCAAGTATTGCTTATAGGGAAAATTTGAATGTTTTTGAGGCTAAATTTATAGATTTTCTTTCTGTTAGTTGGCTTCAAGTTAAAAGAAAAATTGTCCAGCTCATAAATGTAAATTAATTGAATCATGTGTGTAAGGAATGTGCCGATATTTTGTTGACAAGCATTTAAATGTGATCATACTATGCTTTTAAATGAGAAAAAAGACAAATCTAGCTTTGAACGTTCAGACAGGAATGCTAAAGCTAAAAAAGTTATGCTTAAATGAAACATCAAGGCCATTCACGGCAGTCCATTTCACATGCCTAATTTCAGTCTTTAAATAATAATGCATTAAATAATTCTTCATTCATTTATCCAGAATTGCTTTAGCAACTTTGAAGTTAATATCTTAGTAGCACTTTCTTTAAGGACGAAATATATTTGTCCATGACCGTATATACATTTCCATTGATATTTGAATTTAGCGCGAATTTTCAGGTCACGCCACTAGGAACGCCACTTGCAACTTGTCTCCCATTTAAACAAGGCTAAATCCGGAAGTGTCGCGCATTGCCTCTGCTGTATTTGATCAAATGCAGTAGAGACAATACGCGACATTGCGCAAGATATCGAGGGACAGCTATTGGAGCTCACTCTAGCGGATAGACCTGAACGGTACTGATTCTGTCATAAGAGCACGTGTATTTTTGTGTGAAGTTTTTGGTGTTATTTATGCGTTTTCAGTGAGTTGACATAATGAAATAGTAGCGTGTGTCATTCCTTGATATCTCCTCTCAACATAAGGGGAAACGTATGTGCTGTGTTTGGCTGCAGTAATTACGAAGTAGAGAAAATTGCGCGGTCGTTCTTCAGGATCCCTCGTGACAAGAACATGTAAGTAATATTGTGTTTGCATATATATTCTTCCAGTGACAGAGATTTTTATAGTACTTCATAATCTTCTGACCTGCTCGACCCAGGTTTTAACGGGCTCAAAATATAATCGCATATTTAATTGTATAGTGCAGCAGTTAACCTTCAGTACCGATATGTTGTTGTAGGTGTGATCTGTGGGTTTTGAAATATCACAGATGTTATTTGGATAAAGTGTACAAGAAAGAAGGGACGTTACGCTTGTATAAGAATTATAAGATCTGTTCAGATCATTTCCAGGCCAGCGACTTATAAATCCTCAACTATACAGCCAAGGGTATGTTACATTTTTACTCTAATTGTACGTAAATATTCCTCAAAGCATCACTATCGACAACATTTTCAGACTTTTCTTTCTTTTATCCCTCTTCTCAGATTAAAGCCGGGATTTTATAGATTTTCTTTCTGTTAGTAGGCTTCATGTTAAGAGGAAAATTGTCCAGCTTTTAAATGTTAATTCATTGCATCATATGTGTAAGGAATGTGCCGATATTTTTATTGACAAATGTCTTAATGTGATGATAAAATGTATTTAAATGAGGAAAAAAGACAAATCCAACCGTAAGATTTCAGACAGGTATGCTAAAGCTAAAAAAGTAATGCTTAAATGAAGGATCAAGCCATTTCACAGCAGTCCATTTCACACCTTGTTTATATGTCTAATTTCAGTCTTTGAATAATAACCTTTTAAATAATTCTTCATTCATTTATCCAGATTTGCTTTAGCAACTTCGAAGTTAATATCTCAATACCACTTTCTTTCTAGACGTAATTTATTTATCCATTTCCGTATATACATTTCCATTGATATTTGAATTTAGCGCGATTTGTTCAGGTCAAGTCACTAGGAGCGCCACCGTCGAATTGTCTCCCATTTTAGCAAGGCAGAATCCGTAAGTGTCGTGTATTGTCTCTACTGTATTTGATTTGATTACATCTTGATTTAATCTCACTTACTATATTACCATCCTGGGGGAAAAATAATAACAATTTAATTTATTAATTTGACCACCTCATCAATACAATAAGTCTTGTCTTTGTTGATATACATTGATATGAAATCCTGGGAGAACACATAACAAAAATACTTAAACTTATCTACCTCTTCCGGCTTTGTATCACCAATCTGACATTCAATTCTGTTGACTTTCTTACCTACTGACATCATTTTAATCTTGGAGAGGCTAATTGTTATTACGTACTCATTGCACCTATTTTCAAGTTCCAAGACATTAGACTACAGGCTTTCGGCACAATCTGCCCATTAAGACGAAGTCGTCAGCAGAGGCCATACTGCTTACTACATTTCCACATAACTGAATCACTCCCTGCCAATTTATACCTTTCAGCATATGATCCACGTAAACTACGAAGAGCAAAGGTGAAAGATTACAGTCTTGTCTAATCCCTGTAAGTATCCTGAACCAAGAACTCATTCTACCATCAATTCTCACTGCAAGCCAATTGTCATTATGAATGCCTTTTATTGATTTAAATAATCTACCCTTAATATCACCACCCCTCCCCAGTACGGTGAACATCATTTCCCTCGGTACCCTCTCATATGCTTTCTCTAGATCTACGAAACATAAACACAACTATCTATTCATATCGTAACATTTTACATTTACCTGGTGCGTACTGAACATCGGACCTTGACAGCCCCTCCGTGCTCTGTAACCACACTGGTTTCCATCCAACGGCCTCTCAACCACTGATCGCACCCTCCCTTCCAAGATGCCAGTGAATACTTTGCTTGCTATGCTAATGAATGAGATTCCTCGATATTTGTTGCAATCCTTCCTGTTCTCTTGCTTATAGGTAGGTGCAATTACTACTTTTGTTCAATCTGAAGGTACCTTACCAACTCGCCATTTTAATCTTACTCTATGAAGCCATTTCATACCTGCCTTCTCACTATACTTCACCACTTCGGGTCTGATTTCATCTATTCCTGCTGCTTTATTTCAATGGACTTTATTTACCATCCTTTCAACTTCCTCAAGCGTAATTTCACCAACATCACTTTCTGCCTGTCCACGTGCTTGGTTGTGCGCGACACCACCAGGAAGATTTCCTTTTACGGTGAGAAGATTTTCAAAATATTCCCTCCACATCTCCAGTGATACCCTGGGGTATATTATGAGTTCACCTGAATTACCCTAAACACTGCTCATTTCCTTTTTCCTTTACTTCCTAAGATTCCTTTTTACTGTCCATAAAGGTTTCGCTGCTGTTTGACATAGCCTAAAGGTTATTACCAAAATCTTCCCATGGTTTCTTTTTGGATTCAACAACTATTTGTTTCGCTGTTTTATTCATCTACGTACAATTCCCTGTCGGCATCGGCCCTTGTTTAGAGCCTTTTCTGATAAGCCTCCTTTTTACGTTTACAAGCTGTTGCCACTTCATCATTCCACCAAGATGTTCGCTTTTCCCCACCTTTACACATACCGTAGCTGTTCCTAGGCATTCTCTTGCTGTTTCTACTACAGCATCCCTGTTTGCCACCTATTCTCTTTCTATATCCTGAACCTGCTTACTGTCCACTGTTCAAAACTTCTCACTGATCATATCCATGTACTTCTGTCTAATTTCCTCGTCCTGGAGATTTTCTACTCTTATTCGTTTTCAGACATATTTCACTTTCCTTATCCTAGTCCTAGATATACTTAGTTCACTACAGATCAGATAGTGGTCTGGATCACCGAAAAATTCCCGAAAAAAAAATACATTCCTAACAGACTTCCTGAATATAAAGTCGGTTAAGTCATAGTCTATTTTATGGATCTGGTACCCCTGGTCCCCCATGTAGGGATGGGTCCAGTCAGTTCATTTGCTTGAACTAGTTCATTCGATGCCGTTCCAAATACTTTAATATGATAATACCGGACAGCTTGCTGTTTTCAGCGAGAAAGCCGATAGTGCTGCTACCTACATGGCTTGGTGTGACCAGCTCTTCAAAAACATATTGCCATCTGCATGATTCTTGGCGCACTGCCGTGTTGTTTATAATGTATCAGTGTGTGTCACTAAATAATCTTACATTGCAGTTATATTCCAAGAAAAGTGTTATACGCTGAACAAATTACCTAGCAAGATAATGGGCGTGGGAAATGATAAGAACCGCAAGTATTACAAAAAGTAATGACCTCGCATCTGTGTTGAGGTTACATTCTATGCCCCTTATATTAAGAAATGCAATCAAATACCCTACTGAAATGTTAGTAGGATGTAAAACCAATAATATTAACAAATATGGAACTGTAGTATACTCAAGCTTGAGGGTCCATATTGTTAAACAATGCCATAAATTTCACAATCGAAAACTTGTGGGTCTGTAGCGTAATGGTTATCGTGGTAGTCTTGAAATTGAAAATTCAAAGCCATGAGTTTCGAATCCAGTCACCTTTTCTGTTACTGTAAGAAGATAATAATAATTTTCTTTATGTCCCACTAAGTACTTTTACGGTTTTCGGAGACGCCGAGGTGCCGGAATATAATCCCGCAGGAATTCTTTTACATGCCAGTAAATCTACCTACACGAGGCTGACGTATTTGTGCACCTTCAAATACCACCAGACTGAGCCAGGATCGAACCTGCTAAATTGGATCAGAAGGCCATCGCATCAACCGTCTGAGCCACTCAGCCCGGCGTAAGAAAAATATTTCAGTGCATTATTGGCATAGGTATTGGCATAGGCTTGAGCACCAGTCCAATTAATTTAAAACGTGTGTATGGTAATTCTTCATGCATTAAGTTGTGAAAGAGACTTTAGGAAATTCTGGACCCTTCATCCTTGTCAGGAACATCGTAGTTCACTCACGTAACCCCAATATGTGTTATATATTATGTATTTTTGTCTTCAGAGGTAAAACAGAAAATTCAAAGAACGGCAAAAGCGTGAGGTTGAGTTGCTCTGTAGAGTTCGGGAAGATCGGCCGTACCGAATAAGAAGAAGAAAAAAAGAAGTCAACATAATGGACCAAACTACTGTTTCTTAATTTCCCAAAATCTTAATAAATCGTGGATGTTGTTAGGTTATCTGCCCCCGTTGGCTCTTTGGCTGATTGGTTAGCTCTTCGTGACACCCCCCCCCCCATTTATTATACCTTCATTCTTTGGAGTGTTGGACTTCTTCCATTTCCCTTCTAAAACCAAACCCCTTGGCACTACAGCCCTTGAAGGGCCTTGGCCTACCAAGCGACCGTTGCTCAGCCCGAAGGCCTGCAGATTACGAGGTGTCGTGTGGTCAGCACGACGAATCCTCTCGGCCATTATTCTTGGCTTTCTAGACCGGGGCCGCTATCTCACCGTCAGATAGCTCCTCAGTTCTAATAACGTAGGCTGAGTGGACCTCGAACCAGCCCTCAGGTCCAGGTAAAAATCCCTGACCTGGCCGGGAATCGAACCCGGGGCCTCCGGGTTAGAGGCAGGCACGCTACCCCTACACCACGGGGCCGGCCCATTTCCCTTCTGATTAGTGTTAATAGAGGATGGCTGGCCAGTTGTACCTCCACGGAATGGTCAGCGTACTGACCTTCGGTCCGGAGGGCCGTGGTACGATTTCCGGCTAAGTCGGAGATTTTAATCGCGTCTGTTAATCCCTGTAGATCGAGGGCGACGGTTTCGAGTTCGTATTCATACGCATCTTCAAGTATATACAACACATCATGCAAAAAACAACCACAAAAACACTACTGAGTACGGTATATATCCCTCCACATATGATTGCTGTTATGAAAGGCATCCGGCCGGAAAACTAGGCTAAGTCCATACAAAATCCTGCGCTAGGTAATTGAGTAAAGGTCAGAAAGAAGAGGAGAGTGTAGTTATTAAGTATTTCCCCAGAGGCTAGATGGATCCTCAAACAGATTCTGCTTTATAATTTTTAAGACACGGCTAACATAATGCTCGTTTGGAGGTTTATGAAGGAGAAATTTCATATTTTATAATTTCATTCTTAATTATTGTGATTATTCAATTATTTTAACAAAAATATTTCCAATGAGTGTGGTGCATTCCTCTCAGCTGTAGCACAGACAACACGGCCGACTTGATGCGTCGCTCTAGCTAGCTCCTTACCGGCCTTGACAATCGGGTCCACGCACTGTAATCGGAGTAGTTACACAGCTCGACACGTGGCGCTGGCGGCCGACCTATTTGCGGTAGACATGCATACTTCTTTATGGAAAATATATTGACTTTGATTACCGATTTATCGTAATTTAGAGTTATGGAGAATGTTACATATGTTAATACTGTTAAAATGATTAACGTTAAAGGTTACTTTCGCTGATATTTGCCAAAATGATGCCGTGAAATGAAACTGCGGGGAGATGACTTAGTCCAGCAACGTTCTGATATTGACTCTGTTTGCCGATGTATCTTAATTTAGGGAATAAAATAGTATGTTACATTGACTAATATTGTTAAACTGATTAATCCTAAAGGCTACTTTCATTGATATGTGCCAAAATAAAGTCGTGAAATGAAACTGCGGAGGATGGAGTAGTCCAACTGACGTTCCTTGTATGTGAGGAATAATTGTGATCGTTTCTATTATCATGGCATTTAGATACATAGCAGAACTTAATATTGAGATTAAGAGTCATTGTTCAATTAGAGTTTTTAAATTCTTCAAGCGCTGCTCTCAGGATGGGGGCTGGACACAACATAAAAGCCTTACTTTCTCCATATTCGTTGTATGCATAACATAAATATTTTGACTCAAACATATTTACATTTTAATTTCAATATATATATAGTTTCAGATTACATTTCATTCATACCTTTCACTAGAATATTAAATACCGGGCAAGTTGGCCGTGCTAAATTCAGACAATAATTTTTATTTGAAATGCAGTAGGGTGGAACAAGTTGGCCGCGCGGCGTGCAGCTGTGAGCTGTAAGCTTGCATCCGGGAGATAGTGGGTTCGAACCCCATTGTCAGCAGCCCTGGAGATGGTTTTCCGTGGTTTCCCATTTTCACATCAGGCTGTACCTTAATGAAGACCACGGCCGATTCCTTCCCACTGCTAGCCCTTTCCTCTTCCACGGCGGTATAAGACCTATCTGCGTCGGGGCGACGTAAAACAAATAGCGAAAAAAGAAGAAGAAGAATTTAAATAAAAATTCCGTGAGAGAAGAGTATTTTGAGTAAATAAATTGTAAACTGTTCTCTACCCGATGATGATGATGATGATGATGATGATGCTTGTTGTCTAAAGAGGCCTAACATCTAGGTCATCGGCCCCATTGCTCAGGTAACAACACTTCATACGTTGGCCTTACCGTCATAGCAGTAGTGATACTTACTTGTCAATGTTTAAATGTTCAAGTTCAGATTATCTTGGATAAAAATGTGTTGTGTTGCTGTCATATGGCAAATATGATACCGCCTAAAGGATTATTCTATGAAAGAAAATTAATTGGTAACAATACCTGATTAGCGTGATTAGCTGTCATTCCCGGAGGCCCGGGTTCGATTCCTGGCCCTACCACGAAATTTCAAAAGTGGTACGAAGGCTGGAACGGGGTCCACCCAGCCTTGGGCGGTCAACTGTGTAGAGGGGCGTATTGATTCCCACCTCAGCCATCCTCGAAGTGGTTTTCCATAGTTTCCCCACTTCTCCACCAAGCAAATGCCGGGATGGTAACTAATTTAAGGCCACGGCTGCTTCCTTCCCTCTTTCTTGTCTATGCCTTTCAATCTTCCCATCCCCAACACAAGGCCCCTGTTCAGCATAGAAGTTGCGGTCGCCTGGGCGAAGTACTGGTCATCCTTCCGAGTTGTATACCCCGACGCGCAGTCTCACGCTCCAGGACACTACCCTCGAGGTGGTAGAGGTGAATCCCTCACTGAGTCCGCGAGAAAAGCCAACCCTGGAAGGGTAAACAGAGTAAGAAAGAAAGAAAGAAAGAAAGAAAGAAAGAAAGAAAGAAAGAAAGAAAGAGCGAAGGTAAGTACCCGAAATAGAAACGGAAGTGAGATGAGAGTGCTACCTGCTTTTAGCCACTCCGTAGTTTTGTCCTGGTCTACAGAGAATTCGTGAAATGATAGTGCCCCTTTGCTCTTTTATTCCTGTTTGGAATACAAGAAAGGCACGCAGCAATATATATTCGAATATTTCCTAACACAGTTAAAGAAAAGCAAATCACCACACCATTAGAAAACGAATTAGCGCATAAATTAAAATCCTTGTTCAGGACGAAGTTACAGCGAGATCTCAATATCAAGCCAACAAACACCTCATTGCGAACACATTGCCAACATTTACGACAGCAAAACCGTATAAATACAACTGGAAATGCGGCAATTTGCGGTATACAGCTTCCTGTCAGTGGGTAGTAGGCCAGCGCTCCAGCGGCATTACGGTGAAACTTTCCAATTACAGCATTAAGCTGGGCTTAACAAGCGATTGTCAAGGCCGGTATAAGGAGCGCAGCGAGTGATCCAGTCGGCCGTGCAGACAAGTATGCAGTTCACACCAACACGCTAGATGTCACCACCGTCGCTGTTCGCAGTTCACTCAATGCTGTTGAGACACAGCTGTCCGGTATTGGTGTATTAAAGTATTTGGCCGTTCATCGCCTTGAGTCGTTCAAATGAACTAGTTCAAATGAACGAGGTAGTTCGTAAGCAGGTGAGAAATTTGTTGTCACGTGACCATTAACATGGCACGCCATTGGCCATTTTTGAGTGAGCTTAGTTTCTCGTTCAAATGAACGAGGTTGTTCATTTGTGCTCTCGCGGCATTTCGTTCAAACGAACGAAGTCGTTCAAATGAACGAGGTAGTTCATTTGTGCTGTCTTCATGGAAACGCTCTCGTAGCACGTCGTTCAAATGAACGAGGTAGTTTATTATGAGCTCTCTTGGCAACAGCACTAGCGGCGTGAGGAGAGGTAGTTTGCCGTACCGCACGCGAGCTAGTACGTAAATTTTACAACAGATGGTACTTGCGTACGTCTTCGTCTTCCTTTAATTGAATAGCAAACCATACAGCCTTGACCCCACCCAACCTACGTTGTTTAAAGCTCGGTGGTTTTAAGGGGCGTATGAATCAGCTGTTTGAGGGAGAAGAAGCTACTGTATTTACCGCCTTTATACACGGGAAAACATTGCTCTAAGATGATAATTGTCCTTTTTATCTGTTAAAGAGCTGGGAGGACGAACCGTATGAAGCGTCCTGTTAATAAGGGATGTTCCTGAATAGCTCACTAATAATGTCAGATGTAAGTCCTTCAAGGCGTTTACTGTATAAAACTAGAGTTTCGTCTTAGGCCTGACATTACACTCATCAGAGTGGAATGTGTCAGGCCCTATCCACTGACGATGATAGGTGTATGCACATAAATTTATCAGAAGCCCATTAACTTATGATATGCTCTATAGGTATAAAATATCTAATTCCCTCATCGATAAACATTCCCCATTAATATTACAACATATTACAGTGAGTTGTGACTGACATTATGAACTTGAAATGCGGTCAGCTGATACTTAACCCAGACGTAATTAATAGTTTCGTTGTCAGAGAAGAAATGTAGGAGATACACAATTTCAATTTATCTTCATCACACCATTGTAAAAGTGTAGTTCTTTGCTCTATTCACTTGATCATAAGAATGCATGGTAATTTCGAAGGAATATGATAGAAAAACATTTTGTATACGACAAAGTGACAATAAACACGTACATAGGTTAATGGGAATGAAAAACTACCTCTGTAGATCAGTAGTCTGCTTCCGATCCGCAAGACTGGGGGTTCAAACCCGGCAGAAGTACTCGGATGTTTGAAGGGCGAAAAGAAATCCGCTCGAAACTATATCGTGCTTTATCGGCATATAAAAGGTCGCTGGTAACAGATATGGTGTTTACCTTAAGTCAGTGAGATCACCCTCCTGGTGAAATAAAACAGAACGTCAAATCAAAATGCCTGTACATGGTAGCTGAAACGTACTTAAAATAATATTATTAATAATAATAATAAATTTGGGAGCCTCCGTGGCTCAGACGGCAGGGCGTCGGCCTCTCGCCGCTGGATACCGTGGTTCATATCCCGGTGACTCCATGTGAGATTTGTGTTGGACAAAGCGGAGGCGGGACAGGTTTTTCTCCGGGTACTATGGTTTTCCCTGTCATCTTTCATTCCAGCAACACTCTCCATTATCATTTCATAGCATTTATCACTCATTAATATAAATCACCTTGGGAGTGGCGACCCCATTGTAATAACAGCCTATATATGTTTCATTCATTACATCCCTGACCCGGTCAATGACTGGAAAACAGGTTGTAGGTTTTCATTTTCAATAATAAATTTATTTATCTGTTTACCTTCCAGGGTTGGTTTTCCCCTCGGACTCAGCGAGGGATCCCACCTCTACCGCCTCAGGGCAGAGTTCCGGAGCTTGAGGCTTTTGGTCGGGGGATACAACTGGGAAAGAGGACTAGACCTCGCCTAGGCGGCTTCACCTGCTATGCTGAACAGGGGCCTTGTGGCGGGGGAGGGGGGGGAGGGAGATCAAAAGGGATAGACAAGGAGGAGGGAACGAAGCGGCCGTGGCCTTAAGTTATATACCATCCCGGCATTTGCCTGGAGCAGAAGTGGGGAAACCACGGAAAACCACTTCGAGGATAGGCGAGGTGGGAATCGAACTCACCTCTACTCAGCTGACCTCCCGAGGCTGAGTGGACCCCGTTCCAGCCCTCGTACCACTCTTCAAATTTCGTGGCAGAGCAGGGAATCGAATCCGGGCCTCCAGGGATGGCAGCTAATCACGTAAAGTATCACACCACAGAGGTGGACATTATTATTATTATTATTATTATTATTATTATTATTATTATTATTATTATTATTATTATTATTATATTTTTGCTAGTTGCTTTACGTCGCACCGACACAGGTAGGTCTTATGGCGACGGTAGGACAGGAAAGGACTAGGAGTAGGAAGGAAGCAGTCGTTGCCTTAATTAAGCCCGGTGTGAAAATGAGAAACCATGGAAAACCATCTTCAGGGCTGCCGACAGTGGGGTTCGAACCTACTATCTCCCGAATACTGGATACTGGCCACACTTAAGCGACTGCAGCTATCGAGCTCGGTATTATTATTATAATATAGCAATTGAATGAGTGCACTTTTTACACACATGACCACTTCCTTTTAAAATTTAAAATTTGGTCTTTGAGCTGTAAAAACGGTGGTAGGGTGATAGTAATTACATTTTTATACAGGAAAAACTGAACAGTTCTTAAAGCCCGAAACTGAAATATTGATAGGTCTATTTGAACGGAAATAGCCAAATTTTCACTCCTGTTTCACCTTAGCGTAGTTTACGGTAATATTTGCTTAAGATGTATTTGTTTAAAGAAAATATTCTTAAGGCTTATTTTTTAATGTGGTTTATGATGCTGGAAATGATGAAAACTTTCGCGTATTCTGTGTCAATCGCATCTTAAGATAACTTATGTGTACTGATTATAATACTGATGTCTTGTATCTGTTACCATGTGCTAGCATGGTTTTGCTACTCCGCTCCAAGTGCGTGTGATTTCGTTGTTGACATTGTTTATTTTGTGTGTAGACAGAGTATTGATTTACCGGTGCCCGTGTATTATTCCCCACAACTGTCGTGTATGGTAGAACGCTTACGTAAGTGCCAGACAGTGAACATGTTTTTTTTTTTTTTTTTTTTTTTTTCGTAATGGAATTCTGAGGAACCTCGAATACGGTATTGTTCGATGATATTATGTGGGATATCGTTGTTATAAGAGATACACGAGCGACATTATCACCCCATCGTGTGTTTCGAGGACCGTATCTTGCAAAGGACCGGACTCGAACCAACATGCGCTCAGTTACAAAGCTAGGCGGCTAGTACGACATTCTATGAACTTGGTACTTCATCGTCTTGCGGAACGTCTAGCATGAGCAGAAAACAGCTGCCCAGTGCCCAGCGGCATCGCCAGCCTGCCTAGGTGGAGAAAAGGCATCTACGAGAGACAGAGAAACAGGTAAACATTCCAATTTTTTATAACTCTTCTCCCTGCTCCATCACCAGTTGAGAAATGTGCTGTCATGTGATCATTAACACGGCACGCCATTGGCCATTTGCGTGCGTGCTTATTTTGTCGTTCAAATGAACGAGGTAGTTCATTTGTGCTCTCGCGACATTTCGTTCAAATGAACGACGTAGTTCATTTGTGCTGTCTTCATGGAAGCAGCCCTCGCGGCATTTCGTTCAAATGAACTAGGTAAAGCTATCTTAGCAACAGCACCAGCGGCGCAAAAGAGATAGTATTCCGTGCTGGACGTGAGCTAGTACGTAAGTTTTACAATAGATGGTACTTGCTTACGTCTTCGTCCTTTAATATGCTGTATGCTCGCGTGAACGACTCGTTCAAAATATTTGAACGAACTCGTACTAGTTCAAATAAACGAGTCGTTCAAATGAACTAGTTAGTTCATGAACGACCCAACTCTACCCCCCCATGAGAATAGCCTTAAGCTTGAAGAATGTATTTGTAACTGCGAAACACAAACTAGAACAGAAGTCCAACAAACGCTTCCCATTCCCCTTAGCTTAA
Source organism: Anabrus simplex (assembly GCF_040414725.1). NCBI lineage: Eukaryota > Metazoa > Arthropoda > Insecta > Orthoptera > Tettigoniidae > Anabrus > Anabrus simplex. The sequence goes on along the minus strand of NC_090279.1, from coordinate 22,619,019 downwards.
GTGTATACCCTACATTTACCAATCACCCTTTCGAATACTTCAGTTCTATTTCCAACTCTCGCATTGGTATCGCCCATTATCACCCTCCTCATCCTTGTTGTTGACCCTGACTACGATGTCACTCGATATTTCATAAAACTTGTCAACTTCATCCTCATCTGCACCCTCACACGGTGAATATATTGAGACAATTCTCGTCGTAATTCCTCCAACTGCCATATATACCCACAGCGTTCGCTCATTCACGCGCCTAAAAGAAACTATGCTGCGTACAGTAGTTTTCCAAATAAACAGTCCTTCCACATACTCTGCCCTTCCCTTTTTAACACCTGTCTCTTCCCCGTTATCTCTTCTTACCTGAATATCACTCACGGTACACCTAGTATAGCCGGATTCGTCCCGTTTGCTGAAGCAGCCAGTTTTACTTTCTTTCTTCCACTAGCACCATTAATATTGATAGTTCCCCATCGAATTCAATTTCGTTCGACAAGTTGTTTCAAAGGAGTCCTTCGCCTGTCAAATGAGACTGGGACTCCATTACTCCCATAGCTCGGAGGTTTGCTTCCAACGTTCTGAACTCGGTAAATTCATGAAGCAGGATGGTATCCTACTTACACATAGTCACAGTGACGATCTCTTCTTTAACGGGTTAGGAACAACCAGTGGAATTTTAGTCCTAGCCTCCTGAGCACAAGAAGGACCATTGCAGAGGTTATGTCCGAAAACCCAATCCCGTTCCATAGCAATTGGTATCCCGACCGTCAGGACCACTTACTAGGGCACTCAGCCCTTGCCCATGGTTCACGAACTAGAACGTGACCAGAGTAACCGACACCATTAACCATCAATTATTATTATTATTATTATTATTATTATTATTATTATTATTATTATTATTATTATTATTATTATTCACCAAAAGGTGACAGGAGAAAGGAAATCGAGTATAATGCAAGTTCCATGAAATCTGGGAGCAAGCTTTCCCGCGGTAACAAAATGTTTAACCATAACCTGATCTCCAATTTCTAAATTGGTGGTTCTTTGTCCACGGTCATACCCAAGTTTTACTTTCTTATGAGAGGCCTTAAGGTTATTTCTAGCTTTTCTCCATAAATCCCAGATATTGTCTGGGTCTGTTGCATCTGGCAATAGCTCATTGATCGACTAAAAATTTGACAAAGGAATATTTGGGACAAACTTAAAAGAATGAGGAAGTGGAGGATACTTGTGGGACACATGAACAGCCCAGTTAAAGGCTAATGATAACCAGTGTAAGGAAGTGTCCGAACGGGAATGATCTTCGTGGTGGAAAGTAATAAGGACAGTTCGGGGATTATGATTAACCCGCTGGGCTAGAGATGGCTGTGAGTGGTACGCAGACGTCATGACATATGAATAGACAGATCGAAACAGAACTCATGAAATAACTTAGAGGGGAACGCATTAGCGATATCAGAAACAATATATTGTCAGGGTCCAAAAGGTGGAAAAATAGTGTTGAAACAAGAAACAGTGGACTGATCAGTGTCATTCCTAGTCGGAAACAGCAATGAGAACCGTGTGAAACGATCCACACACACAAGAATGAATGTATTCCCATTCCCTTTAGATTGAGGCTAGGGTCCGGCGTAATCGATGTACAATCGCTAATTAAACACGACTTACATGCTTTAACCAGTTCCCTAATATCGCCGTCCATACTCTCCCAGACAAACACTTCCCTTATGTTTTCTCTTGTTTTGAAAATGCGTAGATGTCCATCTAATGGGGCCTCATGGCAATACTTGAAAATCATAGGCGCTAGAACAGCTGGAACAACAATTTGCATCTTGTGATCACGCCTCGAAGGGCAACACCGAACCCCATTCATCAAAACACAATAGACAACATGTTCCTCAGAAGCAAGTATTTCTATAATAGGAGCCAGCACTGATATTCACGTTGGTATTTCGCTATATCATGAAGTAACAAAGGGGCATCAGTTAGTATCGCACTTATAATAGGAGGTGTGGGAATAGAAGACAAAGGGCTTTTCTTCGAGTCAACAACATCAGAATCGCCGGGAAACATTCGGCTTAATCCAGCTGCGACCATACTTTCAGATCACCGAATATCTCGCACGTAAAAGTGAAACGATCATATCCGGTTCGCCCGGTACGACGGTGCCTAGACAGAACCCACCTCAGTGAATGATTGTCAGTCTTTCATTGAAATTTAACATGCTCAAGGTAAAGACGAAAAATTTCTAAGCGGAATGGGAAGACCAGTCCTTCTAACGCGTACGTAGCGTACATGGCGTCTTGAGGTGGCAAGGTTCTAGACGCATTGGCCATTGGCCGCCATCCTAGTTCAGATTCCTGAAGAAGAACCGCAGTGACCGCGGATTGAGAGGCGTCTGTGTGTACAATTAACTTCTTGGAGAAATCTGGCATAGCCAAGACCGTTGCGTTACCCAGAGCAAATTTCAGATCCTCTAACGCTGCTTGCTGCAACGGCCTCCATTCAAACTTGACAGCTTTCTTGCGGAGACGGCTTAGGGCTGCCGCCCTATTGCCGAAGTTGGAGATGAATTTCTTAAAGAAATCTAACAACCCCATTACCATCATTACAAGGCCTGAAGTTACGGACTGCATGCGTTCTGGAATGATCGACTGAAACTCCATCAGGTGACACAATATGCCCCAAGTAGAACAGAGATGATTAATCAAAGGATACATTTTACAACTTCACCGTCAGTCCAGCATTACGAAGGCGTTTTAGAGCTTCATCTAGATGAGTTAAGGGTTCTTCAAAGGTCTCAATAAAACAACATATTGTAGATAATGGTACAGATATACTAATTTAATATCCCAGAAGGCCATATCTAGCAGCCTAATAAGAACCACCGTGCCCATGGTGAGGATAAAGCCACGCGGTTGTATTCATACAGATTCCTGTCGGTAGCGAAGGCAGTCAGATGATGTTTTGGTTCTTCCACCAGACGTATCTCATTATAGGCTTGGTGGAGATCTAAGGTGGTGAAGAACGTAGCCTTCCGAAACAAAGAGAAACATGAATGCAAGTCGGGAAGGGGGTACTGCTTGTAGAACAATCTTACTATTTAACGCCCTGTAATCAATTACTGGCCTGAAGCCACCTGGAGGTTTCGACACCAGAAAATGGTTACAGAATACGCCGACTTGGAGAGTCAAATGACACCATCCCTCAGCATTTGGTCAATGATTTAATTGAGGACCTACATTTTCGGCGGAGAAAACCTGTAGAGAGGAAATCTTATGGGGATCGAATCCGTAGCCTCAATCTTGTATTCACTTAAGTCAGTCACACCTAGATTTTCCGAAAATACGTCGGAAAATGACCGACATATTTTAAGAATGCAACTTGCCCGATCCTCAGGTAGATGCCTAAGGTCAAACGACATCACACTCTGGGGAGGCGAAATAATAGAAGATGCTACAGAATTACATTTCAAAAGAGGTACCGGATATGAAAATTACTCATAAATTGGAATGTGCAGAATTTACTTTGAACATCGTGCATAGAGGAATGTGACAGGAAATCTGCTTTTAATATCATAGGGCATAGCAAACGTTTAGCAACAAATAAACATAGATTTCCACGTAAATTTTGAAATACGAATTTTGGCATAGATAAATCCAAACATTTCTAGGGGGAAGAGTTAGCCGAAACAAATTATAAAGATGAAACATATTCAGAAAATTTACAACAGTACCACAGATTCGAATGTCATTCTATCAAAATGATGGGCATAATATTTCCTGAATCTAAAATGACCGTGACCAGTGCGTTATCTCAATTTTGTGGAAGGGCACGAAGTCTGGAGTATCGGAGGCAATTTTGAGGCATTCTTTAGCACCTTCGAAGATTGTCTTCCTTCTTCATTATGTGCTCATAGTACCCTCAGGTACTGAGCCTTCAGATGCAGATATGGGTGAGGACGCAACCAAGCACCCTAGTTATATTAATGGCCACTTAAGGCCCTACATTAAAAAGTAAATATCACCGCCCGAATCTCTTTCTTAAGGCTCATCACTCCGCCAACATGACAATCACCAGACATAACAATAACAAACTAACCTCACTGTATGCATCCATCATGAACGTTCTCTTACAGCATTAAATGATATAATGTAAGATGAAATAAATCAAGATATTCATAATTAAGCCAGTTCCCGCGCTCAGTGAGGAAATCATACGGGGATCGAATCCGTAGGCTCAATCTTGTATTCACCCATATCTGCATCTGACCGCCAGCCTCGTACGCGGTGTCCATGTCCTATGCCGCCAAGGCCTAATGAGCACTTTTTACCTTGCAGTAAATTATTCGTAATAAATTCTGTTCAATTTATATAAATTGGATGGGCATTTTCTTTCTCGAAGGTAATGCTTCGGGCATTTTATTGACGTAAATTAATGCACCTTTATTTTATAAATGCTTATTTTATGAAGTGATAATTCAAATAAATATTTCCTTTCTTTGAAAAATAAATTATTTCGTGATCAAAAACCGGTCAGAAAAAATATTTTTACTATCAAATCTGCATTATTTTAGAGAGGTGGTGTTCCCTATGCTACATATAAAAATATAGGGCCTTATGTACAATATTACAGTTACAATATTTTTTAAAATTATTATTATTATTAAATTACCGTGAAATTTTCTAATCCTACATTATATGCAAATACTGCAGTTCCTGGTTCGTTTTAAGTAAAAATGATTACTAATGTCTATTTCACACAGATTTAATGCTCAAAAATTCATTTTTGCCGTAAAATTATGACACAAAAATTATTTAATAATATTTACACATATTCATTACGTGTTCTAGCAAATGTGCTTAGGGAGGAACAAAGGGTTGTACACCCTCCTTACATTGTTCACAAATGTATCTGGACTTTGTCCATTTACCACCTTGACTAGTACTAATCTTTCTGAATACGGAACAGCTGCGTTCCTTTTTTTTCGGTAAAATAGTAAGGGGTTCGTTACCCACCCGCGGGAGCTGAATTGCCGCTCGGCCACCAAGCTACTCGGCAGCCAAGTTCCTCAACCAAACTTGTTGTATGTAGTCTTTTTTAATCCAATACTAGTCCAAAACATGTATTATACATTATTAAAACGAATAAATAACTTGGAAAGTATTATTTTCCGGAACGTTCGATCAATCGGATGTTGGCGATTTTAGACTGAACATCGAACGCCTGATCAATCGGACGTTGGCGCTGAAAGGGTTAAGGAAATAAACACACATTCTCACTCCTGCTCAAATTAATTTTACATATCAATCAATCAATCAATCAATCAATCAATCAATCAATCAATCAATCAATCAATCAATCAATCAATCAATCAATCAATCAATCAATCAATCAATCAATCAATCAATCAATCAATCAATCAATCAATCAATCAATCAATCAATCAATCAATCAATCAATCAATCAATCAATCGTTCAATGAATCGCTCAATTAATCAGTAAATAAATAAACAAATAAATAAATAAATAAATAAATCAGTCAATCAATCAATCAATCAATCAATAAATAAATCAATCAATCAATCGTTCAATGAATCGATCAATTAATCAATCAATAAATCAATCAATCACTACTGATCAGCATTTAGGGCAGTTGCCTAGGTAGCAAATTCCCTATCTGTTTTTGTCCTAGCCTTTTCTTAAATGATTATTAATAAATTGGAAATTTAATGAACATCTCCCGTGGTAAGTTATTCCAATCCCTCACTCCCCATCCTATAAACGAACATTTGCCCCAATTTTACCTCTTGAATTCCAGCTTAATCTCCATGTTGTAATCTTTCCTACTTTTGAAGACACCACTGAAACTTATTCGTCTACCGATGTCATTCCGCCCCAACTCTCCGCTGACAGCTCGGAACATACCACTTAGTCGAGCAGCTCGTCCCCATTATCTCAAGTCTTCCCAGCCCAAACTTTGCAACATTTTTGTAACGTTATTCTTTTGTCGGATATCATCCAGAACAAAACAAGCTGCTTCTCTTTCAATTTTTTCAGTTCCTTTCTCCCTTAAATAACCAGTAAGAGAGATTATTCGGCATATTCTCAGTTTTCAGGCTGGTTGTATCTTCAAGCTTATCCAGGAAACATAGAGGAGAACTAATGTGCTCAGCTATGTGGATGGAAATTAGGTCAGCTTTCAGACTCATTGCTGAATTGAGATTGATAATTTTAATAGTTCTACTAACTACTTCTATGGTTTCTGTTACCGTTGTTTTTGTGGTAGTTAAGCATGAAAGAAGGTGCTGGGTGGTGAATAGGTCTCAAGCTACTAAAGAGAAATTAAATTTTAAAATTTAACAAGGTTATATTTTCTTTTCAAAATTAGGTAACAACAAATAGAACAGGTACTTAGTAGCCGAAATACAACTTGAAATGTACAATTACAGGGATTAAAGAATTTGGGCTTCGAGCCCTGAAAACACAATTCTGGAGCAACTAGCTCAACTTTACGATATACCAATTTCAACAAAGGGGCAGAAGACCCCAATCAAACCCTGGAGCCCTTGCTCCAAATTACACAGCAAAGCCTCCTCAAGGCATACAACTCTCAGTTTTAGAAAAGAGCCACTCGCTCTTAAAGTTAAGCCTCTCCCAGGCCACACCAAATTCAACTTTCAAGTTGTCCTCAAAGGACATATACACAGGGGTAAAATACCCAACCTACTGAGGTCTATTAGGTGAAAAAAAGATTAATACATGACCTCTAAAATACAACTTGAGAGGAGGCGAACTTGCACTCCTAATACACTTTGCTTAAGACCTACTTGGCACTAGGCCGTTAATACAAGGGCTAATCCCATACTACAGAGGTGACTTAATGGCAATTTACATTACATTACGGGAGAATTGGTTGAGAAAAATAAGTTCACCTCAAGACGATGTGAGTGGGAACTCGAGAGGGTTAGCACTCTCTATCCCATAATATAGCTTTACAAGAGAATAGAAGAAAAGAGTAGTTACATTTTAGGAAAAGGTTACATGATGGAAAACGCTTCGAACCCGCCGCGAGAGTTAAACTGCCGACCTAGCAAGAAAAGAAGTTATTAATAGGCCATTACCTGGTGTTGAACGGCTGAAGAAGAAAGAGGCGCTTCCCGCCTCCTGCTATGTACTTAATACACTGAAAGATGGAACAGAAGTGGCCCGGAGACCCTAAAATCAGCAGTTTAAATACTCTCGCAGAGAATTCTAGGCGTTAGGGGAAAGAAAACACCCTCCCACAAAGATTTTATTGGGTAGGACCCCGCAACAGATACAAGTTGGGGGAAGATACCCCTGATTGGCCAGAAATTCATTGAAGAAATTCGTGATTGGATACATTCAAAGCAAGGGGAAGAAAGGGGTAAATATTGCCAACTTAAACAATGATAGAAATAAATTTAACAAAGAACAAACTCCTGAAATTAAATTTTCTCCAACAAAATAGTTCTTTGACTCCGCACTAGGTTGCACTATTGTTGATCTTCAGTAGTGTCCTCTAGAAGAGAAAGTTCACACTTCTTAATACAAGCAAAACAAAAGTACATCGAAAATGACACAGTTCACAAACTCAAAATTTTCCAGGTAGTGACATCTTCTGAGAAATTTGGAAATTAAGACCGTAGATAAAGTTCAGATTTCCTCCAGAAGAGGAGTATTAACTGGCGCAACTTTTAAATAAACGGTGTGGAGGTGTACCGCCCGGTACAGACCTCCCCCCCCAAAAGTTCATCCAAGGGGTAACACAGAAGAACATAAACGTTTGTTTGAAAATAAGTTCCAAGTTTTGATGTTGATATTAAGATAACTTGCAGAAGTTTTTGAGAAATTTCTTAATTCAGTTCCAAAATTTTTGTTGTAGTTGGTAACGTAAGGTTTTTATGTTTATCGAAGTTGAATTTCTGAAGATAAGCTTTTAATACTTAAAGGTGAAGGAAAAATTTGCAATGTCCACCAAATATTGCTGCTGAATTTCCAAGAGTAGTTATTGCTTAGGGTGACAGTCCATATAGCTGATGTAGATTAAGAAGGATGGCCAGACCGGCCGTTGCAGCTTGCGTCCAAGGGAGGCCGCTCGGACCCCTTAAGTACCCTGAGATACCGCTCGCCCGCACTATGAGGGGAGCAGAGGTGTAGAAGCACGCCGCGCCCGCGGTGAACATATACAGGCTGCGGGCCAGTAGCAGGTCGTGCGCCGCACATCAGCCTTGGCCGGGAGGTGAGCTCCGGCTCGCCGTGCACATGTCGTCCTCGCTGGAGAGGAGGGGGCCCATCCCCCTCCCCAGTCGCTGCACGGCGCTGCGCGGCTGCGGGGGCGCTGAAACATTAAAGCTAGGCGGCAGAATTGTGTTGGACAATCATTTTCTTTGAGGGTACAGGCTTGTAGAGAGAGTGAGGGGCCAGCGGCGTGCAGATATTCATGGTTTTCATTAAGCCACTGTGTAGAGTGGAGCAGGAGACGGGAGCGTGGTAATGGCCGTGGCAAAGACAGGATGGCAGTTTAATGGGTCGGGGCAGGTTTCACAAACATGCTTACATAAGAAACAAAATCCTATAGAAGGGGCAGAATGCCTTAAAAGTGAAACTCAAAAAAAAATATAACCTTCATATCCTTTCAAAATAATATGAAGCAAGTTAACACAGAAATTACACCGGTTTCACCTGGGACAGGTGAACCCTAAATATCCTCTCGGTGGCTGGATTACTTAGCAATAAGGTAACCGGCGTAAGAAAATCGAGAATGATACAAGGCCCATGAAATCTGGGGGCAAGCTTGCCCGCGGGAACAAAATTTTTGACCATAACCTGGTCACCTACCTTCAAAGTGGTGGGTCTCCGTCCACGATCATACCTTTCCCTAACCTTTTCATGAGACACTTTAAGATTGGCTTTAGCCTTCTTCCAAAGATCTTTAATGTTATCCGGATCTATTGTCTCGGGTAGAATGTCATTCAAAGACCAGAGGTTAGAGAGCGGCGAGTTGGGAACAAACTTGAACATCAAAGAAGCTGGAGTAAACTTGTGAGATTCATGAACCGCCGAATTCAAAGCAAAAGCTAACCAATGCAGGGACATGTCCCACCTGGAAGGGTCTTCATGATGATAAGCAATGAGAGCGGACCTGAGATTACGGTTAACTCGTTCAGCCAGAGATGGTTGCGGGTAATAAGCAGAAGTAGTTACATGAGAGATGGACAAGTCAAAACAGAATTTACGAAATAAATTTGATGTGAACGCCTTAGCATTATCAGATACAATATATTGACACGGACCAAAAGAAGCAAAAATAGAATTTAAGCAAGTAATGGTTGACTGAGCGGTAGCCAGCTTAGTCGGAAATAACCAGGAAAATCTTGTAAAACCATCTACACACACAAAGATGAACTTGTTGGCATTGCCCTTTGACTGGGGGAAGGGTCCCACATAATCAATATACAGGCGTTCCATGGGGCGCGATGCTTGATGCGAAGACAAGAGGCCTACCTTGGTGGACATGGTTGGTTTACTGAGCAAACAAGATTTACAAGCTTTTACAAGTTCACGGATTTCACCGTCCATACCTTTCCATATGAACATTTCACGAATCTTTTCACGAGTTTTAAAGATTCCAAGATGCCCCCCCAATGGGGTCTCATGATAGTATTTGAAGATCATAGGTACAAGAACCGCTGGAACAACAACTTTCATCAACTTATCATGCCTCGAAGGGCAACATAAAACACCATTCCTCAGAACATAAGGGACAGCATGTTCCCCAGAAGAAAGGGTTTCCATTATCGGAGCCAGCGTAGGATCTTCACGTTGGTATTTCTCAATATCCCTAAAAAGCATGGGAGCATCTGTTAGGATGGCATTAACCTCGGATAGTATGGACTCGGAAGGTGATGAACTGTCGACCGGTTCGTGGGTTTCGACGTCGTTATGAAACATACGGCTGAGTCCATCAGCAACAACATTTTCGGTACCTCTGATATGTCGTACATCAAATTGGAAGGCAGAAATACGGATGGCCCAACGGGCTATACGACCAGTACGACGCGGCCTACCTAAGACCCAGCTTAAGGCTTGATTATCTGTCTCCAGGTCGAATTTGACATGTTCCAGATAGAGACGGAACTTTTCTAAGGCGAATAAGACTGCCAAACCTTCAAGCTCATATATGGAGTACTTTGCTTCTTGAGCTGACAATGTCCTAGACGCATAGGCGATGGGTCGCCTCCCTAGTTCAGTCTCTTGAAGAAGAACTGCAGCTACTGCTGACGACGATGCGTCGGTTTGGACGATGAATTTCTCCGAGAAATCAGGCATAGCAAGTACAGGGGCATTACAGAGAGCTAATTTCAGATCTTCAAAAGCGGCTTGTTGAGAAGGTCCCCACTCGAATTTGATGCCTTTCCTACGAAGAAGGTTTAAGGGCGCCGCTCTATTAGCAAAATTAGGAATGAACTTCCTGAAGAAATTCACCATGCCAATGAACCTGGCGATACCTTTAATGTCCTTGGGAGGTTTAAAATCACGGATGGCCTGTGTTCTAGAATGATCGACTGCTACACCATCAGGTGACACAATATGCCCAAGGAAGGACATAGAGGGCTTAGCGAAGGCAACCTTGGACAACTTAACAGTTAACCCAGCCTTACGAAGGCGATCGAGAACTTCGCGCAGATGATCTAGATGCTCTTCAAAAGTCTCTGAAAATACGACGACATCATCCAAGTAGTGATATAAGTACTCAAATTTGATGTCGGAGAAGACCCTATCTAGTAGCCTAGTGAGCACAGCTGCCCCCGTGGGGAGCCCGAAAGGCACGCGGTTGTATTCGTATAAATTCCAGTCCGTGGCAAACGCTGTAAGATGTTTAGACTCTTCGGCAAGGGGAATTTGATTATAGGCCTGATTCAAGTCCAAGATGGTGAAGAACTTGGCCTTACGAAACCATGAAAAACAAGAATGAAGGTCAGGAAGGGGCACAGATTGCAACACCACCTTCCGATTGAGAGCCCTGTAATCAATGACAGGCCTGAAGCCTCCTTGGGGTTTCGGGACTAGAAAAATAGGCGATGAATACGCCGACTTAGAGGGCCTAATAATACCATCCTTCAACATCTGATCGATAATTTCTTTCAGAGCCTTCATTTTAGGTGGAGATAGCCTATAAGGTGGAAAACGGACAGGAATCGAATCCGTGACCTCAATTTTGTATTCAATAAGGTCAGTAACACCAAGAGTATCAGAGAACACCTCGGGAAACGACTGACACAGTTTGCGAATACTATCAGCCTGCTCCTCAGATAGATGTCTAAGGTCTAACAACATCTCATCCTGGGTAGGCGAAATAGATGAACATGATACAGAATTACACTTTAACAAGGGAATTCTACAATTGGACGCAAATTTGAATGTGCACGACCTACTCTGGAGATCGAGCACAAGACCAGTGTGAGAAATAAAGTCAGCTCCCAATATAATGGGGCAAGACAATTGCTTGGCCACAAACAATTTAACTTTCCATGTAAACTTAAAAACACGAATTTTGACCAGTAAGGAACCTAGAATTTCTAATGGAGATGAATTAGCCGAAACGTATTGAACAGGAGAAGAGACATAGTCAGGGAGTTTACAAACAGATTTCAATTTAGAATACCAATCAGCCGAAATAATGGAACAAACACTGCCTGAATCTAAGAGAGCTGTTATAGGCTCGTTATTTAACTCAATCTTAAGAAAAGGAACAGGTGCGGGGGTATCCGCCGCAATCCTAAGACACTCTTTAGGGCATTCAAAAGATGAATTTGAAGGCTGGTCGTTCTCTGCATTTACAACCTGTTTACTAGGGGCTGAGTCTCGGGAAGATGGATTAGTCGGCTCAGCCGACGCCACTAGTCACTTTTTATTATTGGCGTAGCTGGAATTTGCACCAGAAGTTGAGCAGGAGGGGGTGCTATTTGAGTTTGGGCAATTCTTGGCGATATGTGAGAAGGCCCCACACTTAAAACAGCCTTGTGATGACTCTGCTCCATTCCTTGTCCCACTTGACTTGATCAGAGGACACTTATTCCGCAGATGATCGGGCGACCCACAAGCATAACATTTACGGGGATTGACTGGTCGGCGAGGTGGAGGCCGAGTGTTACTAAAGGAAGGCGGGGGTTCTTTCGCCACACGCAAGGAATCGGCATACCTAACTCCTTCCGCAGAGACGGCTAATGCTTCCAGTTCAGAGAAGGTTTGCGGGCACGCCGCGAAACACAAATATGACCTGTAGGGTGGTGAAATCCCTTCGACAATAGCTTGCACGATCTGATCCTCAGGGAAGTGGAGAGCAAACACCCTAGTATAAAACTTAATATCTTGGATGAAGTCTGCCAGGTTTTCATCCAAGCGCTGTACCCGATAATAGTATTTCTGAATAAGGGAGGACCTGGCCCTAGCCGGGATGAAGTTAGCTAGCAAATGGGCATGGAAATCCTCAATAGAAGATTGCTCGGCGATGGCTCTAACTATTTTATCTGAGAGAACACCAATAGCATAAGGATAGATTATTTGTAAAATTTGACATGGAGACAGAGAAAACACAAGGGCATGATCCTGAAATTCAACTAGAAATCTTAAAAATGAAATTACATCACTGGTGGTGTTGACGGAAAACTTAGAGATACCTCTAAGCAACATTGCCAATGGATGAGGCAAGCTGCTGAACCCAGGTGACATAGTCGTTAAAGGTTTCAATGGCAAAGAAGTTAATTCAGAGCGGATGTTACTCAATGACGCACGGCGTTCAGATTCGTTGTTCGATGGGGCAGAGATAGTTTGAGCAGCAACGGTTATCCTATTGACTTCTCCCTGAGGAGGCTCTTCCTCGTTACCTACATTCACCGCGGCGGGTTGATCAGTTTTGGGAGGAGCTTCGCCGGTTAGCAATTGAGTGACCTTATTAGACAATTCAGAAATAGTTTCAAGGAGCGTATTAGCTTGCTTCCTCTGAACGTCATTCACCTTTAGAGACAACAGATCATTAACTCTATTTGCAAAGCGATACAGCCTGCCTTGCACACGCTTAATTTGATTAGGAGATGGGTCGTTTTCATCAAAAAAGCTGACTACCGATGCTAGCCCAGTAATATTCTCGACAATAGTGGAAAGAGAGTCATCAATTTCTTTCTCTCCCAAATTGGGGATGGAAATGGGCAAATCAAGGGACTCTCTAAGCTTGTTAGTGTCTATTGCAACCGTGCCTCCAGATTGAACGTTTCTGATAGTTAACTCATATATCAATTCCTCTTTGCGCAAATAGTTAAGGAGGAGAACATCGCGAGGGCCGGGCATGATGAGAGAACAATTTTGAAAAACTCAAAAAATTCCAGCAACTGAGAAAATTGTTAGAGTTCAAATCAAAGCAATGTTTAGCCGTCAAAAGGGGCTAAATTGAGACCCATTCAACCACGCTCTGCTACCACTTGTTACCGTTGTTTTTGTGGTAGTTAAGCATGAAAGAAGGTGCTGGGTGGTGAATAGGTCTCAAGCTACTAAAGAGAAATTAAATTTTAAAATTTAACAAGGTTATATTTTCTTTTCAAAATTAGGTAACAACAAATAGAACAGGTACTTAGTAGCCGAAATACAACTTGAAATGTACAATTACAGGGATTAAAGAATTTGGGCTTCGAGCCCTGAAAACACAATTCTGGAGCAACTAGCTCAACTTTACGATATACCAATTTCAACAAAGGGGCAGAAGACCCCAATCAAACCCTGGAGCCCTTGCTCCAAATTACACAGCAAAGCCTCCTCAAGGCATACAACTCTCAGTTTTAGAAAAGAGCCACTCGCTCTTAAAGTTAAGCCTCTCCCAGGCCACACCAAATTCAACTTTCAAGTTGTCCTCAAAGGACATATACACAGGGGTAAAATACCCAACCTACTGAGGTCTATTAGGTGAAAAAAAGATTAATACATGACCTCTAAAATACAACTTGAGAGGAGGCGAACTTGCACTCCTAATACACTTTGCTTAAGACCTACTTGGCACTAGGCCGTTAATACAAGGGCTAATCCCATACTACAGAGGTGACTTAATGGCAATTTACATTACATTACGGGAGAATTGGTTGAGAAAAATAAGTTCACCTCAAGACGATGTGAGTGGGAACTCGAGAGGGTTAGCACTCTCTATCCCATAATATAGCTTTACAAGAGAATAGAAGAAAAGAGTAGTTACATTTTAGGAAAAGGTTACATGATGGAAAACGCTTCGAACCCGCCGCGAGAGTTAAACTGCCGACCTAGCAAGAAAAGAAGTTATTAATAGGCCATTACCTGGTGTTGAACGGCTGAAGAAGAAAGAGGCGCTTCCCGCCTCCTGCTATGTACTTAATACACTGAAAGATGGAACAGAAGTGGCCCGGAGACCCTAAAATCAGCAGTTTAAATACTCTCGCAGAGAATTCTAGGCGTTAGGGGAAAGAAAACACCCTCCCACAAAGATTTTATTGGGTAGGACCCCGCAACAGATAGATACAAGTTGGGGGAAGATACCCCTGATTGGCCAGAAATTCATTGAAGAAATTCGTGATTGGATACATTCAAAGCAAGGGGAAGAAAGGGGTAAATATTGCCAACTTAAACAATGATAGAAATAAATTTAACAAAGAACAAACTCCTGAAATTAAATTTTCTCCAACAAAATAGTTCTTTGACTCCGCACTAGGTTGCACTATTGTTGATCTTCAGTAGTGTCCTCTAGAAGAGAAAGTTCACACTTCTTAATACAAGCAAAACAAAAGTACATCGAAAATGACACAGTTCACAAACTCAAAATTTTCCAGGTAGTGACATCTTCTGAGAAATTTGGAAATTAAGACCGTAGATAAAGTTCAGATTTCCTCCAGAAGAGGAGTATTAACTGGCGCAACTTTTAAATAAACGGTGTGGAGGTGTACCGCCCGGTACAGTTTCCATAAACGCCGAGGAGCCAAAATTGCGTCCCGCAAGAATTCTTTTACGTACCTGTAGTTCTGCAGACATGAGACTGTCGTATTTGAGCACCCTCAAATACCGCCAGACTCTAACCCACCAACCCGAGCTAGTCAGACATTCTCTCCTTCGCCAGCTTAAATTAAATTTCAATATTTCCTGACTTTATTTCGATGTACGCATTACTATAACCGTATTCTCAAAGGGAGGGGCAGGGAGAGAAACCGAGATTGTATATTTTATTGCAATTTCCATTTGCCATGTAGGTCCTTTTGCTTGGATGTTGTCTTCTTCTTTCTTTAATAAGCATTAGGGGACGGGGGATACATTTTAAACGTATGTGTGGCTTGCAAGTTGGTGTATCTCGAGCTTCCCACATTAGGGAAACCCAGAAAACCTACAGGGGCAATAATGAGTGAAACACAATTACCTGATTTTTATATATATAGGCTTAAATCACTCTGATTAAAGGTGGTGGTGGTGGTGATTATTGTTTTAAGAGGAAGTACAACTAGGCAACCATTCTCTATATAACACTAATCAGAAGGAAAAAAAGAAGGGGTCCGACACTTCGGAAAATGAAGATATCGGTCAAAGGAAGACAAGGGCCACGAAGGGCGTGAAAATGAAGGACTCCCTATCCCTCGCAAACCTAATAGCGTCGGGGTCGGAAAAGAACAAGAGTTGACCAAGGGAGGTCGGATAGGATAGATGAAAGTGAGGAGCCTGGCACAAGTAAGTGGAAGGAATGCCAGGACTCAACTGAGGGCCCCGTGGTCGCCAACCCACGCTCCAAAGTTCAGAGCCCCTGGGGGTACTCTGATTAAAGACAAGTTGTAAGGCAAGAATGGGATAGGAAAGAGGGCTAGGACTTAAATGAAAGGAAGCGATCTTCGCCTTAATAAAGGTACAGCCACAGAATTAGCCAAAAGTGAGAGTGAGAGTACCACGAAAGGAAAAGAACTTCAGATCTACTGACTGAGGATTTCGAAACCACCACCTCCCGAATCAACCTCTCAGCAATGTGATCGAACTGCACAGACAATTCACTCAGTTTCTTGTGACGCGCAATACCACATGGGCTTAGTCTCTCCCAAATTACACAGTTTGTATTTGTACCATTTACACCTGTATATGGATTTTCAGTTCTTCAGTTATACCAGGTGGCTCTCGAACGCCGTACTTTCTACTTATAAATGCCCCGCATGCACAAATGAAGAATGGGATGCCTACGAACTGATTTTCACAGGGGAACTCCTGACAGCGGGCAGGTTACGTCAGAATATCAAGAGATATGAAACGGAGTGTCGCTCGCAGCATGTTACTCAGCGTTTGCCGTCTAATTCACCCCTTGCATTAGTAAACATCGTTTTTGACCGCATAGTTCTAGGGTGGTGTATGGTACAGCCGCACCATATTCATTTTCTGCATATCAGCAATGGCTACTGTGAATAGCAATGGTGAATACACAGACATTATTTTAACTGAACAACCTAGTCGGAGTGCAACAGAAGCTCCAAACGGACGTACGCCTTCTACACTCACATTTCGCCGAACAGTATTAGTTTTTGTTCCATACAATCAACTCTTATTTCGAGTTGAATGTCTACATGTGTATAAATTAATAAGTTATTAGATTCCATTTACTGCATCTTTGGCGTGTCTATAAACAGTAGCGGCGGGACAGTCGCTCCCACCCCAACTTTGTAGAGTAAATATTACATTTTATTCCACTTTAGTCACCTGGAACTAGGAATCATTTTAGAAAAGCTATTTGTACAAACCTTGTTGTCTTATATGCTAAATCTTTGCTTTATTGTATAGCGCTACGGCAAGTGGCCCCGTTGTGTAGGGTAGCGTGCGTGCCTCTCACCCGGAGGCCCCGGGTTCGATTGCCGGTCAGGTCAGGGATTTTTACCTGGACCTGAGGGCTGGTTCGAGGTCCACTCAGCCTACGTGATTAGAATTGAGGAGCTATCTGACGGTGAGGTAGCGGCCCCGGTCTCGAAAACCAAGAATAACAGCCGACAGGATTCGTCGTGTTGACCACACGACACCTCGTAATCTGCAGAACTTCGGGCTAAGCAGTGGTCGCTTGGTAGTCCAAGGCGCTTCAAGGGCTGTAGTGTCATGGGGTTTATGGGAGGGGGCTACGACAAGTAGTGGAGACACGGCATGTGCTGTAGGGGTACATATTTTTGCCGAGGCCGAGGCCAATGAGTTATAATTCACCCGCTTGCCACGCGCATTCGTCAGTCTGGTAGTATCTTTATTGTCTGTTACTATCTTAGTGTGTATTCAAATACTAAATGATTTTTAATTGCATAGTCATGCCGTACATCTATGTAATTGTACCGGGAGAGCTGGCCGTGGGATTACGGGCGCGCAGCTGTGAGCTTGCACTCGGGAGATATTTGTTTCGAATCCCACTGTCGACAGCCCTGAAGATAGTTTTCCGTGGTTTCCCATTTTCATACCAGGCTAATGGTGAGGCTGTACCTTAATTAAGGCCACGGCCCCTTCTTTCCCATAAGTTTTATCTGCGTCGGTGCGACGTAAAGTCAATTGTAAAAAAAAAGATATATTTAATTGTAATTTTAATTTCAACGCGAGAGAATACCAACTGTACTTTCACCGGACTAAATTATTTCGTTTGTATTATGTTAGTTTATATGCAAATGTAATTAATCTACCCCTTGGCTTAATCGTAATAATAGTTTGTTTTTTTTTTGTTTTTTTTGAAATTTTGATTCAATACTGTTTAATAAAATTTTCACCAGCTCTCACAAACATACTGCGGGGAATTTACTTATAAATAATACAACACAAAGAAATAATTTAGGAACGTTGGTAATAGCTCCCGTTGAAATGCGATTATAACTCAACACTTTTTTACTATTGGCTTTACGTCGCACCGACATTTATAGGACTTATGGCGACGATGAAACAGGAAAGGGCTACGCGTGGAAAGGAAGCGACCGTGGACTTAAATAAGGTACAGCCCCAGCACTTGCCTGGTGTTAACATGCGAAACCACGGAAAACCATCTTCAGGGCTGCTGACAGTACTACCTCCCGCGTGCAAGCTCTGAGCTGCGCGCCCGTAACCCCACGGCCACCTCGCTCGGTATTATTAAATGGAATTACGGCATGATTATGCAATTAAAATCATTTAGTATTTGAATACTCACTAAGAAACTAACAGACACTAAAGAGACTGCCAGACTGATGAATGCGCGCAGCAAGTGGGTGAATTATAACTCAGTGGCCACGACCTCGGCGAAAAATATGTACCCATACTACCCTTCATCACAGCACATGCAAAGTCTCCACTATTGCCGTTGTTGTTGTTGTTGTTGTTGTTGTTGTTGTTGTTGTTAGTCGTTTAGTCGCTTTCGACTCTCCGTGACCCCATAGACCAAAGTGCGCCATTTCTTCCTGTCGTATACTATTTTCCGAAGTCTTTCTAAATTGAGAGCCGTGGCTTCCTTGATGTCATCAATCCACCTCATCCGTTGTCGCCCTCTTCTCCTGTTACCATCAGTCTTCCCCAGCATTAAGGTCTTTTCCAGTGAAACATCTTTTCTCATGATATGACCGAAGTACCTACTTTAGTTTTTGCCTGAGTATTTGACCTTCCAGTGAACAGCCTGGGTTGATTTCCTGTAATATGGACTTATTAGATCTCTTCGCAGTCCACGGAACTCTAAGGAGTTTTCTCCAACACCATAGTTCAAATGCATCTATTCTTCGGCGCTCAGCCTTTCTTACTGTCCAGGTTTCGCTTCCGTACATTGCTACTGGGAAGACCATAGCCTTCACTATACGAATCTTCGTTCTTAAAGTTACGTCTCTACTCTTGAAAACGTTATCAAGTTTGGCCATTGCCTTCCTCCCAAGGAGCAAGCGTCTCTTAATTTCATGGCTGCAATCGCCATCAGCAGTTATTTTGGAGCCCAAGTAGATGAAACTAGGAACAACCTCCATTGTTTCACCATTTATATGCCAGGAGGTGATAGGTTTAGTTGCCATGATCTTTGTTTTCTTGACATTCAATCTTAGTCCAGCTTTTGCACTTTCTTCTTTCACCTTCATTAGTAGATACTTAAGTTGTTCTTCACTTTCTGCCAACAGGGTGGTGTCATCAGCATATCTAAGGTTATTTATATGTATCCCACCAATTTTAGCTCCAGTTTCTGTTTCATCTAATTTGGCATTCCTCATCACATACTCTGCATATAAGTTGAATAAGTAAGGTGACAATATGCAGCCTTGACGTACACCTTTCTCTATCTTGACCCATTCAGTTGTTCCATATAGGGTTCTCACCGTAGCTTCCTGATCAGAGTAGAGATTTCTCATAAGGCAAATAAGATGATCTGGTACTCCCATAGTCTTGAGTACTTGCCACAATTTATTGTGGTCGACACAGTCAAAGGCTTGAGCATAGTCAATAAAGCATAAGTATAGGTCTTTCTGGAATTCTCTTGCTTTCTCCATAATCCAGCGAATATTAGCAATTTGATCTCTGGTTCCTCTGCCTTTGAGGAAACCGGCTTGTTCTTCAGGTAGTTCTCGATCTACATACTGCCGAAGCCTATTTTGCAGGACCTTGAGCATAACCTTACTAGCATGCGATATAAGTGCGATTGTTCGGTAGTTTGAACATTTTTTAGCGCTCCCCTTCTTTGGAATTGGGATGAACACTGAGATATTCCAATCTTTTGGCCACTGCTGGGTTTTCCATATTTGCTGACATATTGAATGTAGCACTTTCACAGCATCCTCTCCTAGGATTTTGAACAGTTCTGCTGGGATTCCATCGTAACCACTTGCCTCATTGTTTGCAATACTTTCTAGGGCCCACTTGACCTCACTTTCTAAGATATCTGGTTCTGGCTCTGACAACAGAGTAACTTCATCATCAGGAGTATTCCCTTCTTTCCTATACAATTTGCCTACATATTCCCTCCACCTTTCTTTAATCTCCTCTGCTTCAGTAAGATCTTTTCCATTTTTATCTTTTATCATTGCAATCTTAGCCTGGAATTTTCCTCTGATGTCTCCAATTCTTATGTAAGGATCTCTTGTCTTACCCAGTCTGTTATTTTCCTCAACTTCCTTGCACTGTTCATTCAAAAAGACATTCTTATCTCTTCTAGATAGTTTCTGAAACTCTGCATTTAATTTAGACATTTTCGATCTTTCTCCTTTGATTTTTGCATTCCTTCTTTCTTCTGCTATTTGTAGTGCTTCACCCGATAACCATTTGGCCTTGTTCTTGTTCTTTTTCTTGGGAATATGCTTTTCCGCTGTCTCCTTAACAACATAACGTACTTCTGACCATAGCTCTTCTGGAACTCTATCTCTTAAATCTAAACCATTAAATCGGTTTCTAACCCCTACTGTATATTCAAGAGGTATGCTATTTAGGTCATGTCTGCTTGATGGTTTAGCTCTGTCAATCCTCTTTAATTTGAGCCGGAATTTGGAAATTAAGAGCTCGTGATCTGATCCACAATCAGCCCCAGGCCTTGTTTTGGATGACTGTACAGCACTCCTCCACCTTTGACTACAGAGTATGTAGTCGATCTGATTCCGACATTTACATCTGGCGAGGTCCAGGTGTATAGGCGTCGTTTGGGCAATTGAAACAGTGTGTTGGTAATGACCAGTGAGTTGTCTTGACAGAATTCTAGGAGTCTCTGTCCAGCTTCATTTGTTGTGCCAAGGCCAAATTTTCCCGTTACTCCATCTACAGTTTCATTTCCTACTTTGGCATTCCAGTCGCCAATAATGAAGACGACATCCTCCTTTGGTGTTAACTGTAGCATTTCTCGTAGGTCTTCGTAAAACTGGTCAATATCTTCCTCTCCAGCTTCAGTGGTTGGTGCGTAAATTTGTATGACTGTGATGTTAAAAGGTTGGCCTTGAAAACGTACAGACATCATTCTATCAGTTTTAAAATTGCACCCCATTATAGTGTTACGCACCCTGTTGCTAACTATGAGGGCAACTCCATTTTCCTTTGGTTTTCATGTCCAGAATAGTATACTATGTACTCATCTGTAGCAAATTCACCAATACCAATCCATCTCACTTCGCTTATTCCCACTATATCGATGCCCAGTCTCTTCATTTCTCGTTTGACTATATCCAGCTTTCCTTGATACATGGATCTTACATTCCAAGTTCCTAAACAGTACTGTTCCTTGCAACATCGCACATTTCTTGAGGCTTCTCTCAACGTAGTTCCCCCCGGAGATCCGACTGGGGAACTTGAAACTCCGGAATATTTTCAATTGAGCAAAGCCATGGGGTTTTCTTGGGAAAATTACAGTGGTGGTTTCCCGTTGCCTTCCACTGTCCTCCACTCCTGTTGGCTCACTGACCCAGTTTCCCGCTGGGGTTGTATACCCAACCTTCCACTGGGTTGCTCAGCTTAACAGGGACACCACGCGTAGGTAGGATTTGGAGAATAAAGGTGTGAGAGGCTAAGTGAACTCTCTTGGTGAGTTCATATATTCGCATCACACCCCCGTTTCTAGCCAGAGTCTCAAGATGTTCGTAGAGACTCCCCCAGGTCGTTTCCTGGGCCCACTACTTGCCGTAGTGCTATACAAATTGGTTAGCCGCGACGAACAGCATTTTGTTTGTATTTCCATCAATAATTATGTTAATAATTAAAGAAAATAAACGAAGGAATTACCATTATTTAATTTATTTTCCGGGTTGAACCGTGTTGTACTTGTACGCATATCACGTACAGTTTGCCGACGTTTCGAATACATTGCAGTATTCATTGTCAAGGCGACTGAAATACCCCTACTCGATCCGAGGTAATCAGTCTCCCAGGCAGAGTTACACTACTAGAGTGGCCTTGATCTTGGCCTTTTATATCCTAGCCTATCTGGCTGGCGTAAGCCCTGGCTGTCTCGCGAGGCTTCTGGAAAGTTTATGTCACAGCCAGGTAGCGGGGGCTTGCCCGCGCTGTTATGTAATGGGGTTGCGGCCCGTGTGTTTATGTTGTGGTCTGTATGTCTTAAACTATGAATGATGGGCATCCAAGAATTACTGATTTTGTATCCTTCTTCTAAATTAATGTTATTCGGATGTTTCTTGATTTCGATAGCCTCGCGGATTTTTCTTTCCAGATTCCAAGGGATAGCTGCTAGGATCTTGGTCTTGTCAAATGATATTCCGTGCCTAGTTTCGTAGGAATGCTTGGCTACTGCTGAAATATCTGTGTTATGGTTCTTGGTGTGACGGATATGTTCTTTTAGGCGGGTGGAGATCAGACGTTTTGTCTCACCTACATAACAAGCTCCGCAGCTACATTCAATGTGATACACTCCAGGGGCCTGTAATTCTATTGTGTCTTTTACTGGTGGTAGATAGCGGGCTAGCTTACGGTGAGGTTTATAGATAGTTTTTATGTTGTATTTGTCCAGTATCTTGCCGATCCTGTCTGTAGTGTTTTTAATGTATGGCAGTATCGCTGTTTTCTGGCGGGTCAGTTCTTCTTTCCCGTTGTTTTCTCCTGCGGCGGTCTTTTCTTCCTTCTCTTCTGATTTTTTAAGGACTCGCCGGATGTTATTGAGCGAGTAGCCATTTTTCCTAAGGGTTTCCGTGAGGTGTTCTTTTTCTTCCTCGAGGTGCTCTGCGTCAGATATCGCTATGGCCCTGTTTACTAGTGATGTTAGGACAGCCTGCTTTTGTGATGGGTGATGATGAGACGAGGCGTGTAGGTACCTGTCTGTGTGAGTGGGTTTCCTGTATACTGCGCGACTCAGCGTCCCATTGGGGTTACGTATTACTAGCACATCCAGGAACGGTAGTTTTCCGTCTACTTCTATTTCCATGGTGAACTGAATATTTACGTGTATGGAGTTGAGATGGTCGAGAAATAGCTGTAGGTTATTGCTCCCGTGAGGCCAGATTACAAAAGTGTCGTCAACAAAACGGAGAAAACATTTCGGTTTCAGGGCAGATGTAGCTAAGGCTTTCTGTTCGAAGTGTTCCATATACATGTTTGCTATTATTGGAGAGAGTGGCGACCCCATCGCGGCCCCTTCAGTCTGTTCGTAGAACTCCCCGTTGAAATAGAAGTAAGTGGCGCTAAGGCATTCTTTAGCTAGTGTTGACAGGTCTTCTGGAAGTTTCTGATCTAATAGCGGAAATACTTCTGTTAGCGGCACCTTGGTGAAAAGTGACGTGACGTCAAAGCTTACTAATAGGTCCGTACTTTCAATTGATTGGTCCTTAAGGAGCTGGATGAAATGTCGGGAGTCCTTCACGTAGGTTTCAGTGTTTCCTGTATGTGGCTGAAGTAGTCCAGCTAGGTAGCGGGCGATCTCGTGCGTGGGAGAGCCTATAGCGCTCACGATAGGTCGCAGAGGTATGCCTTCTTTGTGGATTTTAGGCAGGCCATACAATTTTGGAGGTATCGGGTCCGAGGACATCAGTTTTTTCTGTATTTCGGCTGGGATACTGGAATTTTTTACTAGTGTGTGGAGTTTGTTCTTAATGCGGTTGGTAGGGTTCCTAATTTTTCTGTATGTAGAATCGGTGAGTAATTGTTCTATTTTCCGAGTGTAGTCTGTGCGTGTCATTATCACCGTAGCGTTGCCTTTATCTGCGGGTAGGATAATTGTTTCCGTATCTTGACGTAGTGTTTTTAGGGCATGAATTTCTTCTTTAGTCAAATTGGATGGCGGCGGCTTTGCGGATCTCAGTAGACATGATACATCCTGTCTGATCTCCTCTGCAGATTCGGTAGGAAGGTGCCGGATTGCAATTTCTACTTTGCTAATTATTTCTTCTACCGGTATACTATTCGGAGCTACTGCGTAGTTGAGTCCTTTTCTCAAGACGGAGGTAGTGGGTTCACTGAGTGGCTTATCTGTGAGGTTTACTATTACATTCTTCTTCAGTGGAGCAGGTGGTTTCGGTTTCTGTTTTTGTAAGAGGCGGTTGAATTTCTTGTTTTGCTTGGCAGTGGCTAGTTCCAGTGTACGCTGGGATTGTGTGTTGCTAATGCTGTCTAACGTGGTCCAATCATTGAGCGACAGAGTGCTGGCAAGTTGCAGGTGGAGATGAAATAATTTATTGTTGAGGTAGTCCAGAGTCTGTCTTGTGTCACTGATCCGTTCTCTGAGGAGTTTTAAGCTGGTTTCGTGAAGAATACGGTCAGTCCGTCGGTTCTTGGTGTGATATTTCAGTCTCACACATGCTGGTATAATGCTGTTGTCCCTGCAGCGTTTCAGAAAGGCGAGTCGAGCCAGGTAGTTACTCATTTTCTTCCGAAGGTTGTCGAACTGCCTAGTAGCTTTGAGAATATCCTCCCCGTAAAGGTTTCGTATCTTAGAAGTGAAGCTTCCACGGTGTGAAGAATTATTTAATTTATTTTCCGGGTTGAACCGTGTTGTACTTGTACGCATATCACGTACAGTTTGCCGACGTTTCGAATACATTGCAGTATTCATTGTCAAGGCGACTGAAATACCCCTACTCGATCCGAGGTAATCAGTCTCCCAGGCAGAGTTACACTACTAGAGTGGCCTTGATCTTGGCCTTTTATATCCTAGCCTATCTGGCTGGCGTAAGCCCTGGCTGTCTCGCGAGGCTTCTGGAAAGTTTATGTCACAGCCAGGTAGCGGGGGCTTGCCCGCGCTGTTATGTAATGGGGATTGCGGCCCGTGTGTTTATGTTGTGGTCTGTATGTCTTAAACTATGAATGATGGGCATCCAAGAATTACTGATTTTGTATCCTTCTTCTAAATTAATGTTATTCGGATGTTTCTTGATTTCGATAGCCTCGCGGATTTTTCTTTCCAGATTCCAAGGGATAGCTGCTAGGATCTTGGTCTTGTCAAATGATATTCCGTGCCTAGTTTCGTAGGAATGCTTGGCTACTGCTGAAATATCTGTGTTATGGTTCTTGGTGTGACGGATATGTTCTTTTAGGCGGGTGGAGATCAGACGTTTTGTCTCACCTACATAACAAGCTCCGCAGCTACATTCAATGTGATACACTCCAGGGGCCTGTAATTCTATTGTGTCTTTTACTGGTGGTAGATAGCGGGCTAGCTTACGGTGAGGTTTATAGATAGTTTTTATGTTGTATTTGTCCAGTATCTTGCCGATCCTGTCTGTAGTGTTTTTAATGTATGGCAGTATCGCTGTTTTCTGGCGGGTCAGTTCTTCTTTCCCGTTGTTTTCTCCTGCGGCGGTCTTTTCTTCCTTCTCTTCTGATTTTTTAAGGACTCGCCGGATGTTATTGAGCGAGTAGCCATTTTTCCTAAGGGTTTCTGTGAGGTGTTCTTTTTCTTCCTCGAGGTGCTCTGCGTCAGATATCGCTATGGCCCTGTTTAGCGATATCTGACGCAGAGCACCTCGAGGAAGAAAAAGAACACCTCACGGAAACCCTTAGGAAAAATGGCTACTCGCTCAATAACATCCGGCGAGTCCTTAAAAAATCAGAAGAGAAGGAAGAAAAGACCGCCGCAGGAGAAAACAACGGGAAAGAAGAACTGACCCGCCAGAAAACAGCGATACTGCCATACAAAAAAACACTACAGACAGGATCGGCAAGATACTGGACAAATACAACATAAAAACTATCTATAAACCTCACCGTAAGCTAGCCCGCTATCTACCACCAGTAAAAGACACAATAGAATTACAGGCCCCTGGAGTGTATCACATTGAATGTAGCTGCGGAGCTTGTTATGTAGGTGAGACAAAACGTCTGATCTCCACCCGCCTAAAAGAACATATCCGTCACACCAAGAACCATAACACAGATATTTCAGCAGTAGCCAAGCATTCCTACGAAACTAGGCACGGAATATCATTTGACAAGACCAAGATCCTAGCAGCTATCCCTTGGAATCTGGAAAGAAAAATCCGCGAGGCTATCGAAATCAAGAAACATCCGAATAACATTAATTTAGAAGAAGGATACAAAATCAGTAATTCTTGGATGCCCATCATTCATAGTTTAAGACATACAGACCACAACATAAACACACGGGCCGCAATCCCCATTACATAACAGCGCGGGCAAGCCCCCGCTACCTGGCTGTGACATAAACTTTCCAGAAGCCTCGCGAGACAGCCAGGACTTACGCCAGCCAGATAGGCTAGGATATAAAAGGCCAAGATCAAGGCCACTCTAGTAGTGTAACTCTGCCTGGGAGACTGATTACCTCGGATCGAGTAGGGGTATTTCAGTCGCCTTGACAATGAATACTGCAATGTATTCGAAACGTCGGCAAACTGTACGTGATATGCGTACAAGTACAACACGGTTCAACCCGGAAAATAAATTAAATAATTCTTCACACCGTGGAAGCTTCACTTCTAAGATACGAAACCTTTACGGGGAGGATATTCTCAAAGCTACTAGGCAGTTCGACAACCTTCGGAAGAAAATGAGTAACTACCTGGCTCGACTCGCCTTTCTGAAACGCTGCAGGGACAACAGCATTATACCAGCATGTGTGAGACTGAAATATCACACCAAGAACCGACGGACTGACCGTATTCTTCACGAAACCAGCTTAAAACTCCTCAGAGAACGGATCAGTGACACAAGACAGACTCTGGACTACCTCAACAATAAATTATTTCATCTCCACCTGCAACTTGCCAGCACTCTGTCGCTCAATGATTGGACCACGTTAGACAGCATTAGCAACACACAATCCCAGCGTACACTGGAACTAGCCACTGCCAAGCAAAACAAGAAATTCAACCGCCTCTTACAAAAACAGAAACCGAAACCACCTGCTCCACTGAAGAAGAATGTAATAGTAAACCTCACAGATAAGCCACTCAGTGAACCCACTACCTCCGTCTTGAGAAAAGGACTCAACTACGCAGTAGCTCCGAATAGTATACCGGTAGAAGAAATAATTAGCAAAGTAGAAATTGCAATCCGGCACCTTCCTACCGAATCTGCAGAGGAGATCAGACAGGATGTATCATGTCTACTGAGATCCGCAAAGCCGCCGCCATCCAATTTGACTAAAGAAGAAATTCATGCCCTAAAAACACTACGTCAAGATACGGAAACAATTATCCTACCCGCAGATAAAGGCAACGCTACGGTGATAATGACACGCACAGACTACACTCGGAAAATAGAACAATTACTCACCGATTCTACATACAGAAAAATTAGGAACCCTACCAACCGCATTAAGAACAAACTCCACACACTAGTAAAAAATTCCAGTATCCCAGCCGAAATACAGAAAAAACTGATGTCCTCGGACCCGATACCTCCAAAATTGTATGGCCTGCCTAAAATCCACAAAGAAGGCATACCTCTGCGACCTATCGTGAGCGCTATAGGCTCTCCCACGCACGAGATCGCCCGCTACCTAGCTGGACTACTTCAGCCACATACAGGAAACACTGAAACCTACGTGAAGGACTCCCGACATTTCATCCAGCTCCTTAAGGACCAATCAATTGAAAGTACGGACCTATTAGTAAGCTTTGACGTCACGTCACTTTTCACCAAGGTGCCGCTAACAGAAGTATTTCCGCTATTAGATCAGAAACTTCCAGAAGACCTGTCAACACTAGCTAAAGAATGCCTTAGCGCCACTTACTTCTATTTCAACGGGGAGTTCTACGAACAGACTGAAGGGGCCGCGATGGGGTCGCCACTCTCTCCAATAATAGCAAACATGTATATGGAACACTTCGAACAGAAAGCCTTAGCTACATCTGCCCTGAAACCGAAATGTTTTCTCCGTTTTGTTGACGACACTTTTGTAATCTGGCCTCACGGGAGCAATAACCTACAGCTATTTCTCGACCATCTCAACTCCATACACGTAAATATTCAGTTCACCATGGAAATAGAAGTAGACGGAAAACTACCGTTCCTGGATGTGCTAGTAATACGTAACCCCAATGGGACGCTGAGTCGCGCAGTATACAGGAAACCCACTCACACAGACAGGTACCTACACGCCTCGTCTCATCATCACCCATCACAAAAGCAGGCTGTCCTAACATCACTAGTAAACAGGGCCATAGCGATATCTGACGCAGAGCACCTCGAGGAAGAAAAAGAACACCTCACGGAAACCCTTAGGAAAAATGGCTACTCGCTCAATAACATCCGGCGAGTCCTTAAAAAATCAGAAGAGAAGGAAGAAAAGACCGCCGCAGGAGAAAACAACGGGAAAGAAGAACTGACCCGCCAGAAAACAGCGATACTGCCATACATTAAAAACACTACAGACAGGATCGGCAAGATACTGGACAAATACAACATAAAAACTATCTATAAACCTCACCGTAAGCTAGCCCGCTATCTACCACCAGTAAAAGACACAATAGAATTACAGGCCCCTGGAGTGTATCACATTGAATGTAGCTGCGGAGCTTGTTATGTAGGTGAGACAAAACGTCTGATCTCCACCCGCCTAAAAGAACATATCCGTCACACCAAGAACCATAACACAGATATTTCAGCAGTAGCCAAGCATTCCTACGAAACTAGGCACGGAATATCATTTGACAAGACCAAGATCCTAGCAGCTATCCCTTGGAATCTGGAAAGAAAAATCCGCGAGGCTATCGAAATCAAGAAACATCCGAATAACATTAATTTAGAAGAAGGATACAAAATCAGTAATTCTTGGATGCCCATCATTCATAGTTTAAGACATACAGACCACAACATAAACACACGGGCCGAAACCCCATTACATAACAGCGCGGGCAAGCCCCCGCTACCTGGCTGTGACATAAACTTTCCAGAAGCCTCGCGAGACAGCCAGGGCTTACGCCAGCCAGATAGGCTAGGATATAAAAGGCCAAGATCAAGGCCACTCTAGTAGTGTAACTCTGCCTGGGAGACTGATTACCTCGGATCGAGTAGGGGTATTTCAGTCGCCTTGACAATGAATACTGCAATGTATTCGAAACGTCGGCAAACTGTACGTGATATGCGTACAAGTACAACACGGTTCAACCCGGAAAATAAATTAAATAATTCTTCACACCGTGGAAGCTTCACTTCTAAGAAGGAATTACCAGATAAAATAACAAGGTTTTTACAAATAGCTCTTTTAAAATACTTCCTAGTTCCATCTGGCTAATGTGGAATAAAAATATAATGTTTACTCCACAATGTTGGGGTGGTGGGGCGAGTGTCCCTCTTCACCCCACCTCCTAATCGCCGCTACTGTTTGTAGACACGCCAAAGATGAAGAAGAGGAAATCTAATAACTTATTAATTTATACACGTGTAGACATTTCACTCGATGGAAGTGTTGCTTGTATGAGACAAAAACTAATACTGTTCGGTGAAGTAAGTGTGTAGAAGGCATACTTCTGTTTGGAGCTTCTGTTGCATTCCGACCAGATTGTCCACATTAAAATATTGTCTGTGCATTCGTCGCTACTAATCACACTAGCCATTGCTGATATGCAGACAGCAAATATAGTGCGGCTGTACCATACACCAGCCTAGAACTATGCGGTCGAAAACGATGTTTACCCATGCAAGCGGTGCATTAGACCGGAAGCGCTGAGTAACATGCTGCGAACGACACTCCGTTTCTTATCACTTCTTATTTTGATGTAACCTGCCCGCTGGCAGTAATACCCCTGTGAAAATTAGTTGGTAGACTTCCCATTCATCATTTGTGCACGCGGGGCATTTATACGTAGAATGTACGGCGTTCGAGAGCCACCTGGTAAATATAAGAAAGAACATTATGTAATGTAATAAAAGATGTAATAATAATGTAATAAAAGATGTAATAAAAGATACTTCCCTAGTGCAAGTATAATAAACCAGATGATTCATTTTGTTTAAAGGGGCCTAACATCTAGGTCATCAGTCCCTAGTGTTATGAAATGAGACGAAATATAATGAGAATTTAAAAGTTCATAACCATCCACTGACCACAATACAAAGCGTGATGATGAAGAATAAATGTGTGGATATGAATTTAAAACAATCGGTGGATCCCACCCAGATACTATCATAAACGATAGTATTACGACCAACGGACTGCTTCTAAAGTACAATTCAGAATCGAGGGTGCTTGTTGTCTAAAGGGGTCTAAAAATCTGGTCAACGGCCCCTCATAAATACACTTAACGCTAGTAAAGTAGAATCATAGTATTTGTCATGTTGCTGTACTAATCAAAAATAGCGTAGACTCACGGTGTTCCACACATTGTAGTACTACACACAAGTATTTTACATCGCATAGGTAACGCGGACCTATGGTGTTTCTCACATTAAGGCGCTACGCATAGGCAACGCAAACCCATGGTGTTCCTGTCCCAGGTGTACTAATCAGAGTGCCGTTATTCCCGTGGTGTTCTTCATATAGTGGGTACTAATTACAGGCAACGCAGACCCGCGGTGTCGCTGGTATAGTGGTACTAATCACAGACAACGCCTAGACCCGTGGTGTTTCTCACAATGGTACTAATCACGGGTACCGGAAAACCCATACAGACTCACCTTATGTTGCTACTAATCACAAACCTATTGTGTACCTATCATAGTGGTACTATTCGCAAGTAAAGGCGACCCATGGAGTTCCCCGCACAATGGTATTAATCGCAATTAGTTTCATGGCTCTAACACTAACATCACTGGGTCGCCCCTTATAGTCGCCTCTTACAACAGGCAGGGTATACCGTGGGTGTATTCTTCGTCTGCGTGCCTCACCCACAGGGGGTGTATAACGAATCTATTTGGGAAGAAATACTTTTATGATGTATCTACATCATAAAGAAGTCATAATGTCATAGCAATAACTATATACAATAAAATAAATGAATCCAAAAAGATAAGCATAATTTACTATATTAAATATTAGTTACTATATTAAATATTAGTTTATTTACATTTTCATAGATGTTTAGTAATAATAATAACAACAACAACAACAAAAGTATTCAATAAAGATCAATATAGGTAATTTACAACATCAAGAGCCATTCCATAGTCACTGAATTACAAAGCAGGGAGTATGAATAAACAAACATAATAAACATGTATTTTGAAAGCATAAAGCAAAATTATGTCCGCCATTGGAAGGGTGATAGGTAAAGGCTTCAGTTGGTTCTGCTTCAAAATGTAACACTGCATTTCCTACTGCTTGTAGGAAGTGGTTTCTTTTCCTGTCGGGAATAGCACATGTTTGCCCTACTTTCATGATGTTATTAAGGTAGGGTCGTATTCTTTTCGCCAGTGTTTCCATGAAGAGTTTGTAATCGGTGTTGAGGAGTATTATCGGGCGGAAATCCGATACAGTTCGTGGTGCGGAGTCTTTGTGTATAATGTTTATAATTCCTTCATTAGCGCCTGTGCAATCTTGTAGATTAGCGAACAATATTTGCATCAGTGTTAAAAGCGTTGTTTTCGTGATGATCCAGTACTTTTTGTAGAAAAAATAAGTCAGACCATCAGGGCCTGGAGCTGATGTGTTACTGGCCGTTCGTAGGGTCTCGAATAGTTCAATTTCTTCAGTTGGACGGAGGATCTGCTGCCTGTCATTATCATTGAGTTGTTGTTCGGAGAAAGACAGAATGGTCGTTTGAACTAGCGGGGATTTCACACAGTCCCGGAATGTTTCCCTAACGTATTTCTCAGTTTCATTTAGACAGTCTTTAGTAGATAAAAGTCGTCTGTTTTCATCTGTATGAAGAGTAGATATTATTTTGCTCTCCCCGTTTCTTTTTTCATGGGCTATATGAAAAAGCTGAGTTTTTCTTATGCTAAGGGTGAATTAGAACACGAACGAACTAAAGAACCGTGTAGGATGTTCTCCTGAATGCCTGTTGTTCTTTGTTTAACTGCGGCTATGTGACAGTTTACGTTGTAACCTGCTTGTTGACGCACCATGAGGACAGTTAGTATTGTGTAGTAAGAGTGCAGAGTTTTCCGTCTGTTGCTTGCTTTTCTGCTGCATGTTTCTCAAAGAAGGTTTGAATCCCCGGTTTAAGCTTATGCAACCATTTGTGTACAGTTAAAGCACCCTGTTGGATGAGACGACTGAGCATATTCGACCACATCCGTTGAAAGTTCTGTTTCACTTGCTCTTCATCAAGGAACGTATTATTTAGTTTCCAATATCACTTCCCGATATCAGGTTTTCTCCTAGTGGTACGAATTTTCAGTAGGACAGCGTGATGATCACTGAAGAGTATTATTTAGCACTGATGTCATGTACGTGCGGTGCTAGGTCTCTGTTTACGTAAAATCTGTCAATTCTAGAAGCCGATGCTCCTCGGAAAAATGTAAATTATAAGAAATTGACGTGTTTACTTTCCCATCCATCACGAAGCTCTAAGTCCTGACATATCATTTCAAGCGCTGGAGGAGGGCTGAATTCTCCTCTCTGGTCTTTTGCCCGTACAACACAAATCAAATCCCCACCGAAAATTAAGTCTTTGGAGTTATGTCGTAAAAAGAATGGTAGTTGTGTGGTCAGAAATTCCTCTCGCTCGTGACGACGATGTGTTCCAGAGTGCAGGTAGATGTTTATATACAGTGTGCTATCTTCTGTTAATATCGATGTGATCCTCCTACTAGGGTGTTTTTCACAAAGTTTCATGTGTAATCCAGTTCAGTAAATAATTGTTGTACCTCTCGAGTCTTCCCCAGGATTGGCAATATATTGGTAATTGTTCCTAAGGTAAAGCAAAATAAAGACCTTAACTTCTTGTAGGAAAAAGATATCGATGTCATAATCTCTAATAAATGATTGTAATGGTACCTGTTTGCCATGACTTCTCAGGCAATTTACATTAAGTGATGCTACGTAATGAAGAAATAGAATGGTAAAGGAAAATAACACAGCGCCAATCGTAATAATTAGTTTGCATACGGAGACGAGTGCTGAAGTTATTTATTTGTAACATGTTTGACAATGTTGGTACCTTTCCTTTTGCAAGTACATCTACCGGCCGCATTAACCCAGGATCCCTGTGCCTAACTTGAGGTAGTTTTGTTTCCGTAATTTCCATTTCTTCTACCGACGGGCGTCTCTCGTTTTCGAAGGTCGGTGATATATAATATGCTCTTCCCTATTTGCATGTTTCTGGTGTCAACACATATCCGCCCACTGTTTCCATATTCTGATTTATTGGAGGATGTAACTGATAATGATTTGCTTCTTGGGGTAGTTGTGCTGGCAATAATGCATCTGACACGATCGTAGGTAGCCTTTCCGGTTGCGGTATTTGATTATTATTATCACAATTGTCATTCTCAATTATCTGATCCCCCACCTTTTGACCTAACATCTCTGTCTCCCTGTGCGTCGCAAAAGTGGCCGGCATAGTGTACAGGTGATCATTATGTGTTTTCTGTGTGGCTTCGTGTAATTCACTAGGTGTCGAACTGTGCGAGTTGTCTTCAGAAGTCAACTGCGTAACTTGCAGTGGAATGCGCTGTGTCGGCAGTTTCCCACTCGCCAAGGTCGCCCAGCTGGGACTAGCAGGATGTTCGGTTAGCTGGACAGGTTGTTTACGTCATGGGCATTGACCCCGCAAGTGGCCCACTGCATTACAAGACGAACAAGTAGTAGGCTGATTTTCGTAACTGATCAGGGCTTTATGCCCACCAATAGACGATATATGTTGCTTTAACATTAATCGAATTGCTCGTTCACCATTATGAACCTTGTACCGGAAACATGAGGTCCATGTTTCATCCTGAATCTAAAACATGGGCCAATATTTACTAATTTGTTCCACAATTATTCTATGGGGTACCTTCATCGGAACATTAAAAATTCGCACCAACTTTGTACCAAGACCCGCAGAATCAATATTCACTTTGCTACGGAATCCATTACTGCGTAAGAAAGAGTGCTCACCTGCATAATGCTGTAGCAGTTTTTTAGTTGTTTCCTGCTTCTTGCATTTTATGTATATTTGCTGCGATGTAGAATTAAGCTGGATCATCTTGGTGTCACTTTCTTGTAGGTGCAAGGTGTCGAAAATCCAGTCATGCACTTGGTATGGGGCTGGTCTTGGCGTGTCTCTTTCGGTGAAGTTTATCACAATCGTGTTTTTCCTTTCAACTACCATGATCTTTTAACTACGAACACATTGATGTCTTGAACAACCCAATCTGTCACCACTATCAGGTAGTCACACACAAGTAATAACAGACTCGTTAGGCCGTACACACAGTTTGAGA
The DNA here is from genome assembly GCF_040414725.1 of Anabrus simplex. Classification (NCBI taxonomy): domain Eukaryota; kingdom Metazoa; phylum Arthropoda; class Insecta; order Orthoptera; family Tettigoniidae; genus Anabrus; species Anabrus simplex. The sequence goes on along the minus strand of NC_090279.1, from coordinate 22,584,804 downwards.
GCTCTCTAGCTGCCCTGACTTGCACGCACGCTGGTCCAAGCAGAACTGTCTAGCAGGGAATAGTACTCTTCCGTGATGAGAGGAAGTGTGTACTCTCTGGCTGCATGCAATGGCATTACTGAGGATGAAAATCTCATATCAAAATATTAATGAAAATGCTAGCCGCTTAGCAACCTGCTGACTGCGGAGTGTATTGCGGGTTAGGGTAAGTCTCCCCTTGCAGTTACTGGAGTGATCATTTAATGATTTGGTTTTTATGATCACCCATAGTTGGTTGATATTAGAAACCTATCAACGTCTCATGATTATCCGGCAAGTAATTCCGGAAAGAATACAACAAACATGCAGCAAATGGGTCCAGTCTGTTTTTAGTGAACTCTTTCAATATATAGTTAGCAATTTTGCCTTGTCAAGTTATTATGTGCTTTACGTCGTAGCAAACAAATGGGTTTTTGGCGACGCTGGGATAGGAAAGGCCTAGGCTTGAGAAGGAAATAGCAGTAGCTTTAATTCAGGTACAGACTCTGTATTAGCCTTATATGAAAAGGGGAGTCACGCAAAATAAACCCATCTTCATGGCTGCCGACAGTGGGGTTCGAACACACTACCTCCCACGACTCTAAACGCACGGTTAACACGCCGCAATAGTTTAGTTCGGCATGGAAGCGTCAAGCTCATGTTGAAAACAGGTTTTTCTTTGTCAATTTTGTCACGCAAGATTACGAGCTAGCCTCGTTCTGGTCTGCTGTTATTTGCTCAGCAAAGTGTAAATATCAAAGATTTAAAAAAGGAAAGGTCATGGAATGAAATAAAACTGCCAATTTTAAAGTTTTAAATCAATCTTTCGATTTTCTTATATCCACCCATTCATACCCGCACCTTCTTTCAGCTCTGTAAACCACGATGTCCCCGTAACAGTTACTAAAACTCTCATCACCAAACGGTTCAATCAACACACTTTCAATGTATTCATGAATAAGTGCCTGACGGTAGGGTTAGGATGTACTCGTCGTAGTAGAACTTGTTTCCGCCATCTCGCACGTTATAGATGTTATTGTAGCTTTCGGATGATACTAGCCCAAGACTACGTAGCCGATGATTGAGTTCAATCGGTGGTTTAAAATAGTCAGTTGTTTAAAGTCTTTCTCCACGTACAATAAACGTTCTTGCAACGATTATCATCATGTGCACACTAATGCCTTTCGTCTTCAGTCTGGGTTTAATACGAGAACATTGGACTTTATCGCACACACATGCGTGTATTGAATTTTTGCACACACCTTTATTGTAAACAATGTCTGCACTGCTTCCGAAATATTGTATGAGCTCAGACGGAGCGATAAGTCTCCATTACTATCGAAATACCACAATTTAGAGTTATGTTTCACGAAGGCAACCTAATGAGTTCCGGGCCCACGACTGTCGTCTAAGTTGATTACAGCAATCTCAAGGTTCCGTTAGGGCATGCTGGTAGCTGATCTCGCATATACACACAGCGAAAATCGTGAATTCCTTGTTGATTAGCATACGTAGCACCTACTTCTTGGGACTGAGCTCGATGTGGCAGTGCATTCAGTAGGCGTTATATGGCGATATGTAGATACCAACACCTATCCTGTACGGCGCTAGCGTATGTGCAAACCTTTACCTCGCATTGCAATGGCTTCTATCTTCTTATTATGACGGTCACATTTTTTTCAATTTCTGCCTCACGTCTTTCACAGCCTTAACAGATCTTCCTATAGCACTGGCACCACCTAGCAGGGATCCTAAAGCCACCAGTCCAGAAAACAGCCCTGGAAGGAATTCCCCTCGTATCGGTACAGGAATAATTCGAGCGCGATTGCTAAACATTGCTTTACTCTTACGAGAATTTCTCGCTCTAGCTGCACGTAGTGCTTTAGTAATACGAACTCGTGGATTGTATTCTCCTCGAGTAGATTTTCCCGCAGCCTTTACAACTTATTTCCATCCAACATTCTCAGTTTTATTCTTCATAATATCAGGATACCTTTGTTTCACCATTCTCGGCACGACTTCTCTTGCCAACAGCGATTTATGAGCTGATAGTTACTTGTTGTTACGTCATTCGTGATGTATTCTTGTGATATGCCACTTCTTTATTCAGTCAGCATGAAGATTATAAAGCAGCAAGACACATTACCGTACCTGTCAGTGACATAGTGTCACATCTCCTACCGAGTTCGGCTACAACTACGCAAAGTCGTCATGGAGCATTATTTCCTTCTACAGTTCGATGTTCATAACTGCACCATCAGGATTCTGCAAGACAAATGCTTTACTTACACTTATTACCTCTTTAAACTACATTTAATTTACATTAACATTTTTGCAAAATCACTCTATCAACCATTGTTTACTGCTCTACAACTTATTATGCAAGATCTCGTAAAAGCTAGTTTGAGATTTTATCAATTAAATGCGCGTGAGCAAGTATTGATACCACATGATGTGCTACCAAATTCCCTTATGGTCTTTGACGATGTCACTAGACAACGGCAGGATGTTTTTGGTGTATACATTAGTAAAAGACGTTATAAATATGTAGATTGTTTTTATTTATGTCAAGCCTATTCTCATGTACCTAAACAGTTGATACGTGACAACGCTCATATTATTGTGCTTTTATCGACAAGATGAACTCACCATGCGACATCATGTGTATGACGATCATGTTAACACTGATATTACATTCAATGACTTTAAACGACTGTGCGCTACATGTTGGTCATCGCAACGTTACGGCTTCTTAGTTATTGACAAAGAGAGTAATAATCATCGCGGACTGTATCGCATGGACTTTTATCATTTTATAAACATCAAGACAGCGGCTACACACTGCACTTGATCTAAAACCGACATCATGTCCATACCAAGTTAAGAGATTACTCAGCCTATTATCCATGCGCCAAACAATATTCGACGTAAATTTAAAGAGCTTAAACGTATTCAAGCAGACACTGATTTCATTTTAAAAACGCAATTCCGTGCAACACTAAAAGTAATTTTTAATTCTGCGTCATCGTCTCAGTCTGAATCAAGTTGTGGTACTATGCAAATATCTAAAAACAACGAGAAGCCAGAAGAGAAGCCTGAAGACTAAGAAGAAAAAGAAAAAAGAAGAGAAGCAAGATGAGGATGAAGAGAAGCAGGGTAAGAATGAGGAAGAGGAGGACGAACATGATGATCTTGACGTCTCTTTACCACGCAAGCGAGTAAAGTTTTAACTACAGACGTTGTTGCTGAAACACCTAATACATCAAAACACGATTTACCATCCTTGTCTGAGGTGCTAATCACACCGGAGTATCATAATCAGTTGGTGACTTTTATTCAAAACACCTACGGCTCACCTTTTGCACCTAATACAAAAATAATTCCTTACAGGGCAAACCGACACAACCTACGGTATTTGCTATGAAAACGACTGTTTTCGGAAAGGTAATGTAAATGTAAAAATTAATGCTAACACTTTCATTGTAAATTGTGTAACTTATAAAACTACTAGAGGTCTTTTAGAACTCCTTTTTTCCTCGGATACCTGACAAAAATATAATTTTGCAAGATTATCTAAATGCTTTTTGCTACCTACACTACTCGACGTAATTAAATGGGGACATAAGCTGTAAATGCAAATAAGAGTCGCAAGTTTCGCGATTTTATATCTAAGCCGTTTCTTTCGAATCAACTGTGTGCACATGGTCCTAATGTTGACTACAAGCCTCTGTTACCCCATGTAGACCTAATTTACTGGAACACCCTAACTTACTCGTACAACCTATGCAACTTCTCAACATGCCGGTCACACAGGTCATGAATTAGAGATTCAAGAAGTAGAAGAGGAATTATGTCATGCTGGTATTATCGAGTAATGGCTCCTCAAAGCAAGACCTCGCCTGTAAAAACTAAGTATCGCACACGAGTTACATAAACCAGCTCGTCGCGCCTACCGTCGCGGACGTGTCTTCACAAGTGGAAAGGATGACTTAGTAGAAATGATTCCGTATGCCTCTAGCAATAAACAGTATAAGTATCTACCTACTGGCATCGATGTTTACTCTGAGCTCGCTTTCATACAACCGGTGCGTTCTAAGACAGCAGCTCAAGTCAAAGACGCCTTTCAACGTATGGTTCAACAATCAAAACGCTGCCCACGGCTTCTCCAAGCTGACCATGGTAAAGAGTTTTACAGCAACGTTTCTTCTACTTATCTCAAGTCAATCGGCATTCATCACAATTATACGTACAACAATCTCAAAGCTAGCCTTGTGGAGCGCTTTAACCGGACGCTGAGGACTGTGATGTGGCGAGAATTTACACCTCAAGGCTCTTATCGATGTATTGATCTCTTACCTAGACATGTATCTACTTACAACGATACGCCTCATCGCACAATCAGCACAAAGCCACGTCTTGTTACCAACAATACACAACGGTTAAACTCTATTCATCTCATAATCAAAACAGCTGATCCACATCGCCATCGCTATCAAAAAAGGTGATTATTTTCCCATCAGCAAACATAAGTCAGTTTTCGCAAAAGCATACACCCATAACTGGAGCACAGAAAATGTTCAAATATGCAGAGTTAAGCTTACTAATCCAGTGGCCTATTAACTTCACGATCTTTCACGACAGCCTACCAAAGGAGGATTCTACATAGATGAGCTTCAGGCAACGAAACATCCTAATTATTATTTAATAGAACGTGTTATTCGTTGTTGCGGTAATAAACTGTATGTCTACTAGCTTGAATTTAATAACACACTCAATTAGTGGATTAATAAAGAGGATGCATTTTAAAACGTTAGTTTAATATTCTTTTTTCTCTAGAACCTCTCCCTCTCCTCCTTACTATTTCATAAACTTATTAGTTAACATTACTACTACTAGTTAAGATTGCATAAACTCGTTTGTCAACACCACTACTACTAGTTAAGTTAGGATTTGGAATAGTGCTGGACAAGAGAGAAGTTAAAAGAGTAATCAAGCAACACGTGCACAATGTTTTACAAATGTTACTTATTTCAGCGTGTATGTACAATTTCTTCATTCACCACATTAAACCTGTTTAGTCCTTAGATATTTCTCTGCCGTTTTTGTCTTTTAAGATCTCCACCCTGCAACAGTTTCCCTTTCATTGCCACGGCAACGACAAGTGCTGCTATCTTCTCAGCAACTGTAGCATTAGGTGACGTCACACGCTCCATAATTTTACGAAGCAGATTTTCAGCAGTTACATGTCTTATTTCATGTTGATTTGGACGATAAGCAATGCCATGTTCTTTGCAGGCAGCATCTAACATATTAATACCAGGATCACCGCTTGATAAGCAGACGTCAAGTCGAGTTCGGGGGCCACAGTATGGTAACTAGGAAAATGAAGCTCAAAAGTGAGGAGATCAATCACCTTATTGATGAGTCCATGCCCAGCATGCTTCCTCACATTTCTCCCAGCACGTTTCTTCACCTTTGCTTGCAATTATGAGAAGTGTTTACAAGCGAAGTCAAGTCGTTTGTTTTAACATGTACGGCAGTGTCTCACTGAAAGTCTCGCATATTCGTGATGTAAACTTCACTTTTGAATCTCTAACAAAACAGGATCTTGAGTTCACTCACGAGGCACCTTATCCCAGATCTTCTTTACAGTATTCGCAGCTACATTGTCCAAAAATGCATTTGGTAATGCATACAACACTTCTTCAGTAAAAGTGTTTAGTTTCCTTCTGCTAGCACAAAGCTTTACGGTTCCCTTTTCAACTTCGTTACACTTAGTATTTATTTTAGTGTTTATTTCACACTGTTGTCATTTCGACACTGCTGTTTACAGATGTTGTTCACCTCCGCGAATGCACTGCGACACAACCAATCGAAAGCATGCACACATGTCGTGAAGACTGTTTAAATGTTTCTCCACTATGCTCCTTGACAAGAGTTTAAAATGGTGGACATCCTAATTCATACATGAAGATCAATTCACTCAGGCAACCATTCCTTCTTTTCACAACCAGTAGAAAAAAGAAATCGTCTCTTTTGACAAATAACCGTTCATTATCATAGGTAGAAAGCGCTATGGAATTACTTCTTCTTCCCACAGAAGTCCGAAATGTTTTTTCACCCATAGGGTTTGCCTTTTATCTTCATCCATCTGCAAGCAGTAAGAAGATGTTGGGCTAAATACTAAACTCACGACTTTTGGTGCCCACAACACAGTGCAGACCAACACAGCCATCTCTCTGAACACGAATTTGTTTCCGTTCACTTTAAAGCCTTGAACATCAACTGCCAATGTCCTTGTCATGGTGAACTTCAAAGCGATCACCTCTATGTTACAGTATCTTGTCGACTTAATAAAACAATGTCTACTGATAGCACGTACAAAGACATGAATTTGCAAGAGAGAGGGCCTAATAGCGAACAAGTCTAAAGATGCATATCCATGCCAACGTGATCACTGCGTGTCAACAACCGTATGGCCTTATTATGTTACATGCTCAGCCCAGTTAGGTTAAGCTTGCACTCAGGAGGAAGACGAGGAGATAGTCATACGCTATTCTGTGGTGATGATGAGCAGGAGGAGTAGGAAGTCTAAGTCTATGAGGAGGATGAGGAGGATGTCTATGTCTATGAGGAGGATGTCTATGTCTATGAGGAGGAGGTGGTTATATCTATGAGAAGGAGGGGAGATAGTCATACGCTATTAAATCTATGATGAGAAGGAGGAGGTTGAGGATGTCTAAAACTTTGAGGAGGAAGTCTAAGTATATGAGGAGGAGGAATAATTATACAGTTGCTCAGCTTCGAGCCCCAAAGCTGTTTCCCGTTGTTACACCCACTATCAATAAAGTACATGTATTAAATATTACACAATCCCCCTAGTCCATGTGCAGCTGCCGTCTTGTTCTTAGTTCAGATCTGAGCTCCGAAGTAACCTTCCGATATTACGCCCCTATGAATTATACAAATTTATTGAGCCTTAGAGCCACCAAAATTTTCGAAGTTCAGATCCAAGCAACACTGAATCACTTTCCAGTGTTACGCCTCCTATGTATAAAGCACATACATTAAGTCTTATAGCCGCCATCCAGTTCCAAATTCAGCTCAAAGCTCCACCAAATCACTTTCCAATGTTACGTCCCCTATGTATAAAACACATGCATTAAGTCTTATAGCCGCCATCTAGTTCCACGTTCAGTTCCAAGTTCTGGGACGTTAAGTTGGTTTAACGCGTGGTCAGCGTAACCTTAAGCCTGCAGTTAGCCCGGGTATCGAACTTGAAGTCTGTTAGGTTAATCTTATTCTCTTATGCGGATAGCACGTGTGTTGAGCTTTGAGTCTCTTATTTTAAAGCTTGTACTCTTAGGCATCGAACTAGGCTCTGTACGGTTAACGCCCTTAGGTCTGGAGTCGAACCAGGGATCTGCGAGTTTAAGTCTAGACACGTCATGCCTGTTAGGTTAAGCTCCCCTCTTAACCATAATCAGAGTGGCTGTTAGGTTAAGCTTGCACCCTTATGCATCGAACTTGGGTCTTAGGCCATTAAGCCCTGGGTCGAGAACGAGGTTTGTAAGGTCAAGCCCCTCTAGTGAGGTCATGTGAGGTTAAGTCAGCACAGTCAATGAGATGGAGGCCTCGTACAGTGGGCCGGAGGTGGTGGTGGCGTCAGAACTCCCAAATTTACACTACTGCAGACATCTACACAAGCTCTGGAAGCTGAAATGAAAGCTCAGGTAATATAGGTGGCATGACATAGAGTCCGCTCAAGAGAATGAACAGAAAGAATGAACGTATTGAGGGAAAGGATCAGTCTACGTCCCCATGCATAGGGAAAGACAGGAAAATAAAGTTCAAGAAGTGAGTCAATTTGTCATCATCTACGAGTCGCGATGATTTTGATATCGAATATTTCATAAAGAATTCATTTTGTAGCGTCTTCATACCAGGAAAACAACATCGAGGGACTTATTACCAAATAAACAGCATCAGAATTACCGTATTCTCAACAAATAAAATATTTCTGTGACAAAACAATGTGTCAGATACAACAAAGAGCGATCGTTGCTGAGAAACGGAAGAGTATAAATGGAAGAAAAATGAAGCGAAAACTTGATGGTGAAGGAGTTGGTGAGTACATGTTACAAGTTATCTTGTGTTCTAGAGCTGATCCCTCTGTAGATGGGGCTAGGTATCCCTTGCCAGCGCCATTGCTACTCTTAGACCCACATGGTGCACCACACGGTAGGATATAAAAATGACGTATTCATATGGACTTTAGAAATATTTTGTTATGGTTTATTATTACTACTATATTTATCATTTACAGAATAAAATTGCTAATCTACACCGCTAAATATCATGCATACGTTTCTACAAATACAGTGTCACACTGTGTCTGCAATTTAGTCTCTCACACTTTTCACTCCTACGGACATCAGATAACAGTAAATATCAGTGAGAACAAGGTAAAGAGTGAAACGATTTCAGAATTGTTACTGTGAAAAGAAAAATGACGTATGGATTTTAGTGCCGGGAGTGTCCGAGGACAAGTTCGGCTCGCCAGATGCAGGTCTTTTCATTCGACGCCCGTAGGCGACCTGCGCGTCGTGATGAGGATGAAATGATGATGAAGACGACACATACACCCAGCCCCCGTGCCAGCGAAATTAACCAATTAAGGTTAAAATTCCCTACCCTGCCTGGAATCGAACCCGGGACCCCTGTGGGCAAAGGCCAGCACGCTAACCATTTAGCCATGGAGCCGGACATTGTTACTGCAGGCGCTCTCTACAAATGACTTTGCAGACATGTGAACTTCTTGCATTTAACATATGAGAGCTGAGACTTACTGTCCGTACACCAATAGCAAGTGCTTGCCACTTTCTCCTTTTCGCGTTCTTCCAGCTCTCTTCCTTGTTGTTGTGTTTGTTGTCAGCTCTCTTCTGCAAATGGTTCCTGAAAAGTTCCTTTTCGAGAGACTTTAGAATGTTTATGTCTTTCTGGTTGTTAGATTTACATATCATCAGGCTACTGATGGTGGCAAGAACAAGTGTCCTCGCTACTGCGACATATTAAGTCCAACTTGACGTTGTCCTGGTCCTACACATATTAATTAACCTTGATGTAAACACTAAAGAAAATGCACATCTTGAATGTCGCGCACTGTAACATAAATAATGTTTAAGGCAAATTACAAAAATAATATTAAAAACCCCACATTTCACATCAGAAAACTGGCATAAAAATGCCCCGAATTGTTTTTTCATATTCGTGGACACTACACACAAAACATTACGTAACTCATCACATTTATGTAGTTCACATAATCGGGTGAGCAGTCTATTTCAGCCTCACTGTCATAACCACGCCCTTATATGACCTCACTACCCCGGTATTTACCTTGAAAGACTGGGAGAATCCATGGGAATACCCCAGCCAGGGCACTTGGTCATCTCTATCGGAGATGTGCTACACATAAATGTCGCGCGTGAAGCTAATTGTGCCGACACACACAGTTTATTGAATAAGTTAAGGTATTTCTTGCTACAGATGGAAGGTAGCACTTTGTCATTAGCTGGGTCCCAAGATCCCAATGACCCAACTAAGATGGTATTTACCTCCTCCGATATAAAACGTGTACGAAGAGCCGTCGCCAAGATCGCGTATTCCTCTCTTTTGGCCTGTCTGGAATATTCGAAAGCAGATTTCCTGTACTCAAATGGAAATGAAATGTCCAGTGATATCCTTGGCAATAACCAAGTATGGGCGTAGGTTGTCATGCACGACCTGGTTATCGCTGTAGATACTGTATCTTTTAGCAGCTGTCCTTCTGACCCTGGAGACTACAACACTGTGTCTCCGCAGATAAAATGCAGAGTATCTCATGCAATGATTAGCTACATGAGGCTCATTCTCATTCCCGTAGCCGCATCTCCTACACTGCGTGTTGCCATCAGATGCAGAACGGCGACTCGCATTGAGCGGTAGTAAATCCAGTCTAGCTCGGTGGATAAATCTCCAGTCTGCACATCTGGCAAACAGACCGGTTCTCAAGAAGTGGGAATTAGCTGTGTCTGCGACTACGCATTCCATTACTTTACCTTGATTGGGCAGGCTGATCAATCTATTAAAGTGCTTAGACTGAAGGTTTATTCTGAGTGTCTTTAGCGCCTTATGGCGATCATTGCTCAATATGGTCTTTTCATAGATGGTAACCGATTGTACGAAGTCCTCCATTTTCCATATAATCTGGTTTCTTCTCGAGGCCTTGCGAGGTTGAGTCCAGACAGATTGTAATGGATTAGAGTTCTATCTGAACTCGCCCTCGTTATGGCCATTCAGGAAAGCTGATACGTCTTCATGAGGGTCAGGTCTTCCAACTCTCTTCTGGACTAAGATCTTCAGGTTCTCAAGAGCAAGCCCTGCAGTACAGATGAAAGTTGAAGTCAGGACCTTGAAGGCATTATCGATCAGGTGATAGTCTGAATCGTTCTCTGCAACAGGTAATCCAAGATAACCTGCCTTTGTAGGACAAATAAATAGTCGTTAGAGGCCTCATGGGATAGGTATAGGGTCTTCTTAACCTCGGCCTTTATATTATAACTCTAACTTGGAATGTAAGATCTTCTGTGCCATGAAGATGAGGTCAGCTAGTTTTTTCGTGTCGTATGAGATGCGGAATCCAACAGTCTTTCCAAGGAACTTCTCAAACACTCCATCTTTCAAAGCCTTTATCTTCATTGTCAATTTTAAAAATTGAGTTTCTCGTCCCTACAGGGGTCTCAACAGACAGATGTAAGCTGAAGAACTTTGGAGCTGTAAGACTTATGTTGATCTTCTTTGACATAGTATCGATGACAATCTTGTTTTGTAGCTTTATCGAGTTGTCGGATAATAGTACGATGTCATCAGCATAGGCGAGAAGTCCATTCATAGGACAACCTTGCCTTACTCCTCATTCGATGTAAATACCGTCTGTGACCCGATTTCCAGTTTGTATATGGGTGGAAGAACCAGTATACATATTTTTACTTATCTTCTTTAGTTTAGTGCCAGCTCCACTTCTTTCAAGGGCCGCAAAGATAGCGTCATGCGACACGTAGCCGAAGGCATTAAAAAAATTCAACCAAGCTGCTGGGAATTGGCCTTTCTCACATCTTGCCTTGTCAGATTTCATTTTGAGTGTGAAGTTATGCCCAAAAGCTCCGTAATGTGGCAGAAAACCTTTCTGCGCTGGTGCTAAAATATTGTTGTCTATCATCCAGGTGGTTATTCTCTTGGCTAACACACCTGAGTGTAGCTTATAAATGGTCCGCATGATGGCAATGGGTCGCCAGTTAGTGATGCCATGTGGATCACCTTTCTTGAATAATAAGATTGTGACTGGCTGCTTCCAATCCCTGGGTATCTTCTCGTACTTCAGACAGATGTAAAATATTCTGGCCGGCAGTATACAGGCAGGATCGACCACCTTCCAGTGTTTGTAAGCAAGGCAGTCGTCCCCTGGAGCTGTGTTTTCACATCTTTGTCAGCGACTTTGTACTTCATTTGGCGTGATTCTGGTGGTATTAACGCATGGGGTACTCTCTGGTGGTCGAGAATTGAAATCAGGTAAGTTGCTTGTTTTTCCCTCAGCAGTCTCTTTAAAGTGCTGAGTCACAGTCTCAATATCTATGTTACACCTCGACCCTTCGTCTCCCAGGAGAAGCCGCATGGCTTTCCTTCTGTTGTTCCTATATATAGTAGTATAAGTCACGGGTTCGGCCACCTCCACCTCCACCACCACCTCCACACGTTCTCGGGAGAGGCCTCCTCCTCACGCTGGCTAAGAGCACGATCCTAACCTCACATCCGCCATCTTGGAGGGGCTTAACCTAACGTTTTGTGCGTAAGAGAGCTAGCCTAACCTCATGGCAGGGCCTAACGTGAGTTTTACAACAGGATGCCCTTCCTGATGCCTAAGAGCGCGACCCTAACGTCACATTAGCTATCTTGGAGGGGCTTAACCTATCCTTTTATGCGTAAGAGAGCTAGACTAACCTCACGGAAGGATTTAACCTCAGTTTTACGTCCGGATGCCCTTCCCGACGTCAATTGCACAAGATGGCGACTATACATGACTCTTTATGAGACGCCTCAAGAGTGCTTGCGCAAGATGGCTGCTATACATAGACTCTTATGAGACTCCCTTGGGATGCTTGTGCAAGATTGCGGCTACAAGATGGCGGCTATAGATGGCTCCTTGTGAGACGCCTTAAGGGTGCTTGCGCAAGATGGCGGCTGCTCTTATGAGATGCCTTAAGGGTGCTTGCGCAAGATGGTTGCTGCTCTTATCAAGAAAACTAGCTTAGAGGCTAACGTGCCGTGCTAGTTCGATTCATTAAATCTGGGGCTTAAATGTAAAATGTTAAATATCTCGAAAACGGTGCGTCGTAGAGCAAAATGAACAACATTTTTCAGCCAAATACCCAGGTTCGCAGTATCGGGAACATGATGGCATAAGAGAAAATAGTCTAATGATGAGATCAACGGTTCGGTTCCTACTTGGGCCCTTTGGCATTTGGTCCGTTTTAGCTTGTATTGAAGCAAGTTTTCGTAACTTGGTCAGGTCTTGCTATGGTAGAGAGTAAAATGTACCGTGCTGGTTATATTTATTAAATTTGGGGCTTAAATGCAAAATGTTCAATATCTCGAAAACGGTGCGTCGTAGAGCGAAACGAACAAAATTTTTCTGCCTAATATCAAGGTTCGCAGTACCGGGAACACGAGAGCATAAGAAAAAGTAGTCTAATGATGAGATCAACGGTTCGGTTCCTACTTAGGCCCTTGGGCATTGACAGCTATGTAATTCTACAAGATGGCGGCTGCTCTTATGAGACTACTTAAGGGTTCTTGCACAAGATGGCTGCTGCTTTTATGAGACTCCCTAGGGATGCTTGCGCAAGATGGCGACTAATAGATGGCGGCTGTCATTAAAAGTGAAGTTAGGGTCCGTCAAGTTGACAGCTGTCAGAAACGCACGTGCTTTTGTTTACAAACAAGAGCACGTGGTCGTGTGCCACGGTCACGTGGTATGCTGCGTCAGCATGCGACGTTTAAAATCCACGCCTACGTGGTTAAAACTCTGCTATGTTCACAAGATTTTTACACATAGCTATTCTTTATGCTTTAAGTTCCTGCACATAGGTTATGCTAAGATAGCAGTACACACATACGAACGTTGTACATTCTAGTGGAATAAGTTTAGTACGATAGTCGATGCATGCATTATTGATAGGTGATATGTAAACTCTTTTAAACATTGGTATTCTTTGTGCTTTAAGTTCGTGCGCATAGGTTATGCTAAGATAACAGCACCCACACACACACACACACACACACACACACACATGCGATCGTTGTACATTCTAGTGGAATAAGTTTAGTATGAGAGTCGATGCCTGCATCATCGATATGTGATGTGTACACGCTTTTAAACATAGCTATTCCTTGTGCTTTAAGTTCGTGCACATAGGTTATGCTAAGAGCAGTACACACATGCGAGCGTTGTACACTCTAGCGGAAGAAGTTTAATATGATGGTCGATGCATGCAAAATCGATAGGTGATGTGTACACGCTCTAGCACTTGAAAATAAAAACTTGCCACTGCTATGTTCACAAGATTTTTAAACATAACTTTTTTAATGCTGCTCTTCACGACATAGAGCATAGAATTGGAAATCGTTATGCTTTTGACGAGTTCTAAATACTTGGGCGTGGATTTTGAACGTCGCACGCTGACGCAGCATACCACGTGACCGTGACGTCACGACCACGTGCTCTTGTTTGTAAACAAAGCGATGTGCGTTTCTGACAGCTGTCATCTTGACGGACCCTAACCTCACTTTTAAGGACAATACAGCATCGCTAACCTCACTGCTGCCATCTTCACGGCACTAAACCTCGAGGCTGGTAACTTATGCCTGTCGTAGCGCGGAATTTAAAATCCAACAACAGCACATCGCTAACCTCACTGCTGCTATCTTGACGGTGTTAAACCTCACTGTTGCTACCTTGGTTATACGCTTTTGTGTTAGTTTAGTGATAATCACTAAGCTGTTCGCATCATAGAAGTAGCGCGTAACAAGTGTCTAGCAGAATTAAAGAAGAATCTGTTAGCAGAAGATAAAAGTCCGTCATGGAAAAACCTATTTCTAGGTATATTTGCAAAGAGTGTGGAAAAGCATTTTCCCTAAGCTATCACAAGAGACGTCATGAAATATCATGTAGGACAATTCTTCAATGCAAACATTGCAGAAGAGAGTTCAAGAACGCATACAACGCTCAACGTCATGAAGCCGCGTGTAATGTAGCTTCATCGAGAAGAAAATACAAATAGCTCAACCGTAGTCAAGCGAACACTAATTTATTTTTAAAAAGTATACCTCTGCGAGAGATTTTTAATTCTCCCTTGTTGTCTAGGCCTGCTACAAGTTCTATTACTAAGCACAAATTTCAAGATAAAGAGAGGAAAAATCATGATTATGATAATAAGGATAATGATGTTGATCAAAAGAGTAGTAAAGGGAAAGTAGAAGAAGAAGAAAATGATCTCAATGTTTCATTGCCATTACAGCTTGATGATTTTGCTTCATTTTCTAAGCCTACTACACGTTCTGTCGCAGTGCAAACATCTCAAGAAGAGATGCAAGAAAAAGAGGAAGGAAATGTCAACGCTTCATTGCTATCGCACAAGTTAAGTTTGTACCTAGAAACGCTACTGCTGAAGCACGTATTACATCAAAACAAGTCCCTACATATCAACTATCTGCATATAGGCTCAAAGTTCACAACAAGCCTCTGTTTCCCTATGTAGACATAAGATACTGTAAAGACCCCAACGTACTCGTAAAACGTTTGCAACTTCTAAGAGCCTATCATGATGCTGGTTACATAGAGTACAAAGCAGATACTTTTGAAATAGAGCAAGAATTACGTCGTGTAAGTATTATTAAGTAATAGCTCTCTCTCGACAGTACAACAGCTTAAACACCTTCCTACGATCCCAGCGCTTACCCTCACCTAAGTCATCCTTCTGTAGTATATAGTCGATTGAGTAGCTATATTTGTATATATTATTTTCCAACATTCTCCCTTCCTTAGGATGTTAACTCCGCCTCTAGATGTAGAGCCGGTGTCAAGACCGGATAAAGAGAAGAGAGGCACCCTAGCCCATTAGGCCTTTAGCTCATTAGCCATTTAGCGTGTGGCGGCCTCGAGTATTAATATATGTGTATGAACTCATATGTTTATAAACTCCTTGAACTTTGTTTATGATTTGAAGACTTCTATATATTGATGTTCTGTGCTTCTAATGTTATCTATATTCTCTCTGATAATTATTCATGTTTTATGTTCGTCCCCATGATACTTGGAGTGTTAATTAAACATTTGAATACACCATCCCTTTTCTATTATTCATTTAAGTACATAAACATCATTCAATAGCTACATTGGTGACTCCCGACGTGACATTAAAATACGCGCGGAACAGATTTTGTGGTTAGTCAAGTGTGAAAATGACCGACGCCAGCAACGAAGCAAATCGACCGCCAACAACAGTATGGAACGAAGCGGGTATTGCTCGCATTTCAGTGAGGAATCCGCCCATCTGGAAGAAAAACATAAAGGTATGGTTTCTTCAAGTTGAAACACAGTTTACTATGTTTGGTATCACTAATGAAACCACGAAATTTAATCATATTGTTGCGTTATTAGAAGCGGATATTGTGAAATTAATTTCCGACTTTTTATCTCGACCATTATCTACCACTCCGTTCACAGAGCTTAAAGCAAGACTAATTCAGGAATTTGAAGAGTCAGAGAATAGGAAGGTGACGAAATTATGAACAGAATTAGAATTAGGTGATAAGAAGCCAACTCAACTCTTGCGTGCGACGCGAACTTTAGCCGGTATGCAAGTCAAGGACGATTTCTTGAAAACCATATTTGTGCAGCGGCTTCATGTTACCGCACGTTCTATATTAGCTACGAGTAAAGATGATCTGGACACCATAGCTACTATGGCTGACAAAATTGTTGAAATTTCACAACCGATGTTAAATGTTTGTGCTCAAACCGCGCAGGCACCACCCACCATTGCAGTCAATAAAATAAATGATGTCAGTAACGATCGTATCTCAAGACTAGAAATCCAGATCGCTGAATTAACACTGAAAATCAATGAACTGAAAACGTCACGTTCTTCAAGAAGTAGCTCACGATCATCTCGTTCTTCACCAAGAAAATCACGAGACAGGTCCCGATAAGCCCATTCTTTTAATCTTAATAGAGCACTATGTTGGTATAACTTTAAATATCGCAGCAGGGCAAAGAAATGTCAGAGCCCATGCTCATATCAACCACCTTCCGCTCAGAATCCTAACATGCAGTCAAACTAAAACGCTCCACACTAGCGGCGGCAGGTGATCGGAGTCATTTTTCACGCCGCCTATTTCTCACAGACAGAAGTAGCGGAAGTCGTTTCATGGTCGATACCGGAGCTGATATTTCTGTGATTCCGCCTTCGGATAGTGATCGCCCAAAAAAGTCAGATCGTAAACTTTATGCAGCAAACGGCACTGGTATTAACATTTACGGAGAGCGTCTACTAGTACTCAGTTTGGGTTTACGGCGCAATTTCACATGGAAATTCGTAATTGCAGATGTGCAATCACCGATTATTGGAGCCGACTTCATTCACCATTACAACCTTATCGTAGATCTAAAGAACAGGCGACTCAATGACCCATTAACATCAGCAGAGACACCTGGCACATTGATTAAAGTCTCGGGCATAGAAACAGTTCATGTAATGCCACCAGATCAAAAACATGCTGACATTCTAAAGAAATTTCCCAACTTGCTCCATGAGAACGTCCATTTCCACATCCCAGATACCTCTGTTTTTCATACCATTGTCACAGAAGGATATCCTGTAGCAGCAAAGGCACGACGACTACCACCAGATAAACTCAAAGCAGCTAAAGCAGAGTTCCAACAAATGATCGATATGAAAATCTGCCAGCCATCAAAGAGCGCCTGGGCAAGTCCCCTCCACTTAGTTCCCAAGAAAGACGGATCCTGGAGACCTTGCGGAGACTACCGTGCTCTCAACAACATCACCAAGCCTGACAGGTATCCTATTCCTAACCTTCAAGATTTTAACAGCCAACTACATGGAAAACGAATATTTTCAAAAATAGATCTGATCAGAGCTTATCATCACATCCCTGTACATCCGGACGATGTACCTAAGACAGCAGTGATAACTCCATTTGGTTTGTTCGAATTTTTGCGCACCCCGTTTGGACTCCGTAATGCGGCTCAAACTTTTCAAAGATATATCGACAGTATACTCAGAGACCTCGATTTCGTGTACTGTTATATAGATGACATCCTAGTGGCATCACAAGATGAAGAAGAGCACAAGAAGCATCTTCAAATGCTTTTCGAACGACTCAGTAAGTTCAACATCAGAATCAATCTGAACAAGTGCATTTTCAGTTCAACAGAAGTTCCTTTCCTGGGATATGTGATATCTGCAGAAGGAATCAGACCCCTACCAGAGCGAGTGCAAACCATTGTTGACTATCCGCTACCCACAACAGTAAAAGAACTGCGCCGGTTTCTTGGCCTCATTAACTTTTACCGAAGAGCACTGCCAAATTCAGCCAGTAAACAAGCAGAGCTTTTGAACCTTCTCCACGGGACTAAGAAAAATGTCAACAGAAAAATTAGTTGGACAGAAAACCTTCGACAAGCCTTTAAAGACCTAAAAAATAGCTTGGCCGATTCAGCACTTCTAGCTCACCCATCTTCAAATTTACCACTAATTTTGATGGTAGATGCCTCAGATTATGCTATTGGTGCATCCTTGCAACAAATCAAAGACAATAATCTGCAACCATTAGCATTCTTCTCCAAGAAACTGACAAATGCAGAGAGGAATTACTCAACCTACGACAGAGAACTCCTCGCTGCCTACTCAGCTGTGAAGCACTTTCAGTACATGCTTGAAGGACGTGATTTTCCGATTTACACCGACCACAAGCCACTCACCTTCATGTTCAAGCAACGTTCAGACAAAGTTTCTCCACGTCAGATACGACACATTAGTTTCATCGGACAGTTCACCACAGACATACGTTACACTACTGGAAAGGAGAAAATCGCAGCTGATGCTTGTTCACGAATTGCTTCAATCACTATACCTCCAACTGTTACCATGGAAGAAATAGCAGAAAGCCAACAATGTGACGAAGAACTTCCACACATTAAGAATACGTCACTTGCACTTCGAACAATAATGTTGCCCAATGGTGAAGAACTCGTTTGCGACATGACTGAAGATATGATTCGCCCATATGTACCTCGACAATTACGACAGGCAATTTTCAACTCGCTACACAATCTAGCTCACCCTGGTGTTCAAGCAACCATTAATTTAGTAAAAAAGCACTTCATTTCGCCATCACTAAAAAAGGACGTAAAGACCTGGACATCAGCATGTATTCCTTGCCAACGAAGTAAAGTCTGGAGACACACCAACAGTGCAGTGGGACAGTATCCTCCAACGGCAGCAAGATTCAGTCACATTAACGTGGACATAGTTGGACCCTTACCTCCATCACAAGGATATCGCTATTTACTAACAATTATTGATCGTTTCTCGCGATGGCCAGAAGCAGTTCCATTAGCTGACATCACAGCAGAAACAGTTTCATTCGCCATAGTCTCAACATGGATATCTCGTTTTGGCGTGCCTCACATCATAACTACTGACCGCGGAAGGCAGTTTGATCGTCAACTTTTCAAATGCCTTACAAGCACACTGGGCATCGTCCACATTAAAACGACAGCATATCATCCGGCAGCAAATGGAAAAATTGAACCATGGCACCGTCAATTAAAATCTGCTTTGAAGGCACAGATGTCTGATGATTGGATTTCGAAGCTTCCCCTGGTCTTGTTAGGACTTCGTTCCTACATAATTCCGCGAGTCAACACCTCGCCAGTGGAAATGACTTACGGCTCAACTATTAGGCTACCAGGAGTATTTCTCAACGAACAGAAACTAGTAACTGACATCCCAACCTTCGTTTTCAAATTGAAGGAACAGTTGAGGTACCTAAGACCAGTCCCAACAGAACATCACGAGCGCAAAAAGATCTTTATTCATCCACGGCTGATGACGAGCAACTTCGTTTTCGTTCGACATGATGCGGTCAGAACACCTCTTCAATCACCGTATGACGGGCCGTATCCAGTCCTGTCTCGCAGTGACAAACACTTCGAGGTGGAGATGCCAACAGGGAAACAAACTATTAGCATTCACAGATTGAAACCTTCCTTCCTTCTGGCAGACCAATAATCGGACAACAAGGAAAACATATCTGGAGAAACTACTCTGGACATTCCGTCGAGTTCCATTCCAAAGACTGTCAACCTTCAGAAGAAGACAGGCAGCACTCAATCCAATACACCCGCACCACGGATCACCAGATCATATCAAAGGGTCACCTTCCCTCGAAAATACATGGACGCTGTCACTGCGGAGGGAGTGTGTGGCGGCCTCTAGTATTAATATATGTGTATAAACTCATACGTTTTATAAACTCCTTGAACTTTGTTTATATTTCGAAGACTATATATTGATGTTCTGTTCTTCTAATGTTATCTTTATTCTCTCTGATTATTATTCATGTTTTTACTTTCGTCCCAACGATAGTTGGAATGTTAATTAAACACATTAATACATCATCCCTGTTCTATTATTCAAGTACATAATCATCATCAATAACTACAGAGTAATTAAGGAAGAAAATAATACAGTTAAGAAAGATGACATTAATAGAAAATGAATTATAACTGAGGATGGCCGGATGACGACAAATATGTAAATACCAAGTGAATGTATTGGAAAATCAAATGCCTCTCAATAAATTATGCTGGTGTGTGTTATGAATATATGAAAGCTGTAACAGAGGAGAAATTTAGACGGAGGGATTCTTAGGTAAACAGATAAGAAGATGACTAATGGTGTTATTACTTAAGCTGTTCGAGGACGGTTATAACCTCCAACGATATTCCGCCAATATTCTGCAGAATGGCCGATTGACGCCTCTCTTGCCTTCTACACAAGAAACAACCACGAATTTAAAGGCATGATGTGGAAAATGACAATACGTTACTTCTCTGCTGGCATACAGTCAGAGGTGTTGCCATGGTAACCTGTAGGTTCGTTGTCGGTCTGTCGGTCACTCTATGCACAGCATGGTACCCGCAGAAAATAGTAAAACATCTCCGTTATTTGAAGAGTAAGGTAAATTATGAACATAACGAAAGTTGTTTATAATGAAGATGCGTTTCACATACGGTCCACGGAGTTCACAGAAAATAAATAGCATAACAGAAAATGGAGGAAAACCGTAAAAGTTTTCCCATAAACCCCCCTCTATTCAAAGATTTTAAAATGATATGCATATCGAAACCTTCCTGAGGATGAGTAAAATCTAAATTTGTAGTTTGGTTGAGATCTATCCAGCCGTTTCACCGTGATGGTGGAACAAACAGACAAACAGGCACGAAAAATAAAACCCACCGATTCGGTCTTGAGTTGACCTAAAACGGATAACAATCTGAAAAATTGGCCAAACAAACGAAATTACAGACAGCGGACCCACTACAGCTTTATTTATATAGATTGCTTTCCACATCTTAGCTTCAGCTTTTTACACTCATTCATTCACCTTTCCATTACAGATCACACCTGGGCTTTATAAAACCAACATATTGACGATTGCCTTTAATTGAGTTACACAACACTGTACCAGGCCTTTTGTCTCGCATTCTAGTTTCACTAGCTTTAGTTGCTCTCTGGATCATATGCATACGTGATGTATTAACGATGGACAGTCCCAACTTTATGAATTACATTTTACCCTCGTTTTAGTGTAATATGAACGTTTTTAGATAGAGGTTTCCAACTTTCCCATACCCTGCTTGTTTTAGATATATTATTCATGTTCTGCTCGGATATTACCTGCTCCTTCGCATTGTTTTGTGTCACTTATTCAACATTAATACATGCAACTTTTTAATATGTTTCACTGAAGATGGCTTAAGGATGGAGCTGAAATATCCAAATATGGATGTATGTATTGAATAGGAGGAAATAATAGAAGCCTTTCTATGGTAAAATGACAAATAAATAAATCAACAGGTAAAAACCACAGCATCCAACGTCGTACCTATGCTGAGTTCTACAATTTCACCACGACCCTGCTCCTACTTTATGTGTTCAGCAGGTGAAAAACAAGAGAAATGAACTAAGGATATTTAATCAATCTATATTTTACATAAAAATTCAAGGGGTATTCTTTGTTATAGTCGACGTTGGATGCTGTTTTTTTACCTCTTGATTTATTTATTTGGCATTTTACCATAGAAAGTTCATTTGTGAGAATCCCCTTTCATATCCACCTGTCGAATTTGGGATGCTTCGCATAGTGGTAATTTGTCTTTTATGGAGTTTAAAACATTTACACAAGTTTCTTATTTCTGCTTCTCCAAAGTTACATCAGGATTTTCCAGCTAAGTGGTAGTGTCCAAAACTCTAGCCAGTTCAGTGATTTGAACGTCTTTAGATGTTAAAGTGCGGTTCTACATACGCCTGCCCCAGCACCCATAGAACTTCACAGCAACAATATGATTCCCTTTATTTCTTGCTCCTTTTTAGAGATTAACGTCCTTAAACTTTAACAGTGCTTCTGCTTCCAAAGCTCAATGTATTATGGGCCATGTTTTGTCTTTTTTCCGAAAACACCTTAATTTGCTGGCATATCTTCTTATGGGCTGAATAAATTTTTATGTCACGAGCTTGCAAGTGAACACTTAGTTCTGCCATCTCCTGAAGAGCATCACACATAAGTTATGCGTTTAAGGAGTCCTCCATAGACGACTTGCTCAGTTTTGTCTGTATGGAATCATCTTTGGTAATTTTGAAATGTGCCACGAAAAATTCGAACGTTTTCCACACAGGTGAGACCGCTCTAAAGTTAGAAGCAACACATCTTGTATCTAGAACCTTTCAAGTTTTTAGAAGTACAGTTTCAAGTCCTCTGAACGAGCTTACAATTCCATGGAATTTTTAGGTGACTGGTGGTAAACTGTAAACAGTTCATCAAGTAAAGATTTGAAGTGGTTTACGTGTGAGAGGAAATAATGACTCACAACACCACCTACGAAAAGCTCTAGCCTGTGATTGGCACAATGCCAGAACAAACCATTGGGAAATTGTGGCTTTATGAAAGTAATTACATCCTTCTCCTTTCCCACTATTACTGCAGCCCCATCAGTTGGGACTGCAACAAGATTCTGTTTCAGAAACTCATCATTGAACCCCTGTGCTCCTAAATAGATCGTCAATGCACTAAATAAATTACATCTCGCAATTCGATAATTCCCAACAAAATGCTGTTTGGCTGATCCATATCTGGAAGTGTTGTCAACAGGTACACTCTCAGTGATGACAGCTGACTGAGTGTGGTACTTTCATCTATAAGGAGGGCAATTTTACTATTCCCTTGCACTATCATGTTTGCTACGTTATTTCTCATTTCTGTTGCGATATGAAAAACAATATTTTTGCATGCATTCGGTGAATGAAGAATGCGGCCCATATTAATGCCATTTAACTTCTGCACGTCAATTTCAATTTCGAAGTCATGGAAGGATTGACTTTTCTTGACTACATTGTGTGCTGTTTGAAATGAATTGGCTGTTATTTCTTTTTTTTCGAAACCCTTACTGCACGCAGTTTTCAAAGTTTCATTTTTTAAGTTCTTAGTACTTTAACTGCTGCCTGATGAGCTGAGCACTTGCTGACATCTATTTACAGTTCCACCAGTTGTACAAACAGGAACTGAAACCCGCTGCTGTGAAATGTTCATCCCTCGTAATGTGCTTTCTGTTCGCAAGTCGTCAACATCTTTACAATTTGCCGGGCTGAGGCGCTGGCATTCTGACCACAACTGGACTCAGTCCGGTGCTCAAATATGTCAGCCTCGTATTGGTAGATTTACTGGCACGTAAAATAACTCATGTGGGGCAAAATTTCGGCACCGAAAACCGTTAAAAGTAGTTAGTGGAACGAAAAACAATATCATTATTATCTTTACAAAATTTTCAGCCAAATCTCTTATTTCTTACCACCAACCATTCTACTTACTGCAGAATGTCTTCCGGCCCACTGTTACACCTTCTTGTGATCACCACACGACAATGTTGGTGTTTCCCCGCCATCGTTTACGTTCGAATAAACTTTCAGCCCCAGGTTCGATTCCCGTCAGTGTCTAGAATTTTAACAAAGGCACACAGCATAAAAACACATTTTAATCGTAGATTAAATTGAAGAAAATATACATACACTTAACTTTGGAGAAAATAATAACCAATACCACCATTAATAATGGATAGATGCAAGCTCGAACGTAAACACGTATCCCTGTACTTACTTTAAAAACGTAATTGAATGTCATATTGTAAGAATAAAGAAACGGAAAAACAATTATCACTACTATTTCTAATGATAATAGAAGATGGATATATAGTTGTACTTCCGGTAACCTGGCTAGGAATCTAACCCAGCCTCACGAACTATCCCATAG
Organism: Anabrus simplex; assembly: GCF_040414725.1. Taxonomy (NCBI): domain Eukaryota; kingdom Metazoa; phylum Arthropoda; class Insecta; order Orthoptera; family Tettigoniidae; genus Anabrus; species Anabrus simplex. Next base: position 22,561,077 of record NC_090279.1, on the reverse strand, counting down.
TAAATACCAAGCAAATGCTAGGACCGTATGTTTCAGCACCCGACAATATTCTACCGTCTTAACAATAGTAATAATAATAATAACAATAATAATAATAATAATAATAATAATGCTTTTGGCTTTTCAACCTACTAACAATTTTTACGGATTTCGGCTGATGCCGAGGTGCCAAGCCTCTGACTAAGAGAAAAGGATTGTATACTGTTATTCATAACTGATTAATAACGTTGACTTTCCGTGGTTTGACATTTTGAGACCAGTCAAATGCTAGCAACCGAAAAATCTCCATTACAGAACAGAAAGCATGTGTACTTCATAGTTTGCCTCCGGAGTAGAAAAAACAGAATTACATTGCATATAACTAAGAGAGAAGAATTGTATACTGTTATTCATAACTGATTAATAATTTTGACTTTCCGTAGTTTTACATTTTCACACCAGGCGGATCGAACCCCGTGACCTGCGTGTAAGGGAAAGGAATTGTAATTACGTAGGCTGAGTAGACCTCAAACCGGTACGAATAATAAACATGGATATATTACGCGCACACACACGCACACATAGCACACGTATTCGACTGCCGTGTACGTAGATTTGTTTCTATTAATGATGAAACACAACATATTGCACCCACGCATTACGTAACTCTATCTTCTAATGTAGTGCAGATATAGGTGTACACTTGATCGCATTTTTATACTTACATGTAGAGAAAGTATTCATGTTTTAAAATGATAAACGTAATCTCTAAAGCGTAAGTGCAGGGCTGCAGGCAGTAAAGGAATGGAACAAGTCTGCTACTGCGGGCAGAAACTGGAAGTCGAGTCAGCATTTATCTGCATGCACATTGTCCTTGAATTATCTCTGCTAATTGTGTTAGTGAATGTGAATGTAAATTGTGTTTTATAGATTTTCATACTGGCTTAAGATGAAGTTTGTAAACTATGAATAGCAGAGCTCCGAATTGAACCTGAGCCGAGTATTTTGCCTCTTAGTCATAAATGAGATACAGTCTTTGTAATTCGCTGATGTAAATATAGGAGCTGATAACATGAGGCTTCAAAGTGCAGCTCTACACTATTTTGTCTGACGTAAAACAATCTTTTAGGGCTAATGACATAGCGTTTATGTCATGTCTAGGAGTGGCTATTTCAATTCGCATTGTTCTATGTTGACTACACTATAAAACGTAATTAAATGAATGGAACAGGGGTCCAGAAACTCTGAACTTTGGAACACATTCATAATTATAATAAGGATAAAACTTCTTTTACTTTTCTAAAACAAGAATAGTAATGTTAACACCTATAGCCTACTAATCAACCGTCTCGGCTGTGCTATGAGGCTTTCACGGCTTTCCGTGGTATGGCATGTTCATTCCAGGCAAATGCTAGGGGTTACACAATCACATGTTCGTCTACAAAATAAAATGTAATTAAATGAATGAAGCAGGGGTCTAGAAACCCTGAACATTGGAACACATTAATAATAATAATAATAATAATAATAATAATAATAATAATAATAATAATAGTAATAATAATAATAATAATAATAATAATAATAATAATAATAATAATAATAATTGTAATGGATTTTGAATTACTCCTCGCCATGGTACGATGTATTTAGCATGTCATTCATGCGTTCATTTGATTGTCAGCCTCAGCGTGAGTTCAAACTTCGAGATTCTATGGACTTTCCTCTGATTTGTTGGTGGTGAGCCATCTAGCGGTCGACTTCGTACTAGAGTTACGAGGTGGCTAAGTGGTGCTGCTATCTGGCCGCGAGAAGATAAGCTTTCTAGGCCGTGGACCGTGGCTCGACAATGGAACTAAGATAGCAGTTGTTTTGATTCTTGTCTCTTAATTTGAAGAAGACGCTTTGGAAGCTACGCTCCTTGTTGTGCTTTAAGGATAAATTTATCACTCAAGAAGGGAAAATGGTTATGGGACTTGATCCCGGTTGATGGTTTCTCCATCTGGGCGTAAGGCCCGAAGATTTGGTTTTTTTTTAATAATGATTTGATCGTTTTTATCCTCCGACCTCGTAAGTAAGCTTCAAGCATTTCAGTACTGGGTTATCCTAGACAACGAAAACTACTATTTAATGGTGTTAAGAGAGATGGACACTCTTAAGGGCTACGATATGTGAGAAATTCTACATCTGATTTTTCGGACATTTCGGGGTTTAAAAAAATTAAACATTTAAAAAGAACTGGTCTTCATCATATCTGTGTAATGCTCATACCTTTTGGGGTTTCAATTTTAAATTGTAATAATGATATTAATTTTTCCTTTTGATACAGTTATTTAAGGTTTCATGCCAGTAAAGTTTGTTTAGAGGAGCTCCTAACTAACATATTATGTACGAAGTCTCTGTATAACCTAGATGGTGGTTTAATTCATTTTCTCTTTTTTCATAATAATCATTTTATTATTTAAATATTTTCAAGCACTTTCGAGCAAGTAAAAACGGGTTTCAATGAAAGCTTTTCTAATGAATTTTTTTGATAGATAGATAACTCTTTATTGCCACCCTAGTTTGTACCATCGGTTACAGACAATAAAGAGCATAAAATACACATGAACCCAAAAACCAAACAAAACAATATAAACCAAACAAAGCAAAACAATATAAACTAACATACTATTATATATAATATAAAGCTCTAACTACTGCACTAAAACTATTAACTAAGAACCCAAAAGAAAAACCGCACAAACTAATATACAGTTACTATCTACTCTACTTATTTAGTGGTGTCAATGTCTGCGGAATCCAGCCCAACACTGCACCAACTTGTCTAAAACTATTGAGATGCCTCTGGTATGCGAGGAACTCCTCCGCATGTAAGGGCATCCCCTATCTACTCTCTACAACTAACTAAACAAAAATAAAATAAAATAAAGACCACGGCTGCGTGCGGCATTCCCTGTGAGGAGAGAGCCATCCCGCCCTGGCCGCTCAGCCACTCCTCCCGGGTTAGATATTACCCCCACCTATAACTCGTACTTCTCTCCTCATCTTACGTGGCGAATCGTAGAGGCGGTTACCGATCCATCATACGATCCGTCACGTATTTATCTGCTGCTCCGCCTATAATCGTGTCGTCTTACTGCCGCCATCTTGATTCACTTGTTATTCTGTGAGCGGACTTGTTTCCTCTTTCACCTAGGGATGGGACTGTACCATCCCACCCGTCTGTCTCTTATACCCCTCCCCCCTTCCATCCCCAATCTTCCCCTCTTACTCTTCCTAGCCTCTGTCCCTCTCTCTTATAATACTTATTCGCTAACTACTAATTACTTTCCACTATACCGTATAGTTAATATTTATACACTATATACAAACGCACTTGTTTACAATTTCCAGTTCCTTGCTCATCGCTTTTCTTTCTTATTCTTTCGTCTCTTAGACTAAAACTACTTGCTAATTGCATTTTAAAAAAAAATAGTTTAACTTACATATTAAACCTCGGAAATGCCACAAAACAAATCTGTCTTTTCCTTGTTTCCTCACATCACTTATCAGTCCTTTCCATCTCTAAACAGTCCAACAGTTCCTTTTCCTCACGACCACTCATTACTTATTAAAATTTTTTTTAAGCCAGAGTTTAAAATTATCTACTATTATGTTATCCAAACACCTTTTCTTGTCCACTAACCCTATCATTCATATTCTATCACTGTTTACAAATGTATTTGTTGACAATTCTATAGCTTCTACGAGTCTTACACTAAAACTAAAAAAACTACTCTCTTTTTTTTTTTTAACTTAAATCTTAGACCATCGAATTGCCAACAATCAAACCTGACTTTCCCTTATTCCTTCTCTTTCTTCCGCTTATTTCCGTTTCTAAACAGTCCAACAGTACCTCTTACTCACATCCCTCGTTGCTTTATTATTCTTTTTTTTTTCTTTTTCTTTTTTTTTTCTAACATTAACTACCACCTCCGTTCTCTCACACATGCAATCCTCTCCAAATATATACAAATCTTCTTTTCATCAAACAATCAGATTGTACTTCAAACTCCTCTTATTGTCTTCAATTTTTATATAACCTAGCAGTTTCGTCTACCTCCTTCCTCTCCTTCCTCTGTAACCCTTTTTTTACCCCTTATTCTCTTAGTTTCTTTATAAATCTCATTCTAACCATATTTAAATATTTCGAAATATTTGTTCCTCTTCCCCATTCTCTGGCCAGCCAAACCGTCATCTTTTCAATTCTTTCTACTTTTTCTATCTCTTTTTTACTCAACACTCTCTTTTTCAACTCTTCTAACTCCCTACATTCTATGAATATATGTAGGTCCGACCATTTTTCTCCACACAGAATACATCTACCTGCATTTTCTGTACCTATCCAACCCCTGTTTGTAGGAGTCCCAAAAACCCACCAGTATAGACCTCTCTTGCCCTTCCGGTCCTCCACTTCAATTTTCGGGTTCATGATTTCTAACAATTTATTAAATACTGATAGTGAGGCTCTTTTTCTACATTCCATTATTAAACTCTGATTCTCTATATCGGCAACTCTCCTTATAACCCTTCTCCATACCCATTCTTTCTTTTCTCTCCACCTCTCATATCCTATATCTCCTAACCCCAGTTTTCGTAATTTATTTTTGCACTTATTTACCCAATACCTCTCGTTCTCCATATTTTTCTGGAACCTATATGTGTCTTGTACTAAATCCCCTCCCTTCCCTTCTTCTAATCTCATCCAATACTTCATCACCCTCTTGGCTATAGTAGTGTCTATCGATTCTTTACATACTAATCTAGCCCCCACATTTGCAGTACAGTTTGGTACTCCCATAATAATCTTGCTAAATTTCGCCACCACCTGGTTTAGTTCTTTTCTATTTTCCTCTAATCCCCATATTTCTACCCCATATAACATTTTTCCTTTGACCATTGATTGGAACACCAATCTCTGTATTTTGTACTTTATATCCGGAAATTTATTCTCTAATATCCCCACTACAGCCAGTGCTCCCCTCCCTTTATATCTAGCTCTTCTAATCTGATTTTCCCACGTGCCGTTACTACTAATTATAACTCCTAAATACTCCATTTTTTTTTCTGGTCTGATTTCTTGCTGCTCGACTGTCCAGAATTTCTTTTCTTTTTTGGCTTTCCTCTTCCTACATATCATTATCTGCGTCTTCCGTACATTTATCTTGAGTGCCCATCTTCTAGTATATTCCACTATCTCATTTAGTCCCTGCTGCAACCCCTTTGCTGTTAATGCCAAGATCAATAAATCGTCTGCAAATAGCAGCCCCGGTATCTCCCTCTTCCCAATCCAAGGGCATTGCCATCTCTCGCCTCCATGTCTATCCAATATATTATTTATAAACAGTAGAAATAATATGGGTGATAGCTTACAACCCTGCCTCACACCTCTTTTCGATTCCATACACTTACTCAACCCACCCCCTTTTAGTTTAATCATCACCAATACTTTCTCATATATTCCTTCTATTGCCATCCTCATTTTTACCGATAACCCAACCTCTCTTAATCTAGTAAATAGCGCCTCTCTATTCACTGTATCGAAGGCTTTCTCTAAATCTACTGCTGCTACATATAATCTCTTCCCTGCTATTTTCACATACTTCGTAATTAAAGTATCCAAAATCCATATATTATCCACAGTATTTTTCTCTTTACGAAATCCATTTTGATAGTCCGAAATCCTTCCAAATTTCTCTGCCCAATTTATAATCCTATTAGCTAAAATTCCTGTATATACCTTTGACAGCGAGTCCAGGAGTGTTATTCCTCTATAGTTGTTTGGATCACATCGACTTCCTTTGTTCTTATATATAGGACAAAGTACTCCTTTTCTCCACTCGCTAGGGAATTTATTCGTTTCCCATATCTTGTTAAAAAATTTCACCATCACTTTCAACATTACTTCATTTGCTCCTACTTCCTTCCATATCCTATTAGTAATACCATTTGCCCCACCCGCAGTTTTGGTTTTTACTTTACTTAACACACTAACTATTTCCTGGCTTGTTATCTCCTCATCTAATAACTGTACTCCTGTTTGTACTTCCTTTACAATATACGTCTTTTCCATACCCTCCTGGCCTTCTCCCCTCCCACCCAAAAGCTCTGCAAAATATCCTATCCACTCATTTTCTGTTATCATTGTTCCTCCCCCTGTCGATCTATTTCTCTTTATCTTATTTATAGTTTCCCAAACCCTATCAAACCTTTTCTCTTTGCAATACCTGTTTACTCTCTCAGCTTCCGCCTCTTTCCAACACTTTTTTTTCTCATTTAGTAACATCTTGTAATCTCTTCTTACTTTACAATATTCCTCTCTTTTCCCTTGTTCCCCTCCTTTCTTAAAGTCCGCTAGAGCTGTCATTACAACCATTCGTTTCCTCTTACACTCTTCATCAAACCACCCCTCGCCTATGTTTCTGTCTATCTCTTCCCTTATTCTCACTTTCTTACCCACCTTCCATACTGGGCGTTCTATTAGTTTTAAAACTTCATCCACATCCCCTCCTTCCAACATCCTTTCGCTTTCAATCCTTATACTCTCTTCACTCTCTTTTAACTCTGTTCTCAATCTCTCGATCGTGGTATCATTCCAAATGTACTTCCATCCCTCCTTATACCTATCTCTTTTTCCTATCCTTCTCTTCACTCCATCATACTCCCCCCTTAATTTTATCTTGATGGGCATATGTTCTGTTATCACACATTCTGTCACCTCAAAACTTATTATCTTCTTTAGAGCTATATCCGTGCTAACTCCTATATCTACTACACTCCCGCCCTTCGATGAGATGAATGTCAGCTCACCATTACTATCTCCCTTCATCCATCCATTTAAAATATATAATTTTTCTATAGCACATAACTCTAATAATCTTACCCCATAGCTATTTATATCTTTGTCTTTACTATTTCTTCTGTACTCACTCACTTCCTTATCCTCTCTCCCATAATCGGGTACCCTATTACTCACTCTTGCATTCCAATCCCCTAATAATATCATTCCATCTTCCACATATAATCCTTTCATTTTGTTTATTTCTTCAATCAGTTCTTCAAAAAATGTCTTATTAGCATACGTTGAGTCTTTAGGATGGTTGTATAATAGAGCCAGGCAAATTGCCTCCTTCGCATCATTTCCCATTTTAATTCTCAGCCATACCACCCCTTCTACCTCATTCTGTATTCTCTCTACTCTCTCTACTAACTCATTTTTTATTAAAACTGTTATCCCACCCGGATTTCTTCCCATTTTCCCCCTTTTTTCTTTTATCACGTTGACTACTCTATACCCATTCCATTCAATTTCTATCCCTTTTCCTAACCACGTCTCTACTAGGGCAATAATCTCATACTCCTTTACTGTTTTCTCCAATTCTTTATTCCCTATTTTCCCCATCAACCCCTCAATATTCCACAACCCTATCGCCATCTCTAGTTATTTATTCCCTCCCACTCTTTGCCCCTGTGCTTCTCCATTTCCACCTCTACTCCTTGTCACTCTTCCCTGTGAGTCCTCTCCAGATCTTTCCTCGTTCTCTTTTCTCCCGTCATCCTTCTCTTTCTCTATACCTACGCCTTTTTTCTTTCCCCAGAGATCTTTCAAACTTAATGATCTTTCCTTATTTAGCACCTGTCTTTTTTCCATTTTATTTTCAGTGTTCCTTTTACTCGGAGAGGATGCATTCTTACCCTGCCTACTGTTACCTTCATTCACAATTTTCACTGTACTCCTCACCAGTTGTGGCACATTACTTGCTTCCTCCATCTCTGCGTTGTGATGACTCTTCAAGGACTCTCCATTTCCGCCCACCTGGTTGCTGGCACTGCTGTTCAGCACATCCCTGCTTCCCGCACCTGACGTGATGTGGACTTCGCTCACTTCCGTAATATCACTCCTTTCTACGTCACTGACCTTCCTTGCTACTTCCACTGTTGCCAAGGACACGTTCTGCTGCTGTTGGTGCTCTTCATCAAGCTTTTTCAGCCTTCCCGCCCCCCACACTCGATTCCACCTTCCGTTTCCAACCACCAGCTGCTGCCCTCTAATATATGCCTTAAGACCTTGTTTTCTTGCCTCTCTTAAATGTTTATTCAAGATTCTGTTCTTCTCTATGGCTTCCCTGTCCATCTCCCGTTTTATCCACACTTTCTCTCCTTTCAGATTACTCGAATTTCTTATTACAATGTCCGCCATCAGTGTCGATAGTAATTTCACTCTAATTGGTCTCTTTCCTTTCACTCTCCCCACACGCTGTACATCGTCAATATCAACTTCGCTGAAGTTGATCTTCATCCTGTTCTGGATAACTTCTACCACTTTATACACTAGTTCGACTTTAGACTCTCTTTCTTCTTCTTGGACACCGTATATGAAGATATTTTTTCTTACGTTGTCTTGTAAACTCCTCTCGACTGCTCTCTTCGTTTCTCTCAAGTCCCACTCCAGGCTTCTTACCTTCTGCTTCAATAGGTCTAATTCATCTTTATTACACCCTTCCTCTTCCACAAACTTCTTTACATCTTCTTTGACACTCAATTTTAGGTCCATAAATTCCCTGGATAACTCTCGGAACATTTCTTTTATTTGCTCCGTCTGACAAGCCTCTCTTATCATCTCTCTAATCGCCTCGTACTCTTCCCAACCAATGGAACCTACTGGACCTGGGCCGGGATTAATCTCTACTCCTCCTATTATCAGCAACACCATCACCACCGCCGCCACCAGTAACGTAGCCACCATCTTCCTTTTTTCATCCTTTAACTCCATTCTTGTTTCCATTCTGCTTCCCTTTTTACAGTTCCATCTGCCGATCGCTATCCTATATTGTGTCAACGTGATACCCATTGCTCCGCGCTCCACTCAGCACATCCGCTCAGCTCACTGTCTCACAGACGACTGTTCTAATGAATTCCTCGGTATTTTCGTGTGGCTGTTTTGATTATGGTGGTTGGTTGTCATCTGTTACACACCCGTGTAAAAAAATGCAAACGTAAGAGGGGCGTTGCTCTGTTGAATCTGACATATCAGCTAATTATTGATGTCTTGACAGTCATCTGATTTTGGGAAGGATTGTTCGTCCGTGTTGATGACTTTTCTGGAGTGTTGAGTTACTAACTTAATGGAAGTTACTGTTCATAGTGGGATATTTAATTATTTGTGCTACATGTGGATTTATTTTCATGTCATTGGATTATTTTTGCCTGATTACTGAAGTAAAGTGTGTTGTGGGTTATGACTGTTTCATGCACCATTTGGGTAACCGAGATAGTCCATTAGAGAAGTTTTCAGCATTCATATTGTAATATTTGATTCAAGATTTTAATTTTGATTTGGTCTCCCTTTTATTAATTGGTCAGAATTTGAATTTCAGATTGGGATGTGGAAGTTCTTTTAAATGAGTTTGCCTTGATTTCAAGTATTTAATTTTGAATTGATCTTCATTTATTAATTGTTCCGAAATTGAATTACTGTATTTTGGGAGGTCGGAAGTTCTTTTAAATAATTTTGGATGAAAAAAGTTTTCTTTCGAATTTAATTGAGTTATTATTATTTCAGCCAATTAGTTAATTAAACTTTAGTTTTGATTGATTCACCTGGCCTCTTGTGCCCTAGCTTCTGCAGATTGCGACGGCCTTCTTTTGGGATATTTGGTATGTATACTGGTTATTTATTTTTTCTTATTTTGCTTGCTATTATCCCAGGTCGTGCTAACACTCTTGCCTTTTATTTTACTGTGTTGTGAGAATAATAATAATAATAATAATAATAATAATAATAATAATAATAATAATTTTACTTTTCCAAAACAAGAATAATATTAATACCTATAGCCTATTAATCAACCATCTCGGCTGTGCATAGGCAAATGCTGCAGGCAGTGAAGGAATGGAACAGGTCTTCTACTGCGGGCAGAAACAGGAAATTACACAATTATTTGTATGCCTTTTCTGTGTTGACTACACTATAAAACGTAATTACATGAATGAAGCAGGGTTCTAGAGGCTCTGAACTCGGCTGTGCTGGCCGCTTACTTCCCACTCCTAGACCTTTCCTGCCCCACCGTCGTTATAAATCCCATCTAGTTGAGGAAAGTCGAAAGAAATAAGTCGTGCTTTACTCTAGGGCTAGTAGATAGCAGAGTAAACCGAATCTCTTTTGGAGTGCCTATGGCTTTGGCTTTGTCTGATAAACACGAGATGTGTTATCAGAGACCTTTTTACATGCCGACATCGTACGACATGGTGTGTCGAATGGAATTTCTCCTTTCTTCAAAAATCCGACTGCCTCTGCCGAGTTTGAACCCGCTATCTTGGGATGCGGAGGCTGGCACTCTACTACTACTAATCCCCAGAGGCAGGTATACTAATAATAATAATAATAATAATAATAATAATAATAATAATAATAATAATAATCCTTAGAATATACCTATAATAAAAATACTTAGGGTCCTTAGAACTGAACACGATAGCCCGTTTCTTCGAACACACTAACTCTCTCTCGGATGCAAGCTTACAGCCGCACGCCCTCTAACCGCATGGAATACAACCTCGCTCCCTAGGTAGTTCTCACCCGCTATGCAGAACGGAGGAATATGTAGGAGGATAGGAAAACGTAAACAACATTAATAAACACTGTTATAGATTGGCCTAAGATTGGCCTACAGTAAATCCGTTTTAAACCCACTATCTCTCACTGTAGGAATTTAATCTGTAGAAGAGTAGTCACTGTTCTTGTTCTGTTAAGAGCCGCAATTTAAAACGCGCGCCTCTGCTGTGTGAGTATTATACAAAAAATCACTAATTATGTTCATGAAGTATATTTTATCATAAAACTAAACAAGAGAAGGAGGAGGAGGCTAGGGGCATCTATCTGTAAAACTGGGTCTAATAAGGAGGAAGAGGCGGGAAGTGGTATCTGACTATACAACTAGATAAGGAGGAGGACGAGGAGGAAAGGGGATTTATTCGTAAAACTGGGCCGGACGATGAGAAAGAGGAGGACATCTATCCGTATAACTAGATCAGATGATGAGGAGGAGGAGTAGATTGAATTTTATCAACGAGATACCGCGCGTCCCTCGTTCTAACATAAAATCAAGGTAATTTTTTCTGTTTAGAACACGATAGGGAATTTATGATGACTATTCAAATCTTTACTGTAAGACAACAACAGACTATATATGTTCTAATCACAAAAAGTATTGCCCTTGATAGAGGCGCACAGTGCAATGCCTTCTTTCCGGTCCTCTGTAACAGGATTAACAACATGCTTTATCTTTATCATTGGCAACTGCCTATGATGCCAATCCTAAAGCTTGGACGACCTTTTATCTTTCTCGACAGCAGTTAGCTGCTCTCGATTCAGAAATGGCTGTGCAAAATAGAATGATCCTTTTCATCGACTGCGGTCCTGCACATCCTCTGGATGTTCATTTGGGGAATGTGCACTTAGAATTTCTGCCCGCTAACTGCACATGCAAGCTGCAGCCTATGGATGTAGTTACTATACAACCTTTCAAGTCATTCTATAGGGAGAAGCTGGTACAGCTTATTTTATTCCTTATGGATGCTGGAAATGTTCTGTCATCATTTAAAGTTTCAATTTTGGGTGCAATTCACTTCATTGCAATGTCTTGTAAAGCTGTGAAGCCAACTACCATATCAAATTGTTTCTTGAAAGCAGGATTTTTCAAGAATCGTCCCGACTCTTGCCTGCCAGTGGAAGAAGCAGAAGAACAAGAGCACAGTGAATTGGTGCCTTAAGATGCGATCGCATGATAGGCTATGGCTATTAATATTATTATTCTTGTTTAGGAAAGGTAGAAAAAATATTATTATTATTGATTAACCATGAATAACACGAACATGGAACACGCTTAATGGAGTATAATCGTTGATTACATTTAAGAAATTGTATACATGTAGAATCAGCCGTAAGCATTTGCCTCAAGTAAAAATGAGATACCGGTACCATGGATAGCCATCTTCATTGACCAGTTGTGAATAACGGCTGAGATGGTCGTTTGTAGACTATGGTTATTAATATTATTAATCTTGTTTCAGAAAAGCAAGAAAAATTATTATTATAATTGATTATCCATGAATAATACGAACTTGGAACACGTTTAATGCCGTATAATCGTTGATTACACTTAGAAATTATATAAACTTACCTGAGATAACGTAATATAATCTTTGAAGGAAAGATCTCTGTTGTATAGCGAAGGATGCAATTAGCTAGGACACAGCTAAGTGCCCCGTGGTCGTCAAACAGCGTTCGACTGTGTCTGCTGTTTGCCAAGAGGAAAGCGGATGTGCTCAATTTCAATGTGTCAGCATACTGCATGCACTGGACATTGCTGTGTTTCAATTTTACACATACAATACTAGCTAATTACGTTAACCACTACACAACAGAGACGAAATAATAAAAACAGTATTCGTATTGTCTCATTTATTATGTGCAGTTGCAACCGGGTTGATGGTAGGTTCGACCCCTCCAACCCTACTGTCGTTAGCTCCCATGATGTTACTTTTCCGTGATTTAACATTTTTACACCAGGCAAAATGCCTCGTCGGGTTCGATTCCCAGCTAGGTTAGGGATTTTTACCTGCATTTGAGGGGGTAGTTTATGGGCAGGTTCGATTCCCGGTCAGGTTAGGGATTTTCTTTCTACCTGCATCTAAGGCTAGTTCGTAGTCTACACAGCCTACATCGGATAGTTCGTGGCCGGTTCGATTTCCGGTCAGATCAGGGATTTTTCTGAGTAGAGGTGCGTTCGATTCACACATCAACTAAACGCGAAGTAGACTTCCAGGCTTTACCGCTTCCCTTCTATGCAAATGCTGGATTGTACCTAACTTAACGCTGCAGCCTGCTATCTCTAGAGGCCTGGACCACAGTGGTAGTCCAAATAGACTTAACTCCTTAACGAACATGGCTACCATGCCGATATAGATAGTCGGAATCTTACAGGACGGGGGTAGGGGGGAAAAGATCATGGAGAACTCCATGATGACGATGATGACATGTAATAGACTATCGATAAAACCTTCAGTATTTCCCCGACAACATTAATAAACTCTGTTATAGATCGCACTTCAGAAAATCCGTTTTTTTCCGAACCGACCATCTCTCTCGGATGCAAGCTCACAGCCGCACGCCCCTAACCGCACGGAATACAACTAGAGAGAATGTCAGTACCTCGCTATGTAGGGGGATGGGAAACGGAAAACCACGTACCTACCCCTACTTATTTGACTATCCATAGCTGAGTAGTCGACGTCATGTGCAGTCTCTAGCATGGCAGACGCTCTGGGCTTCTCTGGAGGTCACATGGCAATAATATTATCATTATTTAGGAATTGTTCTACGTCACACCGACACAGTAAGGTCTTATAGCGACGAAGGGATAGGAAATGTCTAGGAGTGGGAAGGAAAAGGCCGTGGCCTTAATTAAGGTACAGCCCCAACATATGCCTTGTGTGAAAATGGGAAACCATGGAAAACCATCTTCAGGGCTGCCGACAGTGGCGTTCGAACTCACCATCTCCCGGATTCAAGCTTACAGCTGTGCACCCCTATCCGCATGGCCAACTCGCCCGGTCAAAGGCCTAACTATACAATCGCCACCTTGGGCCTTTTTACGGTCAGATATCCCTCCTGTCGCTATTTTGGTGGGATCAATCTAAACAGGACCTAGTTTTATAGTCAGATGCCCCTCCCATCGCCATTTTGGAAGAGCCTAACTACACACACGCCATCTTTGGTCCAGTTTTACGGTCAGATGCCCCACTCGCCACCATTTTAGAGGGGCCTAATTACACAGTTGCAATCTTGGACCTAGTTTTACGGACAGATGCCCCTCCAGTCAACATTTTGGAGCGGCCTAACTACACAGGGCTTAGTTTTACGAACGGATGCCCCTCATGTCGAGATTTCGAGGGGCCTACCTACACAGAGCCTAGTTTTACGGACAGATACCCCTCCCGTCGTATTTTGAAGGGCCTAACGACACAGGGCCTAATATTACGTAAAGATTTCCCTCGCGTTGCCACTTTGGTGGGGCTTAACTACACAGGACCTAGTTTTAGAGGCAGATGCGCCTCCCGTCACCGTTTCCACCACAACGCTGTTCAGTATTCCCCTCATAGACTTTGTAGTTCTATAACAAAAGGAAATGTGTTATTACTTACATTCACATGACAATCAGTTCTGCTTATGGGAGATGGACAGTTGTTGTTATTGTCGGTTGCAGTGTAAAACTATACATCGTACCTACCTAAGTGTGCACGATAATATTAAAACATTTATTATTTTAAGTATGATTTTTGTAGTGTGACTTTTTCAAGACGAGAAAATTTTCAACGACATAAAACTGTAAAGCGTGAGTTCGGAATATTTCCATGCAAACAATGTACTGCTACGTACAACAGGCGTGATAATCTCACATGACATGTGAATTCTAAAGACATTTGTTTAAGTAATCTACCAGTAGAACGCTTAGAAACTTTGACTAAATGTCGAAATCGCAATATAAAGAAGCGTGATCCAAACGATACGACATCGTCTCAGCCTACTACAAGTTCTGTTACTAACCTCACATCACCAGATAAAGAGAAGCAAGGAGAGGAGATGCATAAGGAGGAAGAGGAACAAGAACTCAACATTTCTGTACCATAGAACTTTTTCATTCCACTTTATTTTCTGGGCCGACTACACGTTGTGTCGCTGTGCAAATATCTCAAGAAGAGAAGCAAGATGTGGTAATAGAAGATAAAGAAAAGGAAGAAGATTTTACCGCTTCCTCACGATCAAACCGTGTTAAGTTTTTATCAACAGATGACATTGCAGAACCACATACTACATCAAAACAAGTTCTTCCGTTCTCTATGCATCAACTGACTGCAGGTATTCTTAATGTTAACAGCAAAACCTCTGTTCCCCTATGCAGATGTAAGATACTGTAAAGACCTTAACTTACTCGTTGAACGATTACAACTCCTAAAAGGTTATCAAGGTGCTGGTTACACAGTGTATGGACGAGAGGTTCAAGAAACAGACGAAGAAGTATGCCGTAGGGGTATTATTGTGTAATTGCTCTTTAAAAATAAGACGCACATGAGTTACAACAACGAACTCATTGCACCTACCGTTGTAGACGGCGACATCACATGTAGAAATGCGATAAAACCGGTAGTAGCTTGTTTAATTTCGTAAAAAATTACAAAATAACTATTTTGTTAATTTAAATAGTTCTACTTATTGCATTCCCTTTGCCTCCGTACACCTATCGCAAAGGCTTGAGATTACTAGAGAGTAACCTTTTCAACGAACAAGTCAAATCATGCATAATCATGTCGACGTGATCACTACATGTTAAGAAACAGAAAGACTTTAGTATTACACATGCTCTGTCCCGTCGGACGTAATACTGCGCAAGAGCATGAGGAGGAGAAGGGCATCTATCTCTCGGATGGAGTCGCAAAGCCATAAGCTGACCTCTCGAGAGCGTAGGTGCACAGCAAAGTAGTCCATCGGGTAGAGACGTAAATCCTTGACATTTGCCATACTGTGATGTCACAGCTCTAAAGGCCTGCGCCAGTCCGCATTAAGATCATGTCGCTGTGGTTATGCATGTTTGGACTTGTTCGTTACTGTCGAATGGAGACGTAAAGCCTTGAGCTGACCTCCCAGCAGCTGGGTTCCAAGTTGGCAACTGCGTTGTTAGGCCCCTCCAGAATGGCGCCTATGAGGAGAGGAGGTTATCTGACCGTAAAACTGGGCCCAAGGTGAAGACTGTGTAGTTATGCCCATCCAAAATGGTGCCTGTGATAAGGGAAGGACATCTAACTGTAAAACTGCGCCCAAGATTGCGACTGTGTTGATAGGCCCTCCAGAACGGCGTCTGTGATGAGGTAAGTGTATCTAGCCGGAGAAACCTATGTCCAAAATAGCCACTGTGTAGTTAGACCCCATCCCAAATGGTGGCGGGATGGACATCTGACCGTAACACTAGGTCCTGTGATGTTAGGCCCCTCCAAGATGGCATTGGGAACTGCATGTGACAATATGGCGCCGGGATGGGCATCAGGCTGTAAAACTAGGCCTTGCGAATTTAGGCCCCTCCAAGATGGCGTCGGGAAGGGCATTGGCAAGATGGCGACGGGAAGAGCATCTCACTGTTAAAGCGAGGTTAGTCCTGTCTAACATGGCGTCTGTGAGAATAGGCTTGTTATATTAGGCAAAATCCGGCGGGGACAGTATGTATGTGTGCTAGGGGAGAATGACCTTTCAAGGGGTCAATGACCTCAGGTGCTGACTCAGCACAAAATATGCTGACGGTTGTTTGTTTTAGAACATACAGTACATAGCCCTACTACTACCAACACGCAATAATGATTACATCCCATCACTTAGGTTTGGCGCCGTGATAAGCATCAGATCGTAAAACAGAGTCAAATCCACATGTGAGACACATCTCGCACCCACGATCCCAATGATGTGGGAAAAGCGATAGAATATAAGAGATCCATGCCATGGCTACACCTGACTGATTTTAAATTATCGACAAGAAACACCACCAGCCTCAGAAACTTGTAAAAAGAATATACGATTATATAACATACGTTGCGCGCAGTTGGTGCGATCTCTTCCTCTCTCCTTATCAGGATGGCGACGAAGTGTTGTGACTGTACATATTTTATAATTATTCTAGTTAGTTCACTTACGAAGATTACTAGGTACTGTTCATCGTACATTTGCTAGGTAAATATTTCATGAACTTTATATTTTATCGTTTTATTCAGTGAATTGGACTTAGCTACGAAGCGTGGTTATGTTCCACCACGAAATCACGAAACACTGTTCTCTCGCATTCCGAGACGGAAGTGCGCTGAGTGTCGACACAGTGCTTCGAAGAAATTCGCTGTGCCGCATCGAATGTTTCGAAACAGTCTATAAGATTAACTTAAGGAGGCCACTTATTTATTAGAGCCAGTCCTATAATACAGCAAAAATTACAAGCATGATGATACATATTACAGTGGTGCTGCCTAGTGCCAGACACTAGCAATAGTATCAGGTGGATATTCCTCTTTACTTTGTCCTCTGATCTCCCAATTCTGTTTAAAGACTTCATGTCATCCAGGAATTCAAAACTTAACTATGAATAATGAGAGAATGAAAATGAATTTAAAATTGTCAGCAGATCCATATCACAGTATTAAAATTTACTAATTATTCCAAATCAGTCCTTCGACTAGAAATGAAAATTACGACGGTGAACAATGATTAGGAACATAAAACAATCAGTGGATGCGATAGGCAATGACCCACCTTCCCAGAAGCTATCTAAAACAATGGTACGTACTGACCGAGGGACTGCTTCCAAAGCACATCCCTGAATCAATGATGCTTTTTGTCCAAACGGGTCCAAAATCCAGGTCAACGGCCCCTCATAAAGGTACACGTCGTTAGTAAAGCAGAAACATGATATTTATCACGTAGTGGTACTAATAACAAGTAACGTAGACTCACGGTGTTCCTCGCATTGCGGTACTACTCATAGGTAATGTACTATGCACAGGTAACGCAGACCTATGGTGTTCCTCACATAAGGGCGCCACTCATAGGCAACGCAAAACCTCGGTGTTCCTAACATAGTGGTCACTAATCACAGGGAGCCGTACTAGCCCGTGGTGTAGCCCACATAGTGGGTACTAATCACAGGTAAACACGAGACCCATGGTGTTCCTCGGAACGCAAACCCATGGTATTCGTCACCTATTTGTACAAATCTAAGGGAACCGTACTAGCCCGTGGTGTAGCCCACATAGTGGGTACTAATCACAGGTAAAAACCAGACCCGTGGTGTTTCTCGGAATGCAAACCCATGGTGTTCGTCACACAGTTGTACAAATCTCATGGACCCGTGCATTCCCGTTGGGTTCCTCACATAGTATGTACTAATTACAGGTAAAGCTCAGACCCGTGGTGTTTCTCGGAACGAAAACCCCTGGTGTTCCTCACAAAGTGGTACAAATCTCAGGGACCCGTACTATCCCGTGGAGTTCATCACATAGTGGTACCAATGACAGGTAAACCCAGACCCGTGGCGTTCCTCGGAACGCAAACCCATGGTGTTCTCACAAATTTGTATAAATCTCGGGGACCCGTACTATCCCGTGGTGTTCATCACATAGTGGGTACTAATAACAGGTAAACTCCATACCCATGGTGTTCCTCACAGTATGGGTACTAATCACAGGTTGACCACAGACCCTTGTTGTTCCTCACATAGTGGATACTAACGACAGGTAAACCCCAGACCCGTGGTGTTCCTCGGAATGCAAATCCATGGTGTTCGTCACGTAGTTGTACAAATCTCAGAGACCCGTACTATCCCGCTGTGTTCCTCGCATACCGATACTAATCTCAGGAACTTATACTATCCCCTGGTGTTCCTCGGAACTCAGACCCGCGATATCCTCTACCAGATGCTGAAACACCCGAGCGAGGTTAGCCTTCTTTTATCGCCCTGGGATTTTCCAACCGAATCTGGGCAAAGAGTTTGTCTCCGTCATAGTGGTGGATACTATACACGCGTAATGCAAACCTACGGTGATCCTCCAACAGACCCACGGTATTCCTCAGTTTGTGGTACTAATCACAAGGATGAAGGATCTGAACACGGGTAATTAGGTTCAATATTCAGCATCCCTTGGACTCGTCCCCCACCCACAGAGGTTTGTGTGTTTGGTCCGCGAGAGATATTTTATTTCGCTCTAGTCGGCCGGCAAACCGGGTAGGACCACACTAACTGCCTCCTGGGACGCGCCATGTGGGAGTTATCACGAAAGCGTAGAAGTTTCATGGTTAATAGGCAGTAATTTGACGTCGTCTAACCCTCCTGGCTTACTGCTCTTACAACTGTCAATGGTTGCCATGCAGAAAAGCTACATAAGATGACTAGACTCTAATTCTTCCGACCGTAAAATTTTGAAGTCTGATGGAGATGTTTACCGTTTTCCAGGAGATGGCGGGCAATCTGTTTAGCTGTTACATTCGCATGACCCTCTCTGGTTGTTGGGTCACAATTCAGACGCTTAAGAAACCTCCAGGCTTTCTGGCTACTATTCCTTAGATCAGCCTCCTCCATCGCTCCTGTTACTAGATATCGCTTTTAAGAGATCTTCCCTAGCATGGACGCTATCGGAGCTCAAAAGATCGTTGTCAAAGAGATCGCGATAGTTTCTGAATATTTCCCTAGTTTCTGTACATAGTGTATAGCCACAGAGAACTGAGATAAGGGAACAATGCTTCACGATATTTACAAAATCATCGTATGATTCAGGAAAGGCCTCTATATTCGGAATGTTCTCGTCCAGTGAAATAGTACACTTCTCCCAATCAGCCTTTTTAAGATGGTATCTTATTCGAAAATGATCTCAGATTCTAACGATTTAACAATAAGACGTATAGAACTAAGACGATGCCACAGAACTAGTTGCAAAATGATGATTGTGGTGGCGTTTAGTAAATTCACAGAGGGTCGCAGACTGATTGCTGAAAGGCATGACTGTCTGTAATGAAGATGTATGTATGAAGAGGAACTGTCTGTGGTGAGATTGCAGCATATATCCGGCATATAACAAGAAGATGAGGGATAGCTTGCTCCACTGATTTCACTGATAACTGAGATGTGTCTCAGATATTTTAAGTTAATATCTAGATTATATCCATGCCTCCATCTCGCATTGTTGAATGATGCTGGAAGTTTGTTATCATGCAGTAAACACACGAATCTGCCCATTCCACACCAGCCTGTGCGCCTTTGTCGGCTGGGTAGCCACATGTTTTATTCTGACTTTCGAAATCACCAACCACAAACTTCACATATTGATGCTGGAAGTCTCCACAAATCTAAATGCAGTACCTGGTGACTTATTGAGATCTAGTGTGAGAGGTTCAATGTCATCACGGGAGAGAATCTGGATGTTGGATAGCACTGAGGGTGTTGAACCACTAAAAGCATGCCCTTGATTTTTGGTCGGCGAAGATTCTAGTCTCGGTGAGTTTCCTGAATGCATATTGTTAGCCTGAGGAGAAAATTTCACGGGTATATATATTGTGTTCTCTTTCAGATTCTTAGAATTACGTCAATAATAGAAATAAAATAATCAAAATGCAAAATATTATGTTGCAAACTTACATACAGAGGACGACGATGAGCAGAAAATGAGAGCTGATAAGAGATAAATGAGGTCTCCGGTGTATTTTGCTATGTGTGTGGCTGATTTGAACTTGTATTATTATAGTGGAAATTTATCACATTTCAAATATTAATTTTTGTGCTGAGAAGACACGAGGCGGAATTTACGGTGCTTGCGTGTGTTAAACGTGTCACTGTTATAACAGAAGTTTAGTGGTATTTTTCTTCAGGATAGGACATTAAATTAAGTGCATATCTCATCGAATATGTTGAGACGTAATGAGGAATATGTTTGCAGTAGAACAGTGAAATTTAGAGGAATTTTCAGTACGTTAATTAGAAAGTTTTCATGACCACAGACGCAGAATCAGTTATGTATTAAAATTGGAAAGTTTTGGTCATCTTGTAATTTGTAAAAGTCAATAATTATAATAATAATTATTTATTCATTTATTTTTTTTGCACATGGCTACACCACTAAAACAATTAATATTTACAATAATTATCTCGTACAAATAACAATATTAACAATAATAATTGATTCCGTCACGTTAGTAAGTTGGATAAAGGGGATAGTTCGACTATAAACAATCTCAGCAGTATAACTAAGGTATTTACCATTAGGGGTTGCCTCAAGACTTTTTCTGGCAAGCTAGTTACTGATAAAATTCATATCAAATGTTTGGCCTCCACATATGCACTAGTTCTTCTATTCAACAATAGGCAAGAATGAATTCATTCCCTTAAAAACTTCATGCAATTTCACATAAAACGAATCCAAATCACATACTACAAAACTCGATACATGGAAGGATCTACTCGAGAGTTACGCAAACAAAATCTGGTAACTCAGTCTGGCAAAATTCCTCAGCTAAATAATTTCCAATACTTGGAGATTTCATACAACAATCTGCATTAAATCGTGAAGAAAACAGAGAAAGATTTCTATATTAAAAGTGGGCCATAGAATTACATGGAAAAGTTACAACAAAAATCAATATCCTGGAACGTTAAATTAAAATATTATAACACTGTAATTAAGCCTTAAACATTACACACGTCAGAAAGCTTAATCATTGGAGAAATATCACAATCTAAAATTATCGAGAAACAAGAAAGAGAAGTCCTCAGGGAAATCTTTGGCCCACTATGCCTAGAAGGAGTGTGGATGAATAGGAGGTCTCAGGAGTTATACCAACATACTGAGAAAATATCAGATACAATTGTGAAAAGGCGATTGAAATTTGATGGCCATATTCAAAAAATAGATAATGAAAGACTCACTAAAAAGATAATTGGATAATCACGCTCCTTAGTTGGCCACAACATTTGGAAATAATAAGAGAGTAATAGTTTCTATCCGTGTGGTATGCTTTGTTTGTGGTCAGTCAGCAATACATTTGTCAGGTGATAGCACAGGCTTCGGTCTAATGAGGTTTGGGGTCGATGTTGAAGTCAATGTAATATGCGTCTGGAGTATTGTATTTCCAAGTGAAGGGAGAAACATCGTAACTGTCCATAACTGTCGGTGGTAGATATCTTCTAATTGCCCATGTAGTTATGAAGCGATGTGCCTCAATTAGCGAGATATGTTCCTAGTAGATACTCCTGAGGTAATAGTGTAGATAATGCCGAGGATTCTTTGTAAAAAGGCCAGAGGGAAAATCGTCAGGACAGAATGTTTTGAAGTATGGTAAGGTCCATCAGCATTTACCCTTCCCTCATTCACCACTTTATTTTTTTCCGGCAAGCTTTTTACAATTGTCAATAATTTCGATAGTTTCCATGGCCTTCCCCATTCCCTGTTCATTAATTTGACAAGAGTATAATATTCACATTCTCTTTCCATCTTATTTATCTCGGTTTGAACATTGAACAGGATCCTATATCCAAAGGACCCTTTGTTCATCCAACAGATACATTAATACCAGTGAAAAGCATACCATATTCCACAGATCCACTTAGACTGGAATCATTCGTGATGGCAATAATGTTGACCGATAAATTGTCTGATAATACATGGATTTGGACGTACATTTTTACTGTAGTAAAAGGCCAACCGTGGCGAGATTTGTTTGCTCACTTGTAAACCAGTGGAGAGTTTGACGAAATAAAGCGTGTTCACAAGTATATGAGGCAGACCCTGTTCGGAAATAAAGGGCCGTGTTACAGCCTTATTGATGTTAAAATAAATGGGGAGTTATTTGAATTTCAATTGTATTGCATAGGCAAATGATAGAGTGGATTCAAAGTAACATTTCCGAACATTTGACTATGTATTCTAGTTTCGATGTTTCCTTATCACAGTCATAGTTCGTGTTGCCACTGAACATTTAAATTATTATTCTGGTGTGAGAAGGGTGTCCTTCGATTTTTAGGATTTCCATTTGTTGATAGGTGTTAAGGATTGCCGATGGCGTGTCCTCCAGTGGAAAGTAGGATGACGGTTGAAGTGCCGGAAGGGATTCTTGGGATTACTAGGCCATGCTAGGACCGTGAAATTATGTAGCTAGCCAACTGCCCCATAAGATTCCATGATTTATGACGATGTTGTTCATAAAGGAGTTGTAATATTTTGTGTGTTTATATTTTAGTGGATGTAGTTGAACTCCGTGACCAATAATATTTAAGGGTTACCCATGAGTCGAGTTTATTTTGGGGTTTGATTGAACGTTATAACTAAATGTTAGCAGGATTTCTTTTCACAGGTTTTCATGAATTTATTCCAAAAACTGACTTCAACCTGTTGTCTTGGTTCATGGAACTTCCTTCATTTAATATAAATGACACTATCGTATGTTGTATAATTTTACGCGATAAATTCACTGGCACTTGAAGTCCTCTTGTTTAGGAGGGTCACTTTGGTCATCAGGCACGTTCAATTAACTACAATGAGAGGTCACGTTGGTCATCAGGCACGTTTCGTGAACCTGAAACATTAATATAGTGGGTGACCACGATAGATCAGTGATGTGAATTCGAGGTTAGTCAGATTCAATTGCGGGTCAAGGTAACTCGTCCTATGCTGATGGTCAGTTAGTCGACGGCATAAATTGAAAAAAGTCTGGAGAACACTTCCTGATATTTAGACGATCAAGAAATCGTAAGCTTAACGCACAGTTGTTTATGGAGCCGAAAAGATTGAATCTCGTGTTGTTGTTTTCTAGTTAACCACAAAGTGGTTTTCTGTAAATAGCCCTTCAGGCTTTCTTTTGTGGTGATATTAATTTCAACCTGAAATCGTCCAGCCGCAGCGTTTAATGTCACTGACCACAGACCAATGTTTATGGACATAGTTGTAACATACCCGCCTTCATATTTCATTGTTTTTTTGTGAATAAACATAGAATATGTAACCTTTTAATTTATGTAGGCCTTCCTTGATACCCGATAGTCACGTCTGGAGGTGACGAAGAGCCATTAATACCATCTCAGACACAAGAGTTAACACTTAATGGTGAAGAACTGGGACTGGCAAACATCAGTTTGACATGACGAAAAGGGTTCAGTGCTCAGTATGTCTCTTCAACACTTGCAACGTTGAGATATAAGATCTCTTGAGTGACTTTCTTGTGGCTTCATTACAGAAAAGTGACTGGCCAATTCTCTGCCACCAGGTAAACAAAAATGGAGAATCTTAAGCGCGAGTATACTGCAGCTGTCGTCATACGAGTCCTTACTTACAGACGCCCCCTCGAGAACTACGTGATCTTCATGAATAGCAACGGGCACTAAAGTTGAACTTTCAATTTGCACTCAGAACAGGTTGACAGACACAACATCATGGTACAAGTGCCAAGGGAGCATGTACAGTTTTGAGCTACTGGTCTATTCATAATTAAAGGAACACAAGACATGTATGAAGTGGGAGCACACCTGTTCTCAGCTTTCAGCAACAATTTCTTCAATTGCATATCCTATTATTACTTGATTAGGCACTTATGTATTCCCTGAATTGTTTATCCAAAAGTTTGAATATTACTTTCCTGCACTTCTAGTCCTTTACCGCTTGTCTTTGCTGTAAGATTATTCTGGGTTCATCCAGATTGCTTCTTATCCTCGCATCTGGACGGTTCCCCAATGATTGTTAATAAGCACACTTCTACTTTAAACCGAAAACAAAAAAAGGGGTCATTCATGGTTGAGAACATGCGGTTTTCATATATCTGTGATTGGTGAGGTGATAACACATGAAATGTCCTTTGCTCTTTTTGCATACGGACCTGGCATCATGTTACCTGAAGATTTTCTCTCAGACAAAATGACACAAAGGGATGGATTGCTCTCCGGTGTACATCATGAGGTGTGCCGGAAAGGTGCCGTTCTGGCAGAAGAAGTTTATTACTTCTCTGCTGTGTGTGAACGCATGTGCCTGGCTACATATCCAGAAATGGAGGTCTTGTGGAACTCCGAACTCTCGTGCAGTAGTTAGTGGGACGTAAAACAAAATAACATTACTATTAAATCACGTGCGTCTTCATCACGGCGTCACGTAACGCTTGTGCGCCATCTCACCCGTGTGCATCGAAAGGGTGGTGCTGCATGCGATTGATTTGCCACAAAACGCGGAGCAGTGTCTTACCTGTACAGAGTGATTCACATGTGCATAGTTTAGTTACATGATTCTCTGAACATTTTATGGAACTACTGAGCACTCGTGTGTGTTTGGATCTGATCTCTTAGAATGACTTTCTGGCTGAATATTTGCCACAAACATTACAGCACTATTGCTCCTCACCTGTGTGTGTCCGCAAATGAACTGCTGAGCTGGTTTTGATGCTGAAGAATTTTCCACAGTCTTTGCACCAGTGCGCCTTCCGCGCCTGTGAGTCCGCATTTGACGTGCTAGGTGGGATCTCTTGCTGAATAACTTGCCACAAACATTGTAGGAGGAATGCTTCTAGCCTGTGTGAGTCCAGGCTAGTTTTAATGTTGAAGAATTCGCCACATAAATTACATCGGTGCGACTTATCACCTGAGTGTGTCGGTATGTGAACTGGTAAGGCGCTTTCCTGAATGAATGATTTGCGACAGATATTGCATCAGAGCGGCTTAACACGTGTGTGAGTACGCACGTGATCTGTTACATTGTCTTTCTGGCTGAAGGACTTCCCATAGACATTGCCGCAGTACAGCTTCTGGCCTGTGTGAGTCCACATGTGAACAGCTTGGCAGCCTTTCGAGCTGAAGGATTTGCCCCAGGCATCGCATGACTGTGGCTTGCCTGTGTGAGTACGCATGTAATCTGTTAGATGGACTTTCCGGTTGCATTTCCCACTGAGATTGCACCAGTGTTCTTTATCGCTTGTGTGAGTACACATGAGATCTATTAGATTGACAATGTGGCTGAAGCATTTTCCACCGTCATTGAATCAGTGCGCCGTTCGTCCTTGTGAGTCGACATGTGACACACTACGTCGAATCTCCTACTAAATGACTTGCCACAGACATTGCAATTGAACGGCTTCTCACTTGTGTGTGACCGCATGTGAACTTCTAATTCGCGTTTCTCAAGAAATGATTTGCGACACATTCTGCACCAGTACGGCTTATAGTTTTCATGAGTACGCATGTGTTCATTTAGATTACATTTCCGGGTGAAGGATCTCCTACAGACATTGCAACAATGTGGCTTATCGCCTGTATGAATACGCAAGTGATCTGTTAGATCAGATTTCCGGATGAAGGATTTCCCACAAACATTGCAACAGTGCTGCTTGTCGTGTGTGTGAGTATGCAAGTGACCAGTTACATGGCCTAGTTGGGCGAAGGATTTCCCGCAGACATTGCAGCAGTATGGCTTCACGCCTGTGTGACTCCGCATGTGAATAGCAAGGTAGGTTTTGGTGTTCAAGGATTTTCCACAGACATTGCAGGAGTACAGGCTCACGCCTGTGTGACTCCGCATGTGAATAGCTTGGTAGGCTTTCGAGCTGAAGGATTTGCCACAAACATTGCATAAAAATGGCTTCTCGCCTGTGTGAGTCCGCATATGATAAATTAGGCCGCCTTTCTGTGTGAATAATTTGCCACAGATATTACAACAGTATGGTGTCCTGCCTGTAGGAGCCCGCATATGATAAGTTAGAATGCCTTTGTGGCTGAATGATTTGCCATCAATATTGCAACAATGTTCCGACACGCTGTTTCCCCTATCGTAGAGCTTTCCACAGTGATCGCACTTGAAGGAATGATCACCTTCGTGTATTTTCTGATGTCGCAAGAGGCCCAACTTCCCAGGCAAGATTTTACCGCACACATTACACCTAAAACAAGGTGATCCGCCATCCGGAGATTGATGATCTTTATAGCTCACCTCAGGTCTCGACCTACAGTAACAAATTATAACCATGTGACCAATAGTTCAACAGTCAACTACACTGCATCTCCCACACAAAGGAATTGCTACTGGACATTCCAATCAGTGATAACCAGTGCAGAGAGCTCACTACACATAAACATCACATTCCAGGGAGTAAGCATTTTCTGAGAAAAAAATCTGAGCATAGACATAAATTTCAAAACCTCTCACTTGTTACAAGGATGTGTTGCGTCTTCTCTCTCGAATCACGATATCACGCGCAAGAAACTCGTCACGATTTGGGAATGTACGAGTTAATAGACAAACTCATTTAAAGAATGCAAGAGAAGTGGTCCAGTCTAAAAGAAGAAATACAAGTTCTTTAATCCGGCACACATTTATCTACTGAAATCCATATAAGTCTGTTCTCCTACATAAAGGACGTCATATGCTTTGTAGTTTTTATCTTGTAGAACCACTTTGCACTTTGTGGCAGGCAAGTAACAATTTTTGTAAAAGCCCTTGTTGTTGAGGTTGTTTGAGAGAATCTCACTGTTGTAGATATTAACAAAACTGAGAACATTGTTTGGAGACGGTCAGCAAGATATGCTGAACCACGGCTAATCTTTTATGAATGTTATTCTGTCACACAAATATACATATTGTATTTGTACATTGTTATCATATCAGTGCAGCATTGTATTACGTCACTGTGTGGTTATTCCTGAATATGCAGCATCCAATTCTGTGCCTGTCTACCCACCGCAGAGTGGATCTACATATTCTAGGAAAGAAGGGCGAGAAATACAAATTTCTCTGTTAAACGTGAGATCCGCTTACAACTGGCAAATGGGAAAAGTAGATCACGCAGGCCAAAGTATACCGTAACATGAACTGGTACTCCCAATTCATGCTGTCTGCACTGAATTCATATGGCAAAGTCGAATGCATGACTTCCTCACAAGCAAATTAATGGGAGGCTCGAGCACGTGTTATTAGCGCACCCTTAGGAGAAAAATAAGTGGACAAATAAAAGGGGGGCGCTGATTCCAGATATGATGGACTCGACCTCTTGATCATCTCACAAGTTATTGATTTGGACACCAATAGACAACAGGGGGCAGAAAATACGACACTGGATTGTATGTCATACGTTTTGTGGCATATCACGCCAGCAAAAGGTGCAAAAGTCTGTAACCGTTCTTCTTTACCTGATTACGTGATTCTTGTGACAAGTGATTTATCAGGTTCACAATAAGTTTTTCAGTAAAATGGTATTTCATTTTGCATTGATAAATATTCTCCACGAACCAGCTATATTGCTGTAACACGTGGCGCGTCCCCGGTGATGGATACGGGTTCCCCACTGGCCTGCTTGCAGACTTGAGCAAAATACAAAAGCTGTCGCGTAACAAACACGTACAAAGCCTTTAATGGCAATTTTGGCGGAGATGGAGACGTTCGGTACGGAGCTGTTGGCAGAAGATGTACTCTACCTTTCTGGAAGTTAATGCAGAAAGGAGCGTAGCGTTTCTTCCCTAGAGGAGCGGCTGCAAAGGGCGTCTGTTTCCCATGTCCGGACAGGCGTAACTACCTGCTGTCATGAGCTCTAAAATGCTGCAAGACAAGCCAGCCGTACATTAATACCGTCACATGATTACAGATATATGTCTCATGGAATCGGAACCAAGGTTAGGGCGTCCTCTGGAAGGGACGCACGTTGGCAGGGCCCAGTTAGCAAGCAAGACTTACCGTCGCACGGGCTGTGACGGATAAGCAAGTGAGTACCCACATTCTGTATCCCATCATAGAAATATGCCTCGATGAAGTAGCAAATAAGCCACAGCACTTGAGAGATGGCATATAGCCATCTGTGAGGTGCAGGAAGGAAGATGAAGTGGAGAAGTCATGGGAAAAGGGGTGCGGTTACTAACTGATGTACAATGGAAGCCGAATTACAGCTCATGGTGTTGACATTGTCATATCAGCAAAATTTGACGGTTCAGTCTCCGAGGTGCAAAAGTATTACAATCGCTTGATGTAACTCGTCCGCACTGGGGAGAGAAGGAACTTCTAATTTTTCAGTGCAACACCCCACAAACTGGCGTGCGCACGGAAACGAAAGATGCGTTCTGGGCACTGCCTGACAAGAAGACCGCTGACTATCTCATCGTTGCCGATGATCTGAATGGACGTGACGGACGGAGGAAAGAAGAACACACAGTCCATGGCATTCAGGCATATGGACAAAAGAACGACGATGGCCAACAAATTCCCGATTATGCAGAAAAAACGAACACACGGTTCAAAAAGGGTGATATTCATCTAGTCACGCACTACAGTGGCTCCCATCCAATTCACACTGACTACATCCTTGTGAGAGGAAGGAATCTCAAAGATGTTCTAGAGACAACAGTTGTCCCTTATTAAATCGTTGCGATGCATCATCGACCAGTCATCTGTAAGCTGCTGATAAAGTTAACAAGAGCCCAATACTTTGCAGGAAATGGACCAATTGGGATAAAATGGTGGCGCCTGAAGAAGGAGACTAACGTTGCTGCAAAAGTTACAGAGCCACAAAACACCATATTTGACGCGAGTCGGGCTAAACTGAAAGGCGCCGTACGCTCTGTTCTTGGAACAACTAATCCGGGCAACGACAACGAAGGATTAACCATGACATATGGCTAAGGAATGAAAATATTAAGTATGCAGTATGGTTCAAGAAACAGCTGTACCACGAGTTTCTTGCTCGTTAGAATGCCTACAAAACAGCCAACAGTAAAGTGAAGGAGGTCATTTCTGTAACAAAAGCAAACCGGGAGGCAGGTCTGTATGTTAAACATGACACGCGCGAAAACGAGTGGAATATTTAACGGCTAGCCAAATCGAGGCATCGCAAAACGAAAGAAGTCCAACGTTTTTACGGCATCAATGAGGAAACAGATGATTTGCTACTCGACTGGCGGGAAGCGCGAGTACACTGGCGGAACTATTTTAACAAAATTTCAATCATGGAATTTCCGTATCTACCAATCTTAATCACCTCCGCTGTTGAAGGTCCAATATAGAAAAATGACGTCACCAAAAACCAGGCTATGCTGAAGGAAATGATTATCTTCCGGCAGAGTTTTGTTTCTCTAAATGGGGGGATGCAGCAGTGTGGCTAAAGCAAGCTTTTCAAGCAGATCACCAAAGAAGGTCAAAAACTAACAGACTGGCGACGTATTATCCATTCAAAAATTAGGGAAGCCGTTCCGATTTCTGTTATTACTGCCCGATCGTACTTCTGAGCGACGCAATGACAGACTTAGAACAAATCTTCGACAAAAGGATTAGCGATTTAGCCGAACATACAACAAGCCAAGCTGGATTTGTGTAAAATTGTGGCGCAATGGGAGAAACCCACGGTGCAGGGCTGTTATTTGAGAGACACTCTGAAAAGAATAAGAGGTTTAATCACGAAATTCTGGACTCTGAGAAGGACTTCCATCGGGTGCCTCATAACCTAATCAGTCAGCGCTACAAGTTCAAGGCATTCCAGAGCACATTGTTGATAGGGTATAATTGCTCTACAAAGAACAAAGAAGTTACGTTCAGGCTGCCGCAGGAGCGAGTGATGACTTCCGTATAACTGTAGGAGTCAACAAGGCCCTGCCTTATCACCACTGCTGTTCATTCTTGTGATGGACACTATTACCTTAAACTTGCAGTTCAATACCATGGACACTTTAATAAGCAAATAATATCGTTTTGGCTGAAGAGAATAAGCTTGATCTCTAGGGTCAAACAGATGACTGGAACAATCGACTAGCACAACATGTCCTGCGACTCAACAAAAACAAGACAGAATACATTGCACTACATCGTCGAGTTGGAAAGATGCATGTTGACGTTGAAGATATAGCACGAGTAGGGAAATTTAAGTATATTGGCTCCACAATCTCTGATGATGGCCGACTTACTGATGAAGTCAACCTAAGGATATACAAAGCCTGACTGAAGTTGAGAATAAAAACAGGCGCCCTAACGACCGTCGGATGAAGGATCATCTGAAACCTAAGATCACCGAACTGATATCTGTCCCGCCATTTTATACGGCAAAGAATGCTGGCCTGCTAAAGAGGAGGTAGTAAGCCAACTAAGCATCATGGATACGAAGATGCTTAAGTGGAAGGCTGGTATAACTAGACTAGATCACATTTCAAATGATGTTATTAAAAACATTTTGGCATTGCACCGATCCAGAAGAAAATTGAGGAAAAGAATGTGCGCTGGTTTGAGCATGTGTTGCGTGCAGAGGACGATATTTTGGGAAAGTCAGCGTATACACAGAAAGTTGGTGAGAAGAGGCGCAAGAGACGAACAAGTCATCATAGGACAGATAAGGTGCACAACGGCCTGAAAGCTGTGAGACTACATACAGACACGGCCAGAGACCGAACTAACTGGAGACCATGAATCACAACACCTGACCCTGCCACCAGGCAGGACTAACACTAAAGCAGCAGAATAACAAGAAGCAGATTGATGAATATACTCTTATAAAAATGGGATGCAATAGATACTTTACGCATCCTATCATTCAACTTAGTATTTTGTATGTTCAAATTCTCTCCCCTAAAGCCTATGTCCGATATCTATAAAGACTTATTTTCATAAAATAGTGTTTGAATGGCATAACGCTTCAGGATTTCATGTTAGAGTAACTCCTAAAAATGTATTATAAAGAAAAATATATAACCCAGCAAAATAAAAAATCTAGGGTTATCTGTGTTAAAGGAGAGGGACAGTTTGAATATCCGCTGAAATTCCATGAGTAGCAGCAAGAGGGGAGTCCGTCAGTGCATTCAAGCCTGAGTGGAATTTTGCAATTCATATTTCTGCATGCATACGTCATAGATAGCAGACGATCATAATAAATAGTTTATTTTCACCCCAATCACGTCCATAAATATGAAGATCATGGAGGAGTGGCGCATAGTGGTCAGCTCAGGGCCACGTGACACTCGACACTCTACTAGTGGAAGGAAACCATATCACTAAGTGGTTAGTTCAGGACCATGTGTCTCTACACAAACGGAAGTTAGCCTCATCAATAATTATTTAGCTAAGGACGATGTGTCTCTCCACAAATGGGAGGTAATCTCATCACTAATTGGTATGCTCAGAAATACGTGTTTTTCCACAAGTCAGCAATTAGGAGATTTTATGAATCCTAAAACCTGTTCTTATGTAATTCAGTAGCAAATTGGCATGGCAAATATTGTATAGATTGTAAAAGAAGTCATTTAAATTGCGGCATGATATTTGTAGACTGCTGAAAAGAGAGTCAGGATAAAATAGCGCCTGATGTGAGATTTAAAACTTTTTTTTTTGCTAGTTGCTTTACGTCGCACCGACACAGATAGGTCTTATGGCGACGATGGGACGGGAATGGGCTAGGAGTGGGAAGGAAGCGGCCGTGGCCTTAATTAAGGTATAGCCCCAGCATTTGCTTGGTGTGAAAATGGGAAACCACGGAAAACCATTTTCTGGGCTGCCGGCAGTGGGGTTCGATCCTACTATCTCCCAAATACTGGCCGCACTTAAGCGACTTCAGCTATCGAGTTCGGTAGAGATTTAAAACAAAGTGGGATGCAGCAGATAACATCCGGTTGACTGAATCCTTCAGAAGCATTTAAAATCTATAATATACAATGGACTAAGCTACGTTGACAATGGACTGTCCTCTGCGCTATACACCAAGGAAAAAGAAGTCCATAAAATACATGTCTGCACAAAATATGTTTAGGAAGTAGAAAGCTAATTTAGACTCCATCAAAAAATAGAAATTGGCATTTTGTGTGTGAAAAGCATTCATAAGCAACATTTTACTGGTGGTCATTAAACAAGATTGTTCTCTAACGTAGCCCATTGCGTCCTGTTACACATGAATTACAAAGAAACAGCAGGATTTGAACCTCGAAGAGTTGACGTATTTGGGCGATCTTCAGTTGTGTGTATGGTTCTACTTTGACTAGTAAGAGAGTGTCAGCTGGTATTGAATGGTTCTGAGGACTGACATGAATATTTCTCTCCACTAGTTGTAAATGTACAGTAGGAACAAGTCAATGCATCACATAAGTGTCGAGAAGACTCTAATCACCCACAAAATCAAATAAACCATTCAGAACTTGTAGTTTCCATCACTAATATGGTTCGAAGTCAAACCTTAGGCCGTGACTAGCCATTGCATGACCCGCCGATACAAGGGCTCGGTTAAGAGCACCAATCCGAGAATATACAATCATTTTTAAGGGATTATCAAAGATCATTCCACACAGTAACCAACAAAGGTGTGACACCAAAAAATTAATTAGTATTGGCACAACTACAGTTCAAAAAACACTACTGAACAAATTTTGAACTCCACTTGTAGCTGTCGATTTAATTAGTTTATACTAACTGTGTAAGTATGTTTGCAATCAACACACTACAAGCACTTAACTGACAATTAAACATTAAATTGGTTTAGCAAGTGTGACCACAACACTGGAACGAACATAAATTCAATACCACATTCTTTTACGCTCACAACAATGCAGAAGTTTTACTTGAAAACTATAATATTGAGGATGTAGAACTACTGATCTGAACGTTTCATTTCTACAACACATTATCTGCTTTGGCATCCCCAAATGGAGGAGTCTGACTTCACACACAAGAGAAAAGAAATGATCATAAAAAAAGGAATCTAACCAAATAATTTTAAAATGACATTCTTTGAGTTATTACATTATTGAACTCAGCCATCGCCATATTGATTAATGAAACTGATTATGTTAGTAGAAATAATTATATTGTTTACAATGTACATAAAACTTAACAATTATGAACTTGTAGATTTAATTTTTAATCTACAAACATTGCTTTCTCTGTGTGTCACTGTTGGTATCAACGTACAAAAACTTACTCAGAATATCTGGAGGCAATAGATTCAGATGACATTTCAGATGATAAGAATGTGATGAACAAATGATGCAGAGACAGTGAAACAAAAAACACTTTTTTCATATTTGCTTAAAGGTACTGTAAACAAATACACCTCAAAAATATCTAGCTTTACCGGAGATTTTTTTGTAGATATATATTCAATAATACTACATGATGGAACATAAAATATGATCATAAAGTTCCTAAAAATTTAGGTAATGTTAACCAATAGAATTTTAAGATATTTGCATTTAAATGTAAAATGTAAAGAAAGGATTAAACTGACGAAAATGGCCAGTTTCTGGAGATAAACCAACCACTACTGAACACAGCTGTGAATAGGTACAACATATTCCATATTATATAGGATTTGTAGTGTACGTACTTTGTTTCTTCTTTGATGTTCCGCAACAGATGAACATCAGTATGTTCTTCTATGAATATTTCCTCCTTAATATCTTCGGAAGGCTATAAGTAAGAAACAAAACAGTAGAATAAAGCAGTAAGGGAATAAAAATATATAGGCCTAAACAAGAAACACCTGAGAAAATAAATTTCATAGTGGCACAAGAAGAGTATAATTAATTTATCTCCCATTTAAGAAAAACATAATGGAAAGGAACTGATTGTTCAAAATCAGTTTAAATGCAAGATAGGTGGCAAATGGTACACAAAAATACATTATTATCAAGCACTAAATTTTAAATGAACAGAGAAGAAGACAATATCCTAAAATACAGTATTATACAATTTACGCAATTTTTTCTATTAAACACACAGCTCATCCTTAATAAATGTATATAATTTACAAAATTTTACTCATAATATCTTCTGTATTACAAACATAATCAACACATATACAACTTGTGCAACTACTTCAAATTATAATACACAACTTCTATTAGATTAAAAATACTTTGCATTTATTTATTTATTTATTTATTTATTTTATGTTTAACCCTTTTTGGAACCTAAGTTGCATAACGTGTGACGGAATTAAAATGAAAAACCTCTCTTGTATTATCCCTTTCGACTTCGTACTTCTAACCTAGAAATTTGTAAAATTGAACCTTCGCCAAGGCATTGACTAAATTTATATTTTTAATCACGTTTGGAGTGCTAATTGCCGCTGCATGGTATCGGAGCAGGCATGAACTTGCGTCCAGTCTCTTATTCTAAGCGCGGTATGCGCGTGCATCTTCCCTGACTGTACCAGGCGATTTAAGCGTGCCTTGGTAAGGAGGAGGGTTGTTGATCACCGACTAGAGAAGATGGTGGTTGGTTGTACTTTGTACTCACGCTTTCACACGAATTCAAGAACCACGATGGACAAAGGATAGAAGGAACTATCCTCCTGGGGCATTTCCCGGAGAGTTTGTTTTTATTTCTTCTAGAATATTTTGGTAAGTGATACATCCTCCAAAATTTATTTTATTATACGTTGGAACGTGTGATTATCTCATAGCCTCGTGGTCTCCTGTATTGGATATCTCATCGGAAACTTCAAGACTGTAAGTTCTGCATTATTTGTTACTCTGGGAGTTGCTTTGAGCTGGGAACCAACTGCAATTGATCTCGTTTTAAAAGGATTGATTTACGTTTGGTTTTCAAGAAGTTCCAAGACAGTGTTTTGATTCTGGGAGAAATGACTTTCGTTTAATCACTAATGTTTACGGGGTTCTGGTGTAGAAGCTACGTCTAACATGTTTCCAACCTGTTAAAGGTTTTTTAAAAGTTAATGAATTTTATGTTATTCATCGGGTATATCTTAACCCTGGAACCGGCAGTCGTCGCGATCGCGACTCATTTCCCTGTTACTCAACCGGCAGAGTCGCCATCGAGATGCATTACGCCGGCGCTGACTAATTTCGAGATAACGGCTTGACACTCAACATCTTCAAGAAATATCTTGCATCATGGTGAAGAGGAAACTCTACTCTATAAGTACAGCACAATTCTGAAGTAGTTCAGTGTGACAGAATGTGCGGTATACACGTAGAAATACGAGAACGCTTTGCAGACGGTCATTCTCTTGTGCTTGCTGTGGTTGTCCGAATGTATATTAGCTTTCGTGGCGTAAAATGAGTAAATTGTCAGGAAGTAGTAAAATTCGTAATTGTTGGTTTGATCTGGACGACGAAGGTGATAGTGACGTATTTTTAGAAGGAAATGGCGATGATTTTGACAATAATTCGTCAGGTAGTGGCGAGTTATATGAGCCTTGGCTAAGTAATTTCGACACTGATATCGATGATGATGTGGAAGACTATGAACCAGCCACTGATGATAATAATGATAATGATGGTAATGCAGTTGACCAAACAGAACCAAAGTGGACAAGAGTTTATCACGCAGAGACACAAATAAAAGTGGAAGAGTAGTTCAAGGTTCGAAACGCAGGAATACGAAATTGCCCTCTGAGAAACAGTCTTCCTCTAACATATTTCCATTTTTTTTCTCCAATGCTATCTAGAATCTTTTAGTGACTGAAACTAATAAATACGCAAGGACATTATTCAGAATAAAACGAATTCCGGAAATATGGGTCCGTATTCTAGTCTGCAAAGATGGGTTGACGTTACAGTATCAGAAATGAAAAAAATCATTCCTCTAGTTATAAAGATGGGTCTGAACCGTAATAACAACACTGAAAAATAGTGATGCACTTCAAAATCCCAAATATTTCCATATTTTCCAAAAGTCATGTCACTAAAACATTTCGACTGGAAAGAAATATTCTATAACCTGTCGGTAATGGCAATTTTTGATGCCTACATATTCTATAGTTTGAACACCGACAAACCCCTTGAATATGAGAAAAATATGGTTAGTATTGTCGAAGATCTTGTAGATGAAGAAACTCTTCAAAGCATTCCACCTAGACCTTCAGAAGAAATGAAACATCAGCTGGTGCGCCTCCCAGGAAAGGAACTGCGGTTGTGCCCTGCCTGTTCGACTGCAGAAAAAGGGTCACGCACCTGCTTCCGGTGCCCAGAATGTAATTGTGGTGTACATCAACAATACTACCATAAAATATGACATTCTTGGACGCCTATGAAAGCAGGAAGAAAGAGGAGCCACCCCGAAGATAGCAAGGATGAACCCGACTAAGTAGACTCACGTGTTGGTGAGATGTGCTTGTGTTCTTTCGGTTCTATTATACTATACAATACTTCAATGTAGTGAAACCTTTATACATATTTTTAATAAGCATAAAATTGTGCAAATTTTGTATATAGTAAAATCGTCATAAAATATTACGTTTTACGTACACGTTGCCCAGAATTTTCGGATTATTTTTGAATACTTAGCGTGTGTTGGATACTTCGCCCATACTGCTTTAGGATACTAAATTGGTAAATTTAATTTGCTACTATAGTATTCTTCGTCCTTTTCTGAATAAGATGACTTGTTATACATAAAAATAAATTGAAAAACAACATTTTTATGAATTATTTTAAAGTTGCTTGCAAAACTCGCCTAAATGCTTGCCGCTTGAAGGTAAACCGCTTGCCGGCTCCAGGGTTAACTACATTATGATTTTTCTAGGCATTTGAAATTCAAATAATAATACCGTAATAATGATAATTTCGCTGAGAGGTAAAATAGCGAGGAAGTTTTCACAAGGACTTTAGTAATTGCATTTTTCCTTGTTCCTTTCGGGGTTTAATGGTTTTATTTCCTTATTTTTGCCTCTTTTTGGGTTTCTTACTCTTCCGTTTTTCTTTTGTTTTTTCCTTATTTGCATTGTCGTGCTTGTGTCTTGTGATTGGGTTTTCCTTGTAGGCCTAGAAGTTCTTTAATTTTTCTGTTCGATTCCTTGGGGGCGTTATTACCTACCTGTGCCTTTTGGCTATTTCTGTGGTTATTTGGGATGAGTTTCCTTGTGAAAACTCCTCGAGAAATAAGTCTCTAATCTAGTAAATTTTCATTTATTGTAAAATGTTAAACTGGTATACCAATAATAAGAGACCTTCAAAAGGTATTAAATATGCAAGACCGAGGTCTGTGAATTTGAACAAATTGTTTAAAAGGGTTGTAAGATTTAAAATTTTCTTCTTAAATGTTGTAGGGGTATCGGCCGATTCCTGCGCACGCCTGTTAACTATTTTCTTTTAATTTGATGTTTTGAGGATATTCAGTTTTAAATTTAACTCTATTATTTTCCTAAATAAAATCTCATTATTTATTTAAATGGTATTATGTTGTTCTTGGAGTAGTTAATCAAATTTTATACAGTAACCACATTCCACGGTTTGTTATCACCTGCACTGTTCATGGTAAGTTGCTTTTAATTTATAGTTTTCATTCTTGTTGTGCTGTTATGGTGATATGTGCTTCCACCTTTGTTTTATTTATTGGCCGACCGGTCTGGGCGATTTGGGGAGATCGTAGGACTGGGGCAGTTAGTGGTCGCAGCTATGAGTTGTTGTATTTTGTTTCACTGTCGAACGGTGCTTCATGCACGTTGTGTTGAACAACTTCTCAGTTAGTAGAGTCCTATGCTCGGTTGGGTCTTGGGCTCGTAGCTAACTGTTCTATTAGTACTTGGTTGCGAAGTAGATGTTAGTTTTCCCTCGTCCTGCTCGTGACGTCATCACAGGAGCACCGTGACTGTGCAGCATACAACCGCACGTGTATCTTATATCGTTGTTTACAGTTGTCTGTCTTATAAAGAGGGGATTTCCACGTAATATATATACGTAATTTTTTTCCGTATATTGCTGTTGGTTTATATCGTTGCCTACGTTATAATACAAGGCCTGGAAATAGAGCCCGTAAAACGCTATGGAAGTGGTTATACTGTAGTTCAATGCCGGGACGCTAGGATCGCTTTCTTGCCCCCTGTCTACAAGGCTCGCGCCTTTAAACGTGTTCATTAACTGAGTTGGTTGTGAATGCATTATGTATTTGTCTGATGTTAAGCATTCGCAGTTCCAGTCATGGTTTATTCACGAGAAATTAAAGGTAGTGGAATTTCGTTTCACAATTTCCAGTGAATGTTCAATGTTCGAAACATTATACAGAGGAAGTAATATCCATGAGATACGAATTCAAGCTGATCGAAGTAGGCCTCTGTTCCTAAGTTTTGATCCGAGTTACGTCATAAGAATCGGGCGATCCCAAAATTTGTCACTGGACTTTTTTAAAGTATGCTACCGTAACCCGCAATCATTTGAGAGGCATCTTCAAACTCAGAAATCTTAAATTAGAAAACCAACGAGGAAAATAATTTTCCCAACAAATTTCACGAAAATGAATGTAGCAAGAGCTAAAAATATTGTATTTTCCCATGAAACAATCTCTAGTTTGAAAAGTGTGTAGGCGGTTTTGTCCCGAGAGCATAAAATACAGTTTAAAATAAGCCATTTGTTTTATGGAGCATTTTATTAAATTGCTCGATGCGCATAACGTCTGCAACACCTCACATGGGACATATTCGGGAACGAAAACAAACGAGCATCTTTTAACCGGGCGAGTTGGTCGTACGGTTAGGAGCGCGCGGCTGTGAGCTTGCATCCGGGAGATAGTGGCTTCGAATCCCACTGTCACCGAGCTCGATAGCTGTAGTCGCTTAAGTGCGGCCTGCATCCAGTATTCGGGAGATAGTAGGTTCGAACCCCACTGTCGGTAGCCCTGAAAATGGTTTTCCGTGGTTTCCCATTTGTACCTTAATTAAGGCCACGGCCGCTTCCTTCCCACTCCTAGCCCTTCCCTGTCCCATCGTCGCCATAAGACCTATCTGTGTCGGTGCGACGTAAAGCAACTAGCAAAACAAAATCCCACTGTCGGCAGCCCTGAAGATGGTTTTCCGTGGTTTCCAATTTTGACGCCAGGCAAATGCTGGGGCTGTACCTTAATTAAGGTCACGGCCGCTTCCTTCCAACTCCTAGGCCTTTCCTATCCCAACGTCGCCATAATACCTATCTGTGTCGGTGCGATGTAATGCCACTAGGGAAAAAAAAGAGCATCTTTTAGTACTGAAGATGAACTCCTCAGTTGGTTAATTAATGTTTTCATGTCATATATTAAGAAACTTAAAATGCATTCAGAGAAAGTAAAAAAGAATCATGAGAGATATGTATCAGGCATAGATCTTGACTACCCAGTCCACTGTGGCCTGCGTAAAATACATCATAAGTACACATTTGCATTATGCATTGACGAGGAACCTAACGAGCTACGACATCGAGCTCTTCTTCAGCTACCTAAGACGCCAAGCGGAATACAATGACATTATGGTTCGTGTGGCAAAAGAACAAACAGACTGTAAAGGCTGTTTAGAACATATCTCTTCTCCAGCTACTCAAAGTCCAACATTGTGTCTTATTCGTTTTCAAGATCGAGGAGCCCTCAGATACCGAAAATCATCGTCTGTGGCACTTTTGCAGTGAACGACGGAATTTGTCACTTCCATTACGCAGTACTTGTTCCGAAGAGAGTTACTAAAAGGTGTACGTTTATTTCTTCGAAAGACACGTTCAACAGTGAAATTAAATGTGGAAAGTGTAAAGGTGACAAACCACCTCTTTTTCTACTATGAAAATTTCTGAGACCTCTGTTAGACAACATTGCTTTGAGCCACTCAAGTAGAAGAGGGAAAGTTTTGAAACTTGATAAGAAGCCCCTCAGAAGGAAAGTTTTGAAACTTCAATGACATATCCAAGCCAATGCAGCACCGCTCTATAAATAAAGTACTATCAAAACTCGCAAAAACATTCAGTTTTTTGTATTTAGGATATATTTTACTTACTGACATATACGGCCATGCGAATACAAGGGAGCAAGACCGCGATCCTACCGGCTGAATGGTGAACTAGGAAGCAACCCGTTTCCACGAGTGCATTTCAAGGCCTCCTACGCGTTTATATAGCGTCCTACTCTCTCTCTCTCTCTCTCTCTCTCTCTCTCTTTCTCTCTGTGTGTGCGTGCGCGCGCGCGTGTGTGTGTGTCTCTCTCTCTCTGTCTTTCTCTCTCATAGTTCGTTTCTGTGAAATCTCTGTTAAGTTGCTGTGCTTCGTGCAGTGAGGTGCACTTAATTTCTTTTCGTTAGTTGCCTGAATAGTGTAATAGTAGCTGGAGTAAAATTTCTGTGTTTATAGTATCATTGCGATAGAAAACCGTGCCGCAATCTACAGAGACACCTGATTGTTCAGCAGAGGGATTTCGATATCTCGCCTTCCGTGGAAGAAAATATGACAGGTCAATGGGAAGTCCCACCGGGAAAATGCTTTCCATTTCTTCTCGTACAGCCCTTGTGGGATGAATAGAGGTTATCTCGGGGAAGTCTACTCGTTCCATCGGAAGAATGGTAAACCAAATAAAGGAATTTAAGTTAATTTTGATGGACACTCACGGAGGTGCCGAGCTGTGACCAAAAAACCCACGGCACGTAACGCCCTTGAAAGGGCCTTGGCCTGCCCAGCGACCGCTGCTCAGCCCGAAGGCCTGCAGATTACGAGGGGTCGTGTGGTCAGCACGACGCATCATCTCGGCCGTTACACTGGGCTCATCAATTCTAATCACGTAGGCTGAGTGGACCTCGAACCAGTCCTCAGGTGGAGAGAAAATCCCTGACCTGGTCGGGAATCAATCCCGGGGCCCCCTGGGCGAGAAGCAAGAACGCTACCCCTACATCACGGGGCCGGCGCTGAACTGTGACGCATACCTTATATTATACGCAAAGTGTGTCAAATAATTAGCACTAAAATCCTCGCTGTACCACAAGAAATAGTAAAAATGTATGTTAGAACGAGAACATTTATACGCATACGACAAATGAACATTCGGGCAAGAACTGAAAAATCCATAGCAGCTCATCGGCGAAAGGCACGACAGTGGATTTCATCTTCAAAAGCAACCACTTCATGACATCGGATCTCACGGGTAGGACTGTGTTCTAATTGTTTTTTCTGTTCTTTCTTATTCTTTAATTTTAAAAAGTAGGAATATCTATGCATGGTTTCGAATATGAACTTACTTCTGCTGCTGTTATAATATGTGTTAAGCTTTAAACTCAATACCTGCGGAAGTGAGTCAGTATATCGTATGTTAACATACGGTAGTTCCATTACGGAAGTTCTGCTGTCAAAATTTAATATTACAAACATTTCATATCTCTAAATATTTATGTTACCGGTAACAGATTTGAGAGCACGTAACCTTCCTCAAACTAAACAGAGGAACTTAGAAATGTTAATAAATTTCAAGCGTTGGTCAATGCACCGTTACGTTACATTTATGCCTTATTCGTAAGAGAAATAGTGGAAAACTATGCTATACGCTTTTTCACTCATATAAAAGCAATAATCTTTATGTCTGGTCTGCAATTAGTTCTGGGAGACTGTAATGTTTGCTGGTATTACGAATTTCCTACTGATTTGCGCGTTCTGGACTAGGCTGCTTTGCTCCTACTGTGACGTCATTTCGTTAACCAATAGCAGCTCGTCTCGCGTTGGGCCCAACCTTTAGTAGTGTTTAAGAACCTTGTATTAGTACTTCCTCCCCCATTGGCATGGTTACTGTATAGATGTTGAGTGGTTTAACTATTCCAAGAAACACAAGTAAGAAATTGTAAAATACATCTGTAAAAGAGGCATCTTGTATAAATTTCGTTTTACTGTTTCATGTTTCAACTATGGAGTATCCAGTTCCGTTCATTTTATTTACGTGAGCTGTGTGTATTTCGGTGCTTAAGCTTGGTGATTTTCATCTTAACGGTAACGTTCCTCTATAAGCTGCCTCCCTGCTTGGTGGTTCTCTGCAAGCTGTAACTTATTATCTTGTGTATCCCCGCTATTAGGTGAGTTTTGCATTTATTATTATTAATGATTGCCTGAATATGATAGTTGTTGAATTCGAAATTTGTGAACGACCCGTCGTTGAGTACTGATCGATTGGATCAGAGCCAGAAGTATACCACGGTTCGCTGTGTGTTCTGTGTTTCGGTGCTGGTAATCTACCTGGTGTTTTACTGCCTACTTGTGTATTTGAAAACCATCTCAGTGTGAGAATTCATTCTATTTTTATTTAGTTATTTAGTTTGAGAATTTACGTTGCGTGTGAAGTTTATGTGATCCACTTAATTATGATTGGTGTTCAGTACTCTGGGAACATATTATTATACTATCTGTCCCGGCGTTTGATACTGGTTCCCAGTCATATTATTATTAATATTATTATTATTATTACTTGGCATTATACTAGGGCAGTGTGCAAGAGAATCTGCTGTAATTAATATTGTCTACGGCGTTGGTACTGGCGTGTGATCCTGATCCATACTTGATATGATCTATGGCATATCCACCTTGTATCTATTTTTGCACGTGTGTGGTTCAGTGCTGAATTATTGTGCGTTTCTTGACACCCTCCCACCGTTACTGTTTATGAACCTTTCTTAACACCTTCTTGGTTTGTGTGGTTGGCGTTTGTGCATTACCTTATTTGCACTGTGAGTATGAACTTATTGCTTGCTACCAACTTGGGTTCTAAATGGTATGGTTTTCATGTCTGTGACCATTTCGTTTAAGTCATTATTTCTGGATAATCGTGTGTGACTTAGTCATTTAGTAACGTTTGGCCTGTTATTTTGAAAATGTTTAAATTCTATCTATCCTGTTGTATGGTTGCTAGCTCCATTAAGTTATCTAATTTTGAAGTGAACTTGAAGCATGGAGCCCTATAACTACCTCTAGGTAATCAGTTCTCTTCAATACAATCTGTTGGTGGCAATGAAATTCAATTTCAGCAGTACATTGTCTAATCGGTGCTGATGGTTATGGTGGTGTTTGTGTATTGCATGTGAAAGGTGTGAATTTTAATCTTGTCATGCAGCGGGTGTTGGTGGGCGCGGATTTAAAAGTGTACTACAGTTGGCTACATCTGTATTGTGTGTGCTGGCTGTCAGCTTGGTATTTTTACTATCTACCTGTGTACTGTGTTTGCAATTTCGGTGAAAATTAATTTTATCTTAACTGGGAGAGCTTATCTGACCATTTATGTTTTGTGTGAAGTTTGTTTGGTTGCTATTTAGTGAGTGATAGTCTGCGCTCTGGAGCATTTTATGATGTTATCTGTTCTGGCCTCTGGTTTGGTTCCCAATCCGCGTTATTGCTATCATGGTTTCCTATGTGGTGCTTTGGTAGTGTACATGCTGTTAATTTATTTTCTTCTAAATTATGTGTTCTACTGCATTAACTCTGGCGTGTGAAACTGATGAAAAATTTAACCTAACCTCTAGGTGTATCCAACTATGTCTATTCCACTGTGTAAATGGTTATGTACTGAAGTTAATGGTGATGTGTTACACCCTCCCATTGTTAATATCTGAGGCTTTGCACCTTATCAATAATAAATAATCATAATGTTATTTGTTTTATGTCCCACTAACTACTTTTTAAGGTCTTCGGAGACGCCGAGGTGCCGGAATTTAGTCCCGCAGGAGTTCTTTTACATGCCAGTAAATCTACCGACACGGGGCTGTCGTATTTGAGCACCTTCAAATACCAGCGGACTGAGCCAGGATCGAACCTCCCAAGTTGGGGTTAGAAGGCCAGCGCCTTAACCTTCTGAGCCAGTCAGCCCGGCTTGCACCTTATCGTTGATGATTGTATGTGCTTGGGGTATATTCCCTTAACCTGTGCTGTGTGGATATATTTATTTTCCCCTACCAACTTTTGGCTTTTCACTATTGTTTTCATACCAGTAATTGTTCCTTGCGTTGTTAATATCTGATAATCTGATGTGCAATTTCATGGTATCCTGAATTTAATCCAACCAGTGATGCTTCAGTGCCCTTTGGTCTGTTCTTATTTTGAAATTGCTTGAACTTATCTGTCTTATTATTATGTCTTTAAATTTGGTTTTATTTACTACCATCTGAAGTGTAGTGGGCTTGAAGTGTGCCGTTATATATCCATCCTTGTGTGATCATGATTAGGTTATTTGACCAGTTACTAGTGGCGTATTCCTGTCCCTGCGTGGAACATTGTGAATTGAAACATATAGTGTGACTCTATCGTTGCCGAGCTACTGTGTGTTTGTGCTGTGGCTGTGTAGGGTGTGTTGTCTGCATGAAAGTCCTTTCATTTCATCATCCTTTCCATGTATATGTGTGTATGGAAGGCTCTGGTTAATGATTTGAGTTATCCTCTGTGTCATCTGTTTAT
Organism: Anabrus simplex; assembly: GCF_040414725.1. Taxonomy (NCBI): domain Eukaryota; kingdom Metazoa; phylum Arthropoda; class Insecta; order Orthoptera; family Tettigoniidae; genus Anabrus; species Anabrus simplex. The sequence goes on along the minus strand of NC_090279.1, from coordinate 22,516,390 downwards.
GTGGGTGTCATCAGTTATGGTTGAGCCATGTTAGTCGGTATTAGGTTGGGAAGACTAATTGGTCTTGTGCCTGAACTTTTACAGTTTTTACTGGTTTTCCCTTTCCTGATTATTGCTTGCATGTGTTTAGCTATTTCTCATGTGTTGTTGCCCACTTACCTTGTGTGATCTATCAACTTGTAGAGTATTCATCTGGTGTCTAGGCTAACTCAAGTTTTCCAACTCCTGTTTTTTCCTGTTGTATATTAATTAACCTAACTTGTTTTTCTGAGCTATTAGTTTTGTTTTGATCCTGGTGTAAACGTTACTTGGTGCGTTGCTGTTCCTTATGCTTGATTGTTCTCTACATTGTTTGTATCGTGCACTGCCTTGGTAATTATGTACCCAGAATATGTGTTTTGAAAAATTCTGCTACCCTATTGTTATTTACCTAAATCCTTTGGGTCGTGGATTCCATGTATTCCCTACCATATCAGCTTATTGTGGTCTTGCGTTGTGCAAGTGATGATCCTTTGCCTGAGGGGCAGAATGCCTCTTTGAACCTAACCGGTATGGCTCTGGTCCTGTGTTCAGTGATTATGTTGTGACGGAACCGTGGTTTGTTTTCTGGGATATACTTGGGGGTGGCATGGTGACTTCACGGCATGTTGTTGAGGATGGTCTGTGTTCCTTTTATCCCTTTAGGGGGGCTGGCGCATGTCCGTTGTGGTTTATCATGGTTGGGTTATACTTCATGTGTTATGTAATTGGGTGGTGATGGCACCTTCGTATGGGCAGTGTCTGTGTCTGTCTTTAACTTACCTCCGTGTCCTGTGGATATGGCCATTTCTTCTTACATGAATCTGCAACTCTTAGAATTAGCTTGTCTTGTTATGAATAATTTGTTGGTTTTTTTGTGTTCTGGTGTCTTCTTTTCCTGTCTCCATGCATTTCCTATTGATTTACTGTAAAGCTCATTATAATTTTACCTGCCACTCAATGGTGTTTTATTTTTCTCAGTGGATCTCTTAGTGTCTGTTGACATGTTTAATTAGTCATCTTACCGTACTCTGGGTTTATTAGTTGTGGATGTGACTGGTTAGTTCTCCCCTAGTCGGTACTGGAATCTCACTGCTGTAATATTATGGGGTCTATTAGTAGTGTACTGCCTTCTTCATGTTACTTTGAGCGTTTTCCATGGACTTGCCTTGTATTCCGCCACTTATGTTTTTTATTTGCCTGGTCCCCTGGGGGACAGGGGGAGGTACCTGTTTAGCCGTGAAGCGACAGTGTGATGTGGATATCACGTATTTATAGACCGGATAATGCCGAGATCCTAAGAGATAACCGGTGGTATACGTAGTGTGGGTCATTGCTCATTATTTTCCTTTTTGGTCTTCTGATCTGAGGATTTTCATTGCCTTTTAATTTAATTGGATGGCCATTGTGAAATGGGTTTTGTTGTCCTGTGTAGTAGGTTAGTTGCTGATTCCAGGTTGTGTTCCCTCCTGTGGTTCTTCTATCCCTATTCCTGTCCTGTTATTTTCATGTTGCTTATTAGTGTCTAATGAAGTATTAGTTGTGACCTATAATTTTCGTTGCTTGGTATTGCTTGGCTGATCTGTTGTCGATGACAGACTATACGCGCACTCTCCATCTGGATCTTTAGAGGTCTCCAAACGGTCCAGTCAATCCTTCCCTTGCTCTAAATGTATTTACCACTTTAAGCCTTGGATTTTCAATATTTAATTCCCTATGCCTGGTTGCTTGCAGCATTACTTATTGTGTATTGGTCCCTTGGCCTTATTCTTGTTCAATTAGGTAATGTATGATGTGTATGTGGAAAGATGAGCCAAATTAAGTTGGAAAATTAAAAAAAACTCTAGATATGCTTCTGCGTAAATGTGAAATTTAATATGCTCACTGAGTTGATGGTTTGCCTCCATACCGTTCTAGGTGTTTGAGTTAGTTCTGGCTGCCTAGGTTCTGTTCATGTTATGTATTCGTACGGTATATTCTATGGTATACTTTGGTCCTGGCACAATCGAGTGTTAAAAAAATGTGGACTAATTGTGGATTTATGTGATCCAGTAAATTTTAACTCACCTAATAAGCCCCCCTTCCTTTTCACTTTTGTTCCTTTTTCTTGCTCCGCACTCTGTTTGTTTTCCCTTTATTTTGATGTGATCTTTACTGTTTACCGTGACCAAGAAAATGAGAAAGTGCATTTCCTTAAAACTAATTATTTGGTAACTTCACTTCAGAGTAATGCCTGCCATGCAGCAATTGTAATTCTATTAGGTTAACCATCTGGTAAGTGGACTAACCACGATTAGTTTGAAAATTCATTTTGCCTGTCCATGTGAAATTGTAAAGAATATCTCTAGTTTGGATATATTCAAGTATTTGCATCTTAATTTAAAGCGATGAACTTAATGAGAGATCGTCATAGTGTGCGATACCACTTATTGAAGGAGTGTAACTTAGAAATTTGTCATTTCAGTTTTGACACCTCGATGGTGCAAAGAACTTTCTAATAAGAAGGTGAAGTGCTAATCAATTTCTGGTTTAATGAGTTCAACAGAATGGGACAAATTTACATGTGCTTTGGTGATTCAAAGACAATATATTCTCCGGTCAGTTGGTGTTGGACAATGAACACTGTGCTAGAGAGTCACATATATATATCTTGTTTCTCGGATTCTACTTCACCTAAATCTTGTTTACTTCTGGTCTACTGGTCTATTAGCCTGATTACGTTTGCGACTATGTGAGGCTTAAGGGAGGGAGGACTGTAATGGAATTAAGGTGAAAAACCTCTCTTGTATTATCCCTTTCGACTTCGTACTGCTAATCTAGAAATTTGTAAAATTGAACCTCCGCCAAGGCATTGACTAAATATATATTTTTAATCATGTTTGGAGGGCTAATTGCCACTGCATGGTATCGGAGCAGGCATGAACTTGCCGTCAAGTCTCTTATTCTAAGCGCGGTATGCGCGCGCATCTTCCCTGACTGTACCAGGCGATTTAAGCGTGCCTTGGTAAGGAGGAGGGTTGTTGATCTCCGACTAGAGAAGATGGAGGTTGGTTGTACTTTGTACCCACGCTTTCACATGAACTCAAGAACCACGACGGACAAAGGATAGAAGGAACTATCCTCCCAGGGCATTTCCTGGAGTGTTTGTTTTTATTTCTTCTAGAATATTTTGGTAACTGATACATCCTCCGAAATTTACTTTTTTTATACGTTGGAACGTATGATTATCTCATAGCCTACCGAGCTCGATAGCTGCAGTCGTTTAAGTGCGGCCAATATCCAGTGTTCGGGATATAGTAGGATCGAACCCCACTGTCGGCAGCCCTGAAAATGGTTTCCCGTGGTTTCCCATTTTCACACCAGGCAAATGCTGGGGCTGTACCTTAATTAAGGCCACAGCCGCTTCCTTCCCACTCCTAGCCCTTTCCTGTCCCATCGTCGCCGTAAGACCTATCTGTGTCGGTGCGACGTAAAACAACTAGCAAAAAAAAATCTCATAGCCTCGTGGTCTCCTGTATTGGGTATCCCATCGGAAACTTCAAGACTGTAAGTTCTGCAGAATTTGTTACTCTGGGAGTTTCTTTGAGCTGGGAACCTCGCCTCTTAAACTGCAATTGATCTCGTTTTAAAAGAATTGATTTACGTTTGGTTTTCAAGAAGTTCCAAAACAGTGCTTTGATTTTGGGAGAAATGACTTTCGTTTAATCACTAATGTTTACGGGATTCTGGTGTAGAAGCTACGTCTAACATGTTTCCAACCTGTTAAAGGAAAGTTAATAAATTTTATGTTATTCTTCGGGTATATCTTAACTACATTATGATTTTTTCTGTGTATTTGAAATTCAAATAATAATAATAATAATGATAATTTCTCTGAGAGGTAAAATAGCGAGGAAGTTTTTACAAGGACTTTAGTAATTGCACTTTTCCTTGTTCCTTTCGGTGTTTTTCTTATGTTTTTCCTTATTTGCATTGTCGTGCTTGTGTCTTGTGATTGGGTTATCCTTATAGGCCTAGGAGTTCTTTCATTTTTCTGTTCGATTCCTTGGGGGCGTTATTACCTACCTGTGCCTTTTGGCTATTTCTGTGGTTATTTGGGATGAGTTTCCTTGCGAAAACTCCTCGAGAAATAAGTCTCTAATCTAGTAAATTTTCATTTATTGTAAAATGTTAAACTGGTATACCAATAATAAGAGACCTTCAAAAGGTATTAAATATGCAAGACCGAGGTCTGTGAATTTGAACAAATTGTTTCAAAGGGTTGTAAGATTCAAAATTTTCTTCTTAAATCTTGTAGGTGTATAGGCCAATTCCTGCGCACGTCTGTTAACTATTTTTTTTTAATTTGATGTTTTCAGGATGTTCAGTTTAAAATTTAACTCTATTATTTTCCTAAATAAAATCTCGTTATTTATTTAAATGGTATTATTTTGTTCTTTGAGTGGTTAATCAAATTTTATACAGTAACCACGTTCCACGGTTAGTTATCACCTGCACTGTTCATAGTAAGTTGCTTTTAATTTATATTTTTCCTTCTTGTTGTGCTGTTATGGTGATATGTGCTTCTACCTTTGTTTTATTTATTGGCTCACCGGTCTGGGCGATTTGGGGAGATCGTAGGACTGGGGCAAACGACCTGCTGCGTTTTAACCCGAGTCCCTTTTGCCACAGCTTTTCAGACAACTGATAAGAGAGATAAGAGCATGAAAAGGAACACACCGTTGGATAGCAGTAGACAAGGTAGCATAGAAAAGGAGGTACATTTGTAAACATGTACATTTAAAATTACCTACATATTTGTGAATATTCAGCAGAGTATATTACACATACATGTGTAGGTATACTTCCGAGTATATGTACAATTTAAGGAAAATAAATAATAATAAACACTATTTTCCAAATCCTTACCCAATACCATTCCTTGCTTCTGTTTCTCTTTCCACAAATACTAGCTATTTTGTTCATTCTCTTATATTCACATTTCCCTGTTCCCATCTTTCTATACATGAATTGACTTGTCACCTCTGTCATTTCCATGTTCCTATATCCTTTCTTTCCGAAAACACTTCACTGTAATATCAAATAATTCCACATTATACCCACCATTTTCGTAACAAGTGGACAATGCTTAAATCATAAGCATAGAAATATCCATCATCCCTCCCTGTACATCACACTGAGACCAAAAAACAAAAACAAAAAAGTCAATGTCCCAATCAGTGAATGAATCAATCATACAACAGCAGTTAGGGCTGTTGGTTGTTTATGTAGAAAAAGATTGTAGAAATATATGAAACAACTCCCTTGGTAAATTATTTCCTATAAGTGAACATTTGCCAAAATTTGTCCCCATGAATTCCAACTTATCTTCATGTTTTGAACTTTCCTACACTTACAGAAAATGACTTAAATGTATTCATCAACTAATGCCATTCCAAGCCATCTCCCCAATGACATCTCAGAATACACTGCTTAATTGAACAGCTTGTCTCCTTTCTCCAAGTCTTCCCAGCTGAAAATTTGCAACATCTCTGTAACACAACTCTTTCGTTATAAATCACCCACAAGAAATAGAGCTATTTCTGTGGATTATTTAGTGTTCTTCACTCAAGTAATACTGGTGACCGACTCATACTCTCATTATGGCTTTGCTGGAGATTTATATGCCCTCTCATTTACGACCCCTAAATAACCTCATAATCATATTAAGAGATCTATGAATTTTATTTTCAGTATGTTTATATGATTACCACAATGAAGATCTATTCTTATTATGAATACCTAGGTACTTACAGAGATCCCCATGAAGAACATTCACCCCATCAACACAATAATTAAATCAGAGAGGACCCTTTCTATTTTTCAAAACAGAGAACCTGACTTTTCATCCCGTTTACCAAGATATCTTACAATATTGTCAAGGTCTTTTTGCAGTTACAATCCTGAAACATACTTATTACAAAGAACCTCATCACTTATTTCAGTTCATTATTCATATTGTTTATATATATATCAGAAAATAAAGGTCTCATAATACTGCCTTGTGGGAGCCAATCCAATAATTGTTACAGGATCAAATAAAGCTTCACCTACTCTAATGCTCTGAGTTATGTACTTTAATACACCAGATATATAAAATTAATCGAAAATAGTGTCGAATACATAGTTTTCGGTGTCACCGAGGTGAATTGTACACTTTGGATTTTTAGCAGCAGGAGACAAACCACGTGGGGGTAGGACGCCGCAGGAATGCTTAGGGGGGGGGGGCGAGTTATAAATATCATCGAAAGTAGTGTTGAATCAATACTTTTCGGGCTCGCTGAAATGAATAGCAACACTCCGGAATTTTTTAATGTTTAATTTCAGGCCCCTGCGTTGGGGGGGATGGGGGAGTGATATATAAAAATAATAGAAAATACTGTTGAATACGTAATATTCGGGGTTGCTGAGATGAAAAGGGGTGGGTAGCGAGGGGGCTGAGATATACACACCATTGAATGTAGTGTCGAATCCATACTTTTGGAGGTCACTGAGATGAACAGTGACACTCCAGAATTTTATTAAGTCCAATTTCAGCCCCCATCGTGTTGGGGGAGATGGGAGAATGATATATAAAAATAATCAAAAATAGTGTCGAATCCATAGTTTTCGGGGTCGCTGAGATGAATAGTGAGACTCCGGTTATTTTGTAAGTCCAAGTCCATCCCTCATTGGGATCGGGGGAGTGATATATAAAATTATTCGAAAATAGTGTCGAATACATAGTTTTCGGGGTCGCCGAGGTGAAATGTACACTTCAAAATTTTAGTATCAAGAGACAAACCACGTGGGGGTAGGACACCCCAGGAACCCTTAGGGGCGGGGTGCGAGGGGCTGCGATATAAAAATAATCTAATGAAGTGTCGAATCCATACTTTTCGGGGTCGCTGAAATGAATAGTAACACTCTCGATTTTTTAAAACTCAAAGTTTAACCCCTTTAGGGGGAGGGGCGAGTGAGATATAATAATAATAGAATATACTGCCTAATCCATCGTTTTCCGGGTCGCTGAGATGAATAGTAACATTCCGAGTTTTTAAAGTCCAACTTCAGCCCCATTTGGCATAGAGGGTGAGGAAGGATGAAGAAATAAATTGTCAAAAATGCTCAAGGTGATAGACGTGTGTATGTTTCAGTATGACTTTCAAGTATGACTTACTACCTGGAAAACATACTGTGGGAGTAAGACGCCCCTAGAACCACTACGGAAGTGGGTGAAATATAATCCATATTAATAAATAGAAGTCAGTTTGGCGCAATCTATATATACTAATGAGACCATTCTAGGCATCCTAGAAACTTAAAACTTGGTATGAGGCAACCTGATGACTTCAGGATCTCTAGAAAAATCTAAAATTCTCTTAATTGTCTGAGAGGGACACGCTGGGAGTTTCAAATCTGCATAAGAACACAGTCGGTGGTATTTATCCAGAACGATAACCTATAGGTTTCATGGGCTTAAAAGTTTCCTGAAAGTCCTAATTTTTAACCCCCTCCCTCATATCAAGATGGCAGCACTATCTCCCAGACGAGATAGAAAATTGAAATTTGGCAAAATTGTAGCTTTTAGCTCGTAACCGACAGAAAATTTACGAGATGTTTAAACATTTTATTTTTTACTCCCAGAAAATATCGAAATATGGAGGCAATTTTAATGATGGTGCAGACTTCCTTTCGAGGTATTTGGTGGCTAAACGGCAAGTCGTATCACAAAACAGATGGCACAATCTCGGTTCAATTTGGAGCGATGTACAACTTCGGTCCTATGACTTTTTGTCGTATCTCTATCCCTTATGTTAAATTTGGCTCTATTTCTGGATTTACTTAAATTTTGCACTTTGTACTCGTATAATTGATGGTTTGATTCACTTATAGGAAAGATGGGATCATCAAATTCTACACGAATATTGGCCCACCCAGCCAAATTCTATGTTTGAAGCTGTCCCATAAGTATCTGAAAAGTAATTCACTGTGTGAAAACCTTACACAAATTTCACCCTATTCAACGTTTCTAAAATAATCTTGCCTTTAAACAGATGAGATTCCAGGATATATCATAGGCCAGCCATTTGGATCGCTAAATGAGGCCAGAGGCGTCTTTTCACACCATCCGTTTTTCAATATGAATGCACCGTTCAGCAGCAGTTATTCTGTAAATGAAGGTGAACATGCATATACTTCCCTATGTCGACCTACATTTATTAATTTAAGTCTATTTGTAGTGATCTAGAAGGGGGTGTGTCTTACATTGTAATTAATACTTTACAAATCAATAGTGACCGTCAGCAGGAGGGCGTCTGCTGTTGTAATCAGTACTCCTCACATCGACTTTAACTAGCAATAGGAATGGTGTCCTGCTCCAATGCCTGTGTACCATAGTAATGCATAATTCCCTTCTTGATTTGACTAGCAGAAGGCAAGGGAGCGTGCATTTTTGAAAACTCTTTTACCTGATTCTCTTTATCATTAGGTATAGGTGTCCCTGATTATAAACAAATTTACCCATGAAAATGTGACTGACGTTACGCATAGTGAATTGCGGCCGACAAGTGGACCTGTCGTTGTCATCACAAATCTGCAACTCGCACTTTACATTGGAAACAACGTCTGCAGACCTCCCTACGCTTTTTCTCGGATAACGCCAAGAGACATGCAATTAAAAAATTCTTATTCACTTCATGTACAGCGAATTACTTCGATATCCGTACACATTGTAGAATACCGTAGCGAAGCACGGGTACATTTGCTAGTGAAGTATAAATTGTCACCTAAATGTTATTCATGTGCATTAGGGACTAAACTTATGATATAAAAATAAGTTATGTTAAAAGTAATGTATGTGGATGTAAATGATCGAGTGTTAATAATAGGCCTTAATGACCTAGGATGCTCTATTTATGAAGGCAGATAGTGCTCAATGGAAATAGCCTAGCAATGTCAAGTGACAGAATGGTACCATAGCTCATATTTTTGTTCACTGAGGAAGTAGCAACAAATACTGCATTATGGAGAGTATATTATTGAGCACATGAAGCGCCAATAGCAGTTTAAGATAATAATCACTCTCTGTGCTCACTGAACAACCTCAAGCCTGTCTAATAAAAAAGTGTCTAATTAATGCAAATTTTAAACCATTATTAGTCTCTCTTGTATAATGTGTGAAGATAGATTGACAAATCTTCTTAATGTCCTAAAGTAATCGTTCATCTAGTTGTTCTGGCATAAATAGTAGAATGTTCATGAAGTTAAAGTTTTCAGCAAATGATGAAGATACATAATGTAATAAGTATGCCTAAATAAAATGATTAACCTCACATGACCTTATATTGGTGGTGGTGGGGGGGGAGAATTTGAAAGTAGGGCTTGGCCAAGAGTGTAAGCTTAACCTAACGGGCACGGATTTGACTTGGGGCCTGACGTCACAGGCCCTGGATTCAACCCTAGGCTTAACCTCACAAGGTCATTAGCTTTACAGACTCAAGTTTGATGTCCAATAGTACTGGCTGAAGCTAACAGGCATGGATTTGTTGCCCGGTTTAACCTTTACGAGGGCGTTATAGACTCAAGGTTGAGATTCGATCTTAGGCTTAACCTAGCCAGACAACATGAGATATGGTCCATGGGCTTTAGGAGATGAGCTTGGAACTGGATGACGGCCATTCGCATTACTTTAATAGGACAAAGGAGATGGTGTAAAGATTAATACATGAGCTTTATTCTTAGGGGCATAATGCTGAAAGGTGACATCAGGTCATAGAGCTGAGTGACTGCAAAAGGCCAAAAGTACAAAAAGGATACAGATCAATATGCCAAAAGGACACATGTGCAAAAGTGTTAAATATTTAAAGGACAAGATTGCAAAAGGGCTAAAACTAGAGGGCAAAAGGGAATGAGCTGTGGGCTAGGGCTCAAGGTGGTGGTATGGGACTACGGAGATGGTGAAAGTTTAATGCATGTGCATTTTTCACAGGAACATACCTTTATAAAGCTACCTCAAGGTCCTTAAGCTGAGCTACTGCAGGTTCAAGGATGCTAGCATGTAGGCTGATGCGCAATGTGCTGTTGGTATTTAGTGCTTGGAACCCCAATTTTCTTATTGTAACAATTCAAGCTCAGAGATTTGAATTCTGGATATTTATAGTAGCTTATAATACTGTTGATATCACTCAGCAGATTAAAACTTAAATGTTCAGAACTGAGGAAATGTTTAAAGTTAAAAATTTCATTGTTCCGTATTGAAGAATATCACAATTAAAATTGAAATAATTGATAAGGAGATTCCACCTATTCAATACCAAAGAATAAGAAATGTAGTGAATTACATTCTCATTTAATAATAATTAGGAATGGTACCGGTTTCGACCCTAGTCCAGGTCATCATCAGCCGATCTGGAATCTCCTTATCAATTATTTCAATTTTAATTGTGAGGAAATGTTTGCACAACAAGTGACTGAGAATGGAACCCAGGGCTCATTCCTTTGGACTGCTGATTATAAAGCTAAGTAAATTACTGCACGTTGAAAGTGTGCATTTAATTCAAAACACCTAACGTTTGAGATGCAAGAAATTAAAAGATCCCCACACCAACTGGGAATAGAACTCGGCACTCTTTCCCTTGGAATGATGGCTACCATAGCAACTAAATGATTGCGCGATAAACTCAAAAGCACCTCAAATTTGAAGTACAAGAAATGAACATTTTGCCTACCCGACTAGGATTCAAAACCGGGACACATTTACTTGGGAAGCAAACAAGCATGACTGTACATTAACAGCTTATGTGTTTCTTTGAAACACCTAGCTCAGTGTTACAAGATTCAAAGTTAAAAATCACTGACAGAACTAGGACTTGAACCTGGAGCTTGCTTGGACCAAAAGCTAAACTGCTATTCAGATATCTAACACCAAAAATTCAAACTTCTAATTCTGAGCAAAGAAAACAATCGCTGATTTTGGGTCTCAAAACTGGAGCTCACTTCTACTCAGATATAAAGATATTAAGTTCATAAGATGAAAAAAATGTTAAAAATCCTTAACCCGACGTGGAATCAATGACAAACTTTCCTTCCACTGAAGAGTAAGTGTGAACAATTAGCACAAACTATGTTAACTGAATGTGGAGAGAGAATGAGGTCGTGACATATGTGTAGCAAAAAAAAAAAAAAAAAAAATACAGCAGGAACATGCTGATTAGACTTGGAAATATTTGCTATGACATGAAATATAAAGTTCATTGTTTTTGCAATTAGCCTAGTATGCACATTTCAGCAAAGGAATATTGGCGGTACGAACAAATTTACTAGACTTGGAAGTAACTTATTTGCTAAGACAGGGAATACAAAGTTTATTGTTCCCGCATTGAGCTCTGGGCTGCTGATTTGAACCCTGGAGACGTGTAATTGCCTGCTGTAGTGTTTACATCACTTGGTACCTAAAATTAGAGCTGCGAACAATTAAAAAATCCCCAGGCTGCCTGGGAATCAAACTCGGCAAACTTTCCCTTGGACTGCTGGCTATTATAATAACTAAAGGACTGTACATTCAATTCAAAACACACAACCTTCGAGCTAAAAGGAATTCAAAAATCACTGACCAGACTAAGAATCGAACTGGTGGGTTCTTAACATGGGAAAGAAACATGCATACTCACTAAACGACTGTACATTAAAAGCTTGTGTGTTTAATTGAAACACATCAAGTTTGACTTTCTTTCGAAGTGGGGACAATAATAATACTCACTCTACGTCTTACTAACTACACTTGAACATTTCAGAAGTTCCCAATAATAATTTTGAAGATCCAGGCTGCTTTCATGCTGAGTACTCAACATTCATTGCTATTAATTTGTTAATTTGCTAACTGCAGAAATGTCAATCCCCTTCCCAAACAGTCTTTTAAGATGCCGACATGTCAGAATTTAGTCCTGCAAGTTTTCTTTATGTTCCAGTAAATCTAATGACACAAGGCTGACGTATCTGAACACCTTCAAATACCATCGGGCTGAGCCTTAACCGTCTGAGCTACTCAGCCCGACAATTCAACTATTAAGTTAAAAAAAAACACAGACACACCAGTAATGAGGATAACAATAGTAACCTGGAGGATCCAACCCACCTCCGTACTGAATACTGAACATGCATACCAAATAAGTTAGTCCCGCAGGAGCTTACATCTTATCGGAATCGCCTACCTGGTAATAAATAATAAACTCCCCGGCCCAGCTGGGAATTACACAATCAAATATATTTAAAACAGCGTGGATTACACACACACACATGCAACAATAATAATATGGAAGAACCAAACCACATTTGTACGGAATACTCTACACGCTTACCTAATAAGGAAAATAAACCTCGTGCCGGGATTTAGTCCAGCAGGAGTTCACGTCTTATCAGACTTAAACAATAAAGAAAAAACCCAACCTAACTGGGAACTACAAAATCTAGAATATTTAAATCACCGTGGATTGCACCTACATGCACATTATTTCTGTAGTATTCAATCGTTACCAAGCAAAGTGCTAGTCCTGAACCATAGACGTGTTCTACACTCAGTTGTCAGAGACAAAAGGGGTTACTCTATTGTAGTTTCTATCAACTAGGCTCACAATAATGATGCTGAAAAGTAAACAGGAAGTTTCGTGTTATTGCATTCTTTGGACCCCGCAAGCTAGGTGTGCGTAAAAATCATCAGAACTCTTAGAGCTTGTCAGCATTATTACTGTGACACTAGCAGTTAGAAATTCCTTTGGTCTCTGACAACTGAGTGTGGAACACGTGTTTGCTTTTTAACAATTGAATATTACGGAAATAATGTGCATGTAGGTGTAATCCAGGCTGATTTAAATATTCTAGATTTTGTAATTCCCGGCAGAGTTGGTGATTTTACACTTTACTGAGTAATTCTGATAAGATGCAAACTGAAGCGGGACTACATTCTAGCACCAGATTACTTTTCCTTATTGGGTAAGCATATGGAGTATTCGGTACGAAGGTGGGTTGGATCCCCAAATTATGATTATTATTGAGTGTGTGTGTGTGCATGTGTAATCCTGGCTGATTTTCCTGGCTGTGACAGGGATGTTATTCTTTATCAGATGATTATGATAAGACGATAACTCCTGCTAGACTAACATTCAGCACCAGATAACATTTTGTTTTTGGGTAAACATGTACAGTAGTCAGTAAGAAGGTTGGTTGGATCGTCAAAATGATTAGCACTATTAGCTTGTCACCCTCCGCAGCATAATGGTTAGCGTTCTTAGCTGCCGTTCTTGAACGCCCAGGTTCAATTCCGGTACTGCCAGAAATTTCAGAATAGCAGGAGGGCTGGTATGTGGTTGAAATGGTGCATGCAGCTCACCTGCATTGGGGGTGTGCTTGAAAAGAGCTGCACCAACTGAGCATAAGGACACGAGTTTACTTATTATTAGTGTTTGTTTTCGGCACTTAATAGTTGGACTGTCGGGCTGAGTAGTTTAGACGGTTAAGGCACTAGCCTTCTAACCAGAACTTGGCAGGTTCGATTCTGGTTCAGCCCGATGGTATTTGTAGCTGTTCAAATACGTCAGCCTAGTGTTGGTAAATTTACTGGCCTGTAAAAGGAAACTTGCAGGACAAAATTCTAGCACGTCAGTGTCTTCGAAAACTGTCTGACGCGGGGATTGCAATTTCAGCACTTAGCAAATTAATTGCCAAGCTGAGTAGGACAGACAGTCAAAGTGCTGCTCTTTTCTTTCTTAGTGTACATATATGTTAAGTATTCGGCATGAAAGAAGGCTCGATCTTCAAAATTACAATTATTATTGTACCCGGCGGTACACCTCCACGCCGCTAATTCAAATATTGCGCCTGTTGAAACTCCTCTACAGGAGAAAGCCTGAATTTTAACAAACTGAATTAACCCAACAGTTTCTCGGAAGATGTCACCCCTGTAAATTTGGTAATTTTGGAGTGTTCTGAACTGTGTCTATTTCGAATTGTGTTTGTTTTGCCCTGTATCAAGAAGTGTGGACATTCTCTTCTAGATGTCTCTTCAGAGAAAATACTACGATTGTGCACTCTGGTGACAAGTGATGGAACTGTTATTTGAAGAAACCTTGTATCCATAAGTTTGTTCTTTGTTAAATTTCTTTCATTCAGTTTTTGCGTTGGCAATATTGATCTCTGTTTCCGCCAGTTTTGAATTCAGCCAATCCCGAATTTTCTAAATTAATTTTCCTCCAAACCTAGGTTTCTTGTTCATGTTGTGTGTAACTTTTGATGTTAGCCAATAAAGGGAAGGGGTGTGGCGCTTTTATTTCATGAAAGGTCTTGAAGCTTCGTTGTGGGTATAAAACTGCTGAGGTTCATGGCTCATGGGCACTCCATCGACATCTTGTTTAGTGTGTGAATATGTAGCATGGGGCGGGTAGCGCCTCTTTCTTCGGGCAGCAGTTCATCAACAAGGTAATGGCCGTTTAATAACTTTATTTCTTGCTAGCTCAGCAGTTTAACCCATGGGGCAGGTTCGAAACTTTTCTCATGTAACCTACCTTTAAAATGTAAAAGACATTTGGAAAAATTCCATCTCTTTAACTACAAATTGGGATAGAGAGTGCCTAACCCTCTCGAGCTCCCTATCATATTGTTTTGAGGTGACTACGTATTCATTACCGATTTTCTTCTTTTCTTAATGTAATAAAGTTTTCTTATACGAGTCACCTCATTAGTATGCGATTAGCCCTTGTGTAAAAGGCTTAGTGCCACTTAGGATTTTATGATGTGTCATTCAGGAGTGCAAGTATTCGCCCCCATCCATTTGGTATTGTGGGCCATGTAATTAACCGGTTCTTTTCTGATTAGGCCCGGTAGATTAGGTACTAGTTACCCCTGCTTCTTGTGTGTAACTTGTGCCGTGAGGGCAAAATTCAGCGTCGAGTTGGGTATGCCTTGTATAGGCGTTAAAACGGGAGAGCATTGTAGCTCTTTCTTGTATCATTAGGGTAAGGTGTGCCTCGAGAAGGCTTGAGTATGCCATTGTGAGAGCATGTGCTCTTTGATGTGGGTAAAGTTGAGCCTGGAGCTCATGATATATTAACCTAGGGCATGAAGCCCAGCGATTGTTATTCCACTAGATTGTAAATTCTTTACCTGTTCATGATACTTGTACCTGTTAAACGGTTACTTGTTGTTTTCGAGGAAGAAAATATAACCTTTTATTAGTTTTTAATTAATTTTAATTTTGGTAGTTGGACCCATTCACCAGCCCGCAACTTCCTTCACCTCTGCTGATCCACCAAACCATGGTAACAAGTGGTAGCAGAGCGTGGTTGAATGGGTCTTAATTTAGCCCCTTTTGATGGCTAAATATTGCTTTTGGTTTGAACTCTAACAATTTTCTCCGTCGCTGGAATTTTTCGGTTTTTCTAAATTTGTAAGGTTCTGTCATGTCTGGCCCTTGCGATGTCCTCCATACCGGCCACTTGCGCAAGGAGGAATTTTTCTATAAACTCCCCATTACGAAGGTCGAATCTGGTGGCATGGTTGTTCAAGGGATTGTGATACTTAAGGTTCCGTCTGGTTGCCCCTTTCAAGTGCTATCTTTTTAGTGATGATCATTGTTTTGGTAGTGTGACATCAACCTTGTCATTCGTTTTGAGTGCTTCTTAACTGCACTTTTCCTATCGGTTGCCACTTTAAGACGTATTTTTTGGGCGAGGTTTGTTGGGCATGTTCATGGACTAAATTCTTTCCGGAAGACCTACTCTCACTGTATAGGCACTATACCCTCAGGCCGCCTTGCTGGATGTCACGTCTAATGGTTGTCTGCTATGGTAAAATGTGTATATTTTATTTGCACATCTTATTTTTCTTCCTGAGTCGGGCATTTCTCTGCCCAATTCTTCCCATGTATCTAATAAGCTTTGTGGCGTTCAAGTGTCGCTTACGTCCTAGTTCTTTCTCCGTAATGGAAGCCCACTATGTTGTGTGGAATCTAAGTACCTTGGGACCTGTAGACATCTCTAGGCAGGATCTGTATATCGTCTATTCCCTAGGCTTGATCGTAGGGTACTCTAATTTTGTGGCACGTATTGGTTGGTAAGGTTGCGTGATTGCGAGGTATGCAAACGAAGTATGTGTTCCTTTCGGCCAACATTCTGTTGTGTCTTCACTTTATATATATATCCCTCCCATTGGTGATGTGTCAGATGGGGTAAAGCTTCCAACATACTTAAAGTGGTCTCCGTCATGTTTATTGATCTTCCCTGTTTTCGTCCTCATGACATACACATTTCTCGGTCTCACTTCTGTATTTTTGACAGTGCCTACCCAGTTGAGGAATTTTGCTTTCATTTGAGATGTGTTTCTACGCTTTCGACCCGCTACCCGGTCCTCCTGCTCAAGTTCACCCATGATGTCTTTTGTATTTTGATGCTTTGTAGGGTCATATTTTTGTGTAATAGGGGATCTTGTATGGAGGTTATAGGCTCCTTTAGATATACATTTTTCTCTTTTGTGAATTAGGGTATTTATGATGTAAGAGAATGGGAGGATATATTTTGAGTATGTTGCTCCTTTTGGGTATTGATGCATCTTCTCATGGTATTTCTTGTCTGTATTGTGAGGTCCTGGTGTTACCTCTTTTCATGTGTAATTTGTAAAGGGTAATTTGTCTTTTAACATGGGTGTAACGAAGTCACCCCAGAGTGATTATCCCCGGTAGGACATTTATATCGGTATGAGGCGTGTTTCGGCCTTTGGATTTATTGATGAGGTTCTACACATTAATTGCTCCTGGGAGTTGGTTTTTTCTGTAGGGCAGGCTCTTATACGGTAGTAAACCATCTGCGTCGTTAATTTGAGGTTCATCCCTACGAAGTTCTCGAAATTTTTTATATTTTTTTATTTCTACCATCTCAGGAATTCCTCCCGGGAAGTAGGTGCCATTCTCTTCTGTTAAATTCTTTCGGGTGTGTATCATAACAGTCTTCCCTGATAGAATGTTACTGAATTTCCGTGTCCCCCTATTTTTGGATTCGGTGTTTTTATATCGTAAAGTGAGTTGCTCTTTCTTCTTTTTGGTACCCTGGTAATGAAATAGATATGAGCATGGATGGAGGTCCACCCTTTTAAATGTCGGAAATATTTTATGTTTAAAAGGTTGTTCTGGCGGGCAAGCTTGCCCCCAGATTTCATGGGCCGTGTGCCATTTTAGCTTTTGACACTTGTTACATTCTTAGTAAGTAACCCAGCCACCAAGAGGATCTTTAGGGTTCACCTGTCTCAGGTGAAATCCGTGTAAATTACTTGCTCATTGGATCTTTAACTCCTTGTAAGAACTCTAAAGGTTATATTTTTGGGTTTTATTTTTAAGGCCTTCTGCCCTGTGTTTGTCCATCTACCTTGTGCTACTATGTAAAACCTTCCCCATGGTTACTCTGCTGTCCTTACCCAACGGCCATTACCAAGCTCCCGCCTCCTGATAAACTGCACCAATGGCAAATTAAATTTCCTCGCCACTGGCCCCTCAGCCTCACCAATATGATAGTACCCTAAAGCAAAATTTACAACAAAAAGTCTGTCGCAGAGATCTTACTGTTTCAGTGCCCCCTCAGCCATCAACCGCCTCGCAGCAACTTGAACGGAAACTGGGCCCCCTTCGTTCCTGTGAAGACTATCTAAGAATGGCGTGCCGGAGTTCAGCTCTCGGCAAAGGCTGATGTGCGGCGCACCAACCGCAAGCTACTGGAGGACTGCTACCAAACTTCGCATCTGCGGTGTGCTTCACCACGACCACCCCTCTCATAATGCGGGAGAGCGGTATCTCTGGGTACGCGAGGAGTCCGGGAGACTCGTATGAACATCGGCTGCCGCGGCGGGTCTGGCCGTCAAGCATTGGCAGCGTGTAGTGGTTTCACCTATCTCTAAATTGCAATTTTAATTAATAACCACAGAAAGACATGATTTTTTTTCTTTCATTAAGATTCGTCGGCTATTCAGCAAAAAGTACTCTTTTCATCTATTAATGTTCCGTCAATATTTTCTCACCCATCAATATCTAACATGCAACAAACTTAGACTTTGCCAAACAAAAAAAGATTTTTCTTCTTCTCAGAAGGACTTTTGGGGGGGGGGGGAAGGTCTGTACCGGGCGGTACACCTCCACGCCGCTAATTCAAATATTGCGCCTGTTGAAACTCCCAATGGTTTCTCGGAAGATGCCACTCCTGTAAATTTGGTAATTTTGGAGTGTTCTGAACTGTGTCTATTTCGAATTGTGTTTGTTTTGCCCTGTATCAAGAAGTGTGGACATTCTCTTCTAGATGTCTCTTCAGAGAAAAGACCGCGATTGTGCACTCTGGTGCGAAGTGATGGAACTGTTTTTTGAAGAAACCTTGTATCCATAAGTTTGTTCTTTGTTAAATTTCTTTCTTTCAGTTTTTGGGTTGGCAATATTGATCTCTGTTTCCGCCAGTTTAGAATTCAGCCAATCCTGAATTTTCTAAATTAACTTTCCTCCAAACCTAGGTTTCTTGTTCATGTTGTGTGTAACTTTTGATGTTAGCCAATAAAGGGAAGGGGTGTGGCACTTTTATTTCATGAAAGGTCTCGAAGCTCCTTTGTGGGTATAAAACTGCTGAGGTTAATGGCTCGTGGGCACTCCATCGACATCTTGCTTAGTGTGTGAATATGTAGCAGGGGGCGGGTAGCGCTCTTTCTTCGAGCCGCAGTTCATCAACAAGGTAATGGCCGTTTAATAACTTTATTTCTTGCTAGCTCAGCAGTTTAACCCACGGGGCAGGTTCGAAACTTTTCTCATGTAACCTACCTTTAAAATATAAAAGACATTTGGTAATATTCCGTCTCTTTAACTACAAATTGGGATAGAGAGTGCCTAACCCTTTCGAGCTCCCACTCATATTGTTTTGAGGTGACTATGTTTTCATTACCGATTTTCTTCTTTTCTTAATGTAATAAAGTTTTCTTATACGAGTCACCTCATTAGTATGGGATTTTTTCTTTTTTTTTTTTGCTAGGGGCTTTACATCGCACTGACACAGACAGGTCTTATGGCGAAGATGGGATAGGAAACGCTTAGGAGTTGGAAGGAAGCGGCAGTGGCCTTAATTAAGGTACAGCTCCAGCATTTGCCTGGTGTGAAAATAGGAAACCACGGAAAACCATTTTCAGGGCTGCCGATAGTGGGACTCGAACCTACTATGTCCCGGATGCAAGCTCACAGCCGCGTGCCTCTACGCGCACGGCCAACTCGCCCGGTAGTATGTGATTAGCCCTTGTGTAAAAGGCTTAGTGCCACTTAGGATTTTATGAAGTGTCATTCAGAAGTGCAAGTATTCGCCTCCATCCATTTGGTATTGTGGGCATGTAATTAACCAGTTCTTTTCTGATTAGGCCCGGTAGATTGGGTACTAATTACCCCTGCTTCTTGTGTGTAAGTTATGCCGTGAGGGCAAAATTCAGCGTCGAGTTGGGTATGCCTTGTATAGGCGTGAAAAAGGGAGAACATTGTAGCTCTTTCTTGTATCATTAGGGTAAGGTGTGCCTCGAGAAGGCATGAGTATGCCATTGTGAGAGCATGTGCTCTTTGATCAGGGGATTTCAGCCCCACCAATAAGTGTATGTGGGTAAAGTTGAGCTTGGAGCTCATGATATATTAACCTAGGGCATGAAGCCCAGCAATTGTTATTCCACTAGATTGTAAATTCTTTACCTGTTCATGCTACTTGTACCTGTTAAACGGTTACTTGTTGTTTTCGAGAAAGAAAATATAACCTTTTATTAGTTTTTAATTAATTTTAATTTTGGTAGTTAGACCCATTCACCAGCCCGCACCTTCTTTCACCTCTGCTGATCCCCCAAACCACGGTAACAATTATTATTTGCGAACTTTTCAGATGTTGGAGTGTAGTTAGTAAGACGTAAAGTGAACATTGTTATTATCCCCACTTCGAAAGAAAGTTGAACTAGAGGTGATTCGATTGAGCACAAGGTCTTTAATGTACAGTCATTTAGTTAGCATGCATGCTTGTTTCCCATATAAAGGACCCAATGTTCGATTCCTAGTTGGGTCGGCAATGTATTTAATTTCTTGTATCTCGAAGGTGAGTGTCTTTGAATTTAATGCACAAACATTTATTTACTATGGTAGCCAGCAGTCCAAGAGGAAAAGTGCAGAATTCAATTCCCAGTCAAGGTGGGACTATTTAATTTATCGCAGCTCAAATATCATGTGTTTTGAATTAAATGGATACTTTTAATGCACAGTTATTTCCTTAGCATGATACTCAGCAGTGAAAAAGGGAAGAGCCCTGGGTTCCATTCCAGTCATGTGGAGCGTGAATCCTTTTTTGATTCTGAACACAATGTTTTATTCCCTAAATGATGTCAACAATATTGTAAGCTATATAAGTCATGTAGAATTCTAATCTATAAGCTTGAAATGTTACAATAAAAAGTTCAGAGTTCCAAACACTAAAAACCAACAGCGAGTTACGCTGCAACTAACATGCGTGCATCTCTGACTCTGCAGCCGCTCAGCTTCAAGAACTTGTAGTAGATTATTATAGGTATGCCCCTATGAATAATGCACAAATATTTTATCCTTCACCATCTCCCTAGTCCCATACAGCCATCCTGTCCCAATTTGGCTCTGAGCCCTACACCATATTTCATTCCATTTAGCCCTTCTGCCCTTCAGCCATTTAACCCTTTTGCAGTTTCTCAGCTCCATGATCTTAGGCCACATTTCAATGTTATGGCCCTATGAATAAATCATATATATTAAGCCTTATGCCATTTCCCTAGCCTAATAAAGCAATTGTGTAACTGCCATTTGTTCCAAGAACAGATCCAAAAGCCACTGGACCTTGTCTCAACTTGTATGCATAGGTAAAGCCTGGGATCAAAACTGAAAGTCGAGTCTGTAATGTCCTTGTAAGGTTAAGATGGACATTAAATTCGTGCATGTTATCTTAAACTAGCACTCATGACCCTATTCACATTGGCAGTTGTGTTTAGCCAGGACTCATGGGCATCAAACTTGAGTCTGTAAAGCTGACCCCATTGTAAGGTTAAGACTAGGGTTGAATCCATGGCATGTGAAGTTAGGCATAAAGATGAATCTGTCCCTGTTAGGTTAAGCATGCACTCTTAAGACAGCACATTCTGTGTGGTGGGGGCATGTCACAGGGGCGTATGGTGGCAGTGGCCGGCAAACCTGTGAATAGTATCTACTAATATCTTCTTCCTTCAGTGTTACTTAAACCATGTTCCATACCTTCCAAGGACAGTGAAGAATATCTTCAAAGTATTATATACTTATATTGTAAAACATTTCTGTGTGTTGATTTTCAATTCAAAAAGACTTTAATATTTAACAACATCAAGAAGACTTAATTTCTGTAATTCTCATGATTTATGAGCAGTTACGTTTTAAAATAAATGTAGTCTCCTGTTGTGCTATGTTTCACTAACCAGTCGTGTTCCCATTTCCCCCAAACTACTCTGCACCCAATTGGTGAACACAGGGAATCCAGAGGTGGACCGTTTGTATTAGCATATCATTGAAACTCCAGGTTACAGTTAAAAGTCACTATTTTTAAGAACTTGCAGGATTACTGTCTTCAGTGATAATCCTAACAGTTTCCATTGCATTTGGTCTGGTCCAACCCAAGCAGTTCCTTGTCAGATGACCACATGGATAGGGATGTCATCGTATGTACCGATTAGTACAAGCTGCAAGGCCACGGTCTGCATTGTGGCGTCGCAGTCTCCTCACAGAGGTTGCAGCCGTGGGTGCGAGGATTCTCTCTGGCTGCCATTCAACAGTCGGCTCAGAACTGGCACGGACTAGGGGAATCGGACTGTCTAATTAAAATAAAGCATTGCGATGGCCCAAGCGGGTGTTGACGCAATGTGATTTCTGCCCAGTGCTCTGAATGTCAATGTGAAGAAATTCAAGCAAGTGCAGGTAAACGGCGGGAATAACTATGACTCTCTTGAGGTGTCGGGCATGTAAGTCATAGTATCCGAGATGAAGCATACGTTATTTGCTCATTGTTTGAGATGTCAGGCATATAAGACCTAGTATCCGAGACGAAGCCTCTGGGGCAGCTCGAGTATGTCCCCGTTACCCGCGACGGGTGTGTGTCTTCAGCACCTATTGGCCGAAGTGGTCAATGGTCAGGGCAGGCACAATGTGCCTTGTCATCTGCACAAGCCTGCTGCTGGAAAGTCACCCCAACTCCCTACCTGTGGGTCCGGTCCTTGAGCAAGACCACCTGGGTGTGGATGAAATCCCATTCATTGCTCGGGATGAACTAAACAAGAGGGTAAACACCCAGTCATGGGGAAGGGCTCTTTGGGGCTAATCCCTCCTTAGAGTGGAGAGAATGATTGCATGCAATCAAATGAGTCCTCAAAGGGCCTCGGATTCGGTCGCGTCAGGTCCTATGCACCGTCTAAGTAGGCAGGGGACCATCGATGACAACCAGGGCGATCCACCAGTCTACGTCGATGTTCCCCTCAAGATAACTGATTGTCCCGTTTGTCTCCGTGAGATGAAGGGAACATATAAGGATCTGAGCATCGATGATTATGTGGCTCATCTTAAAACTAAAAATGCTTCCTTGAAGATTTTATTTTGTTGCACGTCTTGCCTGAAGATGTATGTTGGTAAGCATGCTGTTCAGACCCATATTCCCAAGTGCACGGACCCGCCCAAACCCTTGACACCATCATACGCATGTTCAGCGTGTACGATGGAATCTGCTATGCAAAGAGGTCTGTCCCAACACGAGTGCCATACTCATCCAGCCCTCAGAAACTCGAGGCGTAAGGATCCCGTTCCCAGCACAAAGCCCTGCCTTGCCGCAGGTAGTGGGAAAGAGAGCAAGTTCACTGCTAAGGAACTTGTGAAAATGTACACACTCTAGCAGGATCAAAGAGGGAACCCGGATTCAAATAGACTCATATTTGAGTCGTTGGGAACTAAGACCAAAAAGCAAATAAGTGATAAGCGATGTCAGCTCGCCTATCAAAGGGCTAGGGATTATTTCCTTCTTAGAAATCTGGCCATCCCTCCAGTCGCTTGGGGGGGAACGCACGAGCGCAGCCAGTCGCCATGCACTAGCACCCGGACGGGCGTTCAACCTATCACTTCGCCAGGAGGGAGGGATGTACAGACTCCCACTGGAGTCCCCATTGGGGATGATCAAGGCGAAGGACCATCTCAGCATGTTCCAGTAATAGCTACCATCTGGGGTGGAAGAGAATCAGGGTTGTCAGGATTTTGTTGTCATAGGGGAGCCTTTTACACCCCCTATGGATCTGACGAGTGTCCATGTTGAAGATGAGCGCCAGATCTCCGTTGAGGATCCTCGCCCCTGGTTAGAGGCATCTTGGTAGAAGATGCTTCTAGATCAGATTAAGGAAGGGGACCTTAAATCTGGTCCGTGACTGCCAGGAGCACGGGAACCAACATATCTGCTGAGAGAGGTGGCCAGCGGTGTGAATATCACACAGGAAATTGTACAAACTGTATACACCGCGGTCATCGAATTCCTCTCAAATGAAAGTAAGCAGAATGATCCCATCCAGGATGGAGCTTCTTCCCATAATAGGAAGAAAAAGAAATCCACCATGAAAATGGTGCGAGTTAAAAGATAATCATGATACCTGATCTCTACCACAACAACATTTCTCTCTGCACTTTATCGACTTGGTTTTCATAGAGGTCGACCCCTGAACATTTACAGCAATAACGGCACAAACTTCTTTGGAGCAGCTACAGAAATCAAGACCTTTCTGCAAAACAACCCTCAGAAAACCAACTTTTTACATAACTGCAGGCATGGGACTGACGTGGCATTTCATCCCTTCTGCAGCATCACACTTGGTGGAATCAGGGAAGCAGCTGTCAAGAGTCTGATATATCACCCCAGACAGGTGATGGATTCTTATGGCTTGACCAACAAAGAATGGACCATTATTACAACACATCCTTTCACCAAAGCTAAATGACAACCCTATTGAAACTTCTTACCTAACTACATCCCATTTCCTTATAGGAGAGCCAATTACTACACTCTCTGATGATGAGTATATATCCTCTCTCATCACAACCTTGCCCAAGTGGATATATTTTCAGCAGCTAACGTAGAAATCCCGGAACAGATGGTGAAATGAATACCTCAGTAAATGGGCAATGAAATACCCCATAGCAATAGTCATACTGAACGATGATGACGCGCATGCTATGAAGTGGACGATTAGTGTGATCAAATTTATATCCTGGTAATGACGAATTCATTCATGTATTGAATGTTCAGGTCAGTAACATTGAATTTACAAGGCCTATTCCCAAACACTATCCCTTACGAAGTATGAAACAGAAAGTAATATTATAAGTCACAATGGACTAGTAACACCACAGACCGTATTAGGAAGAATAAAAATTAACTTTCACTTGCCATGAGATGGCTACAATGTGTGCAGTATATAAGCGAACGCACACAGTACACAAGTATATCACCTGCAACTTGTATCAACAAATTACTGTATTATCTAGAAATCAATAATTAATATAATAAATAAGATAACAAAGTGTTACATTTGGAAGCAACTAGTAAAATATCCTATAACAGTAACAAAACAATCTACCTTATAGCTACTTTTTGTTCGAAACTATTTATGAATTCAAAAGTATTAGTAGGAATGATACCAGCTCCCAAAACGATATAGAGTAAAGGTCTTTGGAATAATACTAGCTGCAGCACAATTGATAACGCAAGATTGTGGAACAACTTGAAGGAAAAGTGAAAATTAGGTAAGTAAACAGACAATCTCATAAAAAAGTATATTTTCTGTAGGAATTTCAATCCTGTGCACTGAAATGAAGGATCATGCCTTGATATCTGTTGGGCCATTTTCTAACCGTTTCCATCAACTGACAATGGCTTATCAAATTATGTACATTACCTCAAGATAGTTTTCATGCGATGACCCTGGCTCGGTTAACTCTGATTTAACTTCATCTTTCAGAGCTATCACTTCTGATACATGTTCAAAATTTTCCTGTGGAAAATAAGATATATTAGGTATGCTCATAACACACATCTACAAATATAGCAACCATCATGTGATCATGTATATTCATTAATTTCCGGTATTACATTACTCTCAGAATTTCAGTAATGTTTAAGGAAGATTTCTACTAGCAGAGGATTTATAACTGAGAATGGTGTTACTATTCTTCCTCACTCCTTATATCACAGAAAGGATGAGAACAAAACGTAAAATGCAAAACATTATCTAGCCATATCAGAAGATATAATACAAGGGATGGAATTGGGGTCATCTCACACAGAATTTGGAAGGAAGCAACCATAGGCATAAAAACTAAATTGTATGAACTGTTTTCATATGTACAATCACATCAATCAAATCTTAAAAGTTGTTTGAACCAATTAGAAGAGTTAAAACTATTCTAAATATTTTTTTGTACTCAGCATAGAGTTTGTTTACAGACGGATAAAAATAACTTGAAATAATGGAAACACATTCTCTACTCTGATTTTGCTGAGATGACAGGGGCTACATAAAGCATTAAGACAGTTAAGTGTGAAATAAAAAAAGATGAAAGAAGCAGACTTATCACAGTCATATACCAGCAAAAGATGTGATGTAGCCCGAAGTCAAAGCAACCACAAATGAAATACTTTACTCCTACAAGCATTTTATGTAGTGTTTTTTGAAGAACTGTGGGGATGAGAACACTGTCAGTGAAGAGTCAGAAAAGATCTTTTATGATATACTACGAGACATTTATATTTCTCACATGGATTTATAAAACCCCATCAGCACTAAAGTTGGGGGGGGGGGGGATGTGACCAAAAGCTTATATTCTAAGTTAACTTACTATTAAATGTGAATTACAGTATCAAGTTCTAGAATATACTGACTTAACCCATTCAATATAGAAGGGAACAGTAGCTGAACTAAGGAATGGATGAAAAGGATGCACAAAAAGGACAGGGAAATAATGAGAAAGAGGAAAGAAAATATTCTGTTTAATGTGCCTTAAGACCTTAAAATGTCAGAGCCCACTAAGAAGGAGCATTTTAAAGAAATTATTCTCAGATATCGTGCATTCTAGAGCCCAGAGACAAGGTTCTCTATATAACATAGAATCTATCCTGTATTTGAGGAATAAAATGAGCTAATCACTATTCCAACTTTCTAAATTAATTCAACATCTGAGCAAAGTACTTACTTTGAGAGAACGTACATTCAGATTTTGAGCTATATTATCCCTCGTATGCCATAGGCAAATCTGCTGCTTTCCTTAACACACATAATATCTACCAGCACATTGTGGATATGAGGATAACCCAGAATAATCACACCTGTGTTGATGTTTTGTTTAGCAGACCAGTGTATCCAGTCTCAAAAACACCAACGAAAGATTTGTGATTTAACTTCTTCTACACAAATTATGGTACGAGTAAAAATTTTTAACATGTGGTGCTAATGGTGTTGCAGTAGTGTTGGAGGATTTTAGTTTTGTTTACGTACAATGGGCCAACCATCCTCTATTATAACCAGAGTGGAAAATAGAAGAAGTGCAACCCCTAAACCAAAGTAATATTGATAGTGACAGTGAAAAGTACAGACTAATCCAACCAAAACCTGAAGATCCTAAGTGTTGGCAGCTTTTTTAGAGCATTGTGGTGCTTCTCAGACAAAGAAGCAAAACAGAGTCATACTACGCCTAGATGCTCGTTCAGCAATTGGTGACTGCTGGTGTTAATACTCAGGAAGCACAGAGAAAATTATGCCCATTCCAAACTTATTCAGCTATTAAGGTTTAATTTCTGAGCTCTATCAAGTTATCTGGAATGAGACTTACAAGTGATGCAGTTGTTGTTCCTTCAAGCCAGGCTGGTTCCTCTTTGATATTTATTTCCAGGTCCATTTTGCACTGCAACTTAAGTATTTAGAAGGTACTAGGGTCGTTGATCACTTCCAATGACCTTACACTGAAATATAAGCCAGAAAAGTATATAACATTATTGATGTAATTGCTACTTATGTTATTTGTCAACAGACTAAGCAACAAGCTTTCAATTTTACATGACTGTCAATATTAATCATACCAAAAAACTCATAATTGTACATGAATCTTGATATTGTGATCATACCCAGAGATCCTCCATTTTCTATGACTGATACTTCGATCAACGCTAAGGACCTCCACTTTTACATGACTTCTAAAACAGTGATCACTTCCATAGGAAATATAAGTTAACATATCTGTCAATACCAAGATCTTAGTCAAAGGACCTCTAATACCACATGACTCTTTATATCACATAAATAACTGTATAACATACAGTTCTATACAGAACTGAAACCACAACAAGATGACCTTTCTTGTTCAAAATCCAACGTACATCGCTTGTGATTGAAATGCACGAAACTTCTTGAAAATTCAGTGACTATTCCGTTGGTATATCACTCTGATCACCTGGGTTTATATCTTGGATTCTTCCTATCATTTTTATCCTTTGCAATAAGCTTCAAAACTAACTGAGCAAGTTCAGAGTTTTGTCAGATTTGTTCTATAATTTTCCTTCCCGGGATCAAATTCCTTCAAATAATTCTGCTCTCATCAAGCTGATTCACTACCTCTTTATTTGAGACATATATTATCAATCTGATTTTCAAGAACTTATGATAACACGGCCTTTCAAAGGCTTCCACGCTGTTTTTCTTGGCACCAGTTATTGTCTATGTTTCACTTCCATAAGGTGTCGTACCCCATACTCATTGTAAACATAATTTTTAAATTTTTCAATCCGTTGAACCCAAAGAACATGATTGAGAATAGATGAGAATTTAGGCTGGATTCAGTGATGATATTTATTGATATTGAGAAGGCATATGTCATTGTACCATGGCAAGTGATCTCGGATGCATTGATAAAAAAGAAGGCCGATAGAGCAGAAGAAACAAGTATAAAAGCCATGAAAGAAAAGAGGGTAAGTATTATGAACACTATGGTAGGACGGACACACTGGTTCAAAGTAGAAACAGGACTTCAAAAAGGATGTGTTTATCCCCTCTAATCTTCATTACGGTCATGGATGTAATCCACAAAAGTATACAATAAAAAATGGCAATCAAGGACCCATCTTTGCAGATGAGACAGTAATATGTGGAGAAGATGAAATGGAAGCACAAGAACAAGATACTGTATGGAATCAGGAGATAGAGGAATATGGAATGAAAATAAGTGTCGAAAAGTGTATGATAGTAGTGGTGACGAGATGTAATAGAGAAGTTTTTTTTTGCTACTTGCTTTACATCGCATTGACGCAGATAGGTCTTATGGCGACGATGGGACAGGAAAGGGCTGGGAGTGGGAAGGAAGCGGCTGTGGCCTTAATTAATTGCCTGGTGTGAAAATGCGAAAACACAGAAAACCATTTTCAGGGCTGCCGACAGTGCGGTTCGAAACTACTATCTCCCGAATACTGGATACTGGCCACACTTAAGTGACTGCAGCTATCGAGCTTGGTAATCATAGGGAAGGAAGTGGGAAAATTGAAGTAAAGGAAGACAATTATAAGTTGAGGAATGCTTCAAGTATTCAGGGAGAATAATTGCAGAAGATGGGAAAATACATTACAAAATTCGAAAGAGAATTGAACAAGCCAATGAGTTTTACCAATGTGTGAGATGTATAGTCTGTAACTGGGATGTCCCAACGGAATGCAAGAAAATTTTGCACCCAATGTATTACACACCAATTTTGACGTATGCATCAGGCACATGGACAAGAACACATGACGAATGCAGAATGCAAGAAGCCAAGGTGAAATTCAATACAGAAATAACAGGGAGGGCATAAAGCGATAAAGTCAGAAACATAGAAATCAGGGAGAGAATTGGATCCCCTGAACTGAAAGGCAAGATAGAGACCCGTAAGCTGAAATGGTATGGACACATGATGAGAATGGTTGGGGATAGAGTTCCAAAGTAAGTATATACAGGGAAAGTCATAGGAGAAAGACATCGGGAAATGCTCAGAAAGGGGTGAATGGATATGGTAAGGAGAGTACAGAGAAGAGAGGAGTAAAAGTAGAAAAAATATTCAGGAAGATAGGGAATGGTTGAAAGAGAATAACTGAGGAGTTTCTGGATTCACATTTCAACCCAGTAGACTGGAAATGGAAAATGAAGAAAATTCTGTTGAAATGAAGACAAAAATTTATCCAATACTGCTATAGCTCATTTCATCGAACAATGCCACCAACCTTTACTTAAGTGCCCTTTCTTTTTTTTTCGGTTCATGTCATATCTAATGACACAAACAAGTGGTGCTTACCAGAGCGTCCCTTGAAGGGAGTTCCATGCCAAACAATTGGTTTAAATGTTTAGCAGTTTTTATTGTTCCCCAGGTGGTACAAAAATTGTCTATATTGAATACCTCGAGTAATGCTTCAGAGAATTCATTTCAAACAATAGCAGTGTTCATTTGCCACTTTGTGATATTTTACTGTAAATGTAAACATACTGCACTAACATTTAATACTATAATTTCTCCTACAGGTAATACAAGCTTCGTACCCGTGGCTAATTGAGTCCTTACGCATTGCCAATACTGCAATGTACCATGTTTACTTGTTCTGACCATCACATGTTATTCTATTAATATGTTATTGGCTTTACTTTCAAGCAACTACCTATTACAGTTTCCACAGCCAGAATTTCTTCCTGAAGATTGTTCTTCCATTCCTGCTAGCAGTTTAATGTTGCACTAACAACTCCAAAGGAAAGGGATAAGATTAGGTACACATCAGCATTAATTAAGGTTAATTAATGATAAAATGGGGAAACCACAGAAACGTTTTTCAGGGCTGCAGATCCTAGGATTCGACCCCATGCAAACTAACCGCCATTCGCCCCTGAAAATCTTTTACAAACCAATAAATCAGAGAGGCAGGCAACTGTTACCTAAATCATCACGAATAAATACCGGATATAGCTGCTGTGGGGTAATGATGTGATACAGAAGAATCTCCATAACAAGATACAGATATCCTAAATGGAAACCTCTCAAGATTTTGAATCCTACTACCATATGTTGCAGGATACAGTGTAAAGAACAACTTAACATTCACAGCGTCACTATAAAATTGCACAGAAAGGTAAATAACACAGCAAAACAATAATTAAAATTCATCTGCATTGCTCTTCAGAAAAAATTCTCATTCCACTAATTTAGGATATACGATATATTGCTACTTGACACAACTTGCAGGCACATTCAACGCAAAGGCTGGGAGTTTTCTAAAAAGCAAGCTAGTTATATGCAAATTAATTTTTAATGCTTAATTTAAAATAAAATTTAAGAAAATTAATAACATTAAGTATTATAAATATGCAGAATGCTGAAACTGAGAAAGATTACTATTAGCGTATTCTCAATTGAGATCTATACATTTAGCAAATGAAAATTATTGAATTTGAATATTACCGACAATATGTTAGAGGTGTAAAATGATAGAAATCAATCCAATGAAGCAAATCCGTAACTCACTTAACGGAAGAAGCTGTACGATTGGCTAATACGCTCCTTACATAACAACATACAAGCCACTTCGAAACGAAATCGGATATTTGAATGTTGTTTAATCACTTAAAACAACCCTTGACAAACTCTAGAAGAACAAATTTGATTCGTAACAGTCAGTTGAACAGGCTGAAGGTGGAAAGGGTGTATTACTAGTGACAACTACAGAGTAGGAGACACTTACTGAAAAGAGCAGTTTCTATTTATGTTTGTGCTTAGTAGTGACATACGGTACCGGTTTTGTAATTAGGAAACGTATTAATGTGGCTTAAAATTATTGTAGTGTACTGTACAGTACTATACGAGTAATATCTTATTAGAAATAGGTGTCCTTACTTTATTATTGTAGAATTTTTGTGTAGTATAGTAGAGATATCTGTAGAAACCCTCTTACCAAAATGCTGTTGTTGCAATTGGGAGAGGCTTAACTGCAGTATAGAATTGTGCAATTTTTGTGTATTCCTTTCGGTATTCAGTAATTAACAGTAGTTTTCATCTGTTAGGGTGTTGTAGGATACACATAGAATACGACTCAGAAGTATTATAGTGTAGTAGTATATTAAGTACCTAATTGTTGTGTGATCTTTGAGTACTATCATAGACAGTATTTTTTCTTTTTTGCACAAAACAAGTTATTTATATATCCGTTCCTTTTCATTTTTTCTGTAATGAATGGCTAAAGAATGCAAGTGAATGTACTGTCGGTGTGGCGAGGCATTGAGGGGTATGAGAGAGGAGTTGGAGAGTTTGAGGGAGATAATTAGGATTCTCACAGAAGACAGGAAGGAAGATAGGACTCCCTCAAACAACGTACAGGTTACAGTAAGTGTACAAGAGGGAGAGGAAGGAAAAGAGGGAACTGTAGAAGACGGGTGTTCTAATGTTGTAAGGGGAAGGAGATTGCAGGCTAAGGGCTCTATTCAGGATAAGAACTCAGGACAGGTGTCTATGAGATGTCAGTACAAGCCACTGCAGGTAGAGCAACGGAGGGAAGATGAGGAACAGGGGACTGTTGCTGAGATGTGTGGAAGTAGGAGGAAGGGGAAAGGTAGGAAAGGAAAATGTAGAGTAGAGGATAGGAAAAGACAGGTGGAACAGGGCCATAGGAGGGAGAAAAGGGAGGGGGAAGTAGCTTCTGCAGCTATCAGGAAAGATAGGGCTGACCAGGAGGGGAGGGGATCAAAGGAGGTGGGTAGGGTTGAGGCTCTGGTCATGGGGGATTCCATTTTTAGCCACATGGGGAAAGTGTGTGGAGAAAAGGGAACCAGGGTAGAATGTTATCCAGAAATTAGGTTGAGGCAGATGCTGAGAAAAGTAGAAGAGAAGAAAGAAGGGAAAGTAGAAGGTGGTAGTTTTTCACTTTGTACCAACAACATAAGGCAAGCTAATATAAGTACCAACATATTTGGAGATGTGTGGGACCTGGTAAATGCTGCGTGGGTGAAGTTTAAGAAAGCAGAGATTGTTTGGGTTTAAATGAGACTATGGAGTGGGTATGTGGGAAAACTGGGAATTAAATTTCTAGATCTTAATGGGTGGATAGGAGGTAGGGATCTGCACTCAGATGGCCTTCAATTAAATCGCAGTGGTACGTATAAGTTATGAAATTTGTTTAGAAAGGTAATAGGGAGCTACATTCAGGAAAACGGTGTTGTCTACGGAGTGGTGATGAGGGTACAGAGATTCCGAAATCAAGTAGGAGTGAAATAAAATTGTTAATGTTGAACTGTAGAAGTATTGTAAAGAAAGGAACTGTGTGTTGAACTGTAGATGTATTGTAAAGAAAGGAAAAGAATTAAGTAACTCAATAAATATATATTTACCAGATGTTGTAATATGAGTTGAATCATGGTTGAGAAATTATGTAATGGATGCAGAAATTTTCTCACAGAACAGGAGTGTGTGATAAATATCATTGTTAATCCGTATTGAAGATACTGAATAGAGGATGCTACAGGGTTTATTTTGTCACCTATTCAATACATATACATTTTTAAACGTTAAGGAATTTATTATTAATTCCATTTGACTGATGATGCCCTCAATGAAGGGCGAAACATGTCTCAATTGGAATTAATAATAAATTCCTAAATGTTTAAAAATGTATATGTATTGAGTAGGTGACACAATAAACCCTTTAGCATCCTAGATACAGGAGTGTGTATCTTAGAGATAGGATAGGATTTATTCTGATGATAGAAGAATTTGTAAGGTACAAAAAAAGTTAAACATGAGAAACATAAAATTCTAGGTGTAAGGCTCATTTCAAAAGATAATAGGCAACCTGATATCTTTGGAGTGTACATACTGGGAAAGGATAGTGCTCACCCAAATTCAGAATTATTTGATAAGATAATCAGCTATGTGGGAAACGACATGGAAAGGAATGTGATTGCAGTGGGAGATCTTAATTTACCAAATGTCAATTGGAAGGAAGTGCGAATAACAGGAAGCATGACCAACAAATTGCAAATAAGCTAATATAGGAAGGACAGCTGATACAGAAAGTGATGGAACCAACTAGAGGGAAAAATATCCTGGACGTGGTGCTGATAAAACCAGACAAGCTCTATAGAGAAACCGAAGTAATAGATGGTATTAGTGATCACGAAGCTGTTTTTGTCGTACTTAAAAATAAATGTGATAGAAAGGATGGTTTTAAAACTAGGACTATTAGGCAGGATTATATGGCTGATAAAGCAGGCATGAGGCAGTTTTTAAAAAGTAATTATGATTGGTAGGAAATGGTAAATAAGAATGTAAACAGAATCTGGGATGGGTTTAAGGAAATTGTTGAGGAATGTAAAAACAGGTTTGTTCCTTTAAGCTGGTAGGAATGGTAAAGACCCACATTATTATAATAAAGAAATAAAGAGACTAAGAAGGAGGTGCAGATTGGAAGGAAATAGAGTTAGAAATGGCCGTGGAAGTAAGGAGAAGTTGAAGGAACTTACTAGGAAATTAAATCTAGTGAAGAAAGCAGGTAAGGATAACATGAGGTCAAGCATAATTGGCAGTCGTACAAATTTTAGTGGAAAATAGAATGGTATGTGTAGGTATTTTAAGGAAGAAATAGGTTCCAAGAAGGACATTCCAGGAATAGTTAATGAACAAGGGGAGTGTGTATGTGATGATCTTCAAAAGGCAGAGGAATTCAGCCAGCAATATGTATAGATTATTGTTTATAAGAAAAATGTCCAGATAGAGCAGGTGACTAACACTAAAGAAGTATTAAAATTTACATATGATAAAAATGATATTTACAATAAGATACAAAAGTTGAAAAGTAGAAAAGTGGGTGGAATTGATAAGATATCCGGGGATATAATAAAGACAATGGGTTGGGATATAGTACCATATCTGAAGTACATATTTGATTAATGTTTGTTTGAAGGAGCTATACCAAATGAATGGAGAGTTGCAATAGTAGCCCCTGAATATAAAGGAAACGGTGATAGACATAAACCTGAAAATTACAGGCCCGTAAGTTAGACATGCATTGCATGTAAGCTTTGGGAAGGCATTCCTTCTGATTACAGTAGACATGTGTGAAAAATGAATAACTGGTTCGATAGAAGGCAATTTGGTTTTAGGAAAAGTTATTCCACTGTAGCTCAACTTGTAGGATTTCAGCAAGTTATAGCAGATTTTTTGGATTCTGCAGGTCAAATGGACTGTATCGTGATTGACCTGTCTAAAGCATTTATAGGATGGATCACGGGAGATTACTGGCCAAACTGAGTGCAATTGGGCTAGACAAAAGAATAACTGAATGGGTTGCTACATTTCTAGAAAATAGATCTCAGAAAATTAGAGAAGGCGAAGCATTATCTAACCTGTAATAATTAAGAGGGGAATTTCTCAAGGCAGTATTATTGGACCTTTATATTTTCTTGGAATAGCTTACCAAGGGAGATGTTCAATAAATTTCCAATGTCATTGAAATCATTTATGAAAAGGCCAGGAAAACAACAGATAGGGAATCTGCCACCTAGGCAACTGCCCTAAATGCAGATCAGGATTGATTGATTGATTGATTGATTGATTGATTGATTGATTGATTGATTGATTGATTGATTGATTGATTGATTGATTGATTGATTGATTGATTGATTGATTGATTGATTGATTGATTGATTGATTGATTGATTGATTGATTGATTGATTGATTGATTGATTGATTGATTGATTGATTGATTGATTGATTGATTGATTGATTGATTGATTGATTGATTGATTGATTGATTGATTGATTGATTGATTGATTGATTGATTGATTGATTGATTGATTGATTGATTGATTGATTGATTGATTGATTGATTGATTGATTGATTGATTGATTGATTGATTGATTGATTGATTGATTGATTGATTGATTGATTGATTGATTGATTGATTGATTGATTGATTGATTGATTGATTGATTGATTGATTGATTGATTGATTGATTGATTGATTGATTGATTGATTGATTGATTGATTGATTGATTGATTGATTGATTGATTGATTGATTGATTGATTGATTGATTGATTGATTGATTGATTGATTGATTGATTGATTGATTGATTGATTGATTGATTGATTGATTGATTGATTGATTGATTGATTGATTGATTGATTGATTGATTGATTGATTGATTGATTGATTGATTGATTGATTGATTGATTGATTGATTGATTGATTGATTGATTGATTGATTGATTGATTGATTGATTGATTGATTGATTGATTGATTGATTGATTGATTGATTGATTGATTGATTGATTGATTGATTGATTGATTGATTGATTGATTGAGGCACTGGGTGCAATGTCCCGCTATGTCTGGCTCAAAGAGGATGTATAAGAGAGAAAGAACTTCTCTCGGTGAAAGAAAGAATACGAAAGCAGGTCCATAAGTCTTAAAGTTTGTAGACGGCCATGGAAAGAGGGATCAACTGACTGAACTTTACGATCCAATTCTTTTTTTCTTTTTTTTCTTCTTTCTTTCTTTTTTATATACATAGGGCCTGCGTGCATTATCATTATAGTCCATTATGCCTTTCAGCGTTCAGTCTGCAAGCCTCTGTGAATTTAACGAAACGGCACGTCGCGACATTCCTCGATTTGCAACTAGTGCCGTGGCCTCATTTAGTTCTGTACCTCTTATCTTTAAATCGTTCAAAACTGAGTCAAACCATTGTCATCTTGGTCTCTCTCTACTTCTCTTGCCCTCCATAATAGAGACTATTATTCTCCTATGTAACCTATCCTCCTCCGTTCGTCGCACATGTCCCCGCCACCGAAGACGTTTTACGCGTACAGCTTCATCCATCGAGTGCATTCCTAAATTAGCCTTCATCTGCTTGTTCCGAGAACTCTCCTGCCATTGTTACCACCTGTTTGCAGAAGCAATAATTCACGCTTTCATGTCTGTTACTTCTAATTTATGAATAAGATATCCTGAGTCCACAAAGCTTTCGCTCTCGTAAAGCAAAGATGGTTTGGAGACACACCGTTGTCAAAACAGTTTCGTCCGGGAGCTGACATCCTTCTTACAAAACACTGTTGATCGCATCTGTCAGCTCACTACATTAGCTTTACTACACCTTGATTCAGTCTCACTTACTATATTACCGTTCTGGGGGAACACACGACAAACGACAAAAATACTTAAAATTTTCTACCTGTTCCAGCTTTGTATCACCAATCTGACATTCAATTCTGTTGACTTTCTTACCTACTGACATAAATTTAGTCTTGGAGAGGCTAATTGTCATTCCATACTCATTGCGCCTATTTTCAAGTTCCAAGACATTAGACTGCAGGCTTTCGGCACAATCTGCCATTAAGACGAAGTCGTCAGCAGAGGCCAGACTGCTTACTAAATTTCCAACTGCCTGAATCACTCCCTGCCAATTTATACCTTCCATCAGATGATCCACGTAAACTACGAAGGGCAAAGGTGAAAGATTACAGCCTTGTCTAACCCCTGTAAATATCCTGAACCAAAAACTCTTTCTACCATCAATTCTCACTGCAGCCTAATTGTCACCATGAATGTCTTTGATTGATTTTAATAATGTACCCTTAATTTCATCCCCCACTTGAGTGAACATCATTTCCCTCATGCTTTCTGTAGCTCTACGAAAGATAAACACAACTGTTCATTCAAATCGTAACATTTTACAATTACCTGGCGCGTACTGAAAATCGGACCTTGACAGCCCCTCCGTGCTCTGTAAACACACTGGTTCCCTTCCAATGTCCTCTCAACCACTGATCGCACCCTCCCTTCCAAGATGCCAGTGAATACCTTGCTTCGTATAGTATATAATTAGATACCTCGATAGTTGTTGCAATCCTTCCTGTTCCCTTGCTTATAAATAGGTGCAATTACTGCTCTTGTCCAATTTGAAGGTACCTTACCAACACTCCATTCTAATCTTACTATTTTATGAAGTCATTTCATCCCTGCCTTCCCACTATACTTCACCATCACAGGTCTAATTTCATCTATTCCTGCTGCTTTATGACAATGGACTTTGTTTACCATCCTTTCAACTTCCTCAAGCGTAATTTCACCAACATCACTTCCTTCATGCACATGAGCTTGGCTGTTCGCGACTCCACCAGGGTGATTTCCTTTTACAATGGGAAGATTTTCAAAATATACCCTCCACCTTTCCAGTGGTTCCCTGGGATCTATTATGAGTTCACCTGTATTACCCAAAACACTGCTCATTTTCTTTTTTCTTTAATTCCTATGATTCTTTATTACTGTTCAGGAAGGTTTCGCTGCTGCTTGACATAGCCTTTCCAGGTTATTACCAAAATCTTCCCATGGTTTCTTTATGGATTCAACAACCATTTGTATCGCTCTGTTTAATTCATCTACGTACAATTCCCTGTCTGCATCGGCCTTGTTTGGAGCCATTTCTGGTAAGCCTTCTTTTTGCGTTTACAAGCTGCTGCCACCTCATTATTCCACCAAGATGTTAGCTTTTCTCCACCTTTACACATACCGTAGTTATTCCTACGCATTCCCTGGCTGTTTCTACTACAGCATCCCCGTATGCCACCTATTCTCTTTCTACATCCTGAACCTGCTTACTGTCCACTGTTCAAAACTTCTCAATAATCATATCCATGTACTTCTGTCTAATTTCCTCGTCCTGGAGATTTTCTACTCTTATTCGTTTGCGGACATATTTCGCTTTCTCTATCCTAGGCCTGGAGATACTTAGTTCACTACAGATCAGATATTGGTCTGTATCACCGAAAAATCCCCGAAACACTCATACATTCCTAACGACTTCCTGAATTTAAAGTCGGTTGAGATATGGTCTATTTTATGGATCTGGTATCCGTAGCCCCCATGTGAATAGCCTTATGCTCAAGGAATGTATTCGTAACTGCTAAACACAAACTAGCACAGAAGTGCAACAAACGCTTCCCATTCCCATTAGCTTCCACGTATTCCCCACATTTACCAATCACCCTTTCGAATAGATCAGTTCTATTTCCAACTCTCGCATTGGTATCGGCCATTAGCACATTCCGCATGCTTGCTGTTGACCCGGACTACGATATCATTCGATGTTTCTTAATACTTGTGAACTTCATCCTCATCTGAACCCTCACACGGTGAATACACTGAGACAATTCTCGTCCTAATTCCTCCAACTGCCAAATATATCCACATTTTCGCTCATTTACGTGCCTAAAATAAACCATGCTGCGTACAATAGTATTCCTCATAAACATTCCTGCCACATACTGTGCCCATCCCTCTTTAACACCAGTCAAGTACCCTTTACAATCTCCTGTCTCTTCCTCGTTATGTCTTCTTACCCGAATATCACTTACCCCTAGTACATCCGGATGCGTCCTGTTTGCTGAAGCATCCAGTTCTACTTTCTTTATTCAAATAGCCGCATTAATACCGATAGTTCACCATCGATTTCCATTTCTTTCGCCAAGTCGTTTCCAAGGAGTCCATCGCCTGTTAATGAGAGTAGGACTCCATTACTCCCATAGGTCCGAGGTTTGCTTTAAACATTCTGAACTCGGTAAATACATGAAGCAGGATGCTACCCTACTTATACATAGTCCAAGTGAGGATCTCTCCTCTAACGGGTTAGGGACCACCGGTGTATTTTGTAGTCTTATCCACCTGAGCACGAGAAGGGCCATTGCACAGAATATGTCCGAGAACCCATTCCCGTTCCATATCAAGTGGTATCCCGACCCTCAGGACCGCTTACTAGCCCACTCAGCCGTTGCCCATGGTTCCCGAATAAGAACGTGACTACAGTAACCCACACCATGAACCGACAATTATTATCATCATCATTATTATTATTATTATTATTATTATTATTATTATTATTATTATTATTATTATTATTATTATTATTATTTCGGGGATATCCATGGAGCAGAAAGAAGTTAAAGATGGCGCCGGGGTGAATGGGTCTATCTACAATATCAGAATTAATTTAAAACTTGAACTAAAGGTTACATTTCTTTAGAATTTCGAAAATAAACAAATAACTATATAACAGGTACAATTAGCAATCTTGAAACAAGACTAGGAAAATCCAATATTAGAGATTTTTAGGGATTCTGGGCTTCAAGCACCAGAGTGCATGATCAGAGTTTTTTTTTTTTTTTTTTTTTTTTTTGGTTTTGTCATCTGTGGAAAAATGTCCAAACTTCTTGATGTATGGCGAACAAAACCAGGTGAAATTCAATCAGATTAGGAAACTTTACAGTAACACAGTTACTTAATATTTCAGTGGTGACAGCTTCTGATTAAAGTTCCAACTTGTTATGTTATTAGTTTCACTTTTTGGTCGATAGGGGAGATTATTAAGGCGCTGATTTTGAATGAGCGGAGTTGAGGTGAACCTCCCGGTACTATTATTATTATTGTTATTATTATTGTTATTATTATTATTATTATTATTATTATTATTATTATTATTATTATTATTCCGCAAATATCGTGGATCACAGAGGTGTAAGAAGGTGCTGGGCTCAATGCGTGGACAAGGATTTGACAATATAATGCACTAAATTTTGAAATGTTATTCCTTCCTTCTTATTTCTCTTATTTAAAATTTGGTAAATAGAAGATGTGAATAAACAATAACAATATAATAATGAGCTCGTTAGCGCCAACAACAACGACATAAAGTAGAGAGACTTATCAGCACGATAAAACATTCACACTATTGTATAAGAGCAGGTTTGCTTCATAGCCTAAGAGTCTCAGCTCCAAACTCTAATACAGTCCAGTTTCTCATTTCTTATAGCGCACAAGGATATACAACAGCAATCTTCAAATGAGGTATTTACACTCACTTCTGCTCAATTATTTTCATATTACCTTTCGGAAACAAAATGAGGCAAAATGAGATCCCATATTAAATGGCTACAATGTAAACGGGAAAAAGTTGATAATCATCGGCCAAAAACAAATCGCAGGGAGGCGAAAATCCTGCACTCCTTCTAGAAAACTGTTAAAATCTTAAGTGAGCTCATGGCCCCAAGGTACAGAGGCTAAGGCTATTCTACGCCAGGGTGACTAAACAATAAGCATTAAATACCAAAAACTCTTAATGATTAAGGAGGATAAGAAAATTTAGTCACCCCATACCAGTTGAATGGTAGTCAACAGAGGGAAATCACTCTTGTCCCCTTATGTCACATATTTCCCAGTAGGGAATAAAACAGAGCCCTTAGATGGGCGAAAATTATACTTTTAAACCAAAGTACACGAAATACCAGAGCTTTGAAACATTCCCCTCATGCTATCCCCGGGAGCTATCATATGTTAAAATATTTCTGTCATTACCTTGTGTGGCTGGCCTTCCGAACGCCGATCCGCGACCTCTGCCTCTTTAGTATACGCCACACGCAATAAACTGTAGCCATGCCAATGACAATACGGCCTTAACGCGCCCAGCTTTTATAGTATCTCGAGGGAAAGTTAGTGAACACTTTACGGATAGGCTGGATGCTTGTACACACCCCAAATATTATTCGGCTACAGACAATATTCACAAAATTTCTAATTGTTAGATAGATGCAGGAGATTGAGGGGGGGGGGGTTGAGGCAGATGTGTTGGCAACCTTGACACAAGAACAAAATAATTTTCAAAACTAAGATAATCTACCTTTCAAAATTAGCTTTCCCATAAGAATTTATTGTCATTAATCCCGCCAGAGGGGGCACTTAGGCCGATGGTAGAAGCATCCAACAGTTGAAAATCAAAGTGTCTTGCATAACATTATTTCAACTTGCATTACATAGATGGCCTTATAGAAGGCATGCAGTTCGACCGGACGGAGAAGGTGCACCCTCGGTACAGACTACCACCCTCTAAGCTCTTACAACGGTATGAGCAGCTTTGAAATCTTGAATCTTGCCATGCATATTTTTGAGAGAATATATATATAAGTTGGAGTATCACTTGATAGAGAGTCCTTTCTTGTTTATTTGTTGAGGCAATGTAGTTCAGATAGTGTTTGCGAAGTAGTAGAAGTTCGGGCTGTTGCGCCTAGAGTCGATGGCAACAGTGGCTGCCGCTGACGATGATTGGATAGGGTCGCCCCGACTTCCAAGGTACCTTGAGATACCATCCTTCCGTATAATGTGGGGAGCAACCAAGGCATGGTTACAAAGTACCAAATAGCATTGTTCGGGCCAAGGATAGAGTGGGCGTTTGGAATCCAGCTTCCAAGCCTATCCCAAGGATGATAGTCCCAAAGGAGGCAGTTTAGACGGAGTGTCGGCCCGAAAGAGGTGGGCCCACACCCCGCGCCGGTATCTCTCGCAGGTTGACACGACGTGGCCTCAAGTGAAAGTAGGGCACTCTAACATTGAACTTTGGGGCAACAGTAACTGACTCACAGATACTGTCACATGTGTTGCAGGTAAAGTTGGCGACTTTGTAGGACGAATGCACGAATTTTCTGACACACGTTTGGAGGCAGTGTCCTTAATGGTGGAATGGTAATGAAATAATTGAAGTCAAGGCTTTCAAAAAAGTATTTAAGCAAAAAATGGAAGTTAACTTAGGATTAACTTAAATACATGGAATATTTCACAACCCGCAGGGGCAGAAGGCCTCCTTATTCTAACTTGCTTGTATAAAAGTTAAACTAATAAGATACTAAGGAAAGAAATATAATTAAATCAGCAATATTATCACTTGGTGGCAAATAATGAAAAGCGAAGGCCTTCACATAGGTTTTACATGAGACAGGTGGACCCCTAAAATCCTTTCGTTTCTCGGGTTACTTACCGAAAGGGTGACAGGAGTAAGGAAATTGAGTATAATGCAAGTTCCATGAAATCTGGGGGCAAGCTTGCCCGAGGGAACAAAATTTTTAACCATAATCTGATCTCCAATTTTCTAAATTGGTTTGTCTTTGTCCACGGTCATACCCAATCTTTACTCTCCTATGAGAGGCCCTAAGGTTATTTGTAGCTTTTCCACATAAATCCCGGATATCCTCTGGATCTATTGTCTCTGGCAATAGCTCATTGATTGACAACACATTTGACAAAGGAACATTTGGGACAAACTTAAACATAAGAGTAAGTGGAGAAAACTCGTGGGACTCATGAACGCCCCAGTTAAAGGCTAATGATAACCAGTTTAAGGAGTGTCCAAACGAGAATGATCTTCGTGGTGGAAAGCAATAAGGGCAGTTCGGGGATTATGATTAACTCGCTGGGTTAGAGATAGCTGTGAGTGGTACACAGACGTTGTGACATTGTGAATAGAGAGATCGAAAGAGAACTGATGAAATAAATTAGAGGGGAACGCAATAGCGTTATCAGAAATAATATAATGACAGGGTCCAAAAGTTGGAAAAATAATATTCAGACAAGAAACAGTGGACTGATCAGTGTCAATCCTAGTCGGAAACAGCAATGAGAACCGTGTGGAACCATCCACACACACAAGAATGAATTTATTCCCATTCCCTTTAGACTGAGGGAAGGGTCCGATGCATTCGATGTACTATCCCTAATTAAACAAGACTTACATGCTTTAACGAGTTCCCTAATCTCGCCGTCCATACTCTTCCAGATAAACATGTCCCTTATCTTTTCTCTGGTTTCTAAGACGCCTAGATGTCCATCTAATGGGGCCTCATGGTAATATACGAAAATCATAGGCGCTAGAACAGCCGGAACCACAATTTGCATATTCTGATCATGCCTCGAAAGGCAACACAGAATCCCATTCATCAAAACATAATAGACAACATGTTCCCCAGAAGAAAGGGTTTCCGTATTAGGAGCCAGCACTGATCTTCACGTTGGTATTTCGCTATGTCATGAAATAACAGAGGGACATCAGTTAGAATGGCACATATAATAGGAGGTGTGGAAATATAAAGCAAAGGGATTTTCTTCGAGTCAACAACATCAGAATCGCCGGCAAACATTTGGCTTAATCCATCTGGAACCATATTTTCACATCACCCAATGTCTTGCACGTCAAACTAAAACCCTCATATCCGATTCTCCCGGTACGACGGGGCCTAGGAAGAACCCACCTCAGAGAATGATTGTCAGTCTCTAATTGAAATTTAACATGCTCAAGGTAAAGACGGAAAGTTTATAAGGGGAATGGGACGGACAGTCCTAACTCGTACGTAGAGTACTTGGCCTCTTGATGTGACAAGATTCTAGACGCATGGGCAATTGGCTGCAATTCCAGTTCAGATTCCTGAAGAAGAACCGCAGCAACCGCGGATGGAGAGGCGTCTGTGTTTACAATTAACTTCTTGGACAAATCTGGCACAGCCAAGACCGGGGCGTTACACAGAGCCAATTTCAGATCCTCTAACGCTGCTTGCTGCAACGGCCCCCATTCAAACTTGACAGCTTTCCTGCGGAGACGGTTTAGGGGTGCCACCATATTGTCTAAGTTGTGAATTTCCTAAAGATATCTAGCAACCCCCTTGACATCCTTACTAGGCGTGAAGTTACGGATTGCATGCGTTATGGAATGA
This sequence comes from Anabrus simplex, assembly GCF_040414725.1. Taxonomy (NCBI): domain Eukaryota; kingdom Metazoa; phylum Arthropoda; class Insecta; order Orthoptera; family Tettigoniidae; genus Anabrus; species Anabrus simplex. The sequence goes on along the minus strand of NC_090279.1, from coordinate 22,472,666 downwards.
TCGACTGAATCTCCGTCAGGTGACACAGTATGCCCCTAGTAGGATATAGATGGTTAATCAAAAGATACCTTTTACAACTTGACCGTCAATCCAGCTTTACGAAGGCGATTAGAGCTTCATCTAGATGAGCTGAGGGTTCTTCAAAGGCCTCAGAGGACATATCAACATCATCTAGATAATGGTACAGATATTCAAATTTAATATCGCAGAAGACCCTACCTAGCAGCCTAGTAAGAACCGCCGTGCCGGTGGGGGGAGGCTGAAAGGCACGCGGTTGTCTTCATACAGATTCCAGTCGGTGGCGAAAGCAGTCAGGTGTTTTGATTCTTCCATCAGACGTATATCATTATAGGCTTGGTTGAGATCTAAGATGGTGAAGAACTTAGCCACTTGAAACCAACAGAAACATGAATGCAAGTCGGGAAGTGGTACTGATTGTAGAAAAATCTTACTATTTAACGCCCTGTGATCAATTCCTGGCCTGCAGCCATCTGGAAGTTCCGACAACAGAAAAAAGGGTGAAGAATACGGCAACTTGGAGGGTCGAATGATACCATCCCTCAGCATTTGGTCGATCATTTCATTGAGGACCGTCATTTTCGGTGGAGATAACCTGTAGCGAGGAAATACTACGGGGATCGAATTCGTAACCTCAAACTTGTATTCAGTTAAGTCAGTCACACCTAGATTATCCCGATCGTCTCTATAAGACCTGTCTGTGTCAGTGCGACGTTAAGCCAATACGAAAAAAATTCCGAAAACACGTCGGGAAATGACTGACATAATTTACAAATGCAACTAGCCTGATCCTCAGGTAGACGCATAAGGTCAAACGACATCTCACTCTGAGGAGGCGAAATAATAGAAGATGGTAGAGAATTGCAATTCAAGAGAGGTACCGTATATGAAAATTACTCCTAAATGCGCAGGATCGAGCACGATAGTGCAATGTGACAGGAAATCTGCTATTAATATCACAGGGCATGGCAAATATTTAGCAAAAAATATCTTAGATATCCACAAATTTTGAAGTATCAATTTTGGCATGGATAAGTCCTAAAATTTCTAGGGGAGAAGAGTTAGCCGAAACACATTCTACAGAAGAAAAAACATATTCAGGATATTCACAACACTACTTCAGCTTGGAATACCATTCTACCGAAATGATGGACACAATACTTCCTGAATGTATAGGGGCCGTAACCAGTGCGTTACCTCAATTTTGAGGAAGGGCACGAAGCCTGAAGTATTGGACGCGACCAAGCACCCTAATTATAGTAATCGCCAATTAAGGCCCTACACTAAAAGTTAAATATCACCGCCCTATTCTCTTTTCTCAAAGCGCATCACTCCTGCCAACATGACTAGTTACATATTAAAAATCACCAGACATAATGATAACAAACTAACCTCAATGTGCGCATCCATAATGAACGTTCTCTTGCACAGTAAATGATAGAATTTAAGATGAAATAATACAAGATATTCATAATTAAGCCCTTTCCCTTGCTCAGAGAGGAATTCAGGAAATAAACGCACTTTCGCACACCTACTCAAATTAATGTTACATATTTCTGCCTTTAATTTGATATATGCACTCCTTAAACGATATCCATGAAAAGAATGGTGTCTTAAACGATGCATGTTATTTAGTCTTTGCAGGGTGATTTTCGAAAGTTCCACAAATTACATAGTGCCTTTCCTTTCTTTTGTGTGAGCGTCAATCAATCAGTCAATCAATCAATCAATCAATCCTGATCTGCATTTAGGGCAGTCGCCCAGGTGGCAAATTCCCTATCTGTTATTCTCCTAGTCTTTTCTTAAATGATTATTAAGAAATTGGAAATTTATTGAACATCTCCCTTGGTAAACTTTTCCTATCCCTAACTCCACATCCTATAAACGAACATTTGTCCCAATTTGTCCTCTTGAATTCCAGCTTTATCTCCATATTGTAATCTTTCCTACTTTTAAAGACACCACTGAAACTTATTCGTCTACTGATATCATTCCACGCCATCTCTCCACTGACAGCTCGGAACAGTTGAGCAGCTCGTCTCCTTTATTCCAAGTCTTCCCGGCCCAAACTTTGCAACATTGTTGTAACTTTACATATTCTCTTCTCGGATATCACCCAGAAAAAATCAAGCTGCTTTTCTTTCGAATTTTCAGTTTTTTCTCTCATCAGTAACCTGTAATTATTCGGCATATTTTCAGGTGTCATGATGGTTATATATTCAAGCTTATCCAGGGAACATAGAGGAGAACTAACGTGTTCGGCTATGTGAACTGAAATTAGGTCAGATTTCAAACTCACTGTTGAATTGAGAACAATAATGTTAACAGTTCTACTAACTACTTCTAGGGTTTCCATAAACGACGAGGAGCCAGAATTTCGTCCGGCAAGAATTCATTCACTTACCGGTAGGTCTGCAGACATTAGAATGATGTATTTGAGCTGTCACTGAAGCCAGCAGCGCAATGGGCTTGATGCTTAATGTAAAGAAGACCAAGTGGATGATTATAAGCAGGAAAAAGATGGAATTCGAGGTAATCTCACAACAGCGAAGGAACAGATCGCGAGAGTTGACCAATTAAATACCTGGGATGTCACATTAATGATGACTGAGACCTTACTCACGAGATCCGATGCAGAATTGAGGAGGCCAGAACTTCTTTTCAGAGACTTAGAAAACTTTTGACAAGCCGTGACCTTTCCATTTCATTACGGACACGACTACTCCGGTGCTACGTTTTCAGCATTTCCGTTATACGGCGTTGAGGCGTGGACACTAACTGAGACCATGTGCAAGAGATTGCAAGCGTTTGAAATATGGACGTACCGAAGGATTCTGAAGGTACCTTAGGCAGCTAAAATGACCAATATGGACGTTTTGCACCGTATGAACAAAGAACAAAAAATTCTCACTACCATCAAGAGAAGGAAGTTTGAATACTTTGGTCATATGATGCGGAACTCTAAATACCACCTTCTGCAAGTAATACTCCAAGGGAAAATTAATGGAAAACGTGGTCCGGGGAGAAGTAGGACATTATGGCCCGGCAACTTGAGCCAGTGGTTTGGGGTGACAAAGCTTACTCTGTTCAGAACAGCTATGAACAAACAGATCATGCTACTGATCGCCAACGTTCTGCGAGAACATGGCACATGAAGAAGAAGAAATACCTCCGGACTCGAATCCGCGAACCCGAGCTAGTCATACATTCTCTTCTTCACTAGCTAAAATTAAATTAAATTTAAATTGTTCCTGCCTTTATTTTGATGTACGCATTAGTATAACCGTATTCTCAACGGGAGGGGGAGGGAGAGAGAAAGAGAGACAAAGACTAGATTGTTCATTTTTGCCGAGATCACTGTGCCCTAATAGGAGTTTTTTTATCGGCCACCACGGGTAGGTCACCTCTCAGACATTGAAGACATCCTGCAGAGACTAGCACCTGCTTATGTACATATTTTAATATTTGGGGACTTCAATACTAATTTACTGGAACAGGCTGGAGATACAAAGCAACTCTTAAGTATTTTCCAGACGTGTGACATGACAATACTTCCACTAAAACCGACAAATCATACCTCATCTTCACATACATTAATTGACTTGATGGTCACTAACAACCCACAGAAAATAGTATCACATGGACAAATTCCTACCCCTAGCATATCGACACATGACTTAATATACTTGTCTTACTCGCTCAAAGTACCGAAGTATAAGTCCAGATAGATCACATTCAGGGACATTAAACATATAAACTTAGATCATCTGAGAGTTGACGCCTTGAACAGTCCTTGGGATGACGTAAAAATATAAACGGTATCGATAAGAAAGTTGAAACTTTAAGCTCACTTATACTTGGTCTCCTTGATAAACATGCACCTAAGCGTACGGCCAAAGTCTCCCGACCTCCTTCCCCATGACTGACCGATGACATTAAACAAATGATGTCTCACCGTGACGCGTTACACTGGCTCTACAGACGCACACATTCTTCCAGTGCGCTTCAACAGTATCGGACACTTCGGAATAGAATTAAAGTAATAATTCGAAATAAGAAATTTTCTTTTTACAATCACCTGGCTGGAAATTTATATGTGTCAAACACTTGGAAACAACTTCGTTCCATTGGAATTGGGAACGCTTTGCCCCAGCCATGTAATCCAGACATCTCTCTGGAGAGATTGAATGCTCATTTTCCTGAAATAAAAATTAAACCGGAAATACACACAATTTCACAGGCTATAAAATCTCTTCTGAACCAGCCACCACAAAATAGGCCATTCTTTGAATTTCGCGAAGTCACAGAGACTGACGCGAAACGCGAGGTATTATCAATCACATCATATGCTGTAGGACCTGATGAAATACCCATACTCATAATACAACACATCATTGACATTATTCTTCACGCCATTACTCATACATACAACACGTGCCTCACAAGTGGCCTCTTTCCAAGAATGTGGAAAAATGCTATTATAAATCCTGTTCCCAAAACTTCCTCACCTGTACTTATAACAGATTATCGACCTGTTTGCATACTTTCATCTCTCTCCAAGCCTCTTGAACGCATAGTACACGTGCAATTAACCGAATATTTAAATAAATACAAACTACTTGACCCTTTACAATCGGGTTTCAAAAAGGGACACAGTACGACCACTGCCCTGCTGAAAGTAACAGACGACATGAGACGTGCTATGGACGAAAGGCAGGTGACGTTAGTTACTCTTCTTGATTTTAACAGCGCTTTTGACACAGTAAATATAGACGTACTGGTTGCTAAATTGAAATCACTTCACCTTGGACAGGCAGCTCTAGAATTATTTCTCTCATATCTTACGGAACGAAAACAACGCGTAATTCTTCATAATAGGTCATCTGAATGGGTAATGAAATATTCAGGAGTACCACAAGGCTCTGTACTTGGACCACTTCTCTTTGTTATCTATATTAACGATATATTGACACGGCTAAGACACTGTAAATACCATTTGTATACTGACGATCTACAGATCTATTATCATTCCAAAATTTCAGATATCAATCAAGCAATAGGTTATATGAACTCTGACTTAAATTATATCTGTGCATATGCTCATGAAAACTGTATTTTGATTAATCCATCAAAATCTAAAGCTATTATTGTTGGGCAGACAAAACAAATCAGTGCGGCAAAAAAACAAAAACATTCCTCCACCAACTTTATCTGGTAAAATTATTCCGTACGAAAACTCGGTAAGAAATCCTGGTGTAATTATAAACGAGAATCGTAACTGGGGAGAGCACATTACAAATATCTGTAAAAAAAAAGTTTATGCGTCCCTTCACCCACTAAAATATCATCAAATTATGCTGTCACTAAACATGAAAATTAGGCTTATAAATACTCGTATCCTCCCCATATTTTACTACTGTGGCGTAGTACTAATTGATGCCACGAGAGAACAACTAAACCGATTACAACGTGCTATGAACTCATGTATTAGATTTATCTTTTCCTTACACTATGATGTTCATATTACCCCTTATTATCGACAACTTTCCCTCTAGAGTTTGAACAATATAGAAACCTCCACGTGGCAGTATTAATCTTTGGAGTATTAAAAGAGAATATCCCATACTACTTATCTTCAAAACCCAATTTCCTATCCTCTTTCCACCAGCATAACACACGCTCCGGCAGTACACTTGCTATCCCTTTCAGCAGGTCAGCAACATTTAGCCGTTCCTTTGTTGCAAATGGAGCTAGAATATGAAATTCTCTCTCCCACAATATTAAAGCCATAAAATCCTTAAATTCCTTCAAGTTGTCTTGCCGTGAGCATCTCCTCGATGTGTGCCGCCAGGCTGAATGACTGGTTGAGTGAATGTGTGTATGAATATACGTTTACTGTGCTTATGGTATTTTGTGTCATTCAACTTTTAATTTGTAACGATAGTTTTGAGACATAAACTAAGAATATTTATAGAGTTTATGTTATTTTGTTTCATAGTTTGTAATGGTAGTTTTAAGATAAGAATATGAATACTGCTCTGAGATGTACAATGTTAATGAAGTGTGGTTAAGTGTAAGAGAGGACCATGAGTCCTAACTTTGCCACTACAAATAAAGGCACATATAATATAATAATATAAATATAGTATCCTCAGTAAGAAATACATCAATAATAATAATAATAATAATAATAATAATAATAATAATAATAATAACAGGATAAGGTGTTTTAGAGGTTCAAGGGAAGTTTTTCTGTGCGCGTTCTTCAGATCTGAATCCAGGGCTTGAGATGGAACAAGTGGTTATAAGAAAAATGACTTGATAAAGAAGAATCGTGCTAGAAACTAAGAGAGAATGTTCCGAAGTATTAATGAGAGGCTAGAATAAGCCGTCTTTGTACCGAGTTTGGAATTATGAGGTTACCAGAGTTCGTAAACCGCCCGTGAAAGAAGCTAGACTGTGATATATCTCCTGACAGACTACCGCTGGATTGAACGAGGAAGAAGTAACCCACCTTCGCTTGAAAGGTCAAACAATGTAAAAGAGGCTAAACCCTCCTCACGCACGAATCGAGAGACTTTTGAGTGCAAGTAATTAAATCCTTCTTTTACTACAATTATATATGCATGGTTCAGTAATGGAAATTAGCCAATAAATCATCGCTGGAATGATAAGGAGTCTTTCTGTAAAATAGATTAAGTAGGGATTTTTAGAGGGCCGTTTATGACAATCAGAAGGTTGTCAGTTCGAGACCAAGACAATCCAGAACATCATCACACACAGGTTTTCCTGCGAATGCGGCATGTTTCTTTAGCCAGGGATTTGATTATGTGTTTATTATGTGTGTGTTTGTTCATTTCGTCATGTTTCAATGTGGATACTGTCCTGAAAATGTCTTTGTTGTCTTCTTCAAATTGGGTTGAAATCCCAAACCAATTTGATGTCTTATTTTGATCGATGTGTGTTTACGTTTATTTCTGTTTATTGTGTTAAAATTTAGGTAACCACTCTACGTTGGCTTCACTGTTTTTTCTTGTTGTTCTCCGAGTGTCGGAGGGAGATTTTAAATATAACTCGTCGCATTCATTTTAACTACATTTCTTAGGGCATATTCATGAGTAAATAAATTATAAATCATCCCTATGTAAATTCATAATAGACTTCAGCGAAGATTCGCCTTCGAATTTAGGTCCATTTGACCAAATGTACAGTGTAGTATTATGTTCCTGGTTTTTCATGTATAGTTTGTTCTCTTTTACCAACGTAAATTACATTTATTTTAGCATTTATGGCAGTTTTAATTTCCCATAGAATAAGCATTCATTGTTTCCTCCACTCTTGTAAGCTTGTAAGCTACATGCACAGTAGTTTATTTTAGACACGAACGTACCACGCCCCGGAAATCGGAAGTCGAGACCACGGAACGGAGGGGTGCATGGTTGGTCCTCGGTCGGTTTTTGGAGCATTTTTTCTCACCGATTATAGGTTTCTTGGACTTTCCAGATGAGGTGACATTTGACTCGTGACCGTAAATGTACCAATACAAACATACCCCAACTAATTAGAGAAGGCTGCTGCCATACGCAATGGGAAAGTCTGTAATTTCATGTGGCACAGGAGACTGGAGATTCCTAGCCAGAAAATTCCGATGGTAGACTTTAATTTCACGTTTCTATTTCTCTCAGCGTATAATATCACGTTAATTTCAGTAGCTTTTTAGCTACAAAAGGGTGGATAGGGACTAGACTACAACTGAGAAGGGAGTAGCTTTTGTCTTGACTGTGCTTCAGCTCTGGTCCTTTATATCACAGTGACTACATATGGCAAATTTTATTTTAAAACACGTATTATTTGTTCCCAAGAGAATCAAAACTCCTACTTTCAACTGGAAATAAATTTCGGAACGTCGGCATCCACTTGTACTGAATTGTGCGTTCATGAAAGCTAGGCCTACTTTCTACAGAGTCCTTGCGGTTATGCAACTAGGTTTTACACTTGCTACCGTATTTAAACGTTTACATTAATAATAGTAGTTCCTAGAGCAGGTCACTGTAATCACGTCCTTCAACAGCTGAGTGACCTAGTAACTATTCCTCAGACGCTACAGAACATGAGTAAGCATCTCGGCAATAGTCCTCCTTGTGAAAAGCTACTGCAGTGAGCTCGCAGTATTCTGTGAGAGAGAATTCCTGCACCAAGCTACCTGTTTGTTTCGAGGCCAAATTTGCTGCACAGGAGATAAAGATGGGTGGACGTGGGATATCTTATTCATGAGTTAGGTGTAACAGACATAAAGGCAGTGAGAGTGATTACTGGTAGTCTACAGACAGGTGGAAGCAATGACAGGAGGGTACTCGGAATGAGAGGAGATAAAGGCCAAGTTAGGAATGAACTCTATGAATGAAACTGCATGTGTAAACCGACCTTGGTGGTGGGGTCATGTGAAGCGAATGGAGGATGATAGGTTACTAAGGAGAATAATGGATTCTGCCATAGAGTGTAAAATAAGTAGAGAAAGACCAAGAAGGCGATGCTTAGACTCAGTTTATAATGAGTTAGAGGTTAAAGGTGTGGAAATAAATGCCACAGGAGCTTACAGACTGAAAGCAGAAGGGAGTTGGGAATTAGGAAGTCCGTATAAAGATAAAAACAAGCCACACTTCATCACAGATTTTGTGTTTGTATAACGTCGCCCTATTCAGACCACAACAAATACACTTACCGTATTCATTGTCACGAGATGCAGATAGCTCCGGGATGTTTTGGCCGATACACAGCTTCGTCACGCGTCTTCTCCCTCAGTGCATTTTGCATTCAGAAGTACGGACACCTGAGTTTAAAAACCTGCAAAGAATGGACGTGTGGAACAGCCTCAATCCATTGGTAAATACCACGCGAGCAGAAATGAACAATCAGATTCAATTTGGGACAAAGCACACCGTTCGAGTCGTTGTTTATAACACTTCTCTAGAGCATCCACAGTTAAGAAAAGACTACAGGCCTTACGGGCAGGTTGCCTTCCAATGTTGCCATACTCTCTCACTCACCGCGGCTCGGACACTGCTTGTGCAATACAGTGATGGCAGCTTAGTACAGCTGTTACAAGACTAATAATAATATAAATGCCGGATTATTTCCAGTCTTTAATCAAATTACAGTCATGAAATTTCGTTTTACCAAAAGGTTTCTAAGGATAAAAGCCCACTGACTGCATCATCCGAAATAGAGTAGGAGTTTCAACATGTAGCATGCGAACTAAATAATAATAATAATAATAATAATAATAATAATAATAATAATAATAATAATAATAATAATAATAATAATAATAATAATAATAATAATAATAATAATAATAACATGCGTGTCCAGAAACCGAAATGTTTATGTCTTGTTTCTTATATATGAGAAAGTTTCATTATCGTTGTTGCTGTAAGGGAGCGCAGTGCTGAGTCTATTAGCCCCCAGAAACATTTCACTATTAACTCAAATACTGTGTAGTTACAATACAGGAAGGTGACGGCGAGACATCTCTATCTTGGTGATGTATCCTTCAGCTCACTTCAGATAAATTTACTCGTGATAACAGATGCAAGGGCTTCATGTTTATCACAAAATACGATAACTTAAATATTCTTCCGCAACATAAAATGCAGAATGCTGAATGACTTATTTGTATGATTTCTTAAAATCAAGTAGTTCGGGGTTGGCGGTTCATCACTAAAGTAGAATTCATGAACAGCTTATTCCGCTTCTGACAAAACCATCGTATTTAAAGAGTCTGGAATTATTGCGAATTACTTTTTCCTTTTCCGCTTCTTGCTGGGAATCTGGAGTGGCTCTTCGCTGGCTTCCTTCTTTACAGTATTTTGAAGACGGAAGACCTCGAAATTCCTAAAAACTTTGCGGCTCCATCTACTATACAGCTTACAATTTGCCCTGTATGTTTTGTTTTCAAATATCAAAATTTATTAAGCACCATTTGCCGTTCCATTCTCCGGACAACTTCACCACTTCTCCTTTTCACATGTTCAGCCATACTTTACTATATAAAATACTAAACAGACAAAAACAATATACGATACTCCCAACCAAAAGCAATGCTATACACGAAAAACGAAACACATTGTATTTATAAAAAAACTATGCTGCCCGGAAAGACGATCTCTTCAATCTGCCGAATATCTCCCTTACATAAGCAATCACTGTAATGCGTGACACACGCAAAACAGGAAACATGCCGCGCTGACCTCACCAATGATGATTCGCAGTAGTTAAGCTGAGTCATTACACGTGTTGACTGCTGTACACACTTCCGCACTACACGCTGAAGTGTGGCGCGCGATGCAACAAGCATGGCCGGCTGTTCCGTGTACTGAACCGCATAAACGATATTTAAAAGGATGATATCAAAATGAGTTTACGTCTTCTTCAGAATTGTATGACACAACCAATGCTTGTTTCATAAGAAAAATTATACATTGTGATAGTAATTCATTATAATCCTTATATGCACGTAGAAGTAAAGTGGGTAACACCAATAGAAGTAAAAGCCCATAAGGCCAATAGTTTTTTCTTAACGCTGGATGCTCGAGTTAACTTACAGACACTTCCAGCAATAGGGAAACCAGGTAATGACTAGCTGCGAAAGGCTTCCGAAGAATTCTTACTACCGAAGACCTAAAATCGCAAAATGCCTGGCCCCATTTGTCGCCCTTGGATGGGACTTTCTTGTTTCGCTAGAAGGCGAACGGGCGGTTGGGAGACAATTTCATCATATGACCATAGAAAGCCAGTCTCCGTTTCTCGTGGCACAGTGTGAGAGCAGCTCTATTGTGGAGTAGAGTTCCAGTATTTCCCACCTTCCAATACTGAACCTGGGATCTTTCCAAGAATTCTCCCTTCTGTGACTTCCAGTATTTCAGTCAAGTCTTTTCTATTTAGTGAGAGAGACACAGCCGCCGAGGTACCTGCATCTGACATCTCCTGCATCCCGCGAAATGTATCCAAACTATAGCCAGATGACATTATTATTATTATTGTTGTTGTTCCGGGGTTACCCGTGGAGCAGAAAGTGGTGAAAGAAGGTGCCGGGATGAATGGGTCTAACTACAATGTTAAAAAAGAATTTAAAAATTAAACTGAAGGTTATTTTTTCTTAAATTCAACCTTAGCAAATTTTCATAACAATGTAGCGTCAGGTACAATGACAAATTTTAGACAAGACAAGAAAATTCAAAATTTAGTGACAGTTTAAAAATCTGGGATTCAAGCCCCTCGCTTTACAATTCTTGAGCTCCTAGCTCAAATTTACAAAAGAGCACAAATTTACTCAAGGGCAGAAATCCCTCAGTACATGGAGCACTTGCTCCCAACTTACAATATCAAGCCTCCCAGAGGTGCTTTTACAACACATGAAAAGAGCTGACGTGCTTTCAGATTTCCAAGCCTATTTCAGACAATATCAGAAAATTACAATCACTCGCCATCAAGCCACAAAATTTGAAACAGCGGTATCTATTACCCAACCTATTGGGCCTTTGCGGAAAAGAACAGGTTAAGAAAAATGGCCCGAAACACAAATGAGTAGTATAATTGGAGAGTTCGGGCGCCTCCTCCCGCGGGAAATTTGAATTCTGGCGGGAAATTTGAATTCTGGCGGGAAATTTGAATTTTGGCGGGAAATTTGAATTTTGGCGCGAGATTTGAATTTGTAAACAAAGCCACGTGCTTTTTGACAGCTGTCATCGACAACAACGCATCGCTAACCTCACTGCTGCCATCTTGACGGGCCTAAACCTCAGTAGTGCCAACTTAACCTAACTAGCATGAGGTAAACAAAGCCACGTATTTTTTGACAGCCACTTGCTTTTTGACAGACAACAACGCATCGCTAACCTCAGTAGTGCCATCTTGACGGGCCTAAACCTTAGTGGTACCAACTTAACCTAACTAGCGCGAGGTAAACAAAGCCACGTGTTTTTGACAGCCACGTGCTTTTTGACAGACAACAACGCATCGCTGACTTCAGTACTGCCATCTTGACGGTCCTAAACCTTAGTGGTACCAACTTAACCTAACTAGCGCGAGGTAAAAAAGCCACGTGCTTTTTGAGAGCCACGTGCATTTTTGACAGCTGTCATCCGCCATCTTTAAACTACAGAGCACTGTGCTGCCCTCTTTATAATAGTAGATATAAAATTCGTCACCTGTCATCCGCAGTGCTGCCATCTTGACGGGCCTAAACCTTAGTGCTACCAACTTAACCTCACTAGCGTGAGATAAACAAATCCACGTGCAGCTGTCATCCGCCATCTTTAATCTATAGAGCACAGTGCTGCCCTCTTTGTGGTGGCGGATAATTTGAAAAATGCTTTTAGATAGCAGCCATCTTTGAGCACCGTGCTGCCCTCTATGTGGTGGCGGTAAATTCCACGTGCTTTACAAACCTATATGCTTTTCTGACAGCTGTCATCCGCCATCTTTAATCCAGAGAGAACAGTGCTGCCCTCTATGTGGTGGCGGCAAATTCCACGTGCTCTTGTTTGGAAACAAATCAACATGCTTTTTTGACAGCTGTCAACCGCCATCTTTAATCACCGTGCTGCCCTCTTTAGCTACTTACCTTTGACAGCTGTCATCCGCCATCTTTAATCCAGAGAGGACAGTACTGCCCTCTATGTGGTGGCGGCAAATTCCACGTGCTCTTGTTTGGAAACAAATCAACATGCTTTTTTGACAGCTGTCAACCGCCATCTTTAATCACCGTGCTACCCTCTTTAGCTACTTACCTTTGACAGCTGTCATCCGCCATCTTTAATCCAGAGAGAACAGTGCTGCCCTCTATGTGGTGGCGGTAAATTCCACGTGCTCTTGTTTGGCACTGCATTGCAATCAAACACTGTTTAGAAAAAAATCTCTTCTCAACATGAGCTGGACAATAACATACTTACGAATCTGCTCAACACCTTCTTTCTTGCTTTTCTTCTTTGAGTAATAAACAAAAACTCTATCTTGCAAATAAGGAGCGGGAGGAAGGTAATACCTAACCTAAAATAAAAGAATATGCCAATTCTACATTATTTATTTACATCTTGTATGTACAAGTTTTATCTCGAATCATTTTACCCTAGTGATGTTTGCGTACTTCTCGACGCAATTCTTGAATGTACAAGTTTAAACTTGCCGTACTACGCTCTCAGCGTACCTCTCCCTACAATATGTACAGTGAATTGTGATGTAGGACAGCGTAACGTAAGTACACACCTCTAACATAATGTTTACACACACATCTGCTTTATATAAAGTAGTACCTATCAATACTACTATGCCCCCAGGCTAGCGTGTTGGTAGAATTTGGAATGACAAACCGTTTGCAATCAACATTATTAAGGGCTACCTTACTAATTAAATGAGTGTACAACTGGTGCTTCTTGCTTCTAATGACAGACATTTGCTTATGCAAAACAGGTGGATTACTTTTAATGCAATTGTTATAGTTTTCAAAACTTAGCTGATTCTGAACGACATTCTTTTTAACCCCCTTCAATCTCTTTATTTGTAATTCATTTAAGAGTTTTATGCAATATGACTTGGATTTAGTACCTACAAATGAATCGATAATATTCCCAGCACATTCATCTTTCATTTTACCTAGAACCTTTTTGTTCACTAGCGGTAGATGATATTGATTATTTGCAGGATAGTTACTTGTATCAAACCTACCCAAGTCTGGCTTTATATCATTGTAATAGTCATCAGTTTTGATTTGATAAATAAACGAATCGGTATCTGTGTAGTCAATTGCACATTATGCGCGTACTTCTTCATCATATAACCGTAATGGAATTCATACATGAGTGTTTTAGCCAATTCAAGTACTGCAAAGCCGACGTAGGTAGGTTTGTCATACTTAACCTTAACACGATTCATCTGTATAATAACTAAATTCTCATGTATGATGGTGCAGCTGTGGAAATTTGGTTTACTTATTAAATAGTTAGCACCATACCTTTTCTTAATATTATCCCAGTTTGTAATCAATTTTACATCAACGCGTTTGTCAACATTTTCCATAGTCTTACCAAACACACTGTTATTCATGAGCTTGTAGAAATCTTTTTCAAACTCGTTAACCGCATTCGTTCTTAAATTATTGTTCAGATCGATATATGGCTTTAGCCACGGTGACTGATTAAATTCTAGTACGCGATGAATTTTGGATAACTTCAAACCATGCTGCAAACACTGTTTTAAATTTCGGTAATGAACGATATACTTAGATTTATCGCACAAATTAGCAATGAGCATTTTCGTCGTTGATGCGATGTACGGGGGCTTCATATTTTCAGGGCAGAACGGTAGGTCATTATGAAAAGTGTGTAACTCTTTAGGATACTGTAAGTCAACTTCGAGGAAATAGCCTTTATCGGTTTCATCGCCTAGGGCGTGTAGCTGTAAAGCATCAATTTCGCACTGCGTTAGCCAGCGGAAACCACTCACCGGTAGATGCTGACTCATCGCCCACCCATACTGATTATTAGCATCGAGGTAAACGATATACTGAGATTCCTGACTAGAATCGAAACTCGGCATGTACTTATTATTTGCCTTGGAATACCGCCCGCTGCACTGACTTAGACCGCCTCGTATAGATTATTTTATAATGTGCACCATATCAATATCAGTTAGCAGTTCCAAATTCACCTGCGTGTATTTTAACATGGCATCCCAACTTAACCCAGGCGCAGTAAAATACTGACATGCGTCAAGGCTGTAGGTTTTCTTGCAAACACAGCGAAAATTTTCAAAAACATCAGCTAACAAATGTACATCCGTCTTTAAATATAAATCGGAGTATTCACCCAGCGTTTGAATGTGGAACTGCTCCCAGATATGTTGTGCATGTAAATAGTCATCATCACTAATATCTGCTGAATTCAGCGAGCTGTAAAAGGATTGTTTTGATGGTAAGGCACGTTCTTCGAGGCGTTCTAAGCAGTCAAGATATTCATAACAAAAAACACCCTTACGCCGAAGTAAATTAAACTGCGCTTCTTCGGGAAAAACGCGTCGAATTTCCGTAAATTGTTCAGGCTGTAAATGACTAGAAAGTTTATCGAGGCTACTCGCCATAAAGCGAAACGAGTCAAGGAATCTCAGTTTTATAGAATGCCCAGCATCTACTTTTACAGACTTTGCAAACGCAATGTACCGCTCTTTATTCTGAGGGATTATATCTACTTTTTCATCTGAAGCTCCAAATTGTGAAATGATGAAATGAGAGTCGTAACCAGATAAGTTATGAAAAATTGAAAAAATGAAAAATTTAGGAACTCTATACTTAAGATTACAGCTATAATGAGCGGCACATCTGTAGAAACCAGTTAAATGATCATGATCAAAAACTTTAGGGTCATTTTCGGAAAATTCCCCATCACAAATGCTACACTTTGTAGCACGTTCATGATCATTTAACTGAATTTCGGTGAGTGGCTTCATAGGAATATTACTATTTAGAATACGGCCAAGACGAACTGCATCACTTTCAAGTCTTTCTAAAAATACTTTAGCAGCATCATGTCCTCAATACAGCTCTAACTTGTTAAGCGTACTATCGTAACTACACTTGATGTAATACGCGAAGCTATACGGGACATGCATGTGCGTAGTATTAGTGAAAGAGTTGTCAGGATTAGGTGAGCATGTGTTGCATGGCGTGGGGATGGCTTCAAAGTCTGCATAAATCACGAACAGTATCCACATCTGCTTGTGAAAATTTGTAAATTTTAAAACATTATTACCTGTAGTAGGTATCTCTGTACGTACATGATTGCAGTCATTCTTGGAATGCTTCGTTAACTGATCTTCAGTTCTAAAATACTGCAAGCACCCATCACATAGCCACTTTTTACCATTACATTTGACAACTGACTACTAACAAGTCTACTCAGATTTTTAATCCAGCAAAAGTGGCTATTTTCACTGTTTTCAATATAGAGTAAGTTAACATGAGTACTCTTCTTATGACATGTATAATACAGAGGACCTACTACAGACTTTTTCTCTACACCATACACATTAATGCTAATGTTATTTAGTTCCTCAAAGCGCTTAATATCCTTTATCTGCACAGGAAATTATATACTATCGAAAATTAGTTGCGTTGAATAGTGTGGATACGATGATGTTCTATTCGCTACATTCCGTTTCACAGGATTTAAAGCCTACATCACCGCCCATGCAAAACATGCTTCGTCATTGTTTTGGATGTTTACAACAGTTTCTTTTCGCTGATTCCATGTCGGCAGCTCGATGTACGATGAACCTCGCATGGGATTGTACTTATTGATGTTAACTTCTAGATACATTATCTCAACTAAAGCCCACCCTGATTCCTTTCCCTGAAATTCCTCGCTCTTAGTTGAAATAATGTTAGAGACATCCCTAAGTACATCACCAAAATTATTCGACTCGCTTATGACAAAATTCTTCGTATTAAATGATTTAATGTCCGTTATTTCGGATTCATCCGTGCTTTTAATGTACAAGGCGAAAAGTTCAAAATTAACTTTAAATAAATTATGATTGGACAAAGATTTAGCAAGAAGCTGCTGTACATCCGGTTGAACGCAATTTAAAAAGTTTGAAGTGCTCTGAAACTTTTGACTGGTGCGAATTCTGTAACTAGCAATCCTACTTTTAAATGCTGTATTAATTTCCTCGATGTTTGCGTTACTACCACTTCTACATGCATTATTTTTATGCGCATTACTCCGTAAGTGTCCCTGAAAATGCGAAGATGGTACATCAGTGTTACAGTGCTCGCAGTGAATAGTTTGAATTTCATGATTTTTTCCAGTTTTTTTACTACTAGTACTTTCTACAGCTACATCAGTAGCTGCACGCTTTTTCACTACTACTACCTGAGGGCAAGTAGATATTTGATGTACCTCTACTAAGTGAGCCTCGTATCGCTCTACGTTAGCGAAATACACACTACAAACTTTACATAAAGCAGATGTTATGCTAGGGTGTTTTGATTTCATATGGCACATGAAGTTATCACGCCTTGTAAACGTTACATTACATTCCTCGCAGCAGGGGAACATC
The DNA here is from genome assembly GCF_040414725.1 of Anabrus simplex. Classification (NCBI taxonomy): domain Eukaryota; kingdom Metazoa; phylum Arthropoda; class Insecta; order Orthoptera; family Tettigoniidae; genus Anabrus; species Anabrus simplex. The sequence goes on along the minus strand of NC_090279.1, from coordinate 22,455,536 downwards.
TGAAAAGAGAACGACCGATAGAGATTAGGCGAAAGTTACGGAAGAAACCAAGTTTCAACGTATAGAGGTTGGACATGGCTGTGAGTTTGAAATTATAGGATTAACCTCTTCTATAGCATGAGGATTAAAGAGAACGACTATTTATGAATAGACTAAAGTTACGATGTTTTAGAAGAAACCAAGTTTCAGCCTGTTGAGGTCAGACATAGCTATGTGTGTTTGAAATTATAAAATTAACTAGGCCTATAGCATGAGGATTGAAGAGAACGACTATTTATCAATAGACTAAAGTTACGATGTTCGGAAGAAACCAAGTTTCAATGTATAGAGGTCGGACATTGCTGTGAGTTTGAAATTATAAGATTAACCTCGTCTATAGCATGAGGATTGAAGATAACAACTATTTATGATTAGCTTAAAGTTAAGATGTTCGGAAGAAACCAAGTTTCAACGTATAGAGGTCGGACACTGCTGTGAGTTTGAAATTATAAGATTAACCTCTTCTATGACATGCAGATTAAAGAAAATAACTATTTATCAATAGACTAAAGTTACGATGTTTTAGAAAAAACCAAGTTTCAGCCTGTTTAGGTCAGACATAGCTATGTGTGTGTTTGAAATTATAAAATTAACCTCGTCTATAGCATGAGGATTGAAGAGAACAACTATTTATGATTGGTATAAAGTTACGATGTTCGGAAGAAACCAAGTTTCAGCCTGTTGAGGACAGACATAGCTATGTGCGTGTTTGAAATTATAAAATTAACCTCGTCTATAGTATGAGGATTGAAGAGAACGACTATTTATCAATAGTCTAAAGTTACAATGTTTTAGAAGAAACCAAGTTTCAGCCTGTTGAGGACAGACATAGCTATGTGTGCGTGTTTGAAATTATAAGATTAACCTTGTCTATAGCATGAGAATTGAAGAGAACAACTATTTATCAATAGATTAAAGTTACGATGTTTTAGAAGAAACCAAGTTTCAGCCTGTTGAGGTCAGACATAGCTATGTGTGCGTGTTTGAAATTATAAAATTAACCTCGTCTATAGCATGAGGATTGAAGAGAACAACTATTTATGATTAGCTTAAAGTTACGATGTTCGGAAGAAACCAAGTTTCAACGTATAGAGGTCGGACATTGCTGTGAGTTTGAAATTATAAGTTTAACCTCTTCTATGACATGCAGATTAAAGAAAATTACTATTTATCAATATACTAAAGTTACGATGTTTTAGAAGAAACCAAGTTTCAGCCTGTTGAGGTCAGACATAGCTATGTGTGTGTTTGAAATTATAAAATTAACCTCGTCTATAGCATGAGGATTGAAGAGAACAACTATTTATGATTAGCTTAAAGTTACGATGTTCGGAAGAAACCAAGTTTCAGCCTGTTGAGGACAGACATAGCTATGTGCGTGTTTGAAATTATAAAATTAACCTCGTCTATAGTATGAGGATTGAAGAGAACGACTATTTAACAATAGTCTAAAGTTACGTTGTTTTAGAAGAAACCAAGTTTCAGCCTGTTGAGGACAGACATAGCTATGTGAGCGTGTTTGAAATTATAGGATTAACCTCGTCTATAGCATGAGGATTGAAGAGAACAACTATTTATCAATAGACTAAAGTTACGATGTTTTAGAAGAAACCAAGTTTCAGCCTGTTGAGGTCAGACATAGCTATGTGTGCGTGTTTGAAATTATAAAATTAACCTCGTCTATAGCATGAGGATTGAAGATAACAACTATTTATGATTAGCTTAAAGTTAAGATGTTTGCAAGAAACCAAGTTTCAACGTATAGAGGTCGGACACTGCTGTGAGTTTGAAATTATAAGATTAACCTCTTCTATGACATGCAGATTAAAGAAAATAACTATTTATCAATAGACTAAAGTTACGATGTTTTAGAAAAAACCAAGTTTCAGCCTGTTTAGGTCAGACATAGCTATGTGTGTGTTTGAAATTATAAAATTAACCTCGTCTATAGCATGAGGATTGAAGAGAACAACTATTTATGATTAGTTTAAAGTTACGATGTTCGGAAGAAACCAAGTTTCAGCCTGTTGAGGACAGACATAGCTATGTGCGTGTTTGAAATTATAAAATTAACCTCGTCTATAGTATGAGGATTGAAGAGAACGACTATTTATCAATAGTCTAAAGTTACAATGTTTTAGAAGAAACCAAGTTTCAGCCTGTTGAGGACAGACATAGCTATGTGTGCGTGTTTGAAATTATAAGATTAACCTCGTCTATAGCATGAGGATTGAAGAGAACAACTATATATCAATAGACTAAAGTTACGATGTTTTAGAAGAAACCAAGTTTCAGCCTGTTGAGGTCAGACATAGCTATGTGTGCGTGTTTGAAATTATAAAATTAACCTCGTCTATAGCATGAGGATTGAAGAGAACAACTATTTATGATTAGCTTAAAGTTAAGATGTTCGGAAGAAACCAAGTTTCAACGTATAGAGGTCGGACATTGCTGTGAGTTTGAAATTATAAGTTTAACCTCTTCTATGACATGCAGATTAAAGAAAATTACTATTTATCAATATACTAAAGTTACGATGTTTTAGAAGAAACCAAGTTTCAGCCGGTTGAGGTCAGACATAGCTATGTGTGTGTTTGAAATTATAAAATTAACCTCGTCTATTGCATGAGGATTGAAGAGAACAACTATTTATGATTAGCTTAAAGTTACGATGTTCGGAAGAAACCAAGTTTCAGCCTGTTGAGGACAGACATAGCTATGTGCGTGTTTGAAATTATAAAATTAACCTCGTCTATAGTATGAGGATTGAAGAGAACGACTATTTATCAATAGTCTAAAGTTACGATGTTTTAGAAGAAAACAAGTTTCAGCCTGTTGAGAACAGACATGGCTATGTGAGCGTGTTTGAAATTATAAGATTAACCTCGTCTATAGCATGAGGATTGAAGAGAACAACTATTTATCAATAGACTAATGTTACGGTGTTTTAGAAGAAACCAAGTTTCAGTCTGTTGAGGTCAGACATAGCTATGTGTGCGTGTTTGAAATTATAAAATTAACCTCGTCTATAGCATGAGGATTGAAAAGAACGACTATTTATGATTAGCGTAAAGTTACGATGTTTTAGAAGAAACCAAGTTTCAGCCTGTTGAGGACAGACATAGCTATGTGTGTGTTTGAAATTATAAAATTAACCTCGTCTATAGTATGAGGATTGAAAAGAACGACTATTTATGATTAGCGTAAAGTTACGATGTTTTAGAAGAAACCAAGTTTCAGCCTGTTGAGGTCAGACATACCTATGTGTGTGTTTGAAATTATAAAATTAACCTCGACTATAGCACGAGGATTGAAGAGAACAACTATTTATGATTAGCTTAAAGTTACGATGTTCGGAAGAAACCAAGTTTCAGCCTGTTGAGGACAGACATACCTATGTGCGTGTTTGAAATTATAAACTTAACCTCGTCTATAGTATGAGGATTGAAGAGAACGACTATTTATCAATAGTCTAAAGTTACGATGTTTTAGAAGAAACCAAGTTTCAGCCTGTTGAGGTCAGACATAGCTATGTGTGCGTGGTTGAAATTATAACATGAACCTCGTCTATAGCATGAGGATTGAAGAGAACAACTATTTATGATTAGCTTAAAGTTACGATGTTTTAGAAGAAACCAAGTTTCAGCCTGTTGAGGACAGACATAGCTATGTGTGTGTTTGAAATTATAAAATTAACCTCGTCTATAGTATGAGGATTGAAGAGAACGACTATTTATGATTAGCTTAAAGTTACGATGTTTTAGAAGAAACCAAGTATCAGCCTGTTGAGGACAGATATAGCTATGCGTACGTGTTTGAAATTATAAAATTAACCTCGTCTATAGCATGAGGATTGAAGAGAACAACTATTTATGATTAGCTTAAAGTTACGATGTTCGGAAGAAACCAAGTTTCAGCCTGTTGAGGACAGGCATAGCTATCTGCGTGTTTGAAATTATAAAATTAACCTCGTCTATAATATGAGGATTGAGGAGAACGACTATTTATCAATAGTCTAAAGTTACGATGTTTTAGAAGAAACCAAGTTTCAGTCTGTTGAGGCCAGACATAGCTATGTGTGCGTGTTTGAAATTATAAAATTAACCTCGTCTATTGCATGAGGATTGAAGAGAACAACTATTTATGATTAGCTTAAAGTTACGATGTTTTAGAAGAATCCAAGTTTCAGCCTGTTGAGGACAGACATAGCTATGTGTGTGTTTGAAATTATAAAATTAACCTCGTCTATAGTATGAGGATTGAAGAGAACGACTACTTATGATTAGCTTAAAGTTACGATGTTTTAGAAGAAACCATGTTTCAGCCTGTTGAGGACAGACATAGCTATGCGTACGTGTTTGAAATTATAAAATTAACCTCGTCTATAGCATGAGGATTGAAGAGAACAACTATTTATGATTAGCTTAAAGTTACGATGTTCGGAAGAAACCAAGTTTCAGCCTGTTGAGGACAGACATAGGTATGTGTGCGTGTTTGAAATTATAAGATTAACCTCGTCTATAGTATGAGGATTGAAGAGAACGACTATTTATCAATAGTCTAAAGTTACGATGTTTTAGAAGAAACCAAATTTCAGCCTGTTGAGGTCAGACATAGCTATGTGTGCGTGTTTGAAATTATAAAATTAACCTCGTCTATAGCAAGGGGATTGAAGAGAACGACTATTTATCAATAGACTAAAGTTACGATGTTTTAGAAGAAACCAAGTTTCAGCCTGTTGAGGACAGACATAGCTATGTGTGCGTGTTTGAAATTATAAGATTAACCTCGTCTATAGCATGAGGATTGAAGAGAACGACTATTTATCAATAGACTAAAGTTACGATGTTTTAAAAGAAACCAAGTTTCAGCCTGTTGAGGACAGACATAGCTATGTGTGCGTGTTTGAAATTATAAGATTAACCTCGTCTATAGCATGAGGATTGAAGAGAACAACTATTTATGATTAGCTTAAAGTTACGATGTTCGGAAGAAACCAAGTTTCAACGAATAGAGGTCGGACATAGCTATGTGTGCGTGTTTAAAATTATAAGATTAACCTCGTCTATAGCATGAGGATTGAAGAGAACAACTATTTATGATTAGCTTAAAGTTACGATGTTCGGAAGAAACCAAGTTTCAACGAATGGAGGTCAGACATACCTTAAAATCTTCGCACTGCAGACTGTTACTCGGATGAATAAAATGCGTACTTTCAAGCCTCTAACTCGAATGATAATATTCTGGTCGTACCTAAAAGAAAAGAACAAACATATATGAATGTAGTGTAGGGTACATCAGTTAACCTAGCTATCTCTACAACTCAAAGTTCGAAAACATACCTTAAAATGCATGTGCGACAGAGTGTTACTCGGATGAATAAAATGCGTACTTTCAAGCCTGTAACTCGAACGGTACCTAAAAAAGAAAAGAACAAACATATATGAATGTAGATGTCTATTAACTAGCGTAGAAGTTGCTTTGCAGACAGTAACTAACAGTTCTAGCTTACCTTAAGATAAAGGCTGAAGAATAATATTCACAGCAGACAGTACTTAGACGGGAGATGTGTACGTGATACACGCATACAGAGAACTGTGAGCGCTTCACGCAGACTGCAGCGAGTAAATATGCTGCTTGTTACCAAGCGGATGTGAAAATCGCTGACAACTGCAGTACAGTCGGAACGAAGTGTTTATGCAACAAGAGCTCTCCTGAAGTCCCGCAGGCTGGCGTATTGAAGCCGGAATCGAACCTCCTGTTGATGCCGAGGTGTCATAATTTAAGAGTTCTGCAGAGGATCGAGCCTTGGAAAGTTAGCGCGCGATTCTCGACTTCTGGACTTAAACGGGAGGGTACTAAGCTACATCCGCGGTATTCCTTTCCTGTAGGCACTTAAAGGTATTGAGCTAAAACTACATTTAGCTAGATCATGTAATTACACGTTATGACGATCGCGCAGGCCCCTCGCCTAGCATTTGCTATTTTTTTACGGCTTCCAACAGAAGGAGTTTGAACCCGCTATCTTCCGAAGTAGCGAGAATGATTGAAGAGTGTTGAGGGTGATTCATTTGTCGGATGGAGGCGTTAAGCTATGTGCAGGCTTCTTCGGTAGGAGTAGGCTATGTGCCGGTACCGGGACATCTAGTTATCGATTTAAAATCCTAGTCAGGAAGGGTAACCGGTCGTAAAACTATGGTGTATGATCTAAGAGGCGGGGTGTGCAAAAAAGCCAGCATTAAGTAAGGGCTGTTGATGGGGACGTTAAACCTTGTGCAGACCCCTTCGAAAATGATTGTGAGTACAAGACGTTGAGGGTGATTCATCTGTCGGATGGAGGTATTAAGCCTTGTGCAGGCTTCTTCGGTAGGAGTAGGCTATGTGCCGGTACCGGGATATCTAGTTATAAAACCCGCTATAAAAATTTATCGCGTATACTGCGATTTAAAATCCTAGTCAGGAAGGGCAACCGGTCGTAAAACTATGGTGTATGATCTAAGACGCGGGGTGTGCAAAAAAGCCAGCATTATGTAAGGGCTGTTGATAGGGGGCGTTAAACCTTGTGCAAACTCCTTCGAAAATGATTGTGAGTACAAGAGTGTTGATGGTGATTCATCTGTCGGATGGAGGCGTTAAGCTGTGTGCAGGCATCTTCGGTAGGAGTAGGCTATGTGCCGGTACCGGGATATCTAGTTATAAAACCCGCTATTACATATTTATCGCGTATACTGCGATTTAAAATCCTAGTCGGGAAGGGTAACCGGTCGTAAAACTATGGCGTATGATCTAAGAGGCGGGTGTGCAAAAAAACCACAGAGGAGGACTTTTTCAGTTTTACAGGACAGAATATTTTACAACCTTAATACAGTTATAATCTAGCAATAAGACGTTGTATGAGTTACAAGTCGCTCAACAGCACACCGTGTCTTCGTTCAAGGTTACACAAGCCGGAAGATACGTGTACAATTTCAGCTAACACATGCATTCCGCGCTCGCTCTGAATGACTTCGCCGATACAACTTCAAAGACTGTAGAACAAAAAAAATGTAGCCCATAGAATACAGTTTAGTTTAGTGTGCATGCCTCTCACCCGGCAGTCTCGGGTTCGATTCTCTTGGGATTAAAAATATGTTTTACAGATTTTAAATCGCAAGAATTTGTTGAGTTACCCTTCCTGACGCAAAACTGGCAGTATCTAGCCTCTTACACCATACACTATGGTTTTCGACCGGTTGCCCTTCCTGACATCAAAGACCTAGGATTAAGAATCTGTTTTTTAAGACTAGTTGCCCTTCCTGACGCAAAACTGGCAGTATCTAAGCTCTTACATCATACACTATTGTTTTCGACCGGTTGCCCTTCCTGACGTAAAAGAATTCGGATTAAGAATCTGTTTTACAACTTCTAACACGAGAATCGGGGATTTACAGCTAGATGCTCTTCTTAGATTTGAAATCGCTGTATCATGAACTATTGTTTTACAGCCGGATACCATTCCTGACCCAAAACGAAGATTGTAAATCGCAAGAATTTGTTTTAAGACTAGTTGCCCTTCCTGAGCAAAACTGGCAGTATCTAGCCTCTTACATCATACACTATGGTTTTCGACCGGTTGCCCTTCCTGACGTCAAAGAACTTGGATTAAGAATCTCTTTTACAACTTCTAACACGAGAATCGGGGATTTTCAGCTAGATGCTCTTCTTAGATTTTAAATCACTGTATCACGAACTATTGTTTTACAGCCGGATGCCCTTCCTGACGCAAAACTGGCAGTATCTAGCCTCTTACATCATACACTATTGTTTTCGACCGGTTGCCCTTCCTGACGTCAAAGAACTCGGATTAAGAATCTAACACGAGAATCGGGGATTTACAGCTAGATGCTCTTCTTAGATTTTAAATCACTGTATCACGAACTATTGTTTTACAGCCGGATGCCCTTCCTGACGAAAAACTAAGATTTTAAATAGTAAGAATTTGTTTTAAGACTAGTTGCCCTTCCTGACGCAAAACTGGCAGTATCTAGCCTCTTACATCATACACTATTGTTTTCGACCGGTTGCCCTTCCTGACGTCAAAGAACTCGGATTAAGAATCTGTTTTACAACTTCTAACACGAGAATCGGGGATTTGCAGCTAGATGCTCTTCTTAGATTTTAAATCGCTGTATCACGAACTATTGTTTTACAGCCGGATGCCCTTCCTGACGCAAAACTAAGATTTTAAATCGCAAAAATTTGTTTTAAGACTAGTTGCCGTTCCTGACGCAAAACTGGCGGTATCTAGCCTCTTACATCATACACTATTGTTTTCGACCGGTTGCCCTTCCTGACGTCAAAGAACTCGGATTAAGAATCTGTTTTACAACTTCTAACACGAGAATTGGGGATTTACAGCTTAAAGATGGCGGATGACAGCTGCCAGAAAAGCATATAGGTTTGTAAGGCACGTAGAATTTACCGCCACCACATTTCAAAGGTGAGTAGCTAACGAGGGGGCAGCACGGTGATTAAAGGTGGCGGTTGACAGCTGTCAAAAAATGTTGATTTGTTTCCATACAAGAACACGTGGAATTTGCCGCCACCACAAGGAGGGCAGCACTGTTATCTCTGGATTAAAGTTGGCGGATGACAGCTGTCAAACGTAAGTAGCTAAAGAGGGCAGCACGGTGATTAAAGATGGCGGTTGACAGCTGTCAAAAAAAGCATGTCGATTTGTTTCCAAACAAGAGCACGTGGAATTTGCCGCCACCACATAGAGGGCAGCACTGTTCTCTCTGGATTAAAGATGGCGGATGACAGCTGTCAGAAAAGCATATAGGTTTGTAAAGGACGTGGAACTTACCGCCACCACATAGAGGGCAGCACGGTGCTCAAAGATGGCTGCTATCAAAAAGCATTTTTCAAATTATCCGCCACCACAAAGAGGGCAGCACTGTGCTCTATAGATTAAAGATGGCGGATTACAGCTGCACGTGGATTTGTTTATCTCACGCTAGTGAGGTTAAGTTGGTAGCACTAAGGTTTAGGCCCGCCAAGATGGCAGCACTGCCGATGACAGGTGACGAATTTTACATCTACTATGATAAAGAGGGCAGCACAGTGCTCTGTAGTTTAAAGATGGCGGATGACAGCTGTCAAAAAAGCACGTGGCTTTGTTTACCTCGCGCTAGTTAGGTTAAGTTGGTACCACTAAGGTTTAGGCCCGTCAAGATGGCAGTACTGAGGTTAGCGATGCGTTGTTGTCTGTCAAAAAGCACGTGGCTGTCAAAAACACGTGGCTTTGTTTACCTCGCGCTAGTTAGGTTAAGTTGGTACCACTAAGGTTTAGGCCCGTCAAGATGGCACTACTGAGGTTAGCGATGCGTTGTTGTCTGTCAAAAAGCAAGTGGCTGTCAAAAAACACGTGGCTTTGTTTACCTCATGCTAGTTAGGTTAAGTTGGCACTACTGAGGTTTAGGCCCGTCAAGATGGCAGCAGTGAGGTTAGCGATGCGTTGTTGTCGATGACAGCTGTCAAAAAGCACGTGGCTTTGTTTACAAATTCAAATCTCGCGCCAAAATTCAAAACTCCCGCCAAAATTCAAATTTCCCGCCAGAATTCAAATTTCCCGCCAGAATTCAAATTTCCCGCGGGAAGAGGCGCCCGAACTCTCCAATTATACTTCTCAAATGGAATGGAGGCGTGTACTTGCACTCCTAGATGTGAACTCTTAAAACCTAAGGGACACTAGGCCGATGAATCGGGGCTATTCCCAAACTATAGAGGTGACTCGTATAAGAATAAATTAAGACATTACGGAAAGGAAGAAAGCCAGTTACAAAACGTAGTCACCTCAAACCAATATTAAGGGGATCTGAGAGGGTACATAACTCTCTATCCCCGATATACAGTTAAAGATTTAATGAAGTTTTTACATTAGCCGCTAGAAAGTTACATTTTAGGTAAACTAGGTTGCATAGTTAATGATTCGGACCTTTCCCTCTGGTTAAACTGCGGAGCTAGCAAGAAATAAAAATGTTATGTGGCCATTTCCTTGTCGGTGTACTGCTGCCTGATGAAAGAGGCGCCGCCCGCCTCCTGCTCTAACACACCCGCTAGGTCAGATGACGATCAATTGGCCAAGAAACGTGAAAATCCGCAGTTTATAAACCCTCGGGGAAAGTTCGAGATAATTCATGAATAATCAAGACACACCTACAGAATTTTATTGGTAGATTTAAAAGGTAACACTCAGGATCGACGAAGAAGACTGTGACTGGTAGGAAATTAATTACAAATATTAGGGATTGGTTAGATTCAAAACTGGCGGAAACAGAAGATAAATATTGGCAACCCAAAAATAAATGAACATCAATTAGTAAAAAAAAAAAAACTTATGAATACAAAACTTCTTTAAATCAAAGGTTCTTTCACATCGCACCACGGTGCATGATCATCGTTCTTTGGTAGTGTCATCTATGAGAGAATGTTCAAACTTCTTGATGAATGGAAAACAAAACAAGTAGAATTTCGCACAGTTCAGGAAACTTCACAATAACAAAATTATATAAAATTTTAGTGGTGGGTGTCACCTTCAGAGTAAAGTTCTAACTTGTTGTATTATTGTTTTCACATTTGATAGATAGAGGAGTTCTTTTAGGCGCTCATTTGTACGCGCGGCGTAGAGGTGTACCTCTCGGTAAAATTTTTATCATTATTACTATTATTATTAATATTTTTATTAAAGCCTCCGTAGCTCAGGCGGCAGCACGCCGGCTTCTCACCGCTGGGTTCCGTAGTTCAAATCCCGGTCACTCCATGTGAGACTTGTGCTCGACAAAGCGGAGGCGGGGCAGGTTATTCTCCCGGTACTTCGGTTGTTCCTGTCATCTTTCATTCCAGCAACACTCTGCAGTAACATTTCATTTGTCAGTCATTAATCACTGCCCCAGTGGAGTGCGACATGCTTCGGCAGCCGGCACTATTCCTATCCTCGTCGCTAGACGGGGCTTCATTCATTCCATTCCTGACCCTGTCAAATTACTGGAAACAGGGTGTGGATTTTCATTTTCATTATTATTATTATTATTATTATTATTATTATTATTATTATTATTATTATTATTATTATTATTGTTATTATTATTATTATTATTATTATTTCTACATTTTATGCTTTCGTGCAAGCGTCTGAAAATTAACTAACTGCCTCCACAACCTCCGTTTGTTAAGTTTTCAGCTCACAGGCTGATTGGATCATTAAATAGCACCGCCAAATATTAGAGGAAACTCGCAAAAACAAATAACGCTGCCATAATGAGGCTATTGTATTTAATTCTGCATTAAATCTTACGTTTTTGAACACAGGAATAAAATAGGCAAATCGGCAAAATTGCATCCCTAATTACGGATGACCCCACTTGCCCTTCCCCTTCTCCAGCCTTATCACAGTGGCCTTGATTTGCTGCGCAACGTGTTGTTTGGTTCTTCTGACCTTGCACCCCAATCCTCCTCTCAAGACACTCGCAGCTGCGATTAAGTGCACGCCCATCGCTCCTGGAGATAAAGACATCAAACGATATGTACATACAGTCGAACCTCGATATCTCGAACCTCGAATACTCGAAATTTCAATATCTCGAAGTGACTTCAATTTCCCGGCCGTTTGTCCTATTCCTAAAATGCATTCATTTCTCTGTTACTCGAAATTCGGTTACACGAATATCTCGATTTCTCGAACCAAACGATTCCTGCCTTGAATCGAAAAATACTCTGTAACTCGGATTTTGTACAACACTGACTGTGCAATACAGCATTTGTAGTTTGCGAGGAACAGTTCACAATAAATAAGCCAATATGACGGGAATCGAAAAACAAACTTCTAGTGATCGGAAAATCGGCGAAGCTTCGTTGTTATTCGGGTGTGAATTCATTACCGGTCACGATAGAAAGCAGCCCCGGAAGTCGTGGATGACGAGCTCCTTTGGCAGGTTTCGAACCTATATACAGAGTGAGTGACAGTGTTTCTCAGAGCAATAAATGTTGTTGAAATGTACGTGGAAGAAAAGATGGGACTAACGAAAGGTGTTTCTTGTTTCACTGCTGTATTCTCTCTATAATTAGGATGCCGCCTTATAATAAGAGTTTGTTAGTGTAGCAGCGGTGTTCTCTATATCTCGAAATTTCGATAACTCGAAACAAAATTTAGCTCCCGAGGTGAGTCGAGATATCGAGGTTATGTGACCTCGCACGCTGTCGTCCAGGTGGCAGATTCAAACAACTTAGAAATTTACCGAACATTTCCCAATCGCTTACTCCTCTTCCTATAAATGAACATTTCCCCAATTTGAATTTCAACTTTATCTTGATGTTGTGAACTTTCCAGCTTTTAACAGCTCCACTCAAGCATATCCGCCTACTAATGTCATTCCACACCATTTCTCCATTGACAGCTCAAATTATGTCACATAGTAGAGCATCTCATCTCCTTACTCCCTGGTCTTCCCAGACCTACGTTTGCAAAATATTTGTAACACTACTCCTGTGTCGGAAATCACTGCCAACAAATCGTGCTGCTTTCCAGTTCTCGTATCGAGCAGTCGTGGTGTGCGTCCCGTACACTGGGACCATACTGTAACTGCGGTCTTACCAGAGACGTATGTACCCTCTCCTTTACATACTTACTACAGTCCCTAAATACTACCATAAATATGCGAAGAGATCTGTAACCTTTGCTAACAACCTCGTAAATATGATTATTCAAATGAAGATCATTCCTTTTATTAATAACTACTTATTTAGAGTGTTCACCATAAGGTACTACCAACAGATGAACGCAATAATTACAACTGAGAGGACTCTTCCTCCTCGTCAAACTTGAGCTTGATTTTTCGTCCCATTTACCACTATACAATTAACCGCTGTCCCTCTCACGTTGAAGTTCCCTGCATTCGCTCACAATCCTGTAAAACATTTACTACTCTATAAAGTACAACTTCATACACAAATAGCCCTATATGTTATTGCAGTACTTTACTGATATATTTTATATTTATAATAAAAATAAATGTCGTATTATACTTCTCTGCGGGATCTCCCTCGTAATCATTACAGGATCAGATAACACTTCACCTACTCCACTTCTCTGAGTTCTATTTTCTAGACATTTAGCCACCAATTCAACCACATTTTGTCTAGTCCAATAGCCCTCATTTTCGTCAGTTATCTCCCATTATCTACCCTTTCAAAAGCCTTCGATTTGTCGATGGCGATACAGTCGATTTGACATTCGGTATCTTAAATATGTGCTATGCCTTCCTACAAGTTGAACTTCACTGGAATAACCTTTCCTAAACCCGAACTGTCAAACCAGTTAGTGTCTGACATATTCAGACAGAAAGAGCTTACAAACAAGCTTTCCCTTGTACCATGGAGCTACTATTGCAACTCTCCATTCATTCGGTATCGCTCCATCACGCAAACAGTAATCAAATAAGTATATCAGATCTTTTTCTTCTTATGACGCCGTCTCCCTCCGAAGGTTGGCGATCCAATTGATTAGGATTACACGCGAAACGGCAGCGCGGAAGATTTCTATCGCCGCAAGTCTTTCAGCCAGGAATTTCTCCGTCTTCCTGCAGATCTTTTCCCATCAACCTTCCCTTGAATGATCAGTCGGAGAAGTTCATATCGTTCACCTCTCATGATGTGCCCCGGGTAGCTGAGCTTACGCTCCTTGATGGTTATGCAAGCTCTTTCTTCTTGTTCAAGATGTTGAGGACTTTTTCATTTGAAATCTTTTCTACCCAAGATATTCCGAGTATTCTTCTGTATAAGTACATTTCAAAAGATTGAGTCCGCTTTCGCAATAAAGGGCTGAGCGTCCACCCTTCGAACTCTGAGCTGGAGGTTGAGTTCTCGGCTGGTGAATAAGGTCCTCATTATATTGAACATATTTTGTGCTTGTCCTATCCTGGATAAGATTTCACCTTTTGAATCACAATGCTGGTTCGCTAGAGTTCCAAGATATTTGATGGAAGATACTTGTTGGACAATGTTGTTGTTGATTTACAGGGAGGCCTGTTTTGGTGTTTTCGAGAATACAATCAGCTTGGTCTTGTTAATATTCAAGGATGAACCGTAGGTTTCACTGGTCCTCACGATGTTGTTTATAATGATTTGAAGAGCACTAAGGTTGCTGGCTAACACAATCGTGTCATCGGAAATTCGGATGTTATTAATTCATTGCCATTGATTTTGATATTTAGATTAACATCTTCCATAGCCTCTCTGAACACAGCTTCAGAGTAGATGTTGAAAAGGAGTGGGGACAAGACACATCCCTGGCGGACGCCTCTTCGTATAGTTATGTCCTCAATAGTAGTTCCTTCTATTACGACCTCTGCCGTTTGATTCGAGTACAAATGAGTAATGATACGAAGATCACCAACATCTACACCAGTAGATTTTAAAATCTCAACAAGTTTTGCATGAGATACGCAATCGGAAGCTTTTCGGTAGTCGATGGAGCAAGCATGCACATCTACATTCATATCTAGGCAACTCTGGGTCAAAACATTCAAGGAAAAAAAGAGCCTCGCGCGTACCCGTTCCGTTCCTAAAGCCAAACTGAGTATGTCCAACTTGGCGTTCGCATTTGAGGTAGATAGGAGTGTGGATGATACGCAGAAATACCTTTAGCACATGGGACATTAGTCTGGTCATATGATATTCATCACAGTGTTATGCACCAGCCTTTTTTTAGGTATGGTGAAAAAAGTAGATCTTAGCCAGTCAGATGGGATTCTACCAGATTTATATATTGTGTTAAATAATGTAGTTAGCAGCTCTACTCCTCTGCCATGGCCTTCAGCAATGAGTTTGAGAGTTTCTGCACGAATCTTGTCCGGACCTACAGCTTCTCCTTTCTTCTGGAGTTTGATTGCATACACTACTTCCTCGTGGGTTGTATTTGGACTTGTTTCGCTGCCTTCGCCAATAAAAGGTGGTTTGTCTGGCCTTACATCGCTATATTCCAACATTTAATATGTCCCCCCAAAAATTATCAATCTCAGCTGCCTTTCTAGCTTTCTACTTTTCTACTTTCTAATGTTGCAACTTTTAGTAAATGTCATTAATATCGTAGGAAAATTTAGGTAGTTCGCCAGTATGAGTCGCCCCTTCTATCTGTACATTATCTTTAAATGATCTATAAATCCTCGCATTTTCACCCCCGTGTCCCTTAATGATCCCTGGAATGTCCTTCCAGGTACCTGTTTATGCCTTAGAGTATATTTACATATCCTGTTTGAACTTTGTGGTAATAATTTATAAAATGAATCCCTAACTTTATATTTAAAAGAATTGTAACTCCTCCTGAGGACATTAAAACTCTTCTAATCATTAGTACGAGTAGGTCTGCCGCTACTGAAAGAAGTAATAGCGAGCAGGACTGGTGCTGGTGGATATTTCTCTCTGGAATTCATTTGGCTGCCTAACCTAACCTAACGTAATCTAACCTAACCTAACCTAACCTAACCTAACCTGACCTAACCTAACCTAACCTAATAGCTGTTTTTTGTTTTGCTAAATTCAATTTCCTAGTGAGCTCCTTCAATCTCTTCTTACTCCCGAAGCAATTCCTAACTTCATTTCTTCTAACGTGCACCTCCTTCCTAATCTCTTTACTTCCCTGTTATAATGTAATGGGCCCTGACCACTTTTAAAGTCATATCCGTTTTCACACTTCTCAACTATCGCTTTAAATCCATCCCAGAGGTTGTTTACAATTTTATTTACCATTTTCCATTGGCCATACTTGCATTTTAAAAATGACTCCAAGCCACTGTCACTAACCATACGGTAGTACTCCTATTTTTACTACATGCTACCACCCTAGCCAGTAGTATTGCTCCAGACAGTTTTCAGAGAAAGAAATGATGGTGTTAAACAACTTGTCTCTGGTTCATCACCTAACTTCAACTCCAAATATCCACTAGCACCGGTCACTTCCTTCAGTAGCGGCAGACCTACTCGTACTAATGATTAAGAGAGTTGTTACGTCCTCAGGAGGAGTTATATTTCAAGACTAGCTGATGTACCCGTGCTTCGCTACGGAATTCTAAATTTTATACAGAATTCTAGGTTAGGTAGTGTAAACCTTGTGAGCAAGATTGTATTAAGTTGCATAGCTCTTAACGTTGCCCTAGAAGCACGACGGGCAATTCACCAACGTCTTTTCTCATATCAAGACTGGGTTAGGGAATTTTCATTATAATGGCAGACACTCACTCTCCACCAGCCTTTATAAGACTCTCAGAAAAACTCTCTTAGTGGTTTTCCCAACTGAAATGAACATGGATCATTACAATGACGACGGTAGGAATGACGCGATTAAAAGCAATGCCTTCATATGAAATACTCGATCAAATGAAAAACCACACATTTTTTTCACTTTTAACGAACAGTACTATGCTGCCGAACTAACAGTCCAAAGCTACAGAGCTGGAATGACCAAGACGCAGACATCCGTGATCAATCGTCGTCCTTTTATTCGGCGGGCGGGGGGGGGGGGGGGTGGGTGTTCAAATAGTGGATAGTCCCGGGGCAAAAACTATGCCCGTTTACTTATCGGCTTCCTGGAAGTACCCGATGAGTCGGAAAATCTCAATTCACTGCATTGACGGGGGAAATAACTATCTGACGTGGAGGCAATTTTTCCTCCAAGCCAGAGAAGAAACCACATCTTCGCTGCTAATTTGGAGTAAAATTAATGTAAATTTAATGAAAGTGAAGAGGAAGAAGCTTTTTCTAAGAAACGGCTCTTTTCAAGGTTGAATTTTGAGTTATTTAGTGAATTCTGGTACTATAATTTGGAATAGGGCTAAATTGTATTTCCAGACCAGTTCATAATACTACTCATACTACTACTAACTGAGCCTCTAACTTAAGTGCAGACACTGCTCATTCAAAACAGCGCGTCAGAGTAGGTATCGAATAGCTGGCATACTATGATGAACCAGTGTGTTACGTACCAGCAGTATCAGAAAATGTCTGAACCAGAGGATTGGCATGCTAAAGAAGAAAGTTATATAACTCCTCAGCTATTTCCCGCCAATATTCAGTTAGGCTGTCATACTCGGTACGCAGCAGTCCCATCTATCGGAGTTGAATGTCAGCATAAGAGACAAAGAACATTACAACAAACAACGGTCAGTGTAATGTTATTGTTGATCTATGTTACGGGCTTTCGATATTGTAGGCCGTCACATTATTAATTGTCTTCTGGTTCTGAAATACCGTTCTCATCATAGTCGGTACGGTAAAACTGAATAAAACATAACCGAAATTATATTCTCTATAACTTTCGTTATGTAGTACTTTTCCGTAGGACCAAGAACATAGGTATTTAAAAATTAAATTTTAGGTGCCTTCCCGTAAACTACCATTTCGCCCAGGGTGAATAACATCGTTTATAGCTTAAACTGCAGTTTCTTTTTCCCCGACTCTATATACCGATTTTCATTAAATTCTGTTTACCCATTTTGTCGGGGCTTGGCGTTGATATGGACAAAAATCCAAATTCATGAATATCTCTGTTATCATAGCCGGTACGGTAAAAATTCATAAGTCGTAAATGATCCGAAATTTAATTCTACATAACTTTAGTTTAGTTACGTAGTATTTATCGATATGACCACTTATAATATAAATATTTGAGAATTGAATTTTAGTCCTTCCCCTAAACTACCATTTCACTTAGCGTGAATAAAAGAATTTATAGCCTAGATTGTATCGGCTCACCGTCCGACTCTACATACCGATTTTTATTAAATTCTCTTTAGGCGTTTTCTCGTGATGCGTGTACAGACAGACATACAGACAGACAGACAGACAGACAGACAGACAGACAGACAGACAGACAGACAGACAGACAGACAGACAGACAGACAGACAGATGGAAAAGTAAAAACAGCATTTTCTTGTTACTGTGGACATGATCGATACAGAAATACCATTCTTTTCAAATTCTGAGCAATGTACAGACAAGACACTTATATATAGGAGTGTAAAGTTAGGGATTCATTTTATAAATTATTCCCACAAATTTCAAAAACGGAAATACCAGAGTCTGCTTGTTTTAAGCTCGAATAACATGTATTCACCTGGGGTGACCAAATGCCTTGCGTCTCAAATATATATTAAATGTGCTGAGCTTTTATATTATCCTGCTAAAAGGCGAGCTAAATATAATTTTTGTCGACAATGTCATGACAATGATTTATTTTCTATTCCCTGTAGTGAAGAAGGATTATGAAACAACTCCTGTTCCAGTTGCCACCTAAATTACCAATTTGGAGGCCGCGGTGGAGATAAGAGTAAATCTGATGTGACTGATTGTTTATTTCAGGAATTCGCTCTCAGGTAACGTGTGGAAGATTGTGCAGCACAGCACAACAAAGTACAACCAGTGAAGGCGTGGCGCGGTTCCCGCATTCTCGCGCCATTCCCTTCAACGGAGTAACTACGAGATCGTGCTGCATTACAGCTTGTAAGAGCAATGAAGTAGAAGTCTACTTGGGATCCTTCAAATTTCATGAAATTGTAGCACGTCGAGAAGAATCGATTTGCCCTATTCCAAGAGCCAAATGGAAACCAAACGACAGGTTGATTGTTTTTAAAAATCCATTTTAATGATACAGACTTTATTACCAGAAAAATGTATAAGGACGGCAACGAATCCCCCGTTTTAAGTACAGTGCCAGGCTTATCCTCCTATCTTAAAGTAAGGAAATTCTCGGAAGACAGAAGAAGAGAAGCAGAAAAAGGTCAGAAAACTGCAAGAGAGGGTGAGAAAAAGAGAAATGAAAAGGGAAATAGAATTGATTCCTCTCAACACTTTAAATTGAATGTTCATTCGCCGGAGTGGTTTGTACATAGCACTGAAAGTGTTTGTATATTGTTTAATTAGATATTACTTCCGCACCCAAGGTTAGTAGTAGTATTAGAATAAATAGTGAGAGGTTCATGTGAACGGTGGAGTGATATCTAATGAAATCATACTCGCTAGTAATGTTATTTTTAGGAACGCTCTTTTGAATGAGTAGAGCACTTCATTATTTTAACTATGTTTATAGTAAGTTATCAAAAAGAATAAGAATCAGTTAGTCATTTTGATAGGCAGTTTTATCCAAAGGTTAGTCTCGGGTAGAGAATTCTGAGAAGCTCAACTTATTGCATGACCAAATTGTGGTAAGATTTCTGAAGAAACCGACTACAGTGTAACAAGAGATTTGAACGCATTTCTAATTTACATGCAGGTTCTAAAATTTTATCAGGCTAAACCAAACCCCACGGCGCAAGAGCCCCGTTGGGACTTGGCCTACTAAGCGACCGCTGCTCAGTCCGAAGGCCTGCAGATAACGAGTTGCGTGTGGTCAGCGCGATGAGTACCCTCGGCCGTTATTCTTCGTTTCTATATCGGTTATCAGGCTATAAGTTCATTGCACCATCCAGGACATCTGCAAAAATATCATCATCTAGTATACCTGTGTTTCAAGAAGGATGGTTTCCTCATACAGCGTCACTAAAGGGGCCCCTAGGTCGTTCTGATCAGCTCGTGGTTGGGTCCGTTTTGGCGGTTTGACACATGAACCAGCAAATCCGACCAACCCGGCACTGTGTGTTTGTCCCGCCGTGCTTTTGTCTGTAGCCTCCTCTAGTTTACAAGTATTTCTGAGCGAGTTAACAGGCGGCCGGAGCTGGAACGGCCGGCCACCAGCTCAGTAGTTGTTGTAACATGGGTCACAAGTTTGTAAAGGGTTTTTTATAAGGAAACGGAACAAGGTAAAATTATTTCGTATCTATAGTGCCGTATTATAATAAATACGAACTGGACGATGTAGAAGTGAGGGGTCTCATGATCGGTGCGAGAGGGACAGTCCCTAAGAAGACGGTAGAGCTGATGAAGGTCTTCAACATCAGTACCAAGGAGTTCATCGACTGGAGACTGAAAGCACTCAGGGGTTCTCTTTTGATACTCAGGCACCACTTGTATTCGCTAGACTGAGATATAAAGTACTTATTTTTTATATTTTTTGAATGAAATTTTATGCGTATTCTTTGTCTTAGGCAGCCTCCTAGTGGAGGAAGATTTTGAAATTAAAAAAAAAAATCACACACTTTCCATCAGTGTAAAAGCATTTCGAAAAGAAATGCAAATGTAGTTATGAAGTGGTAGTTAAAATAACGAATCTCCACATAAAACTGAGCTCTGAACCACGGTTTTCCTAAACTTATTTTAAGTCAAGATCGTGTTCAAATTAGAAGCAAACTATACCGTAGGGAAGTTTATATTTTTCTCTAATGGGCTACTTTAACATACTTTAAAATTAGGGATGCTTTATATATTTAATTGTGATTTTAATAAAGCACTGCTTAGTGTCGGCCGAATTCTAGTGCTGGTAGTTCAGCCAGTTTCCGTCAGATGCCGCAGCCTCACAAAGTCTTGTCCTTGAAGAGGGATGATGACAGATTAGCTCTTACCCATGCTGGGATGTGGTGAGTGAGATCTTCAGCTGCTATCGGTCGCTTCCTCACCCTTGCTTCATAACAAGCGGCAGTGGACACGCTGACAATACTTTGTTACTCGCTACTTGTGGTATGACCTTTCAATAGCACGTTATATTTCGTCGTGTTTTATTATACCGTGGTACTATGATTAGTGGATTTGTTAATCCACTGGTGGCAGCCCTGAAGATGGTTTTCCGTGGTTTCTCATTTTCACACTAGGCAAACGCTGGGGCTGTACCTTAATTAAGGCCGCGGCCGCTTCCTTCCAACTCCTAGGCCTTTCTTATCCCATCGTTTCCATAAGACCTATCTGTGTCGGTGCGACGTAAAACCACTAGCAAAAAAAATTTAACATTCATCGACATTATTCTCTAAAACACGCCGAAGAATATGACAAATATGTTGGTGAAGAACACCATGAAATTACGAATGAACTTAAAAGAGCTGCCTTATCTGAGGTAGGTATTATCCGACATTATTGAATTTTCTTTGTTATGTTAGTGACGCAAGGATGCTTACTATTCAAACTAAGAAAATTAACTTATTTTTATTGGTAATTGTAGGTCGGAGGTGAATCGTCAGTTCGAATAAGCTACAACATATCTCAGTAAAAGAATGGCTAAATGACGTAGAGTTACAGAAAGAGATGCAGTAATGGTTGAGAATCCGCATACTGAATAGTAGTTGCTACTAATGTTTCTCTGTTATCTCTGGTGTGTACATTTACAAAAGTATTATAAGGTTTAGTAGAATAAGAATAAAAATGGAATTAATTGCTATAAATATATGTTGTTCCTCTTTCAGTTGTAGCCCATTACAATACGGGCAGTGGCGGTTTTAGATACTTAAAACGGAGGAGTGTTTGGAATTGAAAGTCTTGGTAACAGAATTCAAAAGAAAAGTAACCATGGTTTTGAAAATACAATGGGCAACATTAGCACAACCATTAACATGTTTATTTCAAATCCATTATATCTGTAAATTAGAATTTCTTTATTAATCAAGGAATTTTAAAATAATTATTTCACTAAAACTGAGCCCCACCCTGCCAGGGCTAGAATCGCCTCTGGACATGGGTTTAAATATACGTTTGTTACTAGTGTGCACGGTAACTCACCGCTGCACTGCTTCCCTTGCTCGCGAAACAAGGTTTGCAGGCGGAACTGCCCTGTTTCTGCATTACAATCCTCTTTGAGTCTCCGTGCATGTGTCACTGTTTGTAATACACATTACAGCTGGGGTAGATAGAACGCAACCGTTTCGGGAACACAACTGTTGTTGAATGAAACAGTTACAAGAATATAACCGTTTATCAGTTGCTGTGTGGTGGTGGTGATTATTATTGTTTTAAGAGGAAGTACAACTAGGCAACCTTCCTCTATATAACTCTAATCAGAGAGAAAAAATGGAAGGGATCCGACACTTCGAAAATGAAGGTATCGGCCAAGGAAAAACAAAGGCCACGAAGGGTGTGAAAATGAAAGACACCATAGGCCTCCTTACGTACAGTAATACCGTCGGGGTCGGAAAAGAACAAGAGTTACCAAATGTGGTCGGATAGGATAGATGAGAGAAGAGAATATCGTCTACTGCAGCTGGTTATTCAAGGAAAGGTACAAGGAAAAAGAAGACAAGGGAGAAAGCGCATTCCTTGGATTGATAATTTGTAAACTTGGTTCAACTGTTCCACTACTGAGCAACATGCAAAGCAAGAATCTATAATGGTAGCCGATCTTCTGAAAGGAGATGCACCGAGCTCGATAGCTCCAGTCGCTTAAGTGCGGCCAGTATCCAGTATTTGGGAGATAGTAGGTTCGAACCCCACTGTCGGCAGCCCTGAAAATGGTTTTCCGTGGTTTCCCATTTTCACACCAGGCAAATGCTGGGGCCGTACATTCATTAATGCAATGACCGCTTCCTTCCCACTCCTAGCCTTTTCCTGTCCCATCGTCGCCATAAGACCTATCTATGTCGGTGCGACGTAAAGCAGCTAGCAAAAAAGGAGATGACACTTGAAGAAGGATAGATGAAAGTGAGGAGCCCGGCACAAGTAAGTGGAAATAAAGCTAGGACTCAGCTAAGGGCTCCGTGGTCGCCAACCCAGACTCCTAATTTCAGAACTCATGGGGCCCACTTTAGTCGCCTCTTACGACAGGCAGGGGATACTGTGGGTGTTATTCTAATACCCTCACCTACAGAGGGAAGTTGCAGTGCCCCTCAGCACCGTTTCAGAGTTTCATAACGGGTAGGTAAGCTATACAAAACCGTCGTTTAAAATCCTTGTATTTCTTGGAAACGGGGTTTTCCAACGTAACTACATTATCTCACAGGTCAGATAGAGCAGCGCTGCTATTGGCTAAAGCGCCTGACGTCACCGAGAGCGAGAATGAAGTGGTATTTTTTTACCTTAGTAGTTACTCTAATTACGTTCCACTCAAGTCATGAAATACAGAACTAATGGACCTTTAGATGCTGTAACATTCATTATTTAAAACTTATACGAAAACATACGACTTCAAATCCGTCTTTGTAAAGACAAAGAGACTCTCACAACGGCTCGAAGGATGGAACGCAGGCCTTCTTCCCCTTGGCAGGTTCGAACATGGCTCAGTGCGGTGGTATTGGAAGGTGCTCAGATATGTCAGCCTCGTGTCGATACGTTAAAGAACTCTTGCGGGACAACATTCCGGCACCTCTGCGTCTCCGAAAACACGTTACTTGATCGAATCCAAATTTTAACACAATATCCAATGGGATGTTCTTTATACATTGTTTATATATTTCAGAACTGTTCGTTTCCAAGGAAGAAACTGTTATACATTTGTAAGTTAAGGCTTTTTTTTTTTTTACTCGAGGTTGTTGGAAAATTCCTTTCTTGGTCGCGTTACGATCTTTATATTATGTCCAATGTATCACTGTGTGACTAATAAATGCGTAAATTAATTCACTTATTTTGTATCAGTTTGTATTTTTTTTTTTTTTTTTTTTTTTTTTTTGCAATTTGCTTTACGTCGCACCGACACAGATAGGTCTTATGGCGACGATGGGATAGGAAAGGCCTAGGAATTGGAAGGAAGCGGCCGTGGCCTTAACTAAGGTACAGCCCCGGCATTTGCCTGGTGTGAAATGGGAAACGACGGAAAACCATCTTCAGGGCTGTCGACAGTGGCGCTCGAACCCACTATCTTCCGATTACTGGATACTGTCCGCACTTAAACCACTGCAGCTATCGAGCTCGGTGTTTGTATTTTCATTGGATAGAATAAATATAATATGTATCACTGACTGGCCGGTACAGGGAAAGGCGTGAGGCGGGGACGGGGTTGATGCACTAGTTCATTTCAACATCGGAAACAGTGTCCGCTGTGCTGGCCATAATTGGTTAATTTCTCTTGCATGGGGGATGGGTGTATGTGTCGTCTCCATCATCATTTCATCTTGATCACGACGCGCAGGTCGCCTACGGACATCAAATCAGAGGACCTGCATTTGGCAAGCCGAACTTGTCTTCCGACACTCCCAGCACTAAAAGCCATACGCCATTATATTTATTTTTGTCGGAAACAGTACGTTATTTTAACTGTTGACGGTTTACTGTTTTGCTCAGCACTAACCCATGCTCAATAATATCCTGGAATGTTTCGCATTTCGTACAAATGTCGACATCATCAGCTCCGTGCAAGTACTGTATCACAACTTCCTGGTGACACACTATGTAACGCTGGAGGGTGAGAAGGGAATCGCCCGCTCGGCCTTGGCCTTTCTCACTGCCATCTATGCACCCGCGATGTAACTATCAGTGGAGTTAGCTGTCGACAGGAACGAGACTAGTGGCGATATTTTTAAATAAAAGGTGGATCTAGACTTGACTCCGCCCGCCTCTTAACCCTCCATTTCTACTATTGGGTCTGAGAGACCCATGGCGTTATTCAGTCTTGTTTTTGAACACGTTGGCAACAGTGGACAATGTTCATCTGTCTTCTAGCTTCTTATGTTATTGTTGTTAATAGTTTGATGGTGCGCGCCAGTCGGATGTTACCCTCCAGCTTTGTTTTAATTGTTTAGGGCTCCACAGACCCAACGGTAGCAAGCAGGTAAGTAAAGCACGGGTTCGCTAGGCTCAGGGTAGTAATATTGTATGCAGTTTCACTTCGTGCTTGTGTGTTTCTTCAACACAGTATGCATGTATTTTACAGGAAACATGGATGAAACGGAAAGTTTACGTATTCTTGAGATGCTGGATGGGCTGAATGACGCTGAGGGTACCGACCTTATGGACTCAGATGAAGATTCTGACGCTGATCCCGATTTTCAGATATGCAGTGAACATGAGACAGAGAGCGAGGAAAGTGGCAGTGAAGATAACGCAGCAGAAAGTAGTGGTACTTTATTTCTTGGAAAAGACAGAGTGACAAAGTGGAAGAAAGAGATACCCAATCCTTGCGTTAGAACCAGATCACATAATATTATATCACATATTCCTGGCGTGAAAGGATTTGCTAAAACAGTGAATTCCCCTTATGATATCTTACACCTTTTTATTACGGATGACATGTTGACTGAAATTACCAGGTGTACCAATATTTACATCAAGTGCACTATTCGGAGATATTCGTCTGCTCAGTCTTTCGTCCGAGAGACGGACATTGATGAAATTAGAGCTTTATTGGGACTATTATATTTAGGTGAGGTTTTCAAGGCAGGGCGAGTGAATGCGGAAGAATTTTGGGACAATGATGGTACAGGCTTAGAAATATTTCAGGTAACATTGACATTACAGAGATTCCGCATTCTCCTGCAATCGCTGCGGTTCGATGAAAGGGGAACAAGCGAAGAAAGAAAGAAGCTCGATAAACTAGCCCCAATACGCCATAATTTTGAGCTATTTAACTCCAACTGTAAATCCCATTACTGTTTGGGAGGGTATGTAACCGTGGACGAAATGCTTGTTGCATTCAGAGGCCGATGCTCCTTCCGGATGTTCATGCCCTCAAAACCAGCCAAATATGGCATAAGGTCTTCAATTTAACGGATGCGAGGGCAGAGTATAGCTGCAATTTAGAAGTGTACGTGGGTGAACAACCAGATGGACCATTTCGTATCAGCAATAAAGCAGATGACTTAGTAATACGACTAACCAGTCCTATACATGGAACTTCAAGGAACGTTACGATGGACAACTGGTTTACGAGCTACAAATTAGGAAACACATTGTTGACCAGCTACAAACTGACAACTTTGGGAACTGTAAGAAAGAACAAGAAAGAAATCCCACTCGAATTCAGCAACCCTAGAGGGTGGCAATGCTTTAGTAGTACTTTTGGATTCCAAAAAGACTACACAATTGTCAGCTATGTGCCGAAGAAGAACAAGTGTGTGATTTTAATGAGTACCATGCACCACGATGCCAAAATTGACGAGAGCACAGGCGACACTAAGAAGCCTGAGATGATCGTTGGCCACTTGCTCTGTTCTTCTGCATATTGAACATTGCCGCCATCAACATCCTGATAATATATAAATCTAACGGTCAGAAAGACATAAACAGAAGAAGCTTTCTGAAGTTTCTTGGAAAAGAACTTCTGAGAAACCTTTTGCAGAAGAGAGGTGACAACAAACATATTGCTTCAACAAATGGAAAAGGAGCCAGATCACTGATGGGCGAAGAAGAACGCGAAAAGGAGAAAGTGGTACGCAATGATCATCCAAAGAAAGGAAGATGCTACTTGTGTACCGACAGTTAGTCTCAGTTTTCATGCGTTAAATGCAAGAAGTTCATGTGTCTCAGGAAACATGCAAAGTTCATTTGTAGAGAGTGCCTACAGTAACAATTGTGACAGGTTTTCATTCTTTAGATTCTTCTGGGTGACATTTATAATGTTTTCTGATGTCCTTAAAACTGATGAGTGTGAGAGACTGAATTGCATACGCAGTATGCCACTAAATTTGTAAACAAGTATACGGAAAATTTAGTAGTGTAAATTAGCAATTTTATTCTGTAAATGATAAATATAGTAATCATAAACCGAAACAGAAAATGTCTTAACGCTATATAAATATGTTAATTTAATATCCTGAATCGTAGTTTCTTGTTTTTCCCATATAAAATGGGTAGTATGCCAACTGGGCCTGTCAGACCCAGAGTAGCAATAGAGTTACATTTTCATACAGTAGCAACACAGGGTTAAGGTCACAATTACTTCCTTCTCAGGCCCATTCCATCGTTGCCATAAATCGGTGCAATATAAAACTCATAGCCAAAAAATGAGACATTATGAAGCACATAATATCATTATAATTGTTCATAAAGGTGGAAAACAAGTGTGTTCAGTTCATGTTCAGTATTGTAATTCAAAATATGTCAAACATATGCATGTTCCAGACTCCATTTGTCTTAATTGCATATCTGCTGAATGGGAAGTGAAAATTGAAAAGTGGAGTTATTTTCCAGAAGAACCTTTCAAACATGTGGTTTGGTGCCCTCATAGTCTGTTCCTTTATATGAGCTCATCATTTCTGTAGAATTGTGTGATAACATTTAAATACTGAAGTGGAAGTGTCATGTGATATTGTGTGGATGAATTTTGTTAAGAAGTCATAGTTTTGGTTAATCATCCATTTCTACCAAAGTGGTTTCACTGAAAATTGTATATTTTGGAAACAATTTCTCATCAGAACACAGGAAATATGTTAAGCTCTCTCCTCTCTTATTTGCAATTTGTATGCACATCCTCCTCTACAGAAGTATGTACTGGCATGTATTCAATGTCCAAGTAACTAAATTAATATTTGTTAATTTTGTGTTGTTGGTAACTGATACATTTGATGTGATGGTAACAGTTGTACACACTTTCCTGATAATAGTTGTCCCCCTGTGGGTGGGGGCAGTAGAATAACACCCAAGACATACCCTGCCTGATGTAAGAGGCGACTAAAAAGGGTCCCATGGGCTCTGAACTTAGGAGCTTGGGTGAATCCTGGCATTGCTTCCGCTTACTTGTGCCAGGCTCCTCAATCAATCAATACTGATCTGCATTTAGGGCAGTCGCCCAGGTGGCAGATTCCCTATCTGTTGTTTTCCTAGCCTTTTCCTAAATGATTTCAAAGTAATTGGAAATTTATTGAACATAGACGACAGTGCAAGAGATGCCTAGAAGTCTGTTCGTCTCCACATTTGCACAATGAGTCCCCATCATGCACGATGCCCCATTTCATATACACCATCTCTCTTCGTGACCATGTGGCAACTTTTTTTCAATTTCAACACAATCAATCAATCAATACTGATCTGCATTTAGATTTCATCTATCCTATCCGATCTACCTCGGTCACCACCTGTTCTTTTCTCACCCTGACTGTATTACATATGGAGGCTTAGGGAGTCTTATTTCCATGCCATAATACTGTACATAAATTAGTGACCAATTCCTTGGAGGCAGCTATCTTGTGACGTGCCATGGGAACTTTTTTGTGCTGGATCAGCTGCCATATAGTAGTACGTAGATCCTGATGCTACGTATTTCTTTCCATTTATTGGGACTCCTCTCCTGTGGATGGACTGAAAGGAAGCATTATTTGTACCTCCTGCATGTTGTAACAGGGAACAATCACAGAATCTGTAATCGCTCTCTTGTCTTTTAAGCCCATAAACATATTCATAATGCTATCCTTATCCGTTTAGCAGAGAAATTTAGATATATCCAACTGATACATGAAATAAAACATTTTAAAGTACTGTAAATAGTGCAGAACAATAAATACAAGGGATGCATACAATTTGTAGCTTGACATTATTTATCATCTAAATGCAGATGATTGATTGAATGATATGTTGTGTTTTGGTGCAATATGTAGGAACAGGGTACGTGCTACCATGCCTTGGTTTCTTTAAACACTACTCTGCCAGAGACTTGCCATCCTCTGGCAGATACAAAAGAAGTACAAATCTCCATATTTCTCAGTGTGTGACCCTATGTGCCTCATTTGACAGACTGAAAGATGTACCATATAGTAAGTTCCTTGAGAAAATACAAATGGTGTTGCTGAAAACTTTTGACGTGTCAGTGCAACGTTAGACTGCAAAAAGACAGGAAAGTATTATGTTGCAACTTGTCAGTTCCACTCTTTCTTTCATAAATTAATGATTTTGTATTTGTATTGTATTGTTTTCTGACTGATGATTATTAATTGGTGATTAATACTACTGAATCTAATATCATGAAATTATGATATACCATGATCACTAAAACTTTTGTGGAAATTTCTACACACTTTTTATACCTGTAATACTGTGGATAGTAGGTAGAATATAGCTCCATTAATCACACGATCATGTACCATTTCTGCTTACGTTTGAATCCTACAAACTTCCTCCTTAGCATATGAGTTTCCTTTAATCATTTTGGTTCCTGTGTGTGGCATTCTTTCTTACATTGTACTTCAATTTTATTTCCTGCATAAGTGGCATATCTTGATACTATTGACTGTTGAGGTTGGCTTGGATAGTGTTAAGAGGACTGACGTACGAGGTGATGTTAGCGTCTATTTCTGTCGTAGTTCTTAATTCAAGATAAGGATTGTCAATCCCACTCACCTTCTGGTCACTTCTTTCCTTCCTTCCTCCCTTTGTCAGTTGGCTTCTTTTTCCCTCAGCACAAAAAAAAAAAAAAAAAAAAAAAAAAAGAGCTGCAGAGGCCAGACCGGTCACTCCCTTTCTTCATGGCTTTGTAAATTAATAAAAGTAATATTATAATAAGCAGCACAGGCTGGTAAACTTCTTTTCTCCAGCAAAATAATAATGAAGCACAGGCAAACTTCCAGGTGTTTTCAATGTTCAGAATGATGTATTTCAGAAAAAGGTAACAGAAAGAAAGAAAAGAAAAAAGATATGAAAGAAATGAATATATTGAAGAGCGGGGGGAGAATGAGAACCTGGGGAACTGACGCGCTAAACGATTTAAATCGCCCGCCCGATAATTTTAGTTACGGCCTACGACGGTCAGAGGCGCTAGCGTGGAAATCCCAGCAATCTTTGTGGCAGCCGATGAATACAGAAGTGAAAAATGACGTTCAGAGTGGACTCTTACTCATTCTCTATAGCGCACAGTGAACTTTTCAATAACTGTCATATATTCGAGAGTTGTCACTGGTAATACATCCTTTCCTAAATTCAGCCTCTTCTACTGACTGATACAAATCAAATCCGTTCTTCAAAAGTTTGTTTAAAGTGATTAGCAATGGCAAACTACCTCACTCCTCATCCTGCCTAGTACGCCTAATTTGGGCTCTGCCATTGGTTTTTGCGGTTTCCCTATAACTGCAAAGCCTTTGGTAGTGCTATTTGAGGGTCTAACCAGCCTCTTGGCTGATGACCTAACAAACTGTAGAATACATTAAAATGGTATTACCGTTAATAAAGTATTATTATTATTATTATTATTATTATTATTATTATTATTATTATTATTATTATTATTATTATTATTATTATTATTATTATTATTATTATCATCATCAGGTTTTGTCTCCAAGTGTGAGGTATGTTGTTGTATCAGGCGCGTGTTAACCAGTTGTACAGCTTATGCCGTTAATTGTGTTTCAGATTTTCTTCTTTGAGGAATTTCTATCACTTTACACTTATAGTCGGTAATGTTCAAGTTTCAGTAATTTACTTTTGCCAAAGTTATAGATCTCAATTGAGAACCGTTAAACGTTAATGCTAAAGTTTCTCAGTTTCAGCATTATACATATTTTTAATTTTCTTAATTTTATTTTT
This sequence comes from Anabrus simplex, assembly GCF_040414725.1. Taxonomy (NCBI): domain Eukaryota; kingdom Metazoa; phylum Arthropoda; class Insecta; order Orthoptera; family Tettigoniidae; genus Anabrus; species Anabrus simplex. The sequence continues at coordinate 22,425,169 of NC_090279.1, read as the reverse complement.
ACTTAAGCATTAAAAATGTATAAGCATATAAATAGCTTTCTTTTTGAAACCTCCTGGCCTTTGCGTTACATGTACCGGCAAATCGTGTGTTGTAGCAATATATCGGATATCTAAATTTATTGGAATGAGGTGAAGAATTGCGGATATTAGTTTCAGAAAGAAGTTACAAGATAGTGTATCGGTATAATTTTAATTATTGTGCTGATGTGTTATTTGCCTCTGTTTGCGATTTAAAAGTGGCGCTATGAATGTTTGGTTGTTCTTTACACTGTAGGCTGCGAAAGATTTTAGTACCGGTAGTGTTCGAAATCTTGAGAGTTGTTCCGTGTAGGGTATCTGTGAAAATATCTCCATATGTAGATTTCTTGGTATATCAGTGTTGTTATGGAGATTCTTCTGTATCACATCCTTATCCCACAACAGCTATGTCCGGTATTTACTCCTGATGTTTTAGTTAACAGTAGACTGCCTCTCTTTCGTAAGATATTTCCTGATTTATTGGTGTGTAAGAGATCTTCTTCATGGGCGTGTGGCGGTGAGTTTGCATGGGTTCGAATCCCAGGATAGACAGCCCTGAAAATCGTTTCCGTGGTTTCCCCATTTTCTCGTTAATTAACCTTACCGTATTTAACGCCGCTACCTTCTTAATCCTAGCACTTTCGCTTCGACTTGTTAGGGCAATATTAAACCAGTAGCAGGAATGGAAGAAAAATCTTCAAGAACATATTGTGGCTCTGGAAACTGTAAAAGGTAGTTACTTGAAAGTGAAATCAGGAATATATTAATAGAATAACCAGTGAAGGCCAGAACAAGTAGGCCTAGTGTCCCCTACGTTGCAATATACAAAATACAATTAATCATAGTTTCCTGAATAGATATGTGTTTCCATAGAAATCTGTTACCTGGCAATGAGTAAGAATCAACGCAATTGGCCACAGGAACGAGCTCATGTTACATGTGTACATTATGTTTACTTTTACAGTAAAATATCACAAAGTGAATAACAAGCACTGTTATTGGCTGAAATGAATTCAGTTAGGCACCACTCGATGTATTCAACACAGACTAGTTTCATACCATGTGGGGAACAAACTGCTAAACATTTAAACCAGTTGTATGACATAGAACTCCCTTCAAGGGGTGCTGTGTTAACCAACCCTCGGTTGTGTCATAAGACATGACATGCACAGACAAATAAAGAAAGTGCACTTAAGTAAAGGTTCAATGAAATGAGCTGGTAGAAGTGTTGAATAAATTTTTGTCTTCATTTCAACAGATTCTTCTTCATTTTCCATTTCCAGTCCTTTGGGTAGAGTTGTGAATTAAGGACCTCCTCATTTTTCTGTTTCTCCACAACTCCCTTCTTTTTTCCAATATTTTTTTCTACTTTTACTCCTCTCTTGTCTGTACTCTCTTTCCCCGTATTCATCCACCTATTTCTGGGCATTCCCTGATGTCTTTCTCCTATTATTTTCTCTGTAATCACTCTCTGGAACTCTACCCTGTCCCATTCTCATCATGTGTCCATACCATTTCAGCTTATTGGTCTCTATCATGTCTTGCAGTTTGTAATGTGCTCCCGATATATATGTTTTCTTACCTTGTGCATATTCATCCCTTCCTTCTAGTGACATTGGACCGGTACACTTTCCATCCATCTGTTGCCTTGTCTGCCTCATGACTGTGTGTGTGTGCTTGCTATCCATTCCCCGCCACCCCCTGACATCATCATTGTTCCCGCACATTCCACGCCTGGCTCTCCGGCCTATATAAACTTGCCGTTTCGCCTTGATCGGCAATCAAGTGTGTGCATTATGCTATTGTAAGTAGTGGGAGTTTTATATCGTCCGCGGCTGGTCCGTGCTGACTTATTTAACATGTGTGCAAACCTTCTATGTCTCGCTGGGTGAGCAGACTCATGTTTTATTTTACATATTCATGTTGATATTCTTTCTAGCTCCTCACAGACTTTGTTACAAATATCAAGCTTGTAAAATTTTGGCCCTTTTTTGGACTTTACTTACACTATGGAGCACTTCCTTCATTTGTGTGAACATTGTCAACTGTGATTGGGGAGTTTTCCTTGGCGGACCAATAAGCGAGCTGGAACCTTACATCGTGTGTTGAAATGAACTTAACCTTCAACGGGTTTTTGCAGCCTGATCCCTGCCTGTTCCCTTAATACCCTCACCTGTGTTTTTTTTTCTTTATCCATTTTTCCTACATCTCCTTCTACCAGTGTATGCCCTTGTTACTTCCTATTCTTCTTCTTGTATGAGAAATTAAAAATGCACTAGAAAGATTAGTAATGGTCTGCAAATTTTCATAGGTGTTCTTTCTCTTTAATGGTTTTAAAATTAATGTCAACTTATTCTTCTAGTTAAATGAAATTCGTATTCGGGGGATTAAATATTGTGAAATATCAATGTGGTGGTTTCTATGCATTGCTATCCCAATGTTTACTGAATGTATCATTCCACTAGTAATATTTTTTTGATGTATATTCGGGGTACGCCCTTGCTACGATATTGGTACCATTGTAACTATTTGAATGTAGTCATCTGTCCATATTCTCACAAAGTACTTGTACATACACCTTATTTTCTTAACTTAATCTTCTAACATGTCTACTATTCCAGTATCTGACCAATACCAAAGATTATGAGTTTCATTGCCATGTATCATGTTTATAAGCTTTCTTTTGATGTTGCTACAATATATGTCATGATTCTTAAAACCTGATCCCTTGGGCTTTTTATTTGTTTGGTGTCCCCTTTTTATTCCTTTGCTCCTACTACGGAATACCTCTCGGGAAGGGCCTTGATTTGTGTTCTGCGCGACTAACTGCGCATTGCCTCATGCACGCTTCCACTCTGTTTGGCCTGACACGTAAACATTGTGCTCTGTCATATGATTGAGGGAGACTCTCCTCTCCTTTTTTTGAGAAATTGTGTTTTAGAACTGATCTATGCTAAAAACATAAAAGGTAACAAGTTTAGGGAATCCAATTCTTTCCCTGATTTCTATGTTTCTGACTTTATTCCTTCGTATCCTCCCTATTATTCCTCTAAGGAATTTCATCTTGGCCTCTTGGATTCTGCTTTCATCATAGTTTGCTGTTGTCCATTTGCCTGATGCATATGTCAAAATTGGTGTGTAATACATAGGGTGCAACATTTTCTTTCATTCCTTAGGGACGTCCGAGTTCCAGACTATAGACCTCGCACATCGATGGAACTCATTGGCTTGTTCAATTCTCTTTCCAATTTCTTAATTTATTTTCCCATCTTCTGCAATTACTCTCCCCAAATACTTGAAGCTTTCCACAACTTCTAATGGTCTTCCATTTACTTCAATATTCCCACTTCCTTCTCTATTACCTCTCATCACCACTGCTATCATATACCTCTCCACACTTATGTGCATTCCATATACCTCTAGCTCCTACTTCTATACAATATCTTGTTCTTGTACTTCCATTTCATCTTCTCTCCATACTACTATGTCATCTGCAAAGAGTAAGGCCTTTGTCTCTTTGCTTTCCATTTTTTGTTTCATCCATCGTTGTAATGTAGAGTAGAGGGGATGATACACATCCTTGTTTAAGTCCTGTTTCTACTTTGAACCAGTTTGTTTGTCCTGTCATAGTCGTCTTACTACTTACTCACTTTTCGTTTATGGCTTTTATAATTGGTTCTCCTCTCCCTCCCTTCTTCTTTATCAATCTATCGAAGACCGCTTGCCCTGGTACACTTTCGTATGCCTTCTCAATATCTAAAAATGTCATCACTAAATCCTACCTAAACTCCTATCTTTCCTCCATCGTGTTCTTTAGATTCAATGCATTGAAGAACTTAAAATTGATGTTACACTGAGTGTGGAGTACGGCACTGCATGGAAGTGAAACATGGATAATAACTGGTGCTGAGAAAAACAGAGTTGAAGCCTTTCAAATGCTGTGTTATCAGAAGTTGTTGAAGATCAGATGGATAGAACATGTTAGAAATAAAGAGATAGTGAATCAGCTTGATGAGAGGAGAACAGTTTGAGAGAATTTGATGCGAAGAAGGAAAATTTTGATAGAACAGATCTCAAGGCACTCTGATCTTGTTCAGTTAGTTGTGAATCAAAGTGCAGAAGATAACAATGGTACGAAGATTCTAAGATATGGACCCGGGTGATCAGAATGATATGCTAATGGAATAGTCACTGAATTTTCAAGAAGTTTTGTGCATTTTGATCACAATCAATGTATGTTTGATTTTTAACAAGAAAACCCATCTTGCTGTGGTTTCACTTCCATGTAAAACTGTATGTTATATAGCTATGAATACGATATAAGGTGTCATGTAAAACTTGGGATCTTTTGACTATGAAGTCGATATTGACAGACATGTTAACTTATATTTTGTATGGAAGTGATAACTGTATTTGAAGTCATGTAAAACTGGAGGTCCTTAGCTCTGATCATAGTATCAGTCATAGAAAACTTATGGTCCTATAGGTATATTCACGAAATCCACAGGCATGTTAAATTTTTGGGCTTTTTTGTGTGATCATGATATTGAGAGTCATGTAAAATTACAAGCTTGTTGTTTAGTCCGTTGAAAAATAACCTAAGTAACAACAAGGTAATACATTTTTCTGGTCTGTGTTCCAGTGTAACATCATTGGAAGAAATCATAAACCCCAGAACCTTCTAACTGCTTCAGTTGCAGTGTGAAATGGACTTGCAAATAAAGATCAAGGAGGAACCAGCCTGGCTTGAAGGAACAACAAATGCATCACTTGTAAGTCTCATTCCACATAACTTTATGGAGGTCAGAATTTAACCCTTACCGGCTGAATAAGGTTGGCAGGGGCATAATTTACTATGTGCTTCCCCAATATTAACATCAGCAGTCATCTTTTGCTGCTTGGGCATGTAAGTGTGGTATGTCTCTGTTTTGTTTCTTTGTCTGAGAGTATGCCACAGTGTGCTACACAAAGCTGCCAACTCTTACGAACTAGAAACAACAGTATTGATGTACATCTATGGGTCCAGCTAGTGACAAAATTATTGTTCGTGGGACAAGGAAAGGGCTTCTAGTGGCATAAGCTCCCAGATAATTGCTGCTGAGTGGACAATTGGCCTCTAGCATTTAAGAGGGAGGTGGCAGTGCATTCTATGTTTGATAGTGGCAAAAAGCTGAATTAATGTTGTGGGCTTGATAGTGAAGGAACCATGGTTAGGTCCATCTAGTGATGAAGTTGTGATAGGCTGTGTCTCAAGATTGAGGCTTCAGGGCATTTCATGTGTTAAGTACCCTTTGACTGACTGTCTATTGTCTGTTGGTTATATAAATTGATTTATGGAGGGTGTGTGGTAATGTCCTTATTCTGCTTGGTTTGGTAATGGAATCTTTGTTGGATTGACATCATTTCCTATCATATGTCAGCCAATTGCAGTGCTAGTAGTTGCTGAAGTGATGGAAAATGGTGGGTGCTAGATTGAATTAGGTTATGGCCAGTAGGTCCATGGCTCTCATGGTGAACATATTTTTCCTTCAAAAGAAATTCCAGGTAAGATTTACATCATTTAAACTTTTTTATATTGTCAATAATGTTGGGTGAGCACGTATTAAAATTCTGCCTTGGCAGTTTACTGTGAGTGTAGCTTATCTAAAGCAAACACCCTGATGAAGGTGGAGATGCAGTGAAAATTATTTAGAAGAAGCATGATTTTCATCATCTTTCCTTGCTCTATCTGTTCAAATCAAATCAAATCAAAATCTCTTTATTTGCAAATGAGGTGTCTACCTTGGTGGCAAATGGTACACTAAAATACATTATTGTCAAGCACTAAATTTTAAATTAACAGGAGACGAAGAAAATTTTCCTAGAATACAATATTATACAATTTACGCTAATAATTTTTTCTATTAAACACACACATCATCCTTAATAAATTTATATTGTTTACAAAATTCTACTTATTATATCTTACAAACATAGTCAACTCATATACAGTACGGTATGTGAAATTACTTCTAATAATACGATACAACTGATATAAGATTAAAATTAACATTGAATTTATTTACATATTTATATTTTACCCATTTTGGAACCTAAGGAGCATAACGACCTTGTGCGTCTTAATGAGAGCCCCTTTTGCCACCACTTTTCAGAGTTCCTGAAGGGCCTTCACAGCTACCGTAGCGGTCCCAGGGCCCTCGAAGTCCCCACTGTACTTCACCCCTACAGGCAGTCCCCTACTTATGCTGTCCAAACACCTTAGACCAGGGGATGGAATTAATTTAATCACACACATTTATTATTTACAATATCCTGCACTGGTCGAATGCCCTCTAACATTTAATTTATTATCTCAGTTGTTGTTTATTCTCTTCTTGAATATCTGTACAGATTTTGGAAAAGGATCAAACACTACCCCTGGTAAACTGTTCCACTCCTTCACGCCCTTCCCAATGAAAGAAAATTTACCCCAATCGCTTCTGCTAAAATTCCTTCTAATTTTGTACTTGTGGTCAGTTCTACCAATATAATTATTTTCCAACCATAGCCTCTCATGGATATCTCCCCATGCTTCTTCTCCTGTATAGGCTCTATATAATCCTATAAGTCTACTTTTCTCCCTTCTCTTACTTGAAGTTTCCCACCCAAGTTCCTTTAACATTTCTGATGCACTACTCTTTCTCCTGAAATCCCCTGTTACAAACCTTGCTGCTTTCCTCTGCACACCATCTACTTCTTTTATTAGGTATTCTTGGTGAGGATCCCAAACACTGTTTGCATATTCCAATAATGGACGAACCATACTTAAGTAACTTTTTTCTTTTAATTCTTTGTGTTACCGTGTTTTAGCGGTAGTTATGCGTAAAAGAAGGTGCGGGTGTGAATGGGTTTCAAGCTACGAAATTATAGTGCATGTAAAATTAATTTAAAATTTAACAAGGTTATATTTCCTTTTCAAAAACAAAGCAATAACAGACATGGCAGGTACAATGTAGCAAAACAAGGGGAGTTACAATATTTACAGGTTTTGGGCTTCACGCCCTGACTTCAGCGATCAGCTCAGTTTTACCACAAACACAAGTTTTAACAGAGGGGCAGAAAACCCCATTCATCCCTAGGAGCCCCTGGCTCCGAATTACACAGAAAAGCCTCCACGAGGCATATGACACTCCATTTCAAAAGAGCGATCCGCTCTCAAAATTTAAGCCTCTCAAAGGCCACACCAAACTCTACCTTCAAGCTGTCCTCTAAGGACGTATTCACAGGGGTAAAATACCCAACCTACTGAGGTCTATTGAATGAAAAAGAAAGTTGATTACATGACCTCTAAAATAACAATTTGAGAGGAGGCTAACCGCACTCCTGATACACTTTGTTTAAGACCTACTTGGCACTAGGCCGTTAATACAAGGGCTAATCCCATACTACGGAGGTGACTTCAGAAAATAACAATTTACATTACATCACGGAAGAATTGGTTTGAGAAAATAAGTCCACCTCAAAACAATATGAGTGGGAACTCGAGAGGGTTAGCACTCTCTATCCCAATATGTGGTTTAGAAGATAGGATAGGTACCAGTAGTCTTTACATTTTAAAGGAAGGTTACATGGTGGAAGGCCTAGAACCCGCCCCGAAGATTAAACTGCTGAGCAAGCAAAGAAAGAAGTTATTACTTGGCCATTACCTTGTTGTAGACGCCGCCGAAGAAAGAGGCGCTTCCCGCCTCCTGCTATGTACTTAATACACTGAAAGATGGAACAGAAGTGGCCTGGAGACCCTAAAATCAGCAGTTTATATCCTCTCGCGGAAGATTCTAGGCGTTAGGGGAAATAAAACACCCTCCCACAAAAAATTTTATTGGCTAGGGAAAAGAAACCCCTACATAGAGGAAAAAGAAACACATTATTGGTGGAAAATTAATTAAAGAAATTCGGGATTGGCTAGATCCAAACTAAGGGGAAAAAGAGGGGTATACAGCCAACTTAAACAATAACAGAAAGAAATTTAGCAAGGAACAAACATTTGAAATAAAAATTTCTTCAACAAAATAGTTCTTTGATTTCGCACTAGGTTGCACTATTGTAATTCTTCAGTAGTGTCCTCTAGAAGAGAAAGTTCACACTTCTTACTTCAAGCGAGACAAAAACACATCAAAAGTGACACAGTTCAAAAACTCAAAATTTTCCACGTGGTGACATCTTCTGAGAAAGTAGAGAATTAATAGAATAGATAAAGTTCAACCTTCCTCCAGAAGAGGAGTTTCAACTGGCGCAACTTTTAAATAAACGGTGTAGAGGTGTACCGCCCGGTACAGACCTCCCCCCCCAAAAGTTCCTCCAGGGGTGACACATGAAATCAGTTTGAAACAAAGTCCAAGTAATGATGTTGATACGAAGATAGATAGCAGAAGCATTTACAAGATTTCTTAATTCAGTTTCAAAATATTGTTGTTGCAGGTGAATGAAAGTCTTTATGTTTGTAGAATTTGAATTTCTGAAGATAAACTTTTAATACTTGAAAGTGATGAAAAATTTGGCAATGTCCACCAATTATTGTTGTTGAATTCCCAAGTGTAGTTATTGCTTATGGTGACTGTCCATGTAGTTGATGTAGATTGAGTCGGATGGCCAGACCGGCCGTTGCAGCTTGCGTCCAACGGAGGCCGCTCGGACCCCTCAAGTACCCTGAGATACCGCTCGCCCGCACTATGAGGGGAGCAGAGGAGTTGAAGTACGCCGCGCCCGCGGTGAACAGATACAGGCTGCGGGCATGTAGCAGGTCGTGCGCCGCACATCAGCCTTGGCCGGGAGGAGAGTTCCGGCTCGCCGTGCACATGTCGTCCTCGCTGGAGAGGAGGGGGCCCATCCCCCTCCCCAGTCGCTGCACGGCGCTGCGCGGCTGCGGGGGCGCTGAAACATTAAAGCTAGGCGGCAGAATTGTGTTGGACTATCATCTTCTTTGAGGGTACAGGCTTGTGGAGAGGTTGAGGGGCCAGCGGCGTGTAGATATCCATGGCATTTACTATTATGAAGCCACAGTGTAAGGTGGAGCAGGAGACGGGAGCGTGGTAATGGCCGTGGCAAGCACAGGATGGCAGTTTAACGGGTCGGGGCAGGTTTTACACAAGGCTTACATCTAAAACCAAAATATTACAGAAGGGGCAGAATGCCTTAAAAGTGAAACTCAAAAAAAATATAACCTTCATATCCTTTCAAAATAATATGAAGCAAGTTAACACAGAAATTACACCGGTTTCACCTGGGACAGGTGAACTCTAAATATCCTCTCGGTGGCTGGATTACTTAGCAATAAGGTAACCGGCGTAAGAAAATCGAGAATGATACAAGGCCCATGAAATCTGGGGGCAAGCTTGCCCGCGGGAACAAAATTTTTGACCATAACCTGGTCACCTACCTTCAAAGTGGTGGGTCTCCGTCCACGATCATACCTTTCCCTAACCTTTTCATGAGACACTTTAAGATTGGCTTTAGCCTTCTTCCAAAGATCTTTAATGTTGTCCGGATCTATTGTCTCGGGCAGAATGTCATTCAGAGACCAGAGGTTAGAGAGCGGCGTGTTGGGAACGAACTTAAACATCAAAGAAGCTGGAGTAAATTTGTGTGATTCATGAACCGCCGAATTCAAAGCAAAAGCTAACCAATGCAGGGACGTGTCCCACCTAGAATGATCTTCATGATGATAGGCAATAAGTGCGGACCTGAGATTACGGTTAACCCGTTCAGCCAGAGATGGTTGAGGGTAATAAGCGGAAGTAGTTACATGAGAGATGGACAAGTCAAAACAGAATTTACGAAATAAATTTGATGTGAACGCCTTAGCATTATCAGATACAATATATTGGCACGGACCAAAAGAAGCAAAAATAGAATTTAGGCAAGTAATGGTGGACTGAGCGGTAGCCAGCTTAGTCGGAAATAACCAAGAAAATCTAGTAAAGCCATCTACGCACACAAAGATGAACTTGTTAGCATTACCCTTTGACTGGGGGAAGGGTCCTACATAATCGATATACAGGCGTTCCATGGGGCGCGACGCTTGATGCGAAGACAACAGGCCTACCTTGGTGGACATGGTGGGTTTACTAAGCAAACAAGATTTACAAGCTTTTACAAGTTCACGGATTTCACCGTCCATACCTTTCCAAATGAACATTTCACGAATTTTTTCACGGGTTTTAAAGATTCCAAGATGCCCTCCTAATGGGGTCTCATGATAATACTTGAAGATCATAGGCACAAGAACAGCTGGAACGACAACTTTCATCATCTTGTCATGCCTCGAAGGGCAACATAAAACACCATTCCTCAGAACATAAGGGACAACATGTTCCCCAGAAGAAAGGGTTTCCATTATCGGAGCCAGCGTCGGATCTTCACGTTGGTACTTCTCAATATCTCTAAAGAGCATGGGAGCATCTGTTAGGATGGCATTAACCTCAGATAGTATGGACTCGGAAGGTGATGAACTGTCGACAGGTTCATGGGTCTCGACGTCGTTAGAAAACATACGGCTGAGTCCATCAGCAACAACATTTTCAGTACCTCTGATATGTCGTACATCGAATTGGAAGGCAGAAATACGGATGGCCCAACGGGCTATACGACCAGTACGACGCGGCCTACCTAAGACCCAGCTTAAGGCTTGATTATCTGTCTCCAAGTCGAATTTGACGTGTTCCAGATAGAGACGGAACTTTTCTAAGGCGAATAAGACTGCCAAACCTTCAAGCTCATATATGGAGTACTTTGCTTCTTGAGCTGACAATGTCCTAGACGCATAGGCGATGGGGCGCCTCCCTAGTTCAGTCTCTTGAAGAAGGACTGCAGCTACCGCCGACGACGACGCGTCGGTTTGGACGATGAATTTCTTCGAGAAATCCGGCATAGCAAGTACAGGGGCATTACAGAGAGCTAATTTAAGGTCTTCGAAAGCGGCTTGTTGAGAAGGTCCCCACTCGAATTTGATGCCTTTCCTACGAAGAAGGTTTAAGGGCGCCGCTCTATTAGCGAAGTTAGGAATGAACTTCCTGAAGAAATTCACCATGCCAATGAACCTGGCGATACCTTTAATGTCCTTGGGAGGTTTAAAATCACGGATGGCCTGTGTTCTAGAATGATCGACTGCTACACCATCAGGTGACACAATATGCCCTAGGAATGACATAGAGGGCTTAGCAAAGGCAACCTTGGACAACTTAACAGTTAACCCAGCCTTACGAAGGCGATTGAGAACTTCTCGCAGATGATCTAGATGTTCTTCAAAGGTTTCGGAAAATACGACGACATCATCTAAGTAGTGATATAAGTACTCGAATTTGATGTCGGAGAAGACCCTATCTAGCAGCCTAGTGAGTACAGCTGCTCCCGTAGGGAGCCCGAAAGGCACGCGGTTGTATTCATATAAATTCCAGTCCGTGGCAAACGCTGTAAGATGTTTAGACTCTTCGGCTAGGGGAATTTGATTATAGGCCTGATTTAAGTCCAAGATGGTGAAGAACTTGGCCTTACGAAACCATGAAAAACAAGAATGAAGGTCGGGAAGGGGCACAGATTGCAACACCACCTTCCGATTGAGAGCCCTGTAATCAATGACAGGCCTGAAGCCTCCTTGGGGTTTCGGGACTAGAAAAATAGGCGAAGAATACGCTGACTTAGAGGGCCTAATAATACCATCCTTCAACATCTGATCGATGATTTCTTTCAGAGCCTTCATTTTAGGTGGAGATAGCCTATACGGTGGAAAACGGACAGGAATCGAATCCGTGACCTCAATTTTGTATTCAATAAGGTCAGTAACACCAAGAGTATCAGAGAACACCTCGGGAAACGACTGACACAGTTTCCGAATACTATCAGCCTGCTCCTCAGGTAGATGTCTAAGGTCTAACAACATCTCATCCTGGGTAGGCGAAATAGATGAACATGATACAGAATTACACTTTAACAAGGGAATTCTACAATTGGACGCAAATTTGAATGTGCACGACCTACTCTGGAGATCGAGCACAAGACCAGTGTGAGAAATGAAGTCCGCTCCCAATATGATGGGGCAAGACAAGTGCTTAGCCACAAACAGTTTGATTTTCCATGTAAATTTAAAAATACGAATTTTGACCAGTACGGAACCTAGAATTTCTAATGGCGATGAATTAGCCGAAACATATTGAATAAGAGCTGAGACATGGTCAGGTAGTTTACAAACAGATTTCAATTTAGAATACCATTCAGCCGAAATAATCGAACAAACGCTGCCTGAATCTAAGAGAGCTGTTATAGGCTCATTATTTAACTCAATCTTAAGAAAAGGAACAGGTGCGGGGGTATCCGCCGCAATCCTAAGACATTCTTTAGGGCATTCAAAAGATGAATTTGAAGGCTGATTGTTCTCTGCATTTACAACCTGTTTACTAGGGGCTGAGTCTCGGGAAGATGGATTAGTCGACTCAGCCGATGCCACTAGTCACTTTTTATTATTGGCATAGGTGGAATTTGCACCAGAAGTTGAGCAGGAGGGGGTGCTATTTGAGTTTGGGCAATTTTTGGCGATATGTGAGAAGGCCCCACACTTAAAACAGACTTGTGATGAACCAGCTCCATTATTTGCCCTACTAGACTTGATCAGAGGACACTTATTGCGAAGATGGTCAGGCGACCCGCAAGCATAACATTTACGGGGCGTGACTGGTCGGCGAGGTGGAGGCCGAGTGTTACTAAAGGAAGGCGGGGGTTCTTTCGCTACACGCAAAGAATCGGCGTATCTAACTCCTTCCGCTGAGACGGCCAACGCATCAAGTTCAGAGAAAGTTTGCGGGCACGCCGCAAAACACAAGTATGATCTATAAGATGGTGAAATGCCTTCCACAATAGCTTGTACAATTTGATCCTCAGGGAAGTGAAGAGCAAACACCCTAGTATAAAACTTAATATCTTGGATGAAGTCAGCCAAGTTTTCGTCCAACCTCTGTACTCGATAATAGTATTTCTGAATAAGAGATGACCTCGCGCGGGCAGGAATAAAATTTGCAAGCAGATGTGCATGGAAATCTTCGATAGATGACTGTTCAGCTATGGCTCTTACTATTTTATCTGAGAGAACCCCAATAGCATAAGGATAGATAATTTGCAAAATTTGACATGGGGAAAGAGAAAACACAAGGGCATGATCCTGAAATTCCACTAGAAATCTTAAAAATGAAATTACGTCACTGGTGGTATTAACGGAAAACTTGGATATACCTCTGAGCAACATTGCCAATGGATGAGGCAAGCTGCTAAACCCGGGCGACATAGTAGGTAAAGGTTTCAATGGCAAGGAAGTTAATTCAGCACGTACATTGTTCAACGATGTGCGGCGTTCAGACTCGTTGTCCAATGGGGCAGAGATAGTTTGAGCAGCAACGGTTATCCTATTGCCTTCTCCCTTAGCAGGTTCTTCCTCACTACTTACATTCACAACGGTGGGCTGATCAGATTTGGGAGGAACTTCCCCAGTTAACAATTGAGTGACTTTACTAGACAATTCAGAGATAGTTTCAAGGAGCGTATTAGCTTGCTTCCTCTGAACGTCATTCACCTTCAGAGACAACAGATCATTAACTCTATTTGAAAAGTGATATAGCCTGCCTTGCACACGCTTAATTTGATTAGGAGACGGATCGTTTTCATCAAAAAGAGCTGACTACAGATGCTAGCCCAGTAATATTCTCGACGATCGTGGAAAGAGAGTCATCAATTTCTTTCTCTCCCAAATTGGGGATGGAAATGGGCAATCAAGGGACTCTCTAAGCTTGTTGGTGTCGATTGCAACCGTGCCTCCAGATTGCACATTTCTAATAGTTAACTCGTATATCAACTCCTCTTTGCGCAAGTAGTTAAGGAGGAGAACATCGCGAGGGCCGGGCATGATGACAGAACAATTTTGAAAAACTCAAAAAATTCCAGCAACTGAGAAAATTGTTAGAGTTTGAATCAAAGCAATGTTTAGCCGTCAAAAGGGGCTAAATTGAGACCCATTCCACCACGCTCTGCTACCACTTGTTACCGTGTTTTAGCGGTAGTTATGCGTAAAAGAAGGTGCGGGTGTGAATGGGTTTCAAGCTACGAAATTATAGTGCATGTAAAATTAATTTAAAATTTAACAAGGTTATATTTCCTTTTCAAAAACAAAGCAATAACAGACATGGCAGGTACAATGTAGCAAAACAAGGGGAGTTACAATATTTACAGGTTTTGGGCTTCACGCCCTGACTTCAGCGATCAGCTCAGTTTTACCACAAACACAAGTTTTAACAGAGGGGCAGAAAACCCCATTCATCCCTAGGAGCCCCTGGCTCCGAATTACACAGAAAAGCCTCCACGAGGCATATGACACTCCATTTCAAAAGAGCGATCCGCTCTCAAAATTTAAGCCTCTCAAAGGCCACACCAAACTCTACCTTCAAGCTGTCCTCTAAGGACGTATTCACAGGGGTAAAATACCCAACCTACTGAGGTCTATTGAATGAAAAAGAAAGTTGATTACATGACCTCTAAAATAACAATTTGAGAGGAGGCTAACCGCACTCCTGATACACTTTGTTTAAGACCTACTTGGCACTAGGCCGTTAATACAAGGGCTAATCCCATACTACGGAGGTGACTTCAGAAAATAACAATTTACATTACATCACGGAAGAATTGGTTTGAGAAAATAAGTCCACCTCAAAACAATATGAGTGGGAACTCGAGAGGGTTAGCACTCTCTATCCCAATATGTGGTTTAGAAGATAGGATAGGTACCAGTAGTCTTTACATTTTAAAGGAAGGTTACATGGTGGAAGGCCTAGAACCCGCCCCGAAGATTAAACTGCTGAGCAAGCAAAGAAAGAAGTTATTACTTGGCCATTACCTTGTTGTAGACGCCGCCGAAGAAAGAGGCGCTTCCCGCCTCCTGCTATGTACTTAATACACTGAAAGATGGAACAGAAGTGGCCTGGAGACCCTAAAATCAGCAGTTTATATCCTCTCGCGGAAGATTCTAGGCGTTAGGGGAAATAAAACACCCTCCCACAAAAAATTTTATTGGCTAGGGAAAAGAAACCCCTACATAGAGGAAAAAGAAACACATTATTGGTGGAAAATTAATTAAAGAAATTCGGGATTGGCTAGATCCAAACTAAGGGGAAAAAGAGGGGTATACAGCCAACTTAAACAATAACAGAAAGAAATTTAGCAAGGAACAAACATTTGAAATAAAAATTTCTTCAACAAAATAGTTCTTTGATTTCGCACTAGGTTGCACTATTGTAATTCTTCAGTAGTGTCCTCTAGAAGAGAAAGTTCACACTTCTTACTTCAAGCGAGACAAAAACACATCAAAAGTGACACAGTTCAAAAACTCAAAATTTTCCACGTGGTGACATCTTCTGAGAAAGTAGAGAATTAATAGAATAGATAAAGTTCAACCTTCCTCCAGAAGAGGAGTTTCAACTGGCGCAACTTTTAAATAAACGGTGTAGAGGTTTACCGCCCGGTACACTTTGTTGCATCCTTTAAGTAGCCTCATTATGACATGTAACGATCTGTATGCTTTCCCAACAATGTCATCAACATGACCCTTCCAGTGCAAATTACTTTCAAATCTCACACCTAAGTATTTGCACTTGCCATCTTTTGGGATAACTACCTCATCCAAAGTATATTCAAATTCAGTTTTAAAGCTCCTGTTTGTAAATGTTGTAACAGTTGATTTGCCTCCATTAATCTTCATATTATTTTCTTCAACCCATTCCTGGATACTGACAAGGTCCCTTTGTAATTCTGAACAATCCTCAATGTTATTTATTTCCCTATAAACAATTATACATCTGCATACAATCTTATTTTCGATGTTATATTGTTCCCTAAGTCATTTGCGTATATTAAGAAAAGTAACGGACCGATTATACTACGCTGTGCAATTCCCTTCCAGACTTTCTCTTCCTGTGATATATTATTTCCTACTTTGACTTTCTGAACCCTTGAATTTAGAAATGTTCTTATCCAACGTATAACCCTTACGTCCAATCCTATTCCCTCCAATTTCGTTAATAATATTCCATATGTTGCTACTCTAGTCACAGTCCATTGCAATCTTCTGAGTGTGTAACTTTCAGTTCTGTGGCTCTTCATCTGATAGCTCAGAGGGTAAACTGATGACATTCTAATTTCGTGTTAGTGAGTGTGATTCACGTTCGGTCTAGAGGTATTTGAAGAAGCTGAGTTATCCCAGCACATGTATGTAGTTATACTGGCAAGAAAGTGAATTCCTACACATCATTGTGGCACCTCAGAGTCTTTGAAAACCTTGAATGTTGGAAGAGAGATATTCAATGAATAACTGTGACTTGACAGTAATAATCTATTGCAAACAGTGTGAACTGCTAATTTATAGACTGTATATTGCCCAAGAGTTGCTTAAAGCTAAAATTCTGCAACTAATGCACGCTGCTCTCAGAATAATTGTGTGCTTGTTGAGGTTTTCTTTTCTCTCTCTACCCCCTGTGGGTTGGGATGCAGACGAAGAATAGATCCACAGTATCCCCTGCCTGTTGTAAGAAGTGACTAAAAGGGGCAACCAAGGGATGATTGAATTAGAACCATGAAACTACTTGTGATTAGTACCATCACCTGGGTAAGCCAAGGGTCGCCTTTACTTGCAAGTAGTACCACTATGTTAGGTACACAATAGGTTCGTGATTAGTAGCAGCAGAGCGCGGCTCACTGTGGGTTTCCAGTGCCTGTGATTAGTACCACTGTATGCGGAACATAATGGGCTTATGTTGCCTGTGATTTGTACCATTATGTGAGAAACACCACGGATCTGGGCATCGCCTATGATTAGTATCATTTTATGAGCGTCACTTTTGGTCAACATTGCTTGTGATTTGTACCCATTATTTGAGGAACACCACGGGATAGTACTAGTCCGTGTGATTAGTACACCTACGTGAGGTGCACCATGGGTTTGCTTTGCCTATGAGTGTCACCATTATGTGAGAAACCCCGTAGGTCTATTTTACCTGTACGATGTACATTACTTGTAAGTAGTACCATAAGTTGTTGGAACACCGTGAGTTTACGCTACCTTTGATTAGGACCGCAACTTGAGAAATGACATGGTTCTACTTTACTAGCATTAAATGCCATTATGAGGGACCGTTGATCTGGATATAGAAACCCTTTATACAACAAGCATCATTGATTCAGGATCGTGCTTTGGTAGGAGTCCCTTGGTCGGTAATATAGTTTCTGGGAAGGTGAGGCATTGCAGATCGGATCCACTAATTGTTTTAAATTCATATTCATCCATTCGTTCTTCATCACGTTTTGAATTCTGGTCATTGGGTGATTATTGTACTTTTAAATTGTAATTTCATTTTGTCTCATTTCGTACCATTAGGGGCCGATGACCTAGATGTTATGCCCTTTAAACAACAAGCATCATCATCATCATCAAACCAGTCTACTAAACATGGTTTTGGGCCGATGACCTTTGATGTTAGGCCCCTTAAAGCAAGAAGCATCATCAAACAGGATGTCAACACAGGTGTGATTACTCTGGGTTACTCTCACATCCACAATCTGCTGGAAGATATATGTGTTAAGGAAAGAGCAGATTTGTGTATGGCATATGAGAGATAAAATAGCTTAAAATCTGAATGTAATTTCTCTCATAATAAGTATTTTGCTCAGACTTTGAATTCATTTAGGAAGGCAGAATAGTGATTAGCTTATTTTATTTCTCACATACAGGTCTGTGTCTATGTTACTTATAGAACCCTGCATAACTCTAGAATACATGATTTTTTGAGAACATTTTCTTTAATATGCCTCTTCTTAGAGGGCTCCAACACTCTCAGGATGTAAGGAACATAAAAAATTAACTTTTCTTTCCCTTTGTCATTATTTCATTTTGTCATTTTGTGCATCATTTTTGTTTCTTTTCTTAGTTCAGCCACTGTTCTCTTTCTTCTATATTGAATGGGTTAAGTCGGTATATTCTAGAATTGTGTAACTTACTATAATTTGTTTTTATTAGTAAATGAACTTATATTAGAACGTCCCTCGCCCACATCTTTATTGCCAACATGGTTTTATGAATCCAAGTGAGAAATTTCAATGTCTTATTGTAGATCATGAAAGAGCTCCTGAAACTGCAGATGTACACTCCAACATTGTTGACTCTCTACTGATGGTGTTCTCATCCCCACATTTCTTCATGGAACACTACATAACATCCCCTTAGTAGTACAACATTTTGTGTGTAGTGTCATTGAATTTGGGCTACATCTTTCCCTGGTATATGACTGTGATAAGCCTCCTTCTTTCATGTTTGTTTTCTTCTTTTTACACTTGGAAGCATTGTAATATGCTGTTTGAAACAAAACTATCTCAATGATTTATGTAGCCCCTGTGAGCTCAGCATAACCGGAGTAGAGAATGTGATTCAAATATTTCAATTTTTTTTAAAATCTTTCTGTAAACAGACTCTATGCTGAGAAGAAAAATGATTTAGAACAGTTTTAACACCTGGAAGTGGTTCAAACAATCTCTAAGATTTGATTGATATGATTGGACTTATGACAACAGTTCATGCAATTTACTTTTTATGTCTGTGGCAGCTTACTCCCAAATTCTGTGCGAGACGGCCTCAATTCCATGGCCAGTAAGATATCTTCTGTAATGGCTAGGAAGCGTTTCTCATTTTATATTTGGTTCTCAGTCTGATCCTTTTTTCTAACATAAGGAGTGATCAAGGATATCAACACCATTCTCAGTACAACCTTTGGTTTTAACAGTCCTCTGCTGGTAAAAACCTTCCTTAAACATTAGTGAAATTTTGAAAGTAACTGTCAGGTAATGCTTTATCATACTCATTTGTTGGTGACTAGATTTGTAGATGTCTGTTATGTGCATACGTAATATATCTAACTTTCCACAGGAAAATATTGAACATGTATCAGGAGTGATAGCTCTGAAGAAAGAAGCCAAATCAGAGTTAACAGAGCCAGGGCCAACACAGGAAAGCTCACTTGAGGTAATGTGCATAATTTGATAACCCGTAGTCAAGTAACAAAAATACCATATTACGCGAATAATCCCTGCCACCGAATAATCCCCGCACCTTCATTTTAGGAAGGATCATTTTGAAAAAATGAAATGAACTAAAATTACTTGCATTGAAGGAGTAACATAGGCACAAACAAAATTGTATGTGATTCCTCGAGTTCCGCCTGGTCTTTTTTTTTTTTTTTTTGCTACTAGCTTAACGTCGCACCGACACAGATAGGTCTTATGGCGATGATGACACGTTGTCTTTGTGCAAATATGAACATGACGGATGTAGCTACTTTGCCTGAACATATTAGAGTGGATAAAAATGCATAATCACTGCTATAAAATATATGTCATGAAAATTAGCATGTAGTCCTTCTTACGTGACAAGTATTTAATTAATCTGAACTTGCAATGGGGTTGATTTGCTGTAGATTGGAAGATTCCTTGTCTCTTTCATTACTAGAATCCTTTCCTAAATTACTTAAAAATTCATCACACTCCACGTCTAAAACACTGTATGAAAACTACGTGACCCCGTAGTGTGTTGAAAATCTTGACGCAAGTAAAACCTGCACCCAAATTTTGTGCCTAAAATTTAAAAAATAAAAATATCCTGGAATTATTCACGTAAATACGGTAGATAGAAAATGGCTCAACAGATATCAGTGTTTGACTCTTCATTTCAATGCATACAATTGATAGGCCTACGGAAAATATACTTTTTTCATGAGATTGACTGTTTCCTTACCTAATTTTTACTTTTCCTTCAAGTTGTTCCACGATCTTGCGTTATGTATTGTGTAGCAGTTAGGATTGCTCCAAAGACCTCTACTGTATATCATTTGGGAGCTGGTATGATTCCTACTGATACTTTTCACTACTTGAATATTTCAAACACAGATTTTCTATAAGATACATTCTTTTGTTACTGGATATTTTATTAGTTGCTTCCAATTGAAACACCTTCGTAATCTTATTGATTATATTAATTATTAATTTCTAGATAATACAATTATTTGTAGATAAAAGTTGAAGGTGATGCTTGCTTATTGTGAGCATTCACTTATATGCTACACACATTGTAGCCATCATGTGGCAAGTGAAAAACATTCTTATTTTTGTAAATGTTGTCAGCTTACCAGGTGAGTTGGCAGTGCAGTTAGGGTCGCGCAGGTGTGAGCTTGCAGTGGGTTCGAACCCCACTGTTGGCGGCCCTGAGGATGGTTTTCCGTGGTTTCCCATTTTTACACCAGGCAAATGCTGGGTCTTTACCTTACTGACCGCCACGGCCGCTTCCTTCCCACTCCTAGCCCCTTCCTTTCCCATCGTCGCCATAAGACCGATCTGTGTTGGTGCGACGTTAAGCCAGTTGTAAAAAAAAATGTGGTCTGTGGTGTTACTCGTCCATTGTGACTTATAATATTACTTAAACTTGCAGTGAATAAATAAGCTCTTCAAGAGTGATCTTGCCTTTCTCTTTCCTACTTCGTAAGGGATAGTGTTTGTGAATAGGCATTGTATGTTCACCATTACTCACCTGAACATTCGTTTCATGAATTAATCCATCACTACCAGGATACACATTTGATCACTGCCATAATCCATTGCAAAGCATGCGTGTCGGCTTCTTTCAGTGTGAGCATGTTGCCATGGGGTATTTCATTGCCCATTTATTGAGATATTCCTTTGACAAGCTCTTCCAGTAGTTCTGGGTTAGCCCATCTGGGCTAGTTACTGATGAGAGAGGAAGTATAATCATGATCAGGGGAGTAGTAATTGGCTCTCCTATAAGGAAATGGGATGTAGTTAGGTAAGAAGTGTCAAAAGGGTCTTCATTTAACCCGTAGAGTGGGGCTCGCTTCAGGTGACGCGGCTTGAGCGAGCCCGATGGTGGGCGCGCGTCATGTGAAGCGCAGAAAGTTTTTATTTTTTATCTCCGTTACGAAACAAGCGGTAGGTTTGAAACTTTCTCTGTATGTTCCGAGAGGTGCTGCCATCTGACAGATTTTTTTTCACCTTCGTGTATCTAAGCAGTTCTCGTCTTGGAATCCCCTTATTATCTGCTACATAGCTGCGTAGCGCAAGAACAACCTATGTGGCGCTTGGCGAGAAGCTCAGTCAGTGTGCCGCGACGAGCGTAGTATTTCGTGTCCCGGTGTGAATGTTTTCAGCTCTCATAAGTTGTTTTGTTGGTATATAAATTTATCTTGTGATTTATTGTTTTAATTCTACATGTAGCGTTTCCTATTTGTAGTCAACATGTCCAAAAGAATTGTAGATCTTCCGAGTGATGATATACGGGATATTCTCGAGCTCAGTGAGGAAGATAGTTGCAGTGATTCTAGTTTAGATAGTAATGGTGAAACTATCCCGCTATTAGATGCTCCAAGCACGAGTGCTTCCGTCGGAGTAGGCCTGTTGCCTAGATGCCGTGGACAGGTGTCGAGTTCGAGCTCCGATGAGAGTAGCGAGTCAGAAAGTGAGAGTGATTTGCCTCCTACTCCGCCTAATGACTGGGATGTAAGGGGATGTAGGAGAGCCCGATTTCCAGCTACATACCAAAGTGGAATTCAGGGCGAACTTTTAAATAAAAAAGAACCGGACGAAATATTTGAGCATTTCATTGACGATGAACTGTGCGAACTTATTGCAGAGCAAACTAATCTGTACGCTCAGCAGTCAATACAAGCTAGTATATGAACAGCTAAAATGAAAAGGAGAAGCAGGGAGAGGGATTGGGTTCCTACTAACAAGGAAGAAATAAAACTTTTATTTGGTATCTTTCTTCTTCAGGGTATAATTCAAAAGCCGAAGCTGTCTCATTATTTTTCACGTAATAGATTGTTTGCTACGCCCGTGTTTTACGAGACCATGTCCGAGAAACGTTTTTTCCTTCTACTGAAATTTTTACATTTCTCAGATAATGAGGCTTTCGATCGGCAAGTATCCCCAAAACTCTACAAAGTGAAGCCAGTTCTAGACATTCTTGTATCAAAATTTAAAATGTACTATTTACCAGATGATCGTCTATCAATTGACGAAAGTTTACTCCTTTGGAAAGGTCGCTTGGGGTGGAAAATATACATTCCGAAGAGGAAAGCTCGTTTCGGGATGGAATCTTTTAAATTATGTGAGGCTAAAACGGGATATGTGTGGAATATCCTGTGGTACACAGGCAAGGAAACTGAGCTAGTAAATGAGGTTTGTGGGGTAAATATTTCTCAGTATACCAAGCCCTCGAAAGTAGTGTTTGCTCTAGCCGAACCTCTTCTAAATAAGGGATATCTCATAGCTCTTGACAATTATTACAGTAGCCCGGAACTCTTCGATCAGCTCAATGAGTTTCAGACAGACGCTGTCGGCACTGTAAAATCTAACGGAAAAAATCTTCCGAAGGACGTCATGGGGAAAGCGCTGAAAAAAGGGGAGGTGGCTTTTGCCTATAAAAACAAACTCATGGCCATGAAGTGGAAAGACAAGAGAGACGTCTGCATGCTGAGTAGTATTCATGACGCGGAAATGCGCACTGTTGTAAACAAGAAAGGAGAAACCAAAGAGAAGCCGGTCGTATGTATTGAGTACAATGACTCAATGGGAGGGGTGGACTTATCGGACCAATGTATCGTGCCATACAGTATGGCAAGAAAAAGAATGAAGAAATATTACCACAAGATTTTTAGACACCTACTGGATATAACAGTGTTCAATGCTTTTGTGATACACAAGAAACATGGTGGTAAATTCACTCAGGTGGAGTTTCGTATTCAAATTGTGCAGAAACTATTTCAGAAGTATGCGAACGCTACCCCTAACGCAGCCTTGCCAATTCGATCAGTGAGACCCGCACCCGTTGAATTGTCAACTCGATTCTCGGGAAGGCATTTTCCAGATTTCAATCCAGCCTCGAAATCAAGACTGCACGCAAATAAGAGATGCGTTGTTTGCGTGGCGAAAGGCCAGCGGCGGGACACTCGGTATTGTTGTGTAGTATGCAGTGTCGCTTTGTGCCCCTCTCCTTGCTTCCGGCTATACCATACAGTTGAAGTATGAGCATTGAAAATATGCCAGCGAGTCTCAGGTTCCATACTTGGGGAATCTGAGAAGATCGTAGTCTACACTTGGTGACCGCTGTACATTCTGTGTGCCGGCAACTATCAGTGACCATCCTGAAATAGTTCTTTTCAATTTTTCTCCAGTCATTTGTTATAGCTATTGTGTGTAAATAATTAGTGTAAATAGTGTTGAACAGTGTAGTGTAATTTTGTGTAATTTGGTGACAAAATTGTGATGAATGAACTCATGGATTACTCGCTGCCCTCTTCAATGGCAAGTTATAGGCCTACGTGGTGAGTAAATTTTTCTATTTTATTTCAGGAAAATGTGATATTTGAGTGAATGTGTCTGTATTATTTGGAGTATATGATACTTTTTTATTTGTGCGTTACGCATTTCAACTTTGAATTAATATAAGCAACACAAATAATACTCCGAATCGGAGTAAATATGAAATGGCACATAAGCAATTTTTGCACTGACACTGGATGAATTGAAAAATCGTTTTAATTGTAAATAATAACACAATTTCCACCGCAACGTATAATTTTATGCTAATTTTAACATAATATAATATTAAGCGGGTGTAGGTTGGCAAAAACTATTTCTTTTCTAAAGAAAAAATTTACTGAAAATGATTCCCCACTATGCAGGAATTCCTCTTTTATGACCTCCCCACTTAACGGGTTAACTATAGCGAGGGGATGTATGTTTCGTAAGAGTGGTCTGTTCTTTATTGATGAAGCAATAAGAATCCATCACCCTTCTGGGGCGATATATAAGACTCTTAACAGCTGCTTCACAGATTCCACCAAAGTGTGGTGCTGTAGGAGGGATGATATGCCATTTCAGTCTCATGCCTGCAGTTGCGCTGAAGAGTTTTCTTTTTCCGGGGTTTCAATCACTCACTACTGATCTGGATTTAGCGCAGTCGGCCAGGTGGCAGATATCATATCTGTTGTTCTCCTAACCTTTCCTTAAATGATCACAAAGGAATTGGAAATTTATTGAACATTTCCCTTGGTTAGTTATTCCTTTCCCCAACTCCCCTTCGTATAAACGAATATTTGCACGAATTCGTCCTCTTGAATTCCAGCTTTGTCTTCATATTGTGATCATTCCTAATTTAAGGACATCACTCAGACATATTCATCTACTGATGTCAATCCACACCATCCCTCCACTGACAGCTCAGAACTTACCACTTATGATATAGATGTTGATTCCATAGGGAACCTGAAATGTTTGTCCAAATGAGTAAATTTATAAAACCAACATTAATGTTCCTTTATTGGACATTACAACTGACTCATTCCTGGTTCTCAGCATTTTGCCGCATGTGCTCTGTTGGGGTCATATACTCATTCAGACAAATATTTCAGGTTCCTTATGGGAATCAACATCTATATCAACTGATGGCCAAGTAGGCATCAATTTTTTGGTAATGAGACAAAGTCTCTCATAGTGCATTGGCACTGCCGGTGGCTCTAAGTAGCCTACGCAGTAGCCTCCATGGTATGCACAAGCCATGCGTCTTGGTGGGTGTGCTATGTACCAACTCATCAGCCCAACATAGCACACGGGCATATGAGTAAACAACACAGTAAAGGTTTCCACCTATTCAATACAAAATATATTCACAATATTTTAAAGTTACATGGAACTAGTTTCGACCCATCTAGGGGTCATCATCAGCCACATCAAATCAAAAATCTGAATAGGCTGAAACCTTTACTGTGTTGTTTACTCATATGTTATTCTCAGTTCAATACGGACCAACAACATGAAATTTATAACCCTTAATAGCACACGGGGCCGAAACGCTTGCAACCAGGAATGAGTTAGCACTAAAATTTGTAATGTCCAATAACGGACAATTTATGTTTGTATTGTGTATCACTTAGTCGAGCAGCTCGTCTCCTTTCTCCCAAATCTTCTCAGCCCGAACTTTACAAAATTTTTGTAATGCTACTCTTTTGTCAGAAATCACCCAGAAAAAATCGAGCTGCTTTTCTTTGGATTTCTTCCAGTTTTTGAATCAAGTAATCCTGTTGAGGGTCCCATACACTGGAACCATACTCTAGTTGGGGTCTTACCAGAGACGTATCTGCTCTCTCCTTTACATCCTTACTACAACCCCTATATATCCTCATAACCATGTGCAGAGGTCTGTACCCATTATAAACTATCATATTTATGTGATCTTTCCTTATATTAACACCTGGCTACTTACAATGATCCCCAAAAGGAACATTCACACCATCAATGCAGTAATTAGAACAGAGAGGACTTTCCCTGTTTGTGAAATTCACAACCTGACTTTTAACCCTGTTTATCATCGTACCATTGCCTACTGTCTATCTCACAACATTATCAAGGTCATTTTGCAGTTGCACACAGTCTTATTACTTATTTATTATTCTGTATAGAATAACATCATCTGCAAACAGCCTTATCTCTGATTCCACTCCTTTACACATATTGTTGATATATATATCAGAAAACATAAAGGTCCAATGATACTGCCTTGAGGAATTCCCCTCTTAATTATTACAGGGTCAGGTGGAGCTTCACCTACTCTAATTCTCTGAGTTCTATTTTCTAGAAATATAGCCATCCTTTCAGTCAATCTTTTTTCTAGTCCAATTGCACTCATTTTTGCCAGTAGTGCCCCATGATCTACCCTATCAAATGCCTTTGATAGGTCAATCACAATACAGTTCATTTGACCTCTTGAATCTATGATATCTGCTATATCTTGCTGGAATCCTACAAGTTGAGCTTCAGTGGAATAACCTTTCCTAAACCCAAACTGTCTTCCGTCAAACCAGTTATCAATTTTGCAAACATGTCTAATATAATCAGAAAGAATGCTTTCCCAAAGCTTACATGCAATGCATGTAAAACTGACTGGCCTGTAATTTTTAGCTTTATGTCTATCTCCCTTCCCTTTATACACAGGAGCTACTATAGCAACTCTCCATTCATTTGGTAGAGCTCCTTCATGCAGACAATAATCAAATAAGTACTTCAGATATGGTACTATATCCCAACCCATTGCCTTCAGTATATCCCCAGAAATCTTATCAATTCCAGCCGCTTATCTAGTTTTCAACTTTTGTATCTTACTGTAAATGTCATTTCCATCATAGGTAAATTTTAATACTTCTTTAATATTAGTCACCTCCTCTATCTGGACATTGTCCTTTTAAACAACAATCTTTACATACTTCTGACTGAATACTTCTGCCTGTTGAAGACCTTCAAATACACACTCCCCCTTTTCATTAATTATTCCTGGAATGTCCTTCTTGGAACCAGTTTCTGCCTTAAAGTACCTATTCATACTCTTCCATTTTTCATTAAAATTTGTTTGACCGCCAATTATGCTTGCCATCATGTTATCTTTAGCTGACTTCTTTGCTAGATTCAATTTCCTAGTAAGTTCCTTCAATTTCTCCCTAATTCCACAGCCATTTCTAACTATTTCTTTCTAACCTGCACCTCCTTCTTAGTGTCTTTACTTCTCTGTTATAATACAGTGGATCTTTTCCATTCCTTACCACCATTACAAAACAAACCTACTTTCACATTCCTCAACAATTGCTTTAAACCCATCCCAGAGTCTGGTCACATTTTTAATTACCGTTTTCCACAGATCATAGTTACTTTTAAAAAAACTCCCTCCTGCCTGTTTTGTCAGCCATATGGTACTGCCTTATAGTCCTAATTTTAATAGCTTCCTTTCTTTCACATTTATTTTTATCTACAACAAAAACAGCTTCATGATCACTATTACCAACTATTACTTCGATTTCTCTATAGAGCTCATCTGGTTTTACCAGCACCACATCTAGGATATTTTTCCCTCTAGTTGGTTCCATCACTTTCTGAATCAGCTTCTCTTCCCATATTAACTTACTTAGCATTTGTTGTTCATGCTTCCTGTCGTTCGGCTTACCTTCCCAATTGACATTTGGTAAATTGAGATCACCTGCTACTCTCATATTCCTTTCCTTATCGTTTCCAACATAGGTGATTATTTTATCAAATAATTCTGTATCAGTGTCAGCACTACCCTTTCCCAGTCTGTACACTCCAAAGACATCAAGTTGCCTTTTATCTTTAGAGATGGGCCTTACACATAGAATTTCATGTTTGTCGTCTTTAACTTCTGCATGGCTTACAAATTCATCTTTCACCAGAATGAATACTCCCCCTCCTACCATTCCTATCCTGTCTCTACAATACACACTTCAGTTCCTTGAGAATATATATGCATCCATTATATCATTTCTCAGCCATGATTCAACTCCTATTACAAAATCTGTTATGTATATGCTGTATCTATTAAATTACTTAATTTGATTCCTTTCTTTACAATACTTCTACAATTAAATTGGAAACTAGAAATGAAGTGGTTCAACCTATTCAGTAGTAGTAAGTAAGAAATGTGGTGTTACTTTCTTATTTGTTTAAAAGCGGTAGCAGTTTCGAGCACCAATCTGGGTCATCATCAGCTGATTAAAAATACAAAAGCAATGCATAAAAAAACAAAAAATTAAAGGATAAATCATTCACAAAAGCAATTCCACAAGCAATATAAGACAATAGGGATTAGCACTGCGTGATTTAAAATCATAAAAACCAGATGAATTCGAAGATCAGTCACTTTTATGTAGCAAGGCACATGTCCTTGAGGAGTAGCACAACACCCGCAATGTCTGGCACTGTGCTCTAAAATGTTTACGAAAAGAGGTGAACAGGCATGCAAACACTGCCAGGCACAAAGTCACAACACAATTTAATAAATTTAAAGTCCCAAAATTGTGTAGACGTCAAAGACAAGTCGTTTAAATAAAGGAAGATGCTAACTCCTGAAGATCAGCACAACATGCACAACGTCCGGCACTGTGCTTATAAATACCGATGAAACTCGGTGAATAGCTTAAAGAACAAGCCTGTAAAAGGTTCAGTCGCAAAAATATATAATACAAGTTAATATAATTGAAGTGTATATCAATGCTAGTAGGATCTTGTAGATCCTTTGGAGATGCAGAACAGTTGACGTAAAAAGCAATTGTCATAAATTTGTCAAAATGAAGAACAAACTGTAACTACAGTAGAGTGTGTGGGGTAGATATCTCCTTCTGTTATTGCTGTCATTGTGTAAGTAATTTATGTTAATACAGGCAAGGATCTCAGGAATGTGTGTGCTTCCTACTGAAACCTCAATTTCGAGTAAACCCTCATTTAAGGTTAAAAAATCAGGTCCCTCTAAAAACGTTACATAGGGGTTCCACTGTTTATGTTGAACATACCTTACACGTTATTGTCAGTAGGGTTGTTTTTTCCATTTGGAGATATGTACACTTCTTCTTGTACAGAGTAAATCTCATCGTGTAGTTCATTATCGGATACTTGGAGCCTGTCGTTTTCCTCTATCAAGAGAAACATGATCCTCATCATCAGATTTTTTGGGAAATACAAAATAAGGATCAGTCATGTGTCATCAGCTTCCTCTTATGTTCACTCTCACTAATTTCATACAATATATTTCGTTTAGATTTCTCACATAACCGCTGATGACCAGCCATATTTGAACATGGAAACAATGAACAAATTATTACATTCCTTACTGCAGCACTCCCTAGTCGTGGAGGTAGTCGAATATTGTTTCTGTAGTGACTGCCACGTAGGGCAACATTGAAATTAAAGGATAGGTCCATTCGACACATCATATATGTAATTTATTGAGCAGCTAGAGTAGTGAGCAAGTAAAAAGTATTTTTAAATCATGTCAGTAACTACTTAACGAGATGAACAAATACACAAGGTTTTGGGCATATACAGTCCAT
The DNA here is from genome assembly GCF_040414725.1 of Anabrus simplex. NCBI lineage: Eukaryota > Metazoa > Arthropoda > Insecta > Orthoptera > Tettigoniidae > Anabrus > Anabrus simplex. Next base: position 22,396,142 of record NC_090279.1, on the reverse strand, counting down.
ATTTTATCACTTAAAGCAATTGAAAATTAAATCTGGCCCGATTAGCCCATTCAGTGCAGAAGGGGTAAACGAGGTAGAGACGAATCCTAGTGAACTTGTCCAGATGAAGATAATATTTCCTGACTTCATTATAATGCAAAGGGTGGAGCACAGCTCATTTGTGGATTCAAGGATATGCTTCACATACTCTGATGCAATCAGTTTAGGGCAGTGGTAGCGGTTATGAATTAAGTTGTATAGTATGGTGACACTGAGTTTGATTGTGGCAATGTGTATTTATGGTATTCTTTGTCTAAACTTTCAGGGACAAAGTGATATATTGAAATTTTTTATTCCATTTAGACCTTAATTTTTAGTGATCATATTTGTAAAAGTGCCCTTGAAATATAGTCACAACATTATGTCTCCATCAAAACTTGGTAATTTCATTTTTGGAGGCCAGATCTTTGTCATATTCACTTATGCTGTTGATTTTAATAATTCTTTGCTTTGGTTCATGTTTGTGGGTTACTGTAGTCACGTCCTAGTTCGTGAACTATGGGCAATGGCTGAGTGGCCTAGTAAGTGGTCCTGAGAGTCGGGATACCAGTTGCTATGGAATGGGAGTGGGCCTCTCGGACACATTCTGAGTCGTGGCCCTCCTTGTGCTCAGGCGGCTAGGACTATACAATTCACCATTGGTCCATAACCCGTTAGAGGAGAGATCCTCACTTGGACTATGTGCAAGTAGGGTAGCATCCTGCTTCATGAATTTACCGAGCTCGGAACATTTTATGCAAGCCTCGGATCTATGGGAGTACCGGAGTCCCACTCCCATTTGACAGGCGAGGGACTCCTTGGATACAACTTGGCGAACAAAATGGAATTCGATGGGGAGCTATTAATATTAATGGGGCTTATGGAAGAAAGAAGGTAGAACTGGCTGAGTCAGCAAAGAGGATGCATCTGGATGTGCTAGGAGTAAGTGATATTCGGGTAAGGGGTGATAATGAGGAAGAGATAGGAGATTATAAAGTGTACTTGACGGGTGCTAGAAAGGGAAGGGCAGAGTCTGGGGTAGGGCTCTTTATCAGGAATACCATTGCACGCAACATAGTTTCTGTTAGGCATGAAAATGAGTGAATGATGTGGGTAGACTTGTCAGTTGGACAAGAATTGTGTCCGTGTATTCACCATGTGAGGGTGCAGATGAGGATGAAGTTAACAAGTTTTATGAAGCATTGAGTGACATCGTGGTCAGGGTCAACAGCAAGGATAGAATAGTGCTAATGGGCGATTTCAATGCGAGAGTTTGGAATAGAACTGAAGGATACAAAGGGGTGATTGGTAAATGTGGGGATGATATGGAAGCTAATGGGAATGGGAAGCGTTTGCTGGACTTCTGTGCTAGTATGGGTTTAGCTGTTACGAATACATTCTTCAAGCATAAGGCTATTCACCACTACACATGGGAGGCTAGCGGTACCAGATCCATAATAGACTATATCTTAACAGACTTTGAATTCAGGAAATCTGTTAGGAATGTACGATTTTTAGCGGATTTTTCGATGATACAGACAACTATCTGATCTGTAGTGAACTAAGTACCCTATCTCTAGGCCTAGGGTAGAGAAATTGAAATCTGTCTCCAAATGAATAAGGGTAGAAAATCTCCAGGATGAGGAAATTAGACAGAAGTACATGGATATGATTAGTGAGAAGTTTCGAACAGTAGACAGTAAGCAGGTTCAGGATATAGAAAGTGAATGGGTGGCATACAGGGATGCTGTTGTAGAAACAGCAAGGGAATGCCTAGGAACAATTGTGTGTAAAGATGGGAAAAGGCGAACATCTTGGTGGAATGATGAAGTGAGACAGCCTGTAAACGTAAAAGGAAGGCTTATCAGAAATGGCTCCAAACAAGGGCCGAGGCTGACAGGGATTTGTACATAGATGAGAGAAATAGAGCGAAACAAATAGTTGTTGAATCCAAAAAGAAGTCGTCGGAAGATTTTGGTAATAACCTGGAAAGGCTAGGTCAAGCGGCAGGGAAACCTTTCTGGACAGTAATAAAGAATCTTAGGAAGGGAGGGAAAAAGGAAATGAACAGTGTTTTGAGTAATTCAGGTGAACTCATAATAGATCCCAGGGAATCACTGGAGAGGTGGAGGGAATATTTTGAACATCTTCTCAATGTAAAAGGAAATCATCCTGGTGGTGTTACAAACAGCCAAGCTCATGGGGAGGAGGAAAATGATGTTGGTGAAATTATGCTTGAGGAAGTGGAAAAGATGGTAAAAAACTCCATTGTCATAAGGCAGCAGGAATAGATGAAGTTAGACCTGAATTGGTGAAGTATAGTGGGAAGGCCAGGATGAAATGGCTTCATAGAGTAGTAAAATTAGCGTGGAGTGTTGGTAAGGTACCTTCAGATTGGACAAAAGCAGTAATTGCACCTATATACAAGCAGGGGAACAGGAAGGATTGCAACAATTATCGAGGTATCTCATTGATTAGTATACCGGCAAAAGTATTCACTGGCATCTTGGAAGGGAGGGTGCGATCAGTTGTTGAGAGGAAGTTGGATGAAAACCAGTGTGGTTTCAGACCACAGAGAGGCTGTCAGGATCAGATTTTCAGTATGCGCCAGGTAATTGAAAAATGCTACGAGATTAATAGGCAGTTGTGTTTATGTTTCGTAGATCTAGAGAAAGCATATGACAGGGTACCGAGGGAAAAGATGTTCACTATACTGGAGGACTATGGAATTAAGGGTAGATTATTAACATTAATCAAAGGCATTTATTTTGACAATTGGGCTTCAGTGAGAATTGATGGTAGAATTAGTTCTTGGTTCAGGGTACTTACAGGGGTTAGACAAGGCTGTAATCTTTCACATTTGCTGTTCGTAGTTTACATGGATCATCTGCTGAAAGGTATAACATGGCAGGGAGCGATTCACTTAGGTAGAAATGTAGTAAGCAGTTTGGCCTATGCTGACGACTTGGTCTTAATGGTAGACTGTGCCGAAAGCCTGCAGTCTAATATCTGGGAACATGGAAATAGGTGCAATGAGTGTGGTATGAAAATTAGCCTCTCGAAGACTAAATTGATGTCAGTAGGTAAGAAATTCAATAGGATTGAATGTCAGATTGGTGATACAAAGCTAGAACAGGTCAATAATTTCACGTATTTGGGTTGTGTGTTCTCTCAGGATGGTAATATAGTAAGTGAGATTGAATCAAGGTGTAGTAAAGCTAATGCAGTGAGCTCGCAGTTGCGATCAGCAGTATTCTGTAAGAAGGAAGTCAGCTCCCAGATGAAACTATCTTTACATCGGTCTGTTTTCAGACCAACTTTGCTTCACGGGAGCGAAAGCTGGGTGGACTTGGGATATATTATTAATAAGTTAGAAGTAACAGATATGAAAGTAGCAAGAATGATTGCTGGTACAAACATGTGGGAACATTGGCAGGAGGGTACTCGGAGTGAGGAGATAAAGGCTAATTTAGGAATGAACTCGATGGATGAAGCTGTACGCATAAACCGGCTTCGGTGATGGGGTCATGTGATGTGAATGGTGGATGATAGGTTACCTAGGAGAATAATGGATTCTGTTATGGAGGGTAATAGAAGTGGAGGGAGACCAAGACGACGATGGTTAGACTCGGTTTCTAACGATTTAAAGATAAGAGGTATAGAACTGAATGAGGCCACTGCACTAGTTGCAAATCGAGGATTGTGGCGACGTTTAGTAAATTCTCAGATGCTTGCAGATTGAACGCTGAAAGGCATAACAGTCTATAATGATTGTACCGGGCGGTACACCTCCACGCCGCTAATTCAAACTTTGCGCCAGTTGAAAACCCTCTGCTGGAGGAAGTCCGAACTCTATCTAATGTATTAATTTTCAAGTTACCCAGAAGATGTCACTACTTGGAAATTTTGAAGTTTCTGAACTGGGTCGTTTTCGATGTATTTTTGTTTTACCTGTAGTAAGAAATGTGAACTTTCTCTTCTAGAGGACACTACTGAAGAACTACAATAGTGCACCCTAGTGCAAGGTGAAAGAACTGTTTTTTGGAGAAATTTTTATTTCAAAAGTTTGTTTCTTGTTAAATTTATTTCTGGTATTGTTTAAGTTGACTGTATTCCCCTTTCTTTCCCCTTGTTTTGAATTTAGCCAATCCCTAATTTCTTTAATTAATTTACGACCAATAAGGGGTTTCTTCTTCAAATTGGATATGCTGCATAACCCTAACCAATAAATGATTGTGGGCGGGTGTTTTCTTTCCTGAAACGCCTGGAAATTTCCGCGAGAGTATATAAACTGCTGATTTTAGGGTCTCTGCGCCACTTCAGTACCATCGTTCAGTGTGTAAAGTACATAGCAGGGGGCGGGAAGCGCCTCTTTCTTCGGACAGCAGTTCAACAACCGGGTAATGGCCGTATAATAACTTCTTTTCTTGCTAGCTCAGCAGTTTAACTCTCGGGGCGGGTCGGAAGCTTTTCCTCCATGTAACTTTTCCCTAAAATGTAAAGACTCTTTGTATCTATTCTCTTTTAAGCTACATATTGGGATAGAGACTGCTTAACCCTCTCGAGCTCCCACTCATATTGTTTTGAGGTGAACTTACTTCTCACAACCGATTCTTCCTTAATGTAATGTAAATTGTTCTTTTCTAAAGTCACCTCTGTAGTATGGGATTAGCCCTTGCATTAGCGGCCTAGAGCCAGATTAGTTTTTAAACAAAATGTATTAGGAGTGCAGATCGCCTCCTCTCAAATTGTTATTTTAGAGGTCATGTAATTAACCTTTTTCTCACTTAATAGGCCTCAGTAGGTTGGGTATTTTACCCCTGTGTCTATGTCCTTAGAGGACAACTTGAAGGTGGAGTTTGGTGTTGCCTTTGATAGGCTTAAAGTTGAGAGCGAGTGGCTCTTTCTCAAAAATTGAGTGTTGTATGCCTCGAGGAGGCTTTTCTGTGTAATTTAGAGCAAGTGCTCCTGGGCATGAATGAGGTTTTCTGCCCCTCTGTTAAATCTTGTTTTGAGGTAAAGTTGGGCTAGTTGCCCAAGAATTGCGAGTTCGGGGCTCGAAGCCCAAATCCTGTAAATACTGTAATTGTACTTTTGTTGCCTTGCTACTCTGTACCTGCCATTCGTGTTATTTCTGAATTTTGGAAAGAAAATATAACCTTGTTAAATTTTACATTAACTTTAATTTCGTAGGTTGAGACCCGTTCACCCCCGCACCTTCTTTCACCTCTACCTACCACAAAAACTTGGTAACAAGTGGTAGCAGAGCGTGGTTGAATGGGTCTCAATTTAGCCCCTTTTGACGGCTAAACATTGCATTGATCCGAACTCTAACAATTTTCTCAGTTGCTGGAATTTTTGATTTGTCCTGTTTCAAAATTGTTCTGTCATCATGCCCGGCCCTCGCGATGTTCTCCATCTTAACTATTTGCGCAAGGAGGAGTTGATCTATGAGTTAACTATCAGAAATGTGCAATCTGGAGGCACGGTTGCAGTAGACACAAACAAGCTTAGAGAGTCCCTTGATTTGCCCATTTCCATCCCCACTTTGGGAGAGAAAGAAATTGACGACTCTCTTTCCACGATCATCGAGAATATTACTGGGCTAGCATCTGTAGTTAGTTTTTTGACGAAAATGATCCTTCTCCTAATCAAATTAAGCGTGTGCAAGCCAGGCTATTTCATTTTTCAAATAGAGTTAACGATCTGTTGTCCCTAAAGTTGAATGACGTTCAGAGGAAGGAAGCTAGTACGGTGCTTGAAAATATTTCTGAATTATCTAGTAAGGTCACTCAATTGTTAACTGGGGAAGTTCCTCCCAAAACTGATCAACCCGCTACGGTGAATGTAGGTAGCGAGGAAGAGCCTCCTAAGGGAGAAGTCAATAGGAAAACCGTTGGAGCTCAAACTATCTCGGCCCCATTGGACAACGAGTCTGAACGCCGTACGTCGTTGAATAATGTACGTTCTGAACTAACTTATTTGCCACTGAAACCTTTA